>NW_025422018.1:0-1430557 GCF_011764305.1 Mustela putorius furo
TATTGATAATCTTTACAGGTTAATGTGATTTAATTTGGTCAACCCCATTTATTTTCAATGCAAATTGAAACATTTTAGAGTGAATAAAAGTTGAGAATACCTTGGACAAGGTGTAATATGAAGCAGTACAGTTAAGAACTACGGGGGGAGAGTCAAGATGGCGGAGAAGTAGCAAGCTGAGACTGCTTCAGCTAGCCGGAGATCAGCTAGATAGCTTATCTAAAGATTGCAAACACCTGAAAATCCATCGGCAGATCGAAGAGAAGAAGAACAGCAATTCTGGAAACAGAAAACAACCACTTTCTGAAAGGTAGGACCGGCGGAGAAGTGAATCCAAAGCGACGGGAAGATAGACCCGGGGGAGGGGCCGGCTCGGCAAGCGGCGGAGCAACCGCGCACAAAATCAGGACTTTTAAAAGTCTGTTCCGCTGAGGGACATCGCTCCAGAGGCTAAACCGGGGCGAAGCCCACGCGGGGTCAGCGTGGCCTCAGGTCCCGCAGTGTCTACAGAAGGATCCGGGTGTCGTGAGTGTCGCAAGCTTCGGGGTATTGGAACTTAAAGCAGGCTCAGAGACAGAGCCTACCGTGAGCTCGCAGCTCGGGTGACCTTGGACCGTCGCAGTCTCGGTGGAGGCTGCGGAGCGCGTTCCGGAGGTCAGGCGACGGGAGTAACAACTGGGTCGCGTATCCTGAGCGCGCATTATGAGTGCGTCCCTGGGCTCTCGGCTCCCCTGGCCGGAAGACCAGGAGGCCGCCTTTGTATTCCCGTCCTCTGGAACTCTAAGGAAAGCGCTCAGGAGAAGCAAAAAGCTCCTGAAAGCCAACACCGATCGGATTACTCTACACCACCCGGCCTCGGTAAGGGCGGTGTAATTCCGCCCTGGGGCAAAAAGACACTTGAGACTCACTACAACGTCTCCCTCCCCCCGAAGATCAACAAGAAATCCAGCCTAGAACCAAGTTTCACCTCACCAAGGAGTGCGGTTTTCAATACCAAGGAGAGCAGCCAAGAATTCCAGAGGATGAGAATGCCAGCCCACGGACCTCATGTGCTTTTTTTTTTTCCCTGTGAGTTTTTTTAGGTCTTGCAGTTAAATCTACTTTTTGTTCTTTTTCATTTTTTTTTTTTTTTTCTCGCCTTCGGGTAAAATTTTTTTTTTTACTGTTACCTTTTTTTCTTTTTTTAACGAGTTTTTACTAGTTTATCTAATATATATATATATATATTTTTACATTTTTCCTTAGGTTTTTCTTTTTTTAAAAGTCTTTTCCTTTCTTGTCTTTCTTTTCTTTTATTTTTTTTTTCCTTTTTTTTTGTTTTTTTTTTTTTTTCTTTCTTTCTTCTTTTTTTTTTTTTTTTCTTTTTCTTTTCTTTTCTTTTTGCTTTTTGCTTTCTTCTCTTCCTTTTTTTGACTCTTTCTTCCCCCTTTCTCCCCACTCACGATTTTGGATCTCTTCTAATTTGGTTAAAGCATATTTTTCCTGGGGTTGTTGCCACCCTTTTAGTATTTTACTTGCCCCTTCATTTACTCTTATCTGGACAAAATGACAAGACGTAAAAATTCAACACAAAAAAAAGAACAAGAGGCAGTACCGAAGGCTAGGGACCCTAATCAATACAGACAAACTCGGTTAAATATGTCAGATCTAGAGTTCAGAATGACAATTCTCAAGGTTCTAGCCGGGCTCGAAAAAAAGGCATGGAAGATATTAGAGAAACCCTCTCGAGAGATATAAAAGCCCTTTCTGGAGAAATAAAAGAACTAAAATCTAACCAAGGTGAAATCAAAAAAAGCTATTAATGAGGTGCCAATCAAAAATGGAGGCTCTAACTGCTAGGATAAATGAGGCAGAGAAGAAAGAATTTAGTGATATAGAAGACCAAATGGACAGAGAATAAAGAAGCTGACCCTCAAAGAGGGACAAACAGCTATATGGACCACAGAGGGGAGAATTCGAGAGATAAGTGACACCATAAGACGAAACAACATTAGAATAATTGGGGGATTCCAGAAGAAGAAGAAAGTGAGAGGGGAGCAGAAGGTATACTGGAGGAGAATTATTGGGGAGAATTTCCCCAATATGGCAAAGGGAACGAGCATCAAAATTCAGGAGGTTCAGAGAATGCCCCTCAAAATCAATAAGAATAGGCCACCCCCGTCACCTAATAGTAAAATTTACAAGTCTCAAGGACAAAGAGAAAATCCTGAAAGCAGCCCGGGAAAAGAAGTCTGTAACATACAATGGTAAAAATATTAGATTGGCAGCTGACTTTCCACAGAGACCTGGCAGGCCAGAAAGAGCTGGCATGATTATTTTCAGAGCACTAAACGAGAAAAACATGCAGCCAAGAATACTATATCCAGCTAGGCTATCATTGAAAATAGAAGGAGAGATTAAAAGCTTCCAGGACAAACAACAACTGAAAGCAATTTGCAAATACCAAACCAGCTCTACAGGAAAATATTGAAAGGGGTCCTCTAAGCAAAGAGAAGCCTACAAGTGGTAGATCAGAAAGGAACAGAGGGACCATATACAGTAACAGTCACCTTACAGGGCAATTTACAATGGGCACTAAATTCATATCTCTCAATAGTTACCCTGAATGTGAATGGGCTAAATGCCCCTGTCAAAAGACACAGGGTATCAGAATGGATAAAAAAACAAAACCCAATCTATATGTTGCCTCCAAGAAACACATTTTAAGCCCGAAGACACCTCCAGATTTAAAGTGAGGGGGTGGAAAAGAATTTTACCATGCTAATGGACATCAGAAGAAAGCAGGAGTGGCAATCCTTATATCAGATCAATTAGATTTTAAGAACCAAAGACTATAAAAGAGATGAGGAAGGACACTATATCATACTCAAAGGGTCTGTCCAACAAGAAGATTTAACAATTTTTAAATATCTATGCCCCAATGTGGGAGCAGCCAACTATATAAACCAATTAATAACAAAATCAAAGAAACACATCAACAATAATACAATGATAGTAGGGGACTTTAACACTCCCCTCACTGAAATGGACAGGTCATCCAAGCAAAAGATCAGCAAGGAAATAAAGGCCTTAAACGACACACTGGACCAGATGGACATCACAGATATATTCAGAATATTTCATCCCAAAGCAACAGAATACACATTCTTCTCTAGTGCACATGGAACATTCTCCAGAATAGATCACATCCTCGGTCCTAAATCAGGACTCAACCGGTATCAAAAGATTGGGATCATTCCCTGCATATTTTCAGACCACAATGCTCTAAAGCTAGAACTCAACCACAAAAGGAAGTTTGGAAAGAACCCAAATACATGGAGACTAAACAGTTATCCTTCTAAAGAATGAATGGGTCAAACCGGGAAATTAAAGAAGAATTGAAAAAAATCATGGAAACAAATGATAATGAAAATACAACGGTTCAAAAAAATCGTGGGACACAACAAAGGCAGTCCTGAGAGGAAAATATATAGCGGTACAAGCCTTTCTCAAGAAACAAGAAAGGTCTCAGGTACACAACCTAACCCTACACCTAAAGGAGCTGGAGAAAGAAAAGAACAAAGAAAGAAACCCTAAGCCCAGCAGGAGAAGAGAAATCATAAAGATCAGAGCAGAAATCAATGAAATAGAAACCAAAAAAAAACAATAGAACAAATCAACGAAACTAGGAGCTGGTTCTTTGAAAGAATTAATAAAAATTGATAAACCCCTGGCCCGAAAAGAAAGAGAAAGGACCCAAATAAATAAAATCATGAATGAAAGAGGAGAGATCACAACTAACACCAAAGAAATACAAACTATTATAAGAACATACTATGAGCAACTCTACGGCAATAAATTTGACAATCTGGAAGAAATGGATGCATTCCTAGAAACATATAAACTACCACAACTGAACCAGGAAGAAATAGAAAGCCTGAACAGACCCATAACCAGTAAGGAGATTGAAACAGTCATTAAAAATCTCCAAACAAACAAAAAGCCCAGGGCCAGACGGCTTCCCGGGGGAATTCTACCAAACATTTAAAGAAGAAGAACTAATTCCTATTCTCCTGAAACTGTTCCAAAAATAGAAATGGAAGGAAAACTTCCAAACTCATTTTATGAGGCCAGCATCACCTTGATCCCAAAACCAGACAAGGATCCCACCAAAAAAGAGAGCTATAGACCGATATCCTTGATGAACACAGATGCGAAAATACTCAACAAAATACTAGCCAATAGGATTTCAACAGTACATTAAAAGATTATTCACCACGACCAAGTGGGATTTATTCCAGGGCTGCAAGGTTGGTTCAACATCCGCAAATCAGTCAATGTGATACAACACATCAATAAAAGAAAGAAACAAGAACCATATGATACTCTCAATAGATGCTGAAAAAAGCATTTGACAAAGTACAACATCCCTTCCTGATCAAAACTCTTCAAAGTGTAGGGATAGAGGGCACATACCTCAATATCATCAAAGCCATCTATGAAAAACCCACCGCAAATATCATTCTCAATGGAGAAAAACTGAAAGCTTTCCGCTAAGGTCAGGAACACGGCAGGGATGTCCATTATCACCACTGCTATTCAACATAGTACTAGAGGTCCTAGCCTCAGCAATCAGACAACAACAAGGGAATTAAAGGCATCCAAATCGGCAAAGAAGAAGTCAAATTATCACTCTTCGCAGATGATATGATACTATATGTGGAAAACCCCAAAGACTCCACTCCAAAACTGCTAGAACTTATACAGGAATTCAGTAAAGTGTCAGGATATAAAATCAATGCACAGAAATCAGTTGCATTTCTCTACACCAAACAGCAAAGACAGAAAGAAAGAGATATTAAGGAGTCAATCCCATTTACAATTGCATCCAAAACCATAAGATACCTAGGAATAAAACCTAACCAAAAGAGACACAGAATCTATACTCAGAAAACTATAAAGTACTCATGAAAGAAATTGAGGAAGACACAAAGAAATGGAAAAATGTTCCATGCTCCTGGATTGGAAGAATAAATATTGTGAAAATGTCTATGCTACCTAAAGCAATCTACACATTTAATGCAATTCCTATCAAAGTACCATCCATCCATCTTTTTCAAAGAAATGGAACAAATAATTCTAAAATTTATATGGAACCAGAAAAGACCTCGAATAGCCAAGGGATATTGAAAAAGAAAGCCAACGTTGGTGGCATCACAATTCCGGACTTCAAGCTCTATTACAAAGCTGTCATCATCAAGACAGCATGGTACTGGCACAAAAACAGACACATAGATCAATGGAACAGAATAGAGAGCCCAGAAATAGACCCTCAAATCTATGGTCAACTAATCTTCGACAAAGCAGGAAAGAATGTCCAATGGAAAAAAGACAGCCTTTTCAATAAATGGTGCTGGAAAATTGGACAGCCACATGCAGAAAAATGAAATTGGACCATTTCCTTACACCACACACACAAAAATAGACTCAAAATGGATGAAGGACCTCAATGTACGAAAGGAATCCATCAAAATCCTTGAGGAGAACACGGGCAGCAACCTCTTCGACCTCTGCCGCAGCAAACATCTTCCTAGGAAACAACGCAAAAGGCAAGGGAAGCAAGGGAAAAAAAATGAACTACTGGGATTTCATCAAGATCAAAAGCTTTTGCACAGCAAAGGAAACAGTTAACAAAATCAAAAGACAACTGACAGAATGGGAGAAGATATTTGCAAACGACATATCAGATAAAGGACTAGTGTCCAGAATCTATAAAGAACTTAGCAAACTCAACACCCAAAGAACAAATAATCCAATCAAGAAATGGGCAGAGGACATGAACAGACATTTCTGCAAAGAAGACATCCAGATGGCCAACAGACACATGAAAAAGTGCTCCATATCACTCGGCATCAGGGAAATACAAATCAAAACCACAATGAGATATCACCTCACACCAGTCAGAATGGCTAAAATCAACAAGTCAGGAAATGACAGATGCTGGCGAGGATGCGGAGAAAGGGGAACCCTCCTACACTGTTGGTGGGAATGCAAGCTGGTGCAGCCACTCTGGGAAAACAGCATGGAGGTTCCTCAAAAATGTTGAAAATAGAACTGCCCTATGACCCAGCAATTGCACTATTGGGTATTTACCCTAAAGATACAAATGTAGTGATCCAAAGGGACACATGCACCCGAATGTGTTTATAGCAGCAATGTCCACAATAGCCAAACTATGGAAAAGAACCTAGATGTCCATCAAACAGATGAATGGATCAAGAAGATGTGGTATATATACACAATGGAATACTATGCAGCCATCAAAAGAAATGAAATCTTGCCATTTGCAACAACATGGATGGAACTAGAGCGTATCATGCTTAGCGAAAATAAGTCAAGCAGAGAAAGACAACTATCATATGATCTCCCTGATATGAGGAAGTGGTGATGCAACATGGAGGCTTAAGTGGGTAGAAGAAGAATAAATGAAAACAAGATGGGATTGGGAGGGAGACAAACCATAAGTGACTCTTAATCTCACAAAACAAACTGAGGGTTGCCGGGGGAGGGGGAGGGTATGTGATTTGGTGAGTGCTGGTGAAGGTGTGTAAACCTGGTGTGATTCACAGACCTGTACCCCTGGGGATAAAAATATATGTGTTTATAGAAAAAAAAAGAAGAAGAAATTAAACAACATATGTCCATGTGTTCATGGAAAAAAAAAAAAAAGAACTACAGCAACACATTGGCACATCCACATATTTTGATCTCTGTATGGCAATTTACCAATATCTTTAGGTTTGTGATTGTGGTCATATGATAATTAAGATAACTGGTATATGTTAGGCTTATATAATACTTGAAAACTTATTTTCCCCTTTCTTTTTGTTTAGAGAATAAAATAATGTTTTAATGTAATTTCATTTTGTAAATGGACAATCTATTGCTCAGGAAGATTGTCTACCTGATACATTTTGGAGCCAAGTGTTCTTATGTTAATTGTGAATTCCATCTAAATTCTCCCAGTTCTAAACTATACCCTCAGATTCTGAGACTAGGCATGTCCTTAGGCATAGGGAATAATTAACTTCTAGAGGATGTAGTTCAATAATTGCATTTAGTCAGTCTTGCCATGTTGGCTTCTATTTGCTCCAAAATGAGCTTAATTCTCTGTTTTCTGGTTTTTTAATGGCTTGCTTCCCATTCTTTACCTTGTAGTCTTTTGGTTCCTGGGCTCCTGCCCCTCAAAATTTTATCTGAATACCTATTGCTTAACATTTAAAATGCCATCTTCTTGCGTGTGTGCATCTCTTAAAATCTAAATTGATTTCTTGGGTCTTTAGCTGCTTGTGATTGTTTAACCCTCGCAATGTCTGGATAGGCATGTTTGTCTTAAAACACAGGTACTTTTGAATTGAAGCATTCCAACATTTTTTTTTTTAATTCTCTTTCCATAGATATTTCTTCTGGCATCCCTATTTGATCATCTTTAAAACTGGCCAGTCTCCATTTTCTCTAGCCTGAAACTTTTTGATGCAAGAACTATTCTTATTTATCTTATATGTTCCTCCTTTAGTACAGTGTTTGACAAAAAACTGATGCTTTAATACATTTTTTAATAATAGTAATAACAACATTAATCATAATAGCTAAAGTTCCATGCCACTTATATTTTGTCAATCATTGTTCTAAAATTTGAACAACACTATTCAGCCTATTTTTTTATTAAAACAAAACAAAACAAAAACTGTATGAGTTAATTACTAGCTAGTTACTGGTACTATTTCTATTTTACAAATAAGTAAACTAAGACACAGTGTGATTAAGTAAATTGCTTAAGGTCACCAAAACTTAATAGTGAAAAAAAAAACAAAATTTGAGTCCCAGAAGTCTGGTTCCAGAGTCTGTGATCTTAATCACTTTGTGAATGAAGGGATGGATATTTACTTGTTAAGCCCTCATTTAGTCCCAGGACTGTTTCCACATTCAATGGATACTTGTGCGCATGTGAGCAGATATATAACAGAAGTTGGGAAGAAGTACAGAAATGATGTCAGCCTAAAGGAAAAGTTCACCTGTCACAATATTTTGACTTGTGTTGTACTTGACTCTACCTTTCCCTTCTTCCTTCCTCTTGGTTTTCAAATCCTAGGATTCATCAGTCAAGTTATATATTTCTATAACACATGAGGTCTATATTAACCTAACCTAGAAATCTAATAATATTGTTTTAAGGGAAAATTAATTTTGAGTTCAAAACAAAAGCACGCATAATACATTTTTCAATATCACATGTTCTATATAGTTTCCCTTTCCTAAAGAAAATTACTCCTATATAGATTCACTCTAAAAGTCTATAGCTAATAAACAGATTAATTACTGAGCAATTTAATGAAAGAGTAGCCTAACTAAAGTCCAGTGAGAGCAAAGTAAGCAAAGTTGTTCAAAGTAAAAAAAGATCAGGAATGTCCTCTTCATAGACATTACTGAAGGTGATAAACAGAAATGTGAAATTTAGCTATATGGCAAAATATTGAGGACTTGTTTTTGATTTGTTTTCTTTGCCATAGCAGAGTGATAAAACCACTTACATTGGGCCACAGCTACTGGGCTCAGAAGATTACATTGCTTTTCTTAATTCTTATGTTTTTGAATTTTGGTAATGATAATATTGGTGATAATTTCACTTTGATTTTTAAATCCTCAAGGTCAAACACAGTTTACTTATGTAGTCTTTGTCACAATTTATAATGTTTATTTATAGTAATCTATAGTCAGGAGAATTATATCAGAAAGATATTTGGTTGTTTTCTGTGTTCAGGTGTTGTTCTAAAATGTGTATCAGGAATTCAAATTTATTATGCATTTTTTATACTAACATAACCATCTGTAAGTGGTATGTTTAAGGTTATATATCATTAAAATATACCACATCAAATACAAAAGCAGAAATCTTCAAAGATCTGTAAATCAATTGTATAACTAGGCATTTGATAATGAAGAAAGGCCATTTGGGGAGAGAAAAAAATGCAGAAGGGAAACAGTTCTTTCATAACTGTACAAAGACAAGAGGTCAGTCATTATCATGTGGTATCTAATGATGTCTAGGTTGAAAGTAAAATGAGCAAAACTGCATAGTATCTTCCTTTGGAGTCAGACGGCCTACAGTCACATTCTGACTCTGTCATTTATTACATCCTATGCTATCAGCAAATAACAGTCTTTCTGCATCTTAGCTTTCCTGAAAACTCAGAAATAATAATTACCTCATAAGAAGTGTGAAGATTATTGAAACAGCTTCGGGAGAATAGGTGTTATTTCTTCTTTGAAAGTTTGGTAGAATTCCCCAGGGAATCCATCAGGTCCTGGGCTCTTGTTTTTTGGGAGGTTGGAGAGGATGTGGAGAAAGGGGAATGCAAGTTGGTGCAGCCTCTTTGGAGAACAGTGTGGAGATTCCTCAAGAAAAATTAAAAATAGAACTTCCCTATGACCCTGCCATTGCATTACTGGGTATTTACCCCAAAGATACAGATGTTGTGAAAAGAAGAGCCATCTGTACCCCAATGTTTATAGCAGCAATGGCCATGGTTGCCAAACCAAGATGCCCTTCAACGGGCGAATGGATAAGGAAGATGTGGTCCATATACACTATGGAGTATTATGCCTTTATCAGAAAGGACGAATACTCAACTTTTGTAGCAACATGGACGGGACTGGAAGAGATTATGCTGAGTGAAATAAGTCAAGCAGAGAGAGTCAATTATCATATGGCCTCACTTATTTGTGGAGCATACAAAATAGCATGGAGGACAAGGGGGTGTTAGAGAGGAGAATGGAGTTGGGAGAAATTCGAAGGGGAGGTGAACCATGAGAGGTTATGGACTCCGAAAAAACAATCTGAGGGGTTTGAAGTGGTGGGGGGTGGGTGGGAGCTTGGGGGGGGTACTGGGTGGTGGGTATGATGGAGGGCACGGATTGCATGGAGCACTGGGAGTGGTGAAAAAATAATGAATACTGTTTTTCTGAAAACAAATAAATTAATTTTATTAAAAAAAAAGAAGTGTGAAGATTATTAAGACTTTGTTAATAAAATGCATCAAACAAAGCTTGAGACAAATATGCAGTCCTTCATAGTGTTAGTTACGGGACAGTTTCTTTTAGAATTAGACATGAGAGACTAATTATAAGATACTTCTAATCCATTATTTAAAGATTCCAAAAACAAATATCAACTCTACTCACATCTTAATTTTTTAAAGAATAACAGGTTACGGGTACCTGGGTGGCTCAGTGGGTTGAGCCTCTGTCTTTGGCTCAGGTCATGATCTCAGGGTCCTGGGATCCAGCCCCGAGTAGTGGCTCTCTGCTGTCGGGGGCCTGCATCTCTCCCACCCCTGCCTGCCTCTCTACCTGGGATCTCTCTCATTTTCTGTAAAAACAAATAAATAAATCTTCAAAAACAAACAAAAAAGAAAAAAAGAAATGCTGTGAGGGAGTAGTAAGAACTGTGTCACAGAGAGCAATCTTAGTGCTTTGCTTTCTGGGATCCCCACCTTGCGTGTTCACCCATCTTCTAAATCTTAGAGTCCAACAGGCCAGTGGCATATCCAGTAACAGCTTTGCAATTCTGGGGACTTACTTCTTGATGTATGAAAATGTTTATCATGTCGTTGGATCTCAGCTGCTAAATATGAATATATAGTATATATATCCAATACTTGTATGAATATATATATATTTGGTATTCTGGGATTACTGGGTCTTTTTAAGACTGATGCACCTTCTGGCGTGCCTGCCTGGCTCAGATTTGTTTTAGAGAAAGAGGGAGAGAGAGAGTTTGCGCACATGCACGGTGTGGGGGCGGGGTAGAGGGTGCTGGTGAGAATCTCAAGAAGATTTCCAGATAATGGAGCCCTGCTCAGGGCTTGATCTCTAGACCCTAAAATCATGACCTGAACCTAAACCAAGAGTGGGAGGCTTAAGTGATTTAGCCATCTAGGCATACCTCCCTTTCAGCATTTGAAGTGTAGAACTGGGAAGAAATAGAGTCCTCCCCCTTTATTTTGAAAAAGAGGATTTAAAAAAAATGGTTGTTGACCTGGTGTTTGGGATATGGAATTATAATACCACAGCACACATACAGTAAGCTGCTTACTTACAGTAAGTAAGTAAGGAGCCAAGGTACAGAAAACATAGCCTTTTTTTAAAAACCGAGTCAAGTTGTCAGCTGACTCTGTGATTTCATCTCTGATATCCTGGATGTCTTTATAAAATAGAAACTGTCAAACACTATTTTAAAAACTGCATCTTGTATGGACTAGAAGGAAACAACTTCAAATGTACCAAGTTGCTGGAGGGGGGAGAAAATAATAACAAAATAAAAATCAAAGGAAAGCAAGTGCATATACTACACACACTCACCAATAACAACAAAACCAAAATCAAAATCCCCCAAAGTTCCCATTCAGAACATACTTATAGCCTGCACTCATTAGATCATCCAAGCAATTAAATAATAATAATAATACAATGTCAAATCAAACAACATGGGATGCCTGGGTGGCTCAGTTGGTTTAGCCTCTGCCTTCGGCTCAGGTCATGATCCCAGGGTCCTGGGATCCAGTCCAACCTCAGGCTCCTTGCTCAACAGGGAGCCTGCTTCTCTCTCTGCCTTTGCCTGTCACTCTGCCTGCTTGTGCTCTTTCTCTGTCTGACAAATAAATAAATAAAATATTTTTAAAATCACACAACACAGTACACATTTACTACAAAAGAAATTAGTGTTATAATCAGTCTGAGAATGTAATATAATTAGTGTTTGGATGCTCAAAAAAAGTCATACACTCAGCAAACATAAATAATATGTATGAAACAAAAAATAAGCAGTCATAAATAAGAATGGTAAATAAGTGAAAGAGTAAATTAAGAAAACAGAATTAAAAAAAAAAAAGAAACCAGAATTTTTTTCTGATAAAAATTGTTTAATGGTGTGCCTGGGTGGCTCAGGGGGTTAAGCTGCTGCCTTCGGCTCGGGTCATGATCTCAGGGTCCTGAGATCGAGGCCCGCATCGGGCTCTCTGCTTGGCAGGAGCCTGCTTCCCTCTCTCTCTCTCTGCCTGCCTCTCCATCTACTTGTGATCTCTCTCTGTCAAATAAATAAATAAAATATTTTAAAAAAATAAAAATAAAAAATAAAAAATAAAAAAATTGTTTAATGAATGGACAAGTCTCTAAATAGTATTAGCCTTATGTGACCTACATAATGAAAGTTACCTCTAAACCAGCATAAAGAAATTTTTATATATGCAACTTCATGCCTTGTTTCAGAATTCCCACAAAAGATATAAAAGATATTCAAATTAAAAAAAAATAACATCGGGGGTGCCTGGGTGGCTCAGTGGGTTGAGCCGCTGCCTTCGGCTCGGGTCATGATCTCAGGGTCCTGGGATCGAGCCCCGCATTGGGCTCTCTGCTCAGCAGGGAGCCTGCTTCCCCTCTCTCTCTCTCTGCCTGCCTCTCCATCTACTTGTGATTTCTCTCTGTCAAATAAATAAATAAAATCTTAAAAAAAAAAATCGTCAACATTTGAAGGAGAATAAGCAAGATGGTTCCAGAAATGATAGTTTCCTAAGATATAAAATTTAAAGCAAGTCACAAGCAGGGAAAATATATATACATATATATATGTATATATATGATATAATCTTTTATCTGGTCATATCAGAGTGAAACTGAAAAATAATGAAGATTAAAAGATTAAGTGGCAAAATTCATCTTCAAAAATACACAACAGGCTCTCTTCTCTTCTCTGTTCAAAAGCTGCATCTTCAGGTGCAGTGCCAGCCTTGTGCCCAAGACAGAATGGTGAAAGTTGGGGTGAACGGATTTGGTTGTATTTGGTGCCTGGTCACCAGGACTGCTTTAATTCTGGCAAAGTGGATATTGTCGTCATCAATGACCCTTTCATTGATCTCAACTATGTGGCCTACATATTCCAGTATGATTCTATCCATGGCAAATTCTACGGCACAGTCAAGGCTGAGAACGGGAAGCTTGTCATCAATGGAAAGTCCATCTCCATCTTCCAGGAGCAAGATCCCACCAACATCAAATGGTGCGATGCTGGTGCTGAGTATGTTGTGGAGTCCACTGGGGTCTTCACCACCCTGGAGAAGCCTGGAGCTCACTTGAAGGGGCGGGGCCAAGAGGATCATTGTCTCCGCTCCTTTTGCTGATGCCCCCATGTTTGTGATGGGTGTGAATGATGAGAAGTATGACAACTCCCTCAAGATTGTCAACAATGCCTCCTGTATCATCAACTGCTTGGATTCTCTGGTCAAGGTCATCCATGACAACTTTGGCATCATGGAGGGACTCATGACCACCTACCATGCCATCACTGCCACCCAGAAGACTATGGACTGCCCCTCTGGGAAGCTGTGGCATGATGGCTGAGGGGCTGCCCAGAACATCATCCCCGCTTCCACTGGTGTGGCCAAGATTGTAGGCAAAGTCATCCCTGAGCTGAATGGGAAGTTCACTGGCCTAGCCTTCCATCCCTACCACCAATGTGTCTGTTGTGGATCTGACCTGCTGCCTGGAGAAAGCTGCCAAATATGATGACATCAAGAAGGTGGTGAAGCAGGCATCAGAGGGCCCCCTCAAAGGCTTCTTGGGGTAGACTGAGGACCAGGTTGTCTCCTGTGACTTTAACAGTGACACCCACTCTTCTACCTTCAATGCGGGGGCTGGCATTGCTCTCAATGACCACTTTGTCAAGCTCATTTCCTGGTATGACCATGAATTTGGCTACAGCAACTGGGTGGTGTATGGTCCACATAACCTCCAAGATGTAAGAGCCCCCTGGACAACCAGCCCTAGCCAGAGGAAAGAAGAAGAGAGAGGCCCTCAGCTGCTGGGGAATCCTTGTCCTAATTTATTCCCCAGAACACTGAAAATCTCCTAAACTCCACTGTTTTCATCCCAGACCCCTGAAGAAGGGGAGGCGTTTGGGGATCCCTACCTTGTCATGTACCGTCAATAAAGTATACTATAAACAGCCCCCTCCCCAAAAAATACACAACATACTTTGTATTGTCAATGATGGTATCTTGGAAGTACTGAGGGTAAATAATAGTCAACTTCAAGTTTTAAAATTTAGTGGACATATCATTCAAGGTGAAAGTGGACATATCATTCAAAGTGAAAGCAAAATAAAGGTAGTTTTAGAGTACATGAAGATTTTAAAGCTTAAAAACACACTATATAATTTTAAAATAATTTCTTTTAGGAGAATGTTATGAAAGAAATGAAAAAAAAAAAAAAGTAAATGATTAAATATTAGTAAATCTTACTGTTTAATAACAAAATTGTTGTTATTGAGTTTGATTTTTTAAAAAAGTAAAAAAAAACCCAACACTTTATAACATGTAAATAGATGAATCTGAGGACAGGGAATTTTGGAAATAAACATGCTACAAGTAATATACACTTGTTAGGTTACACTGGTTATGTTTAAAATGGCATTCAGGAGATTATAAAAATCAATTCTGCTACTTCAAAATTATCTGAAGGAAGTAAATGTGGAAACTTTCTCAATACAATAGAAGGCAGAGGGCACCAGGCTGGCTCAGTTGGTGGGGCATGTGACTCTTAATCTCAGGGCTTTAAATTTGAGCTCCATGCTGGGAGGAGAGATTACTTAAAAATGAACTCTTTAAAAAAAAAAAAAAAAAAAAAAGAAAAGAATTGAAAGACGGGACAACAATGGAAAAAAATCAGTAGTCAAAAATTAAACAAACATAGTGCTAAGTATAAATATATAAATAGCTATAAAATTATTGATAATCTATAGAAATAGATTAACAGACTACTTGAAGAAATAAAAATCTAGCTGAATACTTTAAAAACATTCTGTTTTAATTTTTTAATTTATAGGATGAGATTGGGGGGAATGAAAATCTATGGAACACACAAAAGAAAACTGGTACAAAATTATAACAGCAGAGACAAGATATAGTTAATGAAAAATGTGCTAATTTCAGCATATTAAACTTTTAAGAAGCAGCTAAGTTATCCTTAAACTAATTTTATAACATTAAATGTATTTATTTGTAAATAAGAAATGTCAAATTATGATTACATGTATTTGCTGGGGATTTTGGTCAGCTTATGATAAAATACATATATTTTTAAAATTTCCACTTTTATTGAAAATGAATATTTATAAGCCTTTTTTCTCAACTACATTTCATTTCCTGGATAATCAAGATAATTTTCAGGGATGTATTATGACTAGGGTGCTCATATAATTTATTATCTAAGCCGGAATACCTTTGACAGTGAAAGCAAAAACTGTTAATTACACTGGGACAATTTGAACTATCCAAGATTTATTACCATCCTGTTTTTAACTCTCATGGCTGGAATTTAGAGCACTTTTAATAACTTTAGAAATCCACTTTTGTGGCTTGTTTACTAATTTTTTTAAATCGTGCCATTTATTTCAAAGATCAGCCTTGGTTTTAAACATTTTATATTTAGAAGTGTTGTGACTCTGTTTTAGTTAGAATTTCTGACTTTTTTGTAGATGTTAGTCTTCTTGAACATCTTTGAAATTACTTCTTTTCAAGTCATTATCCACTTGTAAGATGAACTTCTCTTATATGATTTTTTGGCTTTTTCATCTAGGATTAAAGATTACTGAGCCGATACGTATAGTCTCATGAATAAATTTAATGTTTTACAGTGGCCTAATAAATGTGTTTGAAATTACAAACACTTCAGAGATGATTTTGAAAAGTCCTAACATGAACAATAATAATTTAAGTTCAGACAGTTCCTTAATACCATGAAACTCACTTACAGCAGCAAATAATTAGTGAACTCTCACACCAGGGAAGTGGAAGCAAAAACTGTCATTTTGAGGAAAGTATTTTTTCACCTTGTAAAATTGCCAGGTGGCCTACTCCGTTCCCTGCTTACATAAATGTTTAACAATTACATGTGGCTTTGAAGAAGCATTGTCTTTAAACTTTGTATTTTTACTAGTTGTTAAGCTTGCAGAATGTGAAAATACACTGCCTAGGTGACTTTGCGAATTTGCTATCACTTATGTCCACATGTACAGGGAGACAGTCTCCTCTACCTGGTTCCCTCTGAAGGGTGAAATTTCCAAAGCTCCTCAGAGACTGTCCATTCTGAGCTCTCTTGGGGGAGTTGCATTAACTGATCTCCTGAACATTGTGAGGCGGCCAATTCTAAAATCATTCCTTAGATCAGAGCTTTTAGAACCTTTTGTTTTCCTTTGAAAATTTAATCCTCTCTTCGCATGGGATCTACATGTAACTTTTTGATGTTTTCCTTACTTTCAGTCGTGCTCAGGTTTATCAAGCCGGGCTGCCTTAGACATTTACTGTGCTGCTTGCAAAAATGAGTGCCCCCATTTGAGTGAAATACTGCTAGTACTTTATTTGTCTTTGCACAACAGTAGGATCCTGAACTATAGTTTAGATCATATCATTTCCCCTTTCCAAAATTTTTCTGACTTCCCAGAGAAAAATTGCAAATTTTTCAAGAGAAAAGCCTGCAATCTGATAGCAATCTCTCTTTTCTCTTTCATTTCCTGCCCATCTTCCAACACTGCCACCACACACTATCAACCAAACATGTTATAGACAAAGTTATAAACTTTGCAAAGAGTACTCAGATTTATTTTACCTGTGTAATGTCTCTTTGAGGAAATAGTCCAGATGCTGTCTCATTGTGTCTTCTGTGAGTTTCCAGTAACTTAGGACCTCTATCTTCAAGAAGTTATGATTTGTTCTAAATTACAAATGATTAGACATGAGAGTTTCTTCTCTTCCCATTCATTCTGGGGAATTAGAAAGATTATGTAGAATAGGGACAAATGATTTTATTATATTATTATTATATTATAATTGTATTAGCCTATTATTACTATGTCATGGTTTATCTTAATAATTCTTTTTTTTTTAAGATTTTATTTATTTCTTTGACACAGAGAGAGAGATCACAAGTAGGCAGAGCAACAGGCAGAGACAGAGGAGAAGTAGGCTCCCTGCAGAGCAGAGAGCCAGACGGGGGCCTCAATCCCAGGACCCTGAGATCATGACCTAGCCAAAGGCAGAGGCTTTAACCCACTGAGCCACCCCAGGCGCCCCTATCTTAAAAATTCTTAATCAGATCTCAATCCCTGATTCAACTGAAGAACAAAGGATGTCATTTCCAGGTTTAAGGCCCGTAAAATATCTAAAGACTCCTTCAGACTCTACCAGGCACCCGCCTAGGAGTGCTGACTCCACACAGCTGTGTTCTGGCCATTGTCATCTGCTTGCCTCTTCCCTCAGCCAGCACAGTTGCTGACTCTCAGTCAGCCATAGGCAACTGGCATCTCTCAACGTTGTGCTGTGTGGCATCATCATTTTCACTTACATCCTTTGCCTCAGAGGCAGAATTTGGATAATTCGAGCAGAGACATGTAGACTTTCATGAATTTGGACTGGCAAAAGAATGTGGTTTTAATGGAGCACATTTTCAAAAGAAAAGCAGAACACATGTTCTGCAGCTGAACTTCACAGAGACCGTGGTTTAATGAAACAGTAGTAGCCACCTCTTCTATAGTCCCTCAGTAGCAACAAAATGGTGGCACCAACGGGAGAAAAATATAACCTTTCACACCTTTTTTTTTTCATTTTTAATATAAATCTATTACTTTTGGGGGAAAAAGGAATTGAGGAAATTATAATTCCCTAAAACCACTGTAAAAGGGGAAAAAGCAAAGTAATAAAATTATAGCTTCTATTTAATTCTCTGACACAGTCTCCATGTTAAATATATGATTTTTCATGAAAAAAAAAATAAGTTTAAGCATAGACTCCTACTCTCTATTCTTAATACTGTATCAGCAGCCCCATATATAAATAATCTCTTATTTCCTTGGGGACTAATTGGGGATTGTCTACTTGTCTGGCCGGCGGAGAGTAGGTCACACATTTTGTTTCAAGACTTGGTTTTATAGTTCTTTTCATGGAAGAATTTGTGTGTTTTGTTCAGGTTTATTTATAAAGGGACTGTAGACAAATTAATGAAGTCCCATAACTCAGTGTCATACTGGTTGAGGAGTGTGAGGAGTGTGACCAAGTTTACTTCCTCTGCTGAAATTGTTGGGTGTGTCTGTCAATTTAAGGAAAAAAAAGTGGGTAAATCAATGGGTATCCCTGTTATTGTTCATATTGTTGTTAATTTGAGGATAAGTGGAGAAGAATCAGGGCCAGTATTTAGACCTTCTATTAGTACTAGAGTATATGTAGCCTGTGTGGAGAAGATTGCCTCCATATAGATGCTCGTTAGAATCTCAATTCTAACACTCGTGTGTTAGCCTGTGTGGAGAAGATTGCCTCCATATAGATGCTCGTTAGAATCTCAATTCTAACACTCTTTTTCTACTTCCTGTAAATTCTGTTTCCAAAATGCCCTTGGAATGACTTTTACTGTTTTTATTGCTTCCTCATTCATGAGTTAAGTACAATTTTGGTGCAGGCAGCTTTTATATTTGAATGAGATTAATGTTTTTCACTTTTGAAAAATATTCTTTAACACATCAATGGAACCTAGGATTCAGAAAAATATTATATTCTAGTCTAAAAAAAACAAATTCTCAGAAGCCCAGTATAACACCAAATAATTGGTAAAAAGTTAAGAATTTGACAAAAGACATTATGTCCCATATACCTTGTAAAATGAAAAACTGCATAGATCATATCAAGTCAAAGTTAAACTATATCTTAATATAGCCTTGATTTGTATCTTTGTAACAATGTTATTGGGAAACAAGTTTCTGCTCTAGGATGAGCAGCATATGGCTGGTTTATTAGTATTACTGTTTCATTCTTTTTTAAAGATTTATTTATTTATTTATTTTAGAGAGAGAGGGAAAGTATGAGCAGGAGGAGGGGAGGAGGAGGGGCTGAGGGAGAGGGAGAGAGAAAAAATCCTCAAACAGACTCCCCACTGGGCAGGGAGCCCTATGAAGGTCTCCATCCCAGGATCCTGAGATCATGTTGTGAGCAGAAATCAAGAATCAGACATTTAACCTACGGAATCACCCAGACACCCATTTTGTTTCATTCTTCAAGGTACACTGTTATTCAGCATTATGCATGATAGCTGAAAGTGAAACTAATCCAAATAAATAGATAACCCAGTATATTATCTAGTCATAATAAGGAATGTAGCTCAGATACATTCCATTGCATGGATAAACCTCCTAAAACTCTATGTTAAGTGAAAAGAGTGACAAAAGACTTCCTATTATATGATTCTATTTATGAGAAATGTCCAGAATAGACAAATCTGTAAAGACAGAAAGTATATTAGTCCTTGCCAGGGGGTTAGGAATGGGGCAACCGCTAAATGGGTATGAGATTTCTTTGTGTTGTAAATAACATGTTTTATATTAGATTATGGTTATGTTGTGAAGTTCTGTAAATATACTAAAAACCATTGAGTTGTTAAATTAAGTGGGTGAACATTATGGCACATAAGTTGTTCTCAATAAAAGGATTAAAAAATAAGATTCGGGTGCGTGGGTGGCTCAGGTCATGATCCTGGAGTCCCAGGATCAAGTCCCGCATCAGGGTCCCAGCTCCACGGGGAGTCTGTTTCTCCTCTGACCTTTTCCCCTCTCATGCTCTCTCTCCCAAATAAATAAATGGGATCTTTTAAAAAATGCATTCTTATTGCTTGAGAGTTTTTAACATCCTCTCCTATTCCCCAATGTAAATCTACTGAGTTTGGGTTGTTTTCATTATTCTAATTAGGGCATTAAAATGAATATAGTGTATTTATGTGTTATGGTCATCTCTATAGTCCCACAGAAATGAAATGATACTTACAATGGCAATAGTTAAGCTAATCATAACAGATTTTAATGGTTTTTGGATACATGTCAATCAGGTTTGATTTTCACTATTCCCCAAATTATATGATAATGAGCTACACATTTATAGCATTTGGTTTTACTTACTAATTCCAGACACATTCAGCATTTTTAATAATACTTCTTGAAGTTTCAGGATTACCATGTTACCAGGATGCAAATAATAAACAGCATCTAAAATAAAAGTGAAGCGTAGTTTTTAGTAATCCTAAAAGAAAGAGTCTTGTGTTAGTTGATGTTTGTTATGTTGGAGACAAATATTCCCCTCCATTTTTTTATTTCTTTCTTCCCTTTCCTTCATCCTTTCCCTTAAAAATTTCTCGCTTTTCCACTCCCATTTGTCTCCAGCCTCTGCTATCCATATAACCAGCACACACTGAGGTAAACTTTTAGTGGTTGATACTTACATCAACTGAATAAGTAAAAACATTTAGATTAGAAGGAGCGTGTAATTTCAACTTGAGGAAGTTTTCATTAACCACATGGCTGAGGAAATTTTATCTACCCCTTTGCATTTTAAGCCTACAATAGCAGCAAATGTGATTTTTATAGTCACCTGTAACCATGAGAATGGGAAGGTGGTAGGTATGTATGTCTAAAGCTTGCCTTACTGAGGAATAGATTCTGGGTGTAGTACTTCCAAGGAATTCATTACCAGACAAAGAAATAAAATAGGCTCTAAAACAATTTCTAAAATTATGTACTATGTAAGGGCTCTATGCATATTTTAATAGAATTGGTATTAATTTATGCATAAGGATTCTCTTTCATGTACTACTTTCTTCAAAGTTACAAATTATCAAGCTTCATGGCCCCACCGTTGATGTTTAATTTTTTTTTTCCTTTTCTTTTCTTAATGCCTTTTAAAGAAAAAGTCTGACCTTGACAAAATAAAGCAGAGCCTGAGTCAACAATAAATACACACTTTCTCTTTCCAGAACTCAAATTGTTTTATAGGTAGCTTTTCAAAGGCACAGTTTTGGAGTGAGAAATTGCTTCCCATCCTGTATTTAGAGGGTTGTGTGATTTTTATGTCAAGATGCACATTTTGGCTGTTGAAGAGTATGTGATAATGAAAAACTTGCAACTTCTCTGCAAACAGCTGTGCCATTTCAGACAACCCACTCCCTTTCCTGTCTGGACTTTTTTATTTTTGTTTTTATTTTTAATCCTTGTGAGATCTTAGGCAATGTTTTTCTTTCAAACATGATTTCTGTGTCTACTGGCATTTCTTCCTCTAATTTCATGGGTCAAAAAATAACATAAGTGGTTTTATTTATTTTGGGGTGAATTTCACACTTTGAAGCATTGATTTGTGTATATTTATCTATTTATTTATTAGAGAGAGAGAGAGAGAGCACAAGCAGGGGGCAGAGGGAGAGGGACAAGCAGATTCCAGCCTAGTGCAGAGCCCAACATGAGGCTTGATTCCAGGACCTCAGGATTATGACCTGAGCTGAAGGCAGATATCATCCACATGCCCCTGTTTGTGTATTTTTAACACGAGAAATTCTAGCGTCTTTTCATCTTTGTTACAACAGATTATCTATCCGTTTCTCATTCAAAAATTACAGATTAATGAAAGGTTAGCAACTCTTGTAAGGTTATTTAAAATCCATTTCTTATAGCAAAGGATGTATACTATGCAATATTAAAAAATAAACCTACTGTAATATTATTTATCCATATCCATCATCTATTCACAAGCCTTGCCATTCCAGTTTGTTCATAATATCTTCAATTTAAAAAAGAAATCAAAGATGACTAAAGCTTAAAATAAATGTTAGATATTGGATGCCAACCTTCAATATTTTTACCTTGAAGGAGCCATTTAAATATTTTTAGTGCCTTCATAAAATTATAATGCCTATATACTTTAGTGTGATCAATTAATTATAGAGATATAATATGATCATAATTACAAAGATAATTATTTTTCTGTGGATCTGTTTATTTTGGCCAATTTATTGGCCTATTATTTGTATGATTCTCCATTCCCACCATGGACATCACTCCAATAAAGATCAGAAATTATGGTAAAAAAAAACCTTCCAGTTTTTTTCTTTCTTAATTTTTGTTTTTTAAATAAATTTACTATTTTAAATATATTTTCTTACCCAAATAGGCCTAATTGTCATAAGTGTCTACTCTATAAGATTCTTGTATTACATGGCATGTATTATCTGCTAGAGTATTTTTATTATATTTACAAAATGAGTTTTTAGCCAATTTTTTAAGAGCCTTCACCCAGGCCCTTATAATTTTTTTAAATTAACTACTTTCTTTCCTTGTCATAAATTTTATAAATGTATAAGGCAAACAACACATTTTAGTTAAATGGCTATCTTAAGTCATAATGGGATTTAATTTTTTCAAAAGACTCAGGAAGATAAATTTAACTAAAAATTATAAATTGATTTGAATAAATTTTATTTATAATATATTTTGATTATGTTGAAAAGCAAAACTAAAACCAAAGAAATTTGAATTAAAATATATAGTTTATGACAAATTTGACACAAGGCATTCAAACTAATATTTTCATACTAAGAGATATACTAAGGCTCAAAGAGAGATTTAGCAGTACAAAATTATCATATACATATGCAGCCTTTCATAGGTGTATGTATACATTTTAACTATATTCTAAACTAAAAATAAAAATGAAATTTAACTTAGTAATATGAAAACTGTGCTTCCTTTTTCTCTACACTCAATTGAGGCCAAATCTGAGCTAAACACATACGTATTTCATTTTTAACTTAAATGAGATGATTTCTGTTTCTGCTTATGATTCTTAGTATACAAAAAAGCTTGTCTACCTATACAAAATATGTAAACTGCAGCAAAATGTTTATTGGTTTCATAGTAAATGGTGGAATAGAAATCCAGACTTTGTCTAAGATGGATCAATGAATCTCATCTTGAGTGACTGAACAGTCTTTAGCTCTCAAAGTTCCTCCTCTTTGCTAAAGTCAACTTTTCTGATGAACAGAAAATTTAGATAAATGGTCCCTAACCCTTTCATTCACTTGTAGTGAAAGTGGGGTGTGATTATCTTCAACTTTGATATGCAGTTCTTTCAGGTGGTTTTCTTTTTTTTCTTGTTTAATTTTATTGATTTATATGATAGAGAAAAGGGAGAGAGTGAGTGCACAAGCAGGGGGAGTGGCAGGCAAAGGGAGAAGCAGGCTTCCTGCTGAGCAAGGAGCCCGATGTGGGACTCTATCTCAGGACCCTGAGATCATGACCTGAGTTGAAGGCAGGCACTTAATGAACTGAGCCCCCAGGAGTCCCTCAGGTGGTTTTCAGTAAGACTTAGAATGGTCTGATATTCTCTTTCCCCATGAAGACCAAAAAACAGGAAACACTTCAACATTTCCTTTGCAACATGACTTGCCCCAAAGATTAAATTTTCCTTTAAAGCCAAGGCTATAGTCACTCAATGGCAGAAAAATATTCCACAGGACACTGGATTCTTGTTTCATAGATTCATGTGATGAAAAATATCTGATAGTAAACTTGTTTCTGAATATTCAGCAAAGCCTGACATTACTTTTCTGAAAACGATTTCTCCAATTCACCTTTCAACTCAAACACCTTATTGAGAACGCCTTTTGGCTAAGCCATCAAATTTCTGTGCTTTGCACAAGATTTATATGTTCTTGGTCTAGGTTTTCATATACTTCTTTAAATGCTCTTGAGTGAACCTGTCTTTGTTTAAAAAAATATTTTGTAACATCATCAAGAAATATTTCATTTTATTTCTGAGAATTTTTGATATTAGCACCTCTCTGTGAAAAATGTGATGTGAGAACTCTTTTTGTTTTGTTTTGTTTTTTCAAGAGAAGTGAAACCCTCCATAAAGCCAATCATTGATGCAGTACTATCTGTACAGATGCTGACAGATATTTTTATTTCCAAATATGAAGGCCACATTTTAAATATGTTTTAGTCATTATTTATTTGCATTGGCTTTCACAGCAGAAAATATTTTATTGAATTTAACCATGATTTACAAATCTTGCAAGGCAAGACATTTCCTGGGGAAATCTGTTCACTCATCATCTTTAGTATAGAAGTTTTTTACATAAATCTCTTCAGCATATGCTATGTGCCATCAATACATCACCTTACTGTACTGTTTGAGGATGGAACTATTTCCATTCCTTGTACTATATATTTTCTTAGTGTTTTACTGACTATATCTTTACCTGCTGGAACTATGTGACTTTTCTTTTTCTGAGACTCTGTAACCTTTTTTTTAAAATTTTATTGCTTTATTTTAAATTTTTTATAAATATATATTGTATTTTTATCCCCAGTATTACAGGTGTGTGAATTGCCAAGTTTACACATTTCACAGCACTCACCATAGCACATACCCTCCCCAATGTTCATATCCCCACTACCCTCTCCTGACCCTTCTCCCCCCAGCAACCCTCAGTCTGTTTTTTGAGATTGAATCTTTTATGGTTTGTCTCCCTCCCAATCCCATCTTCTTTCATTTTTTCTTTTCCTACCCCCCAAACCCCCCATGTTGCATCTCCACTTCCTCATATCAGAGAGATCACATGATTGTTGTCTTTTTCCGATTGACTTATTTCACTAAGCATAATACCCTCTAGTTCCATCCACGTCATTGCAAATGGAAAGATTTCATTTCTTTTGATGGCTGCATGGTATTACTATATATATATATATATATATATATATATATATATATATATATATATACCACATCTTCTTTATCCATTCATCTGTTGATGGACATCTAGGTTCTTTCCTTCCATAGTTTGGCTATTGTGGACATTGCTGCTATAAACATTCGGGTACACATGCCCCTTCAGAGTACCACGTTTGTATCTTTAGGGTATATTCCCAGTAGTACAATTGCTGGGTCATAGGGTAGCTCTATTTTCAGTTTTTTGAGGAACCTCCATGTTGTTTTCCAGAGTGGTTGTACCAGCTTGCATTCTCACCAATAGTGTAGGAGGGTTTTCCTTTCTCCAAATCCTCGCCAGCATCTGTTGTTTCCTGACTTGGTAATTTTAGCCATTCTGACTGGTGTGAGGTGGTATTTCATTGTGGTTTTGATTTATATTTCCCTGATGCCGAGTGATATGGAGCATTTTTTCTTGTATCTGTTGGCCATCTGGATGTTTTCTTTGCAGAGATGTCTGTTCATGTCCTCTGCCCATTTCTTGATTGTATTATTTGTTCTTTGGGTGTTGAGTTTGCTAAGCTCTTTATAGACTTTGGACACTAGCCCTTTATCTGATATGTCGTTTGCAAATATCTTCTTCCATTCTGTCAGTTGTCTTTTGGTTTTGTTAACTGTTTCCTTTGCTGTGCAAAAGCTTTTGATCTAGATGAAATCCCAATAGTTCATTTTTTGCCCTTGCTTCCCTTGCCTTTGGTGATGTTCCTAGGAAGATGTTGCTGCGGCTGAGGTCGAAGAGGTTGCTGCCTGTGTTCTCCTCAAGGATTTTGATGGATTCCTTTCTCACATTGAGGTCCTTCATCCATTTTGAGTCTATTTTCATGTGTGGTATAAGGAAATGGTCCAATTTCATATTTCTGCATGTGGCTGTCCAATTTTCCCAGCACCATTTGTTGAGTAGACTTTTTATCCTACCTTCCTTCCCTTCATTCCTTCTTTCTTTCCTTCTCCTTAACTTTTGATATGAGATTCCAGAAGTTATTTGAAATAACCAGTACCTTAACTAGTCAAATGACTCTGATTTGGTTTTAAAGTTTTTTTCAATGTTTCTGTAGCCATTGCTTCATATATAAGTTGTTGGCCACAAAGCACTGACCAATTAGAATAATTTGTACCACCAGCCCATGTAAAAACCTTTGAGAATTAGTGTTTTCTTTATTATTAACCTTATCAGAGTAGTCCATAGGTCTCTAATTTCCCTTATTTTTTCTTTATTATGGGCATTTCCACTTGCTGTCTTACATGTGTTCAAAAGCAAATCATTTTAGCCTATGTTAATGAATGAGTTATCTGCCAGAGGGAACGACATAAATGCACCTCACCTCTGTCCCTGCTACCAACATCAGAAAACAAAACACTCTCACAACTGGCTTTACCTCAGTCTCTTTTGAAATTTGATGGTATTTCTGTGCTTTTGAGGACATGAAGGCAATAGTCTCCTGGTGTGGGCGCTGGTTATTCATTCCTTCAAACTTGCATGTCGCTTTCCACTGAAACATGGGAGTCTCTTTACTATGACTTTGTGCTGTTTTAGTCACATTGGATCAAAAGCCATGCTCTTTTGTGTTCCCAGAATCACACACACACACACCTATTTTGTGTTCCCAGTATCTCTCTCTCTCTCTCTCTCTCTCTCACACACACACACACACACACACACTCACATATTTTTGTATGAGGAAAAAAAAAATTACTGTAACAGATATGCTGAGGAGACTTACCACACACTAACTTCTTTCTAAGTAAGGTTCCTTCAGAATTTCAGAGATGAGAAAGCTAAAGTGTCATTTCTCAGAAAGCTCTGCAGACACAGTTTTGGATGTGACTTGCCCTGGGTAAGTCCTGGGAGACACTGATTTGGAAATAAATGAAACTGGGAGAAAAATAAGTAAATAAATGAATGAATTGGGAGAGAGACAGAACATGAGAGCCCACATTTCTTGGCATGGATGATGGCAGAAGTGGTATGATTACAGGGCTGAAGTTGCCTTGGAAGCTTCTAGATTGTGGCAGAGCAAGCCACTCTCCTGGCAATTCAATTTTAATGGTGTGATTTTTGGAGTCACCGTGGATCTTAGAGTCTGTTTCCTTAGCTCTCCCAGTAATTCTTTTGTTTTTTTTTAAGATTTTATTTATTTGACAGATAGAGATCACAGATAGGCAGAGAGGCAGGTAGAGAGAGAGAGGAGGAAGCAGGCTCCCTGCTGGGCAGAGAGCCCGATACAGGGCTCTATCCCAGGACCCTGATTAAAACAGAGGCTTTAACTCACTGAACCACCCAGGCGCCCCTCTCCCAATAATTCTTTAAACTATACAAATCTGTGTCTAATGTCTGTATTTGTGTCATTGAAAACAGTGATGTATTTGTATTTAAACGAGTTAGATAAAATTCAGTTCACAGGGATACACAATTCTTAACAAATGGTGTTTTTTATTTATTTGATCTCCCTCCCTTGAACTAAGTTATAATTCTGTAGAAAAGTGGATAGATTAAGTTAGTTACAAAAATACCCCCTCCCATCTTTTTTCTACTTCTCTTCCTTCAATTTCTCCCTTCCCATTTTGAATCATACATATTGTCACCAAGCCATTATTTTTGACCAATCATTTATTAGGGACTCTTTTCCTCCTTTTTTCCTCCAAAAGGCTCTTAGTTCTTTCAAATAAGTTAGTTTCTAGTCATCCTATCAAATCATACCTTCATCCAGGCAGGCCTGTGACATACTGTAGTGATTGTAGTCAATTGTTATAGGAAACTCCTAGTGTGAAGTTATTGTCTGTATTTTATTAAGGTAAAATGCTGGAATTGTTTAATATCTGTGGTTTCTTTTATTGTTTTCTTAAAAAACATGAACACAAGTTAACCAGGAAAATTAATAGATGTCAATCATTAAACCTGCTTATTACTGGATGTTTTCTTCAAATACAATATAAATATTGTGGGTTTTTTTAAGTAGACATGTAAACAAGTTTCTGTAATTTATAGTGAATTGGGACACAATTATCCACTGTATTTTCAAAAGATAAATTCTTTTTTTTTTTAAATGTTTCAATGATTGTTAGTAACAACATGGAGGGTCTACCAATTAGAAAATAAAATTATCCAAACGTGATATAACCAAGATCTTGATAAGGCCTTAGCAAGAGGATTCTGAATGAGAGACATCATACAGAGGATTATATAGTATAAATTTTCCCATGTAAATTCTGGAAAATAAAGTTGAAGCAGTTTTGTTTCCAATTGGAAAGAGAAGAAATAGTGCAGGGTGAGGGAAGCTTTCTTGTTTTTACCTCTTGGTATCATGATAGTTCCATTTACTGAGGTAGGGATTACATCAGAGAGACTAATTTGTGCACTGTGTTGTTCAGATGACTTTCATCCCTTTCAAGAGAGAAGAACTCATTTACCCAGTGGTTAAAAAATTTTCTGACTGACAGATTATAATCCAAATTCACTCCAGAGAATGCCCCAGACTAAAAAGAACCATATGCCCATAATCACATCCTTTTGGAGGGCACCTGAGTCCAACAATTGATTGATGTCAAGGTGTACTTGCCCTTGCAGTTCAGCTTCTTCTGTCATTCATGCTTCCTTTATCCCCCAAATTGCTGATACCTACAGGGCTCATAACATCTTCCTCTCAAACTCTGCCCCAGTATTTTAGTTTACTTTTATATGTGTTGTGTTTAAGGTAGATCTAGGACTCAACAAAGAGTCAAATTGCCCTAAATGAGAAAAACAATTTGAGTCACAGGGCATTGGAAGCCATAGATATGAAATAGGTAATTCATGGAAATTTTACAATGCAAAGGAAGTGGGACAAGGAACAATACTTGAGAATAGAGAGATTTTAAAATTTAGACAGAAGAAGAGAAACCAGGAAAGAAGATTCAGTAAGGGAGAGAAGTTAGAGATATTAAAGAAGAGTCATAGAAATAAGGATCCACAGAAGCCAAGGAAAGGCAATATATTATAGAGAAAAGAATGATCTCAAAGTCAGATACTCCAGAAATGTCAACTAAGAGAATGAAAAATGCCTAAGAATTTATTTTAGGAATTCAATGTTTATTATTATAGATATCATTTCAGTATAATCTTAGCAAATAAATCAGACCAAAACGGGTTGAATAAGAAGTTGAGAATAGAAAAACAATAATAAAATACTTTTCTTAAAGAATAAAAACAAAGAGGGGCTTCTGGGTAGCTCAGTGCATTAGGCATCTGCCTTTGGTTCAGGTCATGATCTGGGGTCCTGGGATCAAGCCAGCATGGGGGCTCTCTGGTCAATGGGGAGTTTGCTTCTTCCTTTACCCTCCCCCTTTTCACTCTCTCACTCTCTCACAGGCTCACCCAATCTCTCTCTCTCAAATAAAAATAAATAAATAAAATATTTTTTAAAAAGAATAAAAACAAAGATAGTATGATGGTTAATTTTATTAATTTTATGTATGAGTTTGATTAGGCCATGAGTGTCTAAATGGTGAAACATTTTTCTGTGTGTGTTTGTCTCTGGATGAGATTAAAATTGAATTAGTAGACTGAGTAAACCAGATTTCTATCCGTAATGCTGGTGGGCTTCACCCAATCAAGTGACGTTTTGTAAAGAGAAAAGCACTAAGGAAGAGGAAACTCTTCTTGCCTTTTGACTGAGCCAGGACACTACTACTTTCTGGTCTTCAGACTCCAGCTAAACATTGTCTCCTCTTGGGCCATGAGCATGCCTGCTTGCCACTAGAACAACACATCAGCTCTCCTGATTCTTAGTCTTCTAACTTACATTGACTCTTCAGGGTGTGTGGCTTATTGACTACAGACCTTGGGATTTCTCAGCCAACATAATTGCTTGATCCAATTCCTTTCAATAAATCTATACATTGGACTCTTTCTCTGGTGAACTCTAATATGGGTAGACTATAGTTTGTTTCAAGAAACTAGGCTAAAAGTGAACTTTTATTAGTGGATGAGTTCAAATTTCAAATAAAAAATTTTCCAGCGGTAAAAGGTCCTACTTCCTTATTCCTCCACTTTATTCCAATCTCCTTTAACTGAATATAAGATATAAACACTTCTCTCTCATTTTTCATGTATTTTTCCCTGAGCATAGCAGTTAGGGAGAAGACTAAATCATATGTTCTAGAAATGAAATTTCACCTAAAACAGGAATCCTAGTATGTTCTCTCTATATGTTAGGTCTTCTTACATGCTTGCTTTATATTAATTTCTTTTGCCTTCAACAATCAGAGGGAAAAAAAAAGTAATATTACCTTTGATTTATGTTAGCATGGATATTTATACCAAATATTTTGGTATTTATACCAAATATTTATACCAAATATTTATCTTTGATTTATGTTAGCACGGATATTTGAATTCTTCTTTGTCACCACCTTTAGCAATTTACAAACAAAATAATATGTTCTTGGTAATATAAGTCATTGTCAACCTGAATTTAAATCACTTGTAAAATTATAAGCAACATCTCCAAATCATTCCTGTGCATGTATGTTGACCCACCAGCTTGACTTAATTTCACAAGGGCTACAGTAACAAAGTACTACAAATGGGATGGATTAAAACAACATAGATTTATTATCCCATAGATTTGGAAGCTAGAAGTCTGAAATCAGAGAGTGAGCAGGGCTTTGCTCCCTCTGAAACCTTTCAGGAAAAAACTTCCTTTTTCTCTTCCTAGTTTCTAGTAGCCTCAGATGTTTCTTTGGCTTGTGGCCGCATAACTCCAGTCTTTGTCTTCATCTTCACGTAGGTTTCTTCTCCTGTGTGTCTGTTTTCACATCACCTTCTCTCTTTTTATAAGGATACTGCTCATATTGATTAAGGACCCATCTTACTATAGGATATCTCTGTCTTGATGTAACTAATTACATTTATAATGAGCCTACAGGTGCTCAGGACTTCATTTTTTTGTTGTTGTTGTTGTTGGGGGAAAACCACAATTCAATCCATAACACCATTTCTTCCTGAGTACACAAAAATCTATTCACACTTTCTGGCCTTGCAATTGTTTGCCCTTTCTTGTGCCTGTCATGTTCTTCCACTCCTTCTGGTCTATGCTTAAATGTCATCTTCTCAGAGAGACCTTCTCTGACCACCTGCCAATATGTTGTGTTCCCTTTTAATTCTATATAACACTTATCACCAAACCATGCTATATAATCTTTGGCCTATTTATTTATTATCTGTTAATTGTCAAGAATTGAAATACCTCCTGAACCAGAAGTATTGTCTTCATGAATTGTGAAGAAAACTTGCAGAATCAACAAGGAAGAGATTAGGGTGGAAGTAAGAGGCTGTAATGAATGAATAGTTTCAAATCTCTACCAATTTGATGGGTGCTCTCGTTATTCTCCTGAAAATTTCTTTTGCTATATCTGAAAATTCTTTAGGCTATTTGGGTAAATTATCACTAATACTAATCTTTAGACTCTATTGCAATTAAAATCTGTCTCACTTGAATCATGAGACTTTTCATGACTAATATTCTTACATTATTAAAGTGAAATTATAAATTTTCTTAAGATTAAACATAAACAGATTAAATATATTAAACTCACTTAATATTGTGACTCATTTATTTATTCAATCAATCAACAAATATTGGGTACTAATGTGACAGTCAGTGTCCTATACACTAACTTCAAATCATTGATGAATAGACTTTTTGCTTTTCTTCATAAAAGGCTATAGTATAGGTTAAGAAGAGAGACAAGAACAAATAAGCAAGTAATCAAACAAAAGTAAATTAATCACAAACTGTAAAAAGCTGTAAAAAGAAACAAACCTGTCACTAAGATAGAAATAATAGAGGGTTGTATGGTGATAGATGGTAGCTGTACTTGTGGTGAGCATAGCATAGCCTGTAGAAAACTTGCATCACTATGTTGTCCACCTGATACTAAAGTAACACTGTATGCCAACTATACTCAAATTAGAAAAAATAGGGAAATAATAGAGGGAGACCAACTTTAGTTTGGATGATAAAAGGAATTTTCTAGAAAAGTAATATTTAAGCTGAGACCTAAAAAAAAAAAGATACAGCCAATCTTGTAAGGAATGGGGAAGAAAACTAGTAAGGATAGTAGGGACAACACATATATATATAAGAAGTATGTTTGGTGTGTTTGAAGAATTGAAAAGCCAATGTTGCAGGAGCACAACCATCAACAGATGGAGTGGAGATGACTGCAATCACACAGAACAAATAACACTGCAGTTTCTAACACACTTGTGGCACATTTACACACTTCCAATAAATTCTGTGGAAAAGACATGATATTTAAAGAAGCTTTTTAAAAATGACTTAAAATAAGTGTTTTGCCTAGCTTAAATTATTTGATCATACTAATCAAGTCAAATGTTTAATTTTTTTTTCTCTAGGCACAATTTAAGGAATCTAAAAAATAAGACTTTTCATTAGCCACATCATCCCAATTTATATGCTTCATAGCAGGAAATCCTTTTCAGGGTGTGTGTGCTTTGATCTTGCCATTTTATTTCATCCTACTAAATTCCTTATAAAGTCTTATCAAATATAAGCCTTGGGAAGTATGTATAAAATCCATTTCCATTTTTATCCTATTACTGGGTTCTTTTTCATTGAAAAAAAAAAATCCCTAAGGTTGCTCTCATTTTGCATTCAGTTTGAAGATACAGCTTAATGCCTGCAGAGACACATTTATTTATTTTAACTTTGATCATAGCTGAAAACTTAATAGTATTTTTAAAAATTTTCCCCTTTGGTGATAAGATTTTTTTTTTTTATTTTGACTAAAGAGCAATCTAATTGTGGCACTATATGTATAAATGTATATTTTTTCCAGTAAGAATGGGTTGGAAATCCCCTTATCACATAAAAATAAAGCCTAGAGGAATATATTTCTTTAGAATACAAATTGTTAGCCACATCATAAAGAACTTTACAATAAATAAAAAGTGATTTACTGAGAAAAAATACTCTATGACTTCTTTCTAGCAATCTCATTTTCTGCATTTCAATATAAAAAGATAGATCTAAGTTGACCTATTTTGTCTAAATATTCATAATTTAAAACTCATACTATAATACTCCTACATAGTCCTACTTTAAAGGAAACAGAAATTAAGAATTCAAGTTCAGAGTTGGTAAGTTCAAATTAGCCTAATATCATAATATCCTTTCTGAGGAAGAAAAACATTTTTATTGGAAAAAAAAATCAACTCAGAAGCTAACATGAATGCATTTAACAGCTCTTTCACTGTGAGCTGACTGAAATAATTTTGTTAAGAGAATATATTATTATATTTCCAAATATATTTTACCTGCCACAAAACCAGCAGTTATGGAAAAGTGTACAATATTGAGATAGGTCAGAATAATGGCACATATCAATGGAGAGGAAATTGTATCCTTGCAATATACCCAGTAATCAAAATCACCTAGAGAACACATGAAAAATGTGTAAACATTGCTCCTACTTCATAATAAGACAAAACTAGGGGTGCCTTTGAACCAAAGGCACGCATGATCAAGTACACAAATAAGAAAGGACATCAGAGCATCAGGATGTACAGTGAATGGATGAGACATGAAGGAATCATACCACTGGGTGAGCTACTGAACTAAGTTGGGTGAGGATGACAGTGCATGAATTAAGGCTGTAAATGTAGAGATCAAAGAAAGAATTAAGAGATAGTTGAGATGAATACATGCATATAGAATGTAAAAAAAAAAAAAGAGAAAGAGAGGATATGGAGAAAGGAGAACCCTCTTATATTGTTGGTGGGAATGCAAGTTGGTACATCCACTTTGGAAAACAGTGTGGAGATTCCTTAAGAAATTATATATAGAGCTACCCACAACACTGCACTTGCACTACTAGGTATTTACCCCAAAGATACAGATGTAGTGAAAAGAAGGGCCATCTATACCCCAGTGTTCACGGCAGCAATGGCCAGAGCCACCAAACTCTAGAAAGAGCCAAGATGCCCTTCAACAGACAAATAGATAAAGAAGATATGGTCCATATATACAATGGAGGATTATGCCTCCATCAGAAAGGATGAATACCCAACTTTTGTATCAACATGGTGGGACTGGAAGAGATTATCCTGAATGAAATAAGTCAAGCAGAGAGAGTCAATTATCACATGGCTTCACGTACTTGTGGAACATAAGGAATAATACAGAAGACATTGGGAGAAGGTTAGAAGTGAGTTGAGGGAAATCAGAGGGGGAGATAAACCATGAGAGGCTGTGGACTCTGAGAAACAAACTGAGGGTTTGGAAGGGGAAGGGGGTGAGGGGGTTGGGTGAGTCTGGTGGTGGGTGGGCATGTATTGCATGAGCATTGAGTGTGATGCATAAATAATGAATTTTGGAACTCTGAAAAAAATAAAAGAAAAGAAGAATTTCATGGTGTAGAGGAAAAAATTATCTAAGAATGTGAAATAGTAGACAAGTGCTATCTAGTACAGTAGTCACTGGTTACATGTAGCAACTGAGTATTTGAAATGAGACAAGTCTAAGTTGAGATGTATTTTATGTGTAAAATATACTTGGATTTTGAACACTTAGTAAGAAAAAATAAGAATGTAAAACGTTATTTGTAGTTTTGTATTGATCACATGCTTAAATAAGAAAGTGTTGAACATTTTTGGTGAAATGTTATAAAATGAATTTTATCTGTTCCTTTTCACTCTTTTTAATGTGGTGATGAGGTAATTTAAAATTGAGCTTTGGAAAAAAAAATTCAGCTTTGGCTTTTATGATCTATTTAACAACACCACCTTAGTCAATGATCTGGACTCTACAATTTTAAATGTTACTTGAACATTCTAAGACCCTGTCTTCATTTTAGCAGGACATGAATACTTTTTTTTCTTTTTTTCTGTGAAGCTCACAGGCCTATAAGGAAGATCAACTGAGATAAAATATAAAAGAACAGTGTAAATAACAAACATATTTAAATTAATTAAAAAGTCATAAGTAGGGATGCCTGGGTGGCTCAGTTGATTAAGCAGCTGCCTTCGGCTCAGGTCATGATCCCAGCGTCCTGGGATCGAGTCCCACATCGGGCTCCTTGCTCGGCAGGGAGCCTGCTTCCCCCTCTGCCTCTGCCTGCCATTCTGTCTGCCTGTGCTCACTCTCTCCCCCTCTCTCTCTCTGATAAATAAATAAAATCGTTAAAAAAAAAAAAAGTCATAAGTAAACTGGGTAAACTAACCTGGGTCACTCCGAAAATCTTCCTTTTAATCTACACATTTAACGCAATTCCTATCAAAGTACCATCCATCTTTTTCAAAGAAATGGAACAAATAATTCTAAAATTTATATGGAACCAGAAAAGACCTCGAATAGCCAAAGGGATATTGAAAAAGAAAGCCAACGTTGGTGGCATCACAATTCCGGACTTCAGGCTCTATTACAAAGTTGTCATCATCAAGACAGCATGGTACTGGCACAAAAACAGACACATAGATCAATGGAACAGAATAGAGAGCCCAGAAATAGACCCTCAACTCTACAGTCAACTAATCTTCGACAAAGCAGGAAAGAATGTCCAATGGAAAAAAGACAGCCTCTTCAATAAATGGCGCTGGGAAAATTGGACAGCCACATGCAGAAAAATGAAATTGGACCATTTCCTTACACCACACACACAAATAGACTCAAGATGGATGAAGGACCTCAATGTGTGAAAGGAATCCATCAAAATCCTTGAGGAGAACACAGGCAGCAACCTCTTCGACCTCTGCCGCAGCAACATCTTCCTTGGAACAACGCAAAAGGCAAGGGAAGCAAGGGAAAAAATGAACTATTGGGACTTCATCAAGATCAAAAGCTTTTGCACAGCAAAGGAAACAGTTAACAAAATCAAAAGACAACTGACAGAATGGGAGAAGATATTTGCAAACGACATATCAGATAAAGGACTAGTGTCCAGAATCTATAAAGAACTTAGCAAACTCAACACCCAGAGAACAAATAATCCAATCAAGAAATGGGCAGAGGACATGAACAGACATTTCTGCAAAGAAGACATCCAGATGGCCAACAGACACATGAAAAAGTGCTCCATATCACTCGACATCAGGGAAATACAAATTTTTTTTTAAGATTTTAAAATTTATTTGAGAGGGACAAAGAAAGAGAAAGTGTGCACATTCATAGTGGAGGGGGCAGGTGAAGGGGTGGTCAGAGGGAGAGGAACTCAAGCAAACTCCAAGCTGAACAAGGAACTCTGATGCAGGATTTTACTCCATGATCCTAAGATCATGACTTGAGCTGAAGGCAGACTCTTAACCAACTGAGCCACTCAGGTGCCCCTGAAAATCATTTTCATAAAAATATGGATTAAATAGCCAACTGATTAGTACAAATTAGCATAGACTAGGATTCCCAAAATCCATTTTGTGTGAGGTAAATTTTTCATCCTAGATAGTACCTGAAGAAATTCAAATGAATCCCACAATAAAATGTCTAATATCTAATAATGTTATGAAACCCAAATGTTCTCTATAACATATGACAATTTATTCTATTTAGACTAAATATACCACCTCCAAGTGTCATTAGGCATATTTAGATTCAAGAAGTTATTAAATAAAGAAATGACTGTCCACCTATAAATTGGAATAGTTTATTAATTTTCAATATCTTGTCTTTAGCTTTATTCTTTTCCCTGGAATGTTTTAATTAATAATTTATATACAGATAAATGTATTTCTTGCAAAATCATTCTTTTAAATATCCTGGAAAAACATCCTTAAAGCCTGGGGTGAGCCAATGATAATTTTTAAAACCATCTTCAGTTGAAAGTAACTGCACCTCTCATAATTGGCAAGGTTTTTGTTATTACATACAGTATTTATAACTTGCTTGAGAGAATCACCAAAGCAACTTTTCACAAAAATAAGTGAACATTTTCTCTTGGTTTTGTTTTCAATATTAGTCACTTTGAGAGTTGATTTCACTTTAAATTTCCTTAAAACATCAAACACTTCAAATTTGCATGGAGTACCTGATGTAAAAATGACATTAATATGTATTGTAGGGGCACCTGGGTGGCTCAGTGGGTTAAGCCTCTGCCTTCAGCTCGGGTCATGATCTCAGGGTCCTGGGATCGAGCCCCTCATCAGGTTCTTTGCTCAGCGGGGAGCCTGCTTCCTTCTCTCTCTCTGCCTGCCTCTCTGCCTACTTGTGATCTCTGTCTGTCAAATAAATAAATAAAATATTAAAAAAATATATATATATATATCGTAGCAGAAAGTAGTGTAAATCAGCTGCACACACAGCTTCTCTTTTATATAATTACACTGTTAATTGGGGTAAGAGGAGGACAAAAATTATTTAATATTTTAATATTTAATATCAAAACATGAGATATTTAATGTTTCATTACAGATAAGATTATGTTATATGCCTGTCGGCCTGTTGGGACTTTTAAATCCAGAAAACATAATTCAATATTAGCCTAATAAAAACAAAAACTAGGACTAACACTGTTCCTACTGAATTTGTGACCTTTATAAAATAGTCTTCTTTAACAACTTATAAGTTTTCTTAGAATACATGATTAATTATTTGTAAATATTTCTTACCTGCAACTTAGAGGATACCTGCAATCCTTCTCTCCAAATTATCTCCTCTCTCCAATCGTCTCTTCCAGACTCACCAACAAGTACAACAAAAGGCTTTTTTGATTCTGCAGTTTTAAGAAGAAATCTGTGATCACTACCATGATCTGAATATTATTAGACAGTTGGGCTATGTTACCTTTACAAAGAATTGGAATGATGATGTATAAGAAGGAGTTGCAGAGGGGCGCAGTGTCTAAGTGCCAGACTCTTGATTTCAACTCAGGTGGTGTCCTGGGGTCTTGAGGTCAAGGCCTGTGTCTGGCTCTGTGCTCAGCGCAGAAGGCTGATTAAGACTTTCTTTGCCCCTCTCCCTTGCTCAAGCTCTCTCTCTCAAATAAATAAATAAATCTGAAGAATAAACAAGGTGTAGCAGAGCCCAGCAGCAGAGGGTCACAGTCACAGTTAGAGGTTGATACTTTTTTCTATATTTTCACTCACTTTTTAGAAATTTATCTTTTGGGTATACATTCTCTGTATTTTCCATCAGTGACAAAATACAATCCTATCTGCCTTGAGGAAGAGTAACAATGTAAAAGCATATTCAGAGTAAATTTATAGTATGCTGGACCCTGGGATGGTGAGGGAGAACTGGAATATAATATTAACTAATGAAACACAATGTTTAAGATAATATAGGAAAAGAAAGCACACTTTTATTTTAAGAGGCCATGGATATTACCAAGGAAACATGCTATAACAAGTAAAATATAGTTAACACTATTTTAAAAAAATATTTTATTTATTTATTTGTCAGAGAGAGAGCACAAGCAGGTGGAGCAATCGGCAGAGAGAGAGAGAGAGAAGAGAAGCAGTCTCCCTGCAAAGCAAGGAGCCCAATGCAGGACTCAATCCCAGGATCCTGGGACCATGACCTGAGCCAAAGGCACACACTTTACTGACTGAGCCACCCAGACATCCCATGGTTAACACCATTTTTAAATAAGATTTTCAGATAATTCTATATGTCCTATCTTGTGTGCTAGGCAATGAAAAATGTAGTAATGAACAAAATAGTTATTTGTGAACTTTAAAGACTTTCTATGAGAAGCTGATACATTTGTAAAGAAGTCATGTTAAGAATATGCTTACAATTGTGGTAAATATATGGAAGGAAAAGCTCAAGGATCTAAGAGACCATATATAAAGAAAGATGATAAAAAGCATTGGCATTATTATATAATTACATACATTAGTGGGAAAGCAGATGGAATTAACAGAGTATGACTAATGACTATTGTTCATAAGTTGCTCCAAATTCTAAGCTATGTTTTTTGTAAGAGGAAAAAAATGTAGCATTTGTAGAAAATCTTTGTTTATAGGTCTTGCTTGCTTGTTTTCTATATTTTGTTTGGTTACTTAGAAAAAAAAAAAACTATCCTCCAGTGTTTAAAATGTGAAAAGAAAAAGCTTCAATTAGTTATTAAAAGTAAATTTAGTTTAAATTACATGCAACAATTATAACTGAAGAACTTCTATTAATGACAATGCAGAGAAGTGGTTATAAAAGCTCTATCAGTGATAATTATATAATCTGTACCAAAAAAAAATAAAGATATTAGAAAGTTTTCTAAGATAGAAAGAACAGAGAGGAACAAAAACTATAACTGGAAGTGGAAAAAATCTGTAAATAATCATAAAAAGATCTATGTACAAATGCTAATAATAACATTGTACCCTCAACTGAAAATAACCAAATGTCTATTGATAATAATGCACTAGTCATTTGATGCAATAATGTGAAGCAATAAAAAGAATTATTAACATGTACAAGGATAAATATTAACACCATTATGCTGAGGGAAAAGAGTAAGAAACAAAGGAGTATACACTGTATTATTCCATTTTTATGAAATTCTAGACTATACACAGTAATCTACACTACATTGCAGATGAGTCGTTGTATGTAGTTGGGTTGGAGGGACAGTTAACTACAATGGGCAATGAGAACTTCTGTGAATGCTGGAGATGGTTTCTGGGTTGACTTTGGTGGTGCTTATGTGGGCATACGTTTGTCAAGTCATTGAACTATAATGTAATGTAATATAATAATGTAATATCGGTCCCTTAACAATGCTGATTTTAAATGACAAGAAAAAAAGAATTATTCTGAATAGACTTCCACTTTGTAAATAAGACTTGTATTTAGTCTCTTGTTTAAAAGAAAATGCGCAAAATATATAAAACAATGATTCAAATTATTAAGCATCAGAAAATAAAAGCCAGTGATCCCAGAGAAATGAGAAACAAAGAGGATGAGTCCTAAAATTTCCCCACTTAATGTCCTGAAAATACTTTCAGGGCACACAGCACAGTGATCAGGAACAAATGTTCTCCCTAAGAGAGGGAGATGGAGGGAGTGTCTGAAGGATCTAAGATGGCTTGAGTTCATAAAAGCAGAGCATCAGAAGGGAGAGAACTGAGCAAAGAAAACTGGAGATCTACAGAGGGCCCACTTCAGTGTTCAGTTGAGTCTGAGTAGCATACACATGTGAGAAAACTCACAAGACTGATATTCCCAAGAATCAGGATGAAGACTGTAATTCACAAGGCATCAGCCTAATGTGTTAAAAAAGGGTCTCGCTTTAGTGGCAGGAAAAGTTTTACCTGACACAAAATACCACCCTGACATTAATAAATCTTAAAAGCAATAACCAAAATGCTCAAACTGTTTTCAAATAACTAAATCGCCCCACGTACAATGCTCAATAGTATTTATGGTGATGTTATATGACAAAGTAAAATTCACAGTATTAGGTATCCAACAAAAAAGACACACAACAAAGCAGAAAAATACAACACTGAATGAAAATAAAATTCAATCAATTGACAACACAGTGGATATAATTAGTAGAAAAGCACATTAAAATAATAATAATTAGGTTTCACAGGTTTAGCAAGCTAGAGGAAAGATAGACAATGATAAGCAGAAACTTTTAAAGGAGAAACTACAGTATCTGAGATTAAAAAAAATACTGTTTAAGAGTTAAACATCATGGATATTTAATAGTTATCTCAAAATAAAATGATCCAACCAGAATTCCTAATTTTATTAATCTTCCTTTGACTATCTCTCCCATTAAGTTAATGGAAATTCCATCCCTTTGGTTTTCAAGCATATAATTTGACAGTGATCCTTGACTCCTCTCTTTTGTCCTCACTAAATCTCTCCTCTACCTGTCAATCTCGTGCCTTTATTTTCACAATATAGCCAGAATCTCATCATTTCTCTCTCAGTTCCTTGCAAGGAAACAAAGTAGGAGGGCACTGCACTAAACTGAACACGCATACCTCCCTGCAGTCTTGAACACACAGCAGCCACAGTGACCCTGTATGACCTAAATCTAATCTCATCTACTTTTTGATAAATATTATTACATGATTTCCTAGATTATGGTAATATCCTTATCAAGACCTATAAGTCTCTATGATATGGGCCATAACTGATTCTTTGATATCATAACTTATTACTCTTCTATTACACATTATGCACCATTTACACTAGCTTCCTTGTTGTTAATTAAGACAACATATGCTCACCTTAGGAGCTTTGGCACTTGTTTCTTTGCATGAATTCCTCTCCCTCCATATATCCAAATGGTTCACTCTCTCACTTCCTTCAAGTCACAGATTATCAGTGAGATTTTACCTTACCATCCTAATATAAAATAAGATCTTCGCTATTCTTTTATTTTCCTAACCTATCTTGCATTTTCCTTATATAACATTAAAACCTGCTATGACATATGCTTACTTGTGTTTATTAACTCTCTCTACACTAGAATGTGAACACACTATCAGAAACAGAAGAAAATTCTTATTTATTTTTATCTCCTTAGCATTTACAACAGGAACCAGCACATAGTAGGTACTCAAGTGTTAAATAAATGAACAAATAATGAAACTTAGAAGGTGAAGAAGATAGAAATCTTCCTGACATGACACAAGGTTATGAGTATTATGTCATAAAAAAAGCATAGCAATTTCATTCTTTTGAGGGGTTAAAATAAATTGGAAGAATTAGAGCAAATTGCCATTATGTTATTTTTTTTTTAAAAGATTTTATTTATTTGACAGACAGATCACAAGTAGGCAGTGAGACAGGCAGAGAGAGAGGAAGGGAAGCAGACTCCCCGCTGAGAAGAGAGCCCGATGCGGAGCTCCATTCCAGGACCCAGGGATCATGACCTGAGCAGAAGGCAGAGGCTTTAACCCACAGAGCCATCCAGATGCCCCATTGTGTTATTTCTGAACTGCTTTGTTTTCCTAGATGTCCCTCTTTCACAAGCCAATCTTTGTGTTGTAACTATCATAACTCTAATGTATAAGTCTGATCATTTAGCTTTAAATCCTTCAGTGGCTCACATGACTGGTAGCCTCCAATAGCCAGGTACATTCTGGGAAGGTACAGGAAAGGAAGGGAAAGCAAGAGAGAAGAGAAGAAAGGAGAAGAAAACTACCTGGGGAGCATAGGAAATACCAGGTTTCTAATGATGCTTTGTGAGCTATCTTCTATTTTTCTTTGTGTGCAACTGAATTTTAATCCTTTGAAGATATTCAGATAACCAGTGTAAACCAAGCAACTCAGAGTTAACCTATCAGGGATACAAGAGCTCCATATTTATATCCTAAACCCCATCAGTCACTGGTTGAGGAAATCATTCTTATTTTTGAGTAGAATAGCCACTTTTATTAGCCATTTATTAGCTGTTCCTTTTAAGTAAACATCTAGATACCAGAAATATAAAAATCCAACTTAAACTTTGCAAATTCCCTAGTTTTCTGGCTGGTAGATTAGTCAAGCAAGAGAGTAATATGTAATAAATACAAGATAATAAGAAAGACAATTTCCAATTTTAACACTAAGATCCAATAAGATATGACACAAAATTATTAATTTACTTGTATCAAGTGTATAAACCATGTTCTGAATTTGTGCCTCCATCCTTCCAGATAACCTTTTGGGAAGTGCCCCCAAATTACTGTTAGCTGGCCATTTCATCATTGTAGAAAATCTGGACTATGTTAGAGAAAATAGGTTCAGGGGTGTGATGGGAGGTAAGAGGAGACTGTGGGAAAAGGAGAGGGCCAGGAAGTGTGGGAAGGGTGCTGTGCTCCAGGACGGGAGGAGCAATGGGAAGAAATGGAAAAAAATGGAAAGGTCTAGAACTAGAAGAAAGGGTGGCCATCTGGGGTAAGAAGGATGAAGGGAAGGAACAAAAGACAGCAAACATCAGAAATAAAAGCACTTTAGGAAAACACAGCAAAGGTAGAAGCTCTAAGAAGAAAGATCTTGACCTGTTTGAGACAACTCAAAGTCCAGGGCGGTACGGTGGCCACTACAGGATGAGAGGATGAGATGAAGTAAATGGGACAGGTAGGGGACACAGCCGTGCCAGTCTTTAGCCTCTCAATTGTAGAAAATAGATAATATTAAATCTTAAGTGTTTAAAAAGTAGTTTCTTTAATTCATTTCTTTTTCAAAACACTGGCATTTTATCTAACCTGCCCAGTTAATTCTTATATAAATTGACTTATTTAAGTTTATAACCTGCCCAGGTAATTCTAGTATAAATTGGCTTATGAAGTACATAATTTCTGAAGTACCCGGGTGGCTCGGTAGGTTAAAGTCACTGCCTTCGGCTCAGGTCATGATACCAGGATCCAGGGATTAGCCCCACATCAGGCTCTCTGCTCAGCGGGAAGCCGGCTTCCTTCCCCCTCTCTCTCTGCCGGACTCTCTGCTTACTTGTTATCTCTGTCCATCAAATAAATAAATAAAATCTTAAAAAAAAAAAAAAAAGGAAAGTACATAATTTTCAACCTGAAGCTAGTAACTTGAGTTCCATATGACTTCAGGATTCATCTAGTCACTTTCCATGAGACACACCACCCATACACAAGAATAAATAATTTAAAAAAAAACACAATTTTTTTCCACTCCTTATTTAGTTTGGTATTTAAAATGTTTTTCATTCAACAATTATAAGTAACAAGCAAAGCATAAACACATCAAACCTGAGCTCTAATACCACTAGCTATCTGTCCCAGGAGTTATCTAAACTTTCTAAACTCCAGTTATATAATCTGAAAAGTTGAAGTGTTTATGCACAGGACAGGAACGAAGCTAACTGAAGTTATGAACTTTTGAAGAAAACACAAGGAGATTTTTTTAACCATAATGTTAGGAACTTTGTAACTACCCCGATAGTTATATTTTAAAATAAATCTACAACAAATATCTGGTTATGGAGATTTAAGTGTCAATACATCTCAGTAAAAGTATTATTAATACATATTTATTAACCCTGCCTTAATTTTGAAAAGAGTGATCAGTGAAAGGGCAAACAATGAGAGAAATAAAATAAACAAAATATGCTTGCTTTACAAGTTTGGTTCTATTATTTTAAGATTGCTTTTAAAAAAGAAATTGTGTGGAAACACTACATTTTATTAGAAGCTTTACAATTTACTTTAAGAAATGAGGGGAAAAAGGAGTCCTTTCAAGATTCAAAGAAAAATGGGAAAAAAAGTAGATATTCAGAATTCAACATAATTCCTGTTGAGTCCTATTTTCTTTGATCTTACTAGGGACAAAGAGAAGGTACACACTGAGCTGTTTAGTTTTATTTTGCTTGATTTATGAAATCGTTTGTGGTTTTCATTTAACATGGAGGATTTCTTGTAACATATTCCCATGAAAATCATTAAGACAGTGCTGTATATTCCCAATGAAATGGGAAAGGTTGTTAATTGGTCAATGTTGATAGTTTATTTACATAAATCATGACCCTATTAGCTAAATATTCTCTTCCTAAATAGCAGCAATTTTAGACCTGAATTATCTAAATAATTGACTCAATTTTTCATTTTAGCTTGCCATTATACACACAACCTTTGGCTTAAAGATGAATATGAGCTTTTGTAAATTTAGCTGACATTACCAAATTACTTATTTTCTTAGTGATTTTTATCTAATTGGAGTCTTAATCTGAAATAACTTATTTTCCTTAACCCCACAGCAAGTCACTGCTGACTTTATACTTTAAATTCCAAAATATACACTAGATATCAGTGAGATGTTGGCTGGCTTACTAGAACTCAGTTGGAAAATGTAACAAATTTTTTTCAAAAATAAAATAAGGTGGAAGAGGATCATTCTTTTTTGAATGGACAGGAATTAAAGCAAATCTAAAGAGCTTGTTTTCAATGGCATTTGTGACTGTGAGTTGGTTTATTTAACACCATTGGTTCTTTATTAAAAAATATAAGAGCAAATAAATGATGAAAATTATTTTTTATTGACTTCCCAGAAAAATAAGCCATTTAATCTTCAAATGAGTCTGCCTGTTTTCAGTTGATTTCTTAAGTCTTTGCCTTAAATGATTTTTTTTTAAACTCTAGTGGAATAAGAGGGGAGTGTTCTTTCCTGCTGTTTTATGGTTAGCATTCCCACTGACATAGACAGCAGTAATTAGTCAGAACAACAATGCTTATACTATGAAGTGAACTTTCCCAACTGACAAAAAAAATAGATTTGGAATTTTTACTTATCTGGAGCTTGAGCTTGAGTATCTGATTTTCTTCTCACCCATTTTCCCTTGTGGTTAGATCCCTAGAAAATAATGTCATGTTTGATTAATTGCATCATTTTTGCATTTGTGGTATGTGAAACAAATTGTATTTATATTTGCAAATTTAACTGTATTTATCTGGGGCTCTTGAAATTCCTCATCTCTGGTGGTTTGTGAATCACCTACCTATAGCAGGACTTCTTAGAAGGGAAGAAATAAGCATATTTTTATCCTGCCAGCCCCAAACTGTATATTGTGGGGTCCAGCTGAGAAACTTTTATTTATAAAGGTAATAAATGATTAATGATCAGTAAAAAGTAATAAGGAATTCTTTTGTCTTGTTCTGTATATGTATATAGAGACACAAATACACATATACATGTAGATAAAACTTTTCTAATATATAAGAAATATGTGTATATTTGTGTGTTTATATCTATATGATTTATAGTTGAAGTATTACTCTGCATTTGAATTAGTATATTTTACATAAGAATTTTAGTAATGCCTGCCATTTTCAGTAGTTTTATATTAATCAAAAGACCTGGAAGGGTTTTTCATAACCACTAATCACCAGTGTTCAAAACCATTAATGGAAGGGCTGGTTGGAGTCTGTATTAGTTTCCTAGGGCTGCTGTAAAAAGATACCACTAACTTGGTGGATTAAACAACAAAAATTTATTCTCTTACAGTCTTGACAGGTAGACATCTAAAATCAGGGTTTATGGTCTGTTATTTTAGTTCCCACAGAACTCATCAGCCCATGTGATGGTATTATTTCCTTTAAGAAGTAACTAGAGTGATAATTTGACTTCTTCTTTGCCGATTTGGATGCCTTTAATTTCCTTTTGTTGTCTGATTGCTGAGGCTAGGACCTCTAGTACGATGTTGAATAGCAGTGGTGATAATGGACATCCCTGCCGTGTTCCTGACCTTAGCGGAAAAGCTTTCAGTTTTTCTCCATTGAGAATGATATTTGCGGTGGGTTTTTCATAGATGGCTTTGATGATATTGAGGTATGTGCCCTCTATCCCTACACTTTGAAGAGTTTTGATCAGGAAGGGATGTTGTACTTTGTCAAATGCTTTTTCAGCATCTATTGAGAGTATCATATGGTTCTTGTTCTTACTTTTATTGATGTGTTGTATCACATTGACTGATTTGCGGATGTTGAACCAACCTTGCAGCCCTGGAATAAATCCCACTTGGTCGTGGTGAATAATCTTTTTAATGTACTGTTGAATCCTATTGGCTAGTATTTTGTTGAGTATTTTCGCATCTGTGTTCATCAAGGATATCGGTCTATAGCTCTCTTTTTTGGTGGGATCCTTGTCTGGTTTTGGGATCAAGGTGATGCTGGCCTCATAAAATGAGTTTGGAAGTTTTCCTTCCATTTCTATTTTTTGGAACAGTTTCAGGAGAATAGGAATTAGTTCTTCTTTAAATGTTTGGTAGAATTCCCCCGGGAAGCCGTCTGGCCCTGGGCTTTTGTTTGTTTGGAGATTTTTAATGACTGTTTCAATCTCCTTACTGGTTATGGGTCTGTTCAGGCTTTCTATTTCTTCCTGGTTCAGTTGTGGTAGTTTATATGTTTCTAGGAATGCATCCATTTCTTCCAGATTGTCAAATTTATTGCCGTAGAGTTGCTCATAGTATGTTCTTATAATAGTTTGTATTTCTTTGGTGTTAGTTGTGATCTCTCCTCTTTCATTCATGATTTTATTTATTTGGGTCCTTTCTCTTTTCTTTTTGATAAGTCGGGCCAGGGGTTTATCAATTTTATTAATTCTTTCAAAGAACCAGCTCCTAGTTTCGTTGATTTGTTCTATTGTTTTTTTGGTTTCTATTTCATTGATTTCTGCTCTGATCTTTATGATTTCTCTTCTCCTGCTGGGCTTAGGGTTTTTTTTCTTGTTCTTTCTCCAGCTCCTTTAGGTGTAGGGTTAGGTTGTGTACCTGAGACCTTTCTTGTTTCTTGAGAAAGGCTTGTACCGCTATATATTTTCCTCTCAGGACTGCCTTTGTTGTGTCCCACAGATTTTGAACCGTTGTGTTTTCATTATCATTTGTTTCCATGATTTTTTTCAATTCTTCTTTAATTTCCCGGTTGACCCATTCATTCTTTAGAAGGAGACTGTTTAGTCTCCATGTATTTGGGTTCTTTCCAAACTTCCTTTTGTGGTTGAGTTCTAGCTTTAGAGCATTGTGGTCTGAAAATATGCAGGGAATGATCCCAATCTTTTGATACCGGTTGAGTCCTGATTTAGGACCGAGGATGTGATCTATTCTGGAGAATGTTCCATGTGCACTAGAGAAGAATGTGTATTCTGTTGCTTTGGGATGAAATATTCTGAATATATCTGTGATGTCCATCTGGTCCAGTGTGTCATTTAAGGCCTTTATATCCTTGCTGATCTTTTGCTTGGATGACCTGTCCATTTCAGTGAGGGGAGTGTTAAAGTCCCCTACTATCATTGTATTATTGTTGATGTGTTTCTTTGATTTTGTTATTAATTGGTTTATATAGTTGGCTGCTCCCACATTGGGGGCATAGATATTTAAAATTGTTAAATCTTCTTGTTGGACAGACCCTTTGAGTATGATATAGTGTCCTTCCTCATCTCTTATTATAGTCTTTGGCTTAAAATCTAATTGATCTGATATAAGGATTGCCACTCCTGCTTTCTTCTGATGTCCATTAGCATGGTAAATTCTTTTCCACCCCCTCACTTTAAATCTGGAGGTGTCTTCGGGCTTAAAAACTCTTCGCAGATGATATGATACTATATGTGGAAAACCCAAAAGACTGCACTCCAAAACTGCTAGAACTTATACAGGAATTCAGTAAAGTGTCAGGATATAAAATCAATGCACAGAAATCAGTTGCATTTCTCTACACCAACAGCAAGACAGAAGAAAGAGATATTAAGGAGTCAATCCCATTTACAATTGCATCCAAAACCATAAGATACCTAGGAATACACCTAACCAAAGAGACACAGAATCTATACTCAGAAAACTATAAAGTACTCATGAAAGAAATTGAGGAAGACACAAAGAAATGGAAAAATGTTCCATGCTCCTGGATTGGAAGAATAAATATTGTGAAAATGTCTATGCTACCTAAAGCAATCTACACATTTAATGCAATTCCTATCAAAGTACCGTCCATCTTTTTCAAAGAAATGGAACAAATAATTCTAAAATTTATATGGAACCAGAAAAGACCTCGAATAGCCAAAGGGATATTGAAAAAGAAAGCCAACGTTGGTGGCATCACAATTCCGGACTTCAGGCTCTATTACAAAGCTGTCATCATCAAGACAGCATGGTACTGGCACAAAAACAGACACATAGATCAATGGAACAGAATAGAGAGCCCAGAAATAGACCCTCAAATCTATGGTCAACTAATCTTCGACAAAGCAGGAAAGAATGTCCAATGGAAAAAAGACAGCCTTTTCAATAAATGGTGCTGGGAAAATTGGACAGCCACATGCAGAAAAATGAAATTGGACCATTTCCTTACACCACACACAAAAATAGACTCAAAATGGATGAAGGACCTCAATGTACGAAAGGAATCCATCAAAATCCTTGAGGAGAACACGGGCAGCAACCTCTTCGACCTCTGCCGCAGCAACATCTTCCTAGGAACAACGCAAAAGGCAAGGGAAGCAAGGGAAAAAATGAACTATTGGGATTTCATCAAGATCAAAAGCTTTTGCACAGCAAAGGAAACAGTTAACAAAATCAAAAGACAACTGACAGAATGGGAGAAGATATTTGCAAACGACATATCAGATAAAGGACTAGTGTCCAGAATCTATAAAGAACTTAGCAAACTCAACACCCAAAGAACAAATAATCCAATCAAGAAATGGGCAGAAGACATGAACAGACATTTCTGCAAAGAAGACATCCAGATGGCCAACAGACACATGAAAAAGTGCTCCATATCACTCGGCATCAGGGAAATACAAATCAAAACCACAATGAGATATCACCTCACACCAGTCAGAATGGCTAAAATCAACAAGTCAGGAAATGACAGATGCTGGCGAGGATGCGGAGAAAGGGGAACCCTCCTACACTGTTGGTGGGAATGCAAGCTGGTGCAGCCACTCTGGAAAACAGCATGGAGGTTCCTCAAAATGTTGAAAATAGAACTGCCCTATGACCCAGCAATTGCACTATTGGGTATTTACCCTAAAGATACAAATGTAGTGATCCAAAGGGACACTTGCACCCGAATGTTTATAGCAGCAATGTCCACAATAGCCAAACTATGGAAAGAACCTAGATGTCCATCAACAGATGAATGGATCAAGAAGATGTGGTATATATACACAATGGAATACTATGCAGCCATCAAAAGAAATGAAATCTTGCCATTTGCAACAACATGGATGGAACTAGAGCGTATCATGCTTAGCGAAATAAGTCAAGCAGAGAAAGACAACTATCATATGATCTCCCTGATATGAGGAAGTGGTGATGCAACATGGAGGCTTAAGTGGGTAGAAGAATAAATGAAACAAGATGGGATTGGGAGGGAGACAAACCATAAGTGACTCTTAATCTCACAACAAACTGAGGGTTGCTGGGGGGAGGGGGTTTGGGAGAAGGGGGTGGGATTATGGACATTGGGGAGGGTATGTGATTTGGTGAGTGCTGTGAAGTGTGTAAACCTGGTGATTCACAGACCTGTACCCCTGGGGATAAAAATATATGTTTATAAAAAATAAAAAATTAAAAAAAAAAAAAAAAAAAAAAAGAAGTAACTAGAATTAGATGAGGTCATGAGGGTGGTGCCCTCATGAATGGGATTAGTGCCCTTATAAATATCATGAGAGAGCTTGTGTCCTCTCTCTCTATTCTCCTTGTGTGGATATGTGAAAGCATCAGTCTTTAACCCAGAAGAGGGTTTTACTGTAAATGTCCATGCTAGTACCCTGATTTCAGATTCTAGCTTTTAGACCTGTAAGAAATAAATTTCTGGTGTTGAGAGTTTAATTAAACAGCTCCATAATATCGCTGCCTCAGCACTCATTTTGTGTGGCCAAGCAGCCTACAGGGGCCTTGAACTGACACCAGCCCTTCCCTGGAATGCATGCCTTAGATAATAGCCCACAGAGTCACAAGTATGTATAGGTTTCTTATTATCTTCTCCAGGGTGCCTTGGTGTTAAACAGCCTCCCCTGCCTCTGAACTCCTTCCCGTGATGCCCCATAAATAAGACCCTCAGGGAGCTTACTAAAACTCTGCTGGTATTGATCAATTCAGACTTACCCCAGGAACCCCATAGCATTCCACTGGTGGATCCTAATAAAGGCACATGCTCCACCTGCACACTGCCCTGACTTTCCCTTATGGCCCCTTGAGGTACTTGAACCTCCTCCAGGATCTGTGAGTAATTAAGTTTTCTCTTTTAGTTTCCCTGTGGTCAGAAGGAGGGACACAGCCATGCTTACTCTGAAGGCTCTATGGGAACATCCTTCCTTACCTATTTTAGCTTTTGGTACTTGCTTAGGTCACAGACTTATTACTCCTATCTCTGTTTCTGTCTTCATGACCTTCTATCATGCTTCTGTACCCAAAGTTCCCTCTTCTTATAGAGCCACTAGTCATTGGAATTCACTCCAATGCAGTATGACCTCATCTTAATTTGATTACATAGGCAAAGACCCTATTTCTATATAAGTTCACATTCACAGGTACCAGAAGTTAGAACTTGAATTTGAGGAAGACACAAGTCAACCCACTATAGTATCTATGTGCTTCATATCAAATGAAATAAGGAAAGAATATTTTTTGTCAAGAGTTTTTCTTTTTTCTGACATTTGTCTGGTGTTAAAGTAGATGAATTTTCCCCCTCAAAGATAAGAAATAGTTTTTTAAAAAAATTCTATAATAGTTTTACATTGGTATTTTCTACAATGATAGAGTCTTGGAACCTAAGGAAATACAAACAAACAAAAATAGCAAGCAAATTATATGGTCCAGGGATTCATAAATGAATTGTAAGGATAAATCATATATGAAATAGTTAACACAACAAGCAGAGTGTCTTATGATTACTGATACAACGGAGTGACAGAATATGGCTTTGGGAGTAGGTTGTAAATGGGTAATCCAGGTGGTGGCACTCCAGTATGGGAAATGAAGTGAAAATTATTTTTCTCATTCCCCATTTCTCTGTCCTACCCTTTTCTTGGGACATAATGACACGTTGACTTTGTTATAGACACCAACTCACTAACAATATAGTTTTTTTTTTAATTTAAGATTTTATAACAATGTAGTTTATATAAATGTAGTTTATATGAAAAGCTTAATATTCTTTCAGTAACTACTACTGTTCAGAGCTTCCTAAAACACTTTTTCTGTGCTCAAGTTCCCTATACTCTCCTGCTATAACTAACCAGGAAGTACCTTGTTTTTTCATTTATCTCCCAGTTTTGTTAGTAATATTACTGACTAGCCTATACCAATAACTCCTTGCTTGTCCACAGTTTTCAGCGAGATTGATTGAATTTTCCACAAAGCATTTAGAAATGGGGGGGGAAAAAGCCTGTTTATTTAAGGATCACTACCTCCAATAAAAGGAAACCACTGAGAAATCACCCATAGTTTGTGTGATCTTACTCTTCAAACAGATGTGGTTGATGGTAGAGGACATGTTCATCCTTCTCTTGAATTGTGGCTTCACTGTCATGGCTAGTGTTTACACTAGCTTTACACTAGTTTATTTAGCTTGTTTACAAAAGAATGGTTGAAATGGTGTTGGATTTCAAAGCATCATTCAGACCTATGAACTGTGTACAGCAACACTTCATGCACAATGGGACTCAGCATCTTACCATAGTGCCTCAGTGTCTCCAACCAATTAGAAACAAGCTGCCTCTGACTGTTCCAACTCAAACAGGACTATTAAATAAGAAAATAAGAAAAAGATTAATTTTCGTTGATTTATTTACTATGAAGACCTTGCAGAAGAGTGGTAGGTATAAAATCATTGACTCAAATGTTTTTGCTTATTTAGGAGAAAAATGTCAAAATTCATTATAATTTTATAGCTTACCTCTAAGTGCAAACTCTTAATTCTTTATACATTTTCCTGTAAATCTATTCACAGTACAAACCTAAAACATACTGTGATGTTGTGTTTGCTTTTTAAAGGAATAAATGCATAATATCATTTTCAATGGGTTAAATTGTCTCCCTCCAAAATTAATGTTGAATGTCCAAGCCTTTTGTTTCTATAAATGTAACCTGACTTGGAAATAGAGTCTTTTCAATTTAATCAAGTTAATATGAGGTCATTTGAGTGATATCTAACCCAAGATGACTAGTATCTTATACAAGGAGAAGGAAATTTGGACACAGACTTATGCATGGAGAAGAATGCCTTGTGAAAACATGGACACCGGGAGAAGAAAGCCATGTGACAAGGGGGCACTTTGGAATCATTCATATAAAGGACAGGGAATATCAAGGATTTCAGAAACTGGAAGAAACAGGAGGTATTCTCTGATATGGGTTTCAGAGGGAAAGAAACCCTGCCAACACCTTGATTTTGGACTTCTATCCTCTGAAACTGTGAGATTGTGTATTTGTATTGTTTTGAGCCACCCAGTTGTGGTACTTGCTACAGAAGCCCTAGGAAATGAATACATTGCTCTAAAAAAAGAATTTCCAAAGTACTGACTGCTACCTCTGATTTTCTTTTACTTTTCTCAAAAATTCATTAATTCTAAATCAAAATTTAAGAAAATGGGAATAGGGGGTGCCTGGGTGGCTCAGTGGGTTAATGCCTCTGCCTTTGGCTCAGGTCATGATCTCAGGGTCCTGGGATTGAGCCCCGTGTTGGGCTCTCTGCTCAGCAGGGAGCCTGCTTCCCCCTCTCTCTCTGCCTGCCTCTCTGTGTACTTGTGATCTCTGTCAAATAAATAAATAAAATCTTAAAAAAAAAAAAAGAAAATGGGAGTAGAACTGGGAAGTCCTATTGTAAGATAGGTAACAAGAGGCCATTGAGTGTTTTCAAACAGGGGTTGACATTGGTAAGCTTGGGGTCTTAGAAGCATGTTTCAAACTGATTGGGAGTTTAAAAATGGGTAAAACTAGACTCACTGGGAAAGGAATGAAGGGAAAAGAGAGAAAAAGGAAGACATAAATGATGAAAAGAATAAAGACATGAAGTGTCCCAAACAAATAGTAATAAAATATAGAACATTAGTGACGATGAAATTTGAAATGAGACTAACATAAAATGGATTTGAGAAATCTTAAAAAAAGAGAATGGACAAAATGCATTCACAAAATATACACATTTATGTTGATCTAAGAAATGAAAAGCTAACCATGACACTACAAATTTGCATAAGAAAAAAAGTAGTTGAACTGATGATGGATTGCAGGCATTTAAGAGAAATTATCTTCCTATCTTTAAATGAGATAGAAAGGAGAAGATAAAGATTTATATTTTGGTATATTTGACTGAAGATACATTGGATGTATCAATTAGATATTGAATTCAGAAAGTAATTACACAGACCTGGAAAACAGAGGCATGAATGGGACAGAAGCTGGCAAGACCAGCTACCTGGAACAACCAAATATTAACAGTCATTCTGGCTCACCCCGTACTTGCTCTGTTATTCTTAGACTTTGATTCTCGTCCTTATTCTTTTGAAGTGGCTTCTAGTGCCCCAGTCTTCACACCCAAATTCCAGGCAGAAAGAAGGATAAAAAGAAAGAAACAGAGGGAGAATGCCAGTTCCCACAGTCTTTAAAAGCCCTCCTCCCCCCACCTGCCCAGAAGCTTCATCTAACCACTCTTATCACCTGTGTGCAAAGAAGAAGAGATCTAGATGCTGGTGGGACAGAGGAGACTAAGCAGGTATTGAGTCAGTATCTAGTAGGCTCTGTTATGGGGCTATCCCTGCTTGTTCAGTTTATTTAATTGTTGAAATATGATCTGATTCTGATTCCTTGCCAGTGGTTTAACTCCAGCACTTAAGTATTTTTCTTTTCAGATATTTTGGAGAAAGCCTGTAGAATCAAGCCAGTAAATCATGAAGTGCAGTATTTTTTTTTTTTTTTGTCTAAACATTTGCTTGTTTGTATGCCTTTGTGTATATTTCTACTTTCTGAAGATTGATACAAATCATTTTTGACATCTGTTTTCTACAGTCTACATTTTTCTTATATCTTACTTTAAGATAAACAATTAAAAGTTGACTTCATCTTGAAGCTGTGAATGCATAGTTACTTTACCTTTGAATGTGATATAACCCATTTTTTTTCCTATTCTCCTTGTCAACACAGCAAAAGGGAAAATGGTGACTTTCAAAATGCACATCATTTCCATGTTTTGCTCAGAATATCATATGACAGCATAATATCCTAAATTATATGTCTAGCCCAGTTAATTATTTAATTTCCCATTGTACAGAAAAAATATTTCTATTTTATGCATTTTTAAATTAAAAAAGAAACACTGAATAATTTTTTAACAGTCACTCAGCAAATATTTATCTAATTCTTTTGAGTGCCAGACATTATGCTTGTCTGTAAAGATAGATTCAGTGTAAATAAAACAATTTTAGAGTCAATACTTTTCAAGAAGTTTGTGCAGGGCAAACTATTTTATCGAAAAAGTGTATATACACATATATGTGTGTGTATATATATGTATATATATGCATATGTGTATATATATACACATGCATTGTGTATGTATGCATTTTTGTTCATAGTTTCCTTGGTACAACATATAGTATAAAATTGAATACAATGGAGACAGTATGATATGGAGGTAAAATGTACTAAGTTGTAGTTGCATTGATTAGTGCTCGTCTAGACCACCCATTTAGACTGCAATTTCATACTGGGTGGTGGTGTGTGTCAGGAGAAATTGACCCTTCTGCAGAAAGTGACTAAAAGTAAAAATATATATATATATGTATATATATATAGTAACAGTCAATTTAGAAAGTACTTTCAGCAATATTTTCTGACGTAGAGGTCAGTGGTTTACCCTTAAACTCGTAATTTTTGTTCTGTTTAAAAGAGAACAGAACAGTCTTATCTGTTATTCATCGTATTGCTTCCTGGGAGCAATAATTTACTCGATGCAGTGTAGATTCAATTGGCATGTTAGCAAATGTTCGGAAACATTATAATTTCATTTGGAATTTATTGAGTTGGCACAAAGAATAAGATAATGAGACAAGTGCAGATTTACAGATTTACAGCCTTCTGCCTCAAACATATTTATTTGAAATTTAATTCAAGAGGATTGTCTTAAAAACTACATGTATAAAAATTTTCCTATGTCAGAAGCATAAAGTCCTTAATAATGCTTTCCAAAACTTAAACAATCAGTTTATCTATATGGATTAATGTGAAAACAAATTTGAAAATATGTCATATAAATAAAAAGACTAAGGCAATGCAAGATTTTGATTTATTTTCAGTTCTTTAAAAACGTTAGCCATAAAGTTTCTGAATATAAGAAATATTATCTTATCAGTTTTTTGTTTAATGCTATATATTAAAAGAACACAGATTCAATGTGATAGTACATTTATAGCAAAATGTATTGTTATTCAAAATATGTTGAAATGCTATTCTAATTTTTACTGTATTAGAATTGGTTGCTTTCAAATCAAAAGATTAGAAATATCCTATAGTGGCAGAAACGTTTTATGGGTTATGCGTAACAAAGTCAGCCGCTTAAGGAGTTCCCAAAACACCAAAACACCAAAGGCTATGATGTTATCGATCATCGGTGGGGGAACAGATGAGATATTATCAGATAGTCAAAAACAAAAAACAGGAACATGTGAAACAAAACAGGTTGCATTAAGTTATAGTTCAAAGAATTCTATCATTTGACCGCTACATTGAATTAAACATTTGTCCCATTAATCACATTATGGTTTTCTTAAAGACATGGCTAATATGAGGTATAGGTAAGTAAAGCATAAATAATATTAGAAGACTTGTTGGAGAAATGTTTGTGCCTTAAGAAAGGTTCAAGGACTTCTTTATCTTTAACTGATTTTCATCTATAAGATTTTAATATTTATATCCTGATCGGATCTGAACTAAAGGAAAGTGAAAATTTATAATAATTGGGAAATTGCTCCTTCCAAAAAGCATGTGATGAAAAAGCTACATAATTCTCAATTATGAAACAAAAACCACAAAAAACAATATCGCAAGGTTTAATTAATTGATAGTATATTGATTGAGTCAGTTATTTATTCATCTCAAAAGATGAGCATTCTAAGAGCCTTGCTGATAGCCAGCTCTGCTATGTGACTTCTCTAATATCTATTTTGAAGGGATTTTTAGCAAGTTTAAGTGAAACAATGTACATAAACCATAATTGGTTAAGAAATAATAGTTAAGAATGATAGTTAAGAAAAGTTAGCTGTTGTTAATATACTCAAACACAAGATTGATTAGTAGAAAACTATTTGATTTGTAGGTGTTAACAAATGTTAGCTTATCTCTGGGGGCTTCTAATTTAATCCTATATAAAATAGTAATCCTATTACAGTTTTTGTAATTTTTACACTCTTGATTTTGAATTGTATTATTTTAGTAGAAATTTAGTAGAGACTAAATACAGTAAAAAATGACTTGATGTCTAAATTCACCTTCTTTTGAAACTGTCTTCATTAAACTGAGGTAAAATATAGCCATCAGTATTTTCTTTTTCATTGGTAAGAAAAAGAAATGTTTATGTTTTATATAAATGTTTTTGTAATTTACATAAAATTTGCAATCCACTCACAGGTTGAAAGACCATTAATGAGTATGTGGATGACAAAAATAGTATGGGACACAATGTTATAATCATAGTGATTTGCTTTCAAATAACTGTAAAGGAGTAGCTACTATAAAAATCATCATTACTGAACACAAGATTTATTTGTAGAAAATGATTTGAATTGCAAATTTTAGCTCATATTCTGGAGTGTCTGGGATTATCTATAACAGTGCTCCTCATGTACTTTTGGCCAGTAAACAATTTGAATACAGCAAAAGATCCTAGGAATTATATATCTAGGGAAAAAAAGGCTATTGAATAATTTTCATAACCCACAGATTGAAGTCTAGATTTAATAAGGACATAGAAGAATTCATTCCAACTCTACAATTGTTCTGTCCTAATATAAATCCCAATGTCCAAGACATTTTTCTGCAAATCATATATATTATTTTATAATTTGTAGAAGAGTAAGTTATAGTTGCCTGGTGAAATTTTGTCTCAATTCAGGGTCAATATTTTCTCCCACTATATGTTACAACTTCATACAAAAACAACTGTAAATAATTTACTAGTCAATATCTAAAGCTACAAAAATATATCCAAATAGATAGTCAAGTTTACATGAAGTTTTTTTTTTTTTAGTGCATTTAACTGTTAAGCATGGGAGGTGGTTTATATACTAAGCATTTGAAATACAGTAGGGAAAAGATACAATTATCAAGGAATTATAAGCAAAAAGTTCTGCAGCTAGACCATAAGTTACAGAATGGAAAAGAAAAGGGAAACATCGCACTAAGAAAGGACACAAAAGAGCATTTACTAGAAGAATTCAAAATAAAGTTACCATATAAAATAAAATATGCCTTAAATTTGAATTTCACATAAATAAAAAAAATCTTTTTATTATGAGAATGCCCCATACAATATTTGTGATACTTACAGTACATTTTTTGTTTTTCTGAAATACAAATTTAACTATATTTTCATGTGCTAAATCTGGCATTCATTCTCAAAACAATAGAAATAATAGGAAGCAAAAATTAAAAATTAATAAATCAATAATACAGGATGGATGGCATATGTGTGGGCAATTCAAATGCTATGGCTTAAAAATAAAATTCATACTATTATTTTAAAAATATTTTCAAGTGATGGTCGTATTTCATATCTTTATATCATGAGGAGAATGTCATGGAGATCATTCATATTTATAAGCTTTGTATATTTTCTGAATACTTCACGTATGTCAACAATTTCAACTATCAATTTAAGAACTATCAGTAATAGGAACAATTAATTGGTAAAGTACAGGTGGGTTATTTACTATGAAATTAATTTCTAGAGAAAATTCATTTGCTTATAAACCATAGGAGACCTTTTTACTTTCAAATATTCTTCACATATTAACAGACCATTTTTCTTCATTGATTATAGTATTTGGAAATATTAACTGAATTATTATTTATAAATACAGATGTTGTATACATGCCCAAAACTCTGAAATTGCTGATGACAAAGTTCACAAGTAACTATAAATATTTAAATAAAAGCCAAAATACAGCTGCAGTGTTTAGCTGCTAATGCTCAAAAGGAAATATTTATATTCATTTTGTTTTAATCTGAAGCCATTGTACTTTCTAAGTAACAGGAAACTGGCTGTGTTTTATTAAAAATTAGATGTATTATTTCATACACACTAATCAATCTTTCTAGAACTACGTATGCAGTACATCTTAGTCATTAAAAGTTACAAATTAACATTTTTCTTTAAAAGTCTTCTAAGAACTCTCACATGCATGCACACACACACACACACACACACAAACAAAGATGACAGAGAAGAAATGCTATTTTATTTACATTTAAAAACACATACGGTTTCACAAATGTAGTACTTGTGACATTTGAGACGAGTTAGATACTTTTTAGAGTGTAAGGAGTGGTTATATTATGTATATTAGGATGTTTTGAAGAATCCCTGGGTTTTACTCATTGATATCAGGAATACCTCTAAGTTTTAACAATCAGAAATGTCTCTAGACATAGCCAAACTTTCCCGTGAGGGTCAAGAGTAGAGGGCAAATCTGTCTTTGGTGCTCTAATACATCAATTTGGCTACTTATTTCATCACAACTAATACTGATAATAACAACCCTATTTATTCAGGCCTCAGTATGTGCTAGTTATACACAATCTGTAATCACAATATATAAACACTGTTTATGTCGTTTTTACATAGAATTAATTTTTTTAGAACATTGAAAGTGTCACAACAAAATTGAGGGACAAGGTAGAGATTTCTCATCTATCATCTGCCCACACACATGCATAGCCTCCCCCATTATTCACATCCCTCACCAGTGGTACATTTGTCACAAACGATGTAAGTACACTGACACATCAGTATCACCCGAAGTCCATGGTGTACATTAGGTTTCACTTTGGTGGTACATCTTCTATGGATTGGAAATTTATAATGACATGTATCCATCATTATGGTATCATAGACAGGATTTTTACTGTCTTAAAAATTCTCTGTGTTCTGCCTATTCATCCCTTTCCGCTCCTCAACCTCAACTTTCTTCATACTTTTGCTTTTGCTTTTTCAAAATGTTTTAGAGTTGGAATTATACAGTATGTAGCCTTAAGCCTTGTATTGGCTTAATTCATTTAGCAATATGAACTTAAGTTTCCTCTATGTTTTTTTATGGCTTGATAGATCATTTCTTTTTAGCTCCGAATAATATTCCATTGCTTAAAGTGTAGCACAGTTTACCTATCCATTCACTTACTGAAGGACATCTTGGTTATTTCCAAGATTTTGGCAATTATGAATAAAGTTACTACGAATAAAGTTGGCAATTATGAATAAAGTTGCTTAGGTTTTTGTGTGGACATAAGTTTTCAACTTCTTTGAGTAAATAATTAGGATTGTGATTGTTGGATCATATGTAAAAGTAGTTTTAGTTTGTAAGAACTTTGTAAGTTGTCTTATTGTTTCCGGGACATTTTATCTATTTGGATTGTATATTCAGAACCCTTTTTAAATGTGTTGTATTTTTTAGGCGTATTGGAGCTAAGGTAGAGCGTAAAATCAGCCATAATATCTGGCTCGCTAAAATGTAACGCTTTGGCGGCAGCTAAAGACAGAAAAGGTTTCAGAGAAGGGCTGAGGCCTATTTGACCACTGGGCAGTTGGAATGCCTTGGAGGAGTTGCCATCCTTGTAGCTTTCTTAGCCCAAACTGCCACCCTGTGATCTAAGAGATGCATTGTCCCTTAGGCTATGTTTAGAAGAATTGCTGGAACACGCAGATTAGCATATAATTTCTTTCTGGTAAACAGATCCTCCTGGTTCCAGTAAGACCCACTTTAGTAACTTTATTTATTTATTCACATGGTAACTTTATTCATTTAGTAATGAATAGTAACTTTATTCATTTATTCACAAATCACAAGATTGAGAAACAGTGATAAAGATTTGTGATTATCCTGAAGGACCAGTAAAACCAGAAGGAAAGAAGAGCAAAGGGTGTTCATCTCTGAGAGTTGACCCCCGTGGCCTTTTCCTTTCTTTCATAGCAAAGTCTGGAGTAGTAATCCTTCATCGGTCAGTACAGGGGTTGCTGGCCATTCCTGGCACATGCAGTCATCCTCTTTAGATTTAACATGTGGATCCTGTCTGCTTTTGTTGCTATACTAAAGACAGTTAAAGTTCTGGATTTTTTGTAGTATGGTTTTAGTCTGGTTAGTTTCTTGGTGCTATAAGGATCCCATTGTTTGTCAGTGTTGCCTGAGGGGGCATTCTTTTGAGTTAGTTTCCTCTGTAATCAACATGTTGCAGAAAAACGTTGTACATAACATCAAGAGAAGAGGTAAATGAATAATCTGGTGGTAGTGTGGTGGAATAAAATGTGTTTTGAGGGAAAAAAATATGTGTTTATGTTTGTGTTTATATGATTAGAAATCATCATAATAAAATATATTCTGAAAACACAATATGTTACTAATTTTTCATGTTAGGGATGGTGACGCTTAAGGGAACCTAATTTTGTTGTTACAAAAGTGCCTTCAGGAAGAAATTTAGTTGAAGTAATATATCAGCTATAAACCTGTCACACAAATTTCTTGGGGTTTTAAAAGCTTGTAGTTAGTCATTAAATTACTATTACCCCATTACATGACTTTTTATTGCTTTATCAAAAAGAAAACTGATACTAAATAGTATAAATGACTAAGTAAATAAGTAGAACAGCAAGCAAGTAGAACAGTAATGAGACCTAAATACAAAACACAACGGTAAGAGTCTTTACATTTCAAAACAGGATAACTCCTCAATTCATCTCTCTACTCCTTCAGAATTGATATAAATGGCTCATGTATTAAATGAAGTCAAATTTTAATGTCATCTGTTAATTAGCATCTGTCTGCAGGTTAACTGTGCATTTAAAAAAAAACAATGAAAACAAGGAAATAAGGGAAGGTTAATCTTCATAAATTTTTAAACATATTGACGAAAGCATTTTTAAATTAAAGAGCTACATTAATCTAGAAAAGACCATTCCTTAATAACACATATTCACTTGAAAGAATTCAATTAATATTTAACAGTGTCTCATGATAAAATTAATTGCAGTCTCTGGGATCTTGAAACAAAAGAAAAGGCAGGAAATCCTTTGTCTAAAATTATATCAGAAGAAAATAAATAAATAAATAAATAAATAAATAGAATTATATTAGAAGAAAACCGGTGTTGTTTAGAAAGTGTCTGACAAAATGTCCTCTAGAACTTCTTCAATTCAAATTATGTTTTAACTTTTTTACATCACCCAGACTTAATTCATAAGAGATTTATGTGCAAATATTTGGTTAGTTAAAATAATAGGTTTTAGAGGATGGGATTACTTGTTTTTCTCAACTCATTTGGATAAATTTATTTATTTATTTAAAGATTTTATTCATTTATTTGACAGACAGAGATCACAGGTAGACAGGGAGGCAGGCAGAGAGAGGAAGGGAAGCAGGCTCGCTGTTGAGCAGAGAACCCAATACGGGGCTTGATCCTAGGACCCTGGGATCATGACCTGAGCCAAAGGCAGAGGCTTTAACCCACTGAGCCACCAAGGCACCTCTCATTTGGATAAATTTAGTTGTGATGAGGTAAAAGGGACAATTTAGGGAACTCCCCCAGGGTCTTCAGTCAATGACTGCAGTGAATGAGAATTTTCTATTAGGTAAATGTAGAGCTCTCATGATCTGTGGTGAAGAAACTCCATGGTTTCATTATTTGAGAAGAAAGTCATACTTCTGTACATTGGTTAAACACCTCTGTGTTCCAACAAAAGATAGAAGCCCTCATCTACATTATGCTATCTATACTATTTTGTGACTGGCTTTGTTTGCTTAATGTAATATTTTTGAGAAGCTCCTATGTTAATAAATATGTCAGTAGTTCATATTTTCATTGCTTTATAGTATTGCATTATATGAATATATTTCAATTTGAGTATTGTCCCATTTTCTGTTTTAGGAATAAAATTGCTATAAATGTTTTCATATGTGTATTTTGGTCAACAAATGCACTCGATTCTCATGTAACTAGGAGTAGATTTTTTAGAAAATAGAATAGGCATGTGTTCACTTTAGTGGATTTTGTTACAACGTAAGCACTCCAATTCTTAGTATTTGCATGACTTATTTTCCTATAATTTTACTTTTTAACCTGTAGATGATTTATAAACATGTTTCTTGTAAACAGCATAAAAAGGGAGCATTTATAGAATCACTAATGTATTAGGGTTTAAGTAATCACCTTGATACTAGTTTTGCATATGTTTCATGGAGGTTTTTTTCCTTTATTCTTCCTTATCTAATCACTATTGCTTTAACAAGCATCTTTTTATTATTCCACCTTTCATTTTTACTCACATTTAAAAAATTCAGTATTCTTTTATTGGTTACCCTAGACATTAATGCCCTTTAACTTATTATAGTCTGCCTCAAATTAGTAGGATTATATATCCAAAACAATTCAAGAATCTTTTAACAGTTAGTTTGTCCTATTCTTGCCTGTTTTCTATTGTTGCCATGTACTTTACTTTTAATTCTAGTAAAAATCCAAAATGTGTTATCTTTTTGTAACTTTAAACAATCAGTAGTCTTTTACAATTGTCTTTGTATTTACTCTTTCTGGAACTGTTTATTTCTTCTTACTCTTTCTTCAATTTGTGAATATTTACCTTAAGACTGAATAATTTTCTTTAATATTTCCAGTAGTTCAGATGCGTTGGCCATTTTTTCACTAACCCTTTTTTTTTTTTTTAAATATTTAAAAGCACTTGTGTTTAACTTCATTTTGGAAGATTATTGTTCCTGAGTATAAAAATCTAGGTTGGCAGTTTGTTTTTTTTTCCATACATTAAGAATACATTTTAATATTTTATGACATATATGTGTATATATGTCATAAATATATATGTTAGAAATATGTATATGTGTGTATATATACACACATTATATATATAAATTTATTTTTAACAAATAATTTTATTCAAAGAAATAAATAATTATTTATAATTAAATTAATTAAATATTTATTTACAAATAGACAAATTTAAAAATTTATTTATTTAGTAAGTAAGGAAGTAAAGAAGGCTCTACTCCCAGTGTGGGTCTTGAACTCATGACCCTGAGATCAAAAGTTACATGCTGTACTGACTAAGCCAGCCAGTTCCCCCATGACTTCTGTAATTTCTGCTGAGAGATCAAATACTATTGTTTTACAACATGAAATGTCTTCTTTCTCTATTCTTTTTTTTAAAAATTGCATTTATTTATTTGAGGGGAAGTGAAAGAGGGACAAGCAGACTCCCCTTTGAGCAGGGAACCTGTTGTGGGGCTCCAGGACCCCAAGATCCTTGACCTGAGCTGAAGTCAAACACTTAACCGACCAAGCCACCCAGAAAGAAGACCATCTCTTCTTCTTCCTCTGGTTATTTTTAAGATTTGTTTCATTATATTTGCTTTTCTTCAAGCTTACTGTGATATGGTTATAAGCTATATTCTTTACCCACTTGACTTTTGCTTAACTTTTAAATTCATGAGTTTGTACTTTTATTAAGTCAGAAAAACCCTACCATCTTTAAAAAAAAATTTACATCCATGTCATTCTCCTCTTCTTCTGGTATTCTAATTACCTGCAGTTAATTAAGCTTATTGGTGCTATGCCACATTTTAAAAATTTCTCTCTTTCTTAAAAAAATATTTTTGTCTCAGTAGCTTATATTTTCTCTTAACTAGTTTTTGACTTTATGAATTTTGCATTCTAGTCTGCTGTTAAATTCACATAGTCACTGCTTAATTTGATGCAGTTTATTTGAATTCCTATAATGTATATTTATTTTGTGTAGATTATAGATATCCATAAAAAATCCCTTTATTGCATTAATCTTATCCATATATTCTGTATTTAAAAACAAAACAGTCATTATTTTGAAGTTCTTGTTTGCTAATTTCAGTATTAAATTATTCTGTATCTGCATCTAATGGCTAGTTTATTTTTTAATTACCAAACAATTGTCTCCACTATTCCATCTAGCTAGTAATTTTCAAACATATTTTGAAAAAATAAACATATACTGAGTATTTTGCATGATATATTGTAGAGATTTTGGAGTCTGCTATTTTTTTGAGCATCGCGTATTGTATTTTATTCATCCAGCAATTAAATTACTGGTAGCTTGCTTTATTTTGCTGAGACTTGGTTTAAAGTTTTAATAAGGAGTGTCTAATTCAATTTTTCCTTCATTGCTACTGTGTACTCTCTTTTCTTTTGGCGCCTGGCCTTTCTTGCTTTTAATAAATCACCTAAGACGTTAATAAGGCCTCTCTACTATGACTTAGCCAGAACTTTATCTCTCCAGCTCTGTAGAAACTCTTGAATTGTTTTTAAGCTCCCAGATCTCACCAGATGTTCTATGCTAGGTCTCACCTTATGTCATCCTGTACATTCATAGTTTAGGAGTTGGTGAAGAATGAGGAAGAATCCTTTTACATATTTCTTCTTAGAGGAGTACTTTTTTTTTTAATCTTTCCTCCAGATCTTATTAATATCAGGAGACATAAATTTTGATCTCTCTTCCCTCTCACCAGCCAGACACTAACTGTATTGCCCAAAGATAAAAGACTACACAGGGGCAAAAAAGGCAAAACTAAATTAGACCCCCTTTTCCAAAACAGAAGAGCTCATACTCTCTGCTGGAAAATCTCTAAGAGCATTATGAAGGTATCCTATTCTCCCCAAATAATGTACATATTTTGTGCCACTCCAAACAAAATACTAAGAGATGTTATGCAAAACTTCTGAGCTAAAACTAAACTTTATCTGGAAGGGATGCCTGAGTGGCTCAGTCAGTTAAGCTGCTGCCTTCCACTTAGGTCATGATCACAGGATCCTGGGATACAGTCCCACTTGGGGGGGGAGGGCTTCCTCTGTGGGGAGTCTGCTTCTTCCTCTACCTCTGCCTGCCACTTTGCTGCTTGTGCGCTCGCTCTCGCTCTCTCTCTCTCTCTCTGACAAATAAGTAAATAAAATTTTTTAAAGAAATAAAAATAAATAAAATAAATAATAAAATTTATCTCGAAGTTTAAATAAGTAAAACCAGATAAATAATATAGTAGTATATTTTTTCCAGATGTACACTCCCATGTAAAAGTACTATCTTAAGACTTTCTAGCTTTTGACAACATCCATTTATTTCGCCTACAATTTGAGCAGGACTCAGCGGTACAGCTTGTGTTCCTTCTTTCGGTGCTCTTTGTGGTAGCTCAACTAGCTGGAAGCTGTGATATTGCTTTGCTTACTTATCTGATAGATTATCATGGATGTTGGAACATCCGGGGGCCCTTTTCTTTCCTTTTGTACTTTCTTAACCTTCAGCCTCTCTCTTTCTATATGTAGCTGTTTTCTGAAGCAGTGTAGTTGGAATTCTTAACTTGGCAATTGCCTTCCTAGAATGAAATCAGAAACTTAAGGTCTCTTAAGGCATAAGTTCAGAAGTCCCAGATCATCACATTTATTTCTTAAATTACTCCAAAAAGTTGCATGGTTTGAGAAAATAAATAACAGAAAAAATAGACTTCCTTCTTAATGGAAGCAGCATGTGCTTATAGGAATGCTCATTTTCACAGAATCCATTACAATTCGCCTCATAGAAAATATTTTTTCTTTGGACACGAGCTGAAATACAAGCTTTGTATCACCTTATGCTTTGTTTGCTTATAATATTTTTATATGTAAAAATGAGGATTTTTTGGTGGGTTTTGATCATTATGTGAAAATCTGCATCTAGACTGCATGGCGGCTTCTCTGTACACTAACACATTCCATCCTGGTGTTTCTCCTCTCAAGAACCATGGCAGCCCCTACTAGCCAAATGGCTCCTGGCTCTCTTATTAAATGTCAGTTTTTCTTTAAACCCCACCTACTGGCAATAACTTGTTTCTCCTCTCAAGAACCATGGCAGCCCCCAGTAGCCAAAGGGCACCTAGTCCTCTTATTAAATGCTAGTTTGTTTGTTTTTTTAACCCACTTATTGGCAATAATAAAAGCAATAAAGCTCTAGCATAGAAATAGATAAACAGATTCTTGGAACAAGAGATAGTGTCCAGAACTAGAGATAAATATATATGAAGATTACCTTTTAACCTCTTAATATTAAAGAAGGGAACAATTGATACTGTGATAATTGGTTGTATATTTTAAGATAAATTTAGAGCTCTACCTCACATTATAGCAAAAATAAAGTTTATTTTTTATAAATTACTTTATAATTTTAGAAATTACCCACAAGCAATGTTAAATTAATTCTAAAATATTATTTAAGTTCCTATTTTTTATCATAGCTTAGTTAAAAAAACTTCTTATGTAAGACATAAAATACAAATGCCATCAATTATAAAAAACTGATTTAATTCTTTAAATACAAAACTGAATTATGAATGAACAAAGTAAAAACAAACAAAAAACCTCAAATGATCGATTGGAAAGATATTTGTGAAATATGTAACAAAAATGGTACCAAAGTATTTGATATAATAAAAAATGACCCTAAAAATCAATAAGAATAGGGCATATAGCCTATTATAAATAAAGCGAAAAAAGTATGAGCAAAGTTATGAGCGGTGCACTTAAAAAGATCCCTGATCTTCTTAGAGATATACCAAAAAATATAAGCCATTAAAAATGGGGTAACAAAACAAATTCCAGATTAGTTTGTACAGCATTAATTTATTTTGTATAAATAAAATTATATACATATATATTAATGCCTATTTATTTATAGACATATTTGAATATATATATATTAGAGATTTTATTGTTTATATACCTCTTCATTTTTATAAAATTTGAACTGGCAGTTACACTGTTGTAAATTAACAAAGGTAAAAATAGCAAAATGGTATTAAATTCTACCTGTCTTTCTCAATAACCATCTGAACACAGCAAATCTTAATTTGAGTGTGCTAGTTTTCTAACCTGTACAATGGCATAATTAAATCAGCCTTGATTTGTTTTGTGACGATTAAATGAGTTAACATATCTGAAAGAGTTATATATATATTTGTTCAGTTTGGTTCTCTTAAATATTGCTGACTTTGAATGTTTAGAAGGATATTTGCTCCTTTGTTAATAAATACACTTTCATTTGTGTCCCATGGAAAGCTCCGAGTTGCCACATTGATAATTAATTCCCTCATGAGCAAATTATTAATGTTATTGTCTAAGATGCAACTTGTCCTTGAAAAATAAATTCTCTGTTATTTCAACCTATGTAGAGTTTCTGCTTTTCATTATTTATAAAACTGTACTCATTTTTAAAAATTTACATCAGGAGAAATGAAGTAATTTATCAAAACCATTTCTTAAAAATACTTGATTTTGCTTACTTTTATATTTTATGACTCAAATATTTCATGAAAATCAGAATATTGACTAACTTCTGTATGACCTCAGGTCAGATTCTGAGATTCTACTAGAAACTCATGGTTTTTGTCTCTGAGTTTATTGGTGTATGTATATCTTATGGATTAGATACCAAAAGAAATGGACATACGCTCTGATTCAACAATGCCATTTTTCACTTGAAATTCTAAAGGACAGAGTGTCTCTAAGTCTCTTTTGAAAAGGATCATAGGAAATCATTACCATGTACAAATTAGTAGAGAAATTATCAAACAAGAGAGAAGGTTGTAAAAATAAAACAAAAAACATTTTAAAGTTTTGCTCTTCAAACAAATATGTGTTAAATTACTGAGAGTCAGTCTTTCCTTGATTAATTGAAAGCTAAAATTTATTTTGAAAATATTATAATTTTGTGGCACAGAAGAGAAAATATTTTTGTAAAGATGAGAACAAGAGAAATGTGGAGATGAAATAATTTCATTTGAATCAAATCATTCTTTTTTTTTTTTTTTTTTCCCTCACTGTGTGGATCACAAAGACTGATTTTTCAGTGCTGGCTTTTTACATCAAGGGCCTTGCAGAATACCTTGCATGCTGCCAGGTCCTCTGCTTTCCTGTTCCCCGGAAGTTTAAAGTAAGATGATGTATGCATGTTTCCATATTTCCATTTATTCAAGAGGTTGAGTAGGCATCCCATTTGTTTCTACTATTCAGAAATATAATACCTGGTATAAGGTCAAAAACAAACAAAAAAAATGAAAAGCATGAAAATAAGTTTGGTTTGTTTTGGATTTTTTTGTGCATGTACTTAGGCTTCCATATAGCTGCACCACTTCATTGTTATTTCCGTCATACACGGTCAATATTCAGAAGACTATCAGGAGTAACCATTATCATAGATAATTATTATTAAGTTGATAAATTTGAATTTCTAAGATGGCTGGGTATGGAGACAAGAAAATGGGATTTATGCTTTAACAGACATTAGGGACATAGGTATGTAGTAGAATTAGCCAGACCAAAGTGTGGTAGGAAATCATGTGTCTTGTGTCTCATTCTTGATGACATTATTATTTTATTTTATTTTACTTTACTTTATTTTCTGTGACATAATTTAATGATGATTTCTTTGTTTTCTGGTCTCCAAATAGAAAACCCAATTCATTCAGAAAACAATTCTTATAGCCTACTGTCATGAGATTATGCAAAAGATGACATGAAGGCAGCAAAGAACCATGGTTGATATATGTCACAATGCAGCAAGATGAGAATGCTATGTGGAATTAAGTTTGAAGGATCTGATTTACATGAAATGATAAGTATAGTTAACAGCTTGTAGGGAAGTAAAGGCTGGGAGATAAACCCGTCAATCATCTGTTTTACAAATTGATTGAAATGTGAACGTTTGAGGAAAAACTGATCTCTATGGATAATTCTGTGTAGATTTCAGCTTTTATTTTAAAAACACAGTAACACACATTTTTCCATCGAGTGGGAATTTTTGTTAGTTGGACTTCAATCTGTATAATAAAGGTAAAATTGAGATTTAATAAACATAGTAGCTAATATCTTTCAAGTGTGCATTAGGTATCAAGTATGATGCTAAATGTTCTAAACATATTAACTCACTTAAGTATCACAACAAACACATGCATTTTAGGGTGAGGAAACCACACAGAACAAGGCAGAGTAACTTGCTGGAGTTCCACTAAGAGATCTAGTTGAGAACTAAATGGCTAGAATGGCTCCAGCACATGTTAAGACAAAGCATGATGTCACTTCTAAAGAAATTAGTTGCTCCATCTGATTGTTCTACATAACCAATTTTTTCTCCACATCCGTTTTTTTTAACTTCTAAAAGCATCTGATTTTCCACTACATTTTATAATGTGAAAGATGTTTGAACCTAGCTTAATCAATTATCACAAACTCAGTAATAAATTGTTCTTCAATTCCATTCATTCTACCTCTTCTGTTTTACCAACTTCATCCATTCAACACTCACTGGTACATTATTGCAAAAATTATTTTCCTGGTCCTGAGTTATAGATATGTACAGTTTAAAAAGTTTCCCAGATAATTCTGATATTCTCTTCCTTTTCACCTTTTGAGAAACACTGGATTAATCCAGCCATTCACCTCCTCTGCTTCTGAACCTGCACCCATGTTACTGTGTACACTAGAAAAAGCCAGATGATCTTGCAGATTAGTACCATAGCAAATTTATGGTATCCAAACTCAGAGGGAACCACAACTGCTTGGCAATCCTAGTGCATTTTTCTTATCTGGCCTATTTCCCATTCCCCTCAGCAATTCTTCCAGCCCTTCTTCATTTTCTTTAAATGCACAGCCCCAGTAGAGTCTGTCTTACTCCATCAATTACTCCTATTGTATGCAGTGTTTTTAAGCCAAGCACACACACCACACAAACATACCCACACCCATACTAATATACATACATCAAAATATGAATACGTATTACAGACATATATGTGCAAACACATAAGAATACACATATATGTGTACACTTATATGGGCTTGTTCAACTTTTGATACAATTCAATTCAGCTATCTTTTTAAAAGACCCTCGTTCCTTTATTTACAAATTTTTGTATAGTCTCTTTCTTTTCAGTCACCTCTGTTTTGTAAGTGCCTCTTTTTCTTAAATGATGAAACTCATCAGGACTATAATTAAATTTCATCTTTTTCTCAGGAATCTGGCATCAAGTCCTTTTGCTGTAATCAGAGATTTTTAAACTCTGATCCTGAATTGGCCTTTAAGGATCCAATAAAACTCCTGAAGCTATGTCTTGAATACCATATATATATATATGGTATACACACACACACACACACACACCCTTATTTTCTGAAGATGAGATCCAGAATTTTAAAGTCAGAAGGTGACTCAATAAAATTTATGAACCATTGTTCTAATACTTCCTTTGCATTTTTTAAAAAGATTTTATTTATTTATTTGATAGACAAGTAGACAGAGAGGCAGACAGAGAGAAAGGAGAGGAGGCAGGCTCCCCGCTGAGCAGAGAGCCCTAAGCTGGGCTTGATCCCAGGACCCTGGCATCATGACCTGAGCTGAAGGAAGAGGCTTTAACTCACTGAACCCCCCAGGCACCCCACTCCCTGTACTTTTTAATCCTGGTATATTTTTCTAATTGCTGTTTGTGTATAGATAACTTCTACATTTATTTGCCAATTTGGACTTCTCTCCAGAGCTACACCGATGACAATTGAATTTCTTTACTTCTACATCTTATAGCACTTTAAATTGAGCAAACCTCAAACTGAATTATTTAATTTTATGAATGAGTCTGTCAAAGGCATTCATTGTATCTGCTACAACGTTTTTGATATCTGAGGGAGGCCTGTGAGCATGAGCCCCACTTTTGCAGACCTTCTCAGCAGATAAAAGGGCTTCCAAGAACTGTTATGAACTAGAAGGTGTTATGCAGGATGTTATAGCTGACCGCAGATAGACCACCAGGACATGGGGTACATGCTACAAGCAACATCAACAGCAGCAGACGAGCAGCCTCGCACGTACAGCAGACCGCAGATTAACCGCAAGCGCCCTTGAGCAGTGACTGAACTGGCATATAAGCAACACTGGCCCTCTGCTTGTCAGAGTGTGCTCTTGGGACACTCTCGCTCAGATCATCCTCCCAGTCGATGCACCCAAACGGTGTGCTCCAGAGAAGGGGATCGGGTGGGAGTACCCTGGGTCCTCTCCCTAGCTCATGCGGCTAGAGTTGTCTGTCTTGTATTAGCTTGTGTGGTATGCGCTAATAAACAGCTTTCGCTTTCAGTTATTGTGTGTGACCCGTTTGCTCCCACCATCGAACCGGCTCACTCCCCTGGGAGCTCCGTGAGCGGCAGAGAGCTCCCAATATCTAGTATTTCTTTTTGATTCTTTCTTAGAGTTGTCATCTTTCCATTACACTTTTCAACTGTTCTTATGTGTTGTCTATTTTTCCATTACAGCTTGTAACATAATCATTATGGTTGTTTTAAGTACCCCAGTCGTATCTGACTTTGGTTCTAATGGTTCTTTGGTCTCTTCCGACTTTATTTTTTTTGCCTTTTGGTATGCCCTGTAGGGTTTTTTGTTTGTTTGTTTGTTTTTTGTTTGTTTAAATATGGAAAGGCTGTGTCCAGTAAAAGAAACTCCTATAAAAGGGCCTTTGGTAATGTGATGCTGAGGCTTGGGGGAGAAGTGTTCTATAGCTTTTTATTAGATCTCTCTTTTGGTGACCCTATGCCATGCACTGTGAACTTCACCAGGGCTTCTCAGTTCTTCCACACTTTAACTGGGGCAGGAAACTTAGAGGAGGCTGGAGATGGGTATCTCCCTACACTAGGTTAAGTTAGGCTTGATAAACTCAAGCAGGTTTGGCTCTGAGTTTCTCCCGAGGTCAGGTCTTGTCAAGAAAACAGAAGGAATGTTTCAAAATAGTTACTTCTTTCAAAATAATTACTTTTTCCTTCCCCCTTCCAGTGGTCTGAAGGGGTTTTTCTCAGATGCTCTCTGTGAGCATCTGATAGGTATCTTGGAGGTAAAACTCACAAAAGTATGGGCAGTCCAGGCCCCCTGAAGTTTTTAACTCTTAGACTTGTCCATGGTGATCCTTCAAAAATCCTCAGTTCCATGTTAGATTTTCCTACCCCGACACTGATTTTTATGGACGTTTCTGCTCTGGTAAATTGTGATTCTTTATATCTACCTGTCTATTGCTCTAGTTTCTGAAGCAGCCATTTGCCTGTGACCTCACTTCTTTAACAGATCTAAGAGGGGTTATTGATTTTTCAGTTTGTTCAGGCTTTTATTTGTTGTTAGGACGGAGTGGCAACTCTACACTCATGGGTCAGACTGGAAACTCTATTACCTTTATTAAGATTCTATCTCCTTTTTCTACTTTTTATATCATTGAATGCCATCATCATCATCTATTTGGCCCAATAGTCTACATAGAAACCATCCTAGACATCTCTCTGTTTCTCAGCCTGACATCTAACCAGTAACCATACCTGGTGAGACCATGTCTTTAATATCTTCAGCAGTCCATTCTATTTCCCAATTCTTTCAAGTCACTGACTTCCCTCAAGTCCTCACTATTCTCCATATGAAAGTCTCCTTCTCTAGTCTCAAAGTTCTCCATACTAAAACTATGAACATTTTTCTGAAAAAAAAGTTTAACAATAACATTTCCCTATCTAGCATTTGGATACATGCCTCTATTAGTCCATCCAGGCTGCTGTGACAAAACAAGCCTGGATGGCTTAAACAACAAGGATTTATTTCACACAAGTCTAGAAGCTGAGAAGTCAAAGTTCAAGGTGCCAGCAAAATGAGGACTTACTTCCTGGTTCTATCTTCTAGCTGTGTCCTCCTATAGTGAAAGGGACAAGAAAAACCTCTGGGGTCTCTTTTATAAGGACACTGTTCCCATTCATGAAGGTTTTACCTTATGACCTCATGACCTAATCACTTCCCAAGAACCCACCTCCTAATATCATCACATTGGGAGTTAGGATTCCAACATATGAATTTGAGAAGGAGAGAAACATTTAGCCCATAATAATGCCCAAGATTATTTATTAGGTTATGAAAAAATATTATAATATTTATATATATTTTTATAAACTAATAAAAAGATTGTTCATTAATAATATTCAATATCTACATTGACAGCAGCATGCTTTCTTGGTCCATATATCAGACCAAGTGTCACATGTATTATGTGGAATACACCAAAGCTAGGGTAAGAGCTCCAAAAAAAAGATAAATTGTGTTGTTTTCAGATATTTAATTATTTTCAGCTCATTGTTTTATAGTTCAGATGACATAACCAAGGTAGATTTTCATTGATTACATTTGTTTTGACTGAGGCTACCATAAATAAATAGATAAGAAATTGACAAAATTTCCTGCAAAGAAACCACAGTTGGAAATAAAACATGCAATTTAAGAATTACCAGACTATAAAAATGGTCCTAATGATATTTTTCTGTGTGTGATACATCTCTTTCTTTCTAAGCCACTAAAATAGGTAAAATCCTTAAGAGCCTAATCTGATCAGTAAAATCAGAAAAATGGTGAAATTATTTTGATGAGAAAAAGATGAAGTTATTAAAAAGGCCATATAAAATATGATTTATATCTTTTATTGTTAATGATAGATGTTGCCTAAGTATATATTGTGCCTGTAAAAAGAAGGTAATGGGGCGCCTGGTTAGCTCAGTGGGTTAAAGCCTCTGCTTTCTGCTCCGGTCATGATCCCAGGGTCCTCGGATTGAGCCCCACATCGGGCTCTCTGCTCAGCAGGGAGCCTGCTTCCTCCTCTCTCTCTGCCTCCCTCTCTGCCTACTTGTGATCTCTGTCTGTCAAATAAATAAATAAAATATTTTTAAAAAAGAAGGTAATAACACAAAGCCATCATGATTAGCAAGACTTTAAAAAATTATTAATAATAATATTTAAAAGTGAAATAATTATTTGAATATTTAATTAATCTTTATTTCATTATGTTTTTCTTTTTTTAATATTGTATTTATTTATTTGACAGACAGAGAGTGAGCAAGTAAGAGAGAGAGAACATGAGTGAGTGGAGGGACAAAGGAAGAAGAAGACTCCCTGGTGATCAGGGAGCACTATGAAACTCAAGACTTGGGGCTAGGTCCAGGGGTTCCAGGATCATGACCTAACCTGAAGGCAGTTACTTAACCAACTGAGCCACACAGATGCCCCTCATTATATTTCTATTTGTGTATTTTTATAATGTATTATGTACTAGAGTAGTAAAACAGTACATATATTTATTTGTAAATAATACATATATTTATGATGGTGGATTATGCATAAAAATTTTTACATATAGAGGTGAATGATCAAAACATTTTGAGACCAAGTACTTATAAAATCACTATCTTTAAGGTAAGACACAAGATCGTTTGTAGGATGACTCGTTTTCAATTCCAGCCGCAGCTTTTTATTAGTCACCTTAAATCTGACATTTCTGAACTTTTTACAATCCCAGGACATCAGGCATATCATTTTATGTTTTTCCTCCTAAACTGAACTCTACTCACTGATTCCATTTAGTCCATGGCCTGTTCAACCTGGCTTGACCATTAGAACTAAGTTTAGGCTTCTGCTCTGCCCAAGAAAGCCTTCAATAGGACTTTCCATTTGCCCACTTGGGTTTTTGTAACTTATGCCATGCACATACATTCATTTGCCTGGCTAGTACATAACACTTATTTGAGAAATAGTTTTCCTCATTTTTCAGAAATCATTAAGACCCCTGTTCTAGACATGCCAATGGAATGGAAGCTGAAATCTAGTTAAGTAAACTCAACCTCATACGTTACAGAGATTGGTCAAAGTTTAAGCATCCAAACCAGGATGGGTCACCCATAATCCAGCCCTCATATGACTGGCTACTTTGGTGGAAGAATGAACATGTGACTCAAGTGAAGTCAAGCAGAATTGTTCCATGGGGCTTCTGTAGCAGAAGCTGATCTCCAAACTAAGTAAGTTGTTTCAATGACTCAGGGAAATGTCATCCTAAAAGGAAAAATAAACAAACCAAAATAAAAACAAAAGCTGGTATCTGAAGTGGTCAAGAAAAGATGAGAAGGAGAGTCTGATGATGGTTACAGAGCAGGCTCTGTCCTAAGACATGGCACTCCTCAGCTTCCATGGGATTCATTTATGGAAACTGTCTTCCTAGACCCCATACACACAGCCCTTATCACTTCCAACAAGAGTCCTCAATACTAAGGATACATCTCCGGTTTCTCATTCAGAAGCCTTGCTTCCCTCTATGGCAACATGTATCAGATGCTTTCCTGAGCATCTCTTTTTGTCCCCTCTTCACTCTCTTTTACTATGTTGACCAGAATTTTGGAGAAATTGCTACTTCTTACTTCTTCTTTATCCTCTACAAAAATTAATGACCACCAAATTCTCTTCATCCTACTCAAAATGCCTCTATCCTCTCTTCTTCATCCATGTTGTCACTACACACTGCTCAGCATTGCATTAGCCTTTAACTGATGCGTTCAATAAGCCTCCAAGTCTCCAGGCTTTTCTAGCTCTAATCTTCACAACAGACACACCAGATGCCTCATCTTATGCTACTATTGAACTTTGCTCATACCTTAACTACAATATATTTTTTCTCATTTTATGATGGTTTGGTGTCTAATCTTCTCTCCCTACCATAACTACTGGGAAAGGACAGTAATGTTTCATCCTTTTCTAGAATAATGTATGATTCATACTGGGATTTTAATACATAGCTATTAAATAAATATAGGGGAAAAAGGAAAGATGAGGAAGCACAATTCTGAGAAAATAATTAACATGATATACTTGAGCTTTGCTTAAAAGAGAGTATATATGGCTATATTATGATACAGTGTTTAAAATTGTAGATGTAGTCTCAAGTATAGAAGTGTCTGGATTGTATAAGGTAATTTTCTGTGGTTGGGTTGTATCATTTGACAAATTTCAAATGGATATTGACAATACTGGGACATTTGGAAAAAGTTGACCAAGAATGTAAAAATGTGTATGTATACAGGGAAATAAAATTTAGGACATGTTTCGATTTAAGGAGATAAAAGTAAATGAGGGGGAAGTAAGACACATAACTTCTTCCTTAAAATATTTGATAAATAACACATGCACACACACAAGATTTATTATTCGGCTTCAGAGATCATGAGATTATAACTCAAGCCAATGAATGATAAAGTTAGGAAGGAAGATTGTTCATTTGTGTTGTTTTTTTAGATTACACATACAAGCAAAATCATATGGTATTTGTCTTTCTCTGGTCTGGCTTATTTCACTTAAGATAAAATCCTCTAGGTCCATACAAGTTATTTCGAATGATAAGATTTCATTATTTTTTTTATGGTTGAGTAATATTTCATTGTGTATATACCCTATATTCTTTGTCCAAGTTGTTGTCAAAGGGGAAGGAAGAGGATGGACAAACTAGGTGAAGGGATTATGGAGTAAAACCTCCATTTATTAAATAAATATATCACAAGCATGGAAAGTACAATATAATGAACCTTTATCATGATGAGCATTTTGTAATGTATATGATTGTTTAATCACTATATTGTGCACCTGAAACTAATTTAATATTATATGTCAACTACACTTCAATTAAAAATGAAAAAAACAAAACAAAACAAAACAACAACACTTTTTTTTTTTTTTAAAGGCAGGCAGGGAGGGTTAGACTGCATAAAATAAATAGCACCCTAACAATTGGTTTGTTTCATTGAAATTACATCAGAATTCTGTTACTAGATCTGTTTCATTACAGATTCAGAAATATTTGACCAATAAATAGTAGAATGCATTCCAGCATTGTTTGGGAAATAAAATTAAAAGACTTTTCCCTTAGAAGACTGAAATTCTAAATATAAAGTATTTTGTATTAGAATAGAATTTAAGAGTTTTCCCTTTGGGGAGATGTCTGTGTCGATTATTTTTCTTATTTGTCTTTAATAGAGAAGACTTAATATGTGACTAACAATTAAAACTGGACATATAATGCTATTATTTTGGAATCAGCATAGTAAAGATTAAAAGAGAGACTTGTGAAAAGGTTCTTTTGTGTTGTTATTTTTTTATTCTTGCTTCAGGTACAGATTGAGAGAAAAGTCTGGCTTACTCAGAGACAAATTAAAACTACTTTAGAGGTAGTGTAGGTGCCAGTTCAATTCAGAATTTGAGATTAATTCAAATGTATTTTCATTATTTTATTTTATCTTTCTCTTGTGAATTTTCAAGTTGTTACTTAACAGTTTCTTGAGTTTCACTAGCCTGTTTTAAAGTCTGAGGTAATACAGAAAACTAAAAATTTTAGAAGGGCCATTTGGAATGTTTCTTTTACTATAAAATGTTTTAATATGGTATCATATTTCACTTGAGATATTTCTCTGTGAAAGAAAAACAAATGATAATTACCAAATGCAAAGTGGAAAAGAGTTAATTTTCTTATCCATTTAGCTCAGCTACAACATAAGAAGCAGCATAATATGTCCAAGAATAATAAATAGATCTGTCATAGAATGCAAGTTTTAACTCTCTTTTCAGGTTATTTTACTACAGATTTTCCAGTGTTTACCATAAGCCTTTGATAAAAAGTTTTTGTTATAAATAATATCCACTAACAATGACTGGGGATTTAACAACAAAATGTTCATTTCTTTGGAGAGATGTCACTCTGCGCTTGCCTGAGAAGTTTATGTGCAGGAAGTGGCACTGGCTGGGAAAGGGAAGAAGGCAAATAAAGGACGAGGGGAGCTGTATGAGACAAAAAAGGGAGTGTGTCTTTTGGAGGACCAAGATGAGGCTGTCTGTGAAAACAAACTGAGGCAAGTGAGAAGCTACTGAGTTTCTATTTATGCTTCAGTTCTGTGTCCTTTAGACTTTTCTGACAAAAATTCTACTAGAGTTGTGGTTAAGAGCATTGCATTTGCCATACTAAAGACTCTGTAAATACAGTATTGCCTATTCTTTCTTTTTCTCATACTTTATACTTTGTATGGAGGTTTGCATTAAAATGCCACAAAACATGTCTTCCAGTGATGTCTACTGGACTGTTCCCATCCCAAAGCATCAGTCACTTTACCTGGGCATCTTTACCTTTCTTCAAGGGGCATTATATGCTCTTGTTGCCTTTCAGTTTCCTCACTGGGGCCACTGGTGATAAACTGTTCTGATCTCCAAAGTCCTCAAGTTCAAAACTTCACTGTGCTCTCTGCAGTTATACAGAATTTCCATATTTTCGCCTGAGTTTCACAGCAGTACTATTTGTGTTCTGGCATTTTATAAAATATTTTTGCTAGCCTCTTTTCAGTTTTATTATCAGAAAATTCTAAAGGAGCCTGAAAAGATGGGTGAATCTGAGCACAAAAATATGAGCATGCTATACAAGTAATCTTCCTTCCTTGAATGCTATGAATTTGTGATTTTTGTCTACTAGGAGATAATTGAAACTGAAAAAAATTGTTGGTTGCCACAGCTGGGTACTACCGCTTTCTAGTTGGTAGAATTCAGGGACCCTGCTGAATGTCTAACAATGCAAAGAACAGCCCCCACAACCAAGAATGAACCACCTCACAATGTCAGTAACAGTAACGTTGACAAATTCTGTTGTACAGGCTTGTTTACTTAATAAACTTCTGTTTTACCCCTATTTTTAAATGCTAGTGTGAAACAGAATGTAGGCTCAAGCTAGTGAGTATGTTGAGTCTTTTCCCATCCCTGATATAGTCAGGTATACACAGCCATACACACAGACATAAACTACATAATGAAACTACATATAATGCAGGTACAATTAACAAGAATTTTAGAAACAAAAAATTGACTCAAAATACCCTGACCATTGAGAATCTGGATCTACAGAACACAAAGGCTAATTATTAGCAAAGAGAAATAAGATAATAATCCTTAACTTATTCCTGAATAGTCATTTCTACAATGAGGTACATGCAAAAACATCATCCTATTGTTCTCATTTGCTTTGTTTTATTTTTTCTCTTGTTTTTAATACATTTGTAGTTTTTATTGATTTATTTATTTTTTTAAAGATTTTATTTATTCATTTGACAGACAGAGATCACAAGTTGGCAGAGAGGCAGGCAGAGAGAGGAGGAAGCAGGCTCCCTGAGGAGCAGAGAGCCTGATGTGGGGCTTAATCCCAGGATCCTGGGCAGAGGCTTTAACCCACTGAGTCACCCAGGTGCCCCACATTTGTAGTTTTTAATATAAAACAGCTTCTGATTTGGAAAGAATTTAATGATACTCTCCAACATTTCAAAAATTAAAATGTTCTGTAGATTCCATATTATATTCAGTCATAGCTGAGTGTATGTTCCAACTGATGGAAATCACATACTAAGAAGTTTTTCATAGCAGTACTATCTTAAAAATTATGCAAATATCTTACTTATCTAAAATGTTTTATAGCAAGTGTTAATTCAAAGTCAACTTTTATGACTGCAAGTAAGGATTTCAGTGAAAAATGTTGAAATATCTTAAAACAATTTAATGAACCATGTCACAATATAACTCTTAGTTAACCTTGTCACATTCAATGAGTAAGATGTGAAATAGTTACAACTGATTATTAAAGAATTGAAGAGTTTCATTAAATGCAGCTAAAAGAAATTGAGCTAATGTCCAAAATGAATTTAATGTTTAATTTTCTAAGGGGCGATTGATCTGTTTTCAAAGATTAGTTTTCTTTACCATAACATAAATACATGAAAAATGTAGAATATATGTTTGCTTCAGTAAATTGATGTCACTTGTCTAATATATTGCTGGTGAAAAGGCTGAATGGTCTGTTATAGTAGTTTCAGTATATACTTTCATTTTTCTTTCTCAGTAATTAAAAAGACTCCTCAAATTTGGGGAAATAATGTAAAGCTTGAAGGACCAATCATATCATAAAAAATTATGCAACATGTTAAATATATGCATAATATATTATGGAGTTTTAAAAATAATGACTCATAACATGAGACATATTTTTTTCACTAGATAATGATATGACTAGTGACTATACAATAAATGGTAAAATAGTTGGGGAACACAATATGTCTTAAGCATACTTTAATGACCAAATAAATTTGCAAACACATATATCATATATTTGTATATGCATATAATATATATAATATATGTGTTTATATATATATATATATATATATAAATAAATAATTAGAGAGGTGTCTAAAGAAACATACTACCATGTTCACAAATGCATAATATCTATCATATTTTCAAATATGTACCATTTTCTTTTCACATTTATCAAATTTTGCTTTTGTTGCCTATGCATTTGGTGTCATATCCAAGAACCATTTCCAAATTCAATGTCATGAAGCTTTTCACCTATATTTTCCTCTAGTAGTTTTATACTTTCAGGTCTTACATTTGAGCCTCTAGTCTATTTTGAGTTAATTTTTTTATATGATGTTAGACAAGGGCCCAAGTTCATTCTTTTGTATGTGGATACTTAATTTTCCCAACACCATTTGTTAAAAAGACTGCCCTTTCCCCATTTACTACAAGGTTTTGCTACCCTTGTAGACACTTGATGACCATTTGGCTATATATGCTAGGGTTTATTTCCAGCAGCTCTAGTTTAGTCCATGGATCTATTTGCCTTTATGCAGCACACAGTTTGGATTATTGTAGCTTTGTAATATATTTTGAAATCAAGAAGTGTGAAATCTCCAAGTCTGTCCTTCTTTTTAAAAATTGTGTTGGATGATATTGAGGTATGTGCCCTCTATCCCTACACTTTGAAGAGTTTTGATCAGGAACGGATGTTATACTTTGTCAAATGCTTTTTCAGCATCTATTGAGAGTATCATATGGTTCTTGTTCTTTCTTTTATTGATGTGTTGTATCACATTGACTGATTTGTGGATGTTGAACCAACCTTGCAGCCCTGGAATAAATCCCACTTGGTCGTGGTGAATAATCTTTTTAATGTACTGTTGAATCCTATTGGCTAGTATTTTGTTGAGTATTTTCGCATCTGTGTTCATCAAGGATATTGGTCTATAGCTCTCTTTTTTGGTGGGATCCTTGTCTGGTTTTGGGATCAAGGTGATGCTGGCCTCATAAAATGAGTTTGGAAGTTTTCCTTCCATTTCTATTTTTTGGAACAGTTTCAGGAGAATAGGAATTAGTTCTTCTTTAAATGTTTGGTAGAATTCCCCCGGGAAGCCATCTGGCCCTGGGCTTTTGTTTGTTTGGAGATTTTTAATGACTGTTTCAATCTCCTTACTGGTTATGGGTCTGTTCAGGCTTTCTATTTCTTCCTGGTTCAGTTGTGGTAGTTTATATGTTTCTAGGAATGCATCCATTTCTTCCAGATTGTCAAATTTATTGCCGTAGAGTTGCTCATAGTATGTTCTTATAATAGTTTGTATTTCTTTGGTGTTAGTTGTGATCTCTCCTCTTTCATTCATGATTTTATTTATTTGGGTCCTTTCTCTTTTCTTTTTGATAAGTCGGGCCAGGGGTTTATCAATTTTATTAATTCTTTCAAAGAACCAGCTCCTAGTTTCGTTGATTTGTTCTATTGTTTTTTTGGTTTCTATTTCATTGATTTCTGCTCTGATCTTTATGATTTCTCTTCTCCTGCTGGGCTTAGGGTTTCTTTCTTGTTCTTTCTCCAGCTCCTTTAGGTGTAGGGTTAGGTTGTGTACCTGAGACCTTTCTTGTTTCTTGAGAAAGGCTTGTACCGCTATATATTTTCCTCTCAGGACTGCCTTTGTTGTGTCCCACAGATTTTGAACCGTTGTATTTTCATTATCATTTGTTTCCATGATTTTTTTCAATTCTTCTTTAATTTCCCGGTTGACCCATTCATTCTTTAGAAGGATACTGTTTAGTCTCCATGTATTTGGGTTCTTTCCAAACTTCCTTTTGTGGTTGAGTTCTAGCTTTAGAGCATTGTGGTCTGAAAATATGCAGGGAATGATCCCAATCTTTTGATACCAGTTGAGTCCTGATTTAGGACCGAGGATGTGATCTATTCTGGAGAATGTTCCATGTGCACTAGAGAAGAATGTGTATTCTGTTGCTTTGGGATGAAATATTCTGAATATATCTGTGATGTCCATCTGGTCCAGTGTGTCGTTTAAGGCCTTTATTTCCTTGATCACTCTTCTCAGATGATATGATACTATATGTGGAAAACCCAAAAGACTCCACTCCAAAACTGCTAGAACTTATACAGGAATTCAGTAAAGTGTCAGGATATAAAATCAATGCACAGAAATCAGTTGCATTTCTCTACACCAACAGCAAGACAGAAGAAAGAGATATTAAGGAGTCAATCCCATTTACAATTGCATCCAAAACCATAAGATACCTAGGAATAAACCTAACCAAAGAGACACAGAATCTATACTCAGAAAACTATAAAGTACTCATGAAAGAAATTGAGGAAGACACAAAGAAATGGAAAAATGTTCCATGCTCCTGGATTGGAAGAATAAATATTGTGAAAATGTCTATGCTACCTAAAGCAATCTACACATTTAATGCAATTCCTATCAAAGTACCATCCATCTTTTTCAAAGAAATGGAACAAATAATTCTAAAATTCATATGGAACCAGAAAAGACCTCGAATAGCCAAAGGGATATTGAAAAAGAAAGCCAACGTTGGTGGCATCACAATTCCGGACTTCAAGCTCTATTACAAAGCTGTCATCATCAAGACAGCATGGTACTGGCACAAAAACAGACACATAGATCAATGGAACAGAATAGAGAGCCCAGAAATAGACCCTCAAATCTATGGTCAACTAATCTTCGACAAAGCAGGAAAGAATGTCCAATGGAAAAAAGACAGCCTCTTCAATAAATGGTGGTGGGAAAATTGGACAGCCACATGCAGAAAAATGAAATTGGACCATTCCCTTACACCACACACAAAAATAGACTCAAAATGGATGAAGGACCTCAATGTACGAAAGGAATCCATCAAAATCCTTGAGGAGAACACGGGCAGCAACCTCCTCGACCTCTGCCGCAGCAACATCTTCCTAGGAACAACGCAAAAGGCAAGGGAAGCAAGGGAAAAAATGAACTACTGGGATTTCATCAAGATCAAAAGCTTTTGCACAGCAAAGGAAACAGTTAACAAAATCAAAAACAACTGACAGAATGGGAGAAGATATTTGCAAACGACATATCAGATAAAGGACTAGTGTCCAGAATCTATAAAGGACTTAGCAAACTCAACACCCAAAGAACAAATAATCCAATCAAGAAATGGGCAGAGGACATGAACAGACATTTCTGCAAAGAAGACATCCAGATGGCCAACAGACACATGAAAAAGTGCTCCATATCACTTGGCATCAGGGAAATACAAATCAAAACCACAATGAGGTATCACCTCACACCAGTCAGAATGGCTAAAATCAACAAGTCAGGAAATGACAGATGCTGGCGAGGATGCGGAGAAAGGGGAACCCTCCTACACTGTTGGTGGGAATGCAAGCTGGTGCAGCCACTCTGGAAAACAGCATGGAGGTTCCTCAAAATGTTGAAAATAGAACTGCCCTATGACCCAGCAATTGCACTATTGGGTATTTACCCTAAAGATACAAATGTAGTGATCCAAAGGGGCACATGCACCCGAATGTTTATAGCAGCAATGTCCACAATAGCCAAACTATGGAAAGAACCTAGATGTCCATCAACAGATGAATGGATCAAGAAGATGTGGTATATATACACAATGGAATACTATGCAGCCATCAAAAGAAATGAAATCTTGCCATTTGCAACAACAAGGATGGAACTAGAGCGTATCATGCTTAGCGAAATAAGTCAAGCAGAGAAAGACAACTATCATATGATCTCCCTGATATGAGGAAGTGGTGATGCAACATGGAGGCTTAAGTGGGTAGAAGAAGAATAAATGAAACAAGATGGGATTGGGAGGGAGACAAACCATAAGTGAATTTTAATCTCACAAAACAAACTGAGGGTTGCTGGGGGGAGGGGGTTTGGGAGAAGGGGGTGGGATTATGGACATTGGGGAGGGTATGTGATTTGGTGAGTGCTGTGAAGTGTGTCGACCTGGTGATTCACAGACCTGTACCCCTGGGGATAAAAATATATGTTTATAAAAAATAAAAAATTAAATTAAAAAAAAAGAAAAAAAAGAAAAAAAAATTGTGTTGGAAAAAAAAAATTGTGTTGGTGGGGCACCTGGGTGGCTTAGTGGGTTAAGCCTCTGCCTTCGTCTCGGGTCATGATCCCAGGGTCCAGGGATCGAGGCCCCATCAGGCTCCCTGCTCAGCAGGGATCCTGCTTCCCCCTCTCTCTTTGTCTGCCTCTCTGCCTACTTGTGATTGGTCTGTCAAATAAATAAATTAATTAATTAAAAAAATTGTGTTGTTTATTTGACATCCTTTGATATTCTATATGAATTTTAAGATTAATTTTTTTCCATTTCTGCAAAAAATGCCATTGGAATTTTGACAGGAATTGCACTGAATCTGTAGATTATTATAGATTTAATGTAATTTTTTTTAAAGATTTTATTTGTTTATTTGACAGACAGAGATCACAAGTAGACAGAGAGGCAGGCAGAGATAGAGAGGGAAGCAGGCTTCCTGCTGAGCAGAGAGCCTGATGCAGGACTCGATTCCAGGACCCTGAGGTCATGACCTGAGCCAAAGGCCGTGGCTTAACCCACTGAGCCACCCAGGCGCCCGAGATTTAATATAATTTTAATGTATGTTCATATACAGTACAGAAATTACTTTGAAGGAGAATATTTATCATTAAAGAAAAATGTTATGGTAAACTACTAAGTGAAAAGTATTAACAGAACAAAAAAAAGCAGTATATATAAAGATATTGCTTTGTTTTTCAAGTGAATGATTAATTTTAGAGTAATCTGAAATTTTAAAAAATGGTAAATATAGTGTAGAGAATGAGTTTATACTCCACACTAAATTTCCTGTATTATTAATATATTCTATCAGTATGAAATATTTCTCAAAATTCATGAAACAATATTAATGTATTATTACTAACTAAAGTGCCCACTTTATTCAGATTTCCTTTGTTGTTAACTAACGCCTTTTTACTGTTCTATATCCCTTCCAGGATACATTTAGTCAGCAAACTTCCTGTGGCTCCTCTTGTCTGTGACAGTTCCTTTTTTTCCCTTGTTTTTGATGACTTTGGCAGTTTGAGGAGTACTGGTCAAGTATTTCATAGAACATCTCTCAGTTAATATTTTTCTGGTGTTTCACTGATGATTAGACTGAGGTACAGAGTTTTGGGAGAAATACCACAGAGATTAAGTACCACATCTCAAAATACCAGGATTACATGTTAACATTATTATTTACAACTCTTGCTATTTACCTTGATCACCTGCTGAGGCAGTATTTGCCAGAATTTTGTCTTCTCTTTGACTCCTCCCTTCCTCCCACTGTCCTCACGATTCTGTATTCTTGGGAAGGAAGTCCTTCTGATCCAGCTCTTTGAAGATAGAGTAGCTACCTATATTACTTGGAATTTTGCATGCAGATTTGTCCAATTTCCCACAGGCATTTATTGATTTATTCAATAATTCATTTATGTGGGTTTGGATTCATGGATATTTATTTTATATTTTGGATTATAATCTAATACTACATAATTAACATTGTTGCATTAATTGTTCCAGGACTGGTCAGTGGGAGCTTTATCAGTTGGCTCCTGTGTCTCTTTCACATATCCCCATCAGTGTTTATGTGTGTGTGTGCATGTGTATATGTGATCATTTCCTTACTTTCTGTCACTATGAGATACTTTATTTTTTCTATTTTTGTCTCAGTCCTAGAATCAGACATTTTCCAAGGAACTCTAGTCCTTTAATTGTAGAATGGTCTTAGAAATCTAAATTTGGTGTGTTAAGTTTGTTCATTATTATAGGGGTGCTGTTGGTCTTAGATTCAGCTGATAGAACAAGGAGATATGGACTAATTCATATACCTGCACACATTTATAAATATTTCTATATGTAATCATCTGCATCTATACCAAGATAAACATATGTTCATATTGCTATCTCTAATTCTAATCTATAACCACAAGCATTATTCTAGCCTCTTCTCTTTACTTGTCTATAACTCCCACTTCACCAATAAGAAATCTACCTCTCACCATCCTCCAGACATTTACTTTCTGTTCTACCATATATAGTGGTTTCAGCATTGTAATCTGTTCATAAATGGGAAATGATTTTATCAACAATAGTATATGCTTATTCATAGCTCATTTTTAATTTAATCTCACAAACTCCAATTATCCTAAATTACATAAATAGGCAATGTATTCTCTTACTCTTTTTAGTGAAGTCATTTCATATCTTCTTATTAGATAATTTTGTCATATTCTTCATTAAATCTTAGGATCTCCCATTTTCTTAGATTTTTTTTCTCAAATTTTTATTTAAATTCTAGTTAGTTAACATATAGTATAATATTGGTTTCAGGAAGAAAAAAATCAGCGATTCATCTTTTACATATAACACCCAGTGCTCATCATAAAAAGTCCCTTCCCGAACACCCATCATCCACTAAATATATATGTATTTATAATTTTCATACATTAAAGTTCATTCCTAATACTTTGAAACTCTATGGGATTTGACAAATGCATAGTGATATGTATAGGCAGTTATAGATAGCATCATGCAGAATAGGCTTACCACCTTAAAATATCTCACATGCTTCACCTATTCAACTCCCACTGTCTCCAACTACTGGCAGTCACTAATCTGTTTATCAGTTGTGTCTTTTCTAGAATGTCATATAAATGAAAACATGTAGCATATAGCTTTTCAGACTTTCTCTCACTTAGCAATATGCTTTCAGACACATCCATGCCTTTGCACGACTTGATTAATTCATTGCTTTTTGTCAGTGATATATTTCATTGTATTGATGACCTACAGTTTATTGATTCACCTATGGGAGTACATCATGGTTGCCTAAGCTTTTGGTGATTATGAATAAAGGTGCTGTAAATATTCACATCCAGATATTTTCACAGATATGAGTTTTCAAATGATTCCTGTAAGTGCATAGAAGTTTGTGTCATAGGCCAAAATGAGGTCCAAAATCATACATTGCTTCAATATCTGGTAAACCTGGGAGAGTTTCAACTAAACAAACCACAAATTCCCTTCTCTACCTTGTTTCCACAGGTAAGGTCGTCTAGATAAATAACCATCCTTAGCATGTGGAGCAAGAATAGTAGTTCCTGCTTATCCCTGAGCAGCAAGATTCATTTCCCTGCCAGCCTGCAGACTAAATCAAACAAGTTAATCCCAAGGGAATCACTTCATCTTCTTTTTACTATAGGGCCTGCCACTCATAACCTCTGCTGGTTCATTCTGTTTCAGTGTATAATCCCTATATTAGTTTGCTGGGACTGTCATAAAAAAATACCACAGAATTAAGTGTTTAAAGAACAAATACTTATTTTCTCATAATTCTCTAGGCTGGATGTCTAAGAACAAGTGTTATCAGTTTTGGTTTCTTGCAAAGCTTGTCTCTGGTTTATAGATTGCTGTCTTCTCACTGTGTCCTCATATGGTCTTTTCCTGTACACATGCATCCTTGATGTCTCTCTGTGGGTCCAACATACTGGAATAGGATCCACTGTAACAGCTTCATTTTAACTTAATCAGTGATTCAAAGTACTGTCTCCATATACAGACATATTCTGAGGTAACAGGGCTCAGGCTTCAAACATAATTCACCTCCATAACAACCCCATGTGGCCTAGCATGACATATTGTGGCCATTTCTCCCAGGCAGATATTATATGTGATTAATAAACTGTTGTCAATTTAACAACAATTTGGGGCTTATATGTTTGGTCATTCCGATATCCCAAGGGCAGAAATCCCTCCAACAACCTGGGTAGGAGGGGGTTAAAACAAAGTGTCATTACTATACTACATGGTAAGAAGACTGTGTTTTTATTTGTAAAAAACTGCCAAAGTCACTGTACTATTTTGCAATCCCACCATTAATGAATATTGTTTCATATCCCCATCAGTAATTGGTCCTATCAGTTTTTAGGATTTTAGTCATTCTAAGAGATATAATGTAATATTGCTTTTTAAATTTACATTATCTAGTGACAAATGATGTTGAACATCCTCTTATATGCATATTTCCATGTGTACAACTTCTTTGCTGAGAAATTCATTAACATAATTTGTCCATTTTTCAAATTAGGTTGTTAAATTTAAAGATTTCTTTGTATATTTTGAATACAAGTGTTTTATCCGATATGTGGTTTATAAGTATTTTTGCCCATACTATAGCTTTTCTTTTAATTCTCCTAATACAGTCTTTTACAGGACAGAATTTATTCATTTTAATAAAGTTCAATTATCCAATATTTATTTCATAGATTGTGCTTTTTTATATTTTAAAAGTCATTATGAAACTCAAGACCACCTAGATTTTCTATATTATCTTCTAGAAGTTGAATGGTTTTGCATTTTAGATTTAGGTCTATGGTCCATCTTCAAGGAATTCCTATGTCAAGTGTAAGATCTGAATATAGAGACTTTTTATATGTATGTCCCATTTTTCCAGCATCATTTGTTGAACCTCCAACTTGTTGAATCTCCAACTTAATTATTTTGTATCCAGTTAAATTATCCTTCAAAAGTGAAGTAGACAGAAGATTTTCTTAGACAAACAAAGCTGAGTGAATTTGCTGCCAGTAAAACGGGCTTGAAAGAAATGTTCAAAGATGTTCTTCAGAGAAGAATGAAAATGATACAGGTCAGTAACTCTGATCAACTTAAAAGAGTGTCAAAGAAGGAATAAATGGAGGCAAAATGAAATCTATATTTTTCATATTCCTATTTTATTTAATAGATAACTATTTACTCAAAGTGTAACAGCAACAATATAATTAGGTAATTATAAAAACCAGTAATAATATGAAGAATGGATAGGAAATGAGAATACTTTGCTATAAGTTACCTACATATTATGAAACAGTATAGTATTATTTGAAGGTGGACTTGGATTAGTTATAAATGCATAGTACAAACTGTAGGACGCCTCTTAAAAATTAAAGAAAGAAGTATAATTGGCGGACTTAGAGTGGAAGAAAATGGACTCAAACAATGCTCAATTAAAACCAGAATAAAAGGTAAAAATTAATAACCAAGAAACAAAACACAAATACAAAAGTGGAAATCAGTTACAAACATAGTGGATACTAACCCAACTATGTTGATAATCATTTTAATGTTAATGGTCAAAATATACTAATTAAAAGACAGGGTGTCAAAGTGGCTACAGAGAAAAATATGGCCAAATGATATCTTACTTATAAAAAGTACTTTAAATAAAAAAGAATCAAATGGATTGAAAGTAAAGGGATGGATTGCTGCCATATCTTTGCTATTGTAAATAATGCTGTAATAAACACAGTGCATATATCTTTTTGAATTACTGTTTTCATTTTATTTGGGTAAATGCCCAGTATTAGAATTACTAGATTATATGGTATTTCTTTTTTTTTTTTCAAGGATTTATTTATTTACTTATTTGACAGGGAGAGATCACAAGTAGGCAGAGAGACAGGCAGAGAGAGGAGGAAGCAGGATCCCAGTGGAGCAGAAAGCCCGACATTGGGGCATGATCCCAGGACCCTGGGATTATGACCTGAGCTGAAGGCAGAGGCTTTAACCCACTGAGCCACCCAGGTGCGTTTATATGGTTATTTCTATTTTCAACTTTTTAAATTTTAACTCAATTATCCAGCATATAGTATATCATTAGTTTCAGATGTAAAATTCAGTAAGTCATTAGTTGCTTATAACACTCAGTGTTCATCACATCATGTGTCCTCCTCACTGTCTTCCACAGTGGCTGCACCATTTTGCATTCCTGCCAACAATACATAAACCTTCCTTTTGGTCCACATCTTTTCCAACACCTGTTTTTTTTCTTTCTTTCTTTTTATACTCATCATTCTGGCAGGTATAAGCAGATACTGTGGTTTTGATTAGCATTTCCCTGATGATTGGTGATATTGGACATCTTTACATGTGTCTGTTGGTCATTTGTACATATTCTTTGGAAAAATGTCTGCTCAGATGCTATACCCATTGTTTAATTGAATTATTTGGATTTTTTTTGTTTGTTTGTTTTTGGTGTTGAGTTGTGTAAGTTCTTCATATATCTTGGATATTAACCCCTTATAAATATATTGTTTGTAAATAATTTCTCCCATTCAGTAGGTTGCCTTTTTGTTTTATTGATGGTTTCTTTCACTGTATAAAAGCTTTTTATTTTGGTGTAGCACAATAGTTTATCTTTTTTTATGTTTCCCTTGCCTGAGGAGACATAGCTAAAAAAATGTTGCAAAGGTTAATGTCAAACTTAGAATTTAACCATGCTATTCCAGTATTTAGGTAGGAGTAGGAAAAGCTATAACAGGTGAAGGATATAACAATACTTGTGCATTATTTGGCTAATAAACTGGAAATGAGAAAAAATATAGATAAAGAGAACACTAAAAAAGAAAAAATAGTCCTGGTGAATTTTATTTATTTTATTTTATTTCATTTATTTCATTTTATTTTAATTAATTAATTAATTAATTATTTTCTTTTAGACCTGGTGAATTTTAAATGGAGTCTAAATTTAAGTAGCAAAAGTGGATGTAAATGGCTGAGAAGTTCTGGAGGGAGGGGCATTTTATAAATTGTAGAGATGGTTGTGGAGGTAGTCATGAGGAGCCATAATTTTCAGCTTTGTTAGAGGCAACAGGAATGTTGTTAACCACACTGAAAAGTACATGACAAGGAGTGGAGAAATAATGAAATAAGAACTCCATTCACATGTTCTAGTTTGGTTCTGTAAGTATGATGAGCTTAAATATTTACTTACAAGCATTCAGGGAGCTCAGGAGAACAGTAGGAGGCAGTACAGGAATGTAGTTATATGGTCAGATTCTGGAGCTACATATCCATATTTAAATTGCAATTTCACCTCTAACAAACTGTAAAGTTCACAGTTTTCTCCTTTAAAAAACAGGGTTGGAAATCATCACACCTTATTTATATGTATTTTGTAAGACTCAAATGAGTTAATACAGGTAAGCCACATAGCACTGTGGTTTATCTGCCTGACATATAGTGAGTATTCAGTAAATATGAGATATTACATGAATACATAAGGACATCATTGAATTCTACAGGGGATTACTGAACAAATCATGTCAATAAAATCAATCAGGAAGCAGTTAAGAGGATTCCAAGAATTACTTGAAGAATTAAGCAGAACTCAGAAACAGAAATAATAAGGAAATGGATAAAGGAAGAAAAATTAGTAGAAGCTAATGAAAAAGAATATACACAATGACAGAGTAAGAAAAGAGTTTTGTGTGTTGGTAACATCAGTGGAAGAATGTAGATTTTTAAGAAAAGAGACAGTATTGTGAATTTTAAATAATCAAAAGGAAAAGTAGCCTAAGAAGCATAAGCATTGAAAAACATCGAAGTTAGAAGTTAGAATTCATGAGACTAGCTCACATGAATAAAATAAAAAAAAATTACAGATATCAGTGGACTGAAGATTAATGTAAATACAGAGCAATAGAAACAGTGATTAAGCAAGCTCCAAGCCTGACAATGGGGCTCGGTCTCATTACCCAGCAATAGTGACCTGAACTGAAATCAGAATCAGAGGCACTCCAGAAGAGTGTACTTTTAAAAGGGGAAATAATGAATACTTGTATACGTTACATCCAGTGTATGTATAGATTGAAGGGTGTGTTTATTTCTGAAGGACACACAAGAAAAGGTTTATACTTTTCTCTGGAGTGGAGAAATAGGTGGCTAGGAGAGCACAAGGATGCATTTTTTAACACTCTTCTGTAGCTTTTGAATGTTATACATGTGAATATCACCAATTTAAAACAAAACAAAAATATTTAAGTTGATTGGTCACTTTAAAAGTATTGGAATATAACTTTCATAAGGCATAGTCTTCATCCTGGAGTTGCTCAAAATTTGTAGATATTTCAGATAATCAAAAATAATGAAATATCAATATACTAACTGCTACAATTAAGTTATACAGAAAATGCTATAGGAATACATTATTGTCTATCTTTGCATCTAGGATTCAATGAAGGCTTCTCTAGAAATAATCAGTTTTGGGGCGCCTGGGTTGCTCAGTGGTTTAAGCCTCTGCCTTTGGCTCAGGTCACGATCTCAGCGTCCTGGGATCCAGTCCTGCATCAGGCTCTCTGTTCAGCAGGGAGCCTGTTTCCCCCTCTCTCCCTGCCTGCCTCTCTGCCTACTTGTGAACTCTCTGTCAAATAAATAAAATAAAATATTAAAAAAAAGAAACATTAGAAATAATCAGTTTTGTTGGACTTCATCTTCCTAGAATGATGGTTATTTTCCTTTTACCAGATTCCTGCCCCATCTCACTTAAGTATTTTCTGAAAAAATTCTGAACTTCTTCTGGCTTTGGGATTCTATCATGTTTACTGCTTATATCACCAAAATGAATACTTGTTCCTCATTGTTGAACTGCTTTATGGTCTACATCAAACATGGTCTACATCTAATATCTATGAATTTCAATCCTAAACATCAAGGATAGTAAATACAGGTGGAAAGGCCTGTCAGTGCCTATAATAAGGTTCTTTCAAAAGTAAATGCTCACTAAATACTTTTTGGGAAAAAAAAAGTAAGTAAAATACTGACTTTCCCATATTCTTTGAGGCATATTTGGTGATAGACTTTCCAGAAAGTTCTCTGAAAAAAATTATAAATACAGAAAAAATTATATTCACACCAAGCACTCACAAGAAATAATGTTAATTATTTCAGTGAATATTGCAGTGAACCTTTCACCAGTTAATATCCTCCTGGGTAAAAATGCCACAATTTAAAGGAAGTTCAGTTCTGCAAACCAGGGGATGATGTATTGGGTGCAAAAATCCAATTTAGCTGTCATTGACTACAAATTCCAATAGCAGCTCAAACTATAAAAATGTTTCTCTTAAGTTTTTCTATTATCAAACAATACCAGGCTATGTCTCATGGCATATATTTTTGGAAAACCAAAACAATCTTATAAGTAATAGATCCATGCTGATTTACAAACTGTCAATCCCTCTCCCCACCACATGTATCAAAATCTCACACAAGGGATGCCTGGGTGGCTCAGTGGGTTGGGGCCTCTGCCTTTGGCTTGGGTCATGGTCCCAGGGTCCTGGGGTAGGCTCTCTGCTCAGCGTGAGCCTCCTTCCTGCTTTCTCTCTGTCTGTCTGCCTCTCTGCCTACTTGTGATTTCTACCTGTCAAGTGAATAGATGAGTCTTTAAAAAAAAAAGAAAAAAAATCTCACACAAAACTAATTAAAGAAAGAATAGGTAATATATTATTTTTTATTTATATAGTTGATGTCAATAAATTTTGTCATATTATTTGCCCATACAATGGCACTTCAGGAGCTGTCTTCCAAATATTTAAGTGTTATGTATACATTATATAATACTGTATTTCTAAGTTGACTAGTACCAAATGTAACCCAAAAAGCAGCTAATGTTTACTCTTAATAAGTCACATGGGATTCTCATAACTTAAGCCTTTACCTGAAAACTTATTCTCAAAAGACTAATCGAAAAGAAAGGAATTTCCATAAATTGAGGACTGATTGAATAAACCTAGCATTGTGTCCATGTCTTAACAAGGAGAAGCACATGTCTTTCAGGTCTTCCTTCATAATATATGCCCCTTCTGGACCCCAACTCTTAGTCTTCTATTCCTGAGCTCTTCCACCAAGGTCTTTAGGAGCAATGTCTCCGAGATCCTTGATCTTCTGACTGCATGTTCTCTTCCTCTATTGGCTCTAATACCTGGAGCTCCCATAAAGGCACTACAGCTTCTCCTGCTGCTTTCTTGAATAGTTTCTGTCTTCTATCACACCCCTTTATTTTCATTGCTGTGTTCAAACTATTTTCCTTTGCTTCCTCCTAAAACCTTTTAGTGTATGATCTCTTCTTATCAGACAACTCTGCATCAACAGTTCTTACTGTAGTTATCAGCTGACCTATTCACTCTTCCTCTAATTTCTTAAATACTTTAGCTCCCAATTCACAATAAGTCTCTCCAAACTATTCTTCTGTGATTACAGTGATTTCAGAATTCTGAGTCAAGTTCTTTCCAATGCCCTTCCCCTTTCAGTTATCAACCTCAACTCTTCCAATCATATCAACTTCTAGACTTCCTGAGCCAATCACTCGTGAAGTCATAGCCTAGAACTTATCATCACCAGTTTAAGTGTATCCACTTCATAGCCACCATTTCCATCATCCATTCTCAGGTCACAATCTCCAGCCTTTCCAGTTCAGTGTCTTTAATACCTACCCTTCATTTCACACAGAATGTTGAACCTCTCACCCACTTCATATATTTACTTCCCTTTTTACTGAAATTAATTGCCATAGTTAATTTGATCATATAATATTTATACTCTTAACTAGCTCTTTCTCAGTTTAAAATATTCTTATGACAAAACAAAAGGCCCAATTAAATTCAAGATGTCATCTACTTTGTGCTTTTACCATTAAAGCTTAACATTTTTAAAGAGAAACAAAGACAATTCTTACTTCTCTCACTTTAAGGTCATAATAACTAAATTTAGGTGGGGACACCAACGGTTCCTAGCATTCATTATCTTATTCTTGGTCAACCCACATACTTAGTATTTGACTATTTTGTACCCTGCCCTTACTCATCAAACTTCTAAAGCTTCCTCCTTCATCCTTGATCTCAGCTGATCACCTTGTTTTCTATTTCACTGATTAACAGAACCAAGCCAAGACAAAATTCACAAGTCTTTCACTCACATCCACAACCTCTGAGCATCTGCATCCAAATCTTAGGACTCCACCCCTGTGACTCGTCTTGCTCACCTCTCAATGTTATTATTGCAATTTTCCTTCTCTTCCTGAACATTGGGTAATTTCCTCTACTGAATCTTTTCCATCAAAAAAAAAAAAAGTTTGTCTTTATTTGAAGAAAAACCTCTTAACCTCTACTTTTTCCTATAGCTACTGCTCCCTTTTTTACTTTCTTTTGCAGTAACCTCTTCAACAGGCTATTCCTCTTCTCTTTAGTTTATGTAATTCTATGAACCCATTCTAATCAGCCTTTCATCCACATTGATCCCTTGAAACTGTTCAGCCCTTGTTCTACTTAACATAACAACAGGAGGTTTTGATTCAGTTTATTATTCCTCCCTGATTTTTTTTTTTTCCCACCCAGGATATACTGTATTCCAGTTTTATACCCACTTCAAGTGCTGCTTCTTTTCAGTCTTCTTTGTTGGATCCTTCTCATCTCCTTGGCCTTTGATCAGGGTTTCAGTGCTCAGCTCTTTGACTTCTTCTCTTTTCTATCTAAACTCTTGCTCCTTATCTTACTTAACCCCATGGCTTTAAATGATGGCTGCTGTAGACAGACAAGGGCAAAATAGATATGCCTAGTTTAGAATAGGCCCCTAAACTCTGACTTCTATTATGAGTTCCATCTAGAAGCATAATAGACATATCAAAATTAAGATGTCATAAAATCAGCTCCTAGACTTCTCTCACTCTACTGGCTTCTCCCAAGACTTCTCCATTTCAGTTAATGTCCTTAATAAATATTAATGCTAAGACAATAAATGAAAAACAATGTTACAAGATAGGAAAAGTCAAAAGTTGTACCTTTGAAAAGTATAATATAATGAAATATATGAAAATGTGAAATATATGTGAAAAATGTTATATATAGATAAATAGTACACACACACACACATTCAAACACCTGACAAAACATACCTACAATATCCTTAAATTAAAGGGGACATGACAAATTCAAGAAGGTAATAAAATCTTAGTAAGAACATATTAACAATAACTTCTTCCAACAATTTTAAAATTTAAGAAAATTGTGGCTATATAATTTTTAGAAAACCTAACTTATGTAAACTGATATAAATGAAGTGAAAATTCTGAATAGTATAACTTTTAGAATTGATAAGAAAAACTTCCAGCTCAGAGGGCCACAAGGATAAATTCTGTCACACAGGGCTGCTCCTGAAACATCCATTACTACTGAATACACGGTGACAGGAAAGTGTCACAGACCATATGAGAAAGCAAACCATAGTACTACAGGATTGTTTGCTTTTATTTCAATCCACTTATTGATTTCACCTCATTTAATTCTTTAGCAGATATACACTATTTTTTGCCATAATCTAAGTTTCTTATTTTCCATCAGTGATATTCTTTGAAGGCAGAAGATTGTTGTAACTGAATGGTAGGAGTTTTTTACACTTCAGAATATGATGAATGAGCATGGACTTGGAACTCCATTTCTCTCTCTTTTTTTTTTTTTTTAAGGTTTTATCTATTTATTTGACAGACAGAGATCACGAGTAGGCAGGGAGGTAGGTGGCGGCGGGGGGAATGTAGGCTCCCCAATGAGCAGGGAACCCGATGCGAAGCTTGATCCCAGGACCCTGGGGTCATGATCTAGGCTGAAGGCAGAGGCTTTAACCCACTGAACCACCCAGGTGCCCCGGAACTCCATTTCTTTTATGGAACTGTTACAAAATAAGACCAATACTTTTCCTTGAATTGATGTGAATTATACCTATTGTGTGGTAAAATTTTCACATTTTATTTTATTTCAAAGATTTTATTTATTTGAGAGAGAGAGAGAGAGAGGGAGAGGAGAGAGGATGGGGAGGAGGGCCAGAGGGAGAAAGAATCTTAAGCAGATTCCATGTTGGGTATGGAGTGTGAGGTCAAATCTCCTGCTAACATCTCATGTCAATACCTCTCCCCACCATATTTATCAAAATCTCACACAAAAATAATTAAAGAAATAATAGGGAATATATTATTTGTTATTTATATAGTTGATGTCAATAAATTTTGTTATATTATTTGCCCATACAATGGCATTTCAGGAGCTGTCCTCCAAATATTTAAGTGTGTATAAGTGCATATTAAGTGTATATTTATTTATAGTAAATACAATAAATCTCATGTGTGCTCAATCACATGACCTGAGAGCACACCTGAGCTGAAACCAAGAGTGAGGCTTAACCAACTGTGCCACCCAGGTGCCCCAAACTTCACATTTTAAAATTATTTTGTGAATATTCATTTGAGTGAATTGTACTTTGTTTATTTTCATTTGTGTGAATTTTAATTGGGCAAGGAGTTTTAGAAAATTTGGAAATGGAAAATATGTCAGGGTACATGACAAATTAAGGCACATTTCTATTACTATAGGTATATCTATCTCTACATCTATAGCAACAAAACATATAATTCTCTATTTTTACTTCTGTTTTGCTACAATGATCCAAATGGCAACTGAATAGAAATCAAAAGAAGGCAAGTCTCCTGGTCAAGGAGAAAAAATTTTTCATACCACAATGTTATGTTGACCCTACATTATAATAACTTCAGTGAGAATATGTGGTAAAAAATGTGAAGTGCTGTTGATATGACTAGGAGTCAGAAGTAATCTCCATGTTAGTATGACCTGTAATATTTCTCTTCCACCTTCAAAACTGAAATGTGATCACATCTGGCTCAGTCTATTGTTGAATTCCAGATGTTCACAGCATTAGTTGCTATCACCCTCTTAATCACCTTTCACTAAAGGAAGAAGTCAGAGGTTGGTCACTTCAGGTGATTGCTGTCACCAAGGGTTAGTTTCTCATATAAGAAACTGGGTGTTTTGGAATGGTTGAAAGCTTCTCCTCTCTTTATATGGCATTAAAATCCTATGCAATGTCATTCATTCAAAGTTCTGACATTTGAAACAGCTTATACCACTCTGTTGGATTATAATTCATTCTTGAATCAGCTGTAGAAAATATGTTATTTATATTCATTTTACAAGATAAAATTGGATGGGCCAAAAATCCATACCCCATCTGTTATAAACTACCCAATATTCTTGAAGAATAACTAAGAATAAACTTATAATGTAATCTGGTCAAATAGGGTGCCACATGTCAAATAAAGTGTGTGTGTGTGTGTGTGTGTGTGTGTGTGTTTAAAATGAAAAAAAAGATTTGTTATGCTTTTCTTTAATAATTTACTTAAAGTAGAAAAAGTGTTCAATTGAACACATGACTTTTCAAAATTCTGGACTCTGTTCTACAGGTATAGTTAAACTATTGTTTGTAATCTAAATATGTGAGTTGAAAATATATCATTAACCTTATATTTCTTAAAAGATAAAGGGTTAAAAAAGGTGGATGTTATGAGAAGAATAGAAACGAATTTAGTAAAGCAAAATTGTATACTCACTGATTGTTAAATTAGAAGACAATAGAAAGGAAGATTGAGGGATGCCTGGGTGACTCAGTCGGTTAAAAAGCTGCTTTGGGCTCAGGTCATGATCCCGGCGTCCTGGAATCGAGTCCCACATCGGGCTCCTTGCTTTGTAGAGAGCCTGCCTCTTCCTCTGCTTCTGCCTGCCACTCTGCCTGCCTCTACTCTCTATTTCTCTGACAAATAAATAAATAAAATCTTTTTTTTAAAAAAAAAAAAAAGAAGGAAAAAACAAAAAAAAAAAAGAAAAGACAAGAAAAGAAAAGGAAGATTGAACTATGTGACCCAAGAAAACATGGTCCAGAGTTAGACTGATCAATTGTGGGCTGGAGTCTTTGAGGAAGGATTTCCATAGAAGTTGATGTTGAATAAAAAGACTGGAAAAATAATGGGATGGTAAAATGAGAATTTACACATGATAGGGACTGAAGTTAGTAGAGATGAGTTTAAAGATCACTGGAATAAGATAAATGTATTCTTACTGAGGAAAAGATTTGATTTGAAGTAAATTACACCACCATAAGTCCTCAAACAAGTATCTATGGGATAAAAGTGGTCACTTGTGAAAAATATATTTCAGGGGTTGTATGCAATATAGAATCCCAATCATGAGAAGGACATTTAGGAGAAGTTCAGTCTAGAGATTGTACAATCCTAATAAGTAGAACCTGAATTCCTTTTATGATCAACTTGTTTTTGTTTGTGGAAAATATTTTGAAATCCCCTTGTGAGTTGTGTGAGTGAGTTTGGGGTCATGGACTATGAGAAGCCAAGATAACAAAAGATAGTTGCTACAAACCTGGAGTCCAAGTTTGGCTAGAACACAGCTGGAAAAATGTCTAAGGCACTTTAGGACATAAAGTATCTAACATAGATTCTTCAGTTGCTTTTATTGCTATGTTTCAAAGTCTTTTATCCCAAAGATTTTAACAAATTATGAAATGAAAGTATATAAAAATATATGGGGGTACAGAGGATTTTTGTAGGGTTCATTTGTTAATATCCAAGTAATACAAGAGTATGGTGGCTAAATAATGTCTCAGCTTAAACAGTTAAGCAAAATCACAATGCAATGAAAAACATTTGGTAGACTGGTAAAAAATATTTGGTTTAAGAAGAAAAAAATGAATAACCATCATATAAAAAGAATCATTACAAATTAATATTAAAAAGCAAAACCTTATAACAATGTTAAAAATGATATAAACAGGTCATTCATAGAAGAAAAATTTTAAATGACAAATAAGTGAAGTGATATTTTGCATCTTCAATAATGTAATTTTTATTGATCATATTAGGAAAAAATAAAGTATTACTGTATTTATCATGGACAAATATGAGATGAAGGGGACATTTTGTATAGAATTATCCTTTCTTACAATAATGTCATGGTTTTTATCATGATTAGATATAAAAAAATCCTGTTGAATTCAAAATCAAAAATAAAAGGAGGAAACTATTACCAATTCCACAGAAATACAAAGGATTATACAAGAGAACTGGGAAAAATTGTGCACCAATAAATTACATAACCTAGATGAGATAAACAAATTTCTAAAAATATAAATCCTAAGACAGTATTATGAAAAAATAGAAATTCTGAATATACCTATTCAGATTTTCAGAAAATCTGAGCCTACCTATAAGTAGTAAGAGATTAAACAAGTAATCAAAAATATTCCCTCAAAAAAAGCCCTTGATGATGACTTCTTTGATGAATTCTATCAAACACCAGTCCTTCACACACTTTCCAAAACAATGACAAGGAGGGAACACTTTCTAACTCATTCTACAAGGCCTACATTATTCTGATGCAAAAGCCAGATAGGGACACAATAAGAAAGCTATAGACCAATATCTTTTATGAACATTAATGCAAACATTTCAACACAATATTGACAAACCAAATGAAGTGGTATATTTAAAAGATCAATGAGTCTAGAAAGACCTCCAGATACTTAATTATGAAATTCATGAATTATAATTTTAGACAAAAGGTCTTAAGTGCAGCTGGTGGAAAAGATCACTTACATACAGAGGAAGGACCATCAGAATAATGTCAGACCTGTCCACAGAAACCTGGAAAACCAGGAAGGGCTAGCAAGACAAATTCCAGGCACTAAATGAGAAGACAATGCAGCCAAGAATCATTTATCCAGCAAGGCTGACATTCAAAATGGATGGAGAGATAAAGAGCTTCCAAGACCAGCAAGGTTTAAAAGAATATGTGACCACCAAGCCAGCACTACAAGAAATATTAAGGGAAGTTCTATAAAAGAAGAAAGAACCCAAGAGTGACATAGAATAGGAATTTACAGAGACAATCTGTAGAAACAAGGACCTCTCAAGGAACATGATGTCAATAAAAATTACCTTTCAATAATCACTCTCAGTGTGAACTGCCTACATGCCCCCATAAAATGCCACAGGTTTGCAGACTGGATAAAATGACAGGACCCATCCAAATGCTGTCTATAAGAGACCCATTTGAAACCTAAAGCTACACCCAGACTGAAAGTGAAGGGATGGAGAACCATCATTTATGCCAATGGGTCTCAAAAGAAAGTTGGAGTGGTGTTTCTCATATCAGATAAATTAGATTTTAAGCTAAACTGTAGTCAGAGCTACAGAAGGACATTACATCATTCTTAAAGGGTCTATCCACCAAGAAGATCTAACAATTGTAAATATTTATGCCCCCAATATGGGAGCAGCCAACTACATAAGCCAACTGTTAATCAAAACAAAAAGTCATATTGATATGAATACATTAACTGTAGGGGATCTTAACACACTCAGTAACAGACCGATCATTTAAGCAGAAAAATGAATAAAGAAACAAGATCTTTGAATGACACATTGGGCCAGATGGACCTCATAGATATATATAGAACATTCTACCCTAAAACAACAGAATACTCATTCTTCTCCAGTGCACATGGAACTTTCTCCAGAAGAGACCACATACTGGGTCACAAATCAGGGCTCAACTGATACCAAAAGACTGAGATTATTCCCTGCATATTCTGACTACAATGCTTTGAAACTGGAACTCCACCACAAGAAAAAGTTTCGGAGGTATACAAGCACTTGGAAGCTAAAGACCATCCTGCTCAAGAATGTTTGGATCAGCCAGGAAATCAAAGAAGAACTTAAATAATTCATATAAACCAATGAGAATGAAGACACATCTGTCCAAAATCCATGGGGTACAGCAAAGACAGTCTTAAGGGGGAAATACATTGCCATCTAAGCATCACTCAAAAAAAAAAAACAAAAAACAAAAAACAAAACAAAATAACCCTGAAAAATCCCAAATACACCAACCCTTTTTATACTTTAAAAACCTGAAAAATAATCAACAAATTAAACCAGCCCCATGCCCAAGAAGGGAAATGATTAAGATTAGAGCAGAGATCAATGAGTTAGAAACTGGAGATACAGTAGAACACATCAATGAAGCTAGAAGCTGCTTCTTTGAATTAATAAGATCAATAAACCACTGGCCAAACTAATCCCAAAAGAGAGAGGACCCAAATTTAAAAATATGAATGAAAGAGGAGAGATCACAACTAACATCAAGGAAATAAAAACAATCATCAGAAATTATTATCAAAAAACAAAAACAAAAACAAAAAACAAAACAAAACAAAAAAAAGAAATTATTATCAACAGTTATATGCCAATAAGTAAAGCAACCTAGAATAAACTGATGCATCCCTGGAAACCTATAAACTTCCAAGACTGAAACAGGAAGAAATTGACAACCTGAATAGACCCATATATAGTAATGTGATTGAACAGTGATCAAAAACCTCCCAGAAAACAAAAGTTCAGGACCTGATGGATTCCCTGGGGAAAGTCTACCAAATTCAAAGAAGAAATAATACCTACTCTCCAGAAGGGAAACTTGCACACTCCCACTATAAAGCCAGCATTATCTTGATCCCCAAACCAGGCAAAAACCCATCAAAAAGGAGAATTTCAGATCAATATCCCTAATGAATATAGATGCCAAGATTCTCAACAAGATTGTTGCTAATAGGAGCCAACAATACATTAAAAGGATTATCCACCATGACCAGGTGGGATTTATTTATCTATCTATCTATCTATCTATCTATTTATTTTTGTTAGCATATTCTTTTTTTTAATTAATTTATATATTTTCAGCATAACAGTATTCATTTTTTTTTATTCCTGGGATGCAAGTGTCCTTCAACACTCGCAAACCAATCAATGTGACAGAACAAATCAGTAAGAAAAGAGAGGAACCACGTGGTCCTTTCAATTAATGCAGAAAAAGCATTTGACATAATGCAACATCATTTCCTGATTAAAACTCTTCAAAGTATAGGGGCGCCTGGGTGGCTCAGTGGGTTAAAGCCTTTGTCTTCTGCTTAGGTCATGATCCCAGGGTCCTGGGATAGAGCCCCACATCGGGTTCTCTGCTCTGCAGGGAGCCTGATTCCCCCTTGCACTGTCTGCCTGCCTCTCTGCCTACTTGTGATCTCTGTCTGTCAAATAAATAAATAAAATCTTAGTAAAAACAAAACAAAACAAAACACTCTTCAAGGTATAGGGATAGAGGGAACATTCCTCAATTGCATAAAATCTATCTATGAAAAACCCACAGCAAATATCATTCTCAATGGGAAAAACTGACAACCTTTCCACTGAGATCAGGAACATGACAACAATGCCCACTCTCACCTCTGTTCAGTATGGTACTAGAAGTCCCAGCAACAGCAATTAGACAACAACAACAACAAAAAATAAAAGGTATTCAAACTGGCAAAGAAGAAGTCAAACTCTCTCTCTTCACAGGTGACACAATACTTTATATGGAAAACCCAAAAGATTCTACCGCCCAAACTACTAGAACTCATACAACAATTCAATACTGTGTCAGGGTATAAAATCAATACACAGAAATCAGTTTCTTTCTTATACACTAACAATGATAATATAGAAAAGGAAATTAGAGAATTGATTCCATTTACTATAACACCAAGAGCTATAAGATACCTTGGAATAAACCTAACCAAAGAGGTAAAGGATCTGTACTCAAGGAACTACAGAAAACTCATGAAAGAAAGTGAAGAAGACACAGAAAAATGGAAAAGCATTCCATGCTCATGGATTGAAAGAATAAACAGTTAAAATGTCTATACTGCCTAGAGCAATCTATATTTTCAATACCATTCCGATCAAAATTCCACCATCATTTTGCAAAGAGCTGGAACAAACAATCCTAAAGTTTGTATGGAATGAGAAAAGATCCCAAATTGCTAAGGAAATGTTGAAAAAGAAAAACAAAACTGGGGTCATGTTGCCTGATTTCAAGCTTTACTACAAAGCTGTGATCACCAAGATAGCATGGTACTGGCATAAAAACAGACACATAGACCAGTGGAACAAGTAGAGAGCCCAGATTTGGACCCACAAAACTATGGTCAAAATATCTTTTCCAAAGCAGGAAAAAATATCCAGTGGAAAAGAGACAGTCTCTTCAATAAATGGTGCTGGGAGAATTGGACAGCTATGTATAGAGAAATGAAACTCAATCGTTCTCTTATACCATACAGAAAGATAAACTTAAGATGGATAAAAGACCTCAACATGGAGAAGGAATCTATCAAAATACTGGAGGAGAACATAGGCAGTAATCTCTTCGACATCGGCCGCAGCAACTTCTTTCAAGACACATCTCCAAAGGCAAGGAAAACAAAAGCAAAAATAAACTTCTGGAGCTTCTTCAAGATCAAAAGTTTAGAGAGCACGGATTGCATGGAGCACTGGGTGTGGTGAAAAAATAATGATACTGTTATGCTGAAAATAAATAAATGAAAAAAAAAAAGTTTCTTCACAGCAATGGAAACAGTCAACAAAACAAAGAGTCAACCCATGGAATGGGTGAAGATATTCCCAAATGACACTACAGACACAGGACTGATATCCAACACCTATAAAGAACTCCTCAAACTCAATCCTCAAAAAACAGATAATCACATATAAAATGGGACAGAAGACATGAACAGACACTTCTCCAAAGAAGACATACAAATGGCTAATAGACACATGAAAAAATGTTCATCATCATTAGCCATCAGGGAAATTCAAATCAAACCCTCATTGAGATACCACCTTACACCAGTCAGAATGGCCAAAATCACCAAGAAAATAAGCAACAAGTGTTGGAGAAGATGTGGAGAAAGGAGTACCCTCTTAACTGTTGGTGGGAATGCAAGTTGGTGCAGCCACTTTGGAAAACAGTATGGAGATTCCTTAAGAAACTAAAAATAGAGCTACCCTATGACCCTGCAATTGCACTACTGGGTATTTACCCCAAAGATATAGATGCAGTGAAAATAAGTCCCACATGTACCCCAATGTTCATAGCAACAATGGCCACAATCACCAAACTATGGAAAGAGCCAAAATGCCTTTTAGCAGATGAATGGATAAAGAAGATATGGTCCGTATATACAATGTAATATTACACCTCCATCAGAAAGGATGAATACCCAACTTTTGTATCAACATGGATGGGAGTGGAGGAGATTATGCTGAGTGAGATAAGTCAAGCAGAGAAAGTCAGTTATCATATGGTTTCACTTACTTGTGGAGCATAAGCAATAACATGGAGGACTTTAGGAGAAGGAAAGGAAAAGTGAATTGGGGGAAATCAGAGGGGGAGATGAAGCATGAGAGACTGTGAACTCTGAAAAACAAACTGAGGGTTTGGGAAGGGAGGGGAGTCTGGGGATGAGGATGAGTGTGGTAGTGGATATTAAGGAGAGCATGTATTGCATGTAGCACTGGGTGTGGGGCATAAACAAAAAATAATAATAAATAAAAAAGATTATACACCATGAGCAAGTGAGATTTATTCTGGGATATGAGTGGTTGAACATATAAAAATCAATCAATTTAATACATCACATTAACAGAATGGAGGAAAAAGACTACATGACAATCTCAATTTTTGCAGTAAAAACATTTGACAAAATTCAAGAACATTTCATGAAAGAATATTTAGTAACCTTTGATTAGAAGGAAGCTACCTAAACATAATAAAAATGATACACAAAAAGCCTACAGTGCATATCATACTTAATAGGGAAAGACTGAAAGCTTTGTTTGTTTTTTGTTTTTTTTTTTTCTAAAATAAGAAAGGAAAAAAAAAGCAAAGCTATCTTCTTTCCACTTCTATTCAACATAGTACTGGAAGTTCTAGCTCTAGCAATTAGGCAATAAAAAAAGATAAAAGGCCTAGAATCCCAAAAAGAAGTAAATTGTATCTACTTGCAGATGATATGTTCTGATATATAGAAACCTCCAAATAGTCCACAAAAAATATAATTGAAACAATACAAGAATTCAGTAAAGAAGCCAGATACAAAGTCAACACAAAAATCAGTTGTGTTTCCATATGTTAACAATGAGCAATCTGAAAATAAAATTTAAAAAATAATTGCAATGTTGAATTATTATATTGCACACCTGAAACTCATGTAACACTGTACACTAATTAGACTGTAATTAAAAAATAAAAAATTAAAAAAGAAAGCAATTCCATTTACAATAACATCAACATGCATAAAATACTTAGAAATTATCCAATGAGGTGAAAGGTTTGTATAATAAAAATTAGAAAATATTGCTGAGAGCAATCATAAAAGACACAAATAAATGGAAACACATTCCAATTTGTGGATAAGAAGACTCAATTTTAAGATATTGATATTACCCAAAGATCCACAGTTTAAATCCAGTAACTATCAAAATCCTTATATTTTTATAAGGAAATAAAAAAAAAACCTTGCTAAAATTTGTGTGAGACCTCAAGTAATGTTGAATAGCCAAAATAATTTTGAAAAAGAACAAAGTAAGAAGACTCATGTGTCTGACTTCAAAACTTACTAGAAAGCTACAGTAATCAAAAGAGGTATTATGAGGTATTATCATAAAGACAGACATATAGATGAATAGAATAGAATAGAGTACCAAGGCATAGACTCTTGGATGAATGGTAAAATTATTTTTGAAAGGGAGCCAAAACAAATCAATGGTCTTCTTTTCATTCTTGTCAGGACATTCTTTTCAACAAATGGTGCTGGGAAAACTGCATAACCATATGCAAAAGAATGAAATTGTCTCTTACCTATGTAAGAGTATAAGTAAGAGTACAATCACCATATTATCACCATATTCCAAAAAATAATTCAAATGGATCAGAGACTTAAATATAATACTTAATACCTTAAATATAACCTAAAACTAAAAGACTCTTAGAAGAAAACATAAGGCAAAAACGTTACTACATTTGATTAGCAATGATTTCTTGGGTATAACACCAAAAGAATAAAAAAAAAAAAAAGAATAGACAAATCGACCTTCATGAAAATTTTAATAAAGACATACCAAAAGACACTACCAATGAGTAAAAAGGGACCCCACAGTATGGGAAAATATTTACAAATGATATATCCAATAGGGTATTGACATCTTAAATATATAAAAAAAATCCTAAAATTCAAAAATAATAAAACAAACAAACAAAAAAGAAAACAATCCTATTTCAAAATAAACAAAAGACTTAATTGGATATTTCTCAGAAGAAGATATGTAAAGAGCCAATAAGCACAAGAAACATGACTAAACATCAGGGAAATGCAAATAAAAATGACAAGATACCACTTCATACCCATTAAGATGACTACTATTAAAAAAATAGAAAATAAAAAAAGTCAGTGAACATAAAAAATTAAAAATGTGGAAAAATTGGATCCCTTTTGGAATTATTTATCCAGAACATAAAAATGGTGCAGCTCTTACGGAAAATATGGCAGTTTCTAAAAAAATTAAAAATGAAAATACTATATATCCAGAAGGTTATGTTAGGGGAATATGCCCAAAACAATTGAAATACAGATTCAAGGATATATATTTGTCCACCAATGATCATAGCAGCATTATTCACAATATATAAAATGTGGAAGAAATCCAAATATCCACTCATGAATGAATAGATAAACAAAATATAGTGTATGTGTGTATATATATATACACACGCACACACACACACAATGGAGTACTATTCAGTCTTAAAACAGAAGGAAATTCTGACATATGCTATAGCGTGGATGATCTTTATGATTTCATTGTTGAGGACATTATGCTAATTGAAATAAGCCAATTGCAGAAAGAGAGATCCTGAATGAATCCACTTATATGAAGTACTTCGAGTAGTCAAAATCATAGCAACAGAACGTAGAATGGTAGTTCCCTTTGGTAGTTCCCTAGACTGTGGTAGGGGTGGTGGGGATTATTGTTTAATGGGTGTAGAGTTTCAGTTTTATAAGATGAAAATACTTTTGGACATGAATGGTGGTGATGGCTGCAAACGACACGAATGGAATTAATTCCGTTAAAGCCCACACTTACAAATAGTTAAGATGATAAATTTTATGTTCTATTTACCACAATTAAAAAGAAACATGTTGCCAAAAAAAAAGGTAAATATGATGTGTTACAACCACAGCTTACTCATCTATTTAATTCTTGATGGTCATTTGAAATATTTCAGATGGAAACAATTACAATCAAATGTGCTCTAAATAGTTTTATACAAACTTCTTTGAGTACACATCTAAGAATGTCTTCAGGGTATATGTGTTGATTTGATGAGTGGGATTTCTTGATTTGAATGTATGCATATCCTAAACTTTGACAGATATTAAGAAATTTTTCCAAAGTTGTGGCACCAATGTGTAGGTGAGACTTTGTGATTACCCTTATGATTCCTGCCTCTGGTACTTTACACCCTTGTATAACCTCTTCTGAACAGTACCCCCATGTTAAGTGTTACAGGTTGTCATTCATGATTATACTTTGTCATAGAATATTCCATCTTACTAGCAGGCTCGCTATAGAGATGTTGTCCCCTGTCGCTGCTGAAAAAGTAAGTGCCCATATTAGGAGGCTCATGTGGCAAGGAAGAGTGTAGCTTCTCAGAGATAAGGATGGTCAGAAATGAATTCTGCTAACTTTCTGAGATTAGAAATAAAACCTTCCCCATAACAATTGCACTACTGAGTATTTACCCCAAAGATATAGATGTAGTGAAAAAAAAAAAAAGGCCCCACACACCCCAATGTTCATAGCAGCAATGGGCACAATAGCCAAGCTATGGAAAGAGCTAAGATGGCCTTCAGATGAATGAACCGTCAAATGAATTAAGAAGATGTGGTCCATATATGCAACAGGATATTACTCAACCATCAGAATGGATGAGTACCCAACATTTGTATTAGCATGAATTGAACTGGAGGAGATTATGCTAAGTGAAATAAGTCAAACAGAGAAAGTCAATTATCATATGGTTTCACTTATTTGTGGAGCATAATCAGTAACAGGGAGGACATTAGGAGAAGGGAGGGAAAAATGAAAGAGGGGGAATAAGATGGGGAGATGAACCATGAGATACTATGGATTCTGGGAAACAAACTGATATTTTTAGAGGGGAGGCAGATCAGGGGATGGGTTAGCCTGGTGACAGGTATTAAGGAAGGCATATACTGCATGGAGCACTGGGTGTTATACACAAATAATAAATCACAGAATACTACATCAAAAACTAATGATGTGCTGTATCATGACTAACATAACAATAAATTTTTAAAAAATAAATAAAAATTTTAAGAAAGAAAGAAAGAAACCCTTCCCCCAGGGATGCCTGCAGATAAAAAGCCAGCCTTGGCCAATGCCTTGAGTGCAGCCTTGCGGAGTACCCAGCTAAGCCCTGTCCAAACTTCTAATCCACAGACTCTGTGAGATTGTATATCTGTATTGTTGTAAACCATGGGGTTTGTGGTTATTTGTTACATAGTAATTGATAACTAAGACACATGTGTACTCCCACAAGTTGTGTGTGATATTGTCTAAATTCCACAACCTCTCCAACATTTAGCATAGTTCCATTATTTATTTATTTTGGGGGATTGGTGTGTAATAATTTTAATACAACTATATTTAATTTCTAAAATTATTAACCTAATTTAAGCACCTTGCATATGTTTATTAACCATTTTAATTTTCCTTTCTTAAAAAATTTAAGTGTTTGGATGATTTATGTTGAGTTGTTTATCTATTTGCTGCTTAGTCATTGAAGTTCTTCATAATGCTACTACTGTCTCTTGTTAGAGACCTGTGATTCAAACATTGCATTCTGTCTGGGAACTTGTCTTTACACACTGCGGTGCTTTTTGATGAAGGAAGGTTTAAATTTAATGAATTTACATTTACTAACTATTTTCTTTATGGTGAATTATTTTGTCAAGAAAATAATTCCTTGAGGTCTCTAAGATTCTTTATAAGTGCATAAAGAATTTAACCATAAATATTTTAACCATAAATATTTTAGTTTCCCTCCACTCCTACTTAAATCAGTATACATTAATCATGCCCCAATGTAATGTTTGTGAGATAAAGGCATAATAAAATATTTAAGATGCAATAAAAGAATATGAAAATGAATGACTGTAATAAATGCATTTTCTTTAGTATAAGCTACGTAGCTTTTCAATTAGGATGTAAGTTTTTGTCTTAACAATTTTGGAAAATCATCCCTTTGTGTACATACCAAAGAGATAATTTATATGATTGTGCCATTTAATTTTTAATGCAAAAAAAATAATAAACTTTTCTTAATTCAACATTTATGCTGAATTATAAAATAATTATAAAAGATTATATTTTACTCTTAAGGACAAATGACATAAGTTTAAAGAATCTGTCAAAATTTATAAATAAGCGCAATTAAATTGAATTTCTCAGACATTACTGCCAATATCTGAAAAAGGACGATAGCAGGGTGTGTATCAGGAACTGCAAAGTGTCTGAAATTTTATCCTGCCTGCATGCTAATAAGCAAGTAGTTTTTCATGTTGTTTTGGATGTTGACAGAAGACATGAGAATCCTAGAAAAGAGACAAAAAGACTTTATTACTAATGTCAATATCAGTAGCTAGTGTATGAGCATTGTCTTGTGCCAGTTCTTTGAGCTCGATTCCCACAAGATGTTATGAAGAAGGCTAAATAACAATTGTACGCAAAATATGTCACATTACATGAGAGGAAGGAACAGTGAGCTTAAAGAGCCTGAATCTTATATAATAACTAATACAATCATGCTTGCCCTTTTATTTAGAGCAAGACTCTAGTTCTATTTTTCAAGGCTGTACCAACATTCTGAAAAGGTAAACAAAACCAATCAGGGGCACCTAGGTGGCTCAGTAAGTTAAGCATCCAACTGTTGGTTTTGGCTCAGGTCATGATGTTATGGATCATAGGATCAAGCCCCTGCATGGGCTCCTCAGTGAGGAGTCTGCTTGAAGATTCTCTCCCTCTGCCCCTGCCTCCATGTTCTTATCTCTGCCCCTCCACAAGAAATGAATAAATCTTTTAAGAAAAGGATAAAGACAATCAATGCCTCTGCTAATAGGAGGCGCAGAAATATGAGACCCCTGGAACACTGTCTCTCAAACTTTATAGCATCGAGGATCTCTCACTTGCCAACTTGGTGAGCTTGGACAATTTTTATGAGCCTCTTTAAGATTGTGTCATCATCTAGTGATAATGCCAGGCTCATGGAATATTTGTGGGGTTATATATATACATCTACCTAAGCTTAGCAAAAGAATGTGTAGCACAGTGGAAGCACAACAAAGTTTATCCAGTATTATTACTAGGGTTAGAAAAGTAGCTAATCCTTTTGCATGCTGTGAGATACTTGGGCTTAGCCTCCACAGCCCAAATTTGAAAGTAACTCCAGAGTTGCCAATCCAGGCCATCCTCAAGTATCAACAATTGCCAAAAGGGACATTACTAAATGAGTAGCTTAAAAGGGGCACCATTGGTATTGTGGGAAAAAGTCATACTCCAGAGAATTAAAAGAAGACCTTAGATATTATATGACTCACTATGCATGATTACACCTGATGGAATGAAAGGCTAGAAAAGAAGAGATAAATAAACAGTAGGCAGGTATAGATACCTGTGGAAATACCACCTAATAACAGATCATCAGAAAGTGATGAATGGAATGCTGGATACCAGAAAATCAAGGAGAGATTTAGGATTTATCTTCTGCAACAAATGTCTTCTCTGGCTTCTCTCCTTTGTATAGTTTGGCCCCCTTCTTAGGGCATCAGTGGTTTTTTCCCTGGGGGAAATTTTACTACGAACTACAACTTCCCCCTCCTGCTGCTAAAGGAAACGTCCAGGAGGCCACAGGATGAGTATGTGTACTTCTCCAGAGTGAAAGTGGTCTGAGCACCAGAAGTCTCTCATCTCTAAGATAGTCTCAGGAACAGCAAGCTGGCATCTTATAATTACATTTTAATTTTAGCAGGTGTAATCTGATCTTCACATTAGTGAACTGCAGTTATTAACCAGCATAGGCAAGGAAACTCTAAGTGAACTGTAATGTACTTCAGTCATTTCACTGTGTAATGGTCTGACTTCACAAATATCTCTAAGTGTCTCGGTATTTTAGCCTTTCCTTGGTAATTGCAGGTTTGCGCAGAGAACCTATAATTAGTAATTTTATTCTTAAATATAGATTTCAATTAAGGTCCCAAGTATATTCCAAGAAATAAACTTATTTCATATGCATTCGCTCATATAACTAAACTTTTTTTGTAAAAAATAATTTTATTTTACAGCTTAGGAAACCAAAATCCATAGGTGAGTAAATGAAACAGCTGTAAGTCACATTAGTAAAGTAGAACCTCAAAGTTATGATAGCCTGACTGCAAAGTTCAAGAACTTATTTAAACAGCATGTGTGGTTGCTCTCAACTGACTAGTCAGTAACACTGAAGTAGCCAGTCTAGCTAAACACTGAGAAGTTGGCAATTTAGGAGAGAGGCCTGCTCACATGCTAACCAACACAATATTAGCTTTTAGTGTAGGGATGGTCACACATCCCAAACCCACTCCCCACCTTTGAGTTTTCAGTGGTGGCAGAATATTGACCCTTCCTATTGGCTTCCTAGATGCATCTTCAATTTTTCATTTCTTAGAAAAAGCAGTATTCTGAGGTTGCTGTATTTGGCAATTTTTGTCTTTGGTCTCTTCTGATGTAAAACTATTTTTAATTTTTAAGAGAAAATTCATGGTGCTGCTCATTGTGTGTGTGTGTGTGTGTGTGTGTGAGTGTGTGTCTGTATGTTTGCAAGTTACATATACCTGCACTGATCGTCCTTCACATTGTCATGCACACACTCATGAATTATCAGAAGCTTTCAACCTTTAGGCCACATCACTCCTTAAAGTTCATGGACAAGCTACAGATACAGAGGTCTGTACTTCTTACTTGCATGTTTTTTTTTTTTTTTCTTACTTGCATGTTTGATTTCCTCAGGAAATATCCTGAACTTCATGAGAGTATATCCTGTATTTTATACTTTCTTTGTAGCCTCCAAGGGCCTTAACACAGTTTGCCTAAATGAATACATTAAACAATGTATATTCTATTATATCATATTATATTTTATTACATCATATTATATTATATTAATTATATATGTGACAAAAGTATCAATATATCTGAGCCTGAGCACAAAATAACAAAACATGTCATTGAAACTTACCATTGATAAGAAAAAGTTAAAGAAATGAGAAATATATAAAAAAAAAAAAAGCAAAAGTTTCGCTAGTTTAGATTTTTTCTCATATGTTCCATACAGCTCCTCATATCATAGGCCCATTGATCTGGTAAGAAGTTTTAAATCTCTGTAAAACAGGATCATATTTCATGTTAGAATTATGATAGGGTTTCATGGATGCAAAATACTGCTATGAAGCAAATACTGTGGTTTGAAAAAATAGTAGAGAAGATTGCTTTTATTCAAGTAATACTGAATCTTCTAACTAAATTTAAAGACGCAATGTGTTAAACTGAAGTTTGTCTTAAATTTAGCCTGTAAGAGGGGGGAAAGATGTGTAAAAGTATGACAATGACTCAAGATGACAAATGACAATTTACTCAAAAGAAATTTAATCACATGAGATACAGAAATACTGGAGTAGTGGAGATGACTCAAAATTCTCATGAAGATTTGTTGTATGATAAACCCAGTACTCTTCATGCCACTTCCCATTGCTCTATTCCTGCGAAAACTGGGTATATTTAACATTTCCTATTCCCCTGACTGTTGAGGTTTTTGTTTGTTTGTTTGTTTTGTTTTGTTTTCAAATTTGCTACCCTTCTTAAGTTAATGTATAGAAAATTTGGCTTTTTAAACTTTTATTTTTTCAGTTAACTCATGTTGCAGAATTAAGGGTAAACATAATTTGAAATGACACAAATTATAGATGGTATTAAGTTTTCCAAATGAGAACTGGACTAAGAAGCTTTAAAAATTCTCTGCTTTGGTATCAGAGCCTTCAGTCTATGTTGGCCATGCACTAAGCAGAAATTCACATGAGGAGGTCATCTTCTGTATAGCAAATGGCCATCACTGTAAAGAATTGTCACATTGTTCATTGTGTCATTAAAAGTAATCTTACTGTTAAAAGTGAACAGGTTTTAAAATCTTAAGTATTCTGAACTGTTCATAGGTTTAATTATGGCACTTCATATAGGCTCTAATTAGAAGAGAGCCCTAAATTAATAGAAAAACTTCTACCCAAATGGCTAGTTTTACATTGTAAACCATTTAGCAGTTATGGTAGAGCCCATTTAAAGGCAGCTTTAAATGACCTATGGCTGGTTTCCAAAATAAATAAATTAAAATTTGGCTGTTAGAGAATGTTAAGAGTTAAAAACAATTTTAATGAAAAGCAGTGGTGGACTCAGCACTACTAAGGTTTTTTCAGTTTGTTTTTTAACTTTCTTTAGTGAATTTGAATTGACAATACTTCAGAAACAGTCTGAACTCTAGAAACTGAGACACTAGACATTCCATTCATAGAACTTTAAAAAAAATCAAAACCCATTAATAATATGATTGGGAACCCAAATGGCAATAAAGAACTGGTAGCTTCTTTATTTCTTTTGATTGCCTTTGGTTTCTTGTTTTGTTCCGTCTCGTTTTGACTGACGTTCCTTTTGCTAACATCTGAATGATAGCAACATTCTGTTTTCTTGAACTATAAGAAATTGTTGAACAAATTATAGTATCCAGTGAGTCAATATTAACTGAAAGCCCTTAGAGCTTTAGAGGTTTTTGTTTCCCCCTACTCTGAGAGAAATGCTTGAATGTGGATGTTGTGTTTCTTTCACAAAGCCTGTGCCAGCTAAAATGTTGCATGTTACCTCATTTCAGTACTTTTGATTATTCCTACTTCCCAAGAAAGGTGTTTTACTTTCAGCTGCTAGAAAGTCTCTCATTGTATGGAAAATCAAACAGTAGCCGAATTTGCTGCCATGAGGATTCAAGTTTCATAAAGAAATGTATCTCTAAGAAAACATGAAGCACAAATCGATGTTTGAACACTCTCTGTAAAATACAAATTACTTTTTTAAGTTTCCTTCTCTATAATTGCTAGCTAATTAAAAAAATATATTAATAATATTGATTAGAACCCTAAATTAGTCATCTCAAAACACCAAATAAATCACTTTTGCTATTAAAAAACAAATTAATTACATTTTTCCTATAATTTTAATTGAATTTCTAATAGCTATCGCAAATATGTATTGACCAGAGAGCACTGTTCTGAAATTGTGTAAAACTATAATATTTTCAATTTTTGAATATTGTTATCTAATAACAATGCAAATGATACTATTTTTAATGCATAGGGATATTTTATAATATAAGGCCAGTCTAGTTTCAGGCATTATTATGTTAATTATTGAATATTCAATCTTGTCTCTTACTCACTAATTTTTTTTGGTCATAGAAAATTATAGTAGTTTAACTGATACAGTTTTAAAGTAACGTATTAATCAAGCACTGCTCACTTTTGAATGTGGGACTGGGGGTGAGAAATCTTTGCTCAGAAACAGATGAATGACCTCATTTAAACTCTCACCAATGTTTTTGGCTCTGCATTTCTTCATTAGATCCAGATGTTACAGTATTAACTGCCTGTAGCCATTTACACTAATAATCCACAAATTGACATTTTTGCTAATATTATAGCAAGCTAAGGTTTTTCTTTGTCACTTTTACTTAAAATGGTGAGAGGGATGGATAATGATGGCAATTCTCAGTCTCTATAGTAGCCTATTTTCAAACCTCCCTCTTTGAATGATACTGTCCGTTAGGAAATAATGGGCAAGATGTTGTTCTTTCAAAACTCCATTGACTAATAGTCTTGTGATTTTAAATGAACAACAAAGGACATATTTTACTTATGTATAGTAGGTGATCAACATAAGATCAAGTGCTCAACAATTTATTACTTAATCACAAGACTAAACAAAGATTACATTATAATAGAGAACATTATTCCTAAATTAAATATATTCATATATATTTCCATATGTATGTTTATAAAAAGAATATGCGGTATGACTGATTACAAAAGACTGGAGTTACTGTATTTACTATATTAGTTTTGCTATTTAGATGATATTAGATGGAAACAGTACTCATTTATCAAAATCAGTAGTGTCTTATTTTGTAATACATACTTTTAAAAAATGACAGCCACCTGTGGTCTCTACCATAATTTTTCCCACTCAAAACCTACAATTTTTCTGAGACCTGCTGTTTCTATGGAGACTTTAATTTGCTAAGATATTTTCCAATCTCCTCTTAGTCTTGGTGGTATTTATTTTTCTCCATTTTTGTTCCATTTTAATGACTGACATTATTTACTTTCTGGTTCGCTTACTTTTTTTGGAAGTTTGACGCCAACTGTTTCCCATCCATTTTTTTACCCTAGTCGGAATGGCACCAGTAATTAAGAGTCCTTCACAGAACTTTTACCTTAAGTAAAAGATATTAATTTTGATGTTTATTTCCCCTTGGTGACACCTTTCTTTAGAAATTCATTTACCTCAATAATCTATCTACACTGTAATGAAAAATGTCCTTATATTTGATATTTGATATTTATGTCTGGTTAGTATCTGCATCAAAGCAGTTATATTTTGTTAAAACAGAATGCCTAAATTATTGGAAAAGTTAAAGTTAACAGACAAAATATTAACAGAGACTACCGAGTAACAATAATGCTTTACAAGAAGACAGGTTTTAAAAGGTTAATATACTCAATTTTTTCACCTGTTCTCCAAAATAAATGAGCCCAGACATTATAAGAGAAAGAGAGAAGTATATTATTTGGCATTGTCTTCATGCTGTTTGCAATCTTATTAACTTTAAAAAAATCATTAATAATTTTGGAGAATATATGAAAAGTATAAGGTAACAAGTTCCCTGAGATTCATAATTGAGAAGACTACCATGTCCTAGAGTTAAAGAAGATTCTATAATTTTTTTTATAATTCTGACTTGAGTAATACTTTGGAAATCAAAATTAAAATAGTTCAAAGAAGACAAATTGTTTTAAGAAAACATAAGGAAAGATACAACATAAGAAGTACCAGTGCATATTTATTCTCCAAAATTTTGCTCATTGTATTGTCTGGAAACTACTGAAGTAAAGAGAATGGTGCAAATGGAAATTATTGTTAAAAATAAAATGATCCTTTCCAACTACACATTTCCATTATGAAGGCTAACATTTATCAAGAACCTAGAATATATATGTTAGGTAATATTCTAAGTATATTAATGCATTAACTGAATTAATATGCACAGTAATGTACGAGGAAGGGATTAAAAAAATATTTATTTATTTGAGAGAGAGACAGTGAGAGAGAGTATGAGTGAAGAGAAGGTCAGAGAGAGAAGCACACTCCCTGTGGAGCTGGGAGCCCAATGCGGGACTCGATCCCGGGACTCCAGGATCATGACCAGGATCATGACCTGTTAGCCTCTCCAAAGGCAAATGATTAAATTTTGGATCCTAAAGGCAAGTTAATCCTGAAGCTATTGAAAATTGCACATCAACATCTTTCACTCCCAAGGTATCCCTACAAAGCTCTCTATCCAGCTTTATGTGTAATTTTGCATTATATTATTTATTTATTTAAAGAAGGGTTGCCAAATTGAATAAGTTTCAGGAGTTAAATAAACCCTGGATCTACCCCAGACTGGGTTTCATGATTAACATTCAAAGTCACACAATCCTAGAGCTATTTGATTAACTGAAATTATATTATGGTGGCTTGGCTAGAAGAATGTGTGAGAGAAAAACAACAGCTTATACCACAAGAGAGAGATTTGTAGGTTCCACACAGTTGGGATGGCAGAAAGGATCTAAATCTGTCCTTTATTCAGTCTCATCCCTCCCTCTACAGCAATGTGAAACAGTTCAACCTGAGTCTCAATGTATTATGGCTCAGCCCATGGAAATAACAAGGGGATAATTTTGTGATTACTGACAAAGAAGCAACATGTATTATTCATGGGATCAGATATAAGGAAGGATTCCATGTGCATCTTGAAGTACTACTGAATTGAGGGTCAAGAGAAAAATGTAAAAACTAGCAAGATTACCCTTATAAGAAAAAGATGTCCAGAAATCTGTTTATATCTTCCAAACTGGAAAACTCTTGAATGTTTAATTTCTTAATTCTATACTTCTAGCTAAAACAAAGGATTTTCAAATAGAATTTTGACCATGCACAAATTTTATCTGATCTCCTATGGGATTTGATGAGAGACTCCTGCACTATAAGATCTTGTTTTCATTCTTGGTTTTTTTTTTTTCTAGAAGATTTATTAATTTATTAGAGAGGGAGAGAGAGAGAGAGCGAGCAGGGGAGGGGCAAAAGGAAAGAATCTTCAAGTTGACTCCCTGCTGAGCACAGAGCCCAACTCTGGGCTTGATCTTGAGACCCATGGGATCATGAATTAAGCCGAAACCAAGAATTGGACACTCAACTGACTGACCCACCTAGGCACCTGACATTCTTGCTTTTCATGCTCTATTTCCAGGAGGTCCTAGGAGACTAAAACTAACCATCCAAGAAACTTAACAGAAGGCTGTTTAAATGCTCTCTTTGAAATCACTTCTGTGACTAGATTTCCCAATTTTTTCTTCACACCATTTCCTGACAATGATGTCTCCCTGAACACTAATGTGTTGGCATAAAGTCTATGAGTAATTGCCTTCCCCTTCCTATCAGGTAACTCTCAAATGTCTGCTATAAAGTATATTTTGGATTCCCCTTTTCTTATCTTTTCAGTAGAAAATATTCAAACTATAGAAACATAGCAACTCATGGGGTCAACTTTTAAACGTGGCCTCAAGGGTAAGTACAAGTTATCACATGCCCATTACTGAAAATTTGTTTACCCAATATTTAACTAATTATTAAGGGTATAATTTGGTAAAATCTCATGTATTTTGCTTTCTTTCAATAAATATCGGCATTGTTGATGCCATGCTCATGTCACCTCAAAACTCACCATCCCAGTGCATTCCAGTAATGTCTTACTAAAAATACCCACAAGTCTTCACCCTAGGACTTTCTGTTGGCTAATGGGTGATGAATAGGGGAAGTCAGAAACTATGAAGATGTTAATGGCCCTACAACAGCTTCCAGCAAACGAGAATATGAGTTGAAAGATAAACTGTATAGTATTCCCACTGTTACAAAACAAATACATGCATTTCAAAATGCAAAGAAAGACTTCTGAGAGAAGGCATTTTACTGCTAAGCAAGGAATCCCATTTGTGGGAGTCTGAATAATGAATGATGAATCCCAAGATGTTCACATCCTAATCCACAGAAGCTGAGAATACTGCCTTATATGACAAAAAAGACTTTGCAGATGTGATAAGGCCACTAATATTGAGATGAGGAGATATCCTGGATCATTTGAGTAGGCCCAGTGTAATCACAAGAGTCTCAAAAAGAGGACTGAGGGACTTGGAGGAAAAGGTGATATAATGATAAAAACAGTCTGGAGTGGTTCACTTTGAAGGTGGAGAAAAGGGCCACAAGTCAGGGTATACTAGTCAGGGTTCTTCAGAGAGGCAGAACAAATAGGGTATATTTGTTCTGATATATACAAATATACAAATAGGGTATATTTGTATACCCTATTGGTGTGTACACACATACACACACACATGCATATATATGCATATAAATATATATACATACATATTATATATGAATATATATAAAAAGACATTTACAGGTGGTGCCTGAGTGGCTCTGTTGGTTAAGTTACTGCCTTTGGCTCAAGTCATGATCCTGGAGTCTGGGAATTCCAGCATTGGGTTCTCAGTTCAGGAGGGAGTCTGTTTCTCCCTCTGACCCTCTCCCCTCTCATGCTCTCTCTCACACTCTTTCTCTCTCTCAAATAAATAAATAAAATGTTTTTAAAAAGACATTTACTATAAAGGGTTGGTTTATGCACTTAGAGTCTGAGAATTTCCATGATACACTATCCATAAGCTGGCAACACAAAAAGCTAGAGATATAGTTCCAGTCCAGGCTGAAGGTCTGAGAACCAGGGGAATCAATTGGTATAAGTCCTAGTCTGGATCCTAAGGTCTGAAAACCAGGGGCCCTAATGCTGGAGGGCAGGAGAAGAGGTAGACTCCTCCAACCAGAGTCCAGACAGGTTCTTGGGGATGAAGTTCATAGGAAGAAGGAAGGCGTGAGTCTTTGAATAGTTGATTAGGTGTCAATATCTGGGTATACTGATTAAATAAGGACTAGATTGTCTGACGAGGGACTGCTATGTGGGTGTACTGTGCTCTTGGGTATTTGGCTGTCTCTGCTGCACACAAGGTCCCTATTTCAGAGTTGCACTGCTCACAGGAGGCTAATTGACTACAGTAAGACTTTTCACTTCCCTTAGTTGGGGAGGCATAACTCTGAAGTATGTTCTGCATTTTCTCCTAGAGTTGTTGAAAACAATAGTCTGCTCAATAATACAATATTTATTGGCTTCTTTCCCTTCCCTTTACTTTCTCACTCTTAAACTAGTGTTTCCTGGGATCACTTTACAAATATAACACTGACATTCAAATCCTTTTCCTTAGGTCTACTTTTGGGAAAAGCAATCTAAAAACCATAATATATCATAATTTAAAAATACTAATGTTAACTAGATACTTTGCCAGTCATAGTTGTTAGTTTCTAGTAAGATAAACCAACTCTGGCTGACTGAGTTAGAAAAGGAATTTACTGGGGCTCCTGGATAGCTCAGTTGGTTAAGTTTCCAGCTCTTGATTTCATCTCAGATCATGATCTCAGGGTTGAGATTGAGCCCATGTTGGGCTCTGCTCTGGGCATGGAGCCTGATTAAGATTCTCTTTCCCAAGGCGTCTGGGTAGCTCAGTCCTTAAGTGTATGCCTTTGGCTCAGGTCAGGATCAAGCCCTGCAACAGGCTCCCTGCTCAGTAGGAAACCTGCTTCTCCCTCTCCCACTCCCCCTGCTTGTGTTCCCTCTCTCACTCTCTCTCTCTGTCAAATAAATAAATAAAATCTTAAAAAAAAAAAAAAAGATTCTCTTTCCCTCTATCTCTGCCTACCCCAACTCTTACTCTAGAAAAAAAAAATTAAAAAAAAATCACTAAATAGATACAGAGTAGCTGACAGAAGAACTAGAGAGAAGATTTCAATTAAACACTCATGAATAATTCCACCAAACTGAGCTATCAAGTGGATCTAGTGACAGAACTACTGAAATTTCCATTAGACACAAGTTTAAGTGCTATCATTTCTGCTCCTTCTCCTGCCCTAGAAATTTAATTGAACTCTAGTTACTAATATTGTTATCCAACTGCCATTTCTGTACAAAGACATAATCTTATTTACCCAAAACCTCTTCAAGCTACTCAAGAGGAAAAACGTTCTGCTTCCTGCTTCTTGTGTCAGTAACTCCTGAGTTAAGGATGAAGTGAGTGCATCTGACTTGGCAGGACATAGACGACATGTCTACTTTCTGGCTGCAAGGGAGACTGAAGATGAATGTCTGGAATTCTCAACTTTTTCATAGCAGGGGGCAATTTCTACTTTCCACCAACATACATAAGGTGTGGAATTCCTCAGCTATGAAGGCCCTGCTACTGTTTGACCAGCAGGTATATCAGTTGTTAACTACAGTAGGAAATCTTAATTTTGAAAATGCATATGACAAGTTCTGTGACTGTACAATTCTCTAAAGCCAAGCTCAAAGGTACCAGAAACAACAGAAATCTTAATTGCTTATTTGACCTGGTTAGGGCTGCTTTATCTTCATAAGACTAAAATACTCCAACTAAATATGGCAGAGTTGGTGGTCCTAACATGTTCTCTACTAATGTCTCCTGAATCTATAAAGTTAATCCAAGAAAAACTTTCAGAGGGAATTGGGCTAGGTTCACTTAATCCTTACCCTTGCACACACATAAACTTGAATTATCTGACCATTAAGTTGACTGCTATAGTTTGATTAATATATGAATTCCTAGTTTGTTAAAAGGCAGAGATATTTAGAGCCCACAACAGATTACATTGCATGTACACTCAGAAAGGCCATGCTTTTAGAAACCACAGATGGATTATGATGGATTTCTGCCAGGGGCACAGTCCCAAAAGACCATGTTTAAGGAAGCTTGGGAATAGTCAGCAGTTCCTAACCTAGGTCTAGACTAAGCGGACGCTATGTAAAATCATGATTTATATTTCACAAGAATCTTCAAGGAGGACTCAGTTATTGTGTTGGTTAATAATTTCTTCTGAGAGCTCTATGGTGTCCAATTACAATTCCCTTATTTTCCCTCCAATGTGAGAGGTGTTTTGTTTGTTTGTTTAGAACGAGCCAAATCCAACATCATTACAGAGATTTGCAAACCAATAAGAAACCCCTTGAATTCAATTATTTTTCACTTCTTTAATTAATCTTAGTTTGTCTGTTTTTTTTTTTTTCATACCTCACTAAGTTAAGTCAGAGAAATTGACTTAAAATCAGATATAAGTGTGCACTTAAATGCATCTTGAAATTTCTTCTGGGATTTTTCTCACTTTTCCATTGACTTCTAGATAATTCCATCTCTAAGTTTCTCTTATTACTCTGATATCTTTCTGTATATCTTTAATTTAAATATATTTCCTGAGCAACTTATTTTAAGAAGCTTTCAATTGCAACCTGGCTCCTGTAATTTCTTCTCCTTGCTTTGTCCCCTTTACAAATACATTCCAATCTTTAAGATTCTTTTCCAAAAATTTAGAACATTCTTGAGTGAGAATGAGTATAAAGATTTCAAAATAAGCATATCTTTTTTCTTTAGATGAATTATAGATGAGCTATGCATTGTCAACCAGCCAGGCATGAGACATTTTTCTGGGACAACATGGTTTCTCTTTGCCTTCTTCTGGTATATTTAAAGATTTTTCTAGTCTGATTTACTATTCAAATGGCATAATATTGTCTCCCTGAAAAGTTTCACTAGGACTAAGTAGTAGATCCAACAGGCTTATCCGTGAGGCCTAGGTATGCCTCCAATAGCTGATCATATTCAAAAATTGTCTTTTTAGTTTTTACTTTAGGGTGGTAGTTCTTGGGGAAGAGATGTTCATAATCCCTTCATTTCACTGAGTAAACTTTGTGACTTGATCAGTTAGAACTGAGCTCCTGCTATTCTTAAGAAACTGCCACATAGCTATAATGCTTTGCCTCCAAATCCTACATTTTTTCCCCAATAACTTTTGAGGGCTATCACAGGTACTTATATCCTGATGCCTTTTTTATGATGTCAATGTTCTTTCACCTCTTCTCCTTACTGGTGACAAGCTCCTTCTCTCTCTCCAAGAGAACACTGACATATTATCACATTCTAGAAGGAAAAAAAAAATATTGCTCTTATCCCGTTTCTTAACCTGGGACTTATGTAAAAGGCATAAAAACTAACCTGAATAGAAATCTTCATGATACTCTGTTGAGGGGATGGTTGTTAATGTTATGTGCTAACTTGACTGGGCCACGGGATACTCAAATAGCTGTTTAACCTTGGATCTGGACATATCTGTGAGGATGTTTCTACAAAAGATTAACATTTGAAGTGGTGGACTGAGCAAAGCAGATTGCCTTTCTCAATGTGAATGGTCATCACCTAACCAGTTGAGGGCCCAAATAAAACCAAAAGGCAGAGAAAGTTTGAATTATTTCTCTTTGCCTGACGGCTTCAACTGGGACATTGCTTTTCTTCTGTCCTTGGGCTGAGACTTATACCACTGGTGTTTCTGGTTCTCAGACATTTAGACTCAGACTGGAATTTACATCACCAGTCTTCCTGGGTCTCCAGATTATAGGTGGCAGATTGCGAGACTTCTCAGCTTCCAAAGTTGCATGAACCAATTCCTATAATAAATCTTCCTCTCCCCCACTCTTTACCTAGATCCAGATCTAGTTATTGAAATATCAGTATATAATAATATCAATATTTATCCATCTATCTATCTTCTATTGGTTCTATTTCTCTGGGGAATACTGACTGATAGAGTCACTCCTAGACTAAGACTGACTAAAAGCCTATAAGTGCATAGTACTTATAGGGTTCCCTAGAGACCTCCAATCTATATTCACCTTAACAACCCATTAGAAAGAATCACCTTTGCTTGAAAGCCATTGTTTTAGCTGCAGCTACAGTTGTAACCACCAGGCAAATCACGCACTGTGGGGTGCCATTATCTTTTCAAAAATAAAAATAAAAAAGGAAAGAAATTAGATGCCTTTGTAACTTTTAGTCATTCTGATGCTAGTTTTATTTTACTATGAATGTTCTACAGATGAGAACAGTAAGGGAGCTGGGGTAAATTGGAAGGAGAGGTGAACCATGAGAGACTATGGACTCTGAAAAACAATCTGAGGTGTTTGAAGTGGCGGGGGGGTGGGAGGTTGGGGTACCAGGTGGTGGGTAATATAGAGGGCACAGATTGCATGGAGCACTGGGTGTGGTGAAAAAATAATGAATACTGTTTTTCTGAAAATAAATAAATTGGAAAAAAAATTAACAAAACTAATCTTAAAAATCTTTGAACTGATCTCCTTAACTCAGGCTCTCACTTCTTTTTATTCAAAGAGGTATGGTCTGAGAAACATAAAGTACTCATTAATTCATATTCATTGCCTCTTCTTACATTATGTAACCCTCATATTATAATTAGTTATTTTTGTGTCCAATCTGTTCTTTTATATTACTAGTAGAGAAATACTAGAAGTGATTAGCACAAGTGTTTAGCATTGGCTTTTGGAGTTGGTCTTTCAGTAGATATCCAAAGGCTAGTGCTGGCTTTGCCATTTGACTTCTGGCCAGATTGCACTCCAAAATCTAAAGGAACAACTTCTTGCTATTCTTCATATATATGCCACAGTTCACTGTCTATATGCATTTAGTCACACCATTTCTTTAACCTGTCATTCCCATTAATTTCTCTAGCTAGGCTGCTTATACTCAAAGCTATCTCAAACCTTTCTTACTACAGGATACTTCTCTTGTCTCTCTTAACCAAATGAAATTCTCCTCTTTTTAGTCATTATAATATTTCATGGGCTTACCACATTCTTCTTTGAATTATTTATGCTTTATGCCTGTTATAAATTGTAGGTTTGTAGATTTGTAGGCTCTTTGTAGGCTCTCTGAGGCTTAACTCCTTGGGCTTATCTGAGCAGCATACATCAATTGAACTGCACATTCAAAGGATTTTGGTGAATTGATTTGAACTGTATAGATTTTGAATCAGATAATTAATAAAAATAATTTCATGTCACAAAAAAGACCTCACTTTCTGAAGGATTCTATGGGATAGTGGGAAAAAACAGGTACTTTGGAGTGAGGCATGTAAGATTTTAGTTTTGTCTATAGAACCAACTACCTTTATGAAAAAAGAGCAATTATTAAACTTCAATTAAACTTCACTAAATTTCAGTTACCTAACATACAAAGTGGAGGTGGCAATAATTGCTTTTTAGGTCTCTGGTCCTCCAAGTCAGGAGATAATAGAGAAGAATATATGTCAATCCTTGTTATCTGGCCTACATGGCTCAAAGATTACAAATATTATAATATATAAAGAAACTACATGAATTATTATGTACTAGTGCAAATTATATCCGGTGGCAATTTATATAAATCCAATTCAAATTTTATCTGTATGATTTAGAAAAGTGGAAATACTGAAAATGAAATCAATTACTTGATCCTTCAATGTGGATTATACTATTTTTGTTTGAAAATTATATAATCATAACAAATTATTAAACACACTAAAATCAATGCATAGGTAACTAGAACTAATCATTAATTATTAGGTAACTAAAATATATTTGAAATACAGTCTTATTCTTTAAGACAAATGCACAATCATTGAAGCTATGCATTTATCTTTATTTCATATGATAAAGTTGACTAATTAAAACCTAAAAACTGAAAAGAAAAATTCTGCATGAGATTCCTAGGAATATTTTTTCTTTAGTTGGCTATTCTGAGCTTTTGGAAGGGAAAGGAATTTGAATATTACATTGCCTTCAAATGGGCAAATGACTTTCATTATACATAGAGCAAGTGAATTTGAAGTAGCCTAATACTTCTGAGCCAAAATTTTAAATCATTCTTGGTATTTAGGATTCTGCTGTTCTCAGATGGATCTATGTGGGGTGATTTGATAACCCAGCTAAAGAGTATTCTTGTATTCTGTGAATATAAGAAATACCTTGTTTGGTTTTTTAATAATGTATTTCTCAGAACATAAAAATGTGTCTTGCATATGGTAAAATATGAGAAATATTTGGGAGATGAATTGCTGAACAATATTTTTAAAATTATTATTATTATTATTATTATTAAGATTGAAAGAGAGAGAGAAAGACTCTTAGATAGGCTCCATGTATGGAACCTGACATGAGGCTCTACCTTAGACCCTGAGATCATAACCTGAGCAAAGACCAAGAGTCAGATGCTTAACTAACTGAGCCACCCAGGCAACCCATGAACAAATATTTTAAATATAAACTATTCATGAAACAAAAGTTGATGTAATTAAACTATCACATAGCTATATACATTTAGTCAAGACATTTTGCTACGATTACTAAAAATTTAAAAATAAAATAAATATACAACTGCTTATACATTAATTAAATAATAAATAGGAAAATTTAATTAAATGATAAATAATTAAATCATAAATTAATTAAATAATTAAATAGCAAATAGGAAAATGACCTTCCATTTATTTGTTTTGGACTGTGCAGCTATTTTTTTGTTTACCATTTGGTGGTATTGACAAAGATTGATTCATCAGAAGAAGCTATTATTTACACACCAGACTATTCTTATGAAACAGTATATCCTGGAAAATAGTCTGGTTTAGAGCTATGTTTAATAGAATTTTAACCTGTATTATCTTTTGTGAGTGATATGGTAACAATTGTATTATACACTTACACAATTATTTTATTTCTCAGTATCTTCATATTTATTCTTTAATAATTTATGTTCAAATATTTAAACATTCTTTTTTTAAAAGATGTTTTTTCCTTTCTTAAGGAATTAACAGAACAAAACAACTCTCTCAGATAGCAATTAAGATTGAAAAAAAAACAAATATCCACTGAACACCACAGGGTTATTTGATATTTGCTATACAGGTTGTATGCATAAATTATTTATATATACATAATAAAATATGATTGTGACAATAATCTGTCTTGAGTTATTACATGAGTCAGATTGGACTAGTCCTTTATTTGCAAATGAATACTTAAATTATAATAATTCATTTTGAACTTTGGTGTTTTTCCCAAGGTAGCCTATAATAGTAAAATGTCTATAAGGTGCCTGATATCCAAATTTCTAAATGAAAAAAGGTGAATTTATTCAAAGGGAATTGGTTATAGTTAATTCTGCTATGCCCCTTTCTTTGATTTCTACCTCATTATTCATGTAAATTATGACCTTCTTAATTTATTGTTTATTCTGATCTACATTTAAAGTGGACACAGGAGAAATTAGGGCAGTAACATCTGGCTTTAATGAAATAGAAATGGTTATATAACTATATGTCATAATCAATCGGACTTCTTTTTGTTCTATTACATATGGTATTTGAAGCAGTCACACCAGATATATCAAACAGAAGGAGCAACAGTAGGAAACAAATTAGTCCATTCTACAAAGAATTAGAAACAGAAATCCCACTGTACTATGATATTCACTTCAGGTACAGACCAGCTGATTGAGAATTCAAAATATAAATCTATAATTTTATGAAAGACCTCAGTATTTTTTTCTTTTTAAAAATAAAGAAATAACATATATAGATGGCAAAAACATAGTTCAGACAGGAATAAAGGCTCAAAATGAAAAGTCTCTTTCTCTATCTTGGTCTCTCTTATTAGAAAATACCTTCATCACTTTCCAGTGTTACTTGGTTTACTTTTAAAACTGGTGTGGTACACATGTATCTTTAAGTATTGATGTATAAATTTTTGATATACCTATTTTTTCTCCATTGTAAAGTATAAATTCACTCTTATTACCTCTGCCTCCCTAGCTTGTTCTCTAAGGATTTCACCCTTCTTTGCATGCAATATTTCTCCCTAAGATGTGTTTGGAATGAACAACTCTATTATCTCACTCTTTAGTGCAATCTAGAAGGTAACTTTGTAGAAAATTTCCACCAGGGTCTATTGGGTACTCTTGATAGAAGAATAATGGAGTCATAAACATATGCCATGTATGAACTACTTTCTTCATTTATACATTTTTCTATTGGAGTTATAAAAGTTGTTTACCATTGATGGCAAAAAGCACTAAGCAATCTACATAATTAGATGGGTAAACCTTGGATAACAATTTCTTCATAATATAAATGAGGTTATAGATTGAGTAATCTCTAAAATATCTTATAACTTTTATATTCAGTGAGCAAAAATAAATCCAGATTATAGATTTTGGGTATCTAGCACTATATCTAAGAGTAAATACCCCAATCATTTTATTCTATTAGTCTGATTGAATTAGAATGGATGTTTTTTCATTGAAATTAGATCATTCTGGAAATTATAGATCAATGACAGTTGACAGATTATCTAAACGATTTCTATTTTTTCCCCTTTGCTTTGCTTTTTTAGTTAACTTCTGTTTACAATTTAGCTTCTCATAAAGGTGTCACATTGGAAACTGATGCACACATATCTGGCAGACAATATTCTTTTCCATAAATAAAAATAAAGTTGACAACTTTTTTTTTAAGATCAACATTATCCAGGCATTCCAAAATTTAAAAAAGAAAAAAAAAAGAGGAAAACTAACCTATGCCAAGGATTTATAATACAAAATGACAACTACAATTATTGAAATATCTAGAGTTCTCTGGGAATGAAGAAAATGGACCTTTATCCAAATAACCAGAACAGAATGAACAAAGACACATAAAAAAAATAACATTTTGCATATGCTTTGTTGCATGCTATTTGGTGTGACTAGAACAGAAGTTTTGACATTAAGGACTTAACACTGAGGCTAAAGGCATGAGATAGAATTCTGGTGCTTACGAAAAAACTGTAAGCTAGGTTTAAGCTATCTTTTTATAACTTTTAGTTCATAAAAAATTGGGAGGTTACATTGTTCTCAAAATACACATAAAATATTGTTTTAGGTAAAACAGTAGTATTATCATAATGCACATTTTCCATAATTAATAAAATAGTAGATGTCAAAAAATGTAACATTTATGAAACAGTACTGTTGGGTAAATTAAAGGACCTCCTACAGAAAAATTTTTTGCCATCAATGGTAAAGTAACTGGTGGAGGAATAGACTCCTCATGATAATCAAATATAATTCTGAAAAAATATACCAAATTATTTTTAGACTTTATGCAATAAGTAGTGAAGAATATGATCCACAATAGAAAGGAATCAAAAGATGTGAGTCCAATCTTACTCTGACTTTCAAACAACTCTTTCTACACTGTGGCACAGTGAAAGTAAGACTAATTCATGGAAGCTTCATTGAGAAAAGGGAGCTCAAGGCTATTGAGGTGACAGAAATTTGCAAGGCAGAAGAAAAGGGCCTACACAGAAAAGGAAAATCCTAATGGACTTCCCTTTAAAAAAAATGTATGAGATAATAGACTTGAATGGAAAAAAAAAATGTTCAGGTTCTAAAAAGCAAAAGTGAAAAGACTTTATTAAAAAGCTGAACACTGAATATAGACTTTTCAGAAATTATGACTTTGGACTAGAGCTACTCTAGAATAAAAAAAAGTGTACAAGGATATGCACAATTTCTCTAACCAGGAACCATCAGAATTTCCATCAGCTGGAGAATGACTAGGCAAATTGTTGTAATCCACATAGTCAAATAATTCTCAAATTAATAGAAGAAGGATTAAGCTATTAATATTCACAGGAATTGAGAAGTCTCAGAAACATTAAGCCACTCAGATGATCAAAAGAAGCTAGAAACTCTATTTATATTTGAAATTCTGTTACAGTCAAAGCAATTTATGTAGAAACAAATCAGAACGGTGGTTGCTTCTTGACAAGTGGAACAAAGAGAGGTGTGGAGTCTGAGAAGAAACATCAGGGATCTTTCTAAAATGATGGAAATATTCCATAGTTAGAAATCTGAATTAACCTGGTGAAGGAATTTTTCAAAGTGTGTTGAATTATTAACTTAAATATTGTTGATTTCACTGTATGTAAGATACAACTAAATAAAAATTACCCTGAGATATATGTTTAGTGTCCAGTGCAATTTGGGATTTATCACTAAAGTATTCTGAAAAATACTAACCAGTTAGTAGGAATTTTAAGGCTTTTAAGCATGGAATTTGAATGTTCACACTTCTTAATAATATATTTGTATTTTGATAGATTAATAAGGAAACTGTGTAGAGGATGAAGTAGAAATGAACAATATTTAACATAGGAGTAAAATTAAGAAAATTACCTTTCATTTAAAAAAATAAACAAAATGGGTGATTTTTTTGGCCAGAATTACAAACCTACAGATATTAGCTAACCAGATGTGTAAGCCAACCTCTGAGATGTAATGAGAATTAAATAACTTGGTATTCAGTGTATTCTTGTGAAAAGTCAAATATCCATGACCTAAGGCAGTATTTAGCATTATTATGTAGTTAAGAGATTCGTAAGTCTACAAATTATAGCCCTCATCTTTTTCTTAAGATTTTAAATTTCTTTTTTTAGATTATTTATTTACTTGACAGAGAGAGAAATCACAAGTAGGCAGAGAGGCAGACAGAGAGGGAGGGGGAAGCAGGCTCCCTGCTGAGCAGAGAGCTTGATGCTGGACTCTATCCCAGGACCCTGGGATCATGACCTGAGCTGAAGGCAGAGGATTTAACCCACTGAGCCACCCAGGTGCCCCTACATACATCTTTAATGCACAACCTCATAACTTGTCTTGGGACTTTGTCATTATTTTATAGTTCTGATATCAGTTGAGATAAAGAATTAATTCAGAAAAGTGAAATATATAATATTTTGTATCATTATATTATCAAGTTATATTAGTTAATCAATATATTTAGCAATATTTTTAGTACCATAAACACATAAAGATAAATACAAAATATTTTCTTAATTTTACAAATGATAGTTGTCTTTGAATGTACTTCATAATTATTGAAACATTTAACTTGGCTTTAAATGAATATTTCCAATGACATATTACCATATTTGATTTGGAGATTGGATTTATATGAGCTCAAATGCTGTCCTCTAGGTTGACTTTTGCTAACAGCTTCAGTTAAGGGAAATGTTCATGCCTCCATGAGGCATGAACTTTCATACTACAATTATTATTTCATTTTGTTCATGTTAATTATCCTTATCTAAAATAGTTTTTGCTTACAAGTTATTTTCTATCTCCATACACTTATATACATTTTATAAAGGCAAGGTTTTTCTTGCTTATATATTATACCCAGTGCCTACACTGTTGGCAAGTTCATATAGAGCACTCTAAATATTTGAAAGAGTGAATAAAATAATAAATGAAATTTCTAAGACTATCTAAAATAGCAGACATGTACTGCATTAATTCAATGGTTTTCTTTATACTACTCTTTCTTTAATGAAAAAGAGAAAAAGTTATGTTGTCTGTTCATTTTTGTTCTTAATTTTCCTGGCATGTGTTGAAAAGTCAAGGATGGAAAGAATTTAGAATTGTGGGATTATAAAAATAATTGTTTAACATGATGTTTAAATGATCATAACCAAACTGATTTGTGTCATAAGGAGAATAGTTCTAGTCTCAAGAAGTGGATTAGAAAAATCTCAGGCTTCAGTTCTTGAAATTTTACATCTAAGTAGATAAGTAGGTTTTAGAAAAGGTCACTGAAATATAATTATAGCCATTTATTACAGAAAAAATGATCTGTAGCCAAAGACCCAAAGCTTTATATCTTGATGAGTAGAGTAAAAATCACTAAATCTGCTCCTAATCAACTTTAGGTCGACGATTATTAGACTACATCATCCAGTAATTCTGCCTTCTAAGGAAAAAAAAATGGAATCAGAAAAATTGCCACTGAACCCTTAGAGAAGTGATTCAAATCCAGACAGATATGAAAGAACACAAATGTAACATTTTTTTTCAGAACTAACCAGGAAGAGTGATGTGTGTGAAGAAGTCCTGGGTCATTTTCTGTAATTCCTGAATGTTTCTTCAGTAATGGTTTATATATACCCTCTCTTCATCCACAATCCATTCTCTATCAAAATATTAGTTTAAATCAGTATTTTAAACCTGGTCAAATTAGGAAATTTAAAATATTTCCTCCTGCTAGATTACAAAACTTTAATTCTGGAGTATTTTCTATTTTAAAAGGAAACTCACACACTTTATATTTAATAATAATACTCCCAGGATTCAGATGATGCCTTCATAGTGCAGAGATAAAAGAGAACTTTCAAGATCCTGTTAATATTGACTTCAGCATCAGCCATGACCTTGTGTGGCCCTCTTCTGCATAAGGCTTATGTACAGTAGAAATCAGATAATAACATGAACTGATTTACAAAAGCTACTTAGTAAAAGTTATCAGCTAACTGATTATATATATATATATTTTTTTTAAGATTTTACTCATTTATTTGAGACATAGAGCAAAGAAAGAGAAGACGAGTGGGGAATAGAAGGGCAAAGGAGAGGTAGAAGTAAGCCACAGCTGAGCAGGGAGCTGGAGTTGGATCCCTGGGCCCAGGTATTATGACTTGAACCAAGAGAAGATTTTTTTTCTTTTTTTAATTTATTTTTTTATTTTCAGCATAACAGTATTCATTATTTTTGCACCACACCCAGTGCTCCATGCAATCCGTGCCCTCTATAATACCCACCACCTGGTACCCTGACCTCCCACTCCCTGCCCCTTCAAAACCCTCAGATCGTTTTTCAGAGTCCATAGTCTCTCATGGTTCACCTCCCCTTCCAATTTCCCCCAACTCCCTTCTCTCTATCTCCCCATGTCCTTCATGCTATTTGTTATGTTCAATAAATAAGTGAAACCATATGATAATTGACTCTCTCTGCTTGACTTATTTCACTCAGCATAATCTCTTCCAGTCCCATCCATGTTGCTATAAAAGTTGGGTATTCGTCCTTTCTGATGGAGGCATAATACTCCAAAGTGTATATGGACCACATCTTCCTTATCCATTCGTCCATTGAAGGGCATCTTGGTTCTTTCCACAGTTTGGCGACCGTGGCCATTGCTGCTATAAACATTGGGGTACAGATGGCCCTTCTTTTCACTACATCTGTATTTTTGGGGTAAATACCCAGTAGTGCAATGGCAGGGTGATAGGGAAGTTCTATTTTCAATTTCTTGAGGAATCTCCACAGTGTTCTCCAAAAAGCCTGGACCAACTTGCATCCCACCAACAGAGGAAGAGGGTTCCCCTTTCTCCACATCCTCTCCAACACATGTTGTTTCCTGTCTTGCTAATTTTGGCCATTCTAACTGGTGTAAGGTGATATCTCAATGTAGTTTTAATTTAAATCTCCCTGATGGCTAGTGATGATGAACATTTTTTCATGTGTCTGATAGCCATTTGTATGTCTTCATTGGAGAATTGTCTGTCCATATCTTCTGCCCATTTTTTGATATGATTGTTTGTTTTGTGTGTGTTGAATTTGAGGAGTTCTTTATAGATCCTGGATACCAACCTTTTGTCTGTACTGTCATTTACAAATATCTTCTCCCATTCTGTGGGTTGCCTCTTTGTTTTCTTGACTGTTTCCTTTGCTGTGCAGAAGCTTTTGATTTTGCTGATGTCCCAAAAGTTCATCTTTGCTTTGTTTCCTTTGCCTTTGGAGACATATCTTGAAAGAAGTTGCTGTGGCTGATATCGAAGAGATTACTGCCTATGTTCTTCTCTAAGATTCTGATGGATTCCCGTCTCACGTTGAGGTCTTTTACCCGTTTTGAGTTTATCCTTGTGTACAGTATAAGAGAATGGTCGAGTTTCATTCTTCTACATATAGCTGTCCAGTTTTTTCAGCACCATTTATTGAAGAGACTGTCTTTTTTTCCACTGTATATTTTTTCCTGTTTTGTCGAAGATTATTTGATCATAGAGTTGAGGGTCCAATCTGGGATCTCTACTCTGTTCCACTGGTCTATGTGTCTGTTTTTATGCCAGTACCATGCTGTCTTGGGGATCACAGCTTTGTAATAAAGCTTGAAATTAGGTAATATGATGCCCCCCATTTTATTTTTGTTTTTCAAAATTTACTTAGCGATTTGGGGTCTCTTCTGATTCCATACAAATTTTAGGATTATTTGCTCTGGCTCTTTGAAGAATACTGGTAGAATTTTGATCAGAATAGCATTAAAAGTATAGATTGCTCTAGGCAGTATAAACATTTTAACAATGTTTATTCTTCTGATTCAAGAACATGGAATGGTCTTCCATCTTTTTGTGTCTTCTTCAATTTCTTTCATGAGTGTTCTGTAGTTCCTCGAGTACAGATCCTTTACCTCTTTGGTTAGGTTTATTCTCAGGTATCTTATGGTTCTTGGTGCTATAGTAAATAGAATCAATTTTCTAATTTCCCTTTCTGTATTTTCATTATTAGTGTATAAGAAAGCCACTGATTTCTGTACATTGACTTTGTATCCTGCTACGTTGCTGAATTGTTGTATGAGTTCTAGTCATTTGGGGGTGGAGTCTTTTGGGTTTTCCATATAAAGAATCATGTCATCTGCAAAGAGAGAGAGTTTGACTTCTTCATTACCAATTTGGATACCTTTTATTTCTCTTTGTTGTCTGATTTCTGTTGCTAAGACTTCTAATACTATGTTGAACAAGAGTGATGAGAGTGGGCATCCTTGTCGTGTTCCTGATATCAATGGGAAGGATGCAAGCTTTTTCCCATTGAGGATGATACTTGCTGTGGGTCTTTCATAGATAGATTTTATGAAATTCAGGAATGTTCCCTCTATCCCTATACTTTGAAGTGTTTTAATCAGGAACGGATGCTGGATTTTGTCAAATGCTTTTTCTGCAAGGGAAGTCTTTTAACCAACTGAGCCACCCAGGTGCTTCCTAACTATTTAATTTCTATTACTTATTTTTTTCACTGGTGTTACCCAATCTAGTCTTCATGATTGATCATACTTTAACTGTTTTTGGATTAGATCATTCAAATTTGAGCCAATGTGATTTTAGTTTTTATTTTTTTAAAAGATTTTATTTATTTATTTGACAGAGAAATCACAAGTAGGCAGAGAGGCAGGCAGAGAGAGAGAAAGGAGGAAGCAGGCTCCCTGCAGAGCAGAGAGCCCGATGCGGGGCTCGATCCCAGGACCCCGAGATCATGACCCGAGGTGAAGGCAGCGGCTTAACCCACTGAGCCACACAGGCTCCCCAAGCCAATGTGCTTTTAAAAATTTTCAATGTCACACATTTTTTCACTTTTCATTCACTCATTCATTCATCCACTCATCTATTCATTCAAACAACCATGCTTGGATTCATCATTTTATTACTTGTCAATATATAATGTTAGATCTCATTTCCTTATAGGAATGGCAATAAGGCATTCTGAGGAAAGAGTATTAACAGCCAAAATTCTAACAAAATAATGGATAGCAATACAAATTTTTAAAAATAAAAGGAAATATTATCAAATATTCTATCAGGAAATAAAAATAAAACTTAATTTTAAAGAGATTATTTTAAAATATAATCCCAAAATATTCCATGTTTTACACAAGTTTTCCTTCTGGTATTTTTTGGTCTGACCTTAGTACTTTTTATATTTTCATTTTGTGGTTAATTGTGTCACTAGAATCTATAGATGGGATTATTAACTGATTACATACTGTTGGAGGAATAAATCTTGCAAGTGTACCATTTTAAAATTTGTTTTGGATGATGTTACACATACTATAATATGAAACATTTTCATTTCATATTATACCTTCATAATCAACTTTTAATTCATGGTATATCTAAATTAACAATAACAGTATTATATATCCTCATATGAAATAGGTTTTCTATGCATATTTGAATAGGAACATAAAGTAAGGTGAGGTTACCAGGAAAGAAATTTATGTTTTCTACAATAAATAAATTTCATACTAATAAATATCCAGGATGCAGAACATATTAGCTGGGTTTTAAATAGAGACGTAGAACCAGTAGGAGTTGAGTACTGAGAAGTTTATTGCAAGAAATTGACTTAATCAAATTACTTCACACCTGCCACCTGCTTCCTTACACAATCTAGGTTGATTCCTAACTATATTAAGGAGAGCACTTGTTATGATGAGTACTGAGTATATGTTAATTAAGGAACTAAAATTTAATAAAAATTTGAAAAAAAAAAGTAATCGTGGTGATTCAAGTGCCAATGCAAATAATTGTGTTAGGCTTGAGTCTGATAAAATCTTGATCAATGAAAGCTGGAAGATGGCTGTGAAGCTTCTTTAAAATATGCACAAGAATATTTTTGTAGTTATAAGTCATGCTTGGGATGCTGCAACTGTTTTGCAAAGAAGATAAGAAATATGAGAATATAAAAGAAATACGAGAAGAACTTTGGCCCTTGATAGTATTATTGAGCCACCAAAATAACGAACTCTGAAAGCTATCCATTCTATCATCCATTCATTCATTTATTTGATAATGCCTTTTCCTTTTTAATTCTGTTTGGATTGAAAATTTCCATTAAATGAAGTTTATAGCTTCTTAACTGATATAACAGCCAAAAGAAGTTCCTTAGTAAAGCATGGGATTAAAGAAATAGAATTTAAATGATTTAAATATTTACTGCATCAAGAAAAAGTAGTCTAAAACATCACTTCCTCCTTTATGCCTTTAGAAATCCAAGTATTTGAAACTAGGAGTCATAGCAATCCTTCCCTTAGTGGTTCTCAGGCTTTAGCATGGATTAGAACTACCAATGAGTTCACTGAGGCATGAAATTCCAGGTTCCTCATCCTGAAAGCACCTCCCATTTTCCTCTAAGTCTTTCTTTTAGAGCTACTCTCACTTGGGTTGTGGGAGAGAAGCAGAGCTTTACCTTCCTCTGTGTTTTCTTCTTGAATTTTGTCAATGAATTATCTCTCAATAAATCTTTAGAGCCTGTTGGTAAGAGGTACAAGTCATCTTACCTCAGGCTTGATTGAGGGTGGGAGTGAAAGGAACTTGCTTTTTGTGGTGCCTTCCAATGCCATATGGGAAGAGCACTCCAAGCCTGAACCTGATCTGGTGTGAACTCTGGTCTCTGGAAGGGCACATTGCAAAATTTTCTTTTTCCCTGGTGGTTGAGACTGTCTTGGGCTGGCAGTCTTGTCCAGGTAGGATGCTGTAAACCCATGTTTTTCTCTCCTTAAAGGAACTCTCCAGCCCTTTTTAACATGCATGGGATGTACAAAATGCCCCAAGGTGCTCTTATACTCAAGCTGATGGGGTCATCCTAAAGTTCTGTGGATGATTCTTGGTCCAGGAGGGCAGCATGGTAAGTGGGTCACATCTAGTTACCGAGGTAGTATTTCTTTCATAAGATTGCATGAGATTGGGCTGCCAAAATGATACTGACATGCTGATCTTGGATGAATCTCATTCACAACAGACATGGAAATCATTTAGACTCCAGGCTACCAGTGTCTACTACTGATGACCTTTGGACTAGAGCCATATAAAGCCTAGGCCTAAGTGCCTTGCTGTCACTAATCTTACAGTGGGGCCGCCTCCGGTCCATAGCACCCAAAGGCAGAGGGGGTGGCAGCAGGTGTCCTTCATCTTGTGCACTCCTAGGTATTGGCACTAACTGTAGTCATTCTGCCAACTCCAATGGTCCTCCTGGTTAACCCTGCCAATATGCTCTGAAATTTTTTAAGAGTGTTGCTCTGAAACATCAGTAGGCACTTATGATTGATATTTCTTCAACCTTTAACTGAAAAAAACTCTTTATGAAAACTAGAAGTGGACATTCTGTGTATAAATGAAAACTTCTGCCATAGAATTCTTGACTCTTCATTCCACCAATGATACCATGTAGTAGACAGATTTGCATTAACATTGAAAGAAATCTCATTTTAAGGAATATAAGAACTATGACATAAAGAGTTCAAGAGAAATCATAATTGAAAGATATATTATTCTGTTCTTAGCCTATAATACTCCAACTAGTAAATTGAACATGAAAAGAAAGGAATAAATGAAAGAAGATGGGATTGGGAGGGAGACAAACCATAAGTGACTCTTAATCTCACAAAACAAACTGAGGGTTGCTGGGGGGAGGGGGTTTGGGAGAAGGGGGTGGTATTATGGACATTGGGGAGGGTATGTGTTTTGGTGAGTGCTGTGAAGTATGTAAACCTGGTGATTCACAGACCTGTACCCCTGGGGATAAAAATATATGTTTATAAAAAATAAAAAATTATATTAAAAAAAAAGAAAAGAAAGGAAGTCATGATTCAAGTTCTCCTGCACATTCTGATAAAATTCATATTTGTGGACCTCATCAACAAAACATAGTAACAGTCATTAAGAGAGTCAGCAGAAGTAAATATTCATTCGCTGTTTGAAGGATGAGGCAGCATCATGAGTAATTAAGTTAAAAGCATTAAAAAAGGGCGCCTGGCATGATACCCTCTAGTTCATCCACGTTGTCACAAATGGCAAGATTTCATTTCTTTTGATGGCTGCATAGTATTCCATTGTGTATATATACCACATCCTCCTTATCCATTATCATGCTTAGCGAAATAAGTCAAGCAGAGAAAGAACTATCATATGATCTCCCTGACTTGAGGAAGTGGAGATGCAACATGGGGGGTTAAGGGCGTAGGAGAAGAATAAATGAAACAAGATGGGATTGGGAGGGAGACAAACCATAAGTGACTTTTTTTTTTAAATTTTGTTTATTTATTTGACAGACAGAGATCACAAGTAGGCAGAGAGTCAGGCAGAGAGAGAGAGGAAGAAGCAGGCTCCCTGCTAAGCAGAGAGCCTGATGCGGGGCTTGATCCCAGGACCCTGGGATCATGACCTGAGCTGAAGGCAGAGGCTTTAACCCACTGAGCCACCCAGGTGCCCCCCCATAAGTGAGTCTTAATCTCACAAAACAAACTGAGGGTTGCTGGGGGGAGGGGGATTAGGAGAGGGGGCTGGGGTTCTGGACATTGGGGAGGGTATGTGCTATGGTGAGTGCTGTGAAGTGTGTAAACCTGGCGATTCACAGACCTGCACCCCTGGGGATAAAAATATATTATACGTTTATAAAAAATTAAAAACTAAAAAAAAAAAAAAAAAGGCACCTGGGTGGCTCAGTGGGTTAAGCCACTGCCTTTGGCTCAGGTCATGATCTTAGGGTCCTGGGATCAAGTCCCACATTGGGCTATCTGCTCAGCAGGGATCCTGCTTTCCTCTCTCTGTCTGCCTGCTTTTCCATCTATCTGTGATCACTCTCTGTCAAATAAATAAATTTTAAAAAATCTTTAAAAAAAAGCATTAAAAAAGATAACAAAAAAGGTACTAAGGAATAGTAGAAAAAAGAAGATCTGAAATTGTTTTTATACCAATGGGTTCTGAAAAACCATGATAGTGTGAATATTAGTAGCCTTGCCACTCATGGTAAAGGGATGAAATAAGCCACTAACTGTGTATTTGACAATGAAAAACACAAAAAGATGTTTCTTGTATCAAAATAAGGAGAGATGGTACCTGAACACTACAAGATTCTTCCAATACACTCATTAGACATATAATACATAAGTACCTCTTATTTACGTATAGGTCTAAATTATTTATAAATCAATGTATTTCACATGGGCTCATATATTCTGTGATACATTTTTAATCAAACTCTTTATAGAAAGGAAAGCTTTACAAAATATATTTTCCTAGGGTCCTACAAACTCTAAAGCAGATGTACTGAGCACCTTTGGAAACATTAAATTTAGAGTATCTCTTCATTTCTCATACAATGTCTTCAATTTTGAGCCCTTTGCCAATTTGAATGCAAGAGAAACAATCCTATTCCACACTTATCAATATATATGTTAATAGATATACACTTACACATATTATCTAAATATGTATGTAATGTTTATAAATATAATATATAAATATACATAAATATAATATCAATATAATATCAAAATATGTATTCCTTGCAAAAGTCAAATGAAACAGTTATGCTTATTAACCAAATTTTGTAAATAAGAAAACTGAGGAAAAAGGAGAGCAAGTAACTGTCGAAGGTTACATAGTTATAAATGCAAAATGAGATTTTAATCCAGAAAGCCAAGTTCTCAGCCACATTCTGCTACTTTCATATGAACCTTTAGTATCTTTTGATGTTATATCCATGCACAATTTATCTTATAATGTATTTTTAAGGAATGTATTATTTGAAACCAAGTGTTTCAAAAAATTTTTTTGTTGTTATTGATATTTAGCCAATAGAGACTGAGACTGTGATTGGCATTTTAAAGCAGCGTATAAGAAATCCAGTCAAGATTATACTTATTCAAAAATTTCAGCAATGCAAAATTTCCATAAGTTTTGGGTAGCTGTTCAAGTATGTGAAAATGGAATTATAAGAAAGACATTTAAAATCTTTGGACATGGGGCGCCTGGGTGGCCCAGTTGGTTGGGCATTTGCCTTTGGCTTGGGTCATGATACCACAGTCCTGAGATGGAGCCCCCACATCCAGTTCCATGATCAGCAGAGGCCCGCTTCTCCTCCTCTTTCTGTCGCTCCCCCTGCTTGTGGGTGTGCATGTGCACTCTCTCTCTCTCTAAAATAAAATCTTTAAAAGAATAAAATAATAACAAAAAATAAAAGCTTTGGACACACAAGAATTGATTAAAAGATAACTGGAGTTGTGTATGCATTTTTGTGAGCCAGCAGAACAATTACTTTTCTCCCTGAACTTCAAGCTAGCAAAGTTACACTGACCACCCACAAGTTTAATCAATCTAAGAACCGCCTCTAAGTTTTTCCTGGAGTCCATCACTTTTCATGATATATCCCCATCTTAATTTCTTGTCTACAAAAGATGGTCATTTTAATTTGGTAGAACATTAAAAATCAACAAAAAGAAAATCACTATGGCCCACTGAATTTGAAGTGGGTTTTAGCTATACTCTAAAATGATAAAAACTGTATTGTTTATTAGAACCACATTTTCCAAGTAAGTTCTTTTAAGGAGCTCAGACTGCATGTAGCACTATTGTGTGGGATTATTTAAGAAAATTCTGTAACTCTTTAGAAGTAGTGCACGCTCAATTCCAGACATGAGTTTCTATGACAAAGTCACATTTTCATTTTATCATGTAATAAGTAATAATATAAAATGCTTCACAAATGGCCAGAATTAAAGTTATATAATCCTCCAGATGCTCTTAACTTGGAGAAGCATATATTTTGGTCATTTTAAGGGAATAAATATATAATTTTTGTGTATTGTTTATTAAAATATTTAGAAATAACTAGATATTACACACATTTTTGATGAATGTAATATATACGAGTTGCTTCTGCCCCACGTTTACCTTTCTTTCTGACTATAATATAAAAGAATATATTGTTCTGAAGATGAATTTGGAATTTAGAAATTCTATAATTCAGCCAGAGTAAACAATTAATTTTTCTTTTTTAATTCTCCATCCACTCTGCAAGTACACTCTCATTTTTATAATTAACCTCTCAATAACATCAACCAGTGTAATCACAGTTTTCCTCTACCCTTCTTTTAAAGTATTTATTATTATTATTATTAATTATTCATTATCTAACAGTAATCTTTTGGTTTTCTCCTACCTTTCTTAACTGTTTCTCCTCTCGCCTTTTCTTTTTCTATAGAATTCTATGTTGGCATTCTTCAAGACTCAACCCTGGGGCCTGAGTCATCTCATTCTCATGCACAGCTTTAACTGCCATCTAAAGATAGATGGTCTTTCTCTGTGAAGACCTTCTCATGCGCCTCTTCATTGAATTCTTCACTTAACTCACAATCTGTCCCCTATCCTGCTGCAAGGTCTTCCACTGTTTACTATCTTAATAAATAGTATCGCTATTCAGTCTTCTGCAAGAACAGAATGTAGATATCATTCTTGACACTATTTAAAGTCCACTCCATTAATCCAATCCATCAAAATCCTTTTGTGGTTACTGCTTAGACATCTTCACCCTATTCTACTATATATTTGAAAATCCCAGTTATAATAATTTCTCTCTAGCATCCATAACCTTCAGTTGTTCTATCTGCATATGTACTCTGTTTCTATATTGCAAATACATCCTCCGCATTTCTGCCAGAACAACATTGTCAAAATATAAATTTGAATCTCCTTTTTTACTTAAAACCTCCCAATCATTTCTTTCTGCATTTTGATAAGAACAGACTCCTTTAAGGTGCCTGGGTGGTTCAGTCAGTTGAGTGTCTGCCTTCAGCTATGGTCATGATTCTGGAGTCCGGGGATGAAACCCTGCATTGGGCTACATGCCCACTGGAGAATCTACTTGTCTCTCTCCCCTTCCTCCTGCTCATGCTATCTCTCTCTCTCTAATAAATAAAATCTTTAAAAACAAAGCAAAACAAAAACAATTTTAACATGTCCTAAAAGGCCTCACCTGTTCTTCCCTACCTACCTTTTTGTCCTCTCCCCTTCTACAGTTCCTCTAATTCTTTTCTCTTCTTGTTTCATGACCTTATTTCATTCCTCATGGTTATGATATTTTCATCAGCCATAAATAAACTGAAAATAGTTTTTCCTTCTCCTTTCATCAAAATGCTTTGGCTGCAAGTAATGAACAACTCCAAATCTATTGCTTATTCAATGGCAGTTTTTTAATATCCTATATCTGGTCAAGGGACACTCAGGAAGGGTTAATGCCATCAAAGTCCCCAAGTTTTCCCATCTTTCTTCTCTATCATTCTCACCTAATATGCCTCTTCATGTAAGAGATTATCATCTTTCAGGATTTATGGTAGATGTACCAACTATGGGAATCATATTTTTTGCATAATATCTAAAGATAGAAGTAGGTTTTTTCTTTCTTGGGTCTCATTTCAAGATTCAGAAGTCCCTGAAATGTCCTAACTAACTTATCAATATATATAAATGGCTAAAAATTTGTATTCTATGCCTGTGAGTGAAACATGAATATGGCAATATGGGACATTCCAGGGTTTTCCTTGATATTTCCAACTAAATAAACCTTTATCTATTATAAGTTTTCTGAAGTCTTTGCCTATATATTGCATTCATCATAGTATCCATCCAAATTCCCCAGTAAACAAAGCTGATTAAAATTATATAAGAACAATCATTTAAAATCTCTGGAATTTTACTAAGGTCATAAATCAAATGAAGAAACAATTATTCAAGAAAATCTACTAAAATTCAAGAGTCTGTGACATATGAACTGGGCTCTCTGCTTGTCTTTTAGGGGACTTCGTCTTTTGTTCCTTTTAAGTAATCTCTGCATCCAGCCTAGGACCTGGACCCTGAGATTCGCAACAACTTCTCCCCCTAACTTAACTTGTTGGCAGCTATACTCAGGGGATTTGTGGCCAAAAGACAGGTTTCCCCTCTTAAGCTTTCTCACCTCAAGCTTTTTACCCTATATTACTGAAATGATGCCAGTATTTCTCAAAACTTCTAACTTCAATTTAAAGAGGCTAATTTCCTGGTATTTGTGATCAATAGTCCAGAAGCTCCCATACTCAGTCAGTCCTTACCTATAAGATAGAGACTTAACCTTATGTATAGTGTATAGAGGCTATACCCTATTTATGGAATCTCTATCTTACATCCTACTATATGCATAACACGTCAAGGCCCTGCCTAGAGATATGGCAAAATTTGGCCTCAATTGCCTTTGCCCCATTTGGCTTGTAGGATGAAGATTCCAAGCTGGGAGATGTAAGCTGTAAAGATTAGAGGCTACCACCTACTCCCCCAATACCCACAGTAGTTACTCAGAGATTTTGGCCAAAGATTTTGGCTCAGTGAGAGAGAGAGTCTATAAGAAAAGAGATATCAAAACCCTTTCCAAAGAAGCTGACTTCATGGGAAACATGCCTAAGGATGCTTTAAAAAAAAAAAAGAAAAGAAAAATTCTTGTTAATTAAGAATAAGAATTTTAACCAAGAGGGCCATTGTTCTCACCTCCAGCTCAAGAGAAGTGACTCAGAGATTTTTCTCAGGGGGAAAAAGTCCGTGAGAACACGGATCTCTAAGAACTCTCTAAGAAAGAAATGACTTTATTTTGAATAGTGTGGGGAAACTTAAGTCTAACAGCACTCTTGAAAATAATAAGAAATTTTGGTTGTAAACTAAGAATACAATGGTTGTGTCATGAGATAAATAAGCTAAACTCTAAGCAGGGTATTTACCAAAGAGAATCCAGGAAACTGACAACTAAATAGGGCCTTTCTGAAGTCAAAACCAAACCTCAATGACTACCCTCAAAAATACCTTCAGCAAAGGGGCACAGATTTCACAGAATCGGATTAGGGAGCAATTTATGCTCCAAGGCATTGTCAAAGTGGTTAAAAAAAAAAATCAACTGGTATTTAGTGGAGCTGGGTGTAATACCAAAAAGGACAGGTAGCATAACAAAGAGATCAAAGAAAGAGGCAGCAAGAAACAACCCTGCTAAAAATCACTGTCATCCCAAGGTAAATGTGCATATGCTCAAGGCTTCACATTTTAAGGTCCAACACCAATAAATTAACTCAACTAACTTAGTTGTGAAATTGACAAACTGATTCTAAAATTCCTATGGAAATTTTAAGTGACCCAGAATAGTCAAAATAATCTTGAAAAGGAAAAACAAAATTTGAAGACTTATTCTTCCTGATTTCAAAACTTACTACAATGGTACAGTAATCAAAACAGTGTGGTGCTGGCATAAGGTAAGTCCTACAAATCAGTGAAATATAATTGAGAGTCTAAAAATAAACTATCATAGTTACATAACACATATTCTTCTCAAGTGCACAAGGATAGATCATAATTTGTACCACAAAACAAGTCTTAACAAATTTCAAATTGAAATCATATTGAGTGCTTTTTTTAGTCACAGTGGTATAAAGCTAGAAATCAATAACAATAGGGAAATTGGAAAATTCACAAATATGTGAAAATAACTCACTCCTGAGTAACATGTAAGTCAAAGATGAAATCAAAAGAAAAATAAGAAAGAATCTTGAGACAAATAAATATGCAAACACAGCATACCAAAACTCATGAGATTAGCAAAAGAGGTTCTAAAAGAGAAGTTTATAATAACAAATGTTTACATTAAGAAAAAAGAAAGATCACAAACAATCTTACTTTTCACCTCAAGGAACTAGAAAAAGAAGAAAACAGTAAGCATCAAAAATAATAATTATAAATTACTTAAAAGGTAAAGGATCTGTATGCTAAAAAAAAAAAGACTGTTGAAATAGATTAAAGAACACACTCATAAATGGAAAGTATTCTGTGTTAATGGATTAGATAATCCATATTGTTAAAATATCCATACTTTCTAAAGATCTACAAATTTTTCAAAAATGAAAAAAAATACAATTAAATTTTATATGGAACCACACAATATTCCAAATGGACAATAGAATCTTGAGCAAGAACAAAGCTAGAGGCATCATAATGCCTGATTTCAAAACACATTACAAAGCTACTGTAATCAAAACAGTATAATTCAAGCATAAAAATAGAATCATAAACCAATAACATAGACCAGAGATCCTAGAATAGAGTCAACTAATCTTTGACAAAGGTGCCAAGAATTAATGGTGGAGAAAGCATAAGTCTCTTCAGTAAATGGTGTTGTGAAAATTGGCTATCCATATACAAAGAATGAGATTGGGCACTTTTCTTATATTGCACATAAAAATCAACTCAAAATAGAGTAAAGCCCTAAACATAAGATCTAAAATTGTAAAATTCCTAGAAAAAAAATGTAGATAATAAGCTCCTTGGCACTGGTCTTGGTAATACTTTTTTTGGATATGATACCAAAGTATAGGTAACACAAACAAAAATAAATAAGTGGATCTACATCAATCTAAAAAGCTTCTGCTTATAAATGTTTGGTGTTCATCCTTTCTGATGGAGGCATATTTCTCCATTGTATATATGGACCATATTTTCTTTATCCATTTGTCTATTGAAGGGCATATTGGCTCTTTTCACAGTTTGGCAACTGTAGCTACTGTTGCTATGAACATTGGGGTACAGATGGCCCTTCTTTTCACTACCTCTGTATCTTTGGGGCAAATACCCAGTAGTGCAATTTCAGGGTCATAGGGTAGCTCTATTTTTAATTTCTTAAGGAATCTCCACACTGTTTTCCAAAGTGACTGCACCAACTTGCATTCCCACCAATAGTGTAAGAGGGTTCCCCTTTCTCTACATCCTTTCCAACACTTGTTGTTTACTGCCTTGGTGATTTTGGCCATTCTAACTGGTGTAAAGTGATATCTCAAATGTGGTTTTGATTTGAATCTCCCTGATGGCTAATGACGATGAACATTTTTTTTTATGTGTCTGTTAGCCATTTGTATGTCTTCTTTAGAGAAGTGTCTGTTCATGTCTTCTGCCCCTTTTTTGATATGATTATCTTTTTTGTGTTTGTTGAGTTTGAGGAGTTCTTTATAGGTGTTGGATATCAGCCTGTACTGTACTGTCATTTGTGAATATCTTCTCCCATTCCGTGTGTTACCTCTTTGTTTTGTTGACTGTTTCCTTTGTTGTGCAGAAGCTTTTGATCTTGATGAAGTCCCAAAAGTTCATCTTTGCTTTTGTTTCTTTTGCCTTTGGAGACATGTCTTGAAAGAAGTTGCTGCAGCTGACCTCGAAGAGGTTACTGCCTATGTTCTCTAGGATTTTGATAGATTCCCACCTCACATAGAGGTCTTTTATCCATTTTGAGTTTATCTTTGTGTATGGTGTAAGAGAATGGTCCAGTTTCATTCCTCTATACATACCTGTCCAATTTTCCCAGCACATTTATTGAAGAGACTATCTTTTTTCCACTGTATATTTTTTCCTGTTTTGTTGCTGATTATTTGACCATAGCATTGAGGGTGCATATCTGGGCTCTCTACTCTGTTCCACTGGTCTATGTGTCTGTTTGTTTGTTTGTTTATTTGTTTTTCCAGTACCATGCTGTCTTGGTGGAGTTATTATCTCCAACATATACAACTCAATAGCTGACACACAAATAACCAATTAAAAAATGGGCAAAGGAATTGACAATTTTTTCCAAAGAAGACATGTATATGGTTAAAATGTACATGAAAAAGTGCTCAACATCAGTAATAATCAGGCAAATACAAATCTAAACCACAATGAGTAGTAAATGTCTATCAATAGACAAATGGATAAGGAAGATGTGGTATATATGTTAATGGAATATTATGTGGTCTTAAAAATGGATGAGATCCTGCCATTGGTGAAAACATGGATAGACCTAGAGGGTACAGTGCTAAATGAAAGAAGTCAGAATCAGAAAGAGAAACACCATTTGATTTCACTCATATGTAGAGTCTAGAAAACAAAAATGAATAAACAGACAAAAAGAAGAAACATATCTATAAATACAGAGAATAAATTGATAGTTGCCAGAGGGAAAGGTGTGGGGTCTGGGCAAAATGAGTGAAGGAGAGTGGAAGATACAAGCTTCCAGTTATGGAATAAATAAGTCATGGGAATAAAAGGCACATCATGGGAAATATAGCCAATGGTAATGTAATATATCATTGTATATATTACAATGCTGCACTTGTGGTGGCACAGCATAATATACAGAGAAGTTGAATTACTGTTACACCTCTTGAATAAATGTAACATTCTGCATCAATTATACTTAAATGAAAAATTCATAAAGAAACATATCACCTCATTCATCTTAGCAAGAATAGCTGGTACAAAAAATATAGGAAATAACAAGTGCTAGCAAGTATGTAAAGAAAAAGGAACCTTTGTACACTTTTGATGGAAATGTAAATTAGTACAACCATTATGGAAAATAGTGTAGCAGTTCCTCACAAAAATAAAAATAAAACTGCTGTATGATCCAGAAATCCTATTTCTGAGTATCCTTGTGTGTATGTATAAATATATTCATATGTATGAATATATACAAACAAGTATATATATACATATATATGAAATTAATATCTTATATGCATATGTATATGTTCATATATGTGTATATATGTGTGTGTATATATATATATATGTATGTACATATGAAATTACTATCTTAAAGAGATGCCCACCTTCCATGTTCATTGAACATTATTCACAATAGCTAAAATACAGAACTAAACAAAATGTCAGCAAATGGATGGATAAAGAAATTTAGAGATTCAATATAGATATATATATGGGTACACATAAATGTATATTACCTATATATAAAGTTATGTTAATATAATAATAAATATATGTACATTTATATAATGGAAAATTATTCAGCCTTTTGGAAAAAAAAATGAATCCTGTCTTTTGGAAAATGTGGATGAACTTGGTGGACATTATGCAAGTAAAATAAGCCAGACACCAAAAGACAAATATTTCATGCTTTCACCTATATGTCAAATCTAAAAATGTCAAACTCATAATATCAGAGTAGAATGGTGGTTGTACAGGGCTAGGTGGGGGGGGGGGATGTTGGTTTAAAGGTAAAAAACTTCAGTTATAAGATGAAAAAACTTCAGATATATAATGTATAACATGGTAATTATATTAATAATACTCCACTATATATTTGAAATTTGCTAAGGGAATAAATCTTAAGTGTCTTCACTCCATACACACATACAAACACCACACATAATTGGTAACTCCTTGAGAAAATTATATAGCCTTGGAATGCAAAACTAAAACTTTTAGAAGTCAGTTTGGGTAAGTGATAGCTCTGTCTAAAAGGCACTCAGATGGCAAAGTAGGGCAGAACCCTCACTGGGACAGCATAGTCTCGGGAAGACTGGAGGTGCCTGAGTGTAGCAGAGCTCCAAGGTATTGAGTGGGAAAGCAGGCTGTAATCAGCAAGCCCAGGAATGTGCTCTCTGGTAGGTGTTGTCATAAACCATGAATGAGGGCACAGTCAAGCAACTGCTATCCAAGCAGGGGCCCAGCAATTGACAGAACTGCCAGGAGAACACCTCCATTCCTCCAGAGGACCAGATCAGGTGCAAACCAGGAGTTTTCAGGGTTTGGAGATTCAAAACAGGGTTGCATGACTGAGGTAAAAATGCTTGGTCACAGGCTAGGTGAGCACAGAGTGCGGTTGAAGACCAGGGAGATAGGAGTGATTGACTCCCTGAGGGCACACGAGCAGTGGGCCCCAAGCTCTTGGCTCTGCAGCTGGAGACTGGGAGGCCACCATTTTCATTCTCATCCTTTAAAGCAGCATGGAAAGCTTTCTGTGAACAAAAACCACATAGAACAATCCAGAGGTGCTTATTTAGCCTGAGCACTGACAAGGGCAGTACAATTCTACCCAGGGCAAAGACACCTGAGAATCAGTACAACAGACCCCTCCCCAAGAACATCACCTCACACCAGTCAGAATGACTAAAATTAACACGTCAGGAAACAACAAATGTTAGCAATGATGTGGAGAAAGGGGAACCCTCCTACACTGTTGATGGGAATGCAAGCTGGTGCAGCCACTCTGGGAAACTATATGGAAGTCCCTCAAAAAGTTGAAAATAGAGCTACCCTATGACCAGCAATTGCACAAGTAGGGATTTACCCCAAAGATACAAATGTAGTGATCCAAAGAGGCATCAAAGTTTATAGTAACAATGTCCACAATAGCCAAACTTAGAAAGAGCCCAGATGTCCATCTATAGATGAATGGATAAAGAAGATGTATGGCAATTTGAATGGATACACACACACATAGACACACACACACACACACACACACACACAGAGGAATACTACTCAGCCATTAAAAAATTGAAATCTTGGGTGCCTGAATGGCTCAGTTGTTTAAGTGACTGTCTTTTCCTCAGGTCATGATCCTGGGGTCTTGGGATCAAGTCCCACATTGGGCTCCCTGCTCAGTGGAGAATCTGCTTTTCCCTCTGACCCTCCCCCCTCTCATGCTCTCTTTCTCAAATAAATAAATAAATTCTTTTTAAATAAGTTGAAATCTTGCCATTTGCAACAACATGGATGAACTAGAGGGTATCATGCTAAGCAAAATAAATAAGTCAGTCAGAGAAAGGTGACTATCACAGGATCTCACTCATGTGGAATTTAAGAAACAAAACAGAGGATCATAGGGGAAGAGAGGAAAAAGATAAAACAAGATGAAACCAGAGAGGGAGACAACCATAAGAGACTCTTGATCATAGGAAATAAATTGAGGGTGGCTGGAGGAGAGAGGGACGGGGGATGGGATAAATGGGTGATGGACCTTAAGGAGGCATGTGATGTAATGAGCATTGGGTATTGTGTAAGACTGGTGGATCTCTGACCTCTAACCCTGAAATGAATAACCTATTATAAGTTAATTAATTTAATTTAAATTAAAAAAAAATAAAAAAGGAAATGTTACCCAGAGGCCAACAGAGTGGACACTGAAGCCTGATTATCTGACTTTGTGTGTGGCAAACTCTGACAGTAGGCCATTTATTTATTCTTTTTAAGTCTCAAATTTGTCCTTCATAAAATGGGACAATTAATACGCTATCTCAGGATCTCTTTGAGGATTAAGGTGTTAATTTATTAAATTTATTTATTAATTTATTAAAGCACACAGAATTAAATCTGGCACATAGCAAGTGCTCTGTCTGTGTTAGCTATTGTTATGTGGCTAGAACTGAATATAATGCTTTGTGATTGCTGTAAGGGATCTGTAAGAGGGATATTGTTGTCCCAGTTTGTTTTTTTTTAAAGATTTTATTTATTTATTTGAGAGAGAGTGAGAGAGAGATAGAGTGAGAGAGCATGAGAGGGGAGGTCAGAGGTAGAAGCAGACCCCCATGGAACGGGGAGCCTGATGTGGGACTTGATCCCAGGACTCCGGGATCATGACATGAGCCAAAGGTAGTCGCTTAACCAACTGAGCCACCCAAGCACCCCATTGTTGTCCTTGTTGTATACAAGGAAAACTCACTCTATGAAGTTTGTCTGTGGTATGGAATAATAAAGAAAGATATGACAAAAAAAAAAAAAAAGCCAAAATCCTATCTGCCCTATCTCACTACTTCCTCTGTGGTTCCTAAGGTAGCTATAGTCAATGGAAAACAAGATTCTGATGACCAAGTATCTTTTGTGAGTGTGACCTAAACTCAAAGTCTTAGTGGGACTTTCCACCCTTTAATAAGCCCAAATAAAAATCTCACCATGAGTCACCCTCCATAGAGAAGCAAGGAGCCCGCTGCAGCTGGGTGTGAGTCGAGACAAAGAGAAGACCAGATGTCTGGCATTGCCTATGAATTCAGGAACCACATTGAACATTTTAACACATAGAGATCCCACCCACTAATACATGTACTGTCCCTCCTCTTAGACCAGAGCAAGCCGGGTGGTATAAGATGGGAGTGGCGGTCTCCTCCCTTCTAAAATGAAAATGTGACCTTGTTTTGTAGCAACAGGCTTGGGGACATCTGGGCCACATAAACAGATACATATTTATTTGTATGTTTTATTTTCTTTTATGGGTTTCTATTATTCATGTTCACACCCTTTAATTTGGGAACCAGTAAGTTCTGTGGTTAACAGTATGTGCTTTAAGAGAGTCCTGAATTCAAATCCTAATGCTCCCATTTATTTGAAATGTGACCCTGGTCATGATCTCAACTTCTAAAAGACACATTTCCTCCTCATCAGTAAAAAAGTGCTAATTCTTAGTATAATTCTAATGTTGTGATGATTAGCTATTACGATATAAGGTGCTTATCACAACATTTGGCACAAACGTTCTCAGTACATTTAATAAATATTCAGAGAGAAATAAAATGAACTCGTTGCCACTGTGAACTCACTTCCCCCTGTAAGACCGACATAAAAATGTTTCTAGTGCAAGATGGAGGGTGCCATGTGGTACAGAAGACCTTTTCATACGTTTTAAAACAGGACAAAAGAGAGTAATTCTTAAAAGGGAGGAAGTGGAGAAGTTGCAAATGTATTTATTTGGGTGAAGTAGCAGGTGCCTGGAGCAAAAGTAGATAATAGGCTGGAAACTCAGTTTGTCTGTTTATTTATTTATTTATTTATTTTTAGGCTTTATTTATTTATTTGACAGACAGAAATCACAAGCAGGCAGAGGCAGGCAGACAGAGAAGGAAGCAGGCTCACCGCCGAGCAGAGAGCCTGACGTGGGGCTTGATCCCAGGACTCTGGGATCATGACCTGAGCAGTAGGCAGAGGCTTTAACCCACTGAGCCACCCAGGTGCCCCTGGAAACTTAGTTTAAAACAAAATTGAACATTATGCAAGGAATTTGTAGGTTGTTGGTATGGCAAATGGCCATTTAAAGGAACAATGCTCCTGAGATCACAGTTTTTTAATAATATCCAATCCAATAGATACCAATTCAGTCCTTGCATTAAACTGTTAGTAAAAACATGACTTTAGGAACCTGAGAATATAGTTTCATTTTTCAGTGTACTATATAAAAATATGAAATATATAAAAAAACACCCCATGCTATGCCTTTAAACAATACTGTTCTGAAGGACAAGTGCATTAGAATCCACAGAATATAAAGTATAATACAGAGGAGTTATTTGATGATGACTTGCTTTAATAATAGAAGGATATGCATGATTCTATATTAATGTGATGCTCTTAAAGGGAAATTTCATTCAAGGTGGATGAGCAAATTGAGAAGAGAATTAGGTTTTGTCTGTAACAATTCATGCTATGTTATTTTCATGCTATCTCTATTCTCATTATTGTTGCTATATTCTAGTCTATATTCTATGTTTGCAAGTTCCAAAGAAAGGCCAATGAGGGAAGAATGGATGGGAGGTGGTGAAATCTGATCTTATCTGATTTATATTCCAAATCTGGAAATCAGGTAAGTCCATTCAGATTGCAGATAAACATCTGAACTTGTGACCCTGGTTTAAATGAATTAACTATGTTATAAACATAAGACATGCTTATTTTATAACTATGCCACATGCTTACTGAATAATATTCCCACACTTGCTAATACATTTGATAATTAAGCACTAAATTCTTTCTTCAATTTAAAGATATATTACATGTTCAGTAATAACAAGTTAATCTTAACAAAGCCAATGTAAATAATATAGATTTTTAATGAAATATAATCTATATTTCTTCTTGTCTAAATGATCCCTTTTACTTAAATAAAATGCATGTTGCCAGTTTTCCCCACTTATATTTTACATTCATCTAAGAAAAGATGCAATAAAGAAAACAATAAACAGAACATTTGAATGTGTCCAGCTCACAGTTGTTAACAGGCTAGACAGAAGCAGGTGAACCTTCTAAATGTTCCACAGTATTAGTGGAATGTATTTTTTTAACTAATTCCAGCTGTAATTTTCAGCTAATATTAGATTGAGAAACCCTATGGCATTTTGTATGGCATATATTCATTCATAGTATCCCTCTTTTCTGCTGCCTTAAGTACAAGATATTTGTTAAACAAATATCAGACTACCTCTTTTTCTGACCCAGTTCTCACAAGTATTCCTGTGGTCATGTCCTCATCTGGAAAAAGTAGCCGGAATAAAGCAGGAGAAGCATGATGGAAATTATCTTCAATGATTTTCCTACCGTGTTTTTATTTATTTATTTTTTTTATTTGACAGAGAGAGAGATCACAAGTAGGCAGAGAGGCAGTCAGAGAGAAGGGGGAAAGCAGGCTCCCTGCTGAGCAGAGAGCCTGATGTGGGGCTCGATTCCAGAACACTGAGATCATGACCTGAGCTGAAGGGCAGAGGCTTAACCCACTGAGCCACCCAGGTGCCCCTGTGTTTTTAGATATTAAAAGTCAGCATTGTGTTAATCTATAGTTATGAAAAAAGTTGCATATACATAATTTCCTTAACATAGTGATACTTAACATGTTCCCTAGGTCCACTTCTCATCACCTATATATACTGCATATTTTAGGCAGGGTATCTTGTCCACTTTACTTTTATGTATATACAAATAAAAATTATATTTGTGCACAAATGGGATCTATTCTGTTTAGTTTAATCTTGTAAGGAGAAAGGAATCCAATTGTTAAAACTAAGGAAAGCAGTTTTTATAACTGCTGAGAACAAGTAATCTAAATATTGTTTTTCATTTAGTTTGCTAAATGGCGTCCTCTTAAGTAAATCCCATATCTATTATTCTTTATTCATTTCTATTGTATTCAGTTTTCTAGTTGTATTACATTTGCAAGGAAGTAATTATGAAAATACTCTGATTATAGCAAGTGATGATCAGCAGTGTTAAAGGAAAAACCATTTTCTCATGCATGCATTTCTTCAAAATTGAATTTTTGTTTGTGTTGTAGTTTGTACCATAGGTAGTAGTTTCAGGGAAAAAAAAATTCCCCTTTCCTTCAAGAAATACACTGTCACTTAGATTAGATATGAGCAATTAAACACATAATGTTAACATCAAACTCAGGGGTGGCTGGGTGGCTCAGTCGGTTAAACATCTGGCTCTTGATTTTGGGTCAGTTCACTGATCAAGCTGAAGGTGGAGCCTGCTTGGGATTCTTTCTCTCCCTTTCCTTCTGCCCTTCCCAACAACATTTGCATGCTCTTGCTCTCTTAAAAAAAAAAAAGAAAAAAATCAAACTCAATAAATTTAGATGAACCGTGATGCAAAGGGCAGGATTAGGGAAACCACCCAGAGGTTCCCACTGCATGGAGGTTTTAAAAAGAAGCAGTTACTCAGGGAATTTCATTAGACCCTTAGTGTCAAAGTTTTGACACTGCTTTTGTAGTCTCAACCTTAGGTGCCTAAAGAATCACCTGGGGAGCTTATAAAGCAAAGCAAAACGAAACAAAACAAAAAGCAAAACCAGAAACAATTTGTGCATGAACCCTAACCCTAGAGAATCCAGTTGTTTTGGCTAGGATGGGTCCAGGTGTTGCAAATTCTTTCAAACGTCTCCTGAGGAGTATAATTTGCACTGAGGATTGTGAACCACTGTCTATCACATAAAAATAGAAAATTTTTTATCATTTTTGCACTTTTGATTTATTTTCACATTGGTAATATATTTTTAGATTCAAATGCTTATTTATATTGATTGTAAGAAATTAATTTGTCAACAAAATTACATAGCTATGTTTTTTTTTTCTTTTTTTTCCTTCAATTTCTTGTAAAGCTGGATTTGTGTAGAGATTTACAACTAGATTTTATGTCAGCCTTTAGGAAATAATGCTTGGGTGTGAGCCAGTTAGATAATTCTACTATTTGGGAAAATGGCACCAGTGCAATTGTTTTTGTTCCTTCAATTTTAATGGTGAATTGTTCAAAAGTTTCTTAACTTTTTTTTCAAGCTAACTCAAAATGGAATTTTATTTTAAATGCTTTGAGATTGAAATGGTTTGGAGAAAATAAGTGCCTTTGTTAAGCCAACATCCACTGAATGCTACACGCATACAATTTCTACAACCATACACATAGTGACATGCTTACTAGAAATAATACATTCTTGTATTTTTGTTCTTCTGGGATTAGAGGGTAAAAACATAAATATCAACTATACCAGTGATTTTCCATCTTTCACATTTTACTTCTTCATAATATTCTATCAAATAATAAAGATTTCAAATTATTTCAAATACAATAAATAGCATCATAGATGTAACTTTGGCAATTAGCATATGTTTAAAAATTTTGTTGGGAATTTAGATATAAAATGTATTGATTTTATTTAAATATTCACAAAGCCTTATTTATATTATGATTTATGGAAAAGACAGCTTACTATCACCTGTAATATAGGAGTTAAAGGGGACTTTGATTGACATTTTTGTACCATCAACTCTTAAATCCTTCAGTAAAAGAAGGTGGGAAAGAACATTTAAAATTAATGTATACTTCTGGACCACCTGGGTGGCTCAGTCGGTTAAGTGGCAGACTCTTAACTTTGGCTCAGATCAGCATCTCAAGGTCCTGTGGTCAAGAGCCGTGTGGAGCCCTGTGGTGAGCTCTGAATTAGGCTCCACGTGTAATGGGGAGTCTGCTTAAGGATTCTCTCTCTCCCCCTCCCTCTGTCCCTTCCCCAGATCATGCTGTCTCTCTCTTTCTAAAATAAATAAATTACTCTTTAAAAAAATCAATATACCTTTCAAATAACCCACAACCATGATAATAGTTATAATTATACATGTATATATACACATAATTATATATACAGTATATACTATATGTATGTTATCATTGAATGGTTGTTTTGACTTTTGAGTTGGAGAATGTTGAAATGAAGTATTTGAGGGAGATCATTTTATCATCTGGATATAGAAAGGTTTGGAACATGAAAAAGGGTTGGTGAAATGAAAAGAGACTTTTGCAGTCACACTATTTTCAAAAAGACTATTGGTAACAATAACAATGACTCTCTGAAGTCTGAGAAGCTAAAATGCCCAGAGAAGGCACAAAACCATTAGTCACACTTGTTGGATACCCACATTGTTTTTACTAAATTTTGATTCTTTAAAGTTTTGAAAAATGAAGTATTAATTATTATTATAATGATTATATTTCTACTTACATAAGCAATTGTTGTCAAGTTCTTCCAATTTCCTTTGTCTCAGATTCTTGCTTTAGTTTTTGTTGTATGACATTTTTACCTTCTACCTTTACAATGCTGGTTAAGTGTGATACACATAGATGATGTCTTGAAACTCCAGCCTTGTTTTCTGTTTCAAAGATTTCATCATCTAGGTGCTGTAATTATCTTCCGCAAATACTTTGTTCTTCTTATGACCTCTTATATCAGAGTTATTGCCAACCTCCTAATGGAGGGTAGTTGTCAAATTACTTAAATCTCATAAATCCCAATTACCCTTGCATCTCTGAATAATTATTAACATTTATCTCTTTGACTCTCAAAAATAGTATAATTGGGGCAAGTAGTTATACGGATTATTTGGTCACTGAGTCAATCAGGGTTTTCTGTCTCACTAATCCTTACCTACCTACTTCTCCATACCATCACTCCCCTTTGGCTAAATCTCTCTGTAGTTTTTTGTTTTGTTTTGCTTTTGTTTTATTTCTTTTTGTTTGTTTGTTTTAACATAGAATGTATTATTTGTTTCAGGGGCACAGGTCTCTGATTCATCAGTCTTACATAATTCACACCGCTCACCATTGCACATATCCTCCCCAATGTCCATCACCCAGCCATGAATCCAAATATTTGAGAACAAAGAGAGAGAGGTTTAGAAACAAATTCCAGTTTTAGCACTCACAGCACTAGCTTACGCTTTGGACATAACTACACCTTTTTTCCTGGGTTTTTCACACTTTATTTCATTTAAATTTGTTCTAAGAAGGTCCGTCAAAGTCAAATGGAAAAGGACTTCTGGCAGGTCCATCATCTCAGTCATTCCCTAGGTATGTGTAAATTACACTTAAGCTGAAACTTTGCCCCCCCTCCACCTTCCAAACACCACACAGCCATTCCTCTATACATCCAAACTTAATCCAGCTCTTGCCGGTGTTCCAGCCGGTGCATGTCATGTCATGCTCCCTCTGTACTATTCTAGCTATTCCTTTCTTTTTAACTTCCATATGTAATCTCTTCCCAAGACAAATTAATTTGCTTACTCTACAGTCTTTATTTTTTCCAATCAGAGTACATATCCATTAATTCAACTGGAGTCTACTGAGTGTTCAAGATATTAAAGGGACAGGGTTAGATGTCCATTTGAACCCCAGTTTTTAAGGACATGAGCATCTAATGGCCTGTTACAGTTGACAATGACTCTAGCACCAGCTCTTTCACCTAAATTATGTATGTGTCACATACCATAACTTACCATAAACATTGACTAGTGAATATTTTTTCAATGTTCTCAAATTTTCAGATATGATTGTAAGTTAAATGAGAAGTATAATATATACCAGTTTACTTACATTATCTCATAGTGCCAAATACATCTTCATCTCAAATCCACTTAATAAACATTATTGACAATACTTCAAATTGCATATATTTCAGGTAAGCTAATAAACATATGTGCTCCTTTCCTTTCATATTAATTTAGTCCATGTATTACACCAAAAAGTGCATGAGAATACTGGTTAGTGCTATGGCTGGGGCAGGGCATCAGTACTGAAAAGTTTGGAATGTCTTATGGTGCCAGAAAATAAGGAAATATTCAAGCAAAATAGACACATACACACACCAAACACACCATGATGACTGAATGATAGAGGGATACAGTAGCCAAATAAAAGACCTCTCAATGGCCAAAGCAAGAACAATTTGAGCAACAAAATTAAGTGTTATAGGATTATAAGCTAAAGTATAGAATAATATGCATGAGTCCAAACTGTTAGACAGATATATCTCACTTTCTTGTGCTTTGCTTTAGTGAGCATCAAGATACTGCATTTTTAAAAAATTTATTTAACAGAGAAAGAGGTCACAAGTAGGCAAAAAAGCAGGCAGAGGGGGGAGGGGAAAGCAGTCTCCCTGCTGAACAGAGAGCCTGATGTGGGGTTCGATCCCAGGACCCTGGGATCATGACCTGAGCCAAAGGCAGAGGCTTTAACCCACTGAGCCACCCAGGCACCCTCAAGATATTGCATTTTTACAAGTTGAGGCTTATGGCAACCCTGTGTCAAGGGAATTCTGTTGGTATCAATTTTCCAACAGCTTCTGCTCACTTCCTATCTCTGTGTCACATTTTGTTATTTCTCCCAGTATTTCAAACTTTTCATTATTATTATACCTTTTATAGTAATTTGTAAACAGTGATTTTGATTGTGTTCTGACAGCTCCACCAAACCATCATTTGTCCTCAACAGAGTACTGAAATTATGTCAGTTAACAAGCCTACAATGGCCTCTGCATTCAAGTGAAAAGAAGAGTTCTATGCCTCTTCTAATCAAAAGCTAGAAATGATTATGCTTAGTGAGGAAAACAAGTCAAAAACTGAGACTGCCCAAAAGCTGCCCTCATGTGTCAAATAGCTGGCCGACACGTGAGTGCAAAGGGAAAGCTCCTGAAGAAAATTAAAAGTGCCATTTAGTGAACATATCAAAGATAAGAAAGCAAACAGCCTTATGATGACATGGAGAGAGTTTCAGTGGTCTGCATGGAAGATCAAACCAGCCACAACATTCCCTTAAACCAAAGCCTAATCCAGAGCAAGGTGGTAACTCTCCTCATTTCTATAAAGGTGAGAAAGTTGAGGAAGCTGCAGAAGAAAAGTATGAAGCTAGCAGAGGTTGGTTTATGAGGCTTAAGGAGAAAAGATGTCTCCATAACACAAGAGTGCATGGTGAAGCAGGCAGGGCTGATGTAAAAGCTGCAGCAAGTTCTCTAGGACATCAAGCTCAGATCATCAAGGTAGGTAGCTACACTCAGTCACAGATTTTCAGTGTAGCTGAAATAGGCTTCTGCTGGAAGAGGATGCCATCTAAAACTTTCATAGTCAGAGAGGAGAAGCCAATGCCTAGCTTCAAAGCTTCAAAGGGGGGCTGACTCTCTTGTTAGGGATGAATGCAGCTGGAGACAAGAAGTTGAAGCCAAAGCTCATCTACCATGCTGAAAATCCTAGGGCTCTTAAGAATAGAAAAATTATTTTTCTGGGTTCAGAAAACAAATTTTTTAAATAAATCATGTTATTAAAATTTTCTGATGCAAAACCAGGAATGAAGATTCTAAAATGTAAAGACTTCCATATATGTTTCACCTAATACTTTTACTTATTCCTTCTTAAAGTTTTTTTTTTTTTAGGATTTTTGTACTATTTAAACATATTTAAAGATTTTATTTATATGTATGTATTGTTGTATATACACAAACCTCTTTATTCACATGTGATTTCAACCATCAGATGGACTGTGGGAATGAGCCGCATGGCACAAAGTTGAAAATAATTGCCTTTAACAAAAACCATGGGGTATTTAATGGCTTGAAGCATAGGCACTGACTCCAGCTGTATATAGTACTTCATGTTGCCCAGCATGTAAGCAAATAAGCTATGTTTAGATTTCCCCAAAGTAAATTATTTGAATTCCTGACCATTGATCTGAAAGACAAGACCACTTCCAGCTCAGGCATACACTTACTCTGTGTTTGTTTTTAAATTTATGAGTGTATAGGTATAGTCTAATCAACCCCAAATCCAAAATGTCAGACATGAACTCACTGAGAGAGAGAGGTTGAGAGAAAAATGTGATCATGTGTATTCGGGTGTGGGTGCAAGGTGGCAGTGTTAGGGGGGGATTTAAACTGGAGACTGCCTAATTCAGAATTTCCTATACCTGGATCTTTGGTGTCTGTGACCACCAACAAAGTTTCCTCCAACGAAGCCGTCTGGATTAAATGTGTCTGCTGTACATTTTAGCTGACCTGAGAGTTCTGGTAAAGAGATTTATCTGCTAAACGCCATAGAGACTGCCAGATTCAACATACATCAGTTTAAGTGTATAGCATCGTATGCTGCCAGCAGTAGGTTATTTGATTTCTTTTCCTTTTAGTCTTTCTTTTGAGGATGTTCCAAAAATATTGATTACCTGCATTGAAAATTGTACTCTCCATGGAGATTTTTATTGCTTCCCTCCCACTCGTGATTATATATGCTTAATGGAGGTCTTTATAGAAGTATGTACAGTAGTGTTGTAGGATTGAATGAAATTAATTTTCTCAATGAATCAATCACCTATTGTTTTACAATGAATTGTTGGCATTCTGACTTAAAAAAACAATAATAATAAGTCTAACACCTTTCCTTGAAGAGTTCTGAGCAGAGTGAGGAAATTAACATTATGGAGCTCATATATGCCAGACAATTTGTTAGTGACTCTACATATTTATTTTTTAATTTATTTTCTCTACAATCTTATAAAGTGAGAAAAATAAAATTATGAGTATTTAAGCTTCCTTGTTCAAAGGTCTGTCTGCTGTAAAAATTCATGCACTTTTTAAGTTCTTTTTTATAATAAATATTTTATTTTAAGAGACTTTAAGAATTACAGAAACTTTGTAAAGAGAGTAGAGAGAATTCCCTTATAATCCACACCCATTTTTTTATTAATACATTAAATTATTAGTATGGTATATTTGTCACAACAAATGTATCAATATTCTTAAATTATTCCTAAAAGTTCATACTTTATTCAGATTTCTTAGTTTTTATCTAATGTACCTTTTCCGCAACCAAATTCCACCTATAATTCCGCAATACATTTAGTCACCATATCTTCTTACCCTACTCTAGATTGTGACAGTTTCTAAGATATTTCTTGTTTTTGATGATTTTGGCAGTTTTAAAGAGTACTGATCACATATTTCATAAAATAATCATTAATCAGAGTTTGTCTGATGTTTCTCTCATAACTAACCCACGGCTTTGGGTTTTGGGTTTTGGAGAGGAAGGCCACAGAGGAAAGTACCATAATTATCACGTCATGTTGACAGGACATGCATCAGCACTATTTACGTTGCTAACAGCAATGGCAAACCTGACAGTGTTTTTCACGTTTTTCCACTGTAAGGTTATTCTTTTCCTTCTTTTCCAAACTCTACTCATTGGAAGGAAGTTCTTATGTTTAGCCCACATTTAAAGTTGGGAAGTTATCCTTGATCTCCTGAGGAGTGTGATGGTTAATTTTATGTGTAAGTTGGAGAGGCTACAGTGCCCAGATATTTGGTCAAATATTATTCTGGATACTTTTGTAAGGCTCTTTTTAGAATGACTTTGAGTAAAGAAGATTACCACCCCCCCCCATACTGTGGGTGGGCTCATCCAATTGGATGAGGCCTTCATGAAAAAGACTGACATCCTCAAACAAAAAGGAATTCTGCAAGCCAACTATCTTTGGACTCAAACAGAAACTCTTCTCTGAGTCTTCAGTCTGCCAGCCTCTGAGGCAAACTTTGTAATTACCAAATCCCCACAATCACGAGATCATGAGTCACTTTCTTAAAATCAATCTTTCTCCCCAGAGATAGATAGATATATAAATAGATATCTATATCTATATACTTATTTATATATATATAGATATTTATATATAGATAGATATATAAAATACATTGTATTGGCTTTCTTTCTCTGGAGAACACAAAGTAATTCTAGGGAGTACTATCTATAAAATTTATTTGCAATATTTCTTTATAGGAAATTTACATTTGTTTCTTAGTTTATTGTATTTGTTTCATCAACTATTTATAGGCATACATTAGTGATATTGCAGGTTTGGTTCAATACCCCTGCAGTAAAGTTCATATCTCAATAAATGGAATCAAATAATATTTTAGTTTTTCAGTGCCTATAAAAGTTTTATTTATAGCATACTATAGCCTATTAAGTGTGCAATAGCATTATGTCTAAAAAAATGTACATACTTTAATTTAAAAAACTTTATTGCTCAGAAATGCTGACCATCATCTGAGCTTTTAGCAAGTGCTAATCTTTTGCTGGTGAGGGTCTTGCCTGGATGTTGATGGCTACTGACTAATCAGGGTGGTGGTTGCTAACAGTGGGGTGGCTGTGACAATTTCCCCAAATAAGGTAACAATGAACAACAAAGTAACTGATGAACCCCTCCTATCGTGAATGATTGCTCTATAGCATTTTACCCACAGGACTTTGCTCAAACTTAGTCAGTCCTCTGAAACCCTGCCACTGTTTTACCACTAATTTTCTGCATAATCTAAACCTTTCCTGTCCTTTCAAGAATCTTCACAGCATCTGCACCAGGAGGAAATTGCATCTCAAGAAACCATTTTCTTTGGTTATCCGAAGAAACAATTGCTTTTCCTTTCAAGTTTTATCAGGAGGTAGCAGCAAATTGGTCACATCATTAGGCTCTATTTCATAAGTAGTTCTCTCGCTATTTCTACCACATCTGTAATCCCTTCCTCCACTGATGTCTTGAACCCCTCAAAGTCATTCACAAGGTGGGATCAACTTCTTACAAACTCCTGTGAATGTTGATATTTTGAGCTCTTCCCATGAATCACAAATCTTCTCAATGGCATCTAGAATGGTGACTCTTTTGAGAAGGTTTTCCATTTCCTTTCCCTGATCCATCAGAAGAATCACCATCTATGGCAGCTATAGACTTACAAAATGTATTTCTTCAATATTAAGATTGAAAATCTAAATTACCTTTTGGTCATGGGCTAAACAATGAATGTTGTGTTAGCAGGCATGAAAACAACAATGATCCCATGGTATATCTCCATCTGAGCTCTTGGGTGACTAGATGTATTATCAATGAGCAGTCATATTTTGAAAGGATTTTTTTTTCCCCCCTGAGCAGTAGGTCTCAACAATGGGCTTAACCAATTCTGTAAACCATGTTGTAAACAGATGTTCTGCCATCTGGTCTTTTTGTGCCATTTATGGAGCACAGCCAGAATAAATTTAACACAATTCTTAAGGGCTGTAGGATTTTCAGCATGGTAGATGAGCCTTGGCTTCAACTTCTTGTCTCCAGCTGCATTCATCCCTAACAAGAGAGTCAGCCCCCCTTTGAAGCTTTGAAGCTAGGCATTGGCTTCTCCTCTCTGACTATGAAAGTATTAGATGGCATCCTCTTCCAGCAGAAGCCTATTTCAGCTACACTGAAAATCTGTGATTGAGTATAAGCTACCTACCTTGATGATCTGAGCTTGATGTCCTGGAGAACTTGCTGCAGCTTCTACATCAGCCCTGCCTGCTTCACCATGCACTCTTGTGTTATGGAGACATCTTTTCTCCTTAAGCCTCATAAACCAACCTCTGCTAGCTTCATACTTTTCTTCTGCAGCTTCCTCAACTTTCTCACCTTTATAGAAATGAGGAGAGTTACCACCTTGCTCTGGATTAGGCTTTGGTTTAAGGGAATGTTGTGGCTGGTTTGATCTTCCATGCAGACCACTGAAACTCTCTCCATGTCATCATAAGGCTGTTTGCTTTCTTATCTTTGATATGTTCACTAAATGGCACTTTAAATTTTCTTCAGGAGCTTTCCCTTTGCACTCACATGTTGGCCAGCTATTTGACATATGAGGGCAGCTTTTGGGCAGTCTCAGTTTTTGACTTGCTTTCCTCACTAAGCATAATCATTTCTAGCTTTTGATTAGAAGATACATAGGACTCTTCTTTTTACTTGAATGCAGATGCCATTATAGGCTTATTAATTGGCTTCATTTTTCAAAACTGCTGTGCCTCTAACACAGCAGAGAGAAATGAGCAAATAATGGGTTGGTTGGGTTGGAGTACTGAGAACACATACAATATTTATCCATTAAGTTTGTTATTGCGTATGGGTGTGGGTCATGATACCCCACAAATAATTGCAATACTAACATCAAAGACCACTGATCACCATAAAAATATAATGATAATAAAACTTAAAATATGGTGATGAGTACCAAAAGTGACACAGAGACTTGAGCTAAATAATTGTTATTGAAAAAAATGGCACCCATAAACTTGCTTGACACAGTGTTGCCACAGCCTTTGGTTTGCAAAAAAACATAATATTGCAAAGTACAGTAAAGCAAAGCTCAATAAAAGAAGGCACATGGCTGATAATTTAGATGGACATATTCAGTTGTAGATACAACTTTGAACTTTTTACTGTGATATATGAATAATACCCATGAGAAGTTAAAAAAACAAAATGTCCACAGCCTGCAATCAGAACTCTCATCAGAATCCAACTATGTTGACCCCATAACTTAGGCTTCCATCTCCCAAAAGTGGGAGAAATAAATTGTTAATTAGCAGCTGCCTCATCTGCACTAAGGTACCTAGTTGTAGGAGTCCTAAATGATCAAGAAGTCACTGTCCAAAACTGTCTGCAAGCCTGATCCATGAACCATATGGCCTCTTTCTCACTCCACATTTCTGAGACTCTGAATCAGCTTTATTCCACATCACCTACACCCTTGACCAACTAAATCAGAATCCACATTTGAACGAGATCCCTGTTGATGTTTGTACACTACTGTTTGAGAACACTGACCTAGTTTTTCAAGTGAATACTGAGCAATATGCCAATAGTCAGTGAAGAATACTTTCATTAAGTGCGTGAACTTGGAGCATGCTATTACAGAGCCTATGCTTACCAATTTCTAGTCCAACATATGTCTATTTGATTGATGCAAGAAGATTTATGCCCTATGGTATTTAACTATATTTTGACTAATTCTAAAGTTTTATTTTCCTGAACCTAGAGTCAGATGAAAAGGTAGTCTCAAGAGTGTGTTGATGGTTTTAGAACTCCCCTGAGTTTCATTAAGAATGGGGAATTTTTTTTTCCAGAAGTCTTCATCTTTTTTTTTTTTTAAGAAATCTTCAATTACTCTAGAATTGAGACTTCTAGATAGTTAAGGATTAGTTACAACTTTTGCCAACATATATTTTTTAACTTTTTGATTAATCTTATTTCATAGTATCTATGTTAAAATAAGGGTGCATGACTGCTCAGTGGTTAAGCACCAAACTCTTGGTTTTGGCTCAGGTCATGACCTCAGGTTCAATAGATGGAGTCCTGCTTTGTACTCTACACTCAGCATGGAGTCTGCTTGAGATTCTCTCTCCCTCTCTCTCTGCCCTATCCCCATTTGTGCCCTCCCTCCCTCTCATTCTCGCTCTCAAATAAATAAATCTTAAAAAAAAAAATCTCTTCAGTTTTCCTCGATTATTCTATATAAAATAAAATGCATCTTTTACCTTCTTGTATTTATTTGTATAAATCTTATTTATAGAAGATATTGAACATTGTATTACATTTTTTTCATTTATTTTATGTCTCTGCAACTAGATTGAAAGCCATATGAGAGCAAGAAGTTGGTTTAATTCACCATTGTACTCTAGTGCCTAACTTAATGTGTGGCACATTATTTGTACTTAATACATATGTGTCAGAATAAGAATCAATGTCATTCAGTAGCCTCCACTAGTTAGAAGTGAGGAATAAAGAGGTTATTAATCTCTCCATTTATGAAGAGTCCCCAGCCTGAATGCCAGTGAGATCAAGATAATCAATTCAAGAATTTTGTAAGGCTTAATCTAAGCCTAAGGGGATCTTCTGAAGCATTCTCAAGAGGGTGCAGTTATTAGAATGGTTAATGTATGTTGTGGTACTGTTCTTTAGAGTATCATTTGCTGTGTTTTTCCTTCATCTGGACTCACTAAATTTCTTCACTCATTTCTTGATAATCCTCATTCTTCCATATTTTTAGGAAAAAAAATATGCCCATAAAGAACTGAAAATTGGCAGTGAAAACATTTGATTATTCATTGTTACATTTAGTACTCTAAATGAAAAGGAAAAAATAAACACTTAATGCACACCTATGGAATATTTACATCCTATCCCAGACTCAAAAATTAAAAAGTCTAATGAAGGCAGAGAGAAAAGAGTTAAACGATAGAGAGATCAAGAAGCAAGAGCTACCAAGACCAATAGGTGCTAACATGTTAGCTGATATGGATGCTGTTCACTTGAACCGTCATAAGAAAAACAAATGGGTGCGGATTTTGATTCCACTGGACTCCCAGGGAATGATATAAAGAATGATACCATATGTTTCTTTTTGTCAGTTTTCCTAAAGCATAGCTGCATATTCATGAATTTGTTTCCTATTATTCCATCATTTTAAGTTCCGAAACTGTTTGTGCTTGTTTTTTTCAAATTTGTCATCATTTGAGCTAATTGTGCAAATAGTCTATTGTCTCTTTGTATGGATTCTTGTTTGTATGCTTTCAAAACTAATTAATCAGCACCTGCATAACTGTCTTCATATTTGTTCCAGCTCATGAAGTTAAAAAGATCTCAGAGGATCAGATTAATCATAACCAACATCTGTTTACAGGCTATGTTGTTGTGAACTCAAATGCAGATGTATAAAATCAACTGATCAGAATGTGATCTAACATATATTATTGTTCAATCTGCCAAGAGAAATGACTTTGACATGTTGAACAGTATTATCAATGAATGCAGTTAATTTTAATGTGATTCTTAAGACAGTCATTTATAGAGATCAGATTTACTCATTTTTTAAATAACTTGTTAAAAATGTAATTTATCAATTTATAAAAAGTTAGTTCATATGGTCAGAATTGGTCATGAGTACTGTCAGAAGAGAAAATGGTCTTCCTTGTGCCATTGCTCACACGCACGTCATCAAGACTCTCTCAAATTGTCTCACTGAACAAAAACATTAATAAAAGCTTCATGTGTTCTTGTTGTGTAAATATTGCTTTATCTGGGATAGCAAGTTCTTTCTTCCTGACAGTTTGAAAAGTTAATTCATCTAGTAATCCATTTACTTCCCTTGAACACATAACTGGAAACAGAGACCTAACCTTTTATTTATGGAAAGAATTTCAATGTCTTGGGTTTCTATACAAACCAGTATAATACATGAGCTGGGATGTGGAAGGTAGAAAAGCCAACAAGAGAAAATCTTGCCTGATTCAAAATTATTCCTAAGATTGACTCTATTATTTTAATGTAAAACTTGCAATTACAATCTCTGTTGTCCCCTAATACTTCTTGAGTAGACAAAACATGTCCACATGTCCAACATGTTAGAATAGAGACAAACCACATTTCAGCCTCAGCAGTACATAGGATGGTTTGCTAAAATACAACTTAACAACACTATGGAAATTAACTTATTGGTACTCCTGGGTGGTGAAGCCTGTTTATTTTTCTATATTCAATTTCTTTTCTAACCTTAAGGTCATAGTAATTACTAAATAAATTTCAAATCATTTTGACACCTCTTTCAAACTCCATTTATTAAATAAAAATACAAATATCTATTTGATGAGTTATTCCCATATTGGCTGTGACAGCCAGAATAAATACCATTGTATCAAAGACTTAATCATCTAATATGCTTTTAACTCACCAGAGTGTCCCTAAAGAATTTGAACCATTTCAATTCTGTGGAGTATTGGTAGTTTTTTCTTCTACACATTTATGTATAATAATCTAACATAAATTCAGATGATCACTGAAGAATTCTTTCTGTATGTTTAGAAATTGCCTCCAGACACTGGATTAAGTACAGTCTTTGGCATCATGCATTGGATAAATAAGACATGTGATGAGTAGAAAAGATCTATAAAGATCTAGAGCTACAAATGATTCTACATAGTTATAAAAATATGTTCTACACAGTTACAAAAACTATGTGTCACCTAAATTAACTTACAAGCATCACTGAAAAGGAGGCATGAAGAATTCCAAAAAATGGGAACCATTCAGAATTCTGTAACCACAAAAGGTAGCATAACTCACTATAATGAGTGGCATATTCACTCTACACAATGCCAAAAAATGCTTAAGATAAGATCCCGTAAATGTCAATGCTTGCTTGAGTGAGGCTACTGCAGGTTTAATCCCAACCACTCAAAATGGATTTATTGAAATATCTTCATTCAACCTTACATCTTAAAATAAATATCAAATAAAATATCCATTGGAGTGGGTTTAGATCCTCAGTTCTGTATTAGTAAAATGTTTTATAATATATAATTTGCTTAAAAATTTTGTTTAAAATTCATTTAAAAGCTACAGTGGGTTAATCATTTATTACTAGCTGCTACTTAGTAATTTACTCAAAATCTATTACTGTTTTCTTTTTTTTAACTTATTGTAAAATGTAGACTTTTAAAAAAGGATTTTACTTATTTATTTGACACAGAGAGAAAGAGAGAGTGCACAAGCAGGTGGAGTGTATGATGAGGGAGAAGCAGGTTGTCTGCTGAGCAAGAATCCCTATTCAGGACTCAAACCCAGGACACTGAGACCATGCTCTGAGCCAAAGGCAGGTGCTTAACATACTGAGCCACCCAAGCACCCCAAATGTAGACATTTTGTGTTTGCAGTACTTGGAAAAGATTCAGACATTTTTCTTTAAATGTACTACTAAAATACCCTCTGGTGTGTGAAGTGTTCTTGCAAACCATAATGAAAACAAAAAACTGAACTGTACTTTTTATATTATGCAGCCTACCAAAAAAAAAAAAAAAAAAAAAAAAAAAGCACAGTGACATCAAATGAGAAATACTATATGTTTAAACAAAACCATTAGCCAAAAAAAGAAGATTAAAAGGTGGCATTGAATCTAGTGCATTGTATATAACTTGGATATTCTAATACACTTCAACAAAATTTAACAAATTATTTCTTCCAAAATTTTGGATATATCTTTATAGAGTGGTACCTGCATACACATAAAAAGTGCTCCATGCAATACATGGTGCATAAACAATGAATTCTGAAACACTGAAATAAAATAAAATAAAGTAAAATTTATTTAAAAAAAAACTTTACAAATAATACAATCTCTAGATTTTAAAGTATAAACAGGTAGATTAATGTTGCCAGACCCAAAGAAAATTACATGTTTAACATTTGTTTGACAAATTTTCCCAGAGGATTAAAAAAAATTATCTTTAGTTATCCAGGAGATACTAACCAACTTCTGATATTATGTCTTAAATAAAATGAACAAGAAAGCCGAATGTGCTATGTTGACCACCAGGAATTATATCATTCAAACATGTAAAATGAATCAATGCTTTAGTAAGTATCAGAATAAGTACACTCAAAACTCCCCCAAAAAGAAAAAAAAAATTGCTGTTAAGCAAATACAGGCTTCTGCTGTAAGCAGTCAGGCACTGCCAGGAAATAGAAAGGAAAAAGCAAGTAATTTTCCTCTTGAGGAAATATTTGACTTCATCATAAAGAGCTTGTTCAACTTTTTGTGTGAATTTTCTTCTCCAGATGCATTTTATTTTTCCTCTTGGCCGGCATTACAGACATCATTATTAACTCTAGTGATTTCATACTAAACCTTTTTTTGTTTTGTTTTTTTATTTTATTTTATTTTATTTTATTTTATTTCTTTTCAGTGTTCCAGAAGCATTGTTTATGTGCCACACAGTGCTCCATGCAATACGTGCCCTCCATAATACCCACCACCAGGCTCATCCAACCCCTCTAAAACCCTCAGTTTGTTTCCCAGACTCCACAGTCTCTCATGGATTGTCTCTCCCTCTAGTTTCCCCCAACTCACTTCTCCTCTCCACCTTCCATTGAACTGTTGAAAGTAGAGGAAATGGTATGAAGAACAATAATGTGCCTTCTCCTCAAGTAGTTTGTGAATTACAGATGTGCCCTAAAATGTTAATTAAGAGGGACATTTTTTTTTGATTCCTTGCTCTTACATAAATCAGTAATCCCCTCTCAAACATTTCCAAGAATTGGCCATAGAGTATCTCATGCCTCTAAATCATCTATAATATAAACATCTCCATTCTTCAAGGGTGTTCATCAATTTTTTCAAAGTTATTCATTCCATTTTAAAATAATTATTATGCTTAGGAGATTTGTTTTTCTGAAATATCCCACCTTCTGTTCTAACATAACCTAATGAACATCGGAAAGTCTGATCAGAAATCTCCAATGTTACAGTCTTTAAAAAGTATCTGAGGGGCACCTGAGAGACTCAGGTGGTTAGGCATCTGCCTTCAGCTAATGTCATTACCACAATTTTATAATAACATGTATCCACCATTATAGAATTATGCAGATCGGTATCACTGCTCCCCAAATTTTCTGTGCTCCACCTATTTATCTCTAACTGCCCCCTATTTCTGCCAACCACTGATCTTTCTATTGTCTCCACAGTTTTGCTTTTTCTAAAATGTCATATACTTGGAAACATATCATATGCATCCTTTTCAGATTGCCTTCTTTCACTTAGTAATATGTATTTGTTTCCTTCATCTTTTCATGACTTTGATAGCTCATTTCCTTTCAGTGTTGAATAATATTTCATTGCCTGGTTGTACTGCCATTTAGATATCCATTCACTAATTGAAATGCATCCTGGCTGCTTCCCAGTTTTGGCCATAATAAACAAAGCTTCTACAAACATCCATGTACAAAGTTTTGCATGCACATATATTTTCAATGTTTTTGGGTAAATACCAAAAAGCAGAGTTGCCGGATTGTATAAGAAGGATATGTTTAGTTTTGTAAGAAACTGTCAAACTGTTTTTCAAAGTGACTATACCATTTTGCATTCCCACCACCAATAGATGAGAGTTCTTACTGCTCCACATCCTTTCAGGAGTTGTCAGTGTTCTTGATGTTGGCCATTCTTTTTTTTTTTTTTTTCAGTTTCAGCATTTTTTTTTTTTTAAATTTCTTTTCAGCGTAACAGAATTCATTGTTTTTGCACCATACCCAGTGCTCCATGCAAAGCATGCCCTCCATAATACCGGTCACCTGGCTCCCCCAACCTCCCACCCCCCACGATTTTGGCTGTTCTAATAGATGTATAATGATATCTCCTTCTTGTATTTCTCTAATGACAGAACCGGGAAGCATCTTTTCATATGCTAATTTTGGTTTATGATCTTTGGCACTTTTAAAAGGCCTAGTTGTTTTCTTATTGTTGGATTTTAAGTGTTGTCTTCCACTGTTTTTCATGTGTAAAGTTTTGCAGCTCCTTTGTAAATTTGTATACTCTCTCATACTTACTGCAGTTTGTTAGTGTGATGGTCAAAAATCATTCTTTTGTTAGTGTGAGAATTAAAAAAATATCAAAATATTTTCTATTGGCAGAGTTGACAGGAGACAGTTTGAAGTATATTCATATTTCTACTTGTGTAAAAAAAAAAGGGATTTATGGGAAAACAATATTAAAAACCTGTCTTTAGGAAACCCCCTAAAGTATGACAATAACTTTTTTTCTTGAGAATGCATTATACTATTGGTGTTTTTCTCTTGCCATCTAGCCAAATGAAAATGTATTTTTTAGAAATAGATTTATATTACTCTAGTTCTATTGTACTCTATTTGAACTTAAGGATAAAAATGGTTAATATCCCTATTAATATCTCTGAATTTGCAGTATATCTTGTAATTTTTTAATGTGACTTTGTAGTAGTAGTTATTTTTGATGATCTCACCTTTTTTTTATCACCCTGTATATAATAAGTATGATTTTTTGTCTATATTCCAGCTGTTGAAGAACATAGACAAATTATTATCTTAAATGTAGGCTTTCCTAAACAATAGCTGTTTATAATATTTCCACATATTGACTATTTTCATGGAAAGACATGTAAACAGAAACTGGCAGAAAAGGTAGTAAGAAGAAATGAGATCTATACTGTGTATAAAATTTATGAAATACTTTGGCAGAAGTGTATAAAATTCATTAAATATTTAATAAAAGTTAAGCAAGAATAGTTTTACCCATGCTATTTTTTAAATACATACTAAACACTTATAGAAGACCTTTTTCCCCCCAGAATATGAAGATAATTACAGAAGGAAATCCAAATAAAAATCTGGGAATTTTGATAAAAAAGGATCATGTTGGTTACAGAATGGGATAACATATTTGCAAATGACATTTCTGGTAAAGGGTTAGTATCCAAAATATATAAAGAACTTATAAAACTCAACACCTAAGAAAATGAATATTCCAATACAGCTGTATGTGTATTTCATGTGTAAAGTTTTGCAGCTCCTTTGTAAATTTGTATACTCTCTCATACTTACTGTAGAAAACAGAAAACAGTATGACGGTTCCTCAAGATGTTAAAAATAGAGCTACCCTATGAATCAGCAATGCACTACTAGGTATTTACCCCAAAGATACAGATGTAGAGAATAGAAGTGGTATTCATAGCAGCAATGTCCAAATTATCCAAACTGTAGAAGGAGCAGAGATGCCTTTCAATGGATGAGTGGATAAGAAAAGGTGGTACACATATACAATGGAATATTACTCAAACATCAGAAAGGATGAATACACACGATTTGTATTGACTGGATGGAACTGAAGGGGATTATTTTAAGTGAAATAAATCAAAAGAGGAAGACAATTATGATATGGTATCACTCATGTGAGAAACATAAGGAATAGCTTGGAGGACCACAGGGGAAGGGAGGAAAAACTGAATGGGAAGAAATCAGAGAGGAAGCCAAATCATGAGAGGCTCTGGACACTGGGGAAAAAAAAAGAGGGTTACAGAGAGGAGGTGGGTGGGGGGATGGGGTAACCAGGTGATGGTTATTACGGAGAACATGTGTTGTGATGAGCCTTGGGTGTTAAATGCAACTAATGAATTGTTAAACCCTACATCAAAAACTAATGTGCTATATGCTGGCTGACTTGACTGAACATAATAAAAATAAATAAACAAAAATAGGCAGAAGACATAATAGACATTTTTTCCAAAGAAGACATACACATGGCCAATAGATGTTAAGAAAAGATGCTCACCATGGCACATCACCAAGGAAATACAAATCAAAACTACCATGAGATATCACCTCACACTTCTCAGTATAGCTAAAATCAACAAAACAAAAAACAGCAGGAGTTGATGAGGATGTAGAGAAAGGGGAACCCTCTTGCATTGTTGGTGAGAATGCAAACTGATGCAATAAGTCAGCCAGAGAAAGACAAATAACATGATTTCACTGAGATGTGGAATATAAGAAACAAAACAAGGAAGCAAAGGGAAAAAAGAAAGAGAGAGAGGCAACCAAGAAACAGGCTCTAAAACTGATGGTTGCCAGAGGGAAGGTAGGTGGAGGGATGGATTAAATAGGTGATGGGATTAAGAAAGGCACATGTTGTGATAAACACTGGGTACTGTGTAGAAGTGCTGAATCACCTGAAACTAATATTACACTGTGTGTTAAATGACTGGAATTTAAATAAAAACTTAAAAAAATGAAAATAAAAAGTATTAGAGCCCCCTCCCCCAAATATCATGTTGGCAGTACTCAGAATCATTTTTGTCTAGGGGTGTTCAGGTGACTAGGTGCGTAAAGCATTGGACTTTTGATTTTGGCTTAGTTATGATCTTAGGGTTGTGAGATTGAGCCCTGCATCAGACACTGTGCCAAGCAGGAAGTCTGCTTAAGATTCATTCCCCTCCCTTTACCCTTCCCCCCACTATCTCTGTCTCTCATATAAATAAATAAATCTTTTAAAAAATCATTTTTGTCTAACATTGCAAAATCTTACTGGAAATATGCATAATCTAATATAGGAATAATTGGGCTTTTTTTTTTTTTGCATTTCTTTTCAAGATATAGCAACCAAAAAGGAATTAAATAAACTTAAAGATATATTTTTATATGGATTTTATTTTTAAAGATTTTATTTACTTATTTGACAGACAGATCACAAGTAGGCAGAAAGGCAGGCAGAGAGAGAGGGGGAAGCAGGCTCCCCGCTGAGCAGAGAGCCTGATGCGGGGCTCCATCCCAGGACTCTGAGATCATGACCAGAGCTGAAGGCAGAGGCTTTAACCCACTGAGCCACCCAGGTGCCCCTATGTGGATTTTTATATAAACATTCTTAGACAAATAATAGGTATGTGTACAACTAACCAGTTGTAAAATGACAATAATGATAATTTCTATGTTGTAAAATAATAATGTTTTTCATTTCCTTTGTACATATATACTTTTCTTTTTTTCCTTTTTTTTAAGATTTTATGTATTTATTTGACAGAGATCACAAGTAGGCAGAGAGGCAGGCAGAGAGAGAGGGGGAAGCAGGCTCCCCGCTGAGCAGAGAGCCTGATGCAGGGCTCGATCCCACGACCCTGAGATCATGACTGGAACCGAAGGCAGAGGCTTAACCCACTGAGCCACCCAGGTGCCCCTACTTTTATTTTTTTCTACAATGCCTTTATTTCCCAAAATATTTCAAATAAAAATTTTTAAAGACTGTATTTATTTATTTGTCAGAAAGAGAGAGCATAAACAGGGGGAGTGGCAGGCAGAGGAAGAAGCAGACTACCGGGGTGCCTGCGTGGCTCCGTGGGTTTAGCCTCTGCCTTCAGATCAGGTCATAATCTCAGGGTCCTGGGACCGAGCCCCACGTCTGACTCTCTGCTCAGCAGGGAGCCTTGCCTCCTCCTCTCTCTCTGCCTGCCTCTCTGCCTACTTGTGATCTCTCTGTCCGTCAAATAAACAAATAAAATCTTAAAAAAATAAAAAGAAGAAGTAAAAAGGAGAAGAAGAAGACTCTCCAGAGAGCAGGGAATCAATGACAGGACCCTGTGATCATGACCTGAGCCATTGGCAGACACTTAACCAACTGAGCCACCCAGGCATCCTCAAATAAGAATTTTGATCTAAATTTTCAAGTTGTCCTATTTTTCCTCTTTACTGATGTCATTGATGAAAAATTTTGGAAACTCATTAATGGTAGCTTAGAAGTTTATTCACAATGGACTTACCCATAGACTAAAATAAAATGGAAAAGTTAGATAATTAGTATGTTGATCATTAAATACATTAAAATAATACATTCAGAACAATTATTCAAAAGTTATACTTTAATTTTTCATATTGCTAGCCTAGTCTTGGATCTTATTTTCTTTCCCAAGGAGGAAAATCTGTTTTATTTTTCCCAAAATGGAAAAAAGGATAATCTTTAGAATAACTTACCTTCAATCTGGTATAAAAAGGATGACTCACAGGTATGCCTATTAATCATTTCAAAATATTTTATAAGATTATATTTCTCTATTTTGTACCTAATTATATTTTAATGATCCATAACTACATGTGGGATGTAGGGAAACCAATCATTAGCCAACAGTACTTGCATAACAGACAGAAAAGAAATCAAACTGGTTACTTCCTTAGCTTGGCCGACGGTTAGAATTTATAAACACCTAAGTAGGATATTCCATTGAGTATGATAAGATTGATCACATAAGTAGAAAGTAATCACACCAAATTTCTTTTAGACATATTGCTATGGTCAAGCTATATTACTCTCCATAACATAACAGACAGGGAAAAGAACAGGTCATAGTAGTTACAATTTGCAATTTTTCTTAGTTAAATCCTTGAACTTAGAAATCAAGTTAAAATTGTAATTTCTATAAATAAAAATCAAACACTAAAATATATGCAAAAATGAATTCTAATAAAATCTGTGCTATTAAAAATACATCTTTTAAGACAATGTTGTACTATTCCTGACATGAAAAAAATCTATATTTTGAATTATGAACCAACTTCATGTTATTAGAAATATGTGTCCTCTAAACCAATGGAAACTGGCATTCTTGTCTGAACAGAAACAGCTTGGAAAAAAAAATTCTCATTTTATAATCATTTCAGTATATGCATGATGACATTTAGAAACATCTGGTTTTAATGAGGTCCAGAGGACATTCCAGAATGGTGGGGTCTAGATGTGCAGATATGTAAAAAGCACTTCTTATTAATTTTAATAATTGGAATGCATAAAATGGATAGCTCAGGCTAAAGAAAGACAGGAATCATTATTTTTTGAGGTTCTTTGAAAAAAGAATCATAGAATTAATTTGAATACCTGGATTATATACTGTCTGATGAGCAATTTTTTGATTTGTTGATCTGAAATCAAAGTCATAGTTGATTTTTATCCAAGATTCTTGACAGGCAAAAATAAATGACACCAATTCAATAACTGAAAAATCAGCATCCACAGTAATAGCCTGTTAATACAGTATCGCATGGGAGAAAAATTAAACTTGGCCTTACCCTAATGACCTTAGGATTTTTACTTGTCTTAATTTAGTGATCTCAACATCCCAACTTCTTAGCAATTTATATAAAATAAAATTAAGAGCATAATAATTGCCATATAAAAATTAGTGAAATTATTTTATAATTATTTTACCCTAGATTATAAACCATAGGGAATTATATGCAAATTTGGTTATGAATTTGTATGTGTGTAGGTAAACTAGGTTTTACAAAATTGCTTCAGAATGTAGAAATAGTGGAAAGATTTTACCCAAAAGCATATGAAACCTAATTGTAGCTTTTCACTTTCCAAAAGAGAAAAGGAAATCTAAAGTTTGATTTTATGGATATTAGATAAAGTCAGTCTACTTAAAGTTGCTTCACTTTTTAAAATTTTTATCTGAGGGCTGCCACAAAATCTTACCTATGGAGGGTTATTTCATTATGTTACTTTGCTATGGGGTAATATTTTTTTTCTCTCTTATATAAAGTACTAATTTATTTGAGGTAAATGTACAAAAATTGAAGACTTCTTTCCTGGGTGGGGAGATTTAAATTTAAGTATGTCCACCTGCTGCCTGTATTGGAATAGTATATATCAAAGTGTGGAAAAGAGTGGGAAAGTATTTTCAATCTGATGTTTTACATTTGTGGCGGGATAAGCTGGTAGGGAGGGAGCCTAAGATTTATATAAGGAATTTTATTGAATAAAAATTATAACAAAAATATTTGGAGGGAAATTCCCAAAGATTAGCTATTGAATTGACACATACATACCATTTATTATGGGTCAAGTACGATTCTCCTTGCTTTGAAAATATTAACATCCTTGGAGTGTTTGGGTGGCTCAGTAGGTTAAAAACTGCTTTCAGCTTAGGTCATGATCCTGGGGTCCTGGGATCCAGTTCTGCTTTTGCAGGGAGCCTGCTTCCTCCTCTCTCTCTGCCTGCCTCTCTGCCTACTTGTGATCTGTCTGTCAAATAGATAAATAAAATCTTTAAAAAAAATTAACATCCTTGGATTTCTTAACAATTCTGAGGTAGGAATCTCTATTATTTCTACTTTATAATGAAGAAACTGAAGTAAGAATAGTTAGGTAACTTGACGCAGTTTAGTGAGCTAAAAAGTTGCAAAGCTGCTCTATTCTTTATTCGTTGTTAGACTGAAGACTGAGGTTAAAATCTCAAGACTGAGGTTGAAATATATTCTATTTTTAGAGAGACACTGAGAAAGTCCAGGGAATTTCTGACATGAGTTACCACCAAATTCTTCAATGCACTGACTAACTCTAGGGTTTATTTTAGAAATTTATGAAAAGTGTGATTACGCAAGGAACAGAAAATAAAAATGGGTTTCTGCATTATTGTAGCACCTCAATATGGGAGATACAGTACAGAAAGGAGGGACGGTCTTCACAATCACTTCAAATAACTCACAATTAAAAAATGGAAATTTTAAGATATTTCTGAGCTCAAGATAACTTAAATACATTCTTCAATACCTGACTTTGTTATAGTTTTCTCAACCATGGAAACATAATAATCTCTTAAAATAGGTTCTTAGGCAGCCTCCCTGGATTTTTGTTTTTTTTAATCTGTCTCCTAAGTACTTTAGAAAATTCAATTCAATGGAGATTTCTACAACTCTACTCTGTAGCAAGTAGAATCTTTGGGTAAAAATTAAGTTTGAAATAGCCGCCTCTTAACACACACACATACACACACATTCACATGCAAACACTCACATCATATATATGGTACACATTTGTATACACACATGCAAATATGGTGAAAAAGTAGAAAATAGGACCTTGTCATTAACAGAATTTATAATTTGTTTGGGAGCCAAAAATAAACCTATTGAATAATTATTACACAAAAAAGTCAATTCTGTGATAACCATAAATTTGAAGGTATTTATTTATCTTTTGCCTCCAACTCTTTCTTCAAGTAAAGTCTTATGTAGAAACTAAAGTTGTCAAACATATAAAACATAGCTCCGGGGGCTACTGGAGGGTACAGTTGGTTAAGCAAGCAACACTTGGTTTCTGTTCAGGTTAAGATATCATGGTCATGAGATTGAGCCCTGCTTAGTCTACTTGAAATTCTCTCTCTATCCCTCCCCTCCTGCTGTGTTCTCTCTCTCTCTCTCCCTGTCTCACTCTTGCCCTAAAATAAATAAATAAATCTTAAAAAACAAAACAAAACAACAAAAAACTCCTGTGGTTGAAGCATATGTGGAGAGGCAAGGTTCTCTCATGTAATGTCATCCCTCAGAAAGCTCCTGAGAAGTTTAACAGGACTACAGATGGAGTAGAGAATGAAAACCACTGAGAGAGAGTCAGCTCAGTAACAGAAAATCATATTGTATAAGATACACCAGGCAAACTCCACAGTGGTGAGTTTCAATAAGAACAACAAAGTAAATGTAAAATTTAATTCAGTTATTCATATATTTTATCTTCAGACTAAATGGTTAAAATACTCAACATCAAGTCTTCAATCTGGTAATTATTTTACAGTTTTTAAGCCCAAGGCCAAAGTGTCAAATCTGTCTTTTTTTAAAAAAATTAACATCTTATTAATTTATTCATCCTGTTGTGTTCAAGACAATTTAGTAAAAATACTTAAGGAATAATCAGTCCAAACAAATAAAAATAGTTTTGATTTTTTTCTCAAAAATAATTGTGTTCGTTTCACATAAGGAAAGAGTTAAAAACAAAAACAAAACAAAACAAAAAAAAACTATGAGGAGCAAAATTCTAATCATATTTTCCATGTTTAAGGTAAAAGCACTCTACGTACAGATATTTAATAATATGACATGGTTTAAATTGAAAACTGGTGAAAATAATTTAAATTATTATCATGAACTAAAATAAGTTAATGTAATTAGAATGGGAAGACTTAATCTTTACAATTTGGCATATTCCATCTAGTAATAAAACGACTTTGTTTTTGACAAAGATGTTACTCATTTATTTCCAGAGTACATCTTAGAAAAACTACATCAGAAAATATGCTATAAAGAAATGAAATAAAAAAGTTACATCTTTGGGCACCTGGGTGGCTCAGTGGGTTAAGCCGCTGCCTTCGGCTCAGGTCATGATCTCGGGGTCCTGGGATCGAGTCCCGCATTGGGCTGTCTGCTCAGCAGGAGCCTGCTTCCTCCTCTCTCTCTCTCTGCCTGCCTCTCTGCCTACTCGTGATCTCTCTCTGTCAAATAAATAAATAAAATCTAAAAAAAAAAAAGTTACATCTTTATAAAAGTTATATTTTTAATTTTTAAAAGGAAAAATAGTAACTAGTATGTACTGAACTTAGATTACATTTGTTTTCATACTCATGCTTCTTAAAGTAGAAGCAGCTATTATTAACTGAGAATTTGCAAAGATCCATGCATTCTTGTTAAGTCTTTGCTAAACTTGGTTCATAGATTTCATTGGTTTAATTCAATATATAAATCAACATTTTGAAAAACTGAGTCCTGAAGATATTAAGAAACTTTTTCTAATTTTCAAAATCAAAATATGGCAAAAATAACGACAAAGTTGGGTCTCTCTGGCTTTAAATCTTGTGCTCTTAAACAATTTACAATTCTATATTCTGAACTCTTAAAAAGTAATCCAGGAAACATCTGGAAACTACTAATTTCCACTGAATATAATTAATAAATAAATAATAAATAACTTATTCATAGAATTCATCTATGATCTGCTAATCACAGAATGACCCTTAAAAGTGATTAAAAACAAAACTGTCATAGCTCTTTACATCAATCACAATGTTTCTTCCAGATAGTCATTTACAAAGTGAAATGACATAGAAACAACTGGAAGACAATAATCCAATTTGAAATTCATGAATTGATTAGATTTATGGTGATTGTCACCTGTACATAGGTAGGTATGTATCTGATTAGCTTATATTTGTGTAATAATTATTCTACGTTACATAGAATATACTTCTTCCTGTCCCATTTATCATTGAATTCTCATTTTAGCTCCATGAATAGCTCGTTATTTTTCTCACTTTAAAGCTATTTTGGGAAGGTCAATTAATTTGACCGATAGTACACAAAGACCAAACAGTAGAGTCAGAAGCAAACAGCCTTTCAATTCTATACCCTCTCATCACAGCTGACTCTCCTGTTGTACTTTTCTAGATCCAATATAATGTGCAGAGCTTAACAATACACTCACATGTACAGGGATACCTGGGTGGCTCAGTTGGTAAAGCGTCTGCCTTCAGTTCAGGTCATGATCCCCAAATTCCAGGATCAAGTCCCACATCAGGATCCTTGCTCAGTGGGGACCCTGCTACTCCCTCTGCCTGCTCTACCTGTTCTGCCTGCAACCCTCTGTGCTTTTGCTCTCTCTCTGACAAATAAATAAAGTCTTAATAAATAAATTCAGATGTACATTATTTTCACTTAAAAAATATGTTCACCCACAAAAATTAATTATACATTTAATTATAATACAGTTTTGAATAAAACATTTGTATAACTGAATGTCAAATTGCCTAATTTAGTAAGAAATTTCAGCATTTCTGTAGGTATAAAGATAATAATCAAACTTTATGATTTTATCTAGACAAATATTTGACTTACATATTTTTCATACAATAGTAATTCAATTTAATTTTGTGTATACACTGAATAATATTAAGAAATTTCTATAGTAGCAATTGTAGATAATGTTACTAATTCAATGCTTATATGGAAAACGTTCATGAACATTTGTATGTATGTACGAAAAACATTCATATTGACCTTTACTTGAGATAACATTGTTATGACTCATAACCACAAAGACTGAGGTCTGTCCATAATGAAACTACCACTTACTGCATAGTCCACTTGTCACTAGCCTATGGTTTATACTGACCATAGTAGAAAATCTTGATTTTTGCCTCTTTTATTTGTTATATAGCAAGACTCCTCCATAATTCAGTAATTTAAAGAAAAATAGAAGTTGATTATCTTTTATATTTAGTCCTTCCAGCATACATTAGTGCAGTAAGTCTACTCTAATGGATCATTTAGGGACATCAGCTCCTTCTGTTTTGCTCCAACATATGTTAGCATCATTTTTTTGAATTGTCAAATTCATATCACTCTTTGCCAGGTTCTGTATTCCAAAGGGCAGGGAAGGAAAAGAACATGACTGAGCATGTGTCTAATGTTTAAACCTAGATCCAGAAAACAGTAGATAATACATCTGCTCACATTCTGTGGGTAAGACTTAGCCATATGGCTATACCTAGTGGCAAGGGAGGGTTTGTGGCTGCCAGATATACTCTATTGCCATGGAACAAGGGAAAATGGTTGGGAATGTGCAACTACTGGTATGGCATGACTTCCATCTTTGGTCACTTAAGCATCCATGTTCATTGTCCTTCCACATATAGACACAAACCCTCCTTCTACAGGAGAGACAACTCAATAATATATACAGATACCACCTCTGACTTAAATTTGGGTTATGGGTGTAAAGGACTATATTCTCCATCAGTTACAAATGAAGTTCCTTAGTGACTGGCAAAATCAAGTCCATGTTATCTAATTCTTCCCTCCCCCAATGCATATATGCCCACCTAATAAAGGCAGGTTATGGAGCAATACAATATCCATTCAGAAATGGAAATAACTAAAAAAAAAGGCCACATAGTTATTGTTTTATAAGAATGTTAGAATTCTGTAAGGCTAGAATTCCAAAGATACATCTGCTATGACTTTAGAGAATTTCCTTAATTCTAGGAAAAACTATCTTCATTGTTTGAAGAAGGAAGAAAATTTACCAGTGTGTCTCCAGCCTTGAAATTGACAAAAAAGAAAAGATTAGATAAACAGAAGATGCAGAAAGTCCAACTATAAAGAAGTAAGTAAGGTGACCATGTAATTTGTCATCAAATAGGGGCACATTTAATATTGAAAGCTGATTCTAAAAATGATTAATAGTGCTTAACTGATCTACTAGGAGCACAGCCAGGATTTTTCTAGACAAATTTTAAATAATAGTCATTCTGCTTGAAATTAGAAAAAGACAGGTCATGTGGAAGAAGGCCTATAGTCATGGAAGAAGCTCTGGGATCATGATTAGATAACTCCTTCCTTGAAAGGAAGACTATGAATGTAGGAAATAAATACTCTAATACCTAGGTTTCTCTCTCAGTGAGTCCTCCTTCTCTTTGTACTGTCTTCCATTCCAGCTCTAGTGTTGAAGTCTGCATATAACAGCTTTCAAGAACATGGCTGGAGAAGGGTGGAGAATAAATTGTAGCATCAGAAGGAGGTATGAAGGGAGAGATCATGAAGAATTATCCAACACACATCTATTGAAAACCGAAAAACTGACAATACTTTGACAACATTCTAGGACTCATCCCCCATGTATCCATTCAAGAAATATAGCATCTATATGACTGCATCCACATTTGCGGGGACAGAAAATAAATTCTCTAGTTCACAGCAGTTTCCCTGTTTCCACATGGGTCTCCTCATTTACTGAGTTTCTTCCCTGTAGGTGACTGTATCAGCATCCATAGACATCTAATTACTGTGCCACTGATAGTAAAGCAAAGAACAAGTCAGCAAAGGAGAGAGTCCCACCATAAAATGGTTGTTATAACAAAATCTCGCAACACTTATTCAACACATCCTATAAAAGAGAGTTATGCTAGTAGCAAATTCAAATACTTCGCAAGCATATCCCTATTAGAGAGATATGTGCATTAGGTAAACAGCCAAAAACCAGTGAATATCTCAAATATATTACTATCTTAGCCCTGTATGAAATAACCAAGCGACTTAGTTTCTAAATGGAAGGTCTGCATTTGTCAAATTCATAAAATTGTCAGGTCTAGCACTGTCCAATAGAAATATATTGTGTAATTTTAAATTTTCTAGGTGCCACGTTGAAAAAAAGGATAGAAAAGAAAAGGAAACAGGTAAAATTAGTTTTATATATTAGTTTTATATATATTTTATCCCAATATGTAAAAATAATTTTACCATATAACCAAAGAACAATTATATTTACAGTTTGTTTTTTACTAAGTCTTGAAACCCACTGAGTATTTTTCACTTACAGAACACCTCAGTTTGGACTAGACACATTTCAAGTGTTCAATAGGATTGTGTGGCTAGTGGCTTCTATATTGAATGGGGCAGGTCTAGTCTTTTTTTTTTTAAGATTTTATTTATTAATTTGTCAGAGAGCGTGAGCACAGGCAGACAGAGAGGTAGGCAGAGGCAGAGGGAGAAGCAGGCTCCCTGCTGAGCAAGGAGCCCGCCATGGGACCCGATCCCAGGACACTGCGATCATGACCTGAGCCGAAGGCAGCTGCTTAACCAACTGAGCCACCCAGGCATCCCAGGTCTAGTCTTTTTAAAACCCGTGTTTCTCATTATAAATTTTAAACTATGTACCAGTCAGAGCCTTTCACATTTAGTTGCTCTTAGTCTCTTTGAGTTTAATGCACCATGGGTCAGAGTTAATATGAAAATTCTTGATCTGTAAAGATAACAACCAATCTTCTTACCTACTAACTCTCCCTATGTATCCACCTGAACTTCCAAATGATATCCAATAAGATATTACACACTCTTCAGCAATTATTGTACCTTATAACCTAGAATACAAGGATTATCATTGTAAATATTCTATAAATATTTCCTGAAATTATATTTTATCATTATTTTCCTAATTTGAATTATTAATCTTTTGGAAACGATTTTCTCTAATCTTATGGAAAATATTCTGGAATATTCTTTTAACAGTCTTTCCTTTCCATGATCTATCCTTAAAATGGTTATGGAATTGTTCCATACAAAGAGTTGTCACTTTGACCATTACAGTTTGTTCTAAAAGTTTGAGACAAATGTTTAAGTCTCTCCTGCCCCTGGTCCAAAGCATACCCATGACGTGGTTTCACTGCTCTCCTGATTTAACATTCCCATGAAAGGGAAAGAGTGCGCCTTCACCAGCCTTCTGCTCCCTGTCTCCAAGTATTTTGCTTTATGTCACTGATCCTCAACACAATTCAGTCTGTTTAAATTAAAACACATGCCATTATCTACATTCTTCTGGGGAAGAGCCTGCATTTTACATGCTGAAATGTCATTCATCTTGCCTTATTTACTGCTTGTATAAATGAACTCATTTCCAAGATGCTGTTAAAACAAAAACAATAACAGCAGAAAAGTTCTATTAGGAAAAGGAGCCCCCTAGCAATTCTTGCTTCACAGTCCATTGCTTCCCACAATCAGTAAACTACGGAGTTCACTAAAAGTAATTTAGACTAATGGTTTGGAAAAGCAATCCAAATAAGGTGTCATTACAGAATAATGCAAACTGCGTTTATTTCCCAGTCACTGGAAGAAATCTTTCAGAGATCTTGGAAGGAAACCTGTGGATACTTTTCACAGGCCTTCCTCAAACAGGCAGCCTGGGTGAGGATCTAGGTTTTTAGAAAATGCCTTTCCTACATAGAGAGGACTTCCATTTAATAGGATCACCAGATCTGAGGGCCCAAAGGGTTTCATAGATTACACTTTAGGGACTATATGGGAAACAAAGGCAAAAAAATAAAAAAATTTCCTTACTACTTACAGCCCATTGACAAGTCCTTGAAACAGGCAGAGTGACATTCCTCTGGGAATTCAGCTGCCTCATGTTAATACTTTGCTAAAGGCAATCTTAGCCCAACCCTCAGGATCCTGTAAGTCCACTTTAACATATAAATATTTCTTTGGAAACTTCCTTTATCTTGACCCCAAGATACATGTTGGCAATCATCCTCGGAGAATATGACCCATTGGTATACATTTGAACAGTCTCAGGACTGAACTTTCCTAAGCAGTAATAAATGACTTTTTTTCTGACAGGAGCTAGCCTCTTTCAGGATCCTGGAAACTTTGTTTCTGAAATATCTGGGAGTCTCACACTATCCCTAATCCCCTCCCAACTTGAATGTATATAATGGGCCACTCCTCAAGATCAGTGCAGGTCTTTCTGCCTACCAGTCATGTCCCGGTGCTTTACTAAAACCACCTGTTTGCACAAGACATCTCAAGAATTCTTTCTTGGTCATCAACTTTGAACCCTACCTAACACCTTGCCTACATCAGGGACATGGTAAATTATTAATGAAAACACAAGTCAGTGGATATGTAAGTATGTAAAAATCTAGGCCAAATACAGTGCAATATAATATTATTATAAACATGAGCCCAGACCACCTGAAATTATAAAAATTAATGGAAAGATAAACAAATATCAAGACCCCCCCATAAATAAAAATAAATTGTTTGCTATTTATGCAAACAAGGATAAGTACTTTGATATCATCTATGCCATCTAATGATAAAAGTTAAGTTCCTGAAAGTGGTCCTATTCATGTAACACAAAATAAAATTGAATCAAATCAAGTATCGGGAACAACATCCTTTTATCGGAGGAAAGTCCATCATTTGTTTGATGAAAATGTAGAAAATATTACACTATCAAGCTGACATGATTTTTCTCTACCATAAGAAAAAAACCTGAATATCAAGTTCATTCTCTTAGAACTGATAATTAATAGTTTCCACCTATTTACTACACTCCTTCTTTCTGTCTTTTTAGGAGCTCTGATCGAATGGCAGTATGTCTCTCACTTAATTAGAGATACTGTTTGCAGATCTGGTTGGTGGTTGTGTGCTCCTTAGTCTCCTCTCTTTCTTTTGTTCTTTTACTCTTTCTTTTTTTCCTTTTACTTTTCAAAGTGAAAAAAGGTTTACTCAAGCCATGTGCTGGGGAAGGGAGCAATGATTAAAGTTGATCTCCCACATCTGAGAGGCATTTTCCTACTCTCAAATATAGCTGCATAGAACTACAGCCCTAGTCATTTTATTGCTCTTTCCCCAAAGAGAGAGAGAGCTCTCTCTCCTTTTCTACTGTCCAGCTTTTCCAAAAGAGAATCCACATAAAAGGACCCAGAGTCTCTGGAGATAAAGTTTCACCTATCATGTACCTGTCTTTGCTAGGTTTGCATAAGAACCCACCCTCATTGATGGAAAACAAGTACGGTGTGAACCAGGGTCAAGGTAGGAGATATTTCCATCTTATACTGAATTTGAAATCATTTTCTTTTTAAACTCCTGGGCTTTGGCCTCAAGGTCTGCTTTACAGTCTAAACTTTTTTTTTTCTTTTACATTTTTACTGTGTTTTATATGATTCCTTTTTTTTATTTTATTTTTTTTCCAATGTGAAATCCAAATTGTGGACAAAGTTGTAATTCTTGCTCATGATGGTTTATTTGTGGCTGGACATGTTTTGAATATTCTGCTAGGTTTATATGTGACATTTACTTGCTGGGTCCATACAGAATTACTCAAAAAGGACAGAAGACCTGACTCAGTTAACACATTTTATAACTTAAATTTGTGGAAACAGAATGTAGACACAAACGTCCATTTTGATGACACATCTTAGTAAATTGTTTACCAAAACACGTCTGTATATCTTTATCATAATTTGAAATGTTCAGCTATTTTATGTGTGAGAAAGTACCATTCTGACTTAATAAAGAGATATTATAGTTAATACACTTCTCATGCCTATTCTCAACAATGATTAAACTTACCTCCTGGTTAGATCTATAGGGGTGAGTGTAGATAAGTCACAGTGAGGCAATGTGCTTTGTTCACCAGCACATACACACAGTGAGGCAGTAAGTCACTTGGTAGAGAACAGTAGGACCCTTACTGCAGCTGTTAGGTAAATGTCTGATTCATTTGAGGACTGGACTGAAAAATATGCAATAAAGATTTTACATTAACCAGTATCTCAGGTTGAAGGACTGTGGGCTAAAAATTATTCATCTCGGGGATCCTAGGTGGCTCAGTGGGTTAAGCCTCTATCTTCAGCTCAGGTCATGATCTCAGGGTCTTGGGATCGAGCCCCACTTTGGCTCTCTGCTCAGCAGGAAGCCTGTTTCCCTTCCTCCACGACCTGCCTCTCTGCCTACTTATGATCTGTCTGCTAAATAAACAAATAAAATCTTTAAAAAAATTATTCATCTATGTAAACACAAACTCATAACTGTAATACCTTACTATTTCTGCCTCAGATATGATTAGAATTGGTAATATGAGAACATACCCACTGACACAGTTCCTTTAGATATAATTATCTTTTGCTTATATTAACAAAGGTATTGTACTAATCAGAAATCAATCTGGCTCCACTTATAACCAGCACAAAGTAGAACAATGTTTTTTCACTAGACTTACTTCTGAGCAGCTATTTTTGGCTCTGTATCTGGGCCAGCCACCTAATGTCCTGACATACTCACATTTGCCTTTCTTGTTCTTTGAAATCTGATTAATTTATCGCATTCCCATTCCCAGAACAGTTTCTTATTACAGACAACTATTACTATGTGGTGCACAATTTTTCTTGTAACCCTAACTTATCATCATGTTGAATGATTTTTAAATCTTCTGTGTACAACTGTTCAATGCTACTGACAGATGCTACTGATCTTAATCAGTAGTAAAACCAAATTATCTGGGAAACTTCATTGAAAACAGCAACAACAACAAACATAGGTCTGGACCCAAATCAAGGACATATAGTAAAAACTGAAATTTCATCTCTTTTATATGTTCAAAGTCCAGTCATTTTTGTATATCCTTCCTGGATTACTTCATGAATATTCTAGAACATATTTGCTTTATGTCCCCCCAAACTGGGGTCACATTTTGTTCATTAGGATTGTTCTGTTCAGTGCTTTATTTTTCCCTTTATAATATCTTCTGTGGATATTACCACATGAAATCTGATTCATTATTTTCCTAACTGCACATTATTTAGGTTCAAGATATTTAACCTATCGTCTTTTGGTAGAAAACTAAATTATTCTAATTGGCTATTATAAACACTGCTACAACAAAAACCTGTGCCTATCATTACAAATTGTGTTAATATTTTCCCAGTGTAAACTCCTAGAAGTGGAATTTCTGGGTCTAAGAGCTTATACAAGTTTATGTTGAGCAGATCCTGCCAAATTTCCCGCCAAAGTCGATACAACACCTAACACTCTGTCAACACGGTATGTCACTGCCTGTTGTTCTTTGCCTTGGCCCAAACAGGCATCATCATACTTTTTAAACTTTACTAAGCTGATATGGAGGTTAATGTCTCTAACTGGACTTTTATTTGTAATTCTTCATGTTTGAGTGAGATTGTGAATTTCTGTTTTTGGGAATTTTTATGTACTTTGTTGTGAAATGTCTGCTCTTCTGATGATTGATTCTCAAGTTGTGGCCTTTCTCCTTACTGATTTGTAAAATAATATTGCACAACTACATTAGTGATTTGTCATGTTTTCTCAATTTTACTTTTTTCAAAAATTGGATCTATCATTTATTTTGCCATGAATATTTTTGTTTTAATTAAAGTAGCAATTCTTCAAATCTCTTGTATGGCTTCTGTGTTCTGGACCATGCATGAAAAGATCTTATCTTTTTTTTTTTTGGTAATTCGGCATGGTTTCTTCTAGTCTTCTAATTTTTTTCCCCAAATGTTTACATATTTCATGTAACTAATTTTAATTTTTGCTGTTGTTTAATAGATGAAGTACATTTTCTAAACATTTTACTATGAAAATTATCAAACATACAGAAAAGTCTTAAGAATTTTGTGGTGAACATTCACATACCCATCACCAAGCTTCACAATTGAATTTTTACGATTTTAGGTTTATCACACATCATTTTTAATACATACATTTAATTTTACCTTATAAAAATGTAATTTAGATATTATTGTTTATAGCTTTGTCATCTTATTTTAAGTCACATTTAATATTTTATTACCTTTTCTTGTTTTCTACATTTTTCTGGAAGTTCTCTTTCCTTTGTTAATATCTGGTTTTAGATAATACACATATTATAATCTCTATTCTTCAAAACTATCAATTTTACACTTAAAACTTATATGTTCCAATTTATCCATTTTAGCTAATAAACAAGGAATCTTCACTAGGAACAGAGAAAATTTGAACACCTATATTTTAACTAGCTTTACTTATCATCTTTATTCTGAATTTACCTTTTTTAAAAAATTTTTTTCAATTTATTTATTTTCAGAAAAACAGTATTCATTATTTTTTCACCACACCCAGTGCTCCATGCAATCCGTGCCCTCTATAATACCCACCACCTGGTACCCCAACCTCCCACCTCCCCGCCACTTCAAACCCCTCAGATTGTTTTTCAAAAGATTTTTAACATTTTCAAATTATTTTAGTAATTTAGTAACAACCTCCATTGTTGAATCTTTAATTAGTGGTATTATGTGCTCATCACCTTAAAAAAATTATATTTCCATTCCTGACTTATTTATTTTTATTCACTTTTCATTAGTTAAATAATTTTCCATTGTTTTAGTAGTTTTTCCAAAAACTAACTTGTTTAGTTATAATCTATAAGTTCTTACATGTCTGAAGACATAAAACACTTATATTTCTTTTCCACCAAAAGTTAAAGACGTAGTTGCACATTCTTCTATCAGTGAAGAAAGCTCTGTGAAGTCTGAAGTTAGTCTTATTTCCCTCTCCCTTAGATATTTTTACATCTTGAATGAAGATTTTCTTGTTGATTTTGCCTTAAATTCATATTTACCAAGATACAAATGTGTGAGGATTATTTGTTGATGTTTCACAGTGCAAAATATACATTCTGATATATACATTTCATTCCTTATTAAAGAAAGCAATTATTTCTATAGCTTAGATTTTTTTTCAAATCTCTGTTCTCTTATTTAGAATTCAGATTATATAGATTAAAATTCCTTTAACTTTTATATCTATCATAGTTGAGCTCTTATTTCTTGAGTTTTTTTCTATTGCACTTAATGTGACTTTTCTTATCTATGCCCAGCTCATTTTCAAGAGTATCTTTTTTTTTCTCTCTAAACTGGCATTACTTTTTGAAATGATTTGATTTTACCATAAATTTTCCTCAAGTTCTTTTCATTCATTTTTTAATCCTTTTTGAAGGAGTAATTATCTCTTTTTTCATTAATCATGTCTCAATTTTTGAGCTCTTTAAAATAATTAATATACTGCTTACTTTGAGATCATAGGTATTTTTTTCCTGAAATTTTCCAAGGGCAATTCTAACTAAAATACTTCATTTATGTAGGGTTGTTGTTTTGTTATGCTTATCTCTCTCTCTTTTTTTTTCTCTTCTTCATTTTAATGCTTCAAGAACACTATTTTTTTTTAACTACTCTTTTCTAAATTAAGATAATTTTAACAAAGCCAATGATACATTGGGAATAAATTGGGAAGGCAGTAGATTTTTGGCAGCAGTTTGCATTTTTTTCATCCTTGTGTCTACCTGCCACACTTTGTCATTCTTCAAAGTTCAGCTCACATTTAGATAGGAAATTATTCAAAGGCAAAGGTCACTCACATTTATCTTTTTGTATTCTCAAGTTTTAAAACAGTCTCATTAATTATATTTTAAATAAATTGGTCATGTTGATAGCCTAGCTCCCAAACCTCATTACTGATTTTCAAACCCACTAAGCCTTTGATCTCTAGCCAGAAATTTCACCTTTTGGCACATTCCTGGATTTCCTTCAAAACTGGCTCTCCATAAATCTATTTGGGTTAGTTCTTATCCTTATCTCTTTGTGACAATGTCAAATGGGAACAGGATAATTATAAGTGTTAATAAGTGAACATGGATACAACTGATTAAGGGGTAGTATAATCAATATATTGCATTAAAAAGAATAAAATACCTTGGCTTAAACTTAACCAAGGAGGTAAAAGACCTGTGCACTGAACACTATAAGATACTGATGAAAAAAATTGAGGACAACACCAATAAATGGGAAGATATTCCATGCTCTTTGATTGGAAGAATTAATATTGTGAAAATGACCATAGTAGCCAAGCAATCTACAGATTCAATAAAATACCTGTCAAAATTCTAATGGTATACTTCACCGAACTAGAACAAGTAATTTTAATATTTGTATGGAACAAAAAAAGATCCAAAATAGCCAAAACAATCTTCAGAAAGAATAATAAAGCTAGAGGTATCATCATCCCTGATTTCAAAATATATCACAAACTATAGCAATCAAAATGGAATTATGTTGGTTACAAAAAACAAACCAAAAACACCCAGTCCCATAGATCCAAAGAACAGAACTAAAAATCCAGAAATAAATCCACACATATATAGATAAGTAATGCATGACAATGAGCCAAAAGCATACAATGAAGAAAGATAGTTTTTTCAATAAATGGTGTTATAGAAATTGGACAGCCAAAGAATAAAACTAGATCACTATCTTACACCATACACAAAAATAAACTCGAAATAAAGACTTGAATGTAAGATCTAAAACCATAAAATCCTGGAAGAAAGCATAAGCAGTAAGCTCCTTGACATTGGTCTTAGTGATATATGTGTGAATTTGATGCCAAAGGCAAGGGGAACAAAAGTAAAAATAAGCAAAAGAAGATCTACATCAAACTAAAAATTTCTGCATAGCTAAGGAAACTATCATCAAAATGAAAAGACAACTTACTAAATGGGGGAAGATATTTTGAGACCGCATACATGATGAGGGCTTAATATCCAAAAAAACTCATGCAACTCAACAGCAAAAAGGCAAACAACTCAATTGAAAAATGGGCAGAGAATCTGAAAAGATATTTCTCCAAAAAACACCTACTGATGGCCAATAGTTAAATGAAGAGATGCTCAATATCATTATTAGGAAAATGCAAATCAAAGGCACAATGAGATATCACCTAACACCTGTTAGAATGGTTATCATCAGAAAGACAAGAAATAACAAGTGTTTCAGATAATGTGGAGAAAAGGAAACTTTCATACACTGTTGGTAGGTTTGTAAATTGGCACAGCCCTGTGGAACATAATATGACGATTCTACAAAATATTAGAACTAGAACTACCATATAACCCAGCTATTTCACTTCTGGTCATCTGTCAAAAAAATGCAAAATGTTATTCAAAAAGACATATGCACCCCCAAGTTTATTGCAGCCTTATTTACAATAGCTAAGATAGGGAAACAACCTAAATATCTATCAATAGATAATTGGATGAAAAAATGTGGTATATTTATACAGTGGAATATTACTCCATCATAAAAAAATGAAATCTTGCTATATGCAACATTAATGGACTTTGAGGTTATTATCTAAAGGACAGTATGTCAGGCAGATAAAAACAAATACCATTGAGTTCAGTCAGATATAGAAACCTAAAACAAAATAAAACAAAAAGTCATGGATACAGAAAACAGACTAATGGTTAGCAGAGGGAAAGCGGTTTGAGGGGTGGGCACAATGGATGGAGGAAGCCAACTGTACGGTGATTGATGGTAACTAAAACAGTGGTAATCATCACTTATGTAATGTATACAGATGGTGAATTATAAAGCTGTGCACCTGAAACTTATATAATAATAATAATAACAAAAGGATTTTGGGGGTTGCCTACTTAATATCTAATTGGAATTTTTCACCAAACTTTGGCAGAGAGTAAAAGCTCATAAATTTATATCCTTTGATGTTATATAATATTTGCACATAGAAATGATCTTCTGAAGACTACACCACCCAAGTAGCAACATAAAAAATAATGCTTTCAAAAAAGTTTGAAATTAAAATCAAAATGTGATGTAAAATTAAAAAAAATACTTTGTCCAGTAGCAAATTAAAATATATATTTCAGATTTGAGAAAGTTGCATGTAATGAACTTAAACTGTTTACTACAGTGTTTCTAGTGTTTCCTGATATGGAAACACATCAAGTGCAAAAGGGTTGTACGTGAAGTTGGGGTTTACTTGAGCAACTAATTCTGGCTCATATTCAAAGTTCTTATAGCTTTTAATACCCCAAACCCTGTGTTTTCTTTGATTATTCTCAACAAATCGATGTTTAATTTATTAATTTATTAAAATCTTATCAAAGTGATTTTAATAAAATGATTTTATTAATTTTAAATTTTATCATTTTAATTTTTGTGATTTTAATAAAAATGGTCTATGGCATTCAGTTTTATCTATTATTGTGGGTTTTCTGTCTGGCAACATTTTCCTTCAGATTTTTTTTGTTATATTAAAAGTGATCTTTTCTAAGGGCCATCTATCTTCCACATCTCTCTATCATATGCCAGAGTCTACAAGTATAATATAAACCAAAAATAATTTTGACACTATTGTGATGTAAGAACAAAGACTATACTGTCTTGACCCTCACAGACAATACATTGATAAGATAGTAATATTACTTTTAAAGTCATTTTGAAACATGTTAACAAATATTCATGAGCTATTAGGCATGTGTCATATCTTCTACATAATATTATTTCACTGTCCAAATTCAGTCCATTTCAAAACATAGAATAATTCTGCTACTTCTTAGAACTTCTGTAAGCCATGAGATTAAAACAAATGGTCAATTTTTATGTGTGAACTACACACTCTTCTTACTTCTTCATGGTAGATGAGACACTGTATTTTTAAAATTAACATTCCTAATACAATTTAAATTTAAGGAGCAGGACAGATGCTAAATACAGAGTGTGAATACGGTGGTATCATTGTGCTTTCTATGATAAATTACCAACCATTTACTGTTTTATATAGTCAACTTTTGTATGGAAATTCTTTTTTTTTTTTTAAGATTTTATTTACTTGTTTAACAGAGAGACATCACAAGTAGACAGAGAGACAGTCAGAGAGAGAGAGGGGAAAGCAGGCTTGATGCTGATGTGCAGCTCGATCCCAGGACCCTGAGATCATGACCTGAGCTGAAGGCAGAGGCTTTAACCCACTGAGCCACCTAGGCACTCCAGGAAATACTTTTGAACAAAGGAAAACTCATAATAATTTCTTAAAAAATACTAATTTTGACCCAACTACTGTTTTAGATTGTCAAATAGTCAAATATCTATATAAGGGCCTACACAATGTTTCAAAACATGTTAAAGAAAGTATTTATTAAATAATTAAGTAATCTTATACAAAGAGGGAGACAACAAAGATTATTTTTTTTCCTAAATAAATTGTTGTATCATTTTTCATGCCCAGTCTAAAAAAGAAAGTTATTCATCAACCTGAATTGGTAACAAACAGTCAGTTTTCTCTTCATAGGTTTTTATGAATATTTGCTAAGTAGGGTGATTATGCAGATGGTTATTTTGGAGAAGTTATCTGGCAACATATCCTACATTGCTTCATTTTCATCTAAATTATCGTTGCTGCAGTTCTTAGAATTTTGATAGCATACTTCATTTTTGAGAGAATCAGCATGTAATGGAAATGATGTTTAGTATAAGTCTGTTTCTACTAGGAAACATCAGTCCTTTTAGATGTACACATGCTCCAGATATAGAAAAGAGAAATAGAAAGAGAGAGAGAGCAAGAAAAATGTATAAATATATTTGTATTCTATAAAAATGCAAGTGTTATTTGTTGCCAAATCTTACATCACTAGTTGTGGTTATAAGGTACCCAGAATCATGTTATGATTCCTGCATTCTCAGACAGTTAGATATGCTTTAAATATATTTGAAATTTTCAGACTAGTAGAAGCAAGGACAACTATTATTTCATGTTTATGTTTTATATTCTAGAAGAAAATATTTTCAAATAAATATTCTTTACAACTTTTTAATACTTTATAAAGTCAGCAGGGTTTATTTACAACCGTGAAATGATTCACAAGTTGTAGTTTTTCCTCACCTTTTTCTACCTAATCAAAAAGCTTTAGATCAATCATCTTTTATAAAATGCTGCAATCTTTAGAGGATAACGTATGTATAACAACATAGCTAATTTCTCTGAAAAGATATTAACCTTATCTAAAGGGATCTCCAGTAAGTTAAGGTATGAAGATAAATGAGTACTCTGTTTCATTGTATCTGGATTTTATTTTATCAGAATTTAGTAAGAGTTGTCTGTTGAATATGAAATACATGGCTATCGATTACTGAATAGACACAAAATTATTCTGATTTTGTATATAACTGGAAATTTAAAATTTAAGAATTCTTCTAAAAATTCATAGGAGTAGAAATTTCCTAATATTTCCTCAAGATGTTTTGTTTTAATTTCAGTTGATTTTTCTCTAGGAATAAATTAACTACACATATTCTTGAGTGATGTACCAATGTATCAATAAACTGATCTCTCTAAATACCATGGAGCAGAGAAAAATAAATTACAAAATCTATTTCCATTGATTTTTGCAATCAGGTTGTTCTTTTGGAAATTTTCTCATAAATACATAGCACATTAAAGTAATTTAAGAAATTTTAATTTTAGTGGCTAAATTGCCATTAGTGATTTAGCAGAAATATTACTGAATTTGGTGTCATAACTACCCAAATTTGTTCCAGTCCTATTACATGATCGCTGGTTATATTCCTTGGTCTTAGGTAGTCCCTCAGTCTGAAATAATAATTTTTAGTAAGCTACTAGCATATTCATGATACTGTTTTGTATTGAGCCAACTCTCAGTGAAATGCAAATGAATTAATGGTGTTACCATTAGATAGTTGGGGAATTGTGTATCTGCACACTTGTATAGATAAACTCCTCAAAGTATTTCTTGGAAGACTTTTTGACCACTTTTGGTGAAACTTTGTTCCTATGTTTCACTTTCCTCAGATTGGTGGATGATCATAAAGAGAGCTTTTAAAGAAATTTTGTATTAATTATCATCTATTAAATTATCATGTATGTATTGGGGCGCCTGGGTGGCTCAGTGGGTTAAAGCCTCTGCCTTTGGCTCAGGTCATGATCCCAGGGTTCTGGGATCGAGCCCCACATCGGGGGTCTCTGCTCAGCAGGGAGCCTGCTTCCTCCTCTCTCTCTCTCTCTGCCTGCTTCTCTGCCTACTTGTGATCTCTGCCTGTCAAATAAATAAATAAAATCTTAAAAAAAATAAAATAAATTATCATGTATGATACATCTATTACCTTTTAACAATATTCTTCTATTTGGCTCTTAGTGATTTCTTTCCTATAAAAATATTTTAACATTTATTTTTATGCCTTTGCATGGACCATTTTTGGCAAGAATTACTGAGCTACCATTGTGAATGTCAGAGTTATTATTAAATATCTTATGACAGAACAGGATTAAAAGAATAAAATTAATATGTCAACCACATTTTTTTTTTTACAGAGGAAGAGTCCCCCCCCCCTTAATCCTCTCTCTTCAGCCTCTTAAGTTTTCTTCAGTTATCATTCACTGATCAGTGATTTTTTTAAAAGATTTATTTATTTATTTTAGAGAGAAAGAGAGAGAGCAGGGGGAGAGGCAGAGGGAGAGAATCTCAAGTAGACTCCCCACTGAAGGTGGAGCTTGAAGCAGGTCTCAATCTCATGATCCTGAGAACATGACCTGAGCAGAAATCAAGAGTCCACACTTAACCGACTAAGCCATTTAGGCACCCTTATGATTTTTAATAAATAGAAATGTGATGCACTATTTTGAGATCTGAACATATAATTTATTTATATCAACATAAAAATGATTTTCTTTATTTTTATTGATGTGCATAAGAGAAAATAAAGGGTACTATTTTATTCTTTGAATTCTACACCATTCCTGAGCTTTAATTGTTGTATTTAATCAAGTAAATTGATCAATAACAGGTTTAGTACAACATAGCAGATAAAGTAAAAATACATATGAGATCTTCAAAAGTTTTTCCTTGTTTTGCAGATACAATAGAGAAGGCAAAATGCATTTAAATGAGTTTTTAAGACCTAAGGTTATATTTTCACCCTGGTTTTCCAGAATTTTTTTTTAATCCCATTGCAAGATGCCTTTTTATAACCTTATCATCCAGGCAAGCACTAATTGGTATATATTACTTGATATCCTGCATATCCTATGTAAAATTACTGCTTTGAGAATTAAATTTGACTTTGAAATAAGTTACTATTATAACTACAGTATAAAGTTAACTTTTTTCAGTATTAATTACTTTCTCTCTTTCAAGTCCATTTACATTCATTAATGAAGACTTAGAAAGGATACAGAAAAGCATGGTAGACAGAAATAAACAGGAACTTTAAGTTATTCTGCTTATTTCCCCCTGTAAGTATTTGAGTGCAATTGACTTCTTCCAGCTTTCATATTCCTGGTCTGCTTGAGGTACTGCTTATGGTTGTCACATCTCCTACTGTGGCTTTAAAAGTGATTTAAAAAGCCTGTTGTTTAAAATTCTCAGGCAGATGTTACTTTTACCACCACAGTCAAGCATGACTCCTGTGTGTTTGACTTTCAAAATCCCTGCTAAGTTCCTTGCTGAGATCAGAAATGGTTTGTTTATTAAATCTATATCTTTACATAGTGTGGGGTCTAGAAAGCAATGCCAGCTCTGTGACAGAATCCCAAGGGAACATATACCTACTTAATCTTTTATCCAACACCATTTTTCAGTTACAAAGATGTATATCTAGAGTTATGAAATGAACAAATAGTGTTTGGCTTTCATCTGTATCAAGTAGATTTATACACTATGAGGAACTTTCCGAGTAGACTACAGTTGTTTAGCCTCTGGGGCTACAATATCACAAAAGCCTACTTTTGTTGATATGTTTGTTGCAGTGTAACTATTGGCTATTGAGTTTCATCACAAATAATTTTCATGTTTAGGATGAGAATAACTGAAAGATGGGAAACAGTTTATAATGAATTTATGACTTTGTTCATTTAATTTAAACTACAATATCAGTATAAATTGATAATATTGAAAATTAGTATTATTGGTGTTATTATTATTGAAAATTAATATTATTATTACTAACACATTTTAAATTTCATTATTGTCATTCAATTACCTGGCCCTGAGTATAGAGAAAATAAAAACCAAATTTCATGATATGGTTTCTGCTGCAATGTGCATTGCAATCAATGGAATCAATACCAAGAAAAAGTTAGCTAGGGGACCTGGGTGGCTCAGTTGGTTAAGCATTTGCATTCTGCTCAGGTCATGATCCTGGAGTCCTGGGATCAAGTCCTACATCAGAATCCCTCCTCAGTGGGAATCCTGTTCCTCCTTTCCCTCTGCCTGCCTCTTCCCCCTGCTTCTGCTCTCTCTGTCTCTGTCAAATAAATAAATAAATAAATAAATAAGATTTTTAAAAAAATAAAGAAAGACAAAGTCAGCTATATGAAGAAATCTACATTCATTGGTAATTGGTAATAGAAGTGCCTTAATTCATATTTCCTTTAAGAAAGTAGATAAGATAAAGTAGATAAGAAATTTTCACCATAAGAAATACTGGAAAAGAGAGATATGCTAAAATTTGAAAAGAAATTATAGATTTTAATTTGATTATTGAAGACTTTTTAAAAATGAGAACTCACTGGCAGGAGTGATAATAAGTAAGAAAGAAACACAAATTACCACTATAAGTAAAAACAAAACAAAACATCATGAGATATTACCTCACAACCTTATCAGGATGGCTAGCATTAAAAAAACCACACAAAATAACAAAAATAGCAAATGTTCATGAAAATGCAGAGAAAAGAGCCCTTGTGTGCTATTAGTGGGAATAGTGGATTTTATCAAGCATATATATAATAAATAGCTCAAACTTATGCAAAACCTTTTGGAAAGTAGAAAAGAGGGAAACTCTTTGTAGCATGACTTTAACAACTTTAACAACAAAATCTGATAAAGACATTTAAGAAAAAAAATTATAGAGCTGTAACCCTAATGAATGCATACACAAAAACCTTTGACAAAGCACACAAATCAATAACCATTAAAGAAAAATGTATAATTAGACTTCATCTAGGAGCACCTGAGTGGCTCAGTGGGTTAAACTGACTGTCAAGGGCCATATATGGTCTGTAAGTGTGTGCATAAGTTTTGCTTTGTTTTGTTTTGTTTTTTAAGATTTTTATTTTTAAGTAATCTCTACACCACCTGGAGCTCCTGGGTGGTTTAGTGAGTGGGTTTAGCCTCTGCCTTCGGCTTAGGTCATGATCTCAGGGTCCTGGGATTGAGCCCTGCATTGGGCTCTCTACTCAGCTTGGAACCTGCTTCCCCCTCTCTCTCTTTGCCTGCTTCTCTGCCTGCCTCTCTGCCTGCCTCTCTGCCTAATTGTGATCTCTCTCTCTCTCTGTCAAATAAATAAAGTCTTTAAAAAAAATAAAAATAAACAAACATCATCTAAAGGCAATGTTAAAAAAAAAATGAACCAAACCATAGACTAGGAGAAAATAACTGAGGAGAAAAAAGTATGTGCTGATTAAATATATACACACACACACACACACACACACACAATAGATAATTAAAAGAGAAACATCCCCATAAGGATATGGGAGAGACTGAAACAGTTATTTAACTAAGAATATTTCTAAATGACCAATAGCATCTGAAAATGGCTATCATTAGTCATCTTGGAAATGCATATTTTTTTAGTTGTAAGAATTTACTGCATACATCCGGTCTACTAAAATGGAAAATATTAAAATGAGTCACAAGATCAAATGGTGGTGAGAATGCTGTAGTAACTTGCTGACAATAGTGTAACCTGAGACAGGCACTTTGGAGTGAAGAAAAAAATGAAAAGAAATAAATAGCAATTGGAGAAATTTGTCACCAGCAGATTTCCTGGGCAAGAAATATTAAAAAGTACCCATCTGAAAAAAGGAAAACGTTGAAAGAAGGGGCATCTGGGTGGTTCAGTGGGTTAAGCCTCTGCCTTAGACTCAGGTCATAATCCCAGGATCCTGGGATCTAGCCTCACGTTGGGCTCTCTGCTCAGCAGGGAGCCTGCTCCCCGCCCCTCCATGCCTGACTCTGCCTATTCTTGATCTCTCTCTTTCTCTCTCTGTCAAACAAACAAATAAAATCTTTTTTTTTTTTTTAAAGGAACAGATCTACATGAATTAAAGGAAGAACTAAAGGAAAAACAAGAAGATAATTTTTTTTTATTTTTCCTATTCTTAATCGATACAACAGATAAAACAGTTCAAAATGATAATAGCAACAATGTATTTGGTGATTATAGCTTATGGAAAAGTAAAATGAATGACAACAAATTCATAAAAGATGAATGGGAGGAACTGGGAATACTGTTATAAGGAACTTGCACTGCTCATGATGTGGTACAGTGTTATTTGAATTAGATATAAAGATAAACTGTAAACTCAATGGAATCACTGAAAATGTTAAAAAAATAAAAAATGAAATACATAAAAAATGGAACGATTTTAATGACTTCTTTATAATATTTATATCTGAATAAAATGATAAGTCTATACTAATAAAAATGAAGAAAGAAATGAAGAAATGAATGACAGGAAATGGAAAGTTATTTCCAGTGGTGGGTATGCTCAATAGATAGTGAAGATATGATGGAGTGATAAAATCATTAGTGGATTTTAAATACGGTTGATGAAAATTTGATTAGAAATAGGAAATTTCCATGATCTTAAGGTATCTCTCTGATTTAGCTAAATTATTATATTTTGTTAAGTAGTAATTTTAGTTAAGTTATTAACTAAAATAAAAAATAATTTTATAGCTGTGAGACACCATGATAGCAGAATAATAAAAGTTAAAATCTGCTTTATTGGGATAAACTGACATCATATGCTTCCTAATGAGGGACCAAGAATAATATGAGGGACCAAATAATAATATTTCTGTCAAAATGTATAACCTGAATACATTTATAAGATAGCTTCAAACCAACTCAAATTTAGGATAGTTAATGAAAAAAAGTAAAATAAAGACTGAAGAACCATCCATCCATTAGACAACTAAATGCAATGTGTGACTATGAAATGGATCATGAAATTTGGGGAAAAAGGAGCTATAAAAGTTACTTGAAAATAGCTATTATTTGCACAGCTAATAAATTTGAATTGTGAACTAGGTAATATTATGAAATGTTACATTTTCAGATTTCGATAATATAGAGTTAAAATGTATAACAGGGTTTCTTGGGTCTAAGAAAATGCACACAGAAGATTTTAAGAATAAATAGGCAAAATGTTTTCAACTTGCTCTCAAAATATTCAGAAAACAATAAATAATGATAGATGGGCAGACATAGGCATTGCAAATAGATGAAATACATAAGTAGGAAGAAAGAATGATAAATGGGAGAAAGGTAAACATTTGGTGAATCCAGATGAGGTATATATATGAGTTCTTTGTATTTGTGATTTTTCTATAAGTTTGCAGGTATGGCAAAACGAAAATCTGTGAACAAAAATTATACCACTTAGTTGTCTTAAATTTCCATAAACCTGGATGTGCCAAAAATATGCTATAATTTTTTGTGTTTATAACTTAACAGTGCAGAAGAAAATGTAAAGTATATCACACATATGAAGAACTTTAAAGTTTTTGTAGAAACGAGATAAACCTCCTATTTACAAACTTACCATTTGTTTAACAGATTTCTCTGAAAGATTGCAATAGGAAATAAAAGGGGGTTTAAGGGGAAACAAAAAGAAAGAAGGCTAGATGTGGCACCTGGATGGCTCAGTGGGTTGAAGCCTCTGCCTTTGGCTCAGGTTATGATCCCAGAGTCCTGGGATCAAGCCCCACCTTGGGCTCTCTGCTCAGCAAGGAGCCTGCTTCCCTTCCTCTCTCTGCCTACTTGTGATCTCTGTCTGTCAAATAAATAAATAAAATCTTAAAAAAAAAAGAAGGCTAGAGATAGTATCTGTATTATTACATTTAATCCTCATAAGAATCCTTAGATTATATTTTGTTACCCAACTTTTGGATTAAAAAAATTGAATTGGATTGGATTAAAAAGAGTGAATTGGATTAAAAATTGTATTAAAAAGTCTGAATATATTATCCAAAGCCACAATTTATAAACTGGTTTGTAGCAAGCAAATGAATCCAGTGCTTCTGACTCCAAAATTCATGTTCTATCCAGAATACTTCAACAAAGAATTTTTAAACTGGTAGATGTATATATTTTAATATATTTTATAAGCATTTATTATTTGAATATATAATTCACACTCATATTTTTTCTTTTTTTAAATATAAGTCAAAAAGTATAAAAGTATCTCCCTGATATGAGGAAGTGGTGATGCAACATGGGGGCTTAAGTGGGTAGGAGAAGAATCAATGAAACAAGATGGAATTGGGAGGGAGACAAAGCATAAGTGACTCTTAATCTTACAAAACAAACTGAGGGTTGCTGGGGGGAGGGGGGTTGGGAGAAGGGGGGGTGGGATTATGGACATTGGGGAGGGTATGTGCTTTGGTGAGTGCTGTGAAGTGTGTAAACCTGGCAATTCACAGACCTGTACCCCTGGGGATAAAAACACATGTTCATAAAAAAAATTTTTTTAATAAAAAAATTATTTTAATAAAAAAAAAAGGATAAAAGTATCTAAATGAAGAGTCTATCTAACCACACTCTGATCCATATCTCTTTCTTTTTTTTTGTTTTGTTTTCTTTCTTTCTTTTCTTTTTTTTCCTGGTCCATACCTCTTATTAATTTATATTCCCAAAGATATTCAATCATATTAAACACATAAGACATATCACTTACTTATTTACATAGAAGTTAAACCATAGTTTTTGATCTCCCCTTTTTTTCTTACTTAACAATATATTTTAAAATATATTTCAGTGTTCCATAGTTCCATAACTATTAATCAATATATATTACATTCCATATTTTAAAATACTAGGTCTCCAGTTAATATCCATTCAGTTGTTCCACACTTTTGAAATCAAACAACTACATGAGAATCCTTATACATACATATCTATATATATAGATATGTATGCATATATGTTTTAAAGATATTATTTATTTATCTGAGAGAGAGAGACAGAGATCCTGAGCAGAGTGAAGAGGGTAGAGGGAGAAGCAGACTCCCTGCTCACCAGGAAGCCCCATGAGAAACTTGATCCCAGGACTCTGAGACTGATCCCAGGACCTGGGCTGAAGGCAGGTGCGTAACCAACAGAGTCACCCAGTTGCCTTCATATATATTTTTTACATGTGTACACATATGAGTGCTTCCATAAAATATATCCTACAATTAGAATTTCTTGCTCAAAAAAAAAAAACCGCCTTTGTAATTTAATAGTCAAAATGTCTGCTAAAGGCAATGTACTGTTTATTATGTTCAAAAAATATGTTTAAGAATGTTTGATTCCCCACTCATGAAAACATAAAATTATCAAGCTTATTTTTATAAATTTATATGGAAAATATTTTTTCATTGCATTTTTAAAAGTTGTTATTTATTTATTAATGTAGAGTGAGTGGGGTAAGGGGCAGATGGAGAGCAAGAGAGACAATCTCAAGCAGACAGGACCCAGGGTTCAATCTAACAACTTCAAGATCACAATGTGAGCCAAAACCAAGAGTCAATCATGCAACCAAATGAGCCATCCAGGCATCCCTCATTATATTTTTAATTTGCTATTCTTTTTAAATTCAAAAGGCTTACTTTCTGCTCATGAATTTAAAAACTAGTATTTCTATTTCTTTTGGAGGGACTCTTTATTTATGCTCTTTGCCCATTTTATATGCTTTGTTAATACATATTTTATTTTCAAATTCTTTATATTTAAGTATATCTTATTGATATTAGTCTTCCTCAATCTCATATCATAACTATTTTTAACTCGGCCTTTAGTTTTTTAAATGTATACATAGTATCTTACATGGAGAATTTTAAAATATTTTTACAATTACATTTATCAATCTTTCGGTTATGAATTCTTTTTCACTAACAAAATCATCTTTTCTGTCATTACATGAAATGTGAGTTTTCAGTATTTCATTCTATTTTTCTTTACTTATGCTAAACTTTTTATTTTTCTAGAATTTCTTTTGTGTAAGGAATGGCTCAGCTAGCCAAGTGTATTTATTTCCTAGGATTATGACTTCTACTACTTCTATGCTATTTTGAAATACCTCTTTTATTTTATGTTTACCTGTATATTTGGGTTTATTTCCAGTCTTTTTTCTGTCACACTATTTCTGTGCCAGGAACAAGCAATTTTAATTACTTTTGCTTTGTAATATTTATATTGGATAGGGTATATTACTCTTCATTACCTTTTATTCTCCTCATCTATTTTTTTTTTAGGATTTTTCTGGTTATTTTTATACATTTCTCAAAATAATGTTAGAAGAATCTCTTCTTCCAAAATGAATTATAAAAATAATTCTAATATTTCATTAATTTTTTGAGGGAGGAGGGACAGAGGGAGAGAGGGTCTTAAGCAGGCTCCATGCCCAATGCAGAACCCAACCTAGGGCTCAATCTCATATCTGTGAGATCATGACCTGAACCAAAATAAAAAATCAGATGCTTAACCAACTGAGCCATCCAGGCACCCCTATTTCATCAACTCTTAAAGTAATTTAGGAAAAAGTGTCATCTGTAAAATTCTAAGCCCTCATTCCAAGAACAGCATTTATCTTTCAATTTATTCGTATCTCTTATACTCATCAGTAGCATCTTATAATAATCTTATAAAGCTTATACCTGAGCATTTTGCCTTTCTTTCTGCTCTGTTAATGAGCAGCAGGCTTAGCAATTGCCCTTTTGTTATCTTCTTAAAATTTCGATTTATACTGCTGTCCCTTTGGTGTAGCATTGGGTAAGTCCTAAATCCCTCTATAGCCCTATAAGAATAAGAATAAGAAAGTGCAGATTCAACACTAAATTCTACTCCTGAAACTAATATTACACTATATGTTAACTAACTGAAATTTAAATAAAAACTTGAAATAAACAAAACAAAAAAAAGTTTAAGTTCAAATTAAGAGGTAAACATGATAAGCACTATAGTATGGAAATGCTTAGAAAATGTAGGTTTGAACTAAAGACTCAATAGCATGGCATACAAAAGATTCACTCTGGGAGATTGTTTTGTTTTGTTTTTAATGCAACTGACTCTACGTTTAAGGATGAATTAGGAATATGTAAGAGACTGAGATAAATGGCATGCGCTTGAGATCAGAAATTTTGTTCTAGAATCCCATATTAGGTAGCGATGGGCATGAGTTAAAGATGGTAGTATTAAGAAGAAGACTTATCAGACAGGCTGATTTTATAAATTACCATGAAAAGAGCTATAATAAGGAGTCCCATATCTTGACATTACACAGAAACTCACCACTGTATACTAGACATTGGCTATGGGTCTGGTTAGATGGTCCAGCAGGGGCCAGAAACCTGAGAAGTTTTATAGTTGTGGTTGTTATACACCCACCCACCCCCCAGAACACACACCAAAAAATCACTGATCTAAAAACAAACCAACAAAATTATTATTTTAAATCCCCCCCACCCTTCAAATATTATCCTAAATGCCCCGCCCATGAGAGAAATTGGAGCTAAAAGTAAGTGAAGATTATTACCATAATTCTTTTAAGGAATACATTATGTAGGCTTGGAAACTGGAAGAGGCTAGCACCTATTGGTCATGGAATCGCATGCTGGGGAACTAGAGAAAGCAGAGGTAAAGAAAATATGCACATAGAACTATAGCATAGTTTCTGTGTCTTATTCATTGGGGCTTCCTCGGTGGCCATTCTCTTTTAGGGAAAATACTGCTTTGAAACATATTCAACATATTCAGACTTCAGGAGTCTCCACCATGATGACTTTCATTACAGAACAAAAAGACAAGCCTGAATGTGTTTTGCTTTCATTACAACAGACTCCCATTTAATAGGTCAGAATTCTGACATCCAGACTAAAAGAGCAATTTGAGAAATAAACATTTCTAAGTATTTAAATTCCAAAATACAAGCCTATTTGAAAATGTGCTTTTTAAAAAACTTACAAATACTGGGATGCCTGGGTGGCTCAGTCGGTTGGACGACTGCCTTCAGCTCAGGTCATGATCCCGGAGTCCCTGGATCGAATTCTGCATCAGGCTCCCAGCTCCACGAGGAGTCTGCTTCTCCCTCTAACCTTCTCGTAGCTCATGCTCTCTCTCACCGTCTCTCAATAAATAAATAAAAATCCTTAAAACAAACAAACAAACAAAAACTTATAAATACAATAAGTTTCTTCACTTGGAAGTATGATAATGTATGAGATCTTTATTTTCTGTTTTCCATGAATTTTAGGCATTTTCTATAAATAAGCTTCATGGATATAGCCATCTGTATAATGTCGGGAGTCATAAAGCAAAACAGTATCAACCACATTCTAGACAAAGAGCATGGGTCATTTATTTAATAAATATTTATAATTGGCACTCTTCTGGACTCTAGAAATCTAACATTATAGAATCAAATCTTTATAGCATGGGGGTTACATTTAAGTTGAAATAGATACCTACTAATAATTTTTAAGAGATTAAATATATTATATGTATGTTAGTATGGAGTTAAGAGTGACCAAAGAAGGACTCAGTGGGAAGTTGACATTTTACCAAAATTTTAAGGAGAGGAGAGTGTCAGCTTGCATCTAACGTGCCTCTCCAGTAGTGAATCACCAACGTTTGTCCCAACAGTTTCAGCATGCCTCTGCTCTGATTGATTGAAGGCCATGAATTAACAGCTGTTAAATATTTGGGATATCATTTCTGAGTAGACATCTATAGTTTTCCTGAGAAAATTCTCACCATTTCTTTTTTCTCTAAGACTGGCTGCCTTTCTGAAACCTAATTCATGTTTCTGAGTCCAAAAATGATGGACCAAGATAAAGGTTCAGCCAAAGCCTGGCCAATCACAGGCCTTCTCAGAGATTTTAACCACAGATCTAAGGAAAGGCGCTCAGTGTACTGTCAGCACAATGGTGATACACAGAGCACAACTATAGCCAAGTTTATATGTATATACATTATATTGTCCTCTTTTTGTGTGCCCTGGTTGAAGCTGAATTTATGGAACTTGTAAAAAATAATTTTAAATAACGCAATCAATTATGTACCAGACACTGTGGTAGAATATATGAAGTAAACACTGTTAAGATGTCTCAAAATTATTTCAGAGAAACTTGATTTCATCACAAATCTAAAGCAGAGAGCATTCACTATCACATAAACAATCTCGTTTAATTCTTGCAGAACTCAAATGTAGCTTACTTTGACTCAGGCACTTCTGAAATCCATACAGACAATTAAGCTGTGGAATCATGATTCAACCTGAGACTCCAAAGTTAAACTATCAAAGTTATAATATTACTTATTTTTAGATTGCCAAAATTTGGAAGAAAAATTATTTCTATTCATTTTTTAAAATTCTATAAATGTTTTTAGAGAAATCAAAGATGAGAAACAGTAATAATAAAGACAGAATGCTGTAATGGTTTAGAAAAAAGAGGAAGTTTGCATTAGGGCTATTCTACAAATATTGTATGGATCAAAGAAATGGGGATTATATTCTACTTATTATTGTGCTCTTACTGTACTCTGCATGACTTTTTACCTTTCTTTCCATTAAGACTTCTTTTTTTTTTTTTAATCTTAATGCAAATACAACAGGGAATTTGTTCCCAAAGTTAACTTCTCTCCCCATATAAAATTAAATTGGCATTAACAGTTATACAAAACTTCGGAATGTGACAGGTATTAAAAAGATTGTCACCTTTATCATGTAATGGTATTCTTCGGGCTCAGTAATATGTACAGAAGTTTTCTTCAATTTATAGAAAACAAAGACATTAGTGTTCATATGTTTAAAAACTGATTACTCAAAACAATTTAGTACAAGTCACAAGTGACAGAACCAGAACCATAGTCCAAATACTCTAATCCTGAGTGTTATATTCTCTCTATCTAAGTACATGTAAATGTATCACATTTAGGAGTCTCAAGAATTTTTTTTTTGTTTGTTTCAGTTTTTGAAAAATTCTGCTGTCTATTAACTGTTTAGTTCTTTAGGAATTAGTTTTGAACAATGAGAGTAGAAACATTTAGTTGTCTGTTGTTTCAAAGAACAGAAACTAAGACCAGCTCAAATGTAGAATTTACTGAAAAGGCAATGGGAAGTTCAGAGGGAAGATCACAGGAAAGAAGTCTGTGACTTTGGTGATGTAGACTTAGGATTTAATGTGTTACCAAGATGTCAGGTGGTTACTCTGTGTCAGCTCCTTTTCACTTGCTGTCAGTAGAAATAGTCTTTCCTACTTACATCTCTAATCTGTGCATTTGATCTTTCTATTGTTATAGTCTGTGTTTCACCTTAATTTAGGTTTATTATGGTGCTGCTTCAGACCTCAACTTTAAATGAAATTTAAGCTCCAGAGCCTACAGTATGTGTCTCTAAGTTCAATTAAAATAATAATAATAGTAATAACAATAATGATGATCAGTCTGTTCCATAACCAATTTTTTGACTCTGTTTAGCTGAAATATATATTCTGATCTAACATAATATGGCCATAAGGATGGATTCAGTAATACATATATGGCTGTCCCAGCATATTTATTATAAAGAATTTGCTCAGAGACAGTTATATGAAGGATTGTGAAATTGTGCTAGAGTTGAGAAAAATCTACTTTAGATTTTTATTTTCCCTTAGAGGATACATTATCCACATACCTACTTGATCTCTTCTCTTCACTTTTGTCTCAGTAGACACAAGCAGTATTTCAAGGCTTCCAGATGAAGGAGTTCAGAAAACGTTTAGTAAATGTGTTCTTCTGGATAAGGTCAAACTATTTTGCACCTAAGGAATTTCTAATAAAATCAATAGCTAGAATAAAATTTTATAGAACCAAAACATGTGAACCATGACTGACAAAAACATGTGAGGTGTGACTGACAAAAACATTATTCAGGATTTCTTGGAAAAAAGTCATCAAAGTCTGGGCAAAACTACTATGGTTACGGTAGATTTAAAAGTATGGATCATTCGGAATTGACTAGAAACTTCTGAATATCATAGATTTTGAGACTGGTTTTCTTAGTATTTTCCTATTATTTCATTTAGAAATAAAAACAGACTTATAGAACATCGCAAAATAGAATTCCTGTATACACTTCACACCCAGATTCCCTAAATGCGAAGAGCTTACCATGTAAAATATATATATATAGTCCTTGAAACTTTCTGAACCATCTGAAAATAAAATACATGACTCCTTCTGCCCCTAAATAATTTCTTAAAAAGAAGGACTCTCCTACATAATCATATAGCCACAGCATGATTATAAAATCAAGATGTCACCACTGACATAATAAAATTACCTGAACCCTAGATCTTATTCAAATTGTGATAATTTCTGCACTAATGTCATTTACCTGTCAGGATCCAATCCAATCATATCTTGCCTTTAGCTGTGATGCTCTTTAATCTCCTTTAATTTGGAATAGGTCTTTATTCTTTCTTTCATGACCTTGACACTTGGCTTACAGAAGGTGTCTCTGTTTAGATCCTTATGGTTCTATTCAGATGGTGTATTTTGTTGGAATATCACAAAAGTGATTGTGTATTCCTCTGAGTATATCATATCAGGAACCACATGATGGTAATTTGTCCCATTAGTAATAACATGAAATTGATCAGTTGGTGATGGTGGCACCTGAAAAGAATTGACTACTGTAAAGTTACTGTATTTCTTTTGTAATCAATATTTGAGACAATATCTGGTTTCTTCTCAAGCTTTCATATCCTAATATCAAGCATCCATCAATGTGAATCAATTGTTGCTCTGATGGTCACCAAGAGTTATGATGCTGATTTTATTGATTAGCAGTTTATTAGTTCATCCAGAACATGCTTTAAATGTTCTGAATTAGTCCTAAAATCAAGCAGAGTGAATATTCCCAATTTAAAGTAACCAGTTCAGAATTTTGTTTCTAAGCAACTTGCCATTCTACTTTCTCAGGAATATATACAGCTCTAGTAATTACAAGCACGTTTTCATGGGGGGGATTAAAATGAACAGAGATAATGAAATTTGTATTTGTGATCTCTCCTGAGTCTATTCAGTAATCTGAAAGATTAATGCATTTGTGTTTTATTTAAACTTCATGATTTTCTTTTTCTTTTTTTTTTTTGGTTTTGGTTTTTGTTTAATAGTGGGATTTTTTTCTTTGTTCATCTATTTTCCTCCTACAGTTCATTTTGTCCAAGAGGCAAGTCAGGCATTAGAATTAGATATCATCCATTTATTCAACAATGCCACACTAAGAAATGCTATAATCAACAATTCTGAAAATAGCAGAGTTTGTTTGTTTTTCATTTGTCTAATCACTTTTTCGGGAAAAAAAAAGCATTAAGGTTTTTACCTCCTTGAGCTCCATCCTTTTCTTTGGTCTGAGATTGCCTTCATGTGGGCTTCATTCTCTTATCTATATTTATACATAAGCAAATGCTTCAAACAAACTCCCTGAGTTATTCTTTGATATTAACCTGAAGTTATTCTCTACAGCATAAATTCATCTGCATTAAATCAGATTTTCCCTAATTCAGTAGTAGCAAGTTCCTATTAACCTTATTATGTCTTTGAGTCTTAATATTTCTCTTATCAATAATATGTCAGAATCTGTAAAAAAATGTAAATAATCTTTTAATATGGAAACATTTATTTAAAAATATTGACTAATCTGAAAATAAAGGTGATGATTTTAAAGAGATGTGCACTACTTTATACAATTTTTTTTTTCCATCCCCTATAAAGCCTATCTCTATAATAGCTGCCTGTTTAGAGGGGTCATCTACAAGTTTCTAAAACCATTTGGTAACTTGCTCTGATCAGCATATTCCTGATAGGTGTAGGATTGGTATAGGGTAGTAGGGGTGAAGGTGAGGAATCTCTCAGTCTTGCTGAGCTCTGAAGGAAGCTTGTTGTTGTTATTTGTATTAGCTCATAGAAAACAGATATAAAATAAAATATATCAAGTTAAATATAAGGTAGGCTTATTAATGTTCTTATTTGGCACAACATCTTGTTATCCTTTATTTATGTACTCCATTTATTCTCGACATCTAACTGGTTCATTAAAATCTGAAATGATTAGGATGAGTAACAGAGGTACTCTAGTAAAGGAGATTCTTGAAATTTGACTACCTGTGAACCAAATGTGGAGATTTCACTGACTTACGCTTTCAGGGTATAATGAGAAAAAATGCGTCTTGGGGAAAAAAAAAATGAAAATATGCCAGTACCTATCTTATCATGACAAAACTAAAGAGATTTCTACTTTTCAGGTTTTACTGTTTCCTTGAAAATAAATAGACCCTTACTATTATAGAAAATCAAATAATAATAATACTTGAAGACTAAACAATTCTTCACTTTGATATCAAAACAGAAAATCTCATCTATGGTGGTCAAATCCTAGAGTCATAGGTGCTCAGAACTCAAAGGGACTTTGAAGGCCAATTTATTCTACCCCTCTGGCAGAGATTTGGTTCAGTGCTACATAACTATATACACTATTTTCTCAGTGCATTTGTGCCCTTTCCTTACCTCATTCTTCCCTCATCTAAACCAGAATAATGTTCTCAAGTTTCAAACAGGTTTTGTGATATAATGATTTTGCTCCTTACTAATATAAAGGAACATTTTGTATTTATTTTAAGTTCATCAGAAGGTCATTAGCGTCTCCTTTGTCCTGGTGGGACAAACCAAACATCTTCTAGTCTTTGTCGAATAAGCTAGTATTATCACATTCTAGCACTGCTTTTTGTCTGCTTTTTATAAGTTTGCACATATAAATCCTTAAAAACCAAAGAGAAGAATCAATCAGTACTCCAGTTATCAGGGATGAATACATTTGTCTTTAATAGAGCTCTGCATTTGGGGGGTGCCAGGTGGCTCAGTGTTAAAGCCTCTGCCTTTGCCTCAGGTCATGATCCAAGGGTCCTGGGATCAAGCCCCTGCAAGGGGATCTCTGCTCAGCAGGGAGCCTGCTTCCTCCTCTCTCTCTATCTGCCTGCTTCTCTGCCTAATTGTGATCTCTGCCTGTCAAATAAATAAATACAATCTTTAAAAAAAATAAAAAATAAAAGAGCTCTACATTTGGGATACATAATTTGAATTAGCATTGTATGGATATTATGGTTCAAATAGTCAAAGAAGAATAAAACCAAAATCCACACTATAAAATTTTATCCTGACACTGTATATTCTTATAACTATAGACTCTGAAATGAGCTTAGATATGAAACCCCACACAATGAAGCTGATATTGAATTGGTGTAATACATGTTAGAAGATGTGACAACTAATTATAACTTTCTGGTTGTATTGTCTAAAGAAAATATTTAGCAACCACCATCGACTTCCAGACTTTTTAAACATTTCTCAAACTGCTAAATTTGACAAGGCATTACTCTGCTGACCGTGTACAGTAAATAACCAAAAGCATGGAATGTATCATTGGAGAACCTACTGTTGATGAAATCATCATGATTTTTATAGCTTAGCTCACTTTTACAAGCAGAAGTGCTGTAAGGGTCAAAGCCCTGTTTCATGTCATATGGCAATTGAACAAAGCTGCACACCCACCATGAGACACTGAGGTGGCCAGCTGGCATGGTGGCGGCTCTGCAATATTGTTTTGCCCACCCACACAGTGTGTTTTAAACCAGTAAATAAAGAACACAACAGTAGCTTTTAAAATTACCAACTATAAGCAATTAACTCATTAGATAAAAGATTGATAATTAAAAAAAGAGAAATTGCACATGAATCTTAAATATACGAGGAATAAGCCCTTTCCAAATGCAATGAACAGGGCAGAAAAAATAATCTCTTAAAATGCTCTATGAGACAATACAGTTTGCTACTTTCAAGTTTCAGCCAAGAAACTGTAGATCAGAACTAGATTTAACTTCTAGTTTTAGCCATAATATTAATATGTAATACACTGTAGGATACATTCAGTACCTTTCTTGGCATTCTAAAAAGCAAGCACTCCATGAAGTAGAATAGACTATATATTATGTGGTCTGACATAGAACACCTATGTCATACTCCAATTTCAGAATCTCACACAAGGATCTGACCATCTGATAAATGAAAGCTAGTGGGGTAGCTAGAATGATTTAAATAGTTAGGGCCACTCTTGTTGACAGTTTTACTTGTTTAAAACACAATCTTAATTCCAGTTGCAATGTTTTCTAAATTGATTAGCAGATGCATTAGGTATTATCTTTATTCTTTGAATAATAATATAACTAAATTAAAAAATATATTTTAACTAAAATAGTAAATGTGGGTTGAAAGAAAACTTGCTTTGGATTACAACAAGGATGGGTCAAATATCCCCATTTGGGCTATATACTTGTTATGAATAAAGTTTCTAAATAACTTCACAGGTAAGATATAATAAAAAAAATATACCGTTTGTCTCTTTGTCTAAAGAACTCTGGTGTTCTACAACTTTAAGTTTCATTTACTCTATCATTCTTTTTTAGCAGCCTTTGTTTATTTTTTATTTGTGGGGTATCTTATGCACATCTCTGCATGATATTTCTGTTGGCTTACTTTGTAAACTATCTGCAAGTGTTTTGAAATAAGCTAGAAACTGCGATTCCTATTAATGCATGTGATTACTAAGATAAAAGATAAGAGAAAATATTATTTTTAAGTGGGCCAGATTCAGCTATAAGAGTAAATTATTATTGATTCTTTCATCCCTCTGCTTTGAGATTTTATAGATAACCATAGGGCCCAGTGAAATTAAAAAGTTTCAAAGATTCACTTGATAGTGATTTTTTTTTTCCCTACAGTCTTTGTCAGTCTGACCCCACTTCTTCAGGGCCTCAAATAATCATTTTAGATTTTTAAAAAATCAATAACAATAACCAAGCAAAAATGCAAATTCTCATGATTAAAAAAAAAAAAGAGGATGAAGCCAATTTGTTTTTTTATTAATGCATTCTGATTACAGTGAACGTGTTAACATGATTTCTGGTGATCAAATTCCCTTTTAACCACACAAAATGCTCTGGCTTCTTTCCAAGTGTGGCCTAGATTCTGGATTTCCACAGTTAGGAGCTTTGGGATTTGTCTTTGCCTATTATAGGTAGAGAAACGGGAAAAAGGGAAATGGAATTCTAGGTGACATGATTTTAGGAACCAAATAATGGATTGAAATGGCCATTTTGTAAAAAAAGGCACTGGCTGATGAGATTAATATTAGTAACAGGACAAGAAGGTGGTATCTAGAAATTTTTCCTGAAGAAAGGTTCACAGGGAGCTAGAGATTCTGTGTTTTGCTACTGAAGAGTTTATAGAGAATATTCTTGAATATATAAAATTTGGATAGGTAATCAAAAGCAAAACAGAAGAACTGAGATATTAAGTACAAAAGAGGGAAAATCACAAGACTACAACAAGCTGAGATGAAAGGCAGACTTGATATAGAAGAAAAAGACCTGGTGGTCAGCCCAGGGATGCACTGAACCACACACAACTCAGAGCAAACCTAAAGGCCAGGCTTCTAAGGAAGGCCCGGTGTGACTGAATCCTTTGTTGTCATTTCAACAGTCTTCTCTGCCTAAGCACCAAGAGTAGACTCCATCTCAAGGAACCCTTTCTTTGCTTATCGGTCAGAAGTGAACGCAACTATTCAAGTTTCATCATGAGATTTCCGCAAGTCAGTCACATTTTCACGTTTCATTTCTAATTCTAGTTCTCTTGTTGTTTCTACCACGTCTGCTTTTACTTCCTTCACTTAGGTCTTGAACCCCTCAAAGTCATCCATGAGGTTGGAATCAACTTCTTCTAAACTCCTATGAGTATTGATATTTTGGCCTCTTCCCAACTCCAAATGTTCTTAATGGTATCTGGAATGACAACTCCTTTCCAGAAGATTTTCAATTTATTTTTCCCAGATCCATCAGAGAATCATTCCATGGCAGCTATAGTCTTAACAAAATGTTTCTCTTCAATATTAAGAATGAAAGTCTAGTTTACCCTTTGGTCCATGGGTTACAGAATGGAGGTTGTTTTCACGGGCATGAAAACATTGTACATCTTCTTGTACATCTCACTGTACATCTTATCTAAAGCTCTTGGGTGACTATGTGCATTGTCAATGAACAGTCAATCATATTTTCATAAGATTTTTTGTTTGTTTTGTTTTGTTTTCTGAGAAGTAGGCCTCAATAGTGAGTTTAACCAATTTTGTAAACCATGTTGTAAACAGATGTGCTATCCTCCAGGTTTTGTTTTTCCATTTATAGAGCACAGGCAGAGTAGATTTAGCACAATTCTTAAGGGCCCTAGGATTTGCAGCATGGTAGGTGAGCTCTAGCTTCAACTTCTTTTCACCAGCTGCATTTGTCCCTAAGAGGAGAGTCAGCCCTCCTTTGAATCTTTGAAGCCAGGCATTGGCTTCTCCTTTCCAGCTAGGACAGCATAGGTGGTATCTTCTTCCTATGGAAGGTTACATGACATTGAAAATCTATTGTTTGGTGTAGCCATCTTCATTAATGATCTTAACTAGATGCCCTAGATAACTTGCTGCAGCTTTTACCTAGGGGATCTAGTTAAGATCATTAACTCTGGAATCCCAGAACTGATGCACTTTTAAGAAAACTGCTATGTGGATAACTTAAGCATTTTTATATGATTTGGAAAACAACTGACACATCTTTACTAATCAAGTCCCACTTTCAATGTTATCTCTGCCCCACCCTCATTGCTCAGCTGTACAATAGTCACTTATCTACCTTGTTTCATATATCTGTCTCATAATCATCTGCCAAAGTTTTTGTTGCAAAAAAATCTTTATGATTAAATACACAATGGAAAGATGATTAGACATTTATAGAATTTGAAATGTTAAAAATTAACACATAATGTAGTGTGATAAGAAGGGTACTTTTATGCTATACAGACAGCTTCTTTGCTTTTTTCATTTCCTTTCATCTATTAGCTTCATACTTTACTTCTGCAGCTTCCTCACTTCTCTTGGCCTTCATAGAAATGAAGAGAGTTTTCTGGATTAGGCTTTGGCTTAAGGAAATGTTGTGGCTGGTTTGATCTTCTATCCAAACCACTAAAACTTTCTCCATATCAGCATAAGGCTGTTTTGCATTTTTATTATTCTTGTGTTCACTGGAGTAGCACTTTTAATTTCCTTCAGGAACTTTCTCTTTGCATTCACAACTTGACTATTTGGTGCAAGAGGCCTAGCTTTCAAACTATCTTGGCTTTCAACATGTTTTCCTCAGTAAGCTTAATCATTTCTAGCTTTTGATTTAAAGGGAGTGGGGTAAAAAATCTTTCTTTTGCTTTAATACTTTAGAAGCCATTGTAGGATTATTAGCTGGCCTAATTTCAAAATTGTTATGTCTCAGGGAATAGGGAGGCCCAAAGAGAAGGAGAAAAATGGGGGAATAATCAGTTGGTGGAACAGTCAGGACACATAAAACATAAGGTCCACAGTCTGATATGGGTATCATTCATGGTACTCCCAAAATATTATAATAATAACAACTCAAATCACTGATCGCAGATCATAACAAATATAATAATGAGAAAGTTATAAATAGTATGAAAATTACCATGCTGTGGTAAAGGGAGCAAATGTTGGAAAAAATGGTGCCAAAAGACCTGTTTAATGCAGGGTTGCCACAAAAACTTTAATTTATAAAAACACGATATCTACAAAGTGCAATGAAGTGAAGGTCAATAAAACAAAGCATGCCTATACATCACTGGGATGAGGTATCATCATCTGGAAGTATTACATATAAAGATAAATACTAAGGCATTTTAAATTCTTAAAATTCCATGTCAATAAAATCTGTAGAGTGAAGGAGAGGATCCCTATATGAATATCACCAGCCAAAGAATTGCTTAGATAGATTGCAAGTTTTCTATATATTTTTCATTTAAACGACTCAGTGAAAGGTGCCATAAATTGATTGGATTTAATGGTATTGTTTTAAAACTCCCCTTTCCTACTACTCTAGTGGAAGCAAAGAGCACATTTTTTAACTGTATAACATTTGAAACTGGGCATTTTTTTCTTCATTTTGTGATACATATCCTTAAGTGGTTTAAAACAATCATTAGTTCTGAGTTATGTCTTGTATATATAAAGAGTAAACTATTCTTTCACTGTAGTAGTTTCCAAATATCATTTTATAAATGACAAACTATCTAGTTAACAAAAGAAACTAGAGTCATTAATAAAGAAAACTGGGATTGGGAGGGAGACAAACCATAAGTGACTCTTAATCTCACAAAACAAACTGAGGGTTGCTGGGGGGAGGGGGTTTGGGAGAAGGGGGTGGGATTATGGACATTGGGGAGGGTATGTGATTTGGTGAGTGCTGTGAAGTGTGTAAACCTGGTGATTCACAGACCTGTACCCCTGGGGATAAAAATATATGTTTATAAAAAATAAAAAATTAAAAAAAAAAAAAAAAAAAAAAAAAAAAAAAAGAAAACTGCTTTTCTGGAAACCAAAACATCTGAACAACTAAGCTCTGAATAGAAATAAGCAATTTAAAATTTTATGATAAGACAAATATGTTACTGGGGCACCACAGGAGGTACATATTTTGCACTTAATTTTTCCCCTGGGAGGGGGAATCTCCTTGAAGAGGGAATCCATCAGTCTGGGACACAAACTGGGGAAGAGAGAAGACAGAAAAAATGTTCTTCCTCATTTAGGAGTGGGGGTTGCAAGAAGATCTCATAGCTATTACAGAAAGAGGCTGTCCCTAAATAAAAATTCTGATATTCTCCAATCTATGTTTTCTAAATTCCTGGATTGATTGATTGATTGATTGATCTATGTAAATTCCTGGGTATACTTGCAGGATGTTTTTGCCAGGGAAGTACATGGGTTACTTTTTGCCTTGAAGCATACAGGATAGTTTCGCATAGATGCTTTTAAGTAATTGTGAATGAGCTAATCAAAATCTTAGAAGTACAAAACAAAATCTATAAAAGTAAGGTAAGTTATCTCCCCCTTCATTTACTTCTTCTCGTCAGCCTCCAACAATCTGTATTGAACTCAAGAGATAAAAATGTTATTAAATAGACTTAAACATTAATTACAGAAAAAAATGAAGCTGGTATATATAATCCATAAAGCCATTCATCGCATAGCATATAATTATAAGAACACTGATTATAAAAATATTTTCATTGTCTGAAAACTTATAATTGCACTTATATATTGCTCATCTGGTCAACTGACTGAAACGATATGATAAACACAACATTTACTTGATAATAAACTTCTGGTAAATAGTTTATATTTTCCCACAGTTATAAAAGAAAATTATTACTTAAATAAGGAGTTATTTAAGACATATTTTTTAAAAGCTCACAAGTGATTATAATTCTGTTTTTATCTGTTCCTTTTAGTTGTTTAAATGTAGATTTAGGAAATGTTTATACCTCAAGCCATATATATATATATATTTTTTTTTTTCATATTCTGTTTTAGGTGTAGTTAGGTTTCCCCTCTGGCATGACATGGTGGCTTCTGGGAATAAAAGTTTTAGATTTTCAAAGAAGATAAAAATAGTTAATTATTTAATTTGACAGTTTATTCCTATAAGTCTAACTCTATTAATCTTTTAGTTATAATATTTTTTAAGGAACTGAGATTTAATAAACAAATATGATGATCCAAATGTTTTATAATTTTAGGAACAATCCCAAAGAAATAATGCAAGTGAAGTTAGTTAGAATAATTCTTTTTCAAACTAATAATATTATAAAACTATCCTACCATATCTTTTTATTGTTTTGTAACAATGCATCTTTCAAAATTTCACAAAAATAAAGCTTCTAGAGATGGTAGTGGCAATGATATTTCCGCTACTGATGATAACTAACATGATTTTCCAAGTAATGGAAGTTAAAACATCACTGAAATAATAGCAGCATCTTGTTATAGTCTTACTGAGGGACATAATTCTCAGGAGTCTATAATATACATACAGTCATAAATATCATTACAATTTGGATAATTCAAAGAACATAACAGTGAGCACTTTACATTTTATTATTCATTATTCAATATAGAGTCTCATTAAAATGCTCTGGGTTCTATATATCAGAGCATCCTGCATTTAAATGATAAGGCCTAACCATTAGGCTTTATACTTCCCATTCACTCAGCCATCTGATGAAGTCAGCTTCCCTAGGAAGGAGTGTCCTTAAGAGTTAGCTCACTGCAGCTGAGACAGATCCTGAGGTTGCTGATGAGTAGAGGGTGTTGGCTGACTCTCCTCTTTGCTATTATTCTCTTCGCCATTCCCTAAAAAGTCCTCCCTAGAATTGAGATTCAGGCAGTAAATTGACACTTCTATCACAAGGGTGCTAGGTAACAATATGGAGTATAAGAAGTGGTCAGATTTTGGATACAGTGTGGAGGTGGGGCTGGAAATTTTTCTTAATGGATTAAATGAGTGTAATAAGAAAAGTAGTTGTCAGGAAGAGTCCTAGATTAGATTTTTTTTTTTTTTAATAGAGATCTCGTGTTGTATTTCAGCAACACTGCACTATTCAAAAATCAACTGTATTCCTTTTTAATCAAGGGAGAGGTGTTTTTTTTTTTTCTTTTCCCAGAGTTAATTCATGAAAAGTCAACAATTTTTCCAAAATAAGAGAGGGGTTGATTTGGAAGGTAGAAAAATGAAAGTTTTGTTTGGAGTGAGTTTAGTTTGAGCTATGCGTTAAACACCTCATGTGTATGTCAAGTATAGACTTAGATGTATGTGGTTAGTGAGGAGATTGGAGAAAGAAATGTAAATTTGGACATCTTCACTGTCATAGGATCGACAGGGGTGAGGGTTAAGACAAAACAAGAAAGCCAAGGATGAAACCAACACTTAAAGAGTTAATCTGACATTTAGATGCTGGAATGAGGAGGAGGATCCAGAAAGGAGACTAAAAAACTTTCCAGGAAAATGACAGAGAACAAAATAGGGAGCCAAATGAAGATGTTTCAGGTTTGAAAGATAGAGACAAAGATGTTTCTAAATCATTCAATCTGATTTTTTTCCTGTTATGATGAAAAAATCCCTCTTCCTTGATTAAAAAGGAATACAGTTGATTTTTGAATAGTGCAGTGTTGCTGAAATACAACATGAGATCTCTATAAAAACAAATGACTAAGCAATAGTCATCAGCTTTCACAAAGTTATATTTAAATATAAAGATCCTTCTGCAAGTGAACTATAAATTAACTTTGACATAAAAGAGAAAGAGTTTAATATGCTTAACTCTAATGATTGCCCAGAAAAATATTCCAAATCCAGTCAAAATGTATTCTCCTAAATACACAAAAGCTGTGTTCACTGCATAAGTTACTGCTTGGTCAGTAGCTAATTTTATAGGCTGTCTTGCTTATGAAGGAATTGTTTTGTAATAGCATAACAAAAAACTAATGATAGCTTAGGTTTTTCTTTTGTGATTTCCTGTTGTGTTAACTGTCTATGCAAAACCGAATATCAAAACAAAACTTGTAGATATATTTAGATGAATTTTAAAATAACGAATTATTTTAAAGATTTCTTACATCAAAGTGATAATTAACATAAAACCCACTTGAGACACATTAAAATAAATTAAGCTTTGTGGTAAACATATTAAATAACTGCCCATTCAGCCCTTGGGCAAATTTTGTAATGCAGTTTTATCATAGTATAAAATTAGTATTGTCAATTAGTATTGTCTTAGTTATACTGACAATTGAATAGTAGTCTACATTTGGGTCAATAACTTTAAATGTGACCCTAACTTATGATAAAAAAATAATGAAAAACTACTTTGGCCATTTAAGAAAAAAAAAAAAAAAAAACTTTACCTGTATATTGCTTACTGTTCATTGGTTTGTTTTCCTTCAATGAATATCTTCAAGTACATAACTGAAGTTAACATTCAAGTATATAACTGAAGTTAACATGTTGATATGTGGATTTTACACTCTCAAAATTTACTTTTTAAAAATCCCCATATAAAATTAAATTTTCTAATTCTTCTCTTTCAGTAACATAATATTTATTGAAAAGAAGTCTTTGTTATGAGGAACAGCGTTATATGTTAATTACTATATGACCACATGTGCCCTGGAAAAAATTTTCAAATTAAAATATTTATTTAGGTAAGCCAAAATTATATTTGGGTACATTCAATCAGACTAACGTTTGTTTCTGGGGGAAATACTTGTTTAAGTTTCAATTTGTTAAAGGTTGTTTCAATCACAGCATTGTTTACTTTTAAGACATTGAGGACAGTATGAAATTTTTGTAATTTACAAAGATATATTACAAGCTAAAATACAGTTTACCCATGAAATAATCTCGGCATGATTGGAATTTATTTTAAATCATATAAACGATGAAATTCTGCCATAACTGTACAAAATGTGGGGTCACGGTATTGCAAGGTAACAAAAAACAATCATTTTTTAGTTGCCCTTCCATTTACTATGTGGTTAAAAAAAAATAGGGAAAATCTTGTCATTTATTTGTTTTATTTATTAGGCCAAGCAGGAAAAGGACTGATGTTTCAATGTATACATCCTACACTGAACTAAGGAAGACGGAAATGATCACCAGACAACTATCTTACACTTCCTTCTACTGTCCCCATTACCACCAAGAAGAAATCAGCTTTTACTCACCTTGCCCCTTTTTGAGAATTTGGGCTGGCCAGAGAGTTGGACTTATTCACCAATACCACATAATCTGTATTTTGACATTGTGGGTGTTTTACAGTAATTTGAAATATTATCTAGTCAACAGTCTTTATTTATTGCTACATTCATCATCTTGCTTATTGCCAAGGTCTATTCAGTTGATCAGACTGACTAGTTGATTATATTATTCCCTTCTAGTTGCTTTCTAGAGTGTTTAATTAATGAGAATGGTCTTTCCAGCAAAAGAACTGCCTTTCCAACAAGAATGCAAAAGGAGTAATTGTACTTCTGTAAGGAAAATTCTAAACACATTGTGTATGTTTATTTTTTAATCATTCATAGAAACTGTAAAACTTCATTTATTAAAACTGTGTTTTGTTAAAAAGCAAATATTAGAGCTCCATCACATTCCACAATTTATTTCTACATTTACTTTTTCTCCAACATATACTGAGATTATGGTAGCTCATGAAGATACACTTATGAATGATCACAGCCTTTTTGCCCAACTGCTTAGTCTTGTGGAGTGAAAACAAAGAAAAATTCTAAGAAGTGTGATAAAAGCTGTAAAGGAATACTCACAGTCCTCATTTAGTACCACCAAAAAGTGAGTAGATATGAATGTAGAACAAGCTTAAATATGTTTGAAAAAAACTTTCAAAATTAAAACCTGAGATATGATAAAATAGATTTAATAATTTGATGTTCTTAAAAAATAATAATAATTTGATGTTCTTTTTAAAGTGACCACTCATGCTAAAACAGCCATTCTTTTAAAGACTGGTGAAAGAGAATTCATACTACCATTACTAAAATCATATTAAGGAAGAGAGAGCAAGATATCAGGAGAAAATTATTGTAATTAATTTTCATCGATATATAAGGCTCTAGAATACTTACACTAGGGATTTGTAAGACATACAAGCTGCAATGTCATAATGAAAATATGATTACATTTTATATATTACTGTAGGGAAGAAAAAATATTGTTTAAAATGAAGTTAGCCCTCAAGCACAATTGTTTAATTTCATCATGGGTTTGGATGCCAGGCAAGGCTTTATTGCCATATTAGCAAGCATTATCTTTGATATGTTTTTCTACCAAGTCCTTTTTAACATTTCTGTGGGAGATAAAAATAAAGATTATCAGAGTTCTTTTAGTGCCTTTATCCATTGATATCACTATATCCAATCCCAAGAAGATTGATTGATTCAATTGATTGATATCATCCATCTTTATAACCAATCCCAAGAAGAAAATGACAGAAATTTTACAAAAAACAACATTGCAGTGCTTTGAGATATTACACAGTACAAACTAGAAAGCATCACCCTCAAAGTCTCTCCGTCTTTTGTTAAAATTCTACCAGATTCTAGCCATTAAAACAACAAACAGAGGTGAATAAGAGTCTCCAAAGTACTGAAACTAGAGATAATTCCACTCTTTTCAAGATTTCCCATGCCTCAAAGTTCAAATTTGATATATATTTATTTGAGGAAAAAATCTTGAGAAAAGCATTTAACATGCACTCAATTTAAATCGTTTTGAACACAATGCTTCTGGATTATCTACATGTGTTCCTCTTTAAGAGTTGCATTCTTTTTCTCGAAATATTTATTTTATTCTATCTTAATTTGTTCCACTTAAATTATTAAATTATGCCATGTGCCACACAACATTTCCTAATATAATTTTAGTAAAGTCTACTGATAAAGCTTTTAAATCATTAAATGAACAATTCTCAGTCTTCTTGGAAACTTGCCTCCTTATAATACATAACACTTTGTAATTCCTTCTTACAACTCTCCACCAATTTATGTGCAAGTCTTCTACCTTCTTGACTGCCCTTTCCCATTCATTGTCTGTTGATTTCCTTCCTCTTCTAATCTTATAAATATTTGTATTTCCTGAAGTTTTGTACTTTGCCCTCTACTTGTCTCTATGCTTTCTCTCTGAGCCATTTTGTCTGCTCCTTATATTTTCAGTATATTTCAAATATGTCAAGCTGTTAAATCTATAATCTTAACTAAGCCTTCTCCCTTAAAATCTTCAAATGCTGTATAACTTGACTAGAAGTTCAAATATTATATATTATAACATGGTTTGAAAGAGAATTCTCAATTTCTAATTTGATTTCCAACTTATTTTGTTTATGTCTTATTTCCATTCTATATTAATTGAAAGATGTTCTCGGGGTGCCTGGGTAGCTCAGTGGGTTAAAGCCTCTGCCTTTGGCTCAGGTCATGGTTCCAGGGTCCTGGGATCAAGCCTTGCATCAGGCTCTCTGCTCAGCAGGGAGCCTGTTTCCCTTCCTCTCTCTCTGCCTGCCTCTCTGCCTACTTGTGATCTCTGTCTGTCAAATAAATAAATAAATAAAATCTTTAAAAAAAAAAGAAAGATGTTCTCAAGAGATAAAATTAAAAGTATAGCATGGAAAGAGAAAGATCTTGCTCTAAAGAGAATGTGCTTTGTGCACACTTGAGTCAAACCCAGTGAAACCTCATTTCTTTTAATCATTAGTCAATAACTGAATTGCCAAAGTAACTTTTTGTAGTTATTGTCTTTAAAGAATAATTTTTCATTGTGTTCTTTATTGTATATTTGAGATATATGACTGATATAAACTCTATATATGTTTATTTTCAGGCAATTATATTAAAAGAGGAAAGTCTTTAAAATGATACAGTAGTTTCATTTTTCTAAATGGTTTCTTAATGAACTGTCATAAGAATAAATGAGGTTAATTCACATATTGCATTTACAACTAGATGTTGATATAAGTTTTCCTAAACATGAGTATTTTTCAAACAAGTGGTAAAGACCAAGTCATATATAAAGACACTTTTAGAACTACTTGATTTTATAGTGTATTGGAGATATTCTTTATAGGCAGGTGAACTATCATTACTCATTGGAGGATATCCTCTGAATATAGATGCTTACTTACTAAAAATTACTGATTCATTAACCCAGAGCTATGTAATTGAAACAAATACTTTTGAAACAGCTGAAGACTCTCTAATAGAGAAAGTTGGGAACATTTTGAATTTCATTGTTTTGTGCCATATATATTTTTTTATTATTTTGGCTGGCCCAGAATTAGTTTTCAGAATCTTTTAAATATGTTAATTGTTTGATTACTGACTCTTGTGTGAAAAAAAAAAAAAGCAACGTTGGTGTGTTTCTGACTTCAATTAAGTCCATCAGATCAACACTGGAGAATTTATTCTCATGTAGTTCAACCTAGGAAAAAGCATAAGCTAATTTCGAAGTTTATTTCTTTATGAAAACCAGTTTGTTCCAAAGGCAATTCATCTGGAGATACTAATATGCCATTTTCCTTCTATTAACCTACATGTTTTTTCCTTGAGAGTAGACATTCAGAAATGACCTAGTGGTTATATTTCAGTATGTAGTGGTAGAATGGTATTGGCATATGATATGTTTATACTATGAGAGTAAAATAATAAATACCACTTAAATCCATTATCTATTGAGAGAAGATACACCATTTCATTATAATTATTATCAATTTAGAACAGATGCAATAAGTTGAAAGAGATGTTTATAATAGCTCAAAATCTTAAAATAGTTAAAATCTGTGTAGACTAAAATACAATAAAGGTTTCATAAAATCTCATTGAGCAAGAAGCCAGAAAAGAATGCCCTTCTGTTCTTTAGTTTGTGTTTTTTTAAAAAATCATTGATATGTTTACTATAATATCTTAAAGAGACATTCAATAATATCCAAAATGAGATAGAGAGGGAGATACTAAAGGACACGCATATCAGTGATAGTGAAGAGACTTAAGTCAAAGTTCTTTTGTTTTTAGTGAAGTGTGACTGATCTAAAATATCCTATGAGTTTCTGTTGCACAGCATAGTGAGTCAACATGTTTATACATTACAAAGTGATCCCCACAATAATTCTAGTTATCATCTGTCACCATACCAAATTATTACCATTCCAGTTATTTTAACAGAGACTTTATATAAAGAATGGTTAAATACCCATTGAAAAATTAGGACAAATAGAAACTAAGGTATTATTTTAGAAACAATTAATAGGAAACAGATATCACCCCTTGAAGTAGGACAACAAGAGGAAGAGATTGGGATTACTAAAACCTTCCAAGTTTGAAAAAGGGTCCTCCTAAGCTGAACTTCAATGTTCCAGGGGTACTATTTGTCTGGTGCTATATCTCAGAGCTTAGAAGAGGGGCTTTAAGGATGAGGAGGGACACTGGCCACTTCACGCCAATGTAATTAAGAGGTCACAAGTGCAAGTATTGGAAAAATTCCCAAAGGTTGCAACTGTAATGAACCTGCTATTGCTGACATGAAGAACCAAGGCTGCGTGTCATTAATGGGAGTGGGAAGTCTAAAGAAGCAAAGAGAAAGAAACTATTTCTTTCTCTTCCAGGCTCCCAATCTTCCCTCTGCTGGCAGAGCCCAATAGGAAATAAGCTTACAAAGCAGAACTGTAGTTTGCAGAGTTCTTGCCCCCATATCACAAATCACTATGTAGAATGATGGGTTACAAGTGAAGAAAACTAGCTTAATAACTTGCAAAACTGAACACTAATGATGGCAATATTTTGGAAGTGAATTTTTAAATTGTGAAATCAAATTGAAACCACAAGTTTTGCTGACCTGCTCTAAAACTTAAAGAGGACATACTATGCTGAAATTTGAAAAATATCCAAAGAAGTTGCTGAACTTATTCTCAACTAAGTTCTTTTGAAAGATATAATGAATTTGAACCTCACCAAAGGAAAAGAAAAAAAATATTAGCAAAACTGTAAAAAAATAATATTCATACTTGTCTGCCCTCCAATTCACATATATAAAGTAGAAAGGTCATGCCTATGATAAAAGATGGCTAAATGAGTTAAAGAAAAGGACAACTTTGTAATCTCACTATCAGAACACAAGAGTCAGATTTCTCAGCAGCTGTGTACAATGTATGTTTATGGTCCCTGGGAGAGTATCTTGTGCTTAGTTATGTTTATAAAGAGCAAACTTCTGTTTGATACAACATAACCAACTATTTATTCCCCCCACAATTCCTTGAAATCTTATCTAGATTTGTACAAAATATATTTGATGTTTGTATTAAAATTAGAACCTAGAAAGGCAGTCAAATTATTTATAACCTATGAGCATGTCTTCTACACGTCTCTTTTCTTTTTTTAGGAGGCGAACTATCACAGACTTTTTTTTTTAACTAAAAATTATGGTCATTAGTTTCAGGTGAAAGAAAACTGGAACAGAGAAAGAATGATAATTTCTGCAGAGAATATTTTTTTTTTCAGAGCTCATCTTTATGCTGAAAGGTTCATAGCTTATTTTAATTTATTCTTTTTCTAGAAAGACAGAATATGATAGAGAGAGGCTGATTGGAGGAAGGGGCAGTGAAAGAGAGAGAATCTCAAGCATCCTCCACTCTCAGCACAGAGCCTGACGTGGGGCTGGACATGGGGATCAACCTCACTACCCTGAGATCATGACCTGAGTCAAAACCAAGAGTTGGACACTTAACTAAGCCATTCATTTACCCCAAAAGGTTCATAGCTTATACTACATTTATCTCTAATGGGAAGTTACCAGTGTAAAAATAAGTAACCATTGCTAGTTTGATCTAGTATAACTATGTGTGTGTGCACACACACACACACACTCACACACTTAGGAAATATAAAAGGTATATATCCAATTCAATTTACCTTTTATTAGTATGCAAAATTATATGTAAATTTATTATACTATAATATATATATACATATATATAAATTTTGTTGCACAGTAATATAAATCTAGAAGAGCCATTTAAATAATTATTTGATTCGGGGCACCTGGGTGGCTCAGTGGGTTAAAGCCTCTGCCTTCAGCTCAGGTCATGATCCCAGGGTCCTGGGATCGAGCCCTGCATCAGGCTCTCTGCTGAGAGAGCTTCCTCCTCTCTCTCTGCCTGCATCTCCACGTACTTGTGATCTCTGCCTGTCAAATAAATAAATAAAATCTCTAAAGTTGGAAAAGAGAAGGAGGATTCTTCTTAAATAAATAAATAAATAAATATTTGATTATAAGTCTTTAAAACATGGCTAACATTTATTGAGTGCCTTCTAAGTATCCAGAGCTACTCTAGGTGTTATAGAAACATAGGTGAAGAAACATAAAGACTAATTCATGCCCTCATGTAGAAATAGTCAACAAGCATATAGTCTGTTACATGGTAATAAATTATATGATGAGATATAAAGTAGGAAAGAATTTAGAAACTGTTACTAAAGGGGATTGTTATTATAACCTAAGGTAATAAAGGAAGAACTCACGGAGAAATTACCTTAGAATATAAACAGAAGGGAGAAAGAGATAGTGAATAACATTATCTAGGAACAACCATTCCGAAAGGGGAGAGAGTAAGTGCAAAAATTCTAAAACAGGTGCAAACCTGGAGTGTTCAAGTAATTCCAAGACTGATGTAACAAGATGTAAGGGTTGTGAGAAACAAAACAAGAGGTCATATAAATAAGGAGAGTCATATGATATGGAGACTTGTAGATACTGGCCTGGCAACGGTAATCCATGTGAGTCATAGCAAAATCAGCATTAACTCTGGCTATACAACATCAGCTTAAAGCCACATTTCTTCACATTTCACATTTCTTCCACATAACTAACTCCCTTAATTGATTTCTAAAATAAGCATTGAGGTCTTCATATAGCAATTATGGGAGGGAGGACAAATCAAAATTATTTCTGAGTTTAGCCTGAAATGAAGAGAAATAATAGCTCAGGTTAAATGGCTTTTTAGGTTAAATGGAGTGGAAATCTCTGTGACATATATAAGTTGAGCCAATTGTATCAAGCAATAAATCATAGAAATACCAGTTAACAATTATCTTTGCGTTAAATTAACCTCCATACTTTCTTCTCTTAGTCATTTCCCATCCTCCCACTTTCCTTTTTAGAAAAGTTCTAGAAGTAATTTTATAAAAGTAATAAACAAGTTTTATCCAACTCAATTTCAGTAAAAGAGAAAAAAATCATCAATAATATCTTAAAGCTTGAATGTGTAACTTACTTAAAAAAAAAAAAACAACATTTGCCCACTTATATTTTTTGGGAAAAATGTGTATAAATTAATTACTGAATAATTAGGGAGAAAGGACAAATCTCCATTACAGATAAATTTTTAGAGATAAATTTAAACCTTTCTTAAAGAACATAGAAGATTTTAATAAATAGAAATACAAAGCATACTGAGGAATGGGACAATATTATCAATTATTTCAATGTTAATATAAAGGCAACAGAATTTTCACTTGGACATTTTGAAAAACTCTGCATCTTAAAATTTAAAGGAAAGGCTAACAATAGATGGATTTCTAAAACTTAGATAAATATCAGAGAAGGTAATTGATCTATTATTTATGAAGATGTAAATGCTATTATAATAAGTCTTAAAACACTATAATAGAAACATAGATATGCCAATGGAATAGGTCCAGATTTATATGGAAACTTGACAACATTAACATTGAATGGCAAATTAATAATGAAAGGTTGGATGGGCTAATTGGGTGATGAATATTAAGAAGTTTATTTGTCGTATTTAGCACTAGGTGTTATATATAAGTGATGAATCACTAAAATTTACTTCTGAAATCAATATTATACTAGATGTTAACTAACTAGAATTTAAAGAAAATATTGAAAAAAAGAATAATAAGTAGAATTATGTAAACTAGCTCACACTATAAAAAATGAAATATTTCCTAATACAACATATAAACTCAGAATCATGGTGGATAAAAGCTTAAGTCTGAAAAGTAAAGTTTTGCAGTATATCTTTTTGAATCAGAGATTGGAAAATACTTCTTTTTAAAAAAAAAAATTCCACATAGTACATACTAAGCAAAAAAACAAAGAAAAGATAGAATTGATTAATTTGTTTTAATATACACAAACATTTTATTTTTTCAAGATTTTATTTACTTACTTGAGATAGAAAGAGAGCATAGGTGGGGGCGGGTGCAGAGAGAGAAACAGGCTCACACTGAGCAGGAACACCGGCACAATCAGATCCCAGGGCCCTGAGATCATGACATGAGCTGAAGGCAGACACTTAGCTGACTAAGCCAACCATGGCCCCTATAGACACAAATATTTTAAACAATTAAAACCAATTTTATAAAATCTCTGAGAAAAAGAGAGAGAGAATACTTTCTAACTGATTTTTTGACAATAGTACTTGATACAAAACCATATAAACAGTACAAAAAAAAAAAAGAATAGATTGACACCTCGAAAAAAGAGAAAATAGAATGACATCTCTAATAAACATAGATACAAAAGTCCTCAACAATGTATTAGCAAATCAAAATCATCATTACATAAGTAATTATATATCATGACCAAGTGAGATTTATTTCAAGTTTAAAAAGCTGGTTTAATATTTAAAAATTAATCAATATAATTAACAGGCTAATTAAAAATATAATCATATTAGTGGGTACAGAATAAATATTTGACATAAGCCAATAATCATTAAGGTTAAAAACTCTTACTGCGTTAAGAATGAGAGGAACTATGTCAGCTTGATAAAGAGCATCTACAGAAAACTTATACCTAACTTCATAATAGTGAAAGACTGAATGTGTTCCTTTTATGATCTGGAAGAAATCAAGTATATTTGTTCTCACTACTCTTATTCAGCATAGCATCAGAAGTTCTAACCAATATGATAAGAAAAAAATAGAAGGGATACAGAGTTGAAAGAAATATATGAAACAGTCAATAATTTTAGATGATTGCTTATATAGAAAATCCCAACAAATCTACCAAAAAAACCTCCTGGACCTAATAAGCTAGTTCAGCAATTTTGCAGGATGCAAAGACACAGATGGATCAATCACATTCCTGCATAGAAATAATTAACATGTGGAAACCAAAATTCAAAACATAATACTATTTATAATCATGCTGAAAAACATAAAATACTTATATACCTAACAAAACTTGTATAGAATCTGTACAATGAGTCTTTTTAAATGGTGATGAAAAAAATAAAACAAGACCAAAACAAATGGAGAGAAATATTGGAAGACTCAACCTAGTACAGATGTTACTTCTCCCTAAAATGATTTAAAGCCTTATGTAATCCATATAAAAATCCAGTAAGGCTTTTTTTTTAAATTTTATTTATTTATTTGACAGAGAGAGATCACAAGGAGGCAGAGAGGCAGGCAGAGAGAGAGGAGGAAGCAGGCTCCTTGCTGAGCAGAGAGCCCGATGTGGGACTCGATCCCAGGACCCTGAGATCATGACCTGAGCCGAAGGCAGCAGCTTAACCCACTGAGACACCCAGGTGCCCCCAGTAAGGCTTTTTTTGTTGACATAGACAAACTTATCCTAAAACTAAAATAGAAAGACATAGACTCTAGAATAGATTTAAAATACTGAAGAATAAATGGTAGGGAGGGTTACTCTACCTCGTATGAGGCCTGTTACATCGGCACTGAAACAAGGTAAGTGTGGTAGAAGGATATTGTGGTAGAGAGAAAGATACTTGGATTGTTCCAAAGAAAAAAAAAAAAAAAAAAGGAATCCTGAAATAGAGGCACATAAATATGCTCAACTGATTTTTGATAAAGAAGAAAAGGCAATCTGATCGAAAAAGGTTACCCTTTTCAACAAACAGTGCTAGAACTGTAGCTCTCCTCAGCCCCTGGGGGGAAAAAAAAGAATCTTGATTCAGATCATGACCTTTATATAAAACACAATTCTAACTAAAATAAATTTTGGCAAGGATGGAAGAAAGGGAAACCCTCTCACACTATTGGTGGGAATGCAAAGTGATGCAAACACTCTGAAAAACAGTATGGAGTTTCCTCAAAAAGTTAAACATATAACTACTCTATGATCCATCAATTACACTACTAGGTACCAACCCAAAGGATACAAAAATACTGACTCAAAGGGATACATGCACCCTGATGTTTATAGCAGCATTATCAATAATAGCCAACTAATGGAAGGAGCCCAAATATCCAATGACTAATGAAAGAATAAGGAAGAGGTGGTGTGTGTGTGTGTATATACACACACACACACACACCACCTCTTCCTTATTCTTTCATTAGTCATATTAGTGTATATACACACACACACACATATATACATACATACACACACACTATGGAAGAGATGATATATATAGAGAGAGGTGAGATTATATATACATATAAAGAGAGAGAGAGAGAGATTTGTACACATACACACACACACACACACACACACACACACAGGAATATTACACAGCCATAGAAAGGAATGAAATCTTGCCATTCACAATAATGTGGATGAAACTAAAGTATATTATAGTAAGCAAAATAAGTCAATCAGAGAAAGATGAATACCATATAAGTTCACTCATATGCAGCATTTCAGAAACAACACAGATAAACATGTTGGGGGAGAGAGAGGCAAACCATAAAAGAGCCTCTTAACTAGAGAAAACAAACTAGAGAGAAGGTTGCTGGAGGGGAGGTAGGAGGAGGGAAAGAGTTAACTGGATGATACCTATTAAGGAAAGTACTTGTGAGGAGTATCGGGTGTTATTTTTACATGGTGAATCACTAAATTCTACTCCTGAAACTAATACCATGCTATATATTCATTGGAATTTGAATAAAAACTTGAAACAAGCAAACAAAAAGACAAATACCATATGATTTTACTCATATGTAGAATTTAAGAAACAAAACAAATGAGCATGGTGGGGAGAAAAGAGAGGCAAACCAAGAAACAGGCTCTTAACTATAGAGAACAAACTGATGGTTACCAGAGAGGTGGGGATGGAGGGAAAGATTAAATAGGTGATGGGGGTTAAGGAGGGCACGTTTCACAATGAACACAGGTGTTGGATGTAAGTACTGAATCACTAAATTCTATACCTGAAACATATTACACTGTATGTTAGCTAACTAAAATTTAAATAAAAACTTGGGGGAAAACAAAACAAACAAACAAAAAAGAATCTAGATTTATTCAGTATTTATTTATTTATTTATTTATTTATTTATTTTATTTATTTGAGAGAGACTGAGCATGAGTTCGGGTGGCAGGGGGAGGAGAGGAGCAGAGGAAGTGGAAAAAGCAGACTACCTATTGGGCAGAAGACACAGTGCAGGGATTAGTTCCAGAACCCTGAGATCATGACTTGAGGTGAAGTCAGATACTTAACCAACTAAAATGCCCAGAGACCCTGAATCCAGATTTATTTTTTTTAAATTTAATTTAATTTTTTCCGTGTTCTAAGATTAATTTTTTATGTACCACACCCAGTGCTCCATGCAATATGTGCCCTCCTTCATATCCATCACCAGGCTCTCCCATCCCTCCACCCCTCTCCCTTCCAAAACCCTCAGTTTATTACTCAGAGTCCATAGACTCTTATGCTTCATCTTCCCCCACCAATTTCCCTCAATTTTTTCCTTTCCTTATCCTAATGTCTTCTATTTTATTCCTTATGTTCCACAAGTAAGTCAAACCATATGATAATTGACTTTCCCTGCTTGACTTATTTCACTTCGCATAATATCCTCCAGTACTGTCCATGTTGATGCAAAAGTTAGGTATTCATCCTTTCTGATGGAGGCATAATACTCCATTGTATATATGGATCATATCTTCTTTATCCATTCATCCACTGAAGGGCATCCTGACTCTTCCCACAGTTTGGCAATGGTGGCCATTGCTGCTACAAACATTGTAGTATAGACGGCCCTTCTTTTCACTGGCTCTGTATCTTTGGATCTGCAATTGCAGTGTCATAGGTTATCTCTATTTTTAACTTCTTGGGGAATCTCCACACTGATTTCCAAAGTGGCTGCATCAACTTACATTAGCACCAACCAGTGTAAGAGGGTACCTCTTTTCCCACATACTCTCCAACACTTGTTGTTTACTGTCTTGTTGATTTTGGCCATCCTAACTGTTGTAAGAGCATCTCAATGTGATTTTGATTTGAATCTCCCTGATGGCTAAATATGATGAACATTATTTCAGGTGACTCTCAGCCACTTGAATGTATTCTTTAGAGAAGTGTCTGTTCATGTCTTCTTTTTTGACGTGATAATCTGTTATTTGAATGTTGAGTTTGAGAAGTTCTTTACAGATCTGGATATCATCCCTTTGTCTGCAGTCTCCTTTTCAAATATCTTCTCCCATTCTGTGGGTTACCTCTTTGTTTTTTTGACTGTTTCCTTTGTTGTGCAGAAGCTTTTGATCTTGGTAAGTCCCCAACGTTCACTTTGCTTTTGTTTCCTTTGCCTTTGGGGATATGTCTTTAAAGAAGTTGCTGTGGCCCATGTTGAAGAGATTACTGCCTATGTTCTCATCTAGGATTTTAATAGATTTCTGCCTCACTTTGAAGTCTTTTATCCATTCCAAGTTTATCTGTGTATGGTGCAAGAGAATGGTCGAGTTTCATCTATACATAGCTGTCCTATTTTACTAGCACCATCTACTGAAGAGACTATCTTTTTTCCACAGTATATTTTTTCCTGCTTTGTCAAAGATTATTTGACCATAGAGTTGAGGCTCCATATCTGGACTCTGTTCCACTGGTCTAAGTGTCTGTTTTTGTGCCAGCACCATGCTGTCTTGGTGATCACAAGCTTTGTAATAAAGCTTGAAATCAGGCAGCATGATGCCCCTAGTTTTGTTTTATTTTTCAACACTTCCTTAACATTTAGGGTTCTTTTCTGGTTTCAAACAAATTTTAGGATTGTTTGTTCCAGCAATTTGAAAAATGCTGGTGGAATTTTGATGGAGATGGCATTGAAAGTATAGATTGCTCTAGGCAATATAGACATTTTATAATGTTTATTCTTCTGATCCGTGAGTATGGAATTATTTTCCATCTTTTTGTGTCTTCCTCAATTTCTTTCATGAGGGTTCTGTAATTCCTTGAGTACAAATCCTTTGCCTCTTTGGTTAGGTTTATTCCAAGGTGACTTTTTTTTTTTTTTTAAGATTTTATTTATTTATTTGACAGAGATTATAAGTAGGCAGAGAGAGCAAGTTGGGTGGGGGGAGGGTCCTTGCTGAGCAGAGAGCCCGATGCAGCGTTCAATCCCAGGACCCCAAGATCTTGACCTGACCCAAGGCAGAGGTTTTACCCACTGAGACACCCAGATGCCCTATTCCAAGGTATCTTATGGTTATGGGATCGATTCTCTAATTTCCCTTTCTATATTTTCATTGTTAGTGTATCAGAAAGCAACTGATTTCTGTGTATTTATTTTGTATCCTCCCACATTACTAAATTGTTGTATGAGTTCTAGTAGTTTGGGGATGGACTCCTTTGGGTTACCGTATAAAGTATTATGTCATCTGTGAAGAGAGAGTTTGACTTCTTCTTTATCAATTTGAATACCTTTTATTTCTTTGTTGTCTGATTGCTATTGCTAGGACTTCTAGTTCTATGTTGAACAGCAGTGGTGAGAATGCTCATCCTTGTCCTGATCCTGATCTTAGTAGGAAGGCTATCAGTTTTTCCCATTGAGAATGACATTTGCTGTGGGTTTTTTCATAGATAGATTATATGAAATCGGGGTATTTTCACTCTATCCCTATACTTTGAAGAATTTTGATCATGAATGGATGCTATATTCTGTCAAATGCATCAATTGCATTTTCTGCATCGATTGAGAGAATCATATGGTTCTTCTCTCTTCTCTTGTTGATTTGTTCTATCACATTGATTTATTTGCAAATGTTGAACCACCCTTGCATCCTATGGATAAATCCCATCTCATCATGGTGGATAATCCTTTTTTTTTCTTAATTAAATTTAATTTTTTTCAGTGTTCCAAAATTCATTGTTTATGTACCACACACAGTGCTCCATGCAATATGTGCCCACATTGGTACCTATCACTAGGCTCACCAAAACCCTCCTCCCCTCCAAAACTCTCAGGTGGTTTCTCAGAGTCCACAGTCTCTCATGGTTTGTCACCCCCTCTTATTTCCTCCAACTCACTTTTCCTCTCCATCTCCCAATGTCTTCCATGTTATTCCTTATACTCCACAAGTAAGTGAAACCATAAGGTAATTGACTCTCTCTGCTTGACTTATTTCACTAAGCATAATCTCTTTCAGTACCATCCATGTTGATACAAAAGTTGAATATTCATCCTTTCGGAAGTGGGATAATACTCCCTTGTATATATGGACCATATCTCCCTTATCCATTCATCTATTGAAGTGCATCTTGGTTATTTCCACAATTTGGCAAATGTGGACATTGCTGTTATGAACATTGGGGTACAGATGTCCCCTGATATGGACCCTCAACTCTATGGTCAAATAATCTTTGACAAAGCAGGAAAAAAATATGGAAAAAAAATGTGGAAAAAAAAGTCTCTTCAGTAAATGGTGCTGGGAAAATTGGACAGCTATGTATAGAAGAATGAAACTCGACCATTCTCTTACACTATCCACAAAGATAATCTCAAAATGGTTAAAAACCTCAACAGGAGGCAGGAATCTATCAAAATCCTAGAGGAGAACATAAGCTGTAACCTCTTCAACATGGGCCAAAGCAACTTCTTTCAAGACATAGCCCCAAAGGCAAAGGAAACAAAAGCAAAAGTGAACTTTTAGGACTTCATCAAGATCAAAAGCTTCTGCACAACAAAGGAAACAGTCAACAAAACAAAGAGGCAACTCACAGAATGGGAGAAGATATTCACAAATGACACTACAGACAAAGGAATGATAGCAAAGATCTATAAAAAATTCCTCAAATTCAACACCCCAAAAACAGATAATCATGTCAAAATATGGGCAGAAGACATGAACAGACACTTCTCTAAAGAAGACATACAAGTGACTAATAGACACCTAAAAAAAATGTTCATCATGATTAGCCATCAGGGAGATTCAAATCAAAATCACATTGAGATGCCACCTTATACCAGTTAGAATGGCCAAAACCAAAAAGACAATAAACAAGTGTTGGAGAGGATGTGGAGAAAGGGGAACCCTCTTACACTGTTGGTGAGGATGCAAGTTGACGCAGCCACTTTGGAAATCAGTGTGGAGATTACATAAAAAATTAAAAAATAGAGCTACCCTATGACCCTGCAATTGCACTACTGGGTATTTACCCCAGAGATACACATGTAGTGAAAAAATCTTTTTCATGTACTGTTGGATCCTATTAGCTATGATCTTGTTGAAAATCTTGGCATCCACATGCATCAGGGATATTGGTCTGAAATTCTCTTTTTTGATGGGTCTTTGCCTGGTTTGGGGATCAAGGTAATTTTTGCTTCATAGAAAGAATCTGGAAATTTTCATTCTGTTTCTATTTATTGAAACAGCTTCAGGAGAATAGGTATTATTTCTTCTTTGAATGTTTGGTAGAATCCCCCAGGGAATCCGTCAGGTCCTGGACTCTTGTGTTTTGGGAGGTTTTTGATCACTGCTTCAATCTCATTACTACTAATTGGTCTATTCAGGTTGTCAATTTCTTCCTGTTTCAGTCTTGGAAGTTTATAGGTTTCCAGGAATGCATCCATTTCCTCTAAGTTTGCTTAACTTATTGGCATATAACTGTTGATAATAATTTCTGATGATTGTTTCTTTTTCCTGGTGTTAGTAATGATCTCTCCCTTTTCATTCATAATTTTATTAATTTGGGCTTTTTCTTTTCTTTTGGATTAGTTTAACCAGTGGTTTATCAATCTTATTAATTCTTTCAAAGAATCAGCTTCTAGTTTCATTGATGTGTTCTGCTGTATGTCTAGTTCTAACTCATTGATGTCTGCTCTTTTCTTATTTCCCCTCTTGTCCATGGGGTTGGCTTAATTTGTTGTTGATTTTCCAGCTCTTTAAAGTATAAAGAGAGTTGGTATACTTGGGATTTTTTCAATTTTTCATAATGAGGATGGATGGCCCTCTTAGGACCATCTTTGCCACATCTCAAAGGTATTGGACTAATGTGTCCTCATTCTCATTGGTTTCCATGAATTTTTTGAGTTCTTCTTTGATTTCCTGGTTGATCCAGACATACTTGAGCAGAATGGCCTTTAGCTTCCAAGTGTTTGAATTCCTTCCAAGATTTATCCTGTGATTGAGATCTAGCTTCAAAGCATTGTGGTCTGAGAATATGTAGGGAATAATATCAATCTTTTGGTACCAGTTGGGCCCTGATTTGTGAACCAGTATGTGTTCTATTCTGGAGAAAATTCCATGTGAACTTGGGAAGAGTGAGTATTCTGTTGTTTTAGGGTAGAATGTTCTGTATATATCTATGAGGTCCATCTGGTCCAATGTGTCATTCAAAGCTATTGCTTCTTTGTTGATTTTCTGCTTCGATGATCTGTCTATTGCTGAGAGTGGTGTGTTAAGATCCCTTAGAATTGGGGTGCCTGGTTGGCTCAGTGGGTTAAGCCTCTGCCTTTGGCTCAGAACATGATCTCAGTGTCCTGGGATCAAGCCCCACATTGGGCTTTCTGCTCAGCAGGGAGCCTGCTTCCCCTTCTCTCTCTGCCCACCTCTCTGCCTACTTGTCATCTCTCTCTCTCTCTCTGTCTGTCTGTCAAATAAATAAAATCTTAAGAAAAAAAGATCCCCTACCAAAAAAAAAAAATCTCCTGATGCATTCATATTAATATGACTCTTAGTTTTGATTAACAGTTGGCTTATGAAGTTGGCTGCTCCCATATTGGGGGCACAAATATTTACAATTGTTAGATCTTCTTGGTGGATAGAGACTTTAAGAATGATATAGTATCCTTTTGTATCTCTGACTACAGTCTTTACGTTAAAATCTAATTTATCTGATATGAGAATCCACCCTAGCTTTCTCTCAAGGTCCATTGGTATGAAAGATCCTTCTCCATTCCTTCACTTTCAGTCTGGATTTAGCTTTAGGTTCCAAATGGTTCTCTTGTAGACAGTATAGGAATGGGCCCTGTCATTTTATTCAGTCTGAAACCCTGTGCTCTTTTATGGGAGCACTTAGTCTATTCATGCTGAGAGTGATTATTGAAAGGTAAGTTTTTATTGACATCATGTTGCTTGCAATCTATAGATTTGTCTATAGTATGCTTGCAATTTATAGACAACATGTTGCCTGTTTCTATAGATTGTTTCTGTAAATATCTGTTCTATGTCATTCTTGGGTTCTTTCTTCTTTTATAGAACCCCCCTCAATATTTCTTGTGGTGCCGGTTTGGTGGTCACATATTCTTTTAAACTTTGCTGGTCTTGGAAGCTCTTTATCTCTCTATCCATTTTGAATGTCAGCCTTGCTGGATAAAGTATTCTTGGCTGCATGTTCTTCCTATTTAGTGCCCTGAATGAATACTTCTTGCCAGCTCTTTCTGGCTTGCCGGGTTTCTGTGGACAGGTCTGATATTATTCTGATGGTTCTTCCTCTGTATGCAAGGAATCTGTTCCCCATAGCTGCCCTTAAGACCTCCTGTCTGAACTTATGATTTATGAATTTCACAATTAAGAGTCTGGAGTCTTTCTAGACTCTTTGATCTTGGGGCTGTCTTCTCTGCCTCTAGGACATGAACACTTGCTCCATTCCCCAGATCAGAAAAATTTTCATCCAGTATTTGTTCCACTATATCTTCTATTCTTCTCTATTTCTCCACCCCCTCAGGAATCCCACTAATTCTGACTTTGCAATGTTTCATGGCTTCATTTATTTCCTTAATTCTGTTTTCATGGCTTCTAAGCTGTTTGTTTCTGACCTCCTCCTGATCCTTCTTTTCTATCACTTTGTCTTCTAGATCACTAATTTGGTCTTCTGCCTTGGTTACCATACCAAGATTAAATTGGATCTCACTGATAGCATTTTTAACTTCTGCCAGATCAGCTCTCAATTCCACCCTTAGAGATTCTATGTTGCCACTAATGGTCTTCTCCAAACTAGCCCTTGCCTGGATAATGGTTACCCTGAATTCCCTTTCTGACATACTGTTTATGTTCATATCCAATAATTCTGTGGCAGAGGGCACAGTCTCTGAATTTTTCCTCTGATGGGTGTTCCTCCTCCTAGTCATTTTGGTGAGAGATGTTTGAGGGGATTTATTGATGAATATATCAACCACGATTCAGGCAAGGTGAACCCTGGAAAACTTCAGAGTAATCAGAAGTCACCACCAAAAAGGAAAAAAAGAGAGAGAGAGAGAAATAGAAAAACCCAGCCAAAATGAGCTCCAAAACTAAGATTTATAAGATACATAAAAAGAACGAACAAACAAAAAGGCCGACAAAAGTAAATGACAAGAAAAAAAAGAAAAAAACAACCAAAATGATCCCCAAGAATAATATTTATATAATGCCAAAACAAAAACAAATGCACAGGAACACTGACAGAAGAATAAGATAGTAGAATAAGAAGGTTATTTTGGTTCTTCAAGTGTATCTTGTTATCTTTCTTAAAGGACTCAACTTTCCAGCAATACAGGGAGATTAAAACTGGTTTACATATAGGGTAGTATTGAATAGGGAAAGAAGATTACCTTGAAGCTTATATCTATATGTATATTTTAAAAAAAAGAGAGAAAGAGAGAGAGAGAGAAAAGAACAAGAAAAAGAAACACAGGTATATGTATGAAAAATGTTCAAGTTAAAAAGTTATTATGGAATATGTTGTATTAAACCTCCGGTTGTAATGGTAAGTAGGTTAAAAAAAATTAAAAGACAAGAATCATGAGAATGAATTAAATAAAAAAAAGAAAGAGAAGTTATATCTATGAAATATACAGGTTTTAGGGCAATACCAGGAGCTTAATATATTGTTTTCCCCTGATATTGGGTCTTACAGTTTTATGGGGACCCTGTGGTGGTTGTCCTCCTGTTCTTTTGGCTTGTCTTCTGGGGGAGATGCCTGCCGCATTGTTTTCAATCAATCTTGCTTGAGTTGAGTCACCTTGGCCCCTATCAAGGTGCTGGGTTTTGCAGAAACCAGTTTTTCAGACTTTTGTTCTCGAGGTTTTTGTTCTTTGACAGCTTTTTGAGGTTTTTTTGAGGGTCACATCAAAGAATCCATCTGTACCCAGACCTCTGTCTCAGAGAGAAGACCTCACACTGTTCCCCTCTGGGTGGTTCAGAACACACAGATTCCCCTCTGCAAACTCCCCTGAACACTGCAACCTCCCACATGTGTTGTGCACCCCCAGCCACCATCCCAGTGTCACTCAATGCCCCCCATTTGTCTCTGCAGCCCCATGCCCCCTGTGGTCAGGGGGCCCACTTCCAGTGGCTGCCTTTGCAGGGACTGCTGTCTGAAGTCTAGGCCCATGCTGTGGACATTCAGACCCCAATGTCATGCAGATTGCAAAAGGCTGCCACCAAGGGATACCAATCAGAGACTGAGCCTGTTTCTTTCAGGCATGGGCTGGGAGGGTTTAGGCCCTGCAGTCAATGTCAGAAGGCTGTGGTCATAGAGACCACTGGCTAGCACCCACAGCAAGCTCTTTGAGTTGCAATAGGGGTATGTCCAGCCAAGAGGTAGTGCCACCAGCAGAAAGACACAGGCTCAGGTTCCACACGCTGGGGGCCCCGCTGGACTCTCTCTGGCATGGGTGGTCACCGGTGGTGACTGTCCTGGGACCGAGGTTTTATGCCCATGCCTGCGATTGCCTGATTCCACCAGTTGCCCTAAGATATTCCACCCTCTTTGAGTGCTTTTAACCAGACTTCAAGTTAATGCTGGTCCCCAAGCACAGAGAGCACTTTCATATTGGAGTATTACTTTCCAGTGGGTCAGTTCTGGTGGCGCTCCCCCCTCCCTTTTAATTCTCCACTGATGTCTTCTGCCCATGTAGAGATCCAGAAGTGTATAATACTATATCTCAGGCTGATTTATGGGTGTTCAGAATACTCTGGTAGATATTTGGCTCATGTTAGGGGACTGGTTGAAACAGGGTCTCCTATTTCTCAACCATCTTGCCCCTCCTCCTATTAAACAGCCCAGATCCAGATTTAAATAAAAATACAAATATATAAAATTCTCAGAAAAAAAAAATAAAAAAAGAAAAGAAAGAATCAACCTTTAGGATCTAGGGCTAGGCATAGAGCATGATTCATAATAAGAAAAATTAATAAAATTGTTTGCTCTGTCACGGATCCTATCAAGAGCATGAAAGAACAAATTTCCAACTGGAAGAAAATATTTGCAAACTTCATATCAGACAAAAAATAGTATCTAGAATATAAAAATGGCTCTCAAAACTCATTATCTAAAGCACACACTCTCCCCCCCAACAAAAAGCAATGCAATTAGGGACGCCTGGGTGGCTCAATGGTTTAAAGCCTCTGCCTTCAGCTCAGGTCATGATCTCAGGGTCCTGGGATTGAGCCCCATATAGGGCTCTCTGCTCAGCAGGGAGCCTGCTTCCCCTCCTTCTCTCTCTGTCTATCTGTCTGCCTACTTGTGATCTCTTCTGTCAAATAAATAAAAATCTTTAAAATAAATTTAAAAAAAAAGAAATGCAATTAGAAAATGCAACTAGAAAATGTGCAAAAGAAAATATGCAAAAGGTGAAAATAGATATTTCACCCAAGAGGATATACAGATGGTAAATAAATACATTAAAAAATGTTCAACATCATAATCCCTTAAAGAAATGCAAATACTAAGACACAATAACATCAGTATAACAACTATCAAAATAGTTAAAATTAAAACAAAACAAAATAATGACAACACTATATGTTAGCAAGGATGTGAAAAAAAAAACTATTAATTTAACAATACTGGTAAGTACTGGGAATCTATAACGACATAGCCACTCTGGATAACTGACTTTTTTTTTTTTTAATATTTTATTTATTTACTTGACAGAGAGAGAGGCAGTGAAAGAGAGAAAACACACAGGGGGAGTGGGACAGGGAAAACAGTCTTTCTAATGAGTGGGGAGCCCAATGAGAGGTTTTATCCCAGAAGCATGGAATCATGACTTGAGCCAAAGGCAGAAGCTTAACGACTGAGCTAACCAGCTGCTCCAGACTGTTGTTTCTTTTTTTTTTAAATAAAACTAAACATATAATTATCATACAATCCAACAATTGGACTTTTATCCTAAAGAAATGAAAATTTATGTTACACAAAAACTTGAGCACTAATGTCAATAGAAGATTTATCTATAACAGCTAAACCTGGAAATTAACCAGATCTCCTTTATTGGGTGAATGGTTACACAAACCATTGTATACCCATATGATGGAACACTACTCAGCAATAAATAGGAACTAAATATTGATACACACAACAGCTTGGATCAATCTCCTGACCATTTTGTCAAGTGACAAAAATAACCCTATAAGTTTACATAATATTGGATTCTATTTATAAAACAATCTTGAAAATACAAAAGTATAGAAATGGAAGCTGATTGACTAGTTCCAGGAGTTAAGAATGGGAGATAGATGTAACTATAAAAGGACAACAAAACAGATCCTTTTGATGATGTAATCATTATGTGTCTTGAATATTTCAATATCAATAACCTAGTGGTGGTTTTATAGTGTAGTTTTGCAAGATGTTATCATTAAGGGAAACCAATTATCCTGCATCATTTCTTACTACTACATGTGAATTTGTAATTAGCTCAAAAGAGTTAAAATAAAAAATACACATATTTCTTTAATGTAGATACTATAGATGATGTTATGATTCAGTTGGCAGGTTGGAAGAAAATTTTTATACTCCCTAAATTTGAGAAGTACTAATATAGAGACTTCAAAAGAAATTATTGCAATAAACAAAATGAGCAATCTATAAAATATAGGTAAACTATGAACATATAATTCATATGAGATAATATTCAAATGGATAATAAGGGTACAGAAATATGTAAAAATTCACTGGGAATCAAATACAAGAAGATATTACCACTCATATACCAGGTTTACAAAAATTAAAAATTTAATCCAGTCTAGTGTTTAGAAAGAGGTGGAGAAATGTAATTCATGCTGTATTTGCCTTTGATATGAGAAATGCTAGTACAGACTTCTAAAGAACAATCTTATAGTATTAGTAAAATTCAACATGTATACATATACATATACATCAAACACATGCACACACCACAAAATCTAAGACCTAGCCACCTAGCAATTCTTCTTTGTACATAACCCAGTTTAATCGACTCAGTATTATGTACAAACATGTTCGTCTTATGTAGTATAGTAGAGATGTGTACACAATACACACATGTAGTGTGTATTAGAGAGAAGTTTAAAACAATTTAAGTATTTGGATATAGACATAATAAGGTGGACAAATCTTATTATTATAGAAACAGAATATTGCCAGTAACAATAAAAATTTTGGGAATCTATCTATTATCTATCTATTTATCAAATAAATCCATGCTACTGATTTATAAGTACACATGCAATTATAATGATATATGTCTAACACATTAAAGGGTTTGACAATCTGTGGGGGGTTAGGAATGGTATTAAAAGTAATAAAAATAAAGTAAATGGAAGTGATGTTATTGAAGAATTGAATATTTCATTCATAGTGTAATCGATCATTGCATAGGTCTTTCTCTCCTAATCTAGAAATGGTGACCAGAGTCCAAAATCAAAAACAAAGTGGCCTTAATTACCTGATATTTTACAGAGACTTATCAATAGCCAAGGCCTGGCCCTTCCCAGAGGGCTTATTATATGTTTGAAGATGTTTGAACAAGTGGGACTACCTCCAACCATGATCACATCAACAATTTATCCCTCAATTCACAACTTTTAAAATATCAAAAATGGCTAGGGTGGTGGGGAAGTCCTTTACCAAAGAGAGACTATAGTAATTCTATCCTGATTTGCCTCATGTGATGATATATTTCCATCCCATAAGCCAAGTGAATAATGAAAATCCTCAGAGTCACTCACATAGCTTGAGAGAGCTGAACTATCTTCACCTAAAATCTATAGTATTCTTTTACTTTGAGGATTATATTCCAGAGACAGAGAAAGAATGGAATCCCGGACCAGGGATGTCTTTGGGCCCACTCAGTCTGAATTTGTCAGGTTGCCTAGAGAAATAATTCTATGCATTTCTTAACAACATGCTGCATAAAAAATATGAGGTCTGTGTTGGTGAGGATGTGGAGAAAAGGAAACTCTAGTACACTGTTTGTGGGAATATAAATTGGTGCAACCACTGTGAAAAATAGTATGGAGGTTTCTCAAAGAGTTAAACAATAGAAATACCATATAATCCAGTAATTCCAGTACTCAGTATTTGCCCAAAGAAAGTGAAAACAATCATCTGAACAGACATATATTCTCCTACATTTATTGCAGTATCATTTACAATGGCCAAGATATAAAAGCAACCTAAGTGCCCACTGATGGATGGATAAAGAAGATGTGGTATACATGTACACAGTGGGATATTACTGAGCCATTTAAAAAAAAAAAGAAATTTTGCCATTTGGCACAACATGTTTGGATCTAGAGGGTATTAATGTTAAGTGAAATAGGTCAGGCATAGAAAGACAAATACCATATGATTTCACTTACATGTAGGATCTAAAAAATAAAACAAAGACAAATAAAAAAGACTTTTAAATATAGATAACAAACTGGTAGTTGCCAAAGCAAGATGGATGGGAGGAAGAACAAAAGAGATAAAGGGGATTAAGGAGTAAAAACTTCCAGCTATAGAATAAGTAAGTCATAAAGATGAAAAGTAGAACATAAGGAATATAGTCAATAATATTGTAATAATGTTGAATAGTGAGAGATGGTAGCTACACTTATCTTAGTGAGCACTTAGTAGTGTGTTGAAGTGTTAAATAAATATGTTGTGTACCTGAGACTAATATAACATTGTATGTCAATTCTACTCAAAAAAAAAAAAAAAAAAAGAGTCTGATCCACACATTCAGTTATATGAAGTCCAGAAATTTGCAATGCAAAATCATATGGATCATGACATCTGTCTGATTTTTCTTTTGTTGAAAGAGTCTTCTTTGTAATAATTTCATCCAAAACAAAGTTTAATGCCAATTTGTCCAGCAATTACGTTCCTAAAAAGGAGCACTCACAATTTAAAACAGACTATAGGCCAATACACTAAAAGATATTTATCATCAATGTTTCAAAGTGATACTCTTTACAGATTCATAAAAAAAACTAAATAAAATAATTATGTAAATTAGAAATCTGAAATCCATCTTTGGTACCCTACTGTCTCTAATCCCTCCTATTTGATCTATCACAATACCTTAAATATTTTATGGGCCATTTACTGCTTTAAGTACATCCACTTTTGGCCATATCAACTGCCATCATCCTAGGTTAAGTTAGCATCATCTCTAAACATGAATATTCCAATTGTCTCTAGACTTCCATAATCCCTGTTGGCTCTTTCCATTTAGTTTTACTACACTGGTGACTCTTAATCTCACAAAACAAAACAAACTGAGGGTTGCTGGGGGAGGGGTGTTGGGAGAAGGGGGGTGGGGTTATGGACATTGGGGAGGGTATGTGCTATGGTGAGTGCTGTGAAGTGTGTAAACCTGGCGATTCACAGACCTGTACCTCTGGGGATAAAAATATAGTATATGTTTATTTTAAAAAAAATTTTAAATAAATAAATAAAAGCTTTAAAAAAATTAATCACACAATCACCCTAGTGTCACACTCTATCCTCACTTAAAATATTTCAAGGGTATTATATTGTGTATATGTTAGAATCAAGAAAATAGGGGAAAACTTTATGTTGTCTTCAAGTCTCTGCATAAGAAGGAGTCAGAATATGCCTATTGGTTAGACAAAATTAAATTTATTAGGTATACTACAATTTGGGTAAATGTCATCTTTACAGAGTCTTCATTATATCATAGAAAGCCAAATGAGAATATTTATGAAGTTTTGAAATCTGGACCCAAGTGGTATAAAGAGAATCTTTCAAGGCAGGGAGCTTCTTATTAGGATTGGGCACATTTTATATCATAATAATAGCTAAAGTTTCAGTGACCCCGCTTAGAAATGAGTTTTAAGCAAACTGTTGTTTGATAAATGAGTTGGTTGTCTAGGACAGCAATGAATTCTTCTGTTCAATGAAATATTTCCAAGATTAGTTTATTCAGATAGATTGGTCAGTAGGAATTTACCAAAGGAACCAGACACATATTTATTGGTTTACAGCCTATTTTCCAGAACAAGAATTTTTTGAAGGCAAAAGGAAAGTCTTGTTGATTCAGGTGGCCTCAGTTCTCAGTCCTTGATTGTTAAATTGTGTGGAGGGGGAAGGTCCCAGTTCTCATTCTTCAGCTAGAGTTTATGCTAATTTTCCTTTCTCCTCCAGCCACATTTCTTACATATAATCAGGGACTCATTTATACCATGGTCCTTTTTATCGCCATCCAGCAGCGATAATAACGACCCTCCGACCGGTTGGGTTTCAAAAAAGCGGGTGTTATTCCATATGGCCATGGCTTATATAGGGGAGCTAAGCCAATCAGCATAGACAGCGATATGCATCCACCAATCTTAAGCTTGTTACCAAGTACCCACAGCATAGCAATAGTTCAACAGCCAATAGGTAGTCAGTCACTCTAGACACACCTTCTGGCAAATCGCCAGGCGCCATTTTGCAAAGCTCTGTGGTTGACGGATCTCCGGGCCCCTGGAGCATCTGACCTCGACACTTTTTTTATTAGCATTTTTACATATATATTCCTGCTATGTAGAAGGCTCCTTCTTTCTCCTTTTCACATCTTAAACTCCTATGTCTTCTTCATAGCTCAGTAATTGCTTACTAAAGTCTTTGCTGGCACTTCTGACTTGACTAAACCAATCTATTTTGTGCTTTCATAGTTTAATGAATTTCTCATTTATATAGCACTGGTATAATTTTGTTTTGTTCTTTGATTAAAGGATAACTCTTCTACTAGACTAAGATTTAAGAGGTAGGTTTCATTTTGTCTTGGTTCCCTCATAGACCCTCAGTATCTATGACAGTATGGGCCACACAGTAGTCACTCAAATATTTGAATGAACACAAAATATCCCTCTACCTAACACTTCTGAATTTACTTTCTATAAAAAATTAGTATCCAGGCCTTAACTCTTGGGCCATGTAATTATCTCCAGGAATCTTGAACTTACCACTGGAGAGAAGATTCTATGGAATAAAGAAATAGTTTTTTCAATAAGTAGGGTGGGGACTGAGAAACGTAAAATGTAAATGTTTAAAGAGTATAATCTTATTTAAAATTGAAATTGATGAATTGGGACATCAGTATGAAAGATGTTAACAAAAGTGATTCATGAGTAATAAGATTATTCAAAATACTTTATTATATAAGAAACTATTCAAAGCAGGAAAATTTTTCTCGCTTTTCATTTCAAAGTATTTTCTCAAAAGGATATTGTGTAACCAAATGTAAATATGGAAATCCAAGTTTAGCATCTGTGAACAATAAGAAAATGCTTTATTCATTATAATCAAGATGCTACAATATTAAATATGAGACCAATATTTTAAAAGCATTTTTTTTTCATTTTTTTCTCAAATTCAGTTTACTTTCATGTCATGGGAGAAACCATCTATTGAGTATGCAAGCACACATATACACATACACAAACACACTCTCAAGACATCTGAAAGAAAACAATAAAATATTAAATACTTTAAAAAAATAAACCAAATAAGCTGTCAGTTTCAGCAGAAGGCCATAGGCTAAACTTTAGTGAACTAAATATTATGTAACATTTATTAAACATCTGCCAAGGCCTAACACTAAATAGCACTGCAGATATAAAAAGAGAGGATGAAGGAGATTAAGTCTCTCTCCCAACTGGTTCTAAACTACAGCATATAAATAAACAACTAAATGAAATGCATGTATACCTGGCAAAGTGGTAAAGTAAGCATAATACATAAGGAGATGACCATGACTGACATACCAATAAAGTAGATTTATGAAAAATCTGGATATTAAAGAAAAATTAGAGAAAATGAAATACAAAAGAGAGCCTAAGAAGATATTATAACACATTTGTTTATGCTCATCTTAAACATTTTCTTTCTAGGTCAACTCATTTGAATGTAGTCTTTTAGGAAAAAAATTTAACCTCAAGTCTTATCACAGCTTATAGGGATGTGCTGTTTGTAAGGACTTAATTCATGTAATTAAAGAAGCAGAGTACACAAATAAGGATGCACTAAGAGCACATTGACATGGTAAAGTGATAACTAGGAATCTCACAACTATGGAAGCTAAGCCCACTAAAAAAAAAAAAAATACCAAAATTGGGAAACATTTCTTCATGGAACCCTGTCCTTTTTTCACATCTTGTAAGAAGAAGCACTTTTTTTGTTGTTGTTTTTTAAGATTATCTTTTCAAAGATATTTATAAAAGGAATAGCCATTATTAATGTCTCCTTTCAGATCAAAGAGCAGGCATGTTTACTGCTCATTATAAAAATTGGAGTTCCTTTAACTCAATGTTCCTCTCCCTTAATATAACCCACTGCACATGCAAACATCCTTCTGGGTTCTTCTACACTAACCCATGGGATGCGAGCGTATGGAAACTGATGCAAATTTGTTGATGGTTATATTGCTTCCTGTGCTCTGAACCAGAAATCTTGTATCTTCTAAAACAGTTCATAAAACTTGCTAACTTGCAAGTACACTATCATCTGAGATCCTTCACAGTCCTTGAAAGTTGCTTTAGACAGTTTACATTGCTATAACAAAAATAATGTAAACTGGATGGTTTAAGCAACATTTATTTCTTATAGTCTAGATCCTGGAAAGTCCAAAATCAAAGTGCCAGCAGATCCCTTAACTACTGAGGACCTGCTTCCTGGATTGTAGATAGCCAGCCATCTTCTCTCTATGTCCACACATGGTGGAAAGAGAGAGAGAGAGCTTTCTGGGGTCACTAATCTTATGGGCTTGACCCTCACGACTTAATCATTTTCCAAAACCCCCTTCCTTGTACTATCATATTGGGGATTAGGATTTCAATTTATAAATTTTAAATGGACACAATTAGTCCATAGAAACAGTTATGGTGGGGCACCTGGGTGGCTCATTTGGTTAAGCTGAGAATTTGGTTCAGGTCATGATCTCGAGGTCCTGGGATCAAGTCCCACGTAAGGCTCCCTGAACTGTGGAGAGTCTGCACCCTCTCCCTCTCTCCTCCCCATGCTTGCCCTCTCTCTCTCTCTCACTCGTTATATTGTATATATTATACTGTTATATTTTATATATCTTTCCCTCACTGGTCTCCCAAATAAATAAATAACTTTAAAAGAAACAGTTCAAAAATGAGAATGAGATGTGGGATCCTGACAGAGACATGGCTTTCTAGAAGAGGAAGGGTAAGTTTGTTACAGACCAATTAACACGACTTAAAGAATGAGCATCAGAATAAATAGCAAGTACGTTGACCATACCATAAGGCCAGTTGGGCAATAAATAGCCTTTATTTCATTGCCTATTAATGAGCAAGAATTGGGACAGTAGTTATAAACTGAGTACTGAAAAGTAGTTTCAGAGATAGTTTGCTGAACAGTATCTTGTTACTTACTACCTTTCTAGCAGGGAAATTCCTTGCCATTATGGTAGTCACTCTGCTGTAATAATTAATACTAACATACATCCTAGATAGCCAGGAGTATTCTCTCCCTTTCAGAATAAGTTCCAACAGCAGGTGAGAATGGAGGAAAATTGGTAAGTGCTATGGGCAGAAATCAGACCAGTTGTGAGTATTTTGATTCTCTTGGAACATGAGGGAGTAAAGTCTATAACGTGTGTTAAGGAAGATGGCAACAGCTGGACGGTTTCAGATCTTACTTTCTCTTGGTATCTACTATGCCAACTTTAGATAGATTACAACTGTGACAATAAAAGATCTTGGTGCTTTATTACAGTGAGTTTTAACTCATGCAAGAGAGCTCTTGCTCTCTCTGGGGAATTTCTCTGAGCATAAAAAAATTGTCAGGGTGCCTGGGTGGCTCAATGGATTGAGCCTCTGCCTTCAGCTCAGATCTTGATCTCAGAGTCCTAGGATCGAGCCCCACCTCAGGCTCTCTTTTCAGCATGGAGCCCGCTTCCCCCTCTTTCTCTGCCTGCCTCTCTGCCTACTTGGGATTTCTCTCTCTGTGTCAAATATATAAAATCGTTTAAAAAATTGTCCTACCTATTAAGATGAAACCTGGTATAAATTTAAGAGAGATTTTCATGACAATGGGGTAGTTAATACCCTGGATGAAGGTGGAGTCCTTTAAAAAGTGTTGCTATGTGGATCAGTGAAGGCTGAGTCATCCAGTCAGTGGGTTCAAAGCTGATGGCCCCAGAAAGAAATGAATGTGACTTCAGATACAATATTAAATAATCCCTAAAGCTAAAATAAATGAGGTCAGTAATAATGACCTTATTACATGGTATAGGGCTTTGGAAGGACCAAAAACATTGAAAGTTTGAGCTGTCAGCAGCAACCTTGGAAATAATTCATCTAGCTTATTATTCATCTGACTTATACTGATAGTCATTCATTCCCTCCATATCTCCAATTTCTACTTCTCCTCCATCATGACCCAGTTACTTTAAATTTTAAAAAAATGGATTAGGTATCACATCAAGGTCTTCCTTTCTTCCAGTGTACTAAAGTCTATGCACACCTATGGAGTATGCTGAGGACTTTTTGGGAAATGAATAATTCCCATTTTTATGGTTCTGCCCAAAATGATTCTGTGGGGGAAATACATGCGTGATTTTAGCTGACTACTAGTGGGGAAGTGAGGTCAACATGATCATACAGATGAAGCCTGATAAGATCCTATTGGGGGTAATTCAGTGTACTGTTATTTCTCCTAAAACTGAATGTATTATAGGAAATAATGTGCTATATGTTTGTATTTCTACATCACATAAATACGAGACAGGATTTTCCTGACAGAGAAAGTCCAGCAATAGAGGAATACTAATGGGACATATTCTCCTGCTATTTGCCACCAGTTGGTAGATGAAGATTTAATATGACTGCTTCTACTCTCTGATGCCTAAAATTTTCACCATTTAATTGATATTCTCTCAGCCATCTTCTGAATTGTCTTGGCAAATCAGAGCCTCAATGATCCTAATCATAAATGTTATCAAATCTCTGCCAGCAGGAATGACAAATAAACACTTACATAATTCAGATGGCTGTTCACCAAATAGCACTTCTAGGGACTATGTGGACAGATTCATAGTGCTTAATTCTGCTGACAGTCAAGGAAAATCAGTTAATTTTTGGAAAATGGCCTCACCCAGAAAAATAAAGCTTAGCATCTCTTTAGAATCTGGGGATATTAGAGACAATATATGTCTCATTAATGTATTCTTCTTGATCTTTTATATTGGCTGGTCCACAAAGAAACATCCTTTTAGTGGGGCGCAAACTAATATGCTGCTTGGAACCTGTCCATCTAGCTGTGGCATTCTCTCTATCTTTGTGGCATCCCAACATAAATGATTTTTTTTTTTGGATTGCAATCTCTGAGTGAGGGTCTTGCTGACGAAGTCTCCAACAAGAATTCTACTTCCAAAGGCACTCCCTAGAGTTTTGGATTCACTGCCTTCTGGAAATCACTGTCAAGTATGCTCTTTTTGAAAGCAGCTATTAGACTGTTACTAAGGTCTTATCAAAACTGAATGACTGCCCAAGTTTGCTTTGTGACTCTTTTGCCTGATAGTGTCATGATAGAGTAAATCAACTTGTACTCAATAATTAACAAGGTAGAAAGAACCCAAAAGCCTTACTTGTCCATTGGAAATGGTATATTAAAAAAGTGCAACCTGCCTAATCCGAGTGGAATCTTGGTATTACATGAAAAAGTGGTAGTAATCCTTTACTCAGTCATCTGGAGCAAAGCTTTCAGCTCATTAGGGCTGTCAATTCATCTAGGTTCCCTTAAATGCTGGGCTAGCTTCAGTGATGATTCAGCCAAGCTAAAACACACTATTATCACATTGAGGTTGTTTAGTCTTAAAATCAGCTATGCATAGCATAGCATACAGACAAGGCTACTCTGTAGCCTTGGTGGGCAGAACTCAAGGCCATTCTCAAAGCTCTAACCAATCCCTTGATGAACGTTGTACTATTTCACTGACTCTTGGGTTGCTGCCAATGGTCTGGAAGTTTCATCTGCCACTTTGAAAACTACAGACTACCAGATTAAAGACACCAATTTTGGAGGCCATGAACTGCAGGAAAAAAAAAAAAAAATGGTCTGCTTATGAAAACACTTAGGTTACTTAATCAAATGCTTAGAGTAAGCACCCATTTTTCAGTAAGGAAAACTAGAAATAAACTGCTGTTTAAGGCTATCTCACTCAAATTGTCACCATTACTACCTGAACCCATCATTTAGCAGACATGAAATATATTAATTATTATATCTGGCAACAATACGAAGTATTCTATGTTTTTCTTTTGTCTCTGACCCATGATTTTTGTGTTTTCTACCAGCATCCATGCTATTTCAACAGATTTTCAGTACAAAATCTCAGGCGCTTCAGTCTTTAACACCTATAGATAAGCACTTTAAAATCCATTATTTAACATATTTAATAGTTTTCTCATATTATATTTGGATTATGGAACACATCTGTATGCATGTGTACATGCCCATGTCTTAATTGGAGTTAAAAAATATATTTACAAAATTTAATTCTGAGTGTGCATAAAAGTGGGAACTTTGGGACTATTGAGAAGAATAGTTTCCAAGACCTGCTTTGTAGAGACAGTGCTAACTGAAGTGCTAGCTTAAATATTTCCCCAAATAAAACTCTTGCATAAATAGATACTAAGTCTTTAAGGTTACTACCACTTCAGAACAAAAATATTTCACTCAGTATTCTTATCAGCTAAAAGTTGTATTATCAAATAGCACCTTGTTATTGTTGTTTTCCTTTTCTTTCTTTCTTTTTTTTAATTTCAACATGTCACTTATTTGCAGGAATGATCAATTTAGTATTTTTATTAACTGCTAAATTAATTTTTCAAAAACATTGAAGTTTCTATGAAATATTATAAGTGAATTAGTGAAAGAAAATATTGAATTCCAAGAATGGGTGGTAGATTTGAAAATCTATGATTTAAATTATTGTTAATAAGCAAGAGTTTTTCCCAAAATTGTATTTCTTTTTCCATGAGAAAATAGATTTATTAGATCTACCGCCATGCAAGCTAATGCATTACATTCCACCAGAACAAATGACAACTGTGGGCTGGTTTTCATTGCCACAGAAAACAGATGAGAATTTCAAAGTTAGTTCTTTTGGATTGTTTCCTACGTATACAGCACCAATGGAAAAAATCATCCCCCATTCTTAAGATTGGAAGATAAACATTTCCTCAACATTTGGGAAGCTTCTTTATCACTGAATAGAGTCATGGATAAGGAAATAAATGTTTTACAGGCATGAATACTGGTCTTTCCCTGGAAGAGGAAATGAATTCTCCTGCACAATTGTCTGTTCTGAGATTCAATGTCAGACAAAACATTTGTTGAAAAAGTTTTACCCAACAGGGTTTATAAGGAGATAATATCTTTGACCTTTTTCTTTAAATGTTTAGAAGTCATTTTGTATTTTGGCTTTTTTTTTCTCTCCTAGGAATTGTTTACATGGAAAATCATTTTCACACATACAGCAATTCCAGCATTGCTAATTGAAAAGTATCTTGCCACTATTGCCTTGTTACTGAGTTTTAGCAACCATCCTGTGAGGTTGGCCAACATAATGAAATTCCTTTTCAAGAAAAAGGCAATAATGGTATAATAAAATTCTATTTCATTTTTGCATGAGAGAGTAGCAAAGCAGATTCCAATGTAGAGTTTACTGGAGGCTTTACTTCATTCTTGTTGCCTGTCTATATGTAATACATGAAGTAAATATCAAAACTCTCTCTTTCTTTTCATCTATTATTTTCTCATTTATTTGTTAGAAAATTTTAAAAAACAAATTGAAGAATCTAGAAGTCTTACTTTACTGACAAGACATTATGTTTTCAGAAAAACTTGAAAAATTCCTAGTTATTACACCAAGTTCATATAACTAAACCAAATTCATGACTTGCTCCACCTACAATTAATCAAAATGGGCATGGCACCTTAAGTTATCACTCGAAGATGTATAGTTTTAGTTATGACTGATAAGCTGTTTCTGAGAGAAGTTATAGAATAGTTTGAAAATATATAACTGCCAAAAAGTTTGACAACTTGTGGAGTGTGTGGGTGGTTCTGTTGGTTAAAACAACTGACTCTTGATTTCAGCTCAGGTCATGATCTCAGGGTTGAGACTGACCCCGCATTTGGGCTCCACTCTGGGTACCGAGCCTGTAGGATTCTCTGTCTCCCTCCCACTCTGTCCTTCCTCCTCCACTTGTGCTCTCTCTAGTAACAATAATAAAAATAAATTAATTTTAAAAAAAGTTTGACTACCTGAATTCAGTCTCTATAATCTCTTCAAACTTGAACACAAGATGTATAAATGTTTGGCTTTCTCTATTTGTGTAACTGGCTATCCAAATCGCCCAGAATGGTGCATGGGTATAGTAAGTACACAAGTATACAAGCACCCATACTTTGGAGTTTCTAAAGTATTAGTTAAATCATTATTGCTTTTTCCCATTTATAATTAATTCCTATCCAAGGAAAGATAAATGTTCACAAAGTAGAATGTGTTTGTCATTTTCAGAAGTTAGAATTCTCCTGGAAAAATTGTTATTAAGCTACAGTAATGCCTTTTTATTTTCAGATGTTCTAGAATTACCATGTGACATTTACAAAATAAGACATTCAGCCTTTGTTTTCTAAAGAATATAAACTTAATAAAGTTCTATAAATGGAGCTTCTCTTTCAAAAACACAGTAAGGGGGACCCCTGGGTGGCTCAGTTGGTTGGGCAGCTGCCTTCGGCTCAGGTCATGATCCCAGCGTCCTGGCATCGAGTCCCACATCGGGCTCCTTGCTCGTCGGGGAGCCTGCTTCTCCCTCTGCCTCTGCCTGCCATTCTGTCTGCCTGTGCTCTCTCTCTCTCTCTCTCTCTGATAAATAAATAAAATCTTAAAAAAAAAACAAACAGTAAGGTATAAGTTTCACAGAAATAAGTAGAATGGTGATTATAGTTCAAATAAAGAGAGCTACAACAATCTACATAATCAATTAAGACATTTTGATCTTATAATAATTGGTTCTTCTTCCGAATGTTCAAGTAGCAATAATTGCAACTTTCTCATACTGGTTGTTCTTTTATAACTTACTTTGGGATCAAAGGGGCTAAAAAAAAAAAAAAAAAGAAAAAAGAAAGCAACAACAAAAACAATACTCCCTTCCCCTGAGTTCTGTATCAGTTGAGGATTGACTTTAGATGTGTCTTATCTGTGGGAAAGTAGGTTTCCTCACAATTAGGATAACTACATTATTAAGTGTACAAACCAAGAAACTTTTGAAAGAAAAAAAAAAAGCAATGTTAATAATTACAGGAAGTATATATTGAGACCATCCTGACACACCAGCACATATGTTTACACTAGTTATAATGAACCGCAGACTTCAACAAATTCACCCATCTTCTACCAGACTGTACTGAATGATTCCAGGCATCTCCTATGGAAGCCAGCCCTTTTTGCTTCCTTCTGGAAAGAAGAAAATAGCACCTATCCTTAGCAGGCAGATTTTCTTCGGAAAAGGAAATAGTTGAGCCACGCATTGTCAGTTTATCCCCCTCAGATTTGCTGTGCCATGCCTGCAATGTTGGAGTGGACTCTCTGGGAGGGACAGCAAGAAGTCAGGGGTTTCATACCAGTGGTTATCTCTCCTCATGGAAGAAAATATCAGGAGTGAGTCAGAAGTGTTTCTCTCCTTTCTCCCAAAATCTTGTACTTCTAAAGGCCAGTCCTTCTACATTCAGGATACATGTAGTCAATGCTTCACATAACATACATTTAAACAGAAAAGCAAGTAATCCATAGCTTTTATTTCTAAACACTATTCTATTTTTTTTTTCAAGAATGTATTTATCCATTTGACAGAGAGAGATCACAAGTAGGCAGAGAGGCAGGTAGAGAGAAAGGAGGAAGCAGGCTCCCTGCGTACAGAGAGCCCCATGCAGGTCTCCATCCCAGGACCCTGAGATCATGACCTGAGCCGAAGGCCGAGGCTCAACCCACTGTGGCACCCAGGTGCCCCAAAGACTATTCTTGAAAGAAACAATATAAAGTTTATTCTAAGAAGACGTTTTAAAAAATCTAAGACCAGTTAGAGACTGTTTTCAGCCTCTGGCCATAAAGAGGAAAGGAGAAAGATTGGTAGAAACAAGAGGGTTAGATTTTGATATATGCGTCTAAGAAAAGGTTTGGCTTCCTGCTTTACAGTGATCCCTAGATGAAGGTAGAAGGATGAGGCAGGAGAAGAAACCCAAGATAGGTTTATGCCCAAGGGCAGATAATACAGTGAAAAAAAGACAGTGACTTACTTCTTGAATGAGGGCTAGGGTGATTCCCTGGGCCCAGTAGTTAAAAAAAGTTAAAGCACTTCATGTGACATCAGTGAAACAGGTCCAGTATAGAATGTGAAATTGTGCTTATTTAATATTTATTTATTTATTTACTTACTTACTTATTTGTTTTAAACTGTAAGGATAAATCACAGATACTCCATGGACCTTTTGCTTGTGAAAATGGAGTGGGGCCAACAGTGGGGAGACCAGATCTGGATGCAGATTAAGGTTCAGCAGTCCTCCATTCTTCCCACAGATGCCAACACAATACAGAAATCCCTAGAATTTATAGCAATCACAAAGAGAAGGAAATAAATCTGAAACTAAGATAGTGATTCTGGTTATTTTATTTTATTTTATTTAAAGATTTTATTTGTTTATTTGGCAGACAGAGATCACAAGTAGGCAGAGAGGCAGGCAGAAAGAGAGAGAGGAGGAAGCAAGCTTCCTGCTGAGCAGAAAGCCTGATAGGGGGCTCACTTCCAGGACCCTCGGATCATGACCTGAGCCCCAGGCAGAGGCTTTAACCCACGGAGCCACCCAGGCACCCCTGATTCTGGTTATTTTAAAACAAAAATAGAACAGGGAGAGATTGAGACATAGAAAAACAGAGTTATAGTCATCTTTATATGTGTATTTGTTATGCTGACTTTTTTACATTTATGGATGCTTGACATCTTTTGTGCACTCTTCCCGTATTTAGATAATCTTGGTAATTCTCTCTAAGAAGAAAAATTTGATTGTTATTTCTCTTTTACCCTGTGATAGGCTTTCATTTATTTATTTATTTATTTATTTATTTATTTATTTAAAAGATTTTTATTTATTTATTTGACAGACAGATCACAAGTAGGCAGAGAGGCAGGCAGAGAGAGAAAGGAGAAAGCAGGCTCCCTGCTAAGCAGAGAGCCCGATGCGGGGTTCGATGCTATGACCCTGGGATCATGACCTGAGCCGAAGGCAGAGCCTTTAATCCACTGAGCCACCTAGGCAAGCCTAGGCTTTCATTTAGAAGTGAGCACTATTGGGAAGTGGCAACAATGTGAATTGATGTTTTTAATAATGTGAAGACAGAAATACACAGCTTTTGAATGGCAATACTAAGTAATCTATGTTCAATGCAAGTTGTATTAATTTGTTAAGGCTTCCATAAAAAAATACCCCTAACTAAATGACTTAAACAGCAGAAATTTGTTGTATCACTATTCTAAAAGCCAATAGTCTGAGACTGAGATGTTGGAAGGGTTGGTTCCTTCTGAGGGCCATGATGGAGACTTTGTTCTATGCCTCTTTCCTAACTTCTTGTGTTTGCGGGCAATCTTTGGCGTTCTGAGGCTTATAGATACACCATCCTAATTTCTGCCTTCATTGTCACATGACATTGTTTCCATGTGCTTTTTTGTGTCTAAAAATTTCACCTTTTTATAAGAAAACCAGACATAATGCATTAAGGCCTGACTCTAATCCAGTATGGCTGTATCTTTAATTAATTACATTTGCACATTACTTTCTGAGGTACTAGGGGTTAGGATCTCAAAATATGAGTTTTGGGTCATTATTTAACCCACAGTATTAATATGGTGATATGGGTTGTGCTGTCTGGGTCATAGTGGTAGCAAAATTGGTATTTCTGCTCTTAAAACCCCTGCAGTGAATTTGAGATATTATATTGACATTGTAGCCTCTAGGTCTGATTTTCAGTGTTCCTACAGACCCTCAAGCTATTTAAATTCTGTTTATCCACCTAAATTAGGATCCATCTTATATATTTACAAATATACAAGTAAATATAACTAAAGATGCCCAGTCCATACACACAGACACATGCATACCGATTAAAATTTAACATTTTTTTAATGAAACTCTCCGAGCTTAATTTATTTTTAAAATTATTTCCCTTTAAAATTTTATTTACTCATCTGAGAGAGAGAGTGGAGGTGAGAGAGAACAAGTAGGGGGAACGGGAGAGGGACAGTGTGAAGCAGACTCCCAGCTGAACAGGGAGCCAGCCAGTACGGGGCTCCATGCAAGGACCCTGGGATCATGACCTAAGCCAAAGGCAGATGCTTAACCACTGAACTACCCAAGTACCCCTCCATGGTTAGTTTAATTTTGTATTCTTCTCAATGTATTATCTAGGAGAGCAGCATGCACTTTGTAGGGTTTCTATAAATATTTCTTAATGAAAAACTAAATATTTAAGATTTTTGTGTTGGAATTGGATAATACATGAATAATCTTAAGACACCCATCTATCACCTAAGATCTGTGATTAAAGAACCAAACCATTTGTTTAGACATACCTTCCTTTCGGATGTTCTTCATTTCTGCAACCAGACTATGAACTTTCCTTTAGAAAGAAGTCAAGGGATATATAGAGAATGTTATTATGGTTCCTATCTTCCTGCTTCCTTTCATCAATTTTTAAAGTGTAATAAACATCTCCAGGTATTTTTCCTTCTTTCCTGGTTCAGTTTCCCCTGACATTTTAACTCCTTTTTTTTTTTTTTTTCCTTTTGCTTTATCTGAGTAATGCTTTCTTGGTTAAAAACTGAATTGGGTTTTGCTTATTTCTACACTAGTCTGGTTTTAAACCTTGTCAACTCATTTTATTAATTGGATAATTGAAGGCTGTTCCACTTATTTAGAAGGATGTTGTGCAGTATTAAGAAATATTTTTTAGTTACATTAAATGATATAAGATGATTAAATAAAAAATATATGTGAACTAAAATTGTGTGTAGCTTATATAAAATATGAATAAACCATGTTAGTGGAGAGTTTGGATTTCCATTAGAAAATATTAATTTAAAAAGGACTTTTAATCTAATCACATATTCAAGCTATATATCTGCCTCACCAGGATATCAATTAATATTAATAAAATTAATTGAACTGGTATCTGTAGGGCATTATGTAAATAGCATCCTATCTAAGAAAAAGATATTAGGACTCTTTAAAATCTTATTACTTCATTACATGTATAAAAGTTTCTTCTATTATTTTACATTGAGAAAATAAAGCAGAAAACTGTCATGCTGGCCAAGGGGGCGGGGGAAATCTTTCTTTTTTGAGCTTTAATATTAAATTAAATATTTAATTGTTTAATATTAAAAAGCAAGGAAGGAAGACAATTAGAGCTAAAGACAATAAATAAACATAAGGATAAATCATTTCTGAGCTGGATATAGACACAAGGTTCAAGTGTATTGTTTTCTTACTTATAATGCACATAGTGGCAGATATTGGTAATCTGAAATATAATGTATTTTTACTTTTACAGTTTGGGTGGTTATATTAATTATATAGGCTCTGCAATTGAACTGAAAATTTGAAGTTTATTTTACCTTTGAAATAGTCTCTTGGGGGTGCCTGGGTGGCTCAGTTGGTTAAATGTCCGACTTTGGTTTCAGCTCAGGTCATGATCACAGGGTCCTGAGATAAAGCCCAGCATTGGGCCTGGCACTCCGTGCAGAGTTTGCTTCAGATTCTTTCTCCTTCCTCCTCTGTCCCTCCCTGCTTGTGCTCTTTCTCTCTCTCAAATAAATAAAATATTAAAAAAGAAAGGAAAGAAAAGAAAGGAAAGGAAAGGAAAGGAAAAAGAAATACCAGGCTCCTGAAAATTTTACCAGAGGGAAAAAGTTTTGAAACCGAAAAACCCATTGTCCAGGTTGGGAGTGGGTGAAGTTTAGGAGGCTAGAAGAAATATGATACACTTCATCTGATGCCCCATGACTAGTACCAAGTCAGGATCTATATTTTGTTCTAAAACATAAAGCTAACTTAAAGATTATGTTATAGACTATGCTTTGGAGTTTTTAAAAGAAAAAACTACTACTATGTTAAAAAATAAAAGGCAAAAAGAAATGTAATACCTTAGAACAGAGTAGAGCTTCTTAAATTTTAGCATGTGTCAGAATCACTGAAGGGCTTGTCAAAAAACAGATTGTGGAGCAATGCTCTCTGACCTTCTAATTAGTCCTGGGACGGGGCTGAGGATTTTCTTTCTTACAAGTCTCTGGGTTACCTCGATGATGATGCTGGCCTGGAGATACATTCTAAAAGCCATTAAGATAAAATAATTACTACGCCTCTGTCCTCAGCACCACTTCACATATTCATGTTCCCCATTTGGTTCCTGAATGTGTTTGAATTGTCTTCTTACTTGGGTAAAAGAAATAGAATAGAGCAAAATTACTTGGGGTTGAGAGTAGTCATTCTAGGAGGGAATGCAAGCAAGGGCAATCAATTCTGGGAAGTTATTGCAGTCAGTCTGAAGAGAGAGGAGCCACTTTGCACCAGATGGGGGAGGGTTCTTTCCTTTATGCATCAGAAATCAAGGCTTGGTCTGAACTGACACAGCAAAGAAAACAGGGAAATTGCTTGAGCCCTGTACCCACCCACTCAGGGTGCCAACCTGAAGTTGTCCTTACTGGTCAAAGACAATACTAAACAGGATTAAGGGATTAAAAAACAAAACCTTTAAGTCCTTCAAGGCTGGTCCAATAAGTCAACCTGTGGTTGAGATTCCAGTTACCTTCAGAGAAGAGAATCTGTATATAAATTTATCTGTTCTCTAGATCCCTTATTTTATTTGTCTTCATTTTCTCCTTTTTAATAAACGTACTTTGGAATGTTTGTCCACATTAAGCCAAGACGTCTAAACCTTTAGAGGCTAATTGTGGTACCAGCCATAACATACATCTGCCAAGACGAGAAGGGTGTTGGTAAAGCTGTGGTATTTCACTACAGTCCAACTCTGGAACCTGATCTATCATGATCCCCTATGATAGCTCTTTCTGCACATGACAATTCAGAGTGAAGATAAGCTAAAAACAACAACGACAAAACATCATAGTTTTCAGAGGCTGATTCACAGTATATGTAAGATACTGATGTTACTATATAGACCTTGCAAAAGATTGCAAATAATCTAATGTGCTCTTTTCCATAAAGAATGCTGCCAAGATTAAAGAATTATTCATGACATAAAGCCTCACATATCAGATGCAAGAAGAGAAACATGTTTTGGACATCAGTTTGCATCATCATATGCATATAAAAGGGGGAGGGAGTCCTTAAGAATTGCTAAAATAACATGGCGTTTTTAAGACGTTAGATAATTTGAGGAAGAAAATTCTTCCGTAATAATTTAAGTCATCATTTGAAGAGTGTTTTTCTACAAAATGAGACTTATGGTAAAAGGGCAAAAAAAATAAAATCATGAAAGATAGCTTTGTTAAATGTCAGTGATATGTGTCTGTTATTCTTCTGCTTTGCAAGCTAATAAACCGCAGTCAAATGCTTTAGAGACAGGGTTGCTATTAGCTCTCTGTAGAAATTAATGCACTGCAGGGATTTTCTACCCCAAGGAAAAAAAATGCTCTTAAGAATCTGGAGTCATATAAGCCACCCAGAGTGAGTATTTTCTGGCACCTAAGGTCTTATGATTGCTCTGGTTCTGTCACATGATGCTATTTTTCTCAAGTAAATGTAGTTTTTTAAATGCCATAAAGAAATTCGCCCAAATGCTTCAGCTACAAGCCAAGGCTTCCCCTTCCCCCAGTTTTAGGAAGAGAGGATCTGCCATTAAAAAAACAAAATAAAATATTTTTTTTTCTACAACCTCAAAATTAATTAAAAAAAAAAAGAAAAGCAAATTACAACCATACAGTAATGTTAAGGGATGTAATAAAAATCACAATTAACCAAACAGGTACTAATATTTTCTATAGAGTCAATTTTGCCACTCAATTGATATGGTGGTCAGGAGGCAAACAAGGAGAATCTCTCTCTATCTTCTCTCTACTGCTTCCTGGGGGGATACGAGATGGTGTAGAGAGCTGGCACAATGAAGAAAGGCAGAGGATTTGGAATGAATTTTTAACTTACTGATTGTTGAGATGCAGTCCTCCAAAGAATAATGCTTTCTAATTACCTGCCTGACATCAGTTACAGACAAGAGGTGCAGACATTGGGGATACAAAGCTGTAACATTTAAAAAATATATAGAGATGATGATGATAGATAGATAGATAGATAGATAGATAAGAAGATGATCGATGAATAATAGAGATCTGACATCTTATATATCATATATATGAACACCTTATAAATATATAGATATAGGTTATTTTTTCTAAATAGATATATACAGTCTGTTCTTAAAATGCCAAAGGCAGGAGGATTTGAGAAATAATGCAGGTCAAAATAGAACAAACATTTATTTAAAATATTTTATCTTTTAATAGGCACTAAAAGATCATAGCGGTGTTCTTAACAGTATCTTATTTATATAACATGATTCTCTCAGAGTTTCACAATAGACTATGCAATATGGATGTGAGTGTTGACCATGTTTGAGGCAGAGAACTAGAGGCGTATTGTACGTAATTTTATATGATTCTGAGTGCTGACTGACCAGAAGTAACTTCTATTAGAACAATGTATGGTTTATGTCAATGGTTTAAATTTTCTAGTAAAATATTGTTCTCTGTTAGAATATAATGTTCTAACACATTTCCAAGCACTCGTGGATTACTTTCCAATCCTGACAATTGTATATAAGGTCATTTAGCATGGCACATTTTACATCCTGACAGAGAGAAGCCCCTCGTCCCTTGACTGTAAGCATTAGGACTAAACATTTCAGAGGAAGATAGATGTTCCTACTCTACTTGACTAACCTAAGGTGAAACCACTGGATTCAGCCCAGGGTGGTGTATATGCATTTGTGAAATGCTTTTGATCACTTGCTCAGCTCAAGCTGCTCCTCCACACAGAAATGATGGTTTGTTATAACTCAGGCTGGAGAAGCAATTCCTGTGGCTTCTCAGAAAGCTGATCTTTCTAACTTTAAATTTGGAAGAGCTGAACATCTCCGACTGCTGTGCAGTACTAAGAGGGAGGCTATGAGGACTGCAGCTGTGCTTATTTTGGAAGACACACAGTGCAGACTCAATTGTTGTGCTTAGATTAAAATGCATGGCGGAGATTTCCAAGAGCACAGTGGATGACGGACCAGAATTGGGTATCTTAAGAGAAGACAAGCATCTGTAAGATGGAATAATTGAAGAGAATGTCCATTAAAACTAACTCTGTATGTGCGCTTAAACAAATACCAAATTATCCTGGGATGCAGGCCCTAATTGCAATCTTCAACAACTGATTTGCTGGCAAAATAGTTTCTCTTTTTTTTTTTTTTTTCTCTCTATCTCTCTAGCTTCCCCTTTTATTTGCAAAAAAACACAACGGAAGGAAATAAGTGGAAAAAAGATAATCTTTTGGTCACATAGAATTAAAACTTCTTTTATCTCAGCAAAAATAATTTGGTTTCATAATAATTATGAGTTTTAAAATGATGCTCATATTTTTAAATCGGGGGAGATTAAATGAACAATTATTTGTTTCTGTGCTATATCAGTGAAAATCCTAAACACTGATGGTCATTATCACTTTGTGTTCAATTTAATGAACAATCATATGTTTCTAGTCCCCAGTTCATTTTAATCATACTTTGCAATTTTTATATCACTTTGAAAGGAAATTACTAATAAAATAAAGACTTTTGGGGAAGAATAACTTTTGGGCTGCTCCATTAACTTTCAGGAATATGTAATATTTATAACTAGGTAAATACTCCAGACTTACTATTCTCTTAAATGGAGTCCCTGCCTAAACATGAACAAATGGAGATAATTTATGGATTGTTCCTTAATATGTCCTTTTTCTAAGACTTCAGTAAACCGTAAATGTTATGAAACATATTATCTGAGAGTAAGTGGTTTAACATGAAGTTTCTGCCAGTTAAACCAAAAATGAAAACCAAAGAACAAAATAAAGAGTTCAGAAGTAAAGAAAACTTGAGAAACACAAAGCATAAAAGCAGCATGGCTTCCAATTATATTTTTAGCAAGATAGGAAATATAAACCAGCAATTGTAGATTTATGACCTTTATAAGACTATATAATATTTTCATATTACTTATTTTTGATGATCCAAACTGTTTTAGCCTAATGATTAATGATACATTGCCTAAGATGAAACTGCTTAGGGGGCTAGTTTCCAGGAAAGTGTCCACTAACAGTGGATTTTTTTTGCTGTTGTTTCTTTTTGTTTTGTTTTCTGTAGGAGAAAACTTCAATCCACCGAAAGATAGTGTAGATGTATTCAGAAAGAGAGAGAGATCTATGTATTTAATGTTACTATATAGATCCTTGCAGAAAACTGCAAATAACCAAGTATACTTATTCTCCATAAAGAATACTGCCAAGACAAGAATAACTCGTGATTTAGGGCCTCACAAATTATATGCAAAAAAGGGAAAATATTCCCTTCTTACATTTGAGAGGGAGAGATTATCTATGTATCTTTTCTTTTACTTCAGGAAAGTAAAAGTCAAGAAAATTACTTGTGTTTGAAAATAGCTTTAAAATAAATAAAAAGAAGATTTTCTGTTCTTCCACATTCCAATAGAGGTTAAAATATACTTTGCTGAAAACTGCTCTTTTGATGTAAAACAAAACATGAAAATTTTAAAGGAAAATAGAAATTGTCTGTTTCTGGTTATTTTGCACTTAAATCATTAAAATGTTGCTTTCTTAGTCTCCATTAGTAATGCAAAATCATTTTCAACAATTTCAATAATATTTTAGTTGCATTTCTCTTAAATGCAGGCCCATTTTCCAAGGACAAATAAATCTGAACAAAAGATTTGATTTTTGTTAAAAATTTCTCCAGATGTGACTTTTGAAATAAGGCTCATGTTATTATCCTGGTTTGGAATAAAACACAGATTAAAACCAGAGAGAGAGAGAGAGAGAAATGCTTAGTAAATGAACAGGTAATTAAACATTGTTTACCATCTCATTCACAGAATTTGATGTTTGCCAGAATATAATTTTGGCTTGAGAGATGAGGTGTTGGCTAACATGAAGGCAAACAATTTTATATTTAGGAAAAAAAGTAAAAACTGAATTTAGTTAAAAAAAACAAGTTACTTTTAGACTTCACTTAATTCATACTGCCACCATTTTGTATTTCTATATCTTCTCGCTTTGCATGTGTAATAATACTTAGCTGAACTGCATTATTTTGGCTGTATATCTGTCCTTTGAGCAATTTTCAGTCACAGGTCATCAATAAAGCTAAATAAGTCAGTCAAGTAGCTCAAAAATTAAATAAATGAAATAATTCATGTTAAAAACAATTTTCATCATTTTATCCTTTCATCATGACTGCATACCAGAGAGAAACAATTTATAAATCAACACTTTGTGTCATCATATTAGAAAATATAGCTAATTTTATAAGACATTTTATTGATAAAATATAAGTATTTATATAAATGTAATCTATATTTTAACCATTTATCTCTATCTCTCATGTATTTGGGTGAATAAGATTAAATATCACATGGATATTGTTGCATCTTTGACATACTTCTGTTCTAGCAATACAGAATTTCATATTACTGTATCACATTGATATCATTTTCACCCACCAGACTGGTAAACGGTTTAAAGATTTCTAACATTCTTTGAGGAGACAAAGGAGACTAGGTACTCACATATTCACAGTGAGTATAAAATTTGGTAATAGTCTTCTCGGGAATAATTTGCCAGTACACATTAAATTTTAATTGTGCACAGGAAGCTGTTTTACAGAAATTACATCACAGTACAGATGTTCACGGAAGCACTGTGCTAGCAATGGACACCACTACTTTTCCATCAACAAGGGAATAGTTAAAATATGATAGATCCATAAAAGTGAATACAGAACAGCCACAAAAAAGAAAGAGAATACACACACACACACAATATATATATGACATATATAGAATATATACATAGCTATGAAAAGATATTAAGAGAAAAATGAAATGAAGAATAACATGTAGAAGATCATTCTATTTTCCTATAAATAATAATAGCTAAATATATTTATTAATATCAGTAAGAAATATGCCTGGAAAACTAGCACCAAACTCAGGAGGATGGATGGAAAGGGTTGGACTCCTTGCCTTTTACAATTATGCCTATATAATTAAGGAGTAAAATTAAGTTTAAAGAATTTTCTGCTCTTTTCTCTTAACATCCACTCCTGAAACCAGCATGTTTTCCACTTGGTCAGCATTTTTCTCTTCTCCTGAAAACTACTTCCCATCCAAAATAAATATTTCTACTGTGGCACAAAACAAATTATTCAGCTTTACAATTGCACAGCCTTCCCCATATGGTAAATTCCACTAAGCCATGGCAAAACTCCATCTTTAATTCGGAAAACATTTATGTTTGACCAGTGGATAGATGATAAATTGTTTACGTTACTTTTTGTCTTCTGGGAAAATATTTTCATTAAGTCTGAATGCTATCTAATGATTAAGACAGGAAAGTTTGAGAAAAGCTACTACTGTTATTCAATTACTAAATACAGAATACATTAAGATAGAAGAAGGAAATAAAACAAGCAAAAAAAAAAAAAAAAAAAAAGGCAAAGCTATCTGCTCCTGGGTTTCCCTTGTTACCCAATCTTATACTGCGTAAGGTGCGAAAGAAGCATCTTTCTCACTGACAAGTGAATTTCTTTCTCTCCTATAGGACAATATATTAAACTCTACTGTTGAATAGTTTCTTAGCTTGATGAATATTTGTGTCTGCATATGGAGGTGTTGTGTATGTACGTGTGTGTGTGTGTGTGCCTATGTGTTTTAATTCACAAGGAACTGAAAAGATTAAATAGGTCTCTGAGAAATATGTGCTTTTTGCTATTTCTAATGTTGCCCCCTCTCAAGGTAATTAAAATAATTTTATTTCTCCAAATAATTCTATGGCTTCATATCTTGTGTGGCTTCATCATTCTAAGTATATTACCAATTTAAATATTAACAAATTATGAAACAGATATCCAATTCATATTCTGTATCTCGAGTTAACATGTTAATCATTTTCCAAGTTAGTATATATATGATATATATATCTGAATAATGCTGAACCAATAAAATCTATTATACATTTAATCACAACCAATATTTGATATACTTCAATTTTTGATATATTCTATGATGTGACAAATTTATTTATTTTTTATTTACTTATTTTTGTGTGTGTATGAATATATTTGTATATCTGAATATCCCCCTATTTTAATTTATTGCTTTTGATTGCTTCTGGAGATATTCCTAAAAATAAAATTACTATATTAAACAATATCATTTGAGATGCATGGCAAAATGCCTTCAGTTTAACATTTATATATTTAGCAAAATAGCAGTAATATTTTCAACCAGGTATTATTAAATCCCAGAATAACTTAGCATATTTTTAAAAATAATAAAACAAATGGTAATGTTGAGTAATCGGTCTTAATTGATTTTAATGTATTTATATCTTAAGGTAAGGTGACTTTTTTGGGGTTTTTTTTGCTTTTGTTTTTTGTGCTTTTTTTTTCTTTTTTCTTTTTTTTTTTTTGTCTAACAGATTCAAGGTCCCTTTTACTTGAGTAGTGAAAAATTCAGCTTAGTTTTATTTTGAGGACATTTTCCCTTCTTAGCTCTGTAGTTTTATATATTGCAGTAATCTGGTATAAATATTGCTGGTCTTTAGTTCACTATGGTCTCCATTGCAATGTCTATTATCTAAGCCAATGTGACCTGTTCAGATTTGCTAAATTCAGCTCCCTGTACATCTGTCTAAGCTTTGGAGGCTACCACATTTGGGGTTATCCCCCTATAATATACATACACCTCTCAGCTGACCCAGCCATCTTCTGTGATACAGAATTTTGTTATGTTAGTATATCCAATATCCACAAGACCACCTTCAAAATAAATGATTCACTGGAAGAACTCACAAGAGTCAGGAAACTGTTATACTTACACTTAGGATTTAATATAGCAAAAGATTGCAGACTGAGATCAGCAAATGTAAAGGTACATAGGGAGGTCCCTAAATGGACAGGCATACCCATCCTTATGTCCTTTCCTAGGAAGAGTGTTAAAGACAGTGCTTAACTTCCTGTGACAACATGGATGAAGTAATGCCAAACAGAGAAGCTCACCTGAGTTTTGGTGTTGCTCGGTTTTTACTGGGCGTGGTCACTTAGCCATGGTGAACACCTGCAGGGCTGGCCTTAGTCTTTCAACCTCCAGCCCCTACAAAGAACAAACTGATACCATGTAGCCGAAAGCCTCAAGAAAAACAAATAGATGAAACACTCTTAGAGAGGATGGTACAAAAACTTAAAGATTACCTCCTGGAGCCCTTCAAGGGCCAAGACTTTCTTTGGCTTATGTTGGGTGTGGATAAAACGGCATTCTGGGTTGATCCTTTACTGTAGTTACCCACCTTACCTGTCCTATTTGGGTTCTTCAATATAGAGGAGTCTTATGCTTTCCTAGGTTGTTTGGGCTGCTCCCAACTCCTTAAAACGCCCTGGAATTTAAAAAGCCAGAGCTTCTCTTTGGGGGAAAAAAAAAACAAAATCTTTTACTCTCCATAACGCAAGGAATCTCAGACCTTCAAAAACAAATCATCACAATGACTCCCTTTTTCTCTTTTAGGGGAACAAGGGAAAAGTGCCTCTTCTTCTTCCCAGATACACTTAGAAGAAAAAGATAATAATCTCTCATCAGGTTATTCTGCCACAAATATAACACATTCCTAGACTAGAGTCATCATGATTGTTTTATGATGCTAAGTTACAAGGTTAACTTGTCACACAGCAATAGTGATCAGAAGAGTTAAATTTACACATATAATAAATTATATGTGAATCATTTTATGACTGTGTTGGGATGTTCCATGTGGATAGTAAAATTCTGCAATATACACTAATATATAGGTTGTTTAGATAATTTTAGAAATAATAAACAACACTGAAATCATATCTACTTAGTGCAGATACAATTATGAATTTTCTACTTGATAGATTCTTTTAGGCTTCTTTTTTGTTGTTTTCCAAATTTAAATACTGATAAAGTGATTATTAATTTTAAACACAAAGTATATTCAAATACATGGGCACATATGTCCAAGTGTTCTACTTCATGTTCCTTGACTGGAGTTACCTTTTTTAAGTAACTGACGCGGGGCTTGATCCAGAACCCTGAGCCAAAGGCAGACGTGACTTTGGTGACTTATGTACATATAAGCATCTACCCTTATCTATATTGTCTGCACAAATTTTAGTAAACCATACACTACTCTGTAACTTGTTTTTTTTTTTTCCTAAAATATACATCTTGGAAATTATACAGCTATGTTACCGAGTCTTGGTGTGTATTTGATTTTATTTATGGCACTTGAACCTTGCAGTTTTTTTCTTTAATGATTCTGTAGCCAACTATATTTCCTTTAATGAAACCTGGAGTTTTTGGTCATACTCTCACAAACATTTTTTTTTTTAAGATTTTATTTATTTATTTGACAGACAGAGATCACAAGTAGTCAGAGAGGCAAGCGGGGGCAGGGGGAAGCAGGTTCCTGCTGAGCAGAGAGCCGGACCTGGGGCTTGATCCCAGGACCCTGGGATCATTACCTGAGCTGAAGGTAGAGGCTTTAACCCACTGAGGCACCCAGGCTCCCCTCTCACAGACATTTATAACTGATATAAAAATATTCTAGGGTGTCTGGGTGGCTCAGTCCATTAAACGTCTGCCTTTGGCTCAGGGTACTGGATCAAGCCCCGCATCATGCTCCCTGATCAACCGGGAGCCTGCTTCTCCCTCTCCCTCTGCCATTGCCCCTGCTTGTGCTCTCTCTCTCACATGTCTCCCTTTCAAACAAATAAATAAAGTCTTTAAAAAATATTCTAAAAAGAAGTACTAATATTTTTATATTTCAATTCCTCCTTCTTATTTATTCACAAGTAATTTAGAATCATTGGTAAGTGAGATACCTCGCAAAGGACTAGCAAGTTATCACAATCACAGTTATTTAAAAATATAGAACTTCTGCCACTTTAAGTTAAATTTTGTTATATTTTAGATTACCGCATATGCCTATGTCTATTTATGAACTTTATAGATAATTTACACTGCTATATCTATCCATGTACCATTAAAACTGTTCTGAGTTTTACATTTTGTCAAGCATTTTATTTTGATTATCAGAAATTTCTAGACTAGACTGGATTATTTTTTTTCAAACAAAGTACAGCAAAGGGAATATAGCTTATCAATCTTCTAAGTGAATATAATACCAAAAAGCACAGGTCTGTATGTAAAAGTCTATTTACAGTTCCAGCCTTAAAATAAACTTTAAATCTCCAAAAATGCACTAACAAAAGTGGTCATGAAAGCTATATAGTCACAGAGGAATGCACACATCACAAAACTCACTTCAGATGTGTCCATGAGAATAATGTTAGGGGAAAAAAAAAAAATCTCCCAGAGTATAGACAAAACGGCCATGAAAAACACTGAAAAAGCAAGTTCTTTCCACAAGACAGAATTTCAGCTTGGGAAATAGAGGTAGTGTCTCTCTCCACAGCAAAGAATAGATTATATCATATAATATGTTATTACGTCATAAGGATACAGCAATATCTCCCACTGGGGAAAAGGTTGGCAAAATTGATATTATTGTCATTGTAAGATTAGGAGTTTTGTAAGCTCAGAGTTTTTAATTTGTGATGCAGATTCACTGCATCAGCCTGTGACCTTCCACAATCATGGGACTTGGGATGTCAACAGAAACTGACATAAGCATGAAACTCATCTTACCTGATGTGGCATTAGTGATATGGATCTTTGTCTTTGACCTAGGAGTCTTGTAATTTTTCTCATTATCAATGACACTATAGTAGAATACCTTGTTAGGTTACAAGGGAGGTAAAATCTAAAATCCTAGAGAGTTTTTTTGTAACTTATTATTTTCAATATTTAGGTCACTGGAACACTGGAAACCATATTGGATATGATACAAAAAGCCATACATCAAGTGATGAACCTTAACTTTATGCTAAAGGCAGTTACTGATGAGAATTTGCAGTTACGGTTGTTACTCATCGTAAGAAGTTGAGCATATTCTATTTGTGTAGTGTTATGGGTTGAAATGTGCCCCCTTTTCTCAATTCATCCATCAAGGCCTTAATCCCCAGCCTCTCACATTATTTGGCAATGGGACTATTTCAAATGTAATTAAGTTGACATGAGATCAGTAGGGTGGACCCTAATCTTATAATGGATGGTGTCTTTATAAAAGAGGAAATTTGGACAGAGATACTGAGGAAGAATGCCAGATGAAGATGAAAGCAGGTAGTGGGATGATGCTTTGACAAGTCAAGAAATGCCAAAGATTGCCAAAAAATTGTCAGAAGCTAAGAAAGAGTCAAAGGATGGATTTTTCTTCACATCTCTCAGAAGCAAGCTATACCAATGCTTGGTCTCCAAGTTCTAGCCTCCAGGTTGTTAAGTCACACAGTTTGTGGTACTAGCAGCTCTGGCAAACTTATCAGTGTAGGAATATCTTGAAATGGATGTAATGAAATCAGAATAGCAGAGATTGTTAATTGAATGCCAAACATGTGCCCTTTGATTTCTTTTTTTTTTTTTTTTAAGATTTTATTTATTTGACAGACAGAGATTACAAGTAGGCAGAGAAGCAGGCAGAGAGAGAGGGGGAAGCAGGCCCCCGCTGAGCAGAGAGCCTGATGCAGTGCTTGATCCCAGGGCTTGATCCTAAGATCATGACCTGAGCCGAAGGCAGAGGCTTAACCCACTGAGCCACCCAGGAGCCCTTGTCCTTTGATTTCTAGCATAACATTCAATCTTTATTTCCTAGTCTACCTTATATTCTGGCAGGGACATGTATGGATTCTGGTATTCCAAAGTAAATATAAAAAATAAAAAATGACAGTCCCAAGCCTCAGTCAAAAAAGCCTTTGACTCATTATCCTTCATGACCTTTCATCTTTCATTGGTAATCTCTGGAACCATGTTTTGAAGATTAAAGAACCAAAGCAATTTAAAATGTGGGTTACTAAGTCAACTCATTTTTTAATTTTATGAGACTGAGAAATGTGTTGGGTCACTGAGGTTTTGGATTTACTACTAAAGTAGCTAATGTTATCTTGACATCGTTAATGTTGACAACATACATTGACAAAGTACAATGACAACTTCCTTACCAGTAACTGAACACTTCAGACAGATTAATAATTTGAAAGCATTTTAGAATATACAGTGTGCTGGCATGATGTGTGAGTGCAAGGATATTGCCACTACTCTACTTTCTTAGGTAGGATTAACTATCCAATTTAATAAAACATATTTTGTGGGGTAATAGATGTGTTAATTCGAGAAAATCTACTTTTTTAAGAATATCAATAATCACCTGAGCCACTAACTCCTCTCTTTTCCCCATATCACATTAATGTGCCAGCATATCTACTCCTGGTAAGTATGGCAAAGATAATGGGGTTCCCTCGGCCTTTAGCAATCACAAGTACAAGAGTATTTCCCTGGAAGAGGCAAGCAACCAGCATTTATCATTTCCCCAAGATCCATGCTGCAAAGCTTAGATTCCAAATGGTACAGCTGAAGAGGCAGGTCTTCGTTCCTCTGTCTGACTTTCCTTCGTCCGCTCAGCTCTTGCTCACAGAGTGGTGGTTCCACCTGAAGAAAGGAAGGCTGAGAATAATGGGACTTTATTGATCCTTGCCCCAGCCTGCCTCTGGAACAGAGGTTCTGTGCGGTGAAAGGTAAGCTGAGAACACTAAAGGCAACTGGTCTGGATGGTACCTTGCTCATTAAACCCGAGTATATTCTCTGAAAGAAGTGGGCCACTCTCTCTGCAACTAGCTCAGGATCAATGGCTCAGGGATTTTGTCCAAAGATGACTTAAGAACACAGAACTCCAAAGTGCTCCCCAAGGGAAATAGCTGTATTTAGAACAGTGTGGGGAAATGAAAGCCTAAGGTAATCTGGAAAATGATGTAGATTTTGGGAGTAAGCAATTTCGAGGAAGCAGATCATACCATGAGAACCACAGACTAAACCATTAGAGAGAAGTGAAAAAGAACATATAAGAAACCCATATTGGGAGCAGAACAAACCTTGAAGATTGACGTCAGAAACTAATTCTGCCAGCCTCAGTTTTAGTTGGATTAGAGTGAGGAGTAATTTCTATTATAGACCAAAACTAGTAGAGCCATCAGCTGACATCAGTGGATCCTAACTTCTGGGTATGATACCAACAGAGAGAAGAATGAGAAAGAGAGAAAGAGAGAAAAAGAGCTATGTTAAAACCACTGATATAGTAGGGTGTCTGTGCACATGACCAATGTCTGCTACACTTGCTCAGGAGTGGTAGCAAATGCCTCACATTAGAGAGGAAATGAACTTTATCAAAGTCCAGCCAAGTCTCTGAACAAATATATACAAGCAGGCAAGAAAACAAATCCTAGAGAAAGAATATCAGTATCTTGAGTTGCTGCAGTATCTTAATAAAAATCCACTTTCCAACAAAAATTTATAAAACTTAAAAAGATACATGAAGGTTTGGCCCATACATAGAAAAAAATCAGTCAGCAGAAACTTCCTGTGAGACTAATGAGATGTTAGATTTAACAAACATGTAAAATAAAAAGCACTACAAACATGTTCAAAAAATAAAGGAAAATGTACTTAAGTAAATAAATGAAGGCATGATAATGATGTCTCTTCAAATAAAGAATATCAATAAAGAGATAGAAATGATCAAAAAAAGAATCATATGGAAGTTCTGGAATTGAAAATTACCATAAATAAGGGGCACAACGGTAGATTTTAAGTTGCAAAAGAAATTGCCAGTGAACTTGAAGAAAAACCCATAGAGATTATGCAGTCTGAAGAGCCAAGAGAAAAAGAATTTAAGAAATAAACAAATCTTTAGAGTAATATAAGACACCAACATACATGTAATAGGAGTAGCAGAATAAAAGAAGAAAGTGAAAGGGATAGAAAAAAGTATTCAGAGAAATAATGGTTGAAAGCTTGCATGTCTGATGAAGACATACAAATAGTCATTAAGCACATAAAAATGTTCAATATTATTAAGTGCCAGAAAATACAAATCAAAACCATAATGTAATACTACTTCACACCCACTAAGATGGTTATAATCACAAAAAATAAGTGTTACGAGGATGTGGAGAATTGGAAGCCTCACCTACTGCTTCTGGAAATGTAAATTGATATGGTCACCCTGGAAATAGCCTGGCAAATTCAACCCTAGTTAAACTTCAAAAGTTTAAACTAGGAATTATCATATGACCCAGATATTTCATTCTTAAATATATAATTAGGAAAACTGAAAACATATATTCACACAAAAAGTTATAAATAAATGATCACAGCCAAATTATAATAGCTCAGCAGTGGAAATGACCTAAATGTCCATCAACTAGTAAGCAGAAAAATAAAATGGTGTATATCCATACAATGGATAGCTTTTTTTTTTTCCTACAATAAAAAAGGATTAAATATTGATGAATATTATGACATGAATGAAACTTGAAAAGATGATGTTAGGTGAAAGAATCCAATCATAAACCACCATGATTTCATTTATTAAAAGATGGAGAATTAAGCAAATCTAGAAACAAAAAGTAAATTAGTGATTTCGAAGGACTGACAGCACTGGGGAAGGAAGAAGAGAAACTGTTATTTGTTGCAAGGCTTATTTTAGGGTGATGACAACATTCTAATACTCATTGCAGTGAAAGTTGCATAACTCTGAGAATTTACTAAAGACTATTGAATTTCATACTTTAAATGTGTGAATTGTGTAGCATGTAAATATGCAAGTCATAATCTCAATAAATATGGTATATTTTTAAAGGGTAATCATAAACCTCAGGGGGTTTTCATCTAGTAAGAAAATAAATACATTTATAGGACCAATCCAAATTTGATAAAAGCCATGAAACACTTATGAATTACCATTGTTTTGCTAATTTGGTTGTGGAGGTATTTCGTTGGGAAGAACCCCATTAGAATTAATATTAAAGGTGGATATTGGGTTTCAGAGTGACAGCCAAGGGTATCAAATGTACACTGTTAGAAAATAATGAAAAATAGAAAAGATATAAGATCTTCTGATAAAGAGTTGAATACAATGGTAGAGGACTGGCTTTGAAAAACAACTTCTGATGAGAGAAGCAAATGAAGTCATGTTGGTTCAATACTTATTCAATACTCTAGCTTGAGAGAACTTTTTCAAAGGTTTGAGTAAGGTAATTAAAAAATGATTATATCAGGTCACTGGATTTTCTTGGTTAAGGAACTTTGATCTTTGGAGACACACACTTTCTCAGGGTTGACTTGGTTATAAGTCTTACATTTGTTTATTATACTGCTTTGAAATATGACAAAGTTTTTCATCTTTCATGGCCAATGAGAAGAAATTTCATGGGTAGTCTAAATGACAGATAAAAAAGACCGATGGATAATATGCTAATAACATATTTATTTGCATTCTCCATTTGTCTTGGGAAATCTTAGTCATCTAGATTACGTTAAATAAACTAAGTGATATTACAGAAGGTCAGAGACTTTAAACACTTCTTAGACTTTTAATTTCAGTTAAATGCTTTTGGGGAACTAAAAATTCTGCACATACAAATCAAGAAGCTCAGGGTTTGTTTTTTGCTTCCCCCCGCTCCCCCTGCAAACCAAGGAAATGTCTCCCTAATGCAATATTTTCCTGACATATCAGCAAGAAAATTCAACCCTAGCAAAATGTGTAATATGATTCTCTCTGATTCAGTGTCACACATTTTCCATTGTTAGTCTTACAATTTCAATATTTAGCTTTAAAATGTAAATATTACATTTTAATAGTGACACTGTTATTATTTATTATAATTATATGATTTTATTATTTACTTAAACATTTGTATGACTATGTAGGTGCTTTAAATGAAAATAGCCACAGAACAAAAAGTTATCTTAAAGATATGATCCACCACACTCACCCTTGACATTTTATAGATTGAACTGAATGAAGGAAAGCTTGTGAGGGATGTATGGGCTTACTGCGATTTAATGCCAAAGCTGGGATACAATTCAAACATCTTAATTCCAAGTTCAGTGACTTTCCCTATATACCATCCAGTAGATTAGCTAACAATAGTTTGGATAATCATATGAGAAACCTAATAAAAATATGTGACATGGTAATAAATGATTTCTATTTCTGGCTTGTCAAGGATTTGGACCGTATAGAACATAGCAAGCCCCAAAGCCATTTATTATATTCTGCTCTGTGACATCCAGTCATAGCAGCCTGCCCGAACTCAGATCTTTGCGGATGGCAAGGGGTCAGGGAAGTCAGTTCAGCCAAGCGCTAACTCCTTGTGTTTGGCTGCAAAACTGCTGGCATTCGCCTCCCTCAGGGTGATCACAAAGTCTTAACTGAGTGCTCTCCTAGTATGAGAGAAAGGAATTGCATTAGATTTTAACAATCAAGATGCTGTTACCTTCTGCCTTTTCCAGATTTCCTGTGTGACAAACGTCAGAATTAAACTGTTGCAACATTCAGCACATTTTTATCCAGATAAATATTGAAAACATATTTAATGCAATATTGAAGGGATTAGAGCATTCAGAAAAGGGAAAGTCTGACTAATGCAGCAGCTGCACCGCATTCCAGTGCGCTCAAGCCATTGCCAGCATTTATTAGCCAGTCAAGTCTTTGACAATAAACAATCTGCGGTCCGGCTCATGCTCTCTAGTGCATAGTTTGTTGGAAGTTTGTTTTCATGATAGTATTAACAGATCTTATTTCTGCAAGGTTGCCTATTGTTAACTGCCTCATCAACATCAGAAAGCTTTTAATTGAGCTTTAGATGTACTTTGAATTGCATTCCAACAGATGATAGTTTTATGGTAATGATCCGCTTTGTAAAATGTAAACAAATTAATCTGTACCCAAAATCAGAATTTTGACAGAAAATGGGGTGTCTGTTGACTGCAAAAACTGAGCTGGTTGTTTCTTAACACTTTAAAAACCTGGTATCTAAAAATGGAATAAAACCATAGGTGCATATCATTTTATCCAGACTTCTTCCATACAGAATGTCATTGTCTGCATCTCTTTATAGCTTCTATTACCTCCTGGGGTTAGAATCAGGCCACTTTCCAGCAGGTTTGCATGGAAAGGCCACAGCCATCACAGGAACAGTTTTTCCTGAATGGATGATTTTTGCTCTAAGTGATCTGTTCCCAAGTCGGACTACTTGTTCAATATTCTGAATGCGACTTTTGGATAGATTGGATCATTAACGTAGTCCAAAGAACATTTTTGGTAAAGTTGGAAGGCTTCCAAATGATATGCCAAAGAGTAGTTAAGACAAGAAGAACACAGGCTATGCAGGATGGGGAAGAAGAGCAGTGACATATTACATATCCTTGGTCTAGTTCCATTTTGATTAATAACAAATATTTATGGAGTATACAGCAAAGTCTGAGAAAAGAGTTTTTGTTTGCAGAATAGAATTAAGATAAGTGACTCAATTATTAAAAATACACAGGGGCACCTCAGTGGCTCAGTCATTGGAGCGTTTCTCTTTCACCCGGGTTGTGGTCCCAGCATCCTGGGATGGTGTCCAGAGTCCTGACTGGGGCTTTTTGCTCAGCGTGGAGTCTGCTTCTTCCTCTCTCTTTCTGCTGCTCTTCCTGCTCATGCTCTCTCTCACCCTTGCGGTCTTTCTCTCTCAAATAAATAAATATAATCTTAAAAAAATATATATATATATTTAGCTGAGCCCTTCTGGTTGCTTTCTACCAGAAGAGTCTGGTGGCTTATAAAGGAAGAGCATCTATTTCTCATTCTGGATGCTGGGACATCCAAGATCAAGGTACTGATATAGCGGTGTTCTGATGAAGGCCCATTTCCTTGATCATAATAGAAGGCACTTTCTCACTGTGTCCCCACATGGTGGAAGGGGTGAGGGATCTCTGTGAGGCTTCTTTTATGAGAACACTAGCCTCATTCACAAGGGCTCCACCCTCATGACCTAAGCACCTCCGAAAAGCCCCTCCTCCTACTATCATCCTCTTTGGGGGTTAAGATTTCAACATACCAATTTGGGGAGAAAAATATTCAGACCACAGCAATACTATATACATATATTCCATATTTCAATCAAAGCAACCAGCTCCACAAGTGAAAACATCAAAATAAAGTAAAAAGTTTAATGAACATTTTAGATATATGTCAGGAAATAACTTTTTTACTTTTATATGTTATCAAAGCTATATTTGCCTAATACAATGATAGATAGCATAAACATATTTTCTTATATTTTTCTAAAAAAGAGCTTTGATAAGTAGATGGAAATGTGATATTTCTTGTTTGTTTAAAATCCTTGCTGGTTTGTGTATAACTGTACAGATATTTATTCAGTTGGACCATAAAACTGCTAATACTTTATTGTTCAGCAAAAAAGTATTTGTAGGAAAACTGTTTTTTGACAATTTAATAGTTTTATTGTAAGATTCAGTCTGAATACTTCCTCATGTATAAAAAAGTTTGATCCCCTTCTTTAAAGACTTTACCACTCTTTAGCTTCTTATTATAACACCTATAAAATTGGTAATACTGCTTTTTTGTTTAGATTTTCTTTATTTAACTAAACTATAAGAGCTTTAAGGAGAGAACAGACATGGGAAATTACATAATGTCATACTGATAAAAAAGCTTTAAAGAAAGCAAAATTATAACACATTCCATTGAATCAGTAAGAGACAGTCATAAACCGTTAGTCTGAGATGGGAGATTCTGTTGATATCATACGCTTCCACATCAGTAGATTAAGTGCATGCTATCATATTTAGGTAAGTTCCTGTAATGAAGTGATATTTATGCAAAACAATCATTTACAACTCTCAGATGAGGTAAACAAAATATTATTCTTCCCCATTCTTCCAATCTAATGACAAAATATTTTTTTTTTCCTGAGACCTTGTATTATCAGAATAATATTAATCTTAGAATATCAATCTACATACAGACTGGACAGATCTTTCTAGAAAAGAAGAAGACTGTTATAAGTTTGAAAGAATAATTTTATAAATTAATATAAGTGATTGATAGCTGATAAACAATAATAGCTAGTTTGACCTTAAGTTTTAGAGTTACTTTAACCTGTATATTAAATTTATAAAACTTATTAACTGTTTTATGATACTGGTTGAATCAGAATAATTATGTTAATTAAATATACTCATTTTCATAGAGACTGAAAGATGTTTTACCCTATTCTTCATTACTCACATCTCAAAAGTTTAATTGCCTGAAAGTTTCATAATCTTCTCACAAATGTGATGTAGTTAATAAAATAATTTAAATTTATATTATTCAAACTTAATTTGGTGATCCAATTGATAATACTTATATATTATAAACCCTCGGAGACCAAACACAGTATAAAATATACTAGATTAAATGATTAAAGGCTACATTTCTATGTTATGTAAATGTAGATGCTTATATATATGGAATTTCATTTTTATAATGTCTATATGATGGAGGCACAAATCATATTGATTGAACTTTTGCTGTTGAAATATTTTATAATACTCTCTAGATAAAATATTAAAGGGAGAAAAATAAGAGAAACCAGTTTCAATTTTAACAGCAAAGAACAGAAACCTCTGTATGCATGTAAATATATAGTATCAATTGCTAGCAAAATCTTATATATAAATAACATATTACTAAGTCTTCATATTTTGTGTTAACTTTTATCTTTACATTAGTAGTTTTATAATTTAAGTCCTAGAAATATTTTTATATAATTTCCTGAGGTGGTTTTCTACTTTACTTCAAAATATTTATTATATGTTAATCTAAAGGGGAAAAAGTTTACCTTTTCTTGATTCCCTTATAATTAAAAAAATCTCAACTTTTTTTTTCTTACAATTATTTTTGGAGAATGTATACTCTTATAGATTAAATCTATGGGTAAAATATTTAGACAGTCAAGTTGTTAAATTTAAAAATTAAGCAACATGTAAATGGAGTTGAAATGGAAATCTGTGTTATTTAAGTGATCAAATAGTATTATAATTATGACTTGTGGAAGCAAAACACTCCCTAAACTCATACCACATTTACCTGAGCTTCATTACATTTTCTTATGTTTATGTTCATGAAGAGGCTCAGAAAGTTCTCAAACCAAACAAAACCAGAAAGAAAACTATATCACCACCAGTGAGTAGGATGTCAGCCATTTCAAAAGAGTTCATTGTTGCCTCTATATGAGGACAGTCTTGTGCTTAAAGAATACCACTTTCTTCTCTAGTACAACCATTCATTAACCCATGTTTTCATATAATTCCTTTTAAATTATATCAATGCAAATTAGATAGCCATGCTAATTTTTTCCACTGTTTTGTAAGCTTGAAATCATAAGAGTATAAGTTAAAGAATTTTTTAAAAGGAAAAATAAATAAACCACAGGTGCATGTTTCAATAGGAGTAACTCCTAAACACATAATGTTAATGTTGTATATTAACATTTTTAAAATATGCAAAATACTTGCATATATTTGTTTTATAGTGTACACATTTAATATATAAGAAACATGTGCAAAGCAAACCAACTACTTTCATTCTCAAGTTGTGGTGGATATATGCCTAAAAAGAAGGAGGTAATTTGAAATTTTGGTTTAGAACAATATTTGATGTCCCTATGATTCTCCCCTATTCCCTACATAGCCCAGCAGAAGATTAAAGGTTTACTTCATAGAGAGAATAGAACAGTGTCTCTGGACTTGGGGACAACAGGCAAGTGGAACATTGAAGTACCACATAAAAAGGTAGGTTCCAGTGGAAGTTCACTTTTTAAATATTGAAATAACATCCTGCCCCCAACTTTTTTCTTGTTCCCAAAATGAAGGCATTCAGTATCACATCTCATAATCAGGAGATTGCTAGCATGGGGTGAGGGGCTTTTGAATGAAGCAATCAAGCCAGATTACTAAGAGAATCTAATAAATACTCATCAACAAGGGAGACCCACAGTTCAGTAGCCCCACTTATATAGACAAAGTTTCAGATCAGATTTAAATGCACTATTTTTAAAAGTAAACAGACAACCATAACCAAGAAATATCTGGGGAAGCCTCATATGTAATAAATAGATCAAAACAAATAAAGAAGTAAAAAGGGAACCTGTGAGAAATACACTAGAGAGGAAGCAAACCTCACCACCATTAATATTCCTAGAGAGAGAAAGGGTAGCAATGCAACCATGCAAAAAGACCAGGATGTAATTAAAATAACAAAAGATATTCAGGAAACAAAAATTAATTTTTGGAAATATATATACTAGAAATAGAAACAATATATTTATTGGAAAATTAATTTAAGGAAGCCTTATGTAAAATAGATCAAAAATAGACCAAAAAGACACATTTATGAGTAACATGAGAGAAAAGATCAGAAAATCAAAGGGTCAGGTCTGGAGTCTCAATGTCTCAATATAAAAAGTCTTTGCAAGAGATAACAAGCAAAAAAAAAAAAAAAAAAAAAGAGAGAGAAAATAATTCAAGAAATCATTTTTAGAATGAAAGTATTTGTTGTTTGAGTAAATAAAGCACCAAGTGCCTAGAACAATGGATGAAAATGGATCTACCTGTGCATATAATCCTATAGTCCTAAACATCATAACCAATAAGAAAAGTATGATTTTCAGAGAGAAAACGGAATGTTTTTATATAAGGAAGTGTGAAGCTACAAGGGCAATGAGGTATGCCTTAAAATATTGAGGGAATTTATTTTCTTTTTCTGATCTTAATATTCTGTTCCTAAAAGAACTATCAATTAAATGTGACCAAAGATATTTTGATATGCAAAGTATTAAAAAAACTATTTACCTCCATGCGCTCATTCTCAAAAAGCTGCTAGTGGATAGGCTTAAAACAAAACCAATTACTTAATAATTAACTATTTAAAACTACAGGGGTTAAATACATTAAAAAAAAAAAAAGGAAAAGAGATTTAAAAGGTGATGAAGAAGGAAGGTGTAGAGAGCAAGCAATCCAATCAGAGGAAGTCAGAAATCACTGAGAGATACATTTCCAAAAAGAGGAGTTTTGTAGGAAATTTGATGTATTCAAATATGTTTAGAGAAATATTTTACTTCTAGAGATAAATTTGGAATTGATGGTTAGTACATAAAATTGGGGATTAATCCATAGAAAATTTAGCAAATAGAAATAATTTGCAACTCTAAGGAAAACATTAAGTTTCTCAAGAAAAAAGAAAATAAAAATTATAGTCTATGTGACTTTTATGTGAATCTTTTCTACAGCATCATAATAATATAAATGCAGGCTACTGACCTAACTGTAACTGTAAGTATATATAGGAATGGACAGAAGAAAGATGTGTTTGTTAGAAGTGGTGGGAAAGAGAGGTAAATATCCAAGACACAGAGATAAATAACAAATATAACAACTAACATAATTAAATATAATTGCTTGTGGATAGCAATGAAGAATGAAGATATGTTGTTTTGTTTTGTTTTGTGGAAAGGATAGACTTCCTTTTTTTCATAAAAAAAGTTTTGATTCTTTAAACAACATTTAAGTTTTTGAAAAAATTAAACATAAATTTGACCAAAAAATTATCATAAAAAAAAGATTATATGAAGTAGATGGATAAAATTCAATTCTGTCTGAGAAAGAAAACACTATTATCCAATGGAGAGGAGATATGGAAAACCATACTGACAACAAAGTAATTGGGGACCACTGAATTTTATTTAATTCTATATGACCTATACAAGTACATGTCTTCAGTCTTGTTTGTTCCTTAATCCCACGGAGACTTCTTTACAAATTACTTGCAATTCTCTCTCAATGCTCACCAGATAGAATGTTTATCATATATTCCATTCTTTGATCTTATAGATACAGTTTACATTTAAATCTAATCCAGTTTTATGAAGAAAATGTCTAATGTTGTAAAATCACAAAATGTTAAAAGAACATTTACAGTACAATAAAATGCATGATTATAAACACTGTTACAAATCACATCACACATAAAACCACTTTAACTTTTAACCAGATTATCATCTGGAAGGCAATGTACACATTCTAAGATCCAGAGCCATTGTTCCAGTGTTTTAAATTAAAATGGAGCTGTGCCAGAAAAAAAATTAAAAACACAAAAAAACCAAGAGCTTGAGCACAAAGAATAAACAGAATAAACCTAAAACGCATCAAGACAAATTTAAGAGAGTTGTAATTTGAAATCAAGTATCAAGGAATTATCTTAAAATCACAGTACTCAATGATTAACACAATTCATTTTGAAGCTTTTCTGCAGAAAGAATCAGATAAAAACTGTATTACAGTGGCCCAGAGAATGACATCACAAATAAGTATATCCATTTTGCAGACTCTTGGCCAAACAAGAACATATTTGGCAGCATAAACAAGTAAGAGAAGACTATGTTTTTTAAACTTCTCCAAAATGCTTTTGTTAAACCCACACTCATGACTTCAGATTATGTATAGGCCAGTGTTAAAAGGATCAAGGATCGAGTTGGACTCAGACTAAATTTGTGTTCAGTTGGTGGAAGTAAATGTTATGAGTGCTAATAGTCAATATGAATGATTATAAAGAAAATTATTTTCTAAAATGCACTATGAATTGTGTTTCTCAAAAAAATTGTTAATAAAATGAGAATAGCTTATTGAAGGTGCTGAGTTTATTAATAGTAAAATAATCATTAAACCCAAACTTCCAAACAACTCACTTTATAAAGTAAAATGATTCATGCTTATACTTGCAAATTTGTGTGTCTATGTTTTAAGGTGTTGGGGGTAGCCTTTTGTTCTTGGAAGTTTTCATAATTTTTCCTCATTCAAGTACTGTTCTGCTATAGAATGGAGTTCATTTTAAGTTCAGAAATTAAAAAATACAATGGTAAACTACATGCAGCTACTACCAAACAAAGAAATTTATTTTGGTTTAGGAGAGATTATCAAAAACTTAAAGTTTCTAGAAGTTCAGACACTCCAATCCATAATCAGCCATAAAAGTTTATTCCAGTCAACATGTCTACCCAAGAAACCTAGAAAAGGAAAAACAAGCCTGGACCTGAGTAAACAAATATCTCATTTATGAGATTATGAATGTTTTTATATCCTAATGCAAACTTTTACAAAATATTTCACTTTGTGGTCTGTGGTTAAAATTCTCCTCAAAGATCTAGATGGATATGAAATATCTAAAGTGATATTCAAAGATCATAAACTCTAAATTTCAGTGTCTGGGTAGTAAAATATGTCCACTGTTGAATAAAACTTGGGGAATATGAACACAAGTGACTTGTTAAATTCCCCTGACTTGATGCATTGTTACTGTTCTTTGAGGTTGCTTTACCTGAGACAACTTGATGCCCTGTTTTCATCTGCATACCTCTGTGTGTGTGTGTGTGCTATTTAATTCAAATTAATTCAAATTAATGTTGAGTTCAATCACAAAACTCAGTCACCACTTCCCTATTTTCAGCTTCACAACTATTTTAACAAACCTTTAGATTCAGAAATCAATCAACTCAAATAGTTGATTAATCTAAAAGCTAAGCAGATTTATTTGATTAATGTAGGTAATTCTGTGTGAATAATCAGACCGCTGGCTCCTGACTAGTAAGGTATATTATAAAATGCAAAATCAAAGCATGAGGGAAAACAAACAAAAAAACAAAAATTATGAATCTAGCCTTTTTTTTTCACATTTTTTGAAGGTATAAACTTCAGAGCCACAAAAATCTGTGCTCCTTACCAGTTTAGGAAATGTGTTGACTCTACAGCCCCCTTACCTGTGAAATGGGATTAATGGTTCCTACAGAAGTTTTTCCAACATGCTCCCTTTCATAAACCCATATGCATCAGAAGCATCTGAGACTTTGATTAAACTCATATCCTTGGGCCCTACTGATAAACATAGGAACTGTGTTATTAACCAACATCCCAGGTGATTTTTAGTTCCCTAAATTTGAAGAATCATGAATTTAGGGATTAGTGTGTAGATTAACATTAACAACCAGAACATTTAAATCTCTGGCAAACTGGGCTAATTCTGAATCTGATTTTAATGGGGGAACCAGGAATTCTATACACAATATTGCCAAGATTTGTGTTGGGAGGGAGGAGAAGGATTATAGTTAGGACTGCCCCAAAGTCTCAGTGAACAGTAGCCCTGTGGGGTGGGACTAGAAAGGGCCCAGGCTTTTATGTGCTGTCATATTATTGCATGAGCTCTAGTGCTGTCATAAAGCCCAGGCCTGAATGAGTGTGGGATGAACTGACATGAATATAACCCTGTGGGCTCTGTGGTTAGGATGAGTGGACGTGCAGTAGGGAAGACAAAGGACGGCCCAGACATGCCGCCTTCCCCCTTGACATCGTTCTTCCTCCTCAAATCCTTTATTACCAATACATGAGCATTATCGTACGATACTCTAAAATATCTAGTAAATGCAGTAGGAAATTTAAGTTGATTAATTCACAAAAGAAAGGAAAACCCAACGGCAAAATTAAGAAGGGAATCCGATCATTCTAACAACAAAACAATGTGTAAATTTTGCTTCTCTCTTCATTGTCTTTGCAACACAGGACAAAGCAATTGATGACAGAGCTTATTCCATTCATATATAAATAATTAATTGACTGTGTTACAAATATATATGATATCAAGACATATTTAAATAAATAACCAAAATAGCACAATAAACAAGGCAGTCCATACTAATGTTTCAGCTTTTTCAGTAAGGTTTAGAATTAGAGTAAAAAATGGTCTTTTGTCTTTGAACTTTTTAAAGTATCTAATTAAGGATGAGAACAATGTGATCCTAAATTTAAAATCATTTTCTAGGGGACTCTGTGGATTTCATACATAATTTATTTTTTATTGTTCTTTAGATGCAAAATATGTATTATGAAAATCAATTAAAACTCATTATGCAGGAGAAATGTTCATTAAGTGTAAGAATGATTAAAGAAAATATTTACTAGGAGGGAGTGATTATAAATGCTTATCTTTTATTATTCTCCAGGTAATATACACCTAGGGACTTATAAATGAAAATTGGATCACATGTTGGAGGTTAGAAAGCCAGTTTCTATTTCTGGCTCTCTGTAGATTATAATAGGTAGAACAAGTTCATGGAAAACCTGAGCTACACTTGGGAAAAAAAAAAAAAGCCTCATGTATGTTTTGAAGCAGATATAGTAAGAGGCCTGGTAGTGTGAGGTTGGTTGGGTATTCAGCTTTGGTTTAAGGATTTGTTGACTTCAACTTCTGAATTTGCATACCTTAGGGCAATGGAGACTGTGTTATTATTTGTTCATATACACACCATTTACATCAAACTCTTACCGATTCCACAGAAGAAGCAGAGATATATGGTCCTTTTAAGCAAATCAGTTACCTTTAATGGTTTAAAAAAAAAACAACTGGCAGGTAATCTTTACCTCTGGAATACAGCTCTGCAAGGGAAGAGTGAGTAGGACATTTCTCTTATTGGAGTGCTATAATTAAATTTGGAAGGATAATAGAGAAATGAGTCAAATAAGCCTGTTTTGTTAAATAAATAGAATTAGATTTAAAAATAAGATTAACCATTAAATGACATTAAAAATTAAATCTAGAAAAATTTCAAGAAACTCCCATAATTGTAAAATATGCTTCACAAGAGAGAAGAAAAAGTATATAAAAAAATGAATAAATGATTTTTTTCATATAATTCATTTTTTCAGCATCACAAAGCTGGAAAAAAATTCTAACAACAAAGCTCACATACTAAGAGCTCACATATTCTTAGAATATGACTATTTTAAATCTTAAACTCTCTATGGAATATTTGTTTCTAGGAGTTCATAGCTATTTGGTTTATGTGGGGCAGGAACTGAAGGCTGATATTTATATTAGTTCAATCTGTGAAATATTTTTGATAGGCCTATTTATGACTGGTGAGGATTTAGTTCTGCCTACACTCAGGTTTCATGTCAGGTCTGGAAACTTTTCTTCATGTCACAATTTTTTTTTCCATTTTGAACACAATAGCCTTACAAATTCATCAGAGGGGGAATGTTAACACACAGACACACACACACTACACACACACACGCACTACACACACATACACAGACCCACAAAACTAAAGAAAACAAACAAAAACCTAGGAATCCATGATGCTGTTTCCTTGTATCTTCTCCAGAAATATCAGTGGTGGTCTTTGGTACCTGCAGTCTTGAGGACTATATGAGACTGTGCTCCAGAAAGACTACACATTAATTTCTTAGACAATCTTGTGAAGTACACTGCAGAAAAATTGGTGAAAATTATTTTTTTAAAGATTTATTATTATTATTATTATTATTTTTTAGGGGGAGAAGGAAACGTGACCACGTGTGTGCATAGGGAGAGGGGCAGACAGGAGAGAGAGAGAGAGGGAGAGGGAAATACAAGCTGACTCTGTGCTGAGCATAGAGCCTGATGCAGGGCTCAATCTCATGACTCTGAGATCAAACCTGAGCTGAAACCAAGAGTCAGATGCTCAACAGATTATGCCACCCATGTTACTTTGTATTGAGTCATCTTCTTAACCACACACATAAACACAGAAAATCCTTAACTTGTCCTGCTTAATGATGAACATAAATTCTTCTTAAAATTTATAACACTGTAAAAAAAATTATAACACTGCAGAATTGACAGAGAGCCACTGTCAAAAGACAGGATCAAATTGCTACAGATGTCCACAAGCCATAAAAGATTCTTAGGCAGAAATGAGACTTCAGAAGACTTTCTCTCCTATGTTTCATTTTAGAGTTCAATAAACTGAGGCAAAGAGAAATGAAATATTTATATTCATCTAATATGCTAGTTAACAAAGCTAGTTCCTAATGCAAGCTAATGTCAGTTTGCTTTCTTTCTTTTCACTTTTGACAAAAGGAAGAAGATAATTATGAGAATTAAAGTATATATAGGTAATTGAAATAAGAATTTTGAATTCTCAATTCACTGAACTTTGAAAATATTTTTGGCATATTTGAATCCATATATGAATCCTCATAAATGGAATCAATTTGAGAGACTTGATTTTATTTAACCAAGGCTGGAAGACTGTGAGACACATAGTAAGAACATAAAATTCAATATTTGCCAACATTTTCTGAGGCATCTTGTGTAGAAAATATTGGAAATTAGTAAATGAAAAAGACATAGCTCTGGTCTAGAGAATAGTACAGTCTCTTGTGGTAGGATATTTCAATTATTACAGGAGGAACATCCCTGAGAAATATGGTCAATTAATAATTATTTTTTTAAAGATTTTATTCTGGGGGCACCTGGGTGGCTCAGTGGGTTAAAGCCTCTGCCTTCAGCTCAGTTCATGCTCCCAGGGTCCTGGGATAGAGCCCCACATCGGGCTCTCTGCTTGACAGGGAGCCTGCTTCCCTTCCTCTCTCTCTGCCTGCCTCTCTGCCTACTTGTGATCTCTATCTATCTGTCAAATAAATAAAATAAAAACCAAAAGAAAAAAAAAGATTTTATTTTTTTATTTGAGAGAAAGACAGTGAGTATATGGAGGGAGAGGGAGAAGCAGATTTTCCACCCAGCAGAGAGCTAGACTTGGGGCTGGATCCCAGGACCCTAACGTCATGACCTGAGCTGAAGGCAGATGCTTAACCAACTGAGCCACCTAGGTACCTCAATAATTATTTTATTTTTGTTAGCTAAATAGAGTCTTCAATTTTTGTATATTTTGTACAATGAAATCAACTTTTATTATAATAAAATTTGGTGAGTTCATTACTAAGTGCAACAAATTAAAAGTGCTAGTGTTTGGACCAAACACTTTAAAGGTTGTAAAATTTAAATCATTTTGGATTATCCTACCAGTGTTAAAATATTATTTTCAGAAAGATAAAATCATGACTCTCAAGTAACTATAGAAAAGAACACCGGTTAAAGATTTTCATTTTAATTCATTAGTTAACCAGTGAACAAGTAATGTGTTAAAACCAGTACAAAGAACATTTCAGAAAGAAATATAAGCAATTAAAAGGATTGTCAGGGCAAGATTTATTGCTGGATTAAAGACAAAACAGGTTAATGTCCAACAGGGCAATAAACCATAACTTTTCAGGTTATCTTTTCCATAAGACAGAAACTATTTGCATACCCATCAGAAAAAAAGAAAAATGCAACTTGACCTCTGTCCCTAAAAAGTTGGAAAACAATATAATCCATGGAAAATTAATAAAAAATGCAAGCCAAACACTGCTCTGAAAGAACAGTATTCTCTTTTACTCTTTTCAAAACTTTGAAAAGTTTTTCTTACATCGGCTTGCTTTATATGTTGAGGCATGATGCTTCTGTTTAAGAACTCCAAATAATGTATCTTTTCTACCTTACATATCACTCACATACAGAATCTATTTGACTTTAGTCTTATTGAATGTTTTTAAGTAAACCCATTTGCCAGCTGTCCAACTTTTGTAATAGATAAATTAAAAACAGAAAATTTCTGAGTGGATGTCTTTGCTTTACCCTAAAGATACAAACGTAGTGATCCAAAGGGGCACGTGCACCTGAATGTTTATAGCAGCAATGTCCACAATAGCCAAACTATGGAAGGAACCTAGATGTCCACCAACAGATTAATGGATCAAGAAGATGTTGTATATATACACAATGGAATACTATTCAGCCATCAAAAGACATGAAATCTTGCCATTTGCGACAACATGGATAGAACTAGAGCGTATCATGCTTAGTGAAGTAAGTCAAGCAGAGAAAGACAACTATCATATGATCTCCCTGATATGAGGAAGTGGTGATGCAACATGGGGGCTTAAGTGGGTAGGAGAAGAATCAATGAAACAAGATGGAATTGGGAGGGAGACAAACCATAAGTGACTCTTAATCTCACAAAACAAACTGAGGGTTGCTGGGGGGAGGGGGGTTGAGAGAAGGAGGGTGGGGTTATGGACATTGGGGAGGGTATGTGCTTTGGTGAGTGCTGTGAAGTGTGTAAACCTGGCAATTCACAGACCTGTACCCCTGGGGATAAAAATATATGTTTATAAAAAAATAAAAAATTTAAAAAAATTATTTAAAAAAAAGAAAATTCTGAGTGGATGTCTTTGCTTTATTTGGAGAACAAATTTTCTAAACTTCCTACTATCCAAAATAGGTTTGATTTAAAGTTTGTTTAGGTGTCTGTTTGAGGTCCAGAAAAATCTAAGTTACTTCTATATTTTAATGGTTATACAGGAACTTCAAATGTAGCAGTTAGAGTTTAAATACACTGGAAAGTAGAGAGAACGGGATCTCTTGATGAAGACAGGATTTCAGCTGATGGAATTTAATATGCCTGTTAAGCCCCTGAAAAGCAACATTTTTGGAAATTGCTTTAGGGCTTTGTCTTAGAATATCTAATAATTTATTTGTTTTTGTAGGACAGGGATACAGAGGATTATAGTTGCAATTATTGCATCAATTTCCATTCTCCCTTATTCATTGCTGTTTAAATGACAAGGAGATAAAAGAAGTTACAGGGCACCTGGATGGTGAAGTCCAGTAAAAGACTGACTCTTGGTTTCAGCTCAGGTCATGACCTCAGGGTCGTGGGATCAGTTGAGCCCTATGATGGGTTCTTAGCCCAAGCACAGAGTCAGTTTAAGATTATCTTTCTCCCTCAGTTCCCTGCTCCTATCTCTCTCAAAAGAAACAAACATATCCTTTAAATTAAAAAAAAAAAAAAAGGCACAAGAGCAAGAGCAACAAAGAGAGAGAGAGAGAGAGAAAAGTTCTGCCAACCCAGCTAGGAGAAATGGAAAAAAATGACTTCTGAGTTTGGACTATTGATGAAAAGGAAATCCTAAATTTGTGAGGTAAAAAAACTTCACGCTGCATGACAGAAATTAAAACTCATCATTAAGATACTGCTATAATTATATAACATGATAGCAAACTATAAAGCACACTTTAAATCATGGGATTGGAAAAAGATAAATAATTTCTTAAAATCACAAGCTACCCAGTAAGAACCCTAGCTATGTACAAGTTTCTCCTTGATTATGTCGTTCTTCTTTTAACCACATCAACGTTGAAGTGCAGTCTTTTTTTTTTTTTTAAGATTTTATTTATTTATTTGACAGGCAGAGATCACAAGTAGGCAGAGAGGCGGGCAGAGAGAGAGGAGGAGGCAGCAGGCTTCCCGCTGAGCAGAGAGCCCGATGCAGGGCTTGATCCCAGGATTCTGGGATCATGACCTGAGCCGAAGGCAGAGGCTTAACCCACTGAGCCACCCAGGTGCCCCTGAAGTGCAGTCTTAATGAGAAATTGTCACTGATGCTGCAATGAGGATAACTTCTTCAAGGGAAATTATGTCGTAATAATACTTCCTCTGTGCAGAGTTTGACTTCTTATATTTTTTAATAGTTAACTACATTTAAAGTTCTAATATGGCTGAATTTTAGCAAAGAACAATAATGTCGAGTTGATGAGCCTAAGCTAAGGATAAAAGTAACCTCATTAGCTATAGAGTAACTCTCATGAATAATATATGTTGGCCTCAAAGTTTTACTTTAACATTTTTCATTATTTCATAGTAGAATAAGCCATTTAGTTTTCTCAGAAACATAACCCCCATGTGTTGCATTGTTTTTGCTGGGAATTAGGCTTTGATAATACTGTTTTGAATGAAATATCTATTACAGTACATACAGAGAGAATTTTTTTAAACAACTATCATGTTGAGAAACTGAGTTTCTGAGCAAAATATTAAATTTGAAAATGCAAAAAATCATGAAATAATGAGAACATATAAGCTAAAGTGATTTAAAAATATTGTGAGAATTTATTTTCTTTAATTGTATTTTTGCAAATAATTCAGATTTTTTTTAAATTATGGCCAATATTTCTTATTCACCCAAAATACATTTCATCACAAAGTAGGTTTTCAACTTTACCATAAATCTATTTTTTTGGAAAATGAAATTACAGTGTATATGAATAAAATAATTTTGAATTGCTTACTATATTCAGGTTATTCTTATCTTCTTATCTAAATTAGTGTATTTTTTTCAGTAATGCCAGGACTGTGTTTTGTTTAATACTGTCTGTCCAGGACATGGAGAACCTGATCCATAGTAGGTCCTTTTTATTGACTGAATGAATTAATGAATGTTTTAATTTGGCAATATTCAATCTGTCACTTTAGAATTATTTTAAAACCTACAGAGTGCATTTTTGTAATATTGTAAGGATTATTTTAAAGAGCATTTTAAAAACCAGCTAATGATGCCAGCTGGAAAGTTATTCATATTTTGTACAAATTGTGACAAATATAATTAAGGTCAACTATCGCCTCAAGAAAATGTCTAATTTGTACAGTATATCTCATCAATTTCCATACAATTCTTGATCTATAGTAAAAAAAAGTCAATGTAACATTACAAATAGCTCACTTCTGATATATAGTCCCTTAAACTTGATATTTTCACATAATTTTGCTCATAAATTTTTCTTACCATCTGTCTGTGCAAATCCAACAGCTTCTCTTATTTTGGCAACTCTGAACGAACGCATTTCTAAAGGAAACCTTGACATATTTATTTTATGCTCTTTCATGAGGGTTACAAAATATGTGCTTCATGATCTAGAAAAAAATGTGCTAACAACTAAAATCTTAACTGTAAAAAGCTATATATTTTTTCACTTTAAAATCCCTTGAAAAATCTCTTATTTGATTTTCTTAGTACTCTTTTTAATAATATGGAAAGCAAGATAATTCAGCTGTGAAAACAAGCAAAATTTCTTCTAATATAGAACAGCTGAGTGTTTCACTGTCTTTACAAAGAATCCACTCCTGTAACCGCAGGTATTTTTTTTTTTTTTAAATCAAGTTTATTATGAGCACAGTGCGGTTGAGTAAAGGTTCTTCTTTCTTATTGTAGAAAACGTAGAAGAATGAAAAGGCAGAGAGAGCCTAAATTGTTTTAGTTTGTGTTACATTGGCCTTGAAAAGAAATAGAAGAGGATAATTTAGCCAAAAACAACAAACATCCAGTTACCACGAATCTCAAACTTTCAGGTTTAGAGTGAAAGAGACCCATTAATTCAGGGATGTCAAGGCTGCTGGTGAAGTTGAATACAAAAAAATACTGTCCTGTGAGTTGTTATAGCTAGCTTCCTTTCTTTAGTAGACAGTGTTTGCGGGACTATCTACTCCTGCTATTAAAGTCCTTCGTAAAACAATGGACAAGTGTGGAGGAACAGAATCATGTAGTCTATAGCACACATCCACTCATTCAGAATCCCAACTCTGGCTGCTAAGAGAAAAATACAAGAACAGTTTCCTGAGAATGTTAAGCCAACACACTATTAAATATACCACCTAACATTGTTCTTTTCCTCTCCTTTTTCACTCTTGCAGCTACCACATGTGATGGAAGGAGTCCAAGTTAAACACTCTCACTAGAGCATGCTCCAAGACAGATGACTGGGCCTCAGGCTTGGCCAATACAATGCACTTCTATTCTCTATTTATTTTTGTAGTTCAAAGACCTGGCAGTAACCAAGTTGATGCCTGCCATAAGGACCAGTGCACTCCTGATTACTGCCCAGTGACTTTTATAACTGTATGCCAGCTACTCAGATAGACCACGTATAAAGAGTAGGGGGATTTTTTGGAAGGCAAAGAAACCCCAGCTTCCACATAAGCTTTGAAATTTCAGATGATGTACTGCCAACTTACAGACCTTGCTTTAATCAGAGCAGCCACATAAAAAAGCTGTTTCTATTTACCCTAGGTCATTTAGGAAACCAGTGATAAGTAGGCTGTGCAAAATTTCAACTTCTCTTAAAGTTGGCATGTTCGCCTCAACTAGAGTTGAGTCTTGATTTCATTTTCTGAGTCGAAATATTTACAATCCTGTCATACATGAGTTTTAGCCTTCCTCCTTTCTACCAACAAATGGGCTTTTTAAAGAATGCTTAGGGTTAATGTGGAAGTTTTCTAACAGTGGGCCCATGTAGATTTAAATAATGACTAAAGTACTTTACTGGTCTGGCTCAGATTTCATCAGAGACTGACTTTAGCTAGAAAAAAATAACATTCTATTTTAGTTTTAAATTGTGTATTTATGTAATAAGAAAGTAATCTTGCAGAACCTAAAGTAACAACTGTAATATTCAAGAATTCAGTGTTAGAAAGGAAAAAGATTCAGGATCCCCATTTATTCTTCAGCATACAAAGAATCCTTTGGGTAACATTTTGATTGTCCTTATCATGAAGAGATTCTGTATAGTCCTTGATATTGTGATATTCTGAATATGTTATGTTATCAAAATATAAACAGAAGAAGTTCCCTTTATCCATTATTTAGAGTCAATATTGCACCACTTAACACTATAAGCTCCCCCATACGTTAGATTTGTAACAATCAGATATCAGTAAAATTACATTTTCATGCTTCCCATCTTTTGTGCTACTGTGTCCTATTAAATTTTTAACCCCACCTAACAATGTTAATTTTTTGTTTTAAACAGGTTTCTAAGGAAATTAGGAGGAAAAAAATACTTTTTTATTTACCTCTACTACACTTTTTTTAAACCACTTCTAATATCTTTGTTCTTAATTTTAGAACCAAGTTTTCATCTGATATCCTTTTCCATCAATCCAAAAAGCCTTCTTTAGCATTTCTTATTGTACATATCTACTTGCAATGATTTTTATTTATCTGAAAATGTCTTTATTTCTTCCTTGTTTCTGAAGATACTTTAACTGGAGATAGAATTCTGGACAGACTGCTTCTTCAGCACTTTAAAGAGGTCTTTCTTGTTCAAGGCGACATATTTTCAGATGAGAAGTCAGCCATTACTTTTGATGGCTGCATAGTATTCCATTGCGTATATATACCACATCTTCTTGATCCATTCATCTGTTGATGGACATCTAGGTTCTTTCCATAGTTTGGCTATTGTGGACATTGCTGCTATAAACATTCGGGTGCATGTGCCCCTTTGGATCACTACGTTTGTATCTTTAGGGTAAATACCCAATAGTGCAATTGCTGGGTGAAATTTTGCCATTTGCGACAACATGGATGGAACTAGAGCGTATCATGCTTAGTGAAGTAAGTCAAGCAGAGAAAGACAACTATCATATGATCTCCCTGATATGAGGAAGTGGTGATGCAACATGGGGGCTTAAGTGGGTAGGAGAAGAATCAATGAAACAAGATGGGATTGGGAGGGAGACAAGCCATAAGTGACTCTTAATCTCACAAAACAAACTGAGGGTTGCTGGGGGGAGGGGGTTTGGGAGAAAGGGGTGGGATTATGGACATTGGGGAGGGTATGTGCTTTGGTGAGTGCTGTGAAGTGTGTAAACCTGGTGATTCACAGACCTGTACCCCTGGGGATAAAAATATATGTTTATAAAAAATAAAAAATTTATAAAAAAAAAAAAAGAAGTCAGCCATTATCTGTATCATTGTTTCCCTGTTTGGAATGTCTTTTTTATTGAACTAAGTTCTTGATTTTCTCTTAATTTGATTTTCAACTAGCCTTGGGTTTTTTGGATCTGTGAATGGATAGTAGATATTAATTATCAAATTGAGGAAAAATCTGACCATTATAGCTTCAAATATTTCCCAACAATATTCTCTGCCTTCTTCTCAGACCAATCATACACACATGCATGCACACTAAATATATATACATGGCTTGCTAGACATTGCCCCTCTCTTAGACTGTGATAATTTTTCTTTCTTTTTTATTGAAGTACCATTGACACATAGTGTTACATTAGTTTCAGTTGTACAACACAGTGATTCAACAAATCTATACACTATGCTGTGCTCACCACAAGTATAACTACATTTGTCCCCATACCTGCTATTACCACTGATTATATTTCCCCGACTGTAACTTTGATCCCCATGACTTATTCATCCCTAACTGGAAGACTGTACTTCCAAATCTTTTTCACCCATTTTCCCCAAGCCTCATCCCCTTCCCTCTGGCAACCACTAGTTTGTTCTCTGTATTGAAGAGTACATTTTTTGTTTGTGTTTGTTCGTTTGGTTTGTTTATTTAGATTCTACATATAAGTGAAATCATGTGGTATCTGTCTTTCTCTGTCTGACTTATTTCACTTAGCATAATACCCTTTAGGTCCATTCATGTTGCCATCAATGACAAGACCTCATTTTTTATGGCTGAGTAATACACACACACACACACAATAATAAATAAATATATATATACAATATATATAATAAAATATGATATGTGAGATATATAGATATGTATCTCTCTCCATACCTTCTTTATTCATTGGATAGATAGTTGGGTGGCTTCCATGTTTTGGTTATTGTAAATAACGCTTCAATAAACATAGAGGAGTATATGTCTTTTCAAATTAATGTTTTTCTTTGGGTAAATACCCTATTAGTTGAATTACCAGATTATATTGTATTTCTATTTTAACTTTTTAAGGAATCTCCATACTGTTTTCCACAGGGACTGTACCAATTTGCATTCCCACCAACAGTGCAAGAGCATTCCTTTTCTCCACATCCTCATCAACACCTGTTATTTCTTATCTTTTTGATTCTAGCCATTCTGACAAGTGTAAGGTGTTATCTCATTGTGGTTTTAATTTGCATATCCCTGATGATTAGTGATGTTGAGCATCTTTTCATGTGTCTGCTGGCCATCTGTATAGTCTTCTTTGGGAAAATGTCTATTCAGGTCCTTTGCCTGTTTTTAATTACATTATTTCTTGTTTTGGTTTTGAGTTGTATAAGTCCTTTTATATTTTGGATATTAACCCTTTTTCAGATATACATTTGCAAATATGTTCTCCCATTTGGTAGGTTGCCTTTTCATTTTGTTGGTTTCCTTCACTGTGCAGAAGCTTCTTATTTAATACTTTATTTTTGCTTTTGTTTCTTTTATCTGAGGAGACATATCTAGAGAAGTGTTTCTATGGTTGATATCAAAGAAATTACTGTCTATGCTTTTTTCTAGCAGTTATGAGGTTTTTGGTCTCACATTTTTCTTCAATCTTCTTCTTTCTTGATATTGGCTAATTTCTATTTTTATTCAGTTTTATTTATTCCTTTTTTTTCAAGCCCATCAAGTAATTCTTTCTCAATTTTTTTCTCAAACAATTCTCAAATAATTTTTTTTCTCAAATAATTTCTTCTCAAGCCCATCAAATAATTTTTCATTTTGGATATTGTAGTTTTTTGTTTTAGAATTTCCTGGTGGTGCTGCTGCTTTTTTTCCCACAGTTTCTGTTCTCTACCAAGATCCCTATATATTTAGAAATACCATATTTTCTTTAGGTCCATGAACAAATTTATAATAGCTTTCAAAACTATTGGTCTGATAAATCCAAAATCTGGGTCATCTTGGGATTAGTTTCTATTCATTACTTTTTTTGCCCTGACTTTGAGTCATATCATACTTTTTAAAAATGCCTAGTAAATTTTGACTTAATATTAAACATTGCATAAGTCATGTTATAAATGTTCCTTATTGTATTATATTCTTCTGAAGAATATCACTTTGAATTCTAGTGTTCAGCACAATTACTCACTAATCACCTTGAAATTTTAAAGGCTCAGTTTACACTTTGTTAAGTTTCCTCTGTGGAAAGCTCTGTTTTCCAGACCTCCTTAAGTGGTGGCTCAACCTCCACACTCTCATTTTCCTAAACATATTGTTGAAGGTTTATAAGTATATATCTAGTGTGGGTTTTACTCTAGGGCATAGTACTTACTTCAAAGCTATGGCCTTTCTGGAGTCTCAGCTGGGCGGTTACAGTGTTAAGTGGTTTTTGTTTTGTTTTGTTTTGTTTTGTTTCGTTTCGTTTTTTTTTTCTCTGTATTTGGGCCACAGCTCCAAAGAACTCCCAATGTGGCACTACCTTTAGTTTCTTGAGTTTGTTCCTAAACCCACAGCCTCTCTAGTAAGACTTGCATGTTCTGTCCTAACACATGTATCACCTAGCCTTCAGCTCAGAACTTTTACTGGCCCCTCAAACGGTCTTCTGTCTTCCCAAATTGTTCTGTGTTGTTTCACCTTCTTATACAGCAATCAAGAAATTGTATCCAAGCAGAGACATTAGAGCTAAAAACCTTCACATAAAGCCATTTTTCTAGATGAGGTACAGAATGAAATCATATTCCTTTTAATACAAATGTTCATATAATATGAACACCTTTCTTTCCTGCCTGGTAATTTTTTCTCCTGAGAAAACTCTTGAGAATGCTAGGAGTTACTGAGCCCAGGGAATCAAACCTCCTACTTTTACCCATAGGAAATAAGAAAGGAATGCTTTCTTCAGCTGTCAAAAATCTCTTACTGCTCGTTCAGTGGGGTCTGTGTGGTATTATTGGCCATAGTAAAATCAGAAGGTATGTTTGTTCGCTGAGATTCATTTAAGCAGAATTATCTCAGGGGAAAGCATGTTAGAGGGAAGATGAGGAATGCACATCCTCTCTTTGGAGATGGATCAAACTACTACTGCTTCTAGCCCTGCTGTTCATCCCACCAATGCAACAGGCAGGAAAATATATAGCAGGGCAGTTCATCCTAGCCTGCATCCTGAGACCAGAAGTCGCTTGCCCTCATCGTCAAGTTGAATTTGTCCTTTATCTACACTTCTTAGACTAGATGTAAGGCGGGAGGAATTCTTCCTCACCTCCATCTTCACTGTTCTCCCCTTTATTGATATAACATGCCTTGTTTCAGAGTTTTCACAAATAAGTCATTAAATAGAATAGTCTCATTTTAGTTCAGACCTTAATTGCAGTTGCTCAGTTTTCTCTCCAGAAACAACTACAGTTCAGATATTTGGATAATCATCTGCTGTTATCCAACATCCTGACTGTGCTGTTCACTTTCTTTGTTACAACTGATGTATTCAAGCTACACATGAATTCAGCCTGATGTTAGTCACCAGTACTCACTCTCTCCAGCACCAGTGTAAATAAGCATCTGAAACCCATGACCGCACATTTGAAATGCCATTCTCTCTAACTGCCCTCACTGTACTGTCTCCCTCCTGAGCACTTCTTATTCTGCAGTAGATATTTTGATTCCTTTCCCAGGTTCCTCCTTTAGAACTAAAGCATTCAATTCCTTATGTGCTGGGAATATTGCCTCATGATGGTTCGCAGCTGAGTCTCTATTAAGAGAAACAGCAGTATTATAGTTAATTGACCTGGTGTCTGCATTTTTGCTGTCTGTTACCTGAACGTCAGGTTATTCGGAAAAGCAACCAAAGTAGAGAAGAAAAAATTACCAGTTGATACTCTGATAAAGCATGCAAATAATAAACCACAAACTCTGGGATTTTTGTAACTATCTATAGTCTAGACATACTACTTTCAAGATAAGGTCGAGATAAGGGTGAGGTAGGCAGCAAGAATCCCTTCTTTTATCTTGATTACACCTTGCATAACTCAAAGAGGCAAGAAATGCATTGCAGTATCTCTGAAAAGTGCCTCTCAGAACCATGAAGTGTGTAAACTCCATGGTATGTGTAGCCCTCCTAAGGAGAGTTATATTTTTTTTTCTTCAAAACTGCATTATATGTTCCTTCAACATGATTTCTCTAATGGAAAACTACTTATAACATTAGATGGTATTAATAAATAAGCACAAGAATGTTAACTTCAGACCATAATTCCACCATAGCTCACAGTTGTAAGTTGTAGAGCTGTAGTAAAAGCTTTCTAGCAAGTCTATGGTAGACTGATTATTGAACTTGAAATGAATTTTCCCTTAGAAATTATACTGTAATAATGACCAGATTTCTTATTTGCCAAGGTCTATTAAGTCTATCATTTATCCTAAGTAGAAAAATAAAACTTAATAAACTAGTTTTTGGTTCATTATAGTGCTTGGTTCATGGTTAGTATATAAGAAATATATAATTGGATGACTAAATACATCAGTAAATACGTAAATATGTGACACTGCTTCCATGGAAACATGATTAAAATTCTGATTCAAGCCATAGCTGCCATTTGACACTCATGCCCTTTATACATATTTTCTTCTCCAGCCCCAGTTCCAGCAGCTGGATCAGTATTCTACCACATTCCAAGCATCAGTTCAAGGGAAGATAAGTTATAAGGATTTCTAAATGCTCTGTTCCTATACAGATCTGCAGATACTTACATGCAACAAACAATATGATGAATGATGGTGTCTTGGGAGAAAGAAGTAGGTCGGTTGGAACACTGCAAGAGAAGAGAGGTAGTGGTTCTACACCATGACAGCCAGTGTGGAGTTTACTCTGGGGGGTGTTTGTAGGAGGGCGATTCCTCTACCAGCAAAATTTCCAATTCAGTCACCGAGATGCCAAAACATGGATCTTTTTCTGGGACAATGGGGAGAATGCTCATTTTATTGACCACAGTTATGTATACTCTTTAAGTGGCTTAAAATTGCCATCTTAAGAAGGGATGACATTTTCAAACTGGATCCAGATGAATATTCAAATGAAACAAGTCTTTGGGGACAGATCCAACTGCAGGTGGAAATCGGATTTGGCAGGCAGAACACAATATTTAAAACAAATGGCAACAGAACATGGCATCAGAGAAATACCAACAAGGGACTTCCACAGCACTGAATGGAAGGCCAGGACTAGGTAATATTATAACTACATGGGCAAGCAGAGAGGGCGACATGAAATAGGCAGGGATCTTACATAAGGAGCTGCAGAGTAGCAGGAGTGAGCCATGGGGGCAGACAAACTCCTCTCGTTGAGCTATAAAGATGACTAAAATGAGACAGAGAAATAAAAAGTGCCTGCCACTTACTGGGGAAAATACAAGACTAGGTTTTAGGAATATAGCAGAAGTCCCTTAAGCAGAACAGAGACATGAAAGGAGAGTCAGACAGGTTTTGCTCTAGAGATTTTGATAGAGTCTCTTTATTTGCTTCATAATACTTAAGGTCAAGGTGGGCTCCCAAAACTAGGAAGGCAAGTTGTTTTATATTTGGAAAAAGAAAAGCCAGAAATCCCAACAATCTAGGTCTAACCATGTCAGCCAGTCTGGACATCAGGTCTTTACATTTTCATTTTCGTTTTCTTCCTATTTCATCCCAATTTCTTCTTTTATATCAATATGTCTTTGTGTTTCAAATCTCTCCTAATTAATTCATCTATAGGCTTGAATTTTTTATTCTCCATTGCAGTGTTAAACAAATGTTTTGATTTCCCTATTTCTGCATCTTCTCTAGTTATCTCTTCCTCTACCTCCTTATATGTTGTTAGTTTCTCTGTTTCTATCTTTTTTTTTTAGACTTTCAAACTGCATTTCTTTTTACATTTGCTGCATACCTAATGTAGCACTTTGTACCACAAGGCAGAATGTTTTATGAATACAGTTTCATATTTGTAGTCTCTAAAGAGTCTTTAGTTTAATTCCAAGTGACACCCTGAATAAACCATGCAAATTATCAAGGTCCATTTGGAACTGGCAGTAAATAGTACTTATGAAAAATCCAAAGTGACTGTATATAGAATTCTTTGATAAAGTTGGTGACCACACACAAAGCACTGAATCTATCAGAGTAGAATAATGACTTTACAATCATTAATAATGACTTAATCACTAATAATGATTAAACAAATGATTTTCCAATTTAGTATTTTTACAATTAAACTTTTCATGAATAATAATCTGGAAATAGAAGAAATCCACACTCAGAGATAGACATGAACTATCTTGACCATTTCCAAAATTTAGGCAATGGCATCTCAGGATTTATATTTGCTTTGAAAAGGAGCTATAGAGAAAACTAAATGACCAACAATCTCAGTTTATCCCTGAAGTTCCAGATGCTTCAACATTCCTCTCTTAGAGTTTTCAGGCATTAAATTAAGGATCAAAAGAATTTTAAAATATATGTACAATATTATAAGATTTGTTGATAGCTAATGAAATGAACAAAGGCCACTTTAAAAAAAACAAATAGGTGGACTTAATATTAAAAGTCTTCTTTAAAAAATTTAAAGAAAGACAAAAGTCTTCCTGATCACTTATGTTTAACAATTTCTTAGCAAATTAACATAATTTACTACATTTTAGTCAGTTTCAATAAAACAGCAGCTTTGTGCTTTGTATTTGTGTTATTATTTTTCAATAAAACATTTTAATTGAAGCTTTGTACTTTGAATAAGACAACAACAAATGGATTCAGTGTGATCTCAGAATAATCTAGGAGGCCAAGTTACATAGGTGGAAATTTCATTCTACTTTTTTTAACCTCCTGTATTGTGTATCTTAAGATGGAAGCACAATGCCACCTACAAAGTATTATAAGCAAATTCTAAACCAGAATCTGATCAAGACTTACATATAACTACCAATTTATAGAAACATAAGAAACAGAATACAAGCTAAACAATACCAGAGTGATGCAATTAACAAATTTCATACTCCAGAAAATTATACAGGACAAATCATCTTAATTCTTTAGCAAATAAACTTCTAGGAAACACACACACACACACACACACACACACACACAAGTTTAGAAAAGGACTGGCTTGGGGAGTTTGGGTGGCTCAATGGGTTAAGCCTCTGCCTTCTGCTCAGGTCATGATCTCAGGATCCTGGGATCTAGCCCAGCATTTGGAAGATCATTATAATGATCTGTGCAATCCTCTCACCTTACTGGTGAGGAAACTGAAACCTAGTTATTGAATTTAAAAGTATTTTTTCTGGGGAACCTGGGTGGCTCAGGGTAAAGCTTCTGCCTTCTGTTCAGGTCATGATCTCAGGGTCCTGGTATTGAACCCCCATCGCACCCTGCATTGGGCTCTCTGCTCAGCAGGGAGCCTGCTTCCCCCTCTCTCTCTGTCTGCCTCTCTGCCTACTTGTGATCTCTGTCAAATAAAAAATAAAATCTTTTAAAAAAAGATAAAAGATGGTCTTGGAGTTATAAAAGAAATCTTATTTAATCCAATTTTAATATATTAATCTTATTTGTATCTCAAAAATAACTCTATAAAAGAAATTTTGAAACCATCAGATAATTTGAACGTTAGCTGGATATTTCATAATATTAAGAAGTATTCTTAATAATTTGTTTATGACAATAGATATATGATTATGTTTCAGGATATGAACTGTGCTTATGTGTTTTTTATTTATAAATGTGCTTATTATTTATAGGCCATACAGAAATATTAAAGGTGAAATAATATGATTCTTGACATTTTTTCAAAATAAACCAGAAAAAGCAGGAATTGGCAAGAGTTATAGAGAAAGCAATATTTCTCATGAGCTGATAAGAACAAATAGTACATGTTTATTATTATTATTGTTTCTACATATTTATATATTTAAAAATTTCCATAATAAACTAAAAATAGTCTCAGACATTACACTTCCTAAAAATATATTGCTCTATGTAGAAATAAAGTTGACCTTAACAGCACAGTTTGAACTGCATGGATCTACTTTTATGCAGTTATTTTTAAATAAATATATTGAAAATATTTTTAGAGATTTATAATAATTTGTGAAACTCACAAACTGCATAGCCTAGAAATATAAAAAAATAAGGAAAATATATGTTATGAAAGCAGAAAATCTAGATAGATATTAATCTCCTTTATCATTTACTACCATAGAATATACACAAACCTATTATAAAAAGTTAAAATTCATCAAAACTTAAAAGAGCACCTGGCTGGCTCAGTCAGAAGAGCATGGCACTCTTGATCTCAGGGTCATGGGTTCAACCCCCAAGTTGGATGTAGAGATTACTTTTTTTTATTTATTCATTTGACAGAGAGAGATCACAAGTAGGCAGAGAGGCAGGCAGAGAGAGAGGGGGAAGCAAGCTCCCTGTTGAGCAGAGAGCCCGATGAGGGGCTCAGTCCCAGGACCCTGAGACCATGACCTGAGCCAAACGCAGAGGCTTAACCACTAAACCAACCAGGAGCCCCAGGTGGTGTAGAGATTACTTAAAAATAAAAATCTTAAAAAAACAAAAAAAATTTACGCACACACTTATAGACCATATATGGCCCTTGACAGTCAGAATATTCTAAACAAATATAAAGACATAGTGTTTCATAATAACAGCATGAAATTAACTGTAGTCCACACTATACTACTGGAATAACTTTGTAGCCCCCTTCTGTTGCTATTGCTGAGATCAAGAGTTGAGAGAATCTGCTTTAATTAAAACAACATGGGACACTAATCCTCTCTACATCAGCAGTTTGTCTCTCCAGTAAATTGTGTATCAAGAAAATCATTGAGGAGAGAGGATAGCTGCCAGAACAGGCTTTTAACACAGACAAAATTGCCCTATTCTGGAAAAAAAAAAATGCCACAAAAGACATTCATTAGTAAAGAAGAGAAGTAAGCACAAAGATTTAGGACAGGAAGGGATAAGCTAAGTCTATTTTTTCCTGCAAAGGCAGTTGGGTTTATGATCAGGATTGCCCTTATCTATAAAGCTGCTAAGCCCCTAAAAGATAAACAACTGCTAGTCTTTTAGTAATACAAAAGAGGCCTGGAAAACAAGAACCCTTTTCCTGTCTGAATAATGCTTTGTCCCTGAAATCAGAAGGTATCTGACCAGTGAAAAACTGTCTTTTAACGTTCTTCTGATATTGGCCAATGCCTCTGGCCACCGAGAACCCCACGAATTCAAAAACGAAAGCACTGAAGTGGTCTCCTTGCCCCCAAGCACAATGTCTCTAATGTAGCCTCTCAATCAGAGGGTCATGATGACCTCTAAGTCTCATTACACATGGTACTCTATGGAAAGGATTGTCAACACTGTGGAAAAGAACCCTGATAAGAGAGAACACCAAGAAAGTCTGAAAGGATTACACCACTGAAGATGCCATCATTGTTATGGAAAAAGCTGTGAAAGCCATCAAGCCCAAAACAAATTCTTTCTGGAGAAAACTGTGTCCAGATGTTGTGCATGACTTCACAGGATTTATGACAGAGCCAATCCCCTCCCCCCCCAAAAATAAAAAAAACTCATGACAGTGAAAGGTGGATATGGAAAAAAAAAAAAGGTAAAGGGTAAAGGTTTCAATATATGGATCTTGGAGAAAATCAAGAGCTAATAGACACCACACCAGATGACTGACCAGAAGATACTTGACAGAGATGAGTGCTTCTGAACCAGTGCCAGACTGTGAGGAAGAAGACATAGAAGCTGTGCAAGAAAAAAAAATTGACATCAGACAGTCTGGTAGGAGGGTTCAGATTTTTCAAGACTTCTTTTGAATTATTTGATGACAAGGACCCTTCTATGATATGGGCACTTATACTAAAGCATATGCAGAAAGACTGGTACTCTATAGGCAGTTACGAAGAAATGAGAAAGGAGAAAACACAGTTTTGTTTTGTTTTTTTAAATAATGAAACAATTTTGTTTCCAGCAGTGTATTATGAATATAATACTGTATGCCCTCAACATTTCATAATGATTCATTCATTAGTGTACAGACTAGGCTACCATAAAGCAAATATATTACTGCTTTTTCACAATCAGTGCATGAATATAATCATACCTTTAAGAAAATATGAATTTCTTTATTACATTATCTTTACATTTTTGATATATAGAGTTAGTAATACCTGAGACATTAAGAGTGTTTTGTATCATGTAAGAAAATGTTAGGGGCATCTGGCTGGCTTAGTTGGTAAACATGAGAATATTGATCTCAGGGTCATGAGTTGAAGCCCCACATTGAGCACAGAGCTTCCTAAAGAAAAGGTAAAAGAAAAATTGAAAAAAAAAATAAAATAAAATAGGAAGCTGGTTCTTTAAAATTAAGAGAGACTCAAAATAGAGGCCAAAATGAGTCATCGGGACAACAGCAAAATGAAAGAAAACAATTAAACAGAAAACAATTAAAAAACATTTTTTGCTGAGTTATTTTAACAACAACAAAAAATTGATGTAGGGACTAATAGACCAATAATTCAAGTTGTAAACAGATAACATAAACTTTAAGTATCAATAATACATATTTAAGTATTATTTTCTTCCTTATAATCTTCTAAATAATACTTCCTTTATTTCTAGCTTTCTTTAAAAATGCTATATATAATACAGAACAGATAAAATGTGTGTTAATTAACCATGTATGTTATCAATAAGACTTCCAGTCAACAGTAGGTTATATGTAGTTCGGTTTTGGCAAGTTGGAAGTTATGCAGGTATTTCTGACTGCTTTGGGGCTCAGTGACCCTAACTTATGAATTGTTCAAGGGTCAACTACATAATTAATCTTTTTCTAAATTGCCACCTTGCTATAGTCACCTATTTAATCTAATAATTTTTACATACTTTTTTGGGGGGGTTTTCTCTAAATACAACATGTCATTATCTCTTTTCTCAATTGTTCTCTAATATGGTGATGTGAGTGATTAAGATGACTGTCAAGATGAGTGATCAAGATGATTGTGCCTTAGGATGGTAATTAAACAGGTAAAGTTAAATATAATAGGGTTCCTGTTGATAAAATCAAGGGAATTATTTCAATAGCCATAGGTAACCCTTAAATTTGTTCTATTTAGAAAAACTTAATGCAACAAGATAAGTTATGCTTATATTTGAATGTATTGAGGACCTTTCCCTTTAACATAATTATCTCTTTAAAATATTTTATAGGAAAAAAGAATAAACTGTATTTACCCCTGGAGAGACCTTGTCAGTCATATCTATACAATTCCTGGTTTAAGCTGTAAGTAAATAATTAACTACAAAATTTTACATATGTATTATAAAATAAAGTGATATAAAATAAAGCTTTTTTTTTTAAGATTTTATTTATTTATTTGACAGAGAGAAATCACAAGTAGATGGAGAGGCAGGCAGAGAGAGAGAGGGATGCAGGCTCTCCGCTGAGCAGAGAGCCCGATGCGGGACTCGATCCCAGGACTCTGAGATCATGACCTGAGCCGAAGGCAGCGGCTTAACCCACTGAGCCACCCAGGCGCCCCTAAAATAAAGCTTTTAAAATTAATGAGACAACCAACCATATAGAATGTGCCTTAATAAGATACATATACATCAGATATCAAAGTACAATTTTTTATGAAAAAAAAAACTACAGAAATAGATTTATATCATGCAAGACTCATGAAAGTTCCTATGAGATTTAGTTTGGTAGTCAATAAACATTTACCTCTGTCAAAAATTTTTTCCAGGAGGAGTCAAGATGGCGGAGAAGTAGCAGGCTGAGAATACTTCAGCTAGCCGGAGATCAGCTAGATAGCTTATCTAAAGATTGCAAACACCTGAAAATCCATCAGCAGATCGAAGAGAAGAAGAACAGCAATTCAGGAAACGGAAAAACAACCACTTTCTGAAAGGTAGGACCGGCGGAGAAGTGAATCCAAAGCAACGGGAAGATAGAACCGGGGGGAGGGGCCAGCTCCAGGCAAGCGGCGGAGCAACGGAGCACAAAATCAGGACTTTTAAAAGTCTGTTCCACTGAGGGACATCGCTCCAGAGGCTAAACCAGAGCGAAGCCCACGCGGGGTCAGCGTGGCCTCAGGTCCTGCAGGGTCACAGAAGGATCGGGGGTATCTGAATGTCGCAGAGCTTGCAGGTGTTGGAACAGGAAAGCCAGCTACAGAGACTGAGCCGACAGTGAGCTCGCAGCTCGGGGTTACCTTGAACCGGTTGCAGGCTCAGTGAGCTCGGAGCGCGGCCGGAGGTCAGGCAGAAGGGAGTAACTGGGCGCTGTTCTCTGAGGGTGCACTGAGGAGTGGGGCCCCGGACTCTCGGCTCCTCTGGGCCAGAGACCAGGAGGCCGCCATTTGTATTCCCATTCTCTGGAACTCTACAGAAAGTGCTCAGGGAACAAAAGCTCCTGAAAGCAAACCCAAGCGGATTCCTCAGCCTGGCCCCTGGTAAGGGCGGTGCAATTCCGCCTGGGGCAAAGACACTTGAGAATCACTACACCAGGCCCCTCCCCCAGAAGATCAACAAGAAATCCGGACAAGACCAAGTTCACCTACAAAGAAGTGGGTTTCAATATGAAGGAGAGCAGCAGAATTCCAGAGGAGGAGGAAGCAAAGCACGAAACTCATGGCTTTCTCCCTGTGATTTTTTTTTTCCCCTGTGATTTTTTTTTTTTAGTCTCGCAGTTAATTTAATTTTTTTCTTTTTCATTTTTTTTCTCTTCTTCTGCTAAAATTTTTTTAAACTTTTACCTTTTACTTTTATAACTTTTTTTTTAAGAGTTAACCTTTTTTTTTTTTTAAAGATTTTATTTATTTATTTGACAGAGGGAGATCACAAGTAGGCAGAGAGGCAGGCAGAGAGAGAGAGGAGGAAGCAGGCTCCCTGCTGAGCAGAGAACCCGATGCGGGACTCGTTCCCAGGACCCTGAGATCATGACCTGAGCCGAAAGCAGCGGCTTAACCCACTGAGCCACCCAGGCGCCCTTTTTGAACATTTTTTAACTGGTTTATGTAATATATATATTTTTTCCTTTTTATATTGTTCTTTATTCGTTTTCCTTTTTTAAATTCTTTTATTTTTTTTCTTTATTCTTTTTTTTTTCTTTATTTCTTTTTGAATCTCTTTTATCCCCTTTCTGCCCCCTCATGATTTGGGATCTCTTCTGATTTGGTTAAACCATATTTTCTTGCGGTTGTTGCCACACTTTTAGTATTTTACTTGCTCATTCATATACTCTTATCTGGACAAAATGACAAGGCGGAAAAATTCACCACAATAAAAAGAGCAAGAAGCAGTACCGAAGGCTAGAGACCTAATCAATACAGACATTGGTAATATACCAGATCTAGAGTTCAGAATGACAATTCTCAAGGTTCTAGCTGGGCTCGAAAAAGGCATGGAAGATATTAGAGAAACCCTCTCGAGAGATATAAAAGCCCTTTCTGGAGAAATAAAAGAACTAAAATCTAACCAAGTTGAAATCAAAAAAGCTATTAATGAGGCGCAATCAAAAATGGAGCCTCTCACTTCTAGGATAAATGAGGCAGAAGAAAGAATTAGTGATATAGAAGACCAAATGACAGAGAATAAAGAAGCTGAGCAAAAGAGGGACAAACAGCTACTGGACCATGAGGGGAGAATTCGAGAGATAAGTGACACCATAAGACAAAACAACATTAGAATAATTGGGATTCCAGAAGAAGAAAGAAAGAGGGGAGCAGAAGGTATATTGGAGAGAATTATTGGGGAGAATTTCCCCAATATGGCAAAGGGAACAAGCATCAAAATTCAGGAGGTTCAGAGAACGCCCCTCAAAATCAATAAGAATAGGCCCACACCCCATCACCTTATAGTAAAATTTACAAGTCTTAGTGACAAAGAGAAAATCCTGAAAGCAGCCCGGGAAAAGAGGTCTGTAAGATACAATGGTAAAAATATTAGATTGGCAGCTGACTTATGCACAGAGACCTGGCAGGCCAGAAAGAGCTGGCATGATATTTTCAGAGCACTAAACGAGAAAAACATGCAGCCAAGAATACTATATCCAGCTAGGCTATCATTGAAAATAGAAGGAGAGATTAAAAGCTTCCAGGACAAACAAAAACGGAAAGAATTTGCAAACACCAAACCAGCTCTACAGGAAATCTTGAAAGGGGTCCTCTAATCAAAGAGAGAGGCTTCAAGAGGTAGATCAGTAAGGAACAGAGACCACATACAGTAACAGTCACCTTAAAGGCAATACAATGGCCCTAAATTCATATCTCTCAATAGTTAATGGACTAAATGTCCCAATCAAAAGACACAGGGCATCAGAATGGATAAAAAAACAAAACCCATCTATATGTTGCCTCCAGGAAACTCATTTTAAGCCCGGAGAAACCTCCAGATTTAAAGTGAGGGGGTGGAAAAGAATTTACCATGCTAATGGACATCAGAAGAAAGCAGGAGTGGCAATCCTTATATCAGATCAATTAGATTTTAAGCCAAAGACTATAATAGATGAGGAAGGACACTATATCATACTCAAAGGGTCTGTCCAACAAGAAGATTTAACAATTTTAAATATCTATGCCCCCAACGTGGGAGCAGCCAACTATATAAACCAATTAATAAAATCAAAGAAACACATCAACAATAATACAATAATAGTAGGGGACTTTAACACTCCCCTCACTGAAATGGACATATCATCCAAGCAAAAGATCAGCAAGGAAATAAAGGCCTTAAACAAAACACTGGACCAGATGGACATCACAGATATATTCAGAACATTTCATCCCAAAGCAACAGAATACACATTCTTCTCTAGTGCACATGGAACATTCTCCAGAATAGATCACATCCTCGGTCCTAAATCAGGACTCAACCGGTATCAAAAGCTTGGGATCATTCTCTGCATATTTTCAGACCACAATGCTCTGAAGCTAGAACTCAACCACAAGAGGAAGTTTGGAAAGAACCCAAATACATGGAGACTAAACAGCATCCTTCTAAAGAATGAATGGGTCAACCGGGAAATTAAAGAAGAATTGAAAAAAATCATGGAAACAAATGATAATGAAAATACAACAGTTCAAAATCTGTGGGACACAACAAAGGCAGTCCTGAGAGGAAAATATATAGCGGTACAAGCCTTTCTCAAGAAACAAGAAAGGTCTCAGGTACACAACCTAACCCTACACCTAAAGGAGCTCTAGAAAGAACAAGAGAGAAACCGTAAGCCCAGCAGGAGAAGAGAAATCATAAAGATCAGAGCAGAAATCAATGAAATAGAAACCACAAAGACAATAGAACAAATCAATGAAACTAGGAGCTGGTTCTTTGAAAGAATTAATAAAATTGATAAACCCCTGGCCAGACTTATTAAAAAGAAAAGAGAAAGGACCTAAATAAATAAAATCATGAATGCAAGAGGAGAGATCACAACAACACCAAAGAAATACAAACTATTATAAGAACATACTATGAGCAACTCTACGCCAACAAATTTGACAATCTTGAAGAAATGGATGCATTCCTAGAAACATATAAACTTCCACAACTGAACCAGGAAGGAGTAGAAAGCCTGAACAGACCCATAACCAGTAAGGAGATTGAAACAGTCATTTAAAATCTCCAAACAAACAAAAGCCCAGGGCCAGACGGCTTCCCCGGGGAATTCTACCAAACATTTAAAGAAGAACTAATTCCTATTCTCCTGAAACTGTTCCAAAAAATAGAAATGGAAGGAAAACTTCCAAACTCATTTTATGAGGCCAGCATTACCTTGATCCCCAAACCAGACAAGGATCCCATCAAAAAAGAGAGCTATAGACCAATATCCTTGATGAACACAGATGCGAAAATTCTCAGCAATATACTAGCCAATAGGATTCAACAGTACATTAAAAGGATTATTCACCACGACCAAGTGGATTTATTCCAGGGCTGCAAGGTTGGTTCAACATCCACAAATCAGTCAATGTGATACAACACATCAATAAAAGAAAGAACAAGAACCATATGATACTCTCAATAGATGCTGAAAAAGCATTTGACAAAGTACAGCATCCCTTCCTGATCAAAATTCTTCAAAGTGTAGGGATAGAGGGCACATACCTCAATATCATCAAAGCCATCTATGAAAAATCCACCACAAATATCCTTCTCAATGGAGAAAAACTGAAAGCTTTTCCGCTAAGGTCAGGAACACGGCAGGGATGTCCATTATCACCACTGCTATTCAACATAGTACTAGAGGTCCTAGCCTCAGCAATCAGACAACAAAAGGAAATTAAAGGCATCCAAATCGGCAAAGAAGAAGTCAAATTATCACTCTTCACAGATGATATGATACTATATGTGGAAAACCCAAAAGACTCCACTCCAAAACTGCTAGAACTTATACAGGAATTCAGTAGAGTGTCAGGATATAAAATCAATGCACAGAAATCAATAGCATTTCTCTACACCATCAGCAAGACAGAAGAAAGAGAAATTAAGGAGTCAATCCCATTTACAATTGCACCCAAAACCATAAGATACCTAGGAATAAACCTAACCAAAGAGACACAGAATCTATACTCAGAAAACTATAAAGTACTCATGAAAGAAATTGAGGAAGACACAAAGAAATGGAAAAATGTTCCATGCTCCTGGATTGGAAGAATAAATATTGTGGAAATGTCTATGCTACCTAAAGCAATCTATACATTTAATGCAATTCCTATCAAAGTACCATCCGTCTTTTTCAAAGAAATGGAACAAGTAATTCTAAAATTTATATGGAACCAGAAAAGACCTCGAATAGCCAAAGGGATATTGAAAAAGAAAGCCAATGTTGGTGGCATCACAATTCCGGACTTCAAGCTCTATTACAAAACTGTCATCATCAAGACAGCATGGTACTGGCACAAAAACAGACACATAGATCAATGGAACAGAATAGAGAGCCCAGAAATAGACCCTCAACTCTACAGTCAACTAATCTTTGACAAAGCAGGAAAGAATGTCCAATGGAAAAAAGGCAGCCTCTTCAATAAATGGTGCTGCGAAAATTGGACAGCCACATGCAGAAAAATGAAATTGGACCATTTCCTTACACCACACACGAAAATAGACTCAAAATGGATGAAGGACCTCAATGTGCGAAAGGAATCCATCAAAATCCTTGAGGAGAACACAGGCAGCAACCTCTTTGACCTCAGCCGCAGCAACATCTTACTAGGAACATCGCCAAAGGCAAGGGAAGCAAGGGCAAAAATGAACTATTGGGATTTCATCAAGATCAAAAGCTTTTGCACAGCAAAGGAAACAGTTAACAAAATCAAAAGACAACTGACAGAATGGGAGAAGATATTTGCAAACGACATATCAGATAAAGGATTAGTGTCCAGAATCTATAAAGAACTTAGCAAACTCAACACCCAAAGAACAAATAATCCAATCAAGAAATGGGCAGAGGACATGAACAGACATTTATGCAAAGAAGACATCCAGATGGCCAACAGACACATGAAAAAGTGCTCCATATCACTCGGCATCAGGGAAATACAAATCAAAACCACAATGAGATATCACCTCACACCAGTCAGAATGGCTAAAATCAACAAGTCAGGAAATGACAGATGCTGGTGAGGATGCGGAGAAAGGGGAACCCTCCTACACTGTTGGTGGGAATGCAAGCTGGTGCAGCCACTCTGGAAAACAGCATGGAGGTTCCTCAAAATGTTGAAAATAGAACTGCCCTATGACCCAGCAATTGCACTACTGGGTATCTACCCTAAAGATACAAACGTAGTGATCCAAAGGGGCACGTGCACCCGAATGTTTATAGCAGCAATGTCCACAATAGCCAAACTATGGAAAGAACCTAGATGTCCATCAACAGATGAATGGATCAAGAAGATGTGGTATATATACACAATGGAATACTAGGCAGCCATCAAAAGGCATGAAATCTTGCCATTTGCGACAACATGGATGGAACTAGAACGTATCATGCTTAGCGAAATAAGTCAAGCAGAGAAAGACAACTATCATATGATCTCCCTGATATGAGGAAGTGGTGATGCAACATGGGGGCTTAAGTGGGTAGGAGAAGAATCAATGAAATAAGATGGGATTGGGAGGGAGACAAGCCATAAGTGACTCTTAATCTTACAAAACAAACTGAGGGTTGCTGGCGGGAGGGGGGTTGGGGGAAGGTTGGGGTTATGGACATTGGGGAGGGTATGTGCTTTGGTGATTGCTGTGAAGTATGTAAACCTGGCGATTCACTGACCTGTACCCCTGGGGATAAAAATACATGTTTATAAAAAAAAGTAAAAAATTTTTAAAAAAAAGAAAAAAAAACTTTTTTCCATATACGTCTTTGGATAAAATAAAAGGAAATAGTCTGGAACAGTAAGAAACACAATACAGTCAACTAATGATAAAGGACAGAGCCTTTGAAGGTACACTATCTGAGTGTTCTTATTAGTGAGGACAAGCTGCTTAACACCCCAGTACCTCAATTACTCAAGTGTAAAATTAAGATCATAATAGTTCATCAACTCAATGGATTGAATAAATGAGTTATTACTATAAAATCCTTTAGAACAGTGCCCATAAAGAAGAAATGCACAAAAGCATTGGCATTATTATTTTTATTGCTATAGTCATCATTATTAAATATAAGTTATTAGAGACAAGGACATAAAGCTAACACACTAAGGGTTCTTTAGCTCTAGTTCTTCATCCATTAACTTCTCACAAGAAGAAAATTAACAGATAGAATCATTTACATTTACATATTGATTTAACAAATAATCATTAAATGTTTACTACATGCCAAGCATTGTAATTTGAGTGTACAAATATGAAGAAAATTTGTTAACCATCCACAAGGTACTTTTAGACCTAGAAATTGTTAAAGACACCTAAATGTTACTGGAGATATGAGAGTTGTTCATAGAGGTTGCTGTAGATTACTAGAGGAAAGAGTGGAGGAGACTGACCTGAGCAGGCTGTCAGAGAAGTTCTTACAAGGAAGACAGTATTCTAAGGATACTTATCTATCTATTTATCTATCTATCTATATTTATTTATTTAAAAAAGCAGGAGCATGCGTGTGTACATGTAAGCAGGGGGAGGGGACAAAAAGAGAGAGAGAGGGATAAGCAGACTCCAAGCTGAGCTGGGAGTCAAGTCAGGATCCCTGAGCCCTGAGCTGACCTGGAGCTCCATCTCACAACCCTGACATTGTGACCTACACTGAAATCAGGACTAGGATCCTTAAGCGACTGGCCACCCAGATACCCCAGAAGGAAGATAATATTCTAACTCTCTGTAAAAGTTTAGTAGGATTTGTTCACCAGATAGAAAGGACTTGGAACAACATGAACTTTCCAGGCAGCGCTAAAAGCTGGCAGAGAGAAACACAAATATCTGAGACAGATGGCGAGGCATGAGGCATTCCTTTATTTATTCAGCAAGTGATTTTTGAATGCCAGGCCCAGTATATGCTTTCCTGAACAAAACATGCAACATCCCTGTGTGCGCAAAAGTTACCCAAACCAATCAATAAATAGACTAATAAACGTAATATCTTTGGTAATGAATAATTATGTAAAGAAAAGCAGAGTAAGGGGAATGAGGGTGTTGGGGAAGTGGTACTTACTATTTTAATAAGGTCAGTCCATTGAGATGATGATACTTGCATAAAGATCTGAAGGAAGTGAAAGAATAAACAGGATACAATAACTTTTGAGTAGAAGAAATAGTAAGGAGCAAACTGTGAGGCAGTTTTGTTGACATGTTTAAGAAACAGCAAGGAATCTAGCAGGGCTGACAGGGAATGAATGAGTGTGAGAAAGTCAGGACCCGAAAGATGAGAGAAGAAAAGGATGCAGAGAGAACATGGATGGCCTTTCAGGGCATGGGAAGAACTTGGATTTTACACTAACTAGGGGGTTTTGATTAAAGTTGTGCTTTTATTGGATTTAAGGGTTTTTTTGTTTTGTTTTGTTTGTTGTTGTTGTTTTAATTTTTATTAACATATAATGTATTATTAGCCTCAGGGGTACAGGTCTATGAATCATCAGGCTTACACATTTCACAGCACTCACCATAGCACATACCCTCCCAATGTTCATAACCCAACCACCCTCTCCCTACCGCCCACCACCACCCCCACCCCGGCAACCCTCAGTTTGTTTTATTAGATTAAGAGTCTCTTATGATTTGCCTCCCTCTGGATCCCATCTTGTTTAATTTTTTCCTTTCCTACCTCCCTATCGGATTTAAGTTTTAAAGTACTCTGGCCAATGTGTGATTAGATTGTACAAAGTAAGGGGTGGAAGTAGGGGAACCAAACATTGTTTTCCTAATAATCCGCATGACAGATACCAGTGCGAAAACCCAAAGAGTAGCACTTCTATAATGAGCATCAGTCCAATTCAGAGTATAGTTTGAAGATACTGTTAACAAGATTGGCTAAAGGACATGGAAAAGGAAGGCAGGCAGGAAGGCAGCTCTCAAACCTGACTCCAAGTTTCAGAAACTGAAACAGTGTTTCCATTTACTGGGATGATAAGATTAGTGTTGAGAAACTGAGTTTCTTTTGGGCGTGTTAAATTCAAAATATCTATTACACCTTCCACAGGGACAAGTATATTCTAGTACCTGCAGGCTGTTTGGTATGACTGGAGCATAGACTCAATGAAGACATGTTGATAGCAAATAAGGCTGAGAAGTGAGTAGACTGTATCACATAGGGTCTTTGAAAATCAGTGTAATTCAAACTTCATGAATAGTTAAACGTACATGTTAGTTAAGTATATAGCACGATTAAAATTGTAGTTAAATAAACTTAATCCAGCAGCAATATCAAAGATTGATCATGAAGACTGACATTAGAACTAGAATTAGTATTGTTGACAAAATGATTCTTCTCCCAGTTTTTGATTATTATTTTAATAACATACTATCCAATTATTATATTTAACATCTCCCCAGTTGCTAAAAGGAAAATTTAGAATCATCTTCATGTTTTTCTTTCTCTAATCGAATACATAATTAGTTACTGAGTACTATGTATCTCAGCTTTTTACTGTTTTTATAGCTTTCTCTTCATTCTGCTACTTCTGCCCAAGTTCAGAAAATCACTATGTTTTGCCATGACTAGTGACAATCTAGTCATGAAATCATTGCTTCCTCCTGCTATAGTCATAGTGCCCACCATAGTCGAGAAAGACTTTCTTGACAATGTATCTTGACCTAATAACTCAACACTAGTTTAAGCTTTATTCCTAGAGGGATATAAATATCAATTCAGCATTTGATTTTTTTTTTTTAAGATTTCATTTATTTATTTGACAGACAGAGATCACAAGTAGGCAGAAAGGCAGGCAGAGAGAGACGGGGGTAAGCAGGCTCCCGGCTGAACAGAGAGCCAGATGCTGGGCTAGATCCCAGGATCCTGGGATCAGGAACTGAGCCCAAGGCAGAGGCTTAACCCACTGAGCCACCCAGGCTCCCCTCAGCATGTGATTATAGCACGAATACATGAAATACAATTTTAAACTGTGTCATAATACATTTTTGTTTTAAAATATTTCTTCTAGGAATATTTACACTTAGCATTCCCCTTCCCTCCTTGTTTATACCATATGTTATTAGTAACTATACATATTAGTTGAAAAGTAAATATTGTAAAAATAATCATTTCCTTCCCTTATACTGTGTACATCTGAATTAAATAATAGAATTGTTAAATATGTGATGGGAGTAGAAAAATATGACAAGCATCATTTGAGGCTTAAAGTTTTGTATTCATAAGTGTGTGATTTCTGAGACACAGTAATTGAAATTCCATACTCTGAAACAATCATTGAATTTCCTTACATAAATTTAACTCATGTCATCTATAAATAAAATCAGTAGCTGCAATCTTAAATAGCATATGAGTGAAATACAGTGTAGGATGAATGAATAATTTTCCTTAGTTTCAAACTAAAATTACATTATTTCTGAATTAATCAGTTAGCTGTTGTGATAGATGGTAGGTTAGGAGTTGTAATTCTCCTTTCAGTAGGGTTTCAAGATTATAAATTAAATTTGTTATTTCTCCTGAATAAATGACACTACTAAACTTATTAGACTTTTGCTTTGCTCAGGTTTTTAAATAAGAAAACTGAAATAATGTCTGAGAGTATTTGAAAATACCCACATTCAGTTTTGAGAAATTATAGGGTATCTCTGTTTTAGTGTCCATAAGAAATGCTATGTATGTATCAAAAAACAAATTGAAATTAAAAAAAAAATTCAGCACTTGCAATAGGAAAACCAACTAATTTTTTTTTTCATTTTTCTCTTTCTAAGAACAACATAATTTTAAAAAATGCCTTATTATTTAATTATATCCTATTATTGCGATGAATTTAATAAGATACACCAAAAATTATTATAACTACATATTTTCCTCATAATGTTTTCTGCATAATAATAACTTAGGTACAATTTGTTATTGATTATAGTCATGGCAGGGGTTGATGATTTGGGATAATATACATATGAAAGACAACTTTAATTTTAAAAGAAACTAGTTTTAAAAATCTTGGAGCTCTTTGTAATTATATGTAAACATGAAGCATATCTGATGATTTAAAATTGAAAAAAGACAGTTTTACTGGGAAAAAATTAAATAAAGTATTTTGCTCCTCTATTCACCCTAATTAGGGAAAATTAAACATTTTTTAATCTGTCCAACACTGTTATGAATATGTATACTGAATATATATAAGTTTATTAACAATTTTATGTAGATATTTTCTTTTGTGAATCTAGTATACATCAGAAAAACTACATGAATAAAAATGTTAAGTGAGTGATTGTAGCAATAAATCTACATCATAAAATATTCAAAACACTCACATTTGAAATATAATTACTTTTGGAGAAAGTATGTCATATAATTGGAATATATTAATAAATATTAAAAAGGTGATAATGCTCCTTAAAAAGCTTAGGTTTTTGGTGGTTTTCTAAATATGTATTTTATTGTCTTTTGTTGAAGAATTTGCCAGTAGTTACAGTTTATCTTTGACAATTTTTCTTTGTGTGCAGATTTTTATCCAACATGATTCCTAATAGTATTAATAATATTAATAAAACCACATTTAAATACTACATTTCTCTAAATGAAATTTTAATGAAAAGGTTTGTAACTTCTCCAGTAGATATATTTGAAAATTAAGCTCAAAATGAGTGTCTTCATTTTTTGAGGCTACCTGTGAATCAATATTGTTTTATTGGGAGATAGATCAAAATATACGCTACAATTTTGAGAATATCAGAGTGCTTATATTTTGAGAATGTAAACCATAGCAGAAAAAAAAGAAAGACAAAAACTAAGAAAAATTAACTCTAATTCTTCTTTCTCACCATGTAAAACATTTTAGAGAAATATATCTTTTATTTATTAACATTGTTCATACATATTAAATGATATTACATTGAGTAATGCAGTGTTATAAGCAAATAAGCAGTCATTTTACTCAACTCTAAAGATAAACATTCCTTTGTTGTGAACTATTAACTGTTAGTAACTATCCATTCTCTCAATTTTCTCTTTGGAGTAAAACTCCCTAATTAATCTAATGAGTAACTATTTTTTCACTGACTTGTAGGCAGGTATGGTCATGTGTACACATTTAGGCTGACTATATATCAGGAAATACTGTTGTGAGCAGCTTTGATGCCATCATTTTGAAGACAAAGGCTTTCTCTCCAGGTGCTTATTTTATTTTAATATTGGAATTCTAGTCGTAAAGATGGCAGAATTGTTCTGACCATTTAGACTATTATATAGGAAGGAATTATTTTTCTTCATATTGGAACACAGTATTTTAGAGTCACTTTGTAGCAGCAGATAAACTCATAATCAAATAATAGAGTAATAAAGTGCAATTACTATTGGAAAAAAATCCTTATAAATATTTAGTGTATAATATAAATAACTTGAAAGTTACTGAATTCTATGCATATTTGTAGAAAGCTAAAGCTTTTTCTACACTGCAAATATCAGCTGTCTTTTAATATATTTAGCTTTCCAAGAATGAAAGACAAAACAGAGATGGAAATAACAGAGAGGATAAAGAAACAACTTAGAAAGAAAAGAAAGCTGGATGGTGTCAATCTTGAAATTTCAGTAAATTAAGTAGGGTAATTAAAATATTACTATGTGAAGAGAAGCAAGTCAAATAAAACTATGTTAAAAAAAAAAAAACTTTCACATGCTCCTTTATTCTTCCATCACCTTTTTTTCTTTTTAACATAAGGAGAATATTATCTCCATATAATTCAGGTGAAAAAAGACATTAGACAATTAAATTAATAGTTATTGAAGATATGTATACTGACTGTATATGAAGGCAGGCATAAATCAACTGGCTTTCAAAAATAAACTGGTATGCATTTATTTTTAAAAATATTTTAAAATTCAATTTAATACCAAAATAACATTTTCTTTCTTTGGACTGCATGTTTGAAATACTGATATGTTTGACTAAAAGAATAAACATCTTGGAGATCTTTGTAGCATGTCAAATTTTAAGTGAGCTTGAAATTTGCAATTTCATCTGTAAATAAGGAGTTTAAATGAGAAGCCAGTAATAGGTCTTTAAAAAAAAAAATTCCCATTAGCCAGCATTGAACTATCACCTTAAAATGTGACATAAAGATGGGATCTTTAGACTCTAATATCATCTTCTTTGTGCACATATCTAGTGCTAATACCAAATTAAAAAAAAAAAATCCTACTCTCTTTCTTTGAGGCTCAAGTTTCCAACAGATAATTTTTCATGAATAATGGCAAATTTCACAGTTCTGATTTTCTTTTTATTTTTATTGCAGAAAATTCATAAAATAAAACCACATTGCTTTAAAGCAGAACACATGGTTAGTTTTCAGCAGAGAAGTGAAAAATCTCTAGTTTGTCTACCACTGTAATTATTGGCAGCCGTTAAATTCTATACACAACATAAGGCATAAATTAGCTGATCACCAACATGTGTGCAGTCACAAGGTAACAAATATTAAACCTAGGAGAAAAGGAGAAAATGAACTAGGTTAATAGATGATGACAAAGAGATAAGACATTTAGTTATATGTTGATTAGGTTTTCCCACATGTCATTTATTTTAGTCTTCAGTGTGAGTTGTTACTCAACATTTTTATAAAAAGATGCATTTTAGGATCTCAGTTTTCATTTTTAGTGGTCTTATTGCAAGGTGAACTTCTGCACTTTAGGCAAGAAAAAGAATGGCAACAAATGCAAATAGGGCCACATTCTTCTAGCAGCATAAAACTGATGTTAAGTCCCCCTGTCAACATAGATTCAGAGCCAAAAGGGGGAAAAAAATAAAGTGCCATAAGTGATTTGTTCCACTGTCCAATTTTCCTAAGGACTCTCATTCTACAATTAGAAGCTGATGACAGCTCACCATATTTAACTTGAATGTGTAGGTTCTTTTTAACAAATTTGTAGGGGGAAAAACACCGATGAAGATTTTCACATGTTACAAACAACAGTGTCTGAGTTCTAAAGTTTCAGAGTTATTAAGGAATAACTTAGATGAAAATATAAAGTAAGTAATATGCTATCTTCCATACACAACTATAACGTTAAAAGCGCACTTTAATACAGCATATAGCACTGACTTTCTTTCAATCAGTGATGATGGATTTATATTCATTAATTCACAACTACACTTAACGGGAAGCTGCTGACTGGAAACTCTATCAGGGGACATAAGGAAGCTGACTGGAACTCAGGAAACCTAAGTCCATCACCTATGGTCATTGATACAGCAAAGCCATTAACCAGACCAAAACGAAAAATGGAAAAGAAAAGAAGGGAAAAGAAACACTATGGACAAATACCCCAAAAGTTGAATTTTAACTCATAAACACTGACATTTGTTTCATATTTGCAGTTTGAAAATGATTTTTACAACAATTTTCTTATTCAGAACTTAATGCTATTCCTAGTAAGTAGGACTTATAATCACATCCATGTGATAGGAAGAGGAGATATGTAGTTAAAAGTTGCATTCAGAAGACAGAATTACCTGCTAGTTAAGACCTGGCCTTTTGCCTGAATTCAAGTCCCAGGTCTACCTCATAAGAAGCTTTATGACCTTCTGTAAAGTCAGTAATAGTCTCAGGCTCAATATCTTTATCTATAAAATTGGAAGAACACTAGCATCTACCTTATGAGAACGTCCAAAAAGTGACATAGGATAATCACCTAATGTTCTCTGTATTTAACTCATAAACATGGACATTTGTTTCATATTTGCAGTTTGCAATTATGATACCTGTCTGAGGTCTCAATAAACATAACTATTACTATATCCATTGTTTGAAATTATAATAAGAATATTTATTTTAAATGAATTTTTATACAAAAAAAATAGCACAACATTTCAGGTACATGAGATTCAATTGTGAATATCCTTATCCTTATAAGTCAAGGCCTGACCTGGCCTTACCACTTCTTAATGTGATATTAACTCTGACACTTATTAACTTCTCTGAGTCTCATAATAAAATCTGCTCTGCCATACTTACTGAGTTATAAGAGTCAAATGCAAAAGGACATTGAAATCTGGAAAGTACTGCACATGTGTAAAGTATTATTAGTACTTAGGAAATGATTGTTGGTGAAGTCAAATCTTACCATATAACTCCTATAGCCACTCACCATCTGGTATTACCTTATAATCTTCAACTGAATTGTGCCTTAACACCAATTTCAAAAGAAGACAAAAGAAAATGCCTTTTTAGTCTTGGTAACCTGTGTTTGCAAACATTTTCCTTTCGAAATAATTTTAATAAAATTAGGACACTAGTAGGTAACCATCAAGCAAGATACTGCAGTATTTGTTTCATTCATTTCATGTTCAGTGTGATCATAGAAGTTAAAATGACGAGACAAAATGGGACCCTTAACCAGCACATGTGTTTCATTGTACGTTGAGTTGTAAAATCCTGATCTCCGATTTTTAAAGTAATTTCTCTTTTGACTCTTTTCAACAAGAGTTATTTTTGAACATGTGTTAAGGTGTAAAACAATACGGCTTTGGAGGGGCTGTGGTTAATTCCACTCTACTACTGATTTGTTAACAAATATGTCAGCTCCATTTTGATTTGGATCCTTTCAATTGATATGAGCTAAAAAGAAATGGCTTCGATTTTTAGACCCTGCATGAAAAATCAGAGCTTCAGTGAGGGGAAAAAAAGAAAAAAAAAGAAAAATGACCTTGCTAATAGATTGTTTTTCTTTGGAAGAGACACTCAAGAATATAGAGTTCACAAAGAGAAACAACCTAACACATAGCATCAGTTGGTGAATATTTACTTAACCCCTCTGTCCATTAATAGACATTGAAAACACAGCAGGGGGCGCCTGGGTGGCTCAGTGGGTTAAGCATCTGCCTTGGGCTCAGGTCATGATCTCAGGGTCCTGGGATCGAGGCCCGTAACAGGCTCTCTGCTCAGCTGGGAGCCTGCTTCCCCCCTCGCTCTCTGTCTGCCTACTTGTGACCTCTTTCTCTGTCAAATAAATGAATAAAATTAAAAAAAAAAAAAGAAAGGAAGGAAGGAAGAAAGAAGAAAGAAAGAAAGAGAAAGAAAGAAAGAAAGAAAGAAAGAAAGAAAGAAAAAAAAAAGGGAAAAAAAAAAGAAAACACAGCAGGGAACAAAACAACAAAAATATGTGTCCTTATCCAGTTTATGCTCCCAATGCACTATGCAAAATAACAGAAAGGACAGAAAGACCTGTTTTTATGGTTGTATATAAATTTAGCTCAATACTTTAAATTCATCCCTATGTATATGTGTTTGCTAGAGGTGAATAAAAAGCTTGGGATTTATTCAAAGACAGCAGAAGGCAATGCTTCTGTCCATGTCTTAGAGCAGATAAAAGCAATATGCTTTTAGTAAATTTGGAAATCAAGAGTATGCCGTGAGGATGATGCTGAGTCCTCCGATATTCTGTGTATAACCATTATGTTTGTATCAGCATTGAGTATCAGGAGGCTTCACACCTCATTCTGCACTCCGCTCAGTGTTTGAACCCTTTCGGCAACCATTTCTGCAAATGCCACTGATGTCCTCATGTGAGGGGTTACCCTTAATTCAAGTCTTTAAAACTGATGAATTCTTCATCGTGACATGATTTTCTTTCCTGTGACCTCTACTTACTGTCAATTTGATCTATTCTGGATCACAACCAGATTCTTTCATTCATGTGTAAGGGACCCACTCAATGTCTTTCTTCCATGTTCTGGATTCCTTACCTTTCTCCCCAGCATCGCTGACTGAAGAGACAAAAATCCTCATACTTTTTATACAAAAGATTTCAACGTAATCCAAAATTCTCCTCTTTAGGCCAACCCAGAAGTCTTACTTTTCTTCCAATATCTGAAAATAAATAAATAATTAGAGCAAGTCAGGGGGTTCCTTTTTAGGCAGACTCAAGATTGTTCTTTTTCCTCCCCCTCTTATTTCATTTCTCCACGCACACAAGGTATCTGTGTATATAGTTCTTAGTAGAAAATAAATCCCTTACCATTAGCTTAGAATATCATGTACACTTGAATGACAAATCACTAGGTCACAGGAGAATGTAGAATACGTTGTCTTCACTGCTTATTATTTAGGTGATACTAGACAAGTTCGTTTACCAGTATTAACCTTAGATTAATCAACTTAGAAATCAGAAATATACTACGTCAGAGGATCATTAGGAGAATTGTATGCATGAAATTGAGATGTTGTAAATTACTCCCAATCACACTTTCCTTGCAGGAGGGTGAATTTGTCTTTCATGATCTAGAATTCCTACTTCCCGTTAGTTTGTCTTTGGTGCTGCTCTGCCAAGCATCTGATTCTTCACTCTAACTTCAGCGGCCTTAGGTCCCTCTAGTCCTTCTGCCTAGAATAATTTTTGGTTTTGTTTTTAATTTAATAGACATTTTTGGCACAGTTTTAGGTGTACATAAAATTGAACAGACTTCATAAAGTTCAAATATACTTCCTTTTCCTCTCCCTCTCACAGCTTCCCCATTAACATCTTACATTAATACTGTATATGTATTTGTCACACCAAGGAACCAATATTGTTACAGCGTTATTAACTGAAGTTTGTAAACTACATCAGGGTTCACTCTTTCTCTTGTACAATTCTGCGGATTTTGACAAGTGCATAAGGACATACATATCACTATAATACCTTGCAGAGTAGTTTCACTGCCCTAAAACCCGCATGTTCAGCTGATTCATCCCTCCCCCATCAACATATTCTGACAATCAATGTCTCGATCATTTTGCCTTTTCCAAAATGTCATACACTTGGAATAATTCAGTATATACCTTTTAAGACTGACTTTTTTTTTTTTACTAAGAAATATTCATTTAATTTTACTCCATGTCTTTTTTGTGGCTTAATAGCTCATTTCTTTTTACCACTGAATAATGTTCCATTGATTGGATGTAGTAGTTTATTTATCTATTCAACTATGGAAGGATATCTTCGTTGTTTCTATTTGGAAACTATGGATAAAATTGCTACAAACGTTAATGTGCAGGTTTTTGTTTTTAGTTCATTTGGGTAAATATCTAAGGTTACAAACGTAGGGTAGTACCATATAGTGAGACTATAATTAGTTTTGCAAGAAACTGTCAAAATGTCTCTCTAAGTGGTTAGACCATTTTTCATTTCCACCAGGATAAAGAGTTTGACAGGATTTTAGTCATTTCAAAATCACATTGTTGTTTTAATTTGCAATTCTCTAATGACATGCTAGGTTGAACATTTCATGTAATTGCTTGATATCTGTATATTTTCTTTCATGAGGTGTCTGTTCTGATCTTTCTCCCCTTTGTAAATTGGGTTGTTCCTTTTTTGATTGTTTAATTTTAAGAGTACTTCATATACTTTGGATAAAAGCCCTTTATCTTAAGTGTTTTGCAAATATTGTATCCAGGCTTGTGTTTCTCTTTTCATTCTCTTAATAGAGTCCTTCACAGACCAAAAGTTCTAAATTTTAATCATATAAAGAGTTTCAAGTTTTTGTTTCATGGATTGTGTTTTTGGTATTGTACCTATAACTCTAAGTCAATTCTGAAGTCATATTTGATTTTATCCTACATTTTGTAGTTTTGTGGTTTCTTCTTTCTTTGTCTACTTTTTTCACCTATTCCATAATATCTTGATCTCTGAAACTTTATCATGAGGTCTGTAATGTCAGTCCTTAAGATTCATTTTTCTTCTGCAGGATTATTTTGGTTATCCAGAGTCTTTTGTCTTCCCATAGAAACCTGAAAATCAATTTATCCATTTTGACTAATTAACTTCGTCAGTCTTTGATTGGGGTTCACTAGAATCTATATATTAAGTGGAAAGAACTGACATCTAAAAAATATTGCTTTCTCGTGTATGAACATGGAATATTTATCTATTTAGATTCTTAGATTTCCTTCATTATAGTTTTATAGTTATCATCATATAAATACACCTTGGTTATATTTACATCTGACTGTTTCAATTTTTTTGGTGCTAATGTCAATTAGATTGTAGTTTTTTTTTTTATTTTTATAAACATATATTTATATCCCCAGGGGTACAGGTCTGTGAATCACCAGGTTTACACATTTCACAGCACTCACCAAAGCACATACCCTCTCCAACGTCCATAATCCCACCCCCTTCTCCCAACCTCCCTCCCCCCAGCAACCCTCAGTTTGTTTTGTGAGATTAAGAGTCACTTATGGTTTGTCTCCCTCCCAATCCCATCTTGTTTCATTTATTCTTCTCCTACCCACTTAAGCTCCCATGTTGCATCACAACTTCCTCATATCAGGGAGATCATATGATAGTTGTCTTTCTCTGCTTGACTTATTTCGCTAAGCATGATACGCTCTATTTCCATCCATGTTGTCGCAAATGGCAAGATTTCATTTCTTTTGATGGCTGCCTAGTATTCCATTGTGTATATATACCACATCTTCTTGATCCATTCATCTGTTGATGGACATCTAGGTTCTTTCCATAGTTTGGCTATTGTGGACATTGCTGCTATAAACATTCGGGTGCACGTGCCCCTTTGGATCACTACGTTTGTATCTTTAGGGTAGATACCCAGTAGTGCAATTGCTGGGTCATAGGGCAGTTCTATTTTCAACATTTTGAGGAACCTCCATGCTGTTTTCCAGAGTGGCTGCACCAGCTTGCATTCCCACCAACAGTGTAGGAGGGTTCCCCTTTCTCCGCATCCTCACCAGCATCTGTCATTTCCTGACTTGTTGATTTTAGCCATTCTGACTGGTGTGAGGTGATATCTCATTGTGGTTTTGATTTGTATTTCCCTGATGCCGAGTGATATGGAGCACTTTTTCATGTGTCTGTTGGCCATCTGGATGTCTTCTTTGCATAAATGTCTGTTCATGTCCTCTGCCCATTTCTTGATTGGATTATTTGTTCTTTGGGTGTTGAGTTTGCTAAGTTCTTTATAGATTCTGGACACTAATCCTTTATCTGATATGTCGTTTGCAAATATCTTCTCCCATTCTGTCAGTTGTCTTTTGATTTTGTTAACTGTTTCCTTTGCTGTGCAAAAGCTTTTGATCTTGATGAAATCCCAATAGTTCATTTTTGCCCTTGCTTCCCTTGCCTTTGGCGATGTTCCTAGTAAGATGTTGCTGCGGCTGAGGTCAAAGAGGTTGCTGCCTGTGTTCTCCTCAAGGATTTTGATAGATTCCTTTCGCACATTGAGGTCCTTCATCCATTTTGAGTCTATTTTCGTGTGTGGTGTAAGGAAATGGTCCAATTTCATTTTTCTGCATGTGGCTGTCCAATTTTCGCAGCACCATTTATTGAAGAGGCTGCCTTTTTTCCATTGGACATTCTTTCCTGCTTTGTCAAAGATTAGTTGACTGTAGAGTTGAGGGTCTATTTCTGGGCTCTCTATTCTGTTCCACTGATCTATGTGTCTGTTTTTGTGCCAGTACCATGCTGTCTTGATGATGACAGTTTTGTAATAGAGCTTGAAGTCCGGAATTGTGATGCCACCAACGTTGGCTTTCTTTTTCAATATCCTTTTGGCTATTCGAGGTCTTTTCTAGTTCCATATAAATTTTAGAATTATTTGTTCCATTTCTTTGAAAAAGACGGATGGTACTTTGATAGGAATTGCATTAAATGTATAGATTGCTTTAGGTAGCATAGACATTTCCACAATATTTATTCTTCCAATCCAGGAGCATGGAACATTTTTCCATTTCTTTGTGTCTTCCTCAATTTCTTTCATGAGTACTTTATAGTTTTCTGAGTATAGATTCTGTGTGTCTTTGGTTAGGTTTATTCCTAGGTATCTTATGGTTTGGGGTGCAATTGTAAATGGGATTGACTCCTTAATTTCTCTTTCTTCTGTCTTGCTGATGGTGTAGAGAAATGCTATTGATTTCTGTGCATTGATTTTATATCCTGATACTCTACTAAATTCCTGTATAAGTTCTAGCAGTTTTGGAGTGGAGTCTTTTGGGTTTTCCACATATAGTATCATATCATCTGTGAAGAGTGATAATTTGACTTCTTCTTTGCCGATTTGGATGCCTTTAATTTCCTTTTGTTGTCTGATTGCTGAGGCTAGGAACTCTAGTACTATGTTGAATAGCAGTGGTGATAATGGACATCCCTGCCGTGTTCCTGACCTTAGCGGAAAAGCTTTCAGTTTTTCTCCATTGAGAAGGATATTTGCGGTGGATTTTTCATAGATGGCTTTGATGATATTGAGGTATGTGCCCTCTATCCCTACACTTTGAAGAATTTTGATCAGGAAGGGATGCTGTACTTTGTCAAATGCTTTTTCAGCATCTATTGAGAGTATCATATGGTTCTTGTTCTTTCTTTTATTGATGTGTTGTATCACATTGACTGATTTGCGGATGTTGAACCAACCTTGCAGCCCTGGAATAAATCCCACTTGGTCGTGGTGAATAATCTTTTTAATGTACTGTTGAATCCTATTGGCTAGTATTTTGTTGAGTATTTTCGCATCTGTATTCATCAAGGATATTGGTCTATAGGTCTCTTTTTTGGTGGGATCCTTGTCTGGTTTTGGGATCAAGGTGATGCTGGCCTCATAAAATGAGTTTGGAAGTTTTCCCTCCATTTCTATTTTTTGGAACAGTTTCAGGAGAATAGGAATTAGTTCTTCTTTAAATGTTTGGTAGAATTCCCCGGGGAAGCCGTCTGGCCCTGGGCTTTTGTTTGTTTGGAGATTTTAAATGACTGTTTCAATCTCCTTACTGGTTATGGGTCTGTTCAGGCTTTCTATTTCTTCCTGGTTCAGTTGTGGAAGTTTATATGTTTCTAGGAATGCATCCATTTCTTCCAGATTGTCAAATTTGTTGGCGTAGAGTTGCTCATAGTATGTTCTTATAATAGTTTGTATTTCTTTGGTGTTGTTGTGATCTCTCCTCTTGCATTCATGATTTTATTTATTTAGGTCCTTTCTCTTTTCTTTTTGATAAGTCTGGCCAGGGGTTTATCAATTTTATTAATTCTTTCAAAGAACCAGCTCCTAGTTTCATTGATTTGCTCTATTGTCTTTGTGGTTTCTATTTCATTTTTTTCTGCTCTGATCTTTATGATTTCTCTTCTCCTGCTGGGCTTAGGGTTTCTCTCTTGTTCTTTCTCCAGCTCCTTTAGGTGTAGGGTTAGGTTGTGTACCTGAGACCTTTCTTGTTTCTTGAGAAAGGCTTGTACAGCTATATATTTTCCTCTCAGGACTGCCTTTGTTGTGTCCCACAGATTTTGAACTGTTGTATTTTCATTATCATTTGTTTCCATGATTTTTTTCAATTCTTCTTTAATTTCCCGGTTGACCCATTTATTCTTTAGAAGGATGCTGTTTAGTCTCCATGTATTTGGGTTCTTTCCAAACTTCCTCTTGTGGTTGAGTTCTAGCTTCAGAGCATTGTGGTCTGAAAATATGCAGAGAATGATCCCAATCTTTTGATACCGGTTGAGTCCTGATTTAGGACCGAGGATGTGATCTATTCTGGAGAATGTTCCATGTGCACTAGAGAAGAATGTGTATTCTGTTGCTTTGGGATGAAATGTTCTGAATATATCTGTGATGTCCATCTGGTCCAGTGTTTTGTTTAAGGCCTTTATTTCCTTGCTGATCTTTTGCTTGGATGATCTGTCCATTTCAGTGAGGGGAGTGTTAAAGTCCCCTACTATTATTGTATTATTGTTGATGTGTTTCTTTGATTTTGTTATTAATTGGTTTATATAGTTGGCTGCTCCCACGTTGGGGGCATAGATATTTAAAATTGTTAAATCTTCTTGTTGGACAGACCCTTTGAGTATGATATAGTGTCCTTCCTCATCTATTATAGTCTTTGGCTTAAAATCTAATTGATCTGATATATGTATTGCCACTCCTGCTTTCTTCTGATGTCCATTAGCATGGTAAATTCTTTTCCACCCCCTCACTTTAAATCTGGAGGTGTCTTCGGGCTTAAAATGAGTTTCTTGGAGGCAACATATAGATGGGTTTTGTTTTTTTATCCATTCTGATACCCTGTGTCTTTTGACAGGGGTATTTAGTCCATTAACATTCAGGGTAACTATTGAGAGATATGAATTTAGGGCCATTGTATTGCCTTTAAGGTGACTGTTACTGTATATGGTCTCTGTTCCTTTCTGATCTACCACTTGAAGGCTCTCTCTTTGCTTAGAGGACCCCTTCCAAGATTTTCTGTAGAGCTGGTTTGGTGTTTGCAAATTCTTTCAGTTTTTGTTTGTCCTGGAAGCTTTTAATCTCTCCTTCTATTTTCAATGATAGCCTAGCTGGATATAGTATTCTTGGCTGCATGTTTTTCTCGTTTAGTGCTCTGAAAATATCATGCCAGCTCTTTCTGGCCTGCCAGGTCTCTGTGGATAAGTCAGCTGCCAATCTAATATTTTTACCATTGTATCTTACAGACCTCTTTTCCCGGGCTGCTTTCAGGATTTTCTCTTTGTCACTGAGACTTGTAAATTTTACTATAAGGTGATGGGGTGTGGGCCTATTCTTATTGATTTTGAGGGGCATTCTCTGAACCTCCTGAATTTTGATGCTCGTTTCCTTAGCCATATTGGGGAAATTCTCCCCAATAATTCTCTCCAGTATACCTTCTGCTCCCCTCTCTCTTTCTTCTTCTTCTGGAATCCCAATTATTCTAATGTTGTTTCGTCTTATGGTGTCACTTATCTCTCGAATTCTCCCCTCGTGGTCCAGTAGCTGTTTGTCCCTCTTTTGCTCAGCTTCTTTATTCTCTGTCATTTGGTCTTCTATATCACTAATTCTTTCTTCTGCCTCATTTATCCTAGCAGTGAGAGCCTCCATTTTTGATTGCACCTCATTAATAGCTTTTTTTATTTCAACTTCATTAGATTTTAGTTCTTTTTTTTCTCCAGAAAGGGCTTTTATATCTCTCGAGAGGGTTTCTCTAATATCTTCCATGCCTTTTTCAAGCCCGGCTAGAACCTTGAGAATTGTCATTCTGAACTCTAGATCTGACATATTACCAATGTCTGTATTGATTAGCTCCCTAGCCTTCGGTACTGCCTCTTGTTCTTTTTTTTGTGTTGAATTTTTTCATCTTATCATTTTGTCCTTATAAGTGTATATGAAGGGCAAGTAAAATACTAAAAGGGTGTCAACAGCCCCAGGAAAATATGCTTTAACCAAATTAGAAGAGATCCAAAATCATGAGGGGGGAGAAAGGGAATAAAAATAGGTTCAAAAAGGAAGAAAGAAAAAAAAAGAAAAGAAAAAAAAAGAAAAGAATTAAAAAAAAAAGAAAACACCTAAGAAAAATATAAAAAAGAAAAAATATATATATTAGATAAACTAGTAAAAAATCGTTAAAAAAAGAAAAAGGTAACATTTAAAAAAATATTTTACCTGAAGGCGAGAAAATTAAAACAAAAACCGAAAAAGAAAAAAATTAAATTAACTGCAAGACTAAAAAAAAATCAGAGGGAAAAAGCCATGAGCTCCGTGCTTGGCTTTCTCCTCCTCTGGAATTCTGCTGCTCTCCTTGGTATTGAAACCGCACTCCTTGGTAGGTGAACTTGGTCTCGGCTGGATTTCTTGTTGATCTTCTGGGGGAGCGGCCTGTTGTAGTGATTCTCAAGTGTCTTCCCTAGGCAGAGTTACACCGCCCTTACCCGGGGCCGGTGTGAGTATTCCGCTCGGGTTTGCTTTCAGGAGCTTTTTTTCCCTGTTCGCTTTCCGTAGATTTCCGGAGGACGGGAATACAAATGACGGCCTCCTGGTCTCTGGCCTGGAGGAGCCAAGAGCCCAGGGCCGCACTCCTCAGTGCGCCCTCAGAGAACAGCGCCCAGTTATTCCCGTCTGCCTGACCTCCGGCCGCGCTCCGAGCTCACTGAGCCTGCGACCGATTCAAGGTCACCCCGAGCTGTGAGCTTACTGTCGGCTCTGTCTCTGTAGCCGGCTTTCCCGTTCCAATACCCGTAAGCTCTGCAACACTCAGACACCCCCGATCCTTCTGTGACCCTGCGGGACCTGAGGCCACGCTGACCCCACGTGGGCTTCGCCCCGGTTTAGCCTCTGGAGCGATGTCCCTCAGTGGAACAGACTTTTAAAAGTCCTGATTTTGTGTGCGGTTGCTTCGCTGCTTGCCGGGAGTTGGCCCCTCCCCCCGGGGTCTATCTTCCCGTCGCTTTGGATTCACTTCTCCGCCGGTCCTATCTTTCACAAAGGGGTTGTTTTTCTGTTTCCAGAATTGCTGTTCTTCTTCTCTTTGATCTACCGATGGATTTTCAGATGTTTGCAATCTTTAGATAAGCTATCTAGCTGATCTCTGGCTAGCTGAAGTAGTCTCAGCCTGCTACTTCTCCGCCATCTTGACTCCTCCCCTCCTAGGTTGTGGTTTTTATTTTAAAATTTTAATTTTTCTTTGCTGGTATGTAAGAGAACAATGAACTTTTTTATATTAACTTTGTTTCTTGCAAACTTGGTATAATAACATAATTTATAGAACTGTTCTGGTCAATTATTTGGGATTTTAAAAATTAACAGACATATCACTTGTGAATGAGAATTTTATCTTTTCTTCTCCAACATACATGCATTTTAGTTACTTATAGTGTCTTATTGCATTAATTAGGAACACCAGTATTCTGCTGAGTAGGTGTGGTGAGACAGGTTTTCTTTTCTTCCCTCATCCTCGAAGAAAAACATTTGTTTTCTTACTATTGGTTATGATGCTACTTGTAAGATTTTGGAGATTTTATTTATCAAGATGAGGAATTTCCCACCATTAGTTTGCTGAGAATTTTATCATGAGTGGATGTTGGATTTACCAATTGCTTTTTCTCAATCTATGAAATAATCATATGGTTTTTTTTTTTTTTTTGCCTACTGATGTGATGGATTACATTAACTAATTTTTAAATGTTGAACTAGCCTTATATGCCTGGGAAAATCTCACTCAATGGAGATTATAATTCTATGTGTACATTGGTGAAATCAATTTGCTAATATTTAGGTATGCGTGTTGATGAGAGCTACTAATCTATAAGTTTTTTTTTATAATCACTGTATTATTTTGGTAATTACAGTAATGCTGGCTTTATAGAATGAGTTAGGAAGTGTTCCCTCTGTTTTTATATTCTGTAACTGATTATATAGAATTGGTATAATTTTTTCCTTAAATGTTTGGCAGAATTCACCAGTGAAATCATCAAGCCCTAATCCTTTCTGCTGTGGATGGTTATGATATTGATTAAATTTCCTTAATTGAGATTGGCATCTTCAGATTATCTATTTCTCTTTGTTTGAGTTTTGGTCAACTGTGTTTCAAGGAATTTGGTCCATTTCATCTAAGTTCTTAAATTAGTGAACAGAGACTTGTTAATAATATTCCATTATTGGGTTATTAATGTTCATTCATGACATTTTTAGTGATGGTCTCTCTTTTATTTCTGATATCACTCTGTGTGTGTGTGTGTGTGTGTGTGTATTTTAAGTCTATTCTCTCTCTCTAACTCCATCTTTTTTCTTTGTTAGCCTTGCTAGCACTTTATCAGTTCTATTGATCTCAAAAACCAGCTCTGGTTTTATTACCTTTCTCTTTTCCTCTTTTCAGTTTTATTAATTTCTATTCAAATTTTAATTATTCCATTCTTGCTTATTGATTTAGGTTTATAATGGTCCTCATTCTCCAGTTTCCTAAAATGGAAACTTAGATTATTGGTTTTAGATCTCCCTTTTTTATAATATATGTGTTCAGTAATATAAATTTCCTCTTAAGCACTGCATTTATTGAACCCGCCACATTTTTATAGGTTGTATTTTACTCATTCAGTTCAAAATGTTTTTAATTTCTTTTGAGATTTCCTTTTTGACCCATATATGATTTAGAAGTGTGGTGTTTTTTCTCCAAATATCTGAGTATTTTCCAGCAATCTTTCTGTCACTGATTTCCACTTTAATTTCACTGTGGTCTGTGTGAACACACTTTGTATGACTTCTGTTCTTTAAAATTTTTGGTCCAGAATGCAGTCTATCTTGGATAATGATCCATATGAAAAAAATGTATCTTTTGCTCTTGTTCAATGTAATATTCTATAAATGTAAGTTATAGCAGTTGATTAATGATGTTATTCAGTTAAAATATGTCCTTACTGATTCCTGTCTATTATTGATAGAACTCTGAAGTCTCAGAAATAGTGGATTTCTTTATTTCTCATTGCAGTTCTATTACTTTTGCCTCACATAATTTATTTCAATTCCCTGTTATTAGGTACATACACATTACTTCTTGTGGAACTAACCCGTTTATCATTATGTAAAAACCCTCTTTATTTCTTTATAAATTTCTTTGTTCTGAAGTCAGCTTTGTCTGAAATTAATATGAGTACTTCAGTCTTCTTTAGATTTGTATTATTGTGTTGTGTGATATCTTTCCCCATTCCTTTAGTTTTCATTATTCTGTCTCTTTATATTTAAGGTAGGTCCCCCCCCACCGCCCCGTGGACATGATATAGTTGTGTCTTTCTTTTTAATCCATTTTGTCAGTGTCTATATTTTATTTGTATATTTAGATACATAAATGTCAATATATATCAATAATCACTTTAAATATATTTGAAGTTTCAAAAAGATTAGTGATATATTTAGATTAACATCTAATATATACAATATATATGCTTTTTATTCTGTCTTTATCAATTTTTTAAATATTTTATTTACTTTATTTGACAGATAGAGATCACAAGTAGGCAGAGAGGCAGGCAGAGAGAGAGGGAGGAGGAAGCAGACTCCCTGCCAAGCAGAGAGCCCAATGTGGGGCTCAATCCAAGGATCCTGGGATCATGACCTGAGCCAAAGGCAGAGGCTTTAACCCACTGAGCCATCCAGGTGCCCCTTTATCAAATTTTTTTTAAGATTTATTTATTTATTTTAGAGAGAGAAAGAGAGAGCATGAGTGGTAGGGGCAAATGGAGAGGGAGAATCTCAAGGAGACTCCATGCTGAGTGCAGAGCCTGAGGCAGAGCTCAACCCCATGACTTTGAGATCATGACCTGTGCTAAAACCAAGAGTCCAATGCTCAACTGATTATTACATACAGGCAAGATACCTTGCCTTTCTTCTTTTTTAAAAAGAGTCATTCAGTATTTTTTTACCTTTTCTACTTCAACTAAACATTTTACACAATTTTATTTCTCTCCTCACTTTGCATAACAATTTATTAACACCTCACTCTGCAAGAAGCATGATTAAATTTATCTTAGATCTTCATTTAGGGTCTCCACTTAAAAATCACTCTCAACCTTGGAGATCTTTTAACTTTCAAGTTAATCCATATTGAACCTCTAGGAATTCATCAGTATGGTTTAGGTGTGCCTACTGGTACTGACTCCAGAAGCAAGCTTCTGCATCTGTGCTCTGCTTCTTTGAATCTCTCTTTCTCTCTCCAGCTTTTCTACAAACACTTTGCCCTGTGACCTCAGTTCTTTGATGATTTTAAGAAGAAATATTGTGTTTCAATTTGTTTAGCTTTTGTTGTGAGAATGGGAAAGGAACTTCAAAATTCTTATGTGTTGGAGTTAAACTTAGAAGTTCTTGAACACTTTTTGTTCTCAATAGAAATAGTCCTATATTTGAAACTTAACGTGTCCCTCTTTTTTCATCACAACTTGCCTGCCTAATTCTCCATAGCTACAAAGCAGTGTTTTATTATTTCCAAGATGAATGTAAGGCACATGATACAAACATCAGTATGAAAGAGGTAATGCTTTATAAAGGAGCAATGTGTGAACTTTTTGAACATATTTATAACATATTAGGATTAACAGAAGACATAAGCAGATGACATGAAATTTTTAATGTAAGCAAAAACAACTTTTTTTTTTTTTTTTTTTTACACACAGTCATCTACATAAAACAGGAGACAGAGCTACTCTCTCTTAATTCAAGGGGGAAACCTTCCAGCAACCAACCAATATTAGAGTTTGGCTGCTAATACTATTTTCTGATGAGGTTGAGAATCATTTCATAGTCTATGTTCTTATCCATTTCAGTATAATGACTTGTATGAAAATGAACTCTATGGAAATATGGAGAGCAAAATTTTGACAATAGAATTCCATAAGGACACAGAAAAAGTCCTGACACTTCTAACACTATATGTTTTCTATATTTTTTCTTATTGATTCTTCTAAACATTTTGTATTAAGAAATGGCCATAAATTATTCGCCCCATATGGAGGCAAGAAAAATGAAGTCACAGATTGTCAAGTAATTTACTCAAGATTATAAAGACCATAATCCAAATTAAACATTTGAATAGAAATCCCCTGTGTATTTCTGTAACTGTCCGCTGCATCCTGCAGTGTCTACATGAAGAAGATAAAATAAAGCAAAAGAAAGAAGAAAGAAAAGGAAAGAAAGAGAAAGAAAGAAAGAAAGAGAGAAAGAAAGAAAGAAATAAAGAAGGAAGAAAAAAGAAAGGAATGAAAGAGAGAAGGAACAGAGGGAGGGAGGGAAATTATACTATTGCATACTCTGTGCTGAACAATAGCTGTTGAAAGGATTTGGAGGCTAACACAACCTATGGTATCCATCTCCATTTTAGTTTTTCGGCAAGGTGGGCTTTCTCTTGTTTCTGGTTACCTACTGAAGTTTGTAAGTACAGGTATTTGATACAGGTTTTAGCTGGTTAGGGACAGCTAAGAACTCATCTTTCTACAAATGGTTTGAAAATTTTGAGGGGAGCAAAGCATTTAGCACAGCACTTGGTGTTAATGTCATAGATGTGATTTAGTTTATCACTGAAGATGATTTCCACCTCAAATCCTTGAGAATTCTGGGAGGTACAATGGAAATTCTGATGAAAATCAATGAGGTGAGATCTAGAAAGAAAATTTGTGAAAATATTCACATTGTGATCTCAATAGGAAATATAGACAAGAATAAAATAATATCATGTGAAATACACACTTAGAGTGAAGGAGTAAGTTAAAAAAAAAAAAGAAAGAAATCATTCATCGGAATGTAGCTAAGAATATGAACATTGAAAATCTGAAGAGCAGATTTCAAAATGAGTCCCATACCAGTGCTAGAAGCTGATTTTTTAAATAACTATTTTTTTATTTATTATTTTGGAGAAGGGGGATGGGCAGAGGGAGAGAGAGAATCCCCAGCAGACTCCCCACTGAGTGCAGAACCTGAAGTGGGGTTTTATATCATGACCCTGACAAGAGTTGGCACTTAACTGACTGAGCCACCCACCCAGGTGCCCTGAAGCTGATTTTTAAAGTTTCTCCTGATCAATATACAGGTGTTTATATAGGCTACAAGTTCCACACATACACATTAGAATGTTTGAGGATAGGATGAGAATGTCACTCTTAATGACTATAATTTTTTTGGTCATGCATTATTTAATGACTCTTTGAGTCCAAGTTTCTTTATTTATAATTAACATTTTTTTATTCATACAGAATATTTTAATATTCTAACATTCTTTAATCTTTCACCCAACATTGATCCAAATAATGCAGTTAAGGTATAAGAACTTTAAATATGTGCTATAAGTGACAGGTTTAAGAAAATGGAAGAAAAAATGAAGAATACAGATGAAATGATGAATTCATTCCACAGAGAATGGTTAAGGCATGAAAAATAAATAGACATTATAGAACTAAAATATGCAAGATAGGAAATTATTAACTAAAGGAATGAGTTTAACAGTAGATTAGATTTAGCAAAGGATAGAATCAATAATCTTGGAGAAAGTCATTACAGCATATCTACATTGAAGGAAAAATAATGGGAAAACGAAGGGCCTAGGAGACAAGTGGGCTCAATGGATTACAAATATCACATTGGAGATGCCTTATACATTATTTGTTAATAGCAGCCTCACAGCCAAAATTGTGTTTGTCAGCCAGGTAATACCCAATATTTCAAATATGTATAATTAATGTGTTTGTCTATATATGTAGCAAACGCTGCCTTTGGTGGAATAAATTGTGCAGAGATAAGATGACACTGACACTGATAGATTTGAAAATATCCTATAAACTCTACTCTCATCCATTGTATGCATACTATTAATGGTAATCATTCAAACCCTGCACTTGATGAGATTATATCAACCTCTTATTAAGCCAAATCGACCATGCTCCTAAGTTTTACTTTAACTTGCTTCTACTTGAGCCAATAAATTTTATCATAATGATGTCTTATTGTAAAAATGAACTTTTTGTTTAACAATGTGCTCTCACACTTATTATTTTGTTTAATTCCTGAATATTTTGACTTATAATTAAGAGTATTATACACAGTAACATGAAGAATCTGGAGAAGTTTGCATAGAATAAACCAGGTTAATTCTTAGGTACTTGAGTAGCCTTCTTAACTGTATAAATGGTAGCAAATAACTATTTGACCAGATATTTCCTTTAGTAGAGCGTAGTAGAACATTCCAAGTAAAAGATTTGATCAAAAGTTTCTGCTAGTAATATCAGTTCTTTTATTAGACATTACCACCTACAACCATATGCAACAATTTAGACTTTGCCGAAAGGATGTTTATAGTAACTGTGGTGTAAGTTACTGTACTAATCTGAAACAATGGGGCTGTTTAAAACCATAAATCAATGAAAGAAATCAAACAAAGTGTTTTGGAGATATGTAGACATAGCTATGAACATAGCCAAAGAATGAGGTCAATGTGTGGTTACATTGCTTTCATGATAAAATATTTAAAGTCACTCTACACAATCTACTTCAAAGAAACACATACTGATGTTTCATGCTAGTTATTAAAACAAACAGTAAATTAGGTTCTAGTTGTTTCTACTTTCATAATCTAATTTATAAAATAAAGTTTGAATTTATTCATTTTCATAGCTTGAAAGAAACTTATCTTTGGAGAGCTATAGCTAGAAATGCTTGAAACAAAAGCCTGTAGATCAGTGTGGATATGGAACAAAATAAAATGAAAAAAAGGAAAAATGCCACTGCAGTTACACCGTGTAATGCCTTTATTTGATGCACATACTGCTAATGTGTCTAGAAACAAAAAGTAAATACAATTGAATCCTTAATGTCACTTTTTTAAAAAGAAAAAAAAATATTTAGGAAGTGCACAGTGAAGTAACATTTAAGTCCAAGTTAAATGGCCTAAGCCAGAGAACACTCTCTTTTATAAGAAATTATTTCTTATAACATAGAAAATACTTTGGTTTCCTTAGATTATTTTCCATTAAAACAACAACAACAACAAATTGCATTTCTCCTTGTTAGACTGCAGAGCTACAGACATAAGAAAATTGTGTTTATAATTCTTTTCTAATCTTTTCTTGAAGAATGATAAACGTTTATTTTTCTCTGCTGAATTTCTGACTTATCATTGAAAAGTTAGTTTAAAAAATATTCTTATTAAAAATATGTAAATGTTTGTATCTGCTGGAAAATTCTTGCATATTCTTGGCAATATCTAACCTCCAATAAGTGATATTTTTCAAGAAGTTCCAGTCATAATCAATCTCATCATCATTAATAATGAAATATTTAATGATTTAAATAGAAATATTGATATACTTAATTCCTTGGCTACACTGGTAAGAAAGACAAAGTTATTTTCCTAGAGCTGTAATTTATGGCACTTATAGTCCTAGTAAAGAAAGCAGGGTATAACTATATTGTAATTTCAGGAAATAATTTTTAGAAAATGGCAAGTATTAACATTAATATGAAATTCTACTACAGATAGTTTATGGTTATGTCATTGATTTAAGAATCAGAGCTGGTTCTATTAAAAAACAACTCTAGTTTTTCTGTATGTTTTCCATTGTATTGAAATTTCAAGGATTTGGATAGTGTTAAAATTAAACGTTTAGCACTCATAAGAACACTTGCTTGAGAGATTCAGCAAGAGTCTGGAGGAAATAAATTGAGTGAATGGTATGGCTGAAGAACGTGTGCTTTGAAAACCGCCCCTCAGCTCAGAAATATTAAATCAGAGATTAATCTAGTAAGTTATGTGGATTTTTGGTATGTGTGTTTATGCATTTGCACGTTACTGTTTATGTTTTTATTTAGTAAAAGTTTCATGTTCATTGTAGAACATAAAAAATATAGAAAATATAAATACACAAAATCATTTTACTTCATCCAGTAATATTTTTCTTTACAATTTAATTTTATTTATTATTTTTCTTAAAAATTGTTTTACAAGGTACAGATAGTTCAATTCCCAGATCCTCCTTTTTAAAGTTTGTTTTGGAATTGATTTAGGTTTACAAAACAGTTCCAAATATAGCATAGAAAAATCTGTTTTATAGACCCTTCATCCACCTTCCTCTATTGTTAGGACCTTATGTAACCATGGAACATTTGTTAAAAGTAGGAGATTAATGTGATATAGTAGTATTAACTGCACTACAGACCTCACTCAAATTTCACTAATTTTTCCACTAATGACTTCTTGCTGTTCCAGGATCCAGCACAGAATACTACATTGAATTTAACCAGAATTTTTCTTTTTTTGAGACCTCATACTATATTGTATTTGCTGTTATAGTCACTTTTTCTTTTCCTTTTTCTTTTTTTTTCTTTTTTTTTTTTTTTAGATTTTATTTACTTGAGAGAGAAAGAGCACAAGCAGGGGGAGAGACAAAGGGAAAAATCAGACTCTGCACTGAACAGGGAGCCCAATAACATGAGGCTCAATCCCTTGATCCTGAGATCGTGATCTAAGGAGAAGGGACTGAACCACCCAGGCATTCTTACCTATTTTTAGTTTTATAAAGATTTATTTATTTATTTTACAGAAAGAGAGAATGGGAGGAGCGGCAGAGGGTGAGAGAGAGAATCTTGAAGTACACGCCCAGCTGAGTAGAGGTGGAGAAAGGGCTGAATCCCAGGACCCCAGATTATGACCTACGTTGAAATGAAGGACACCTAACCAACTGAGACACTCAGGTGCCCCTGTAGGTGGTTTTTGATTTATTGATTTATTGATTTAATATTTTCTTTACCTATTTGAGAGAGAGAGTGCATAAGCAGGAAGAGTGGCAGGCAGGGGAGAGGGAAAAACATGTGCCCACTGGTCAGGGACTGCAAGTGGAGCTCCATCTCAGGAACCTGGAATCCTGAGCCTAATGGGAATGCTTAACTGACTGATCCACTTAGGATCCCCTAGATGGCTTTTTAAAATGAAAACAGCAATGTCTGCCCAGAGGAAAGGGTGCTGATTATATAATTAGGAAAGTGTCCTAGGGAAACAACTATTGTCATAAGCAACTTAAAAAAAAAAGTGTGAAAATGGAAAAACTGGATTTAATATTCAAGAAGAAATATACTTCAGTCAGTCCAAAGATGATGCAGAAAACTTGATGAACCTCAAGAGATGGCTTAGAGAGCGCCAGAAATGTTAATATACTATTGCGTTGTTGCAGATTAGGCTGTAGATGAAAGAGCAATCTAGTGCCGTCCTGGGATGAACAGAGTGAGGAGGGAAGAGGATGAAGAAAGAAATTTCCGTTTTCCATTAAGAAGTTTAATTTGTCTATACTGGCCAGAATTTAACCCACAGACACTTGGAAACGAAGCAAGGAAGTATGTTATACTTTAGCAAAGACACTAGTTTGATTTATCTCTAGACAAAATGTTTTTTCAAACCCCATATCAAGAATATTAAATCTTTTTCCCCAAGTTTATGTTTCATATTAAACTCTGTATTTTCTCTATTTTTTAAAGATTTACCTATTTGAGAGAGAAAGAGGGAGAGAGAGAGAGAGCAGGCATGGGGAGGGAGGGGCAGAGAGAGACAGAGGCAGAGAGAGGCAGAGAAGCAGACTCCCTGCTGAGCCTGGAACATGACGCAGGGCTCCGACCCAGGACCCCAGGATCCTGACCTGAACCAAAACGAAGAGTCAGAGGCTCATTTGACTGAGTCAGGCAGGTGCCCTAACCTCTGTCTATTCATCGGAATATATTCTTTTGTAATTTACTAAGATAAAGGCAATTGAAAATGCAAAACCCAGGAAAGAAAATGATTATTTCTCTTAATCAAAGGGGAAACAAAATATAATGGCCTGATAGAATTCATGAATTCATCCTTAAAGTTCAGGATCCTAATTTTAGAGTAAAATCAGTCAACATGATTATGTTTAAATGTTTGCTTGCTTGTTGGTTTTTTACCAAATGTTTGTAGTGTTTATCACACTGAAAAAACTGCATATCATGACTGTACAACTCAATGAATTATCCCAAATTAAATACCTTTATAACTGATACCAGGTCAAAAAACAGACTATTGACCCCATTCTCTAAGCTACATTTATTCCATCTCCTAATCAATAACCTAAATTCACCCCAAAGTGAACTGCTTTCCTAACCACTAGTAGAATAATTTGCTTGTTTGGCAAATAAATATAATTGAAGTCATTCAAAATGTGTACTTTAGTGTCTGGCTTCTTTCTTTCAATATTATTATATAATATTAATCTATGCTGTTCATATAGCTGCAATGAATTCATTTTCATTGCTTATGGTATCAATATTTTACAACTAGTCCTTTATTTATTTTCTCATTTTTCTAATATGAATATCTGTATAGTTAATATTTTCAGTTATTAAAGTACTGAGATCGAACCCCACGTTGGGCTCCCTGGTCAATGGGGAATCTTCTTCTCCCTCTCCCTCTGCTCCGTTCCCCTGCTCATGCTCTCGATCTCTCTCTCAAAAGTAAAGAAAAAAAAATACAGTAATGCTGGTATGAATGTTTTGCATGTGCTTTGGTTTTACATATGTATGCATTTCTGTTAGTATACACTTACTGCTGGGATTTATCATTTTATACTGTGACTATGTTCAGTACAACAGAAAATGCCAAACACTTCTCTGGAGGGAATATACCAATCCACATTCATACCATCACCGGTATTTTTAGTCTTTATAACTTTCTATTCCTGTGGGGCTATTGACATGTTATTGTGTTTTTAATATGCCTTTTCATGAAGAAAAGGCATATGATGAGCAAATTTTCATCTGTTAAGTTGTCAATTGGATATGCTTTTGGTAAAATGTTGTATAATAAGTTCTTCAAATATCTTCTACATTCAGACTCTCTTTTCTGTTTCTCAACAATGTCTTTTGATGTAGTAAATGTTATCAGTCTTTTCTTGAAAGTTAGCTTTTTTCTGTGTCTTCTTTAAGAACGTTTTCCTGAATCCACAAAGTCAAACCATTTCCATAATAATACTAAGGTATTAGTTGTTCTAGCTCTCCTAGATTTAGGAATATATGATGCAGTTTTTCAAAAGCTATATAATATGTGATATTTCAACAAAAAATCTCTTTTATTTATTAAGACAAATTTTCAAAAATGTAAACACTGTCATTCTTCTCACTAATGTTTTATTTTGAAAAATATTATTTTTATATTTATTCGTTATTCATAAAAGTGCTATTTCTGGTTAAAAAAATGAAATTTTTCCCAATTCTGAGGTCATGAATATATTCTTACACTGGTGTCTAGAATATTTATAATTTTGCTTTCTATATTTAAATGCACAATGCACTTGGAGTTTGTTTGTATGTCTATGTGTGCATGTGTGGTGTGAGTTCATTTTCTTTATGTATATACAATTGACTCAACATTATTTATCAAAAGCACCTTCTTTTCCTGGGTGCTCTGCAGTGACATTTTTGTTATAAATCAATTTTATATATGGCTGGTTTGTTGAAATCTTTGAATATTCTTTGGAAACACTATAGTGGCCTAATTTAACATATTCATAATATTTTGTGTCATCTATCACAGCAAATCGTTTCCCTTCACTATTCTTTCTTAGCAGTGTCTGGGCTAATTAGATCTTTACATGCCCCTATGAATTTAGATACATTCTTTCAATTTCCATAAGAAATGTGTTGATATTTTTATTGTAATTACATTGAATCTATGAATCAATTGGGAAAGAACTCTCATCATTATAATATTGAATCATTAAATTATCTTGTATGAATGACATATCCTTAGGTTATTTATTTTTTAAAACTATCCCTTAATAGCATTTTATTGTATTTTATTTTATTTATTTTTTTTTCAAAGATTTCATTTATTTATTTGACAGAGAGAAATCACAAGTAGATGGAGAGGCAGGCAGAGAGAGAGAGAGGGAAGCAGGCTCCCTGCTGAGCAGAGAGCCCGATGCGGGACTCGATCCCAGGACCCTGAGATCATCACCTGAGCCGAAGGCAGTGGCCTAACCCACTGAGCCACCCAGGCGCCCCCCCTTAATAGCATTTTATAGTATTTTTTTATTTAGAAGTCTTATTGTTCTATTTGATCTATTAGAGCTAATGATACAAAATCTTTTATCAAAGACATTTTAGATGGCGTGATTGACATAAGAACGTCTTTCATGACAGTGTCATTATCTGAAAGTCTTTTATTAAGGGAAAAGAAATAAAAATGAGACTTAATAGTCTGGGCCAAAACACATTGGCTTATGCAAATTAATGAAATATTAAGCCAAAGATTTTTCATCAATTGGTTAGGAACCAACTTACAAAATATAATGTACAATTGTCTTATTTATTGATTATTGAAAATGGAAAAAGAAAGATATCTCTAAAGCCACCTATCGAATAGTAAAATAGAGCAAGAATAATAAGCCACAGTTTTTATAACAGAGACTGACTTGCATGAATTAATCCCAGTGTAAATTTTTGTACTTATAGACCCCAAGCCCTCTGTTTTCTATCACTATGTCTTTCCTCTCTTTGAAGTGAAACGAATTGCATGTTCAGAACAGTAGACAGGATCTGAAGTTACCTTCCTTTATATTTAGTCTTGTTGAATGATGGAGGGAATTGATTTTTAAATAATTTTACCTCCTTTCATTTAGAAAGTTTCCCATTTAACTGGAAATATCTATTTGTGCTTTGTGTAAAAAGGGATGTCCTTTCTGGCTAAAAATTATTCAGAAAACATTGTTTGTTTGTACCTATAGGCTATGTTGTCAAAATAAATTTATTAGTTCTATAGAAAGACTATGAAAAACACAAATAAAGAAAAAAATAGAAATCCTGCCACTAAGATAGTTATAGTTTGGTAGGATATATGATAACAATGAATAATCCCCAAATTACAAAATAAAGCAAACATCTATTAATCAGCCTGAATTGGCATCTCATGGGCCTACTCCTAAGAAATTTTATACAAGGTCTGAGACTAAGAACTAAAAACCAAAAACCACTAGATTTTTTTTTTTTAAGAGATTATTTATTTGACAGAAAAAGACACAGCAAAAGAGAGAACACAAGCAAGGGGAGTGTAAGAGGGAGAAACAGGCTTCCCACTGAGCAGGGAGCCCAAAGCAGGGCTCCATGCAGAATCATGACCTGGGATGATGACCTGAGCTGAAAGCAGACTCTTATTGGCAGAGCCACCCACACATCCCACCACTAGCTTTTTTAAAAGTTCTTCTGGAAAGTTCTTTGAATTGTTTATAAAATCACACTCCACAGTAATACTGGTAGTTTTCTATAGCCAATTAACTATTACAGATGCAAAGTCAAGAAGTTTTAGACAAGGCTGCCAACTTCTTTAGATGCTAGTATCTGTCAGTTTCTGCACTAGCTACTCTGAAGTCTTGCGGTTATAATCTCTAATATTACAGTAAATTCTAAGGCCTTGTATGTGATTAAGACAGTGAACATAAATTTGAAGAAAATTCTACATGAATAGGAGATGACTATGATGTTGAAATTCATGGAGAATGGAATAAATTGATCCTGTAATTTTTTATACAAATGATTAGTGGATGTCCACTTTGTAACAGGAATTTTGTTAAGTTATCCGAGATCAATATATTTTGGTTCCTAAACTGCAAAAAACAAGGGAAAGAATCCCTATGTGTAACAATTATAAACATGAAAAATGTGAGCTTACTATATTGAGGAAGAAATAAAATAATTTTAATGAAGTGGATGGAGTACTAACATATAACTGATCAGTTAAGTTTGATTTAGTAGGAGTAAGGTAAGACTGATTGAAAGAAGATATTGAGGGGCACCTGGGTGGCTCAGTGGGTTAAGCTGCTGCCTTCAGCTCAGGTTATGATCTCAGGGTCCTGGGATCAAGCTCCACATCGGGCTCTCTGCTCTGCAGGGAGCCTGCTTCCTCCTCTCTGCCTGCCTCTCTGCCTACTTGTGATCTCTGTCAACTAAATAAATAAAATCTTTAAAAAAAGAAAGAAAGAAATAAGATATTGAGGGGCACCTGGGTGGCTCAATGGGTTAAGCCTCTGCCTTGGGCTCAGGTCATGATCTCAGGGTCCTGGGATTAAGCCCTTCATCAGGCTCTCTGCTCAGCAGGGAGCCTGCTTCTCCCTCTCTCTCTGCCTGCCTCTCTGTCTACTTGTGATTTCTCTCCCTGCCAAATAAATAAATAAAATCTTAAAAAAAATGAAGAAAGAAGATATTGACTGGTATGCTGAGAAGTCTGCATTTATTTTTTTGTTACCTGTAGCCACAATAAATTCTAGTTAAAGTAGTGCCGTAAGTGAGGTTATATTATAAAACATAAGATTTCTTCTTATTTTTTTTCCTAAATAATTTCCCTATATTCTTTTAGTTATTGAGGTATAATTATTATACAAAAAACCTGGACATATTTAATATATTCAGTTTAATAAGTTTGGAAGTATGTATATATTCATGAAAGCATAAATATAAAGAAGATAATAAGTATGCCTTTCACTTTGAAAAGTTTTCTCTTGCCCCCTTTTATTTATTCATTGTTGTTTTTGTTTTGTGTGTGGTAAGAGCACTTAACATGAGTTCTACTTTCTTAAATTTTTTTTAAGTGTACAACACTGAATTATTAGCTTATGGGCATTGTTTTGCCATAGAGTCCTAGAACTTGTTCATTTTGCATACCTGAAACTTTATGCCCATTGAATCTAAACCCACTGAACAACTCCCAGTTTCGTCTCCCAACTAGAAACCACTATGTTTCTATGAATTTAACTATTTCAGATACCTCATATAAATGGAATTGTGAGGGGTTTGTCCTCCTGTGACAGGCTTTTTTCACTTAATATAATGTCTTTTAGGTTCATCCAAGTTGTTGCAAATGACAGGAATTCCTTCCTTTTAAGGGATAAATAATGTTCCATTTTATGTATATATCACATTTTTATCTATTCATCAGACAATGGACATTTAGGCTTTCTCCATATCTAGGCAATTGTGAACAATGCTGCAATGAACATGGAGTGCAGATATCTCTTCAAGAACTGATTTAAAATCTTTTGGATATTTACCCAGAAATGGGAATGCTGGATCATACTATAGTTTTATTTTTGATTTTTATTTTTAGAATTCTCCATATAGTTTTCCATAGCAGCTGTACCTTTTTACATTCTCACCAACAGTGTACAAGTGTTCCAATTTTCCTACATTCTCACCAACATTTGTTGCCTTTTTTGTTTTTTTATATAATAACCATCCTTACTGGTGTGAGGTGATATCTTATTATGTTTTTTTTTAAGATTTTGTTTATTTATTTGATAGACTGAGAGAGTGAGAGAGGGAACACAACAGGAGATGAGGCAGAAGGAGAGGGAGAAGGAGGTTCCCCACTGAGCAGGGATCCCAATGGGGGACTCCATCTCAGGACCCTGGGATCATGACCTGAGCCAAAGACAGATGCTTAATGGATTGAGACAACCAGGCACCCCTCGTTTCAGTTTGATTAACAATGTATCTCATATGGTTTTTACTTTGAATTTGATGATTAGTGATGTTGAGTATCTTTTCATATACCTGTTGGCTATTTGTATATCTTTAGAGAGAGATTTATTCAAGTCCTTAGCCCATTTGATAATTTGTTTGTTTGCTTTTTGTTGTTGAATTATAGAAGTTCTTTATATATTTTGTATACTAGCCCTTTACTGTTTTACACTAGCCCTTTACTGTTAATGCTTTGCAAATATTTTCTCCCATTTCAGAAGTCACCTTTATATTCTGTTGGATATTTTCTTTGCTTTGTAGAAGCTTCCTAGTTTGATGTAGTAGCATTTGTCTATTTTTGCTTTTGTTGACCACTTTTGATGTCATATTCAAAAATCCATTGCCAAGGCCAATATCAAGAAGTTTTTCCTTAGTGCTATCCTCTAGGCACTTAGAGTTTCACATCTTGTTTATGTTATTAATACCCTTTAAATTGATTTTGTTGTATGGTGTAAGATAGTGGGTCTAGTTTCATCCTTTTCCATGTGACTATCCAGTTTTTCCAGCACTATTTGTTAAAAAGATTATCCTTTCCCCATTGTATATTCTCGGAATTTTTGTTGAAGATCAGTTGACATGTTATGCATGGGTTTATTTTTGGACCTTTTATTCCATTTCATGAGTCTAAATGACTCATTATACTAGCATCATACTATTTCAATAAGTGTAGTTTTGTAATATTTTTTTAAAACAGAAAGTTTCCATGACAATTTTATTATAGCCTAAAAAATTTATCCATGGGTCCCTCGAAGCAATTTCTCATTTATGTCTTTATATTGCCATATTACTGAGAAGAGTAATATTTACTGGAAAAATTCTGGCATCATTCAGATCTAAATACAATTTTATAGTTCCCTACTATGTGAAGTTGGAGAAGTATTCAGCATCCCTATGGTCAGTTTTTTCAAGTAAAACATAAATACTAGTAAATGCTACTCATAGTTTGTTCTTGGATGTTCGGTCTAATGGACATGGTGACCAGTCCATTTAGAAAGCTCAAATTGTAATAAATGAACTAAATCAACTATCATATACATACCAAATAATTTCTCCTATTTTAAGAGTGATAACTGATTTTTTAAATGTCTTCTTTTTATAAATATAGAATTTTATGACTGGTAATAGTATTGTGGTATTGTGAATAATGTTATTATCATACCATAAGCATTTCCTATATTTCAAGCAAAATGATTTTAAATTTGGTACATGGTCTCCCAGAATAAAGATTTCATTCTCCACTTCTCTTGAAGATAGTTTTTGGGATGGAATAACTTCTGGGAAATTAAATTTGAACAGAAGTCAGAAAGCATCTGTTCAAATTTCAGTTGTGGCTTTCAAAGGTAGAAACCTGCAATGCCCTTCTCTTATCTCTGGAGTTTCACATATCACACATTGCCCCCAGAAGATAAAGTTACATATGCCCATGGATTGCCTTATTGTTATGATACAATCATTAGTAATATCTAAGTTTCTGTCTCTTAAGAATTAAATAACTTCTGTATTTTTATTTAATTCACATATTTCTTTGTCTTTTCACTTAGACTCTAGTAGAAAACAGTAATCAAAGGCATGAACTGTTTGAGTTCAAATCCAGTCTCACTACTTACTAGCCTCTGGTCATGGGCAACTCAGTTAATTTCTCTGTTTCAGTTTTATTTCTATAAAACAAAAACAATACTAACCTCCCTACTTCACACAGTGGCTGTAAGGATTAAATAAAATGTTTTGTATAAAGAATGGTACCTGTCACATAACAAACCCTTTATAAGTATTTGCTATCCTCCTCATCAATCATCATCATCATCATCATCATATCCCTTGATTGCTTTGGAAAATATCTTGTTATATAGATGTGAAATAAATATCTACTGGGTGGATTATTTAGTATTTTCTGTCAACATTGGCCAAAACTAATTTTAAAAATGTATGCTATTTTGGGGGGGGTATAGTTTTATATTGCATTGCACTACTGTTTGGATTTAATGGTCAAGTAATAGCCATATAAATTATCCTCCACCAGGTTTCCAAATAATTTGATAGCGTGTAAATCCCTGTACTGATTCTTGTTCTGCTTAGTCTTTCTTGAATATTTCTGTTTTAAGCAATGAAATTGATGGGCTAACATGTATAACTCAGCTGCATTCTAAAAATTAAGATATAGTTATTAGTTATTAGAAATCCCAAATGTTCTTCTGTTCTATCTCTTTTGTAGGATGCAAAGCCTGGAATAGTAGATACAATTCTATCATGTATATCATCTTAACATTTGAATCATACATAGTTATTTTCATTTATTATACTATTCTTTAAAATTCTCTGCCAGAAAATTATTTTGACAGATGGACTAATAAAAACAATGGGTATAGATGAGAAGTGCATTTCATTTCACTTACAGATATTTATTACCTGACTAGTAAATGTTTCCACCTTACTAAAGGATACCTCTCTGATTTACAAAGTTGGATATTATAATATCTTAAAATTTGTGGTCATTGATAAAAATATTTTGAAATTCTGTACTAACAATAGGACTGTTCTTTTAGAATACTTAAAAAGATTGTTGTTTTGTATGAAAGAGAATAGGAGTACAGTTTGTATTAAAGCTATTTTTCTTTAACAAAACAATTTTCAATGCAAATTCCATTATTGTGTATATAGTACTTTCAAGAAATTTCATTCATCCTGAATAAAATATAACAAGCTTATAATTTCAAAAATGGAATCAAAGCTCTTTGAAATTATAAAATTAAATTAAATTAATTAAAATTTAAAATTATAAAATATATTTCTACAATGAAGGACATAAGTTGTGTAGTTTTATATTAACTAATGCAGATTCAGCAGAAGGTTTTATTTAAATTTATGTAAAAGGGGATTATCTATAATTGTAAGAATAATTTCTAACTAAACCCATATACATACACCCACACACCAGACACACATAAGGAAAAAGTATCCTGAGAAAGATCATGAAAAACTCTCTTCTCCTGGAGTATATCATACAGGATTGAAATATGATTGATATAGCATTGGTAATGAGGCAGAGACCTAATAAGGTATAAACTTCTTAACATATACATGTCCATTTCTTATCTTTGGCTCAATATATAAAATATCTCAATATTTCGTTGCTTTTCTTGGATAATACCAAGATGACTAAAACTCTGTGAAGGCTAAATTTACAGTGGAAAAATCTCTGAGTCCTTGTCAGAAAATTATACTATGAGGTAAAATGGTGATAAGCAATATTGTCTATATTTGTGTCTTTAGTGTCGTGACATATATGGGAAAGCCAATCCTTTTGTTCTTCTACTACTTAAATAGTAAACATTGAGTGGTATGAGTGAGTCATGTAGTATAAGAAATCAAGTATCATTGATTCATTATTAATCAGTGAACCAGTTATTTGAATTATATACTTATATTTGAACTAATTGCAAAATATAAAAAGGAATCATGTGTATGACAATGAAGACTGTGGATTTCCATAACTACTAATAAAACTACATAAAAGTTTAGATAACTTATTATCTCTTAAAAAAGAAAATAACCTAATATATACACTTATTATTCTTATGTGTTTTCTAATATCCTGTATAACAGAAATTTTCTCTCATTAGAATATTATTTTTTTGTTTTGTATTATTACATAAATAAAATGACTATTATTCAAAGACATCAGAAACAGTAACTTTGTTCTTAAATTAGATACACATTATTTAGTTATGTTATAGAATAAATGTGCACTTTAATCAAAAATAGGAAGAAATAAGAAAGTTTCATTAAGCTGTAGGATAAATGCTTCAGTCACTGACATTTTTTCCAATCCATAAATTGTTTAAATACAATCAATTATAGTTTATTAACATATTGAGTTCTTATTTGTGTGTAAGAGCTAATGCTAACCTTTTGTGATTTATTTTCCCTTCCTGTGGCATTACTGCAAGGAAAAAGGTGACCTATCTCAATACAATAACTATTTTTTATAGTTAATATTAATGCACTGCTCAGGTCATGAATGAAAATAAGTCACCGTATATTGCCCTTAAAATTCCAAATCTGTATTATGAAGATCCAGCCATTAACTTCTAATATTTTGCAAAGTCTGTATAGTGTACTATTTTTTGGATCGCACCGAAGTGTCTGTGGCGTGCCAAATATGGAACTTTGGAAAATACATTAGCATTCTCATAATATGATTATGAAATGAAGCTTCTGTATTTAAACCATGTGAAATAAGTTTTATAGTGATCAACATACATAAAATGGTCTATTGGAGATTTTTCTCTCAGATCACAGGCAACTATTGGTAACACTAAGAATGTAAAATACTATATAATATTTTATAATTAAATTAAGAGAAGTGTAAATATCATTAATGTTATTAGGGTCATCTCACTGTGGGTTGATAAGAACACATAAGCTCTGGAGAAAATGTATTGTTAGGACAATCAGATTATGCTTTATGGAAAAAAAAAAACAATGCTCATAGCTTATATGACCTGATTTGGAATGTTATATATGGCTTGCTAACTTCTTATAATATATGAATCACCAATTCTTCTCACCATTAGAAAAGGAAAACAAATAAGAATACATTAATAGCATATCTTACCATTTCTATAATTGAGTATACTATGAAATTTATTAGCAAACCACTTCCCCATTATTTTCTTTCTGATTTTTTGAAAATCCTAAAATAGTAACATTACTATAATGAACCTCACTTCAATGAAACAATGAAAAATAAATTGCATTTTAAGTGGTCCTGACATAAATGACTCCTTGCAACATAAATTGCTATTGATAAGAATATTCATTTTCATTGCAAATCCTTTCAAGCATATGCTTAGGAATAAAGAAAAAAAGAAACTTTGTGTAAATTGTGTTTTTTTAAGAAAGGATGTAGAACAGGCTATGAATGTATGCAATCTAATGAAAATGCTATCACTAATGGTATAGATTGCCAAATGGAGTTAACTAGTCTCCAGAAGTTGTGTTTACTGCCTTTTTCCAAAGTGACTTAATGGGTTTTTAAAACCATGTCTTCAGTTACATTGCTCTTGTTAAATAGAAAGTTTAATTTTAACTTTCTACTGATTCCATTTAGTGGAAAATCTCTTTGCATAATTACATAGCTTTTCTTTATTGCAGATATCTTTGGTAAAATTCTGTTATGTCAGTTTCTCTGTATTTAGAGTTGATGGAAGAATTTTTAAAAATGAAAACTCACGTTTTGACCTTAAGGTTTCCACCTTATTAAGGTGCATTACTGGAATTACCTCTGTTAAACAGCTCCAGACTTCTCAGACTGCATAAGATTTAAGGAAAGAGACTGCTTTGTGACATAAAGGATTTTTAAAAACCTTTCTCAAAATAATGTTTCCATATATTTTTATTTTATCCAGTAAGTAGTTATTGAGTGCCTATATATTAAGCAAAGAACCAGAGCTGGAATTACATAGATAATGATAAAAGATTCCTAAATTGTTCTAATTGTAGACTATTTTGTGTTACATGATTTGAGAAATTATGCATATAGAAGTTACAACTTTGTTTTCTGAGCTGTAGTAATTTTATTGTAAATTAGTTATTCTTTACAAAACAATGAAAAATTAAAAGTAACCTATCTCAGTAAATATAATACAAATGTGTCTGAGTCAAAAGAGCATACATCCTATCTCTTCTTTCATATAAAATTCAACTAAAATGATAGAAATGAATAAAAATTTTAACCATACAAATTAAACACACAACTAGAAAGAATGTGAATGTGAATCATCAACTGATGACTTTTTATTTTTAATAACATAGAAAAAATAACAGACATTTAGAAGAAGAATGAGGGCGCCTGGGTGGCTCAGTGGGTTAAGCCGCTGCCTTCGGCTCAGGTCATGATCTCAGGGTCCTGGGATCAAGTCCCGCATCGGGCTCTCTGCTCGGCAGGGAGCCTGCTTCCCTCTCTCTCTCTGCCTGCCTCTCCATCTACTTGTGATTTCTCTCTGTCAAATAAATAAATGAAATCTTTAAAAAAAAAAAATAGAAGAAGAATGAAGGTGTAGCAGTTAAAGGAAAGTTTTGAGAAAACCGTGATTACAAAGAGGGAGAAGAGATAACCTAGAAGAGTAAAGTTTGCCCAGAAAAATTAATGATTTTTTTTTCCCTTGAGTGGCACTTGACTTAGAAATGTTAAATGTGCCAGATGGTAGAAGTAAACTAATTGGTCTTAATGAACAGGGTTTAATTAAAGGTTTATAAATGGAACAGTTGACACTGCTCGTTACCTACTCAAACTTAACCATTAGTCTTAACCAGCAACAAGTATCAACTCCCCAAAACCACTCCCTTAAAAAAAAAAAAAATCACAGATTTTCCAGAACTAGGGCTTCTAATGTGGACCTGATCTGCAAGACCAATCTATGCTTACTGCTTTGAGTTAAATATCCAAATATCAGGAGGAGAGGCAAGGCACTGTTTCAACTGGCCCCCTAAAGGGGGCTAAATATTTACCAGAACACTATGAACAGCCATGCAATCAGCCTGAGATGTAAGATTATACACCTCTGGATCTCTACAGGGGCAGGAGATCATCAGGTAAAGCAGATTGGGATCACTCAGACTGATATCAGAGGATTAAACAGAAAGTGGAGGGAGCCACCAGAAGCGACCCATTGGAAAGTAATACCACAATATGAAAGTGCCCTGTAGGTAGGGACCAGAATTAAGTTGAAGTCTGGTTAAAAGCACTCAAAAAGAATAAAGGATCTTAAGGGGTAAGTGGTAGGATCGGGCAGCCACAAGCACAGAGCTAAGCCCACAGTCCCAGTAAAGTCACAGCTGGCAACCACCCATGCCTGAGAGCCCAGTGTTGACCCAGCCAGCAGTCCCTGAGCCCTCAGAATTCCACTGCTTGCACCACCACTGGGTCTGTGTGCACCCCTGCTCCTATCTGAGAGAGCCGGACACAGGATCCTGCTAGAGGTCTCTGGATCCACAGCATTCTGCAACCTGTGCCACCACCTTCCATGAAGTACACAGGGTCCAGGTCTGAACACACTTGGCATTGGTGTGGTCTCTAGACATCAGTATGGGCAACTGCAGCCACAGGGAGCAATATCGTTTGTGGTTTTAGTGGCACAGGGGTGCAGAGACAATCTGTGACCTTGGGTGACCACTGAGATGGTAGCTAGGAGTTTGCACTACCTGTGGGAGGCTACACTATTCAGTGGTATTTGGAGAGGGGGAGTCCGTGTGTTCTGGACCATCCAGAGGGGAGCAGACTGAGGCTTCTTTCTGAGGTGGAGTTCTGGGTACAGTTTTACTTTGCTCTGACCCTTCAAGATGCCACAAAAAGCCACCAAAGAACAAAAAACTCCATAGAACAAAAGCCTGAAAAACCAGTTTCCACAAAGCCCAGCCCCTTGGTAGGCGGCAGGGCAATTCAGTCCAGGAAAGATTGAAAAATTCAGAGACTGTGCCTCTGTCACAGAACTATAGGATATGTACAAAAACAATTTCAGAAATGGAATTCAGGGCAACAATTATCCAGGCAATGGCTATGTTGGAGAAGACCATTAATGACAACATAGAATCTCTAAGAGTGGAATTGAGAGCTGATCTGGCAGAAGTTAAAAATGCCATCAGTGAGATCCAATCTAATCTAAATACTCTAACAGCTAGGGTAACCAAGACAGAAGATCAAATTAGTGATCTACAAGACAAAGTGATAGAAAAGAAGGATCAGGAGGAGGCCAGGCAAACAGCTTAGAAGCCATGAAAACAGAATTAGGGAAATAATTGATGCCAGAAGCATTCCAAAGTCAGAACTATTAGGATTCCTGAGGGGGTGGAGAAAGAGAGAATGCTAGAAGATATAGTTGAACATATACTGGATGAAAATTTCCCTAATCTGGGGAATGGAACAAATGTTCATGTCCTAGAGGCAGAGAAGACAGCCCCAAGATCAATGAGTTTAGAAAGCCATCTGACACTTAATTGTGAAATTCATGAATCATAAATTTAGACAGGAGGTCTTAAGGGCAGCTATGAGGAAGAGATTCCTTACGTATGGAGGAAGGACCATCAGAATAACATCAGACCTGTCCACAGAAACCCAGCAAGCCAGAAAGGCTGGCAAGACATATTCAGGGCACTAAATGAGAAGAGCATGCAACCAAGAATACTTTATCCAGCAAGGCTGACATTCAAAATGGAGGGAGAGATAAAGAGCTTCCAAGACCAGCAAGGTTTAAAAGATTATGTGACCACCAAGCAAGCACTAAGGGGGATTCCACAAAAGAAGAAAGAACCCAAGAGTGACATAGAACAGAAATTTACAGAAACAGTCTATAGAAACAAGGACTTCATAGGCAACATGATGTCAATAAAAATATCTTTCAATAATCACTCTCAACCTGAATGTCCTAAATGCTCTGATAAAAGGGCACAGGGTTACAGACTGGATAAAATGACAGGATCCATCCATATGTTGTCTATCAGAGACACACTTGGAACTTAAACATACATCCAGACTCGAAGTGCAGAGATGGAGAAACATCTTTCATGATAATGAGCTTCAGAAGAAAGCTGGGTAGTCAGTCTCATATCAAATAAATTAGATTTTAAGCTAAATACTATAGAGATACAGAAAAACACTATATCATTCTTACAGGGTCTATCCACCCTTTGGGAGCAACCAACTACATAAGCCAACTGTTAAACAAAATAAAAAGTCATATTGATATGAATACATTAATTATAGGGGATCTTAACATATCACTTTCAGCAATAGACAGATTATCTAAGCAGAAAATCAACAAAGAAGGAGCTTTGAATGACACATTGGACCATAAGGACCTCATAGGTATGTACAGGACATTTCACCCTAAAACAACAGAACATTCATTCTTCTTGAGTGCACATGGAACTTTCCCCAGAATAGAACACATATCAGGGCTCACAAATCAGGACTCAATCAATAACAAAAGACCACAATTATTCCCTGCATATTCTCAAAAAACAATCCTTTGAAACTGGAACTCAACCATAGGAAAAAGTTTGGAAGGAATTCAAACACTTGGAAGCTAAAGACCATCCTGCTCAAGAATGTTTGGCTCAACCAGGAAATCAAAGAAGAATTCAAACAATTCATGGAAACCATGAGAATGAGGACACATTGGACCTATGGAATATGGCAAAGGCGGTCCTAAGGGGGAAATACATAGCCACCCAGGCCTCACTTAAGAAAACTGAAATATCGTGAATACACCAACTCTCTTTACACCTTAAAGAACTAGAAAATCAACTGCAAGTTAAGTGAACCCCATGCACATGAAGGGAAATAATTAAAATTAGAACATACCTCATTGAATTAGAAGCTAGACATAGAGTAGAACACATCAATGGAACTAGAAGCTGGTTCTTTGGAAGAATCAATGGGATTGATAAACCACTGGCCAATCTTTTTTTTTCTTTTTGAAAATAAATTAATAAATAATAAAATTATATTTTATTATTATACTTTATTAATAATTAATAAAATATTAATATTAATAATTAATAAAATTATGAATGAAAGGGAAAGATCACGACTAACAGCAAGGGAATAGAAACGATCATCAGAAATTATTATCAACAGTTATATGCCAGTAAGTTAAGCAACCTACAAGAAATAGATGCATTCCTGAAAACCTATAAACTTCCAAGACTGAAAGAAGAAGAAATTGACAACCTGAATAGACCAATATCTGGTCACGAGGTTGAAGCAGTGATCAGAAATCTCCCAAAAAACAAGAGTTCAGTACCTGATGGAGTCCCTGGGGAATTCTACAAAACATGCAAAGAAAAAAACAATACCTACTCTCCTGAAGCTGTTTCAAAAAATAGAAACAGATATATAAAATATAAAAAATAAAAAATTAAAAAAAAAAAAAAAAAAAGAAGGAAAACTTCCAGACTCTTTCTATGAAACCAGCATTACCCTGATCTCCAAACCAGGTGAAGACCCCATCATAAAGGGGAATTTCAAACCAATATCACTGTTAAATATGGATTCCAAGATTCTCAACAAGATCACAGTTAATAGGATTCCACAGTACATTAAAAAGATTACCTGGGAGCACCTGAGTGGCTCAGTGGGTTAAAGCCTCTGCCTTCAGCTCAGGTCATGATCCCAGAGTCCTGGGATTGAGCCCTGCATCAGGCTTTCTGCTTGGCAGGGAGTCTGCTTTCCCCATTCTCTCTGCCCGCTTCTCTGCTACTTGTGATCTCTCTCTCTCTCTGTCAAATAAATAAATAAAATCTTTAAAAAACACAAAATAAGTAAAAAGATTCCCTGCCATTACCAGGTGGAATTTATCCATGGGATGCAAGGGTGGTTCAACATTTGCAAACCAATCAATGTGATATAACAAATCAAAAAGAGAAGAGAAAGAACCGTGTGGTCCTCCCAATTATTGTAGAAAATGCATTTTACAGAATACATCATCCATTCTGATTAAAACCCTTCAATGTATAGGGATAGAGGAAACATTCCTCAACTTCATAAAATCTATGAAAAACCCACAGTGAATATCATTCTCAATGGGGAAAAGCTGACAGCCTTCCCTTTGAGATCAGGAACATGACAAGGATGTCCACTCTTGCCACTGTTGTTCAACATAGTACTAGAAGTCCTAGCAACAGCAATCAGACAACAAAAATAAATAAAAAGGTGTGCAAATTGGCAAAGAAGAAGTCAAACTCTCTCTCTTCACAAACGACATGATACTTTATGTTGAAAACCCAAAAGACTCCATTCCCAAACTACTAGAACTCGTACAACAATTCAGTAATGTGGCAAGATACAAAATCAATACACAGAAATCAGTTGCTTTCTTATACACTAACAATGAAAATATAGAAAGGGAAATTAGAGAATCAATTCTATTTACTATAGCACCAAGGACCATAAGATACCTGGGACTAAATCTAATCAAAGAGGTAAATGATCTGTACTTGAGGAGTTATAGAACACTCATGAAAAAAATTGAAGAAAACACAAAAAGATGGAAAGGCATTCCATGCTCATGGACCAGAAGAATAAATATTGTTAAAATGTCTATACTGCCCAGAACAATCTATACATTCAGTGCAATGCTGTTCAAAATTCCACTGGCATTTTTCAAAGTGCTGTAACAAATAATCATAAATTTGTTTGGAACCAGAAAAGACCCCAAAACGCTAAGAAAGTGTTGAAAAAGAAAAACAAAGCTGGGGGCCTCATGTTGCCTGATTTCAAGATTTACTACAAAGCTGTGATCACCAAGGCAGCATGATATTGGCACAAAAACAGACACATGGATGAATGGAACAGAATAGAGAGTCCAGAAATGAACCCACAGCTCTATGGTCAAATAACCTTTGACAAAGCAGGAAAAAATATACAGTGGAAAAAGAACAGTCTCTTCAATAAATGGTGCTTACAAAATTGGACAGCTATGTAGAGAAGAATGAAACTAGACCATTCTCTCACACCATAAACAAAGATAAACTCAAAATGGATGAAAAACCTCAATATGAGGCAGAAATCTATCAAAATCCTAGAGGAGAACATAAGCAGTAACCTCTTCATCACTGGCCACAGCAACTTTTTTCAAGACATGTCTCCATAGGCAAAGGAAACTAAAGTGAAAATAAACTTTTAGGACTTCATCAAGATCAAAAGCTTCTGCACAACAAAGGAAACAGTCAACAAAACAAAGAAGCAACCCACCAAATGGGAGAAGATATTCACAAATGACACTACTAAGTGCTAATATCCAGGATCTATAAAGAACTTCTCAAACTCAACACACCAAAAAACAGATAACCATATCAAAAAAGGGGCAGAAGACATGAACAGACGCTTTTCCAAAAGAAGACATACAAATGACTAATAGACACATGAAAAATGTTAGTCATCATTAGCCATTATGGAGATTCAAATCAAAACCACATTGAGATACCACCTTACACCAGTCAGAATGGCCAAAATTAATAGGACAGGAAGAACAAGTGCTGGAGATGATATAAAGAAAGGGGAACCAACCCTCTTACACTGTTGGTGGGAATGCAAGTTGGTGCAGCCACTTTGGAAATCAGTGTGGAGATGATTATGAAATTAAAAATAGAGCCACGGAATGACCTTGCAATTGCATTACTAGGTATTTACTCCACAGATACTGATGTAGTGAAAAGAAGGGCATCTGTACCCCAGTGTTCAGCCACAACGGGCACAGTCGCCAAACTGTGGAAAGAGCCAAGATACCCTTCAACAGACAAATGGATAAAGAAGATATGGTCCATATATACAATGGAGTATTATGCCTCCATCAGAAAAGATGAATATACAACTTTTATATCAACATGGATGGAACTGGAAGAGATTATGCTGAATGAAATAAGTCAAGCAGAGATAGTCAGTTATCATATGGTTTCACTTACTTGTGGAGCATAAGGAAGAACACAGAGGACATTGGGAGATGGAGAGGAGAAGTGAGGGGGAGACAAACCACTCAAATTTCGCCCAATGCCCTTCTCCTCTTCATCTCCCAATGTCCTCTGTGTTCCTCCTTATGCTCCATAAGTTAGTGAAACCGTATGATAATTGATTCTCTCTGCTTGACCTATTTCACTCAGTCCATCTCTATGGACTCTGAGAAACAAATTGTGGGTTTTGGAGGGGAGGCAGGTGGAGGTTTGGGTGAGTCTGGTGTGGGTATTAAGAAGGGTATGTATTGCTTGGACCCCTGGGTGTGGTGAATAAACAATGGATCTCAGAACTGGAAATCTGTGGATTCAGGGTAATCTCAATCAAAATCACATTAAATACCCAGTTCTAATACCTGGGTATTTAATGTCTGTGTACTTAAACATACCCACATATATGTTGTTATAATATACTTTTCTTCACTTTCTACATTTATACAAATATAATTAATTTTTAAAAATTTAATCTGAATTATAACAATTCATTAAATTTACTTACCAGCTCTTGAATTTTTATCAGTATATCCCACTAAATTGTTCTAGGAATGCAATCATGTTGCTTATGAAAAATAGGAGACATATTTCCTCTTTTACAACTACATTTGTTATGTTGTTTTCTATCCATTATTATCCTGATTTGAACCTTCATTAAGAAAAAAATTGATAATGGTATATACTGTTTGTTCTTAGCCTCAGATTAAAGTTTTGTTTTATTATGAAAAATTCCAAATATATGAAGAATTGAAAGCATTATTATAAAAACCTATATTGTGCCATGTTAACTATGCAATTAATATTTTAATATATCTGCTTATAATTTATACAACTGCATCTCTCTATTTATTCAATTCATCTTATTTGTGTTGCATTTCAAAGTAAGCTGCAGATTAGTAAACTTTAACCCTCAACATGTCAGCATACATGTCATTAAAGCAGAATTAAATGTTTTACAGGCTGTTCAAAGTAAAACTTACTTGTACATAGAAATGCACAAGTGTAAGTTGACTACTAGGTAAGTGTTGAGACGTGCATACATCTGTGTATTACAAATTCCCATGAGAATATAAACTAATATCAACATTGCAGAAAATTTCCTCACACCCCTTGCCTGCCAGTATCCTCACTTTCACTCCTCCATACGCAATTACTCTTCTGATTTTCTTTACCAGAGATTGGTTTTGCCCTTCCTACAAGTTTATATAAATAAGATAAATAGTATGTACCCGCTGTCTTTTTCACTCACCATATGATTTGAGATTACTCTATGATGTTGTGTGTTTGAATACTTCAGAACTTTTATAAATGAGTAGTATTCCATTGTATAAATATACCAAACATTACCCATTTTTGTTGTTGCTATTGGTGGTGGTGGTGAAGACCTGATATGATTCTATGTTTGGTTATTATGAAGAATGCTTTTATGAATATTGTGCAAATCACTTTATGGACATATGTTTTATTTCTCTTTGGTAAATAAGTAGGATTGGAATTACTAATGGGTACATGTATGTTAATATATGCAGAATTATTTTATAAACTAAATGTATGATTTTACACTCCCATGAAAAATGTTTGACAGTTCCAATTGCTCCCCATCCTTGACAACATATAATATTGTGGATCTTTTAGTTTTAGTTATTCTGGGGGCTATATGGTGGCCTTTTACTAAGTTTTTAAAGCACATTTCTCTGATGGTTAATGAAATTCAACACATATAGTTATTATCCTATGTATACTAACATCCATTGTAAAGTATCCATTTAAGTCTTCACTAATTTTTTATTAGGCTATTTGTACTTTTGCTGTTAGAGTTTTTTATATAACCTGGATAGTGGTCTTTTCTCAGATACATGTTTTGTAAATGTTTCCTGGTATTTTCTGTATTCCTTTATTTTCAAAGTGTTCCTTTTTTTTTTATGACCATAAGTTTTTTTGTGAGTCTCCCACCCTGCCATTGCTCTAATACCTGATGTGGGAAACAAAGGCAGGAGAAAAATTATTAAATTTCCTTACTACCTGCAGCCCCTTGACAAGACCTTGTAACAAGCAGAGTGACATTCCTCAAGGGACTCAACTGCCTGGATGTTGACACTTTGCTAAGGGCAAAAGTTAATCCTAGCCTGATCCCTCACTCCCCACCCCCTTCAGGATTCTGTAAGTCAACTTTAATATATAAAAATCATTTTGGAAACTTCCTTTATCTCTAACCCACTTCCCCCAAGATGCATGTTGATAATCAACCTCCAAGAATATGATCCATCGATATATATCTGAAGGGTCTCATGACTAAGGTTTTATTAGACAGTGATAAATGACCTTTTCCCAATAATAGCTAGTCCCCTCAAAGTCCTAGAAACCTTGATTCCAAAATTTCTTAGAGACTTATGCTATCTCTAACCCCCTCCCTATTTAAAAGTATATAATGGGCTACTCCTCATGACCCCATTGCAGCTCTTTCTGTCCCTGTGCTTTAATAAACCATATTATATATATAATATATATTTATATTTAAATATAAATATATATTTATAATTATTAATTAATATATATAATATATAATATTATATATTATTTAAGTAATTAATAAACAACATCTTTAGATGTCTCAAGAACCCTTTCTTGGTCATCACCTTCAAACCCTAATGTCTTTCTTACATTGGTAACTATCGTTTAAGTATGATGCTTACTTTACTATTTTTGTGATAATTGCTTAATGTTTCCTGTTGTAGAAAATTTTATCTCCTACGAAGTCAATCAGATAGCCACCTATACTTTCTTCTAGAAACTGTATAGTTTTAGCTACTATGTTTAGGTCTGTTATCTAAATCAAGTTATTTTTTTGGTAATGATGTGAACAGTAGATGAGGTACTTCATTGTTTCTACACAACATTCACGGACATTTTGCAAATGCTTTTTATAAATCAGAAACTTTCATTTCATTAGTTTCATGAAAAGTTCTAACATTAACAGACATTAAGTAGGAGTTTTAGAAAATGCATATCTATTAAAATATATAATTTTTCTCTTATAATCAATTAATGTGGAAAATGCAACAGGTCAATTCTGAATGGTAAACTCACCATTCTAAAATGAAACCCCCTTGGCCATGATGTATTAACTTATATTCTATTGCTAGATTATCTCTATTAACATTTTTAAAGGAATTTTCTACATATTTTCACAAAAAAATACTGGTCTGTAATTTTCTTTTTTTTGTAATGTTTTTGTCACATTTGAACATTATGGTTTCATTGGCTTCACAAAATGAGTTGGAAAATGTTTTCTCTTCTATTTTCTGGAAGTCTTTAAGATTCCTGTATTTTTTTTTTTATTAAATGTTGTTTTCATTAAATGTTCACCAGTAAAACAATATGAGAGCATTTATGCTTTCTTTCTTATATTTTCCCAATTATTATTTCTCATTAATTTTTTAAATATTTTATTTATATATTTGACAGAGAGAGAGAACATGCACAAGCTGGAGGAGTAGAGGGAGAGGGAGAAGCAAGCTCTCTGCTGAGCAGGGATCCTCATGGGGCACTTGGATGTGGGACTCCATCCAAGGACACTAGGATCATGACCCAAACTGAAGGCAGATGCTTAACTGACTGAGCCACCCAGAGACCCCTTTCCCAATAAACTTAAGAACCTAACAATGCTTTAGCATATGCTTCCCAGAGAACTCAACAGAGCCAGTGATTTGATTTTAAATGATACAGCAATATTCAGGTTTCTATTTCTTACGTGTTTTTTAAAGATTCATCATTTTAGTCTATTTTATTATTTCCTGAATTATAATATTATTGTCTATAACAATTCCTTCCTCACATCTGTAGTAATGATATATTTTTCTTGATCTGTTAATCTTGCAAATTTCTATCAATTTATTTTATAAACAATCAGTTTTTGATTTTGCTAATTTCTTCTTTGTCATTTTTATTTATCAATATTTTTGAAGTATACACTTCTTAGTTTCTTTTGATGTAAATTTATTGTGTTTAACATTCTCCTTTTTTTCCCTTAATTCTATATAATGGATTATCAGCTAATATACAAGTAAGGCTATATGTTTTTCTGTAAGCAGTTTTAGCTTCATACCATAACATGTGGATATGCTTTACTTTTGCTATCACTCACTTTAAAATGTTTTCATATTTATCCTTTTATTCTTTTTTTCTCTCATTTACTTGGAAGTTTAAAAATGTCCAAATATTTGGGCATTTCATTGTTACACTTTTGTCCTTATTTATTTTTTTAATTTCTTACTCAGTTCTACTGTAATCAGAAGAAGAGATTTGAATGATTTCAATCCTATGAAATTTGTTGAGAGTTTCCTGAAGTCAAAGCATATAATCAGTTTTGATACAGGTTTAATGTGTAATTGCGAAGGTATGAATTATGTTAGAGTTGGGTGTAGAGCTATGTCAATCATATCTTATGCCTTATCTTTGTTTTTTAAACTTTAATGCTTGCATTTAAAAAAAAGCACTTTTTTTAAATCTTATCTCTTTATTTGCAAGACATAGAGAAAGTGTGAGATAGAGCATAAGGAGGGGGAGCAGCAGGCATAGGGAGAAGTCTCCCTGCTGAATAAGGAGCCCAATATGAGACTCAATTCCAAAACCCTTGGATTATGACCTGAGCCAAAGGCAGACACTTAACCAACTAAGCCACACAGGTGTCACTGCACAAAAAAATTTTTAACCTTCCTTACATTTAAAATATTCATTGACCTATTATTTAGTGAAGGATTCCAGAATTCTGTTTTCAGTTGTGGTTTTTGTAATTTGCTATCACTTGGTTTAATATTGACAATTTTTGTCTTTGAATGATTATTGGTTCTATTTATATTTAATGTAACTACTGATAATTATTGGTTTCTATCTGATATCTTCCATTTTTGCCAACACAATGATGCATTTAAATATTTAAACAGTATTTTACCCAGGCTCTTTTTTCCCAGGTGAGTGAATGAAAATTTCCATTTTACTATGAAGCCAAAAACAGCTTCCTATTGGTCTCTTTCAGATTATTGTTTTTTAAAATAAGAGAATTTTGAAGATTTTTGGGTTTGTTTTCCAAGTAATATGTAGACTGGCCACAGAAGTTAACTGGGAATACAAGAACCTTCAAATCATGTATGGAGTCCTAATCATCTCTTCTATGCATTTATGCCAATGAGTTTTTCTCCATAACTCCCATGCTCTTGAGTGAGTAGAAAATTAGCTTAACACATAATTAAAGTCAGTAAGCCTTTTTGTGCATGAATGTGCCTGTGTCTGTGAAATAACTTAACAATTTTGTATTCCCTTTTAGCCACCTGTGATTAGCAGCTCGAAAGCTAGTAACTGTCCATTCTACTTACACTCCACACCTGTGCCCACTGGCATTCTGCTGCTTCCATAGTTGGTCAGTCTGTCTTCCCCTACTACATTGTATCGTGGCATGAACCTAGGGATACGTCTGTTGCTGATACTTATTTCTAGGTTATGGTTCCAAGTAACATATTTGACAACACTGGGATCATGAAACTCTTTGGCTGCCAAAGTTCTACTGAGATACATGTGTTCTCTGAACTGTCCTTTCATTTGGTCTACTTTTCATGTATTTGGCTGCTCTTTTTTGTAGTTTGTGGCTTGAACTGTGAAAATGTTATTTCTTCTTTTTGATGGGTTTCAGAAAAAAAATGACGTAAAGATATTTTTGCTCATCTTTTTTTCCACGTAAAAATCAAGAACAGGGGTGCCTGGGGGGCTCAGTGGGTTAAACCTCTGCCTTTAGCTCAGGTCATGATCTCAGGGTCCTGGGATCAAGCCCCACATCAGGCTTTCTGCTCGGCTGGGAGCCTGCTTCTTCCTCTCTTTCTGCCTGCTGCTCTGCCTGCTTGTGTTCTCTCTCTCTGTCAAATAAATAAATAAAATCTTTTTAAAAAATCACTAAAAAAAAAATCAAGAACAAGGGGCGCTTGGGTGGCTCAGTGGGTTAAAGCCTCTGCCTTTGGCTCAGGTCGTGGTCTCAGGGTCCTGGGATTGAGCCCTGTGTTGGGCTCCTTGCTTGGCAGGAAGCCTGCTTCCCCCTCTCTCTGTCTGCCTCTCTGTGTACTTGTGATCTCTCTTTCTCTCTCTGTCAAATAAATAAATGAAATATTTTTTAAAAAATCAAGAACAATTTTAAGCCATGCAATGGCATTTTCTCCCTGCCTATTTAAAGAGGTAGGTTAACTTCTGTTTTGGGAAGAAAAAAAAGAGAAAGATTGAGAGAGAGAGAGAGAGAGAGAGTCAGAGAAAAGACAGATGCTGCTTTGTCTGGTTACATTCTTTTTTTTTTAAAGATTTTATCTATTTATTTTGAGACTGAGAAAGAGCAGGAGGAGGGGTATAGGGAGATGGAGAGAGAAACTCAAGCAGATTCCATAGCACAGAACTTGATCCCAGGACCCTGAGATCAGGACCTGAGTGGAAATCAAGAGTCAGATGCTTAAGCAACTGAACCACCCAGGCACTCATGGTTATATTTTTATTCATCAAAAGGGCCTAAAAATGTTTCATTGTGAATTTTAATAACTTAATTATGACTGAAATACTGAAACATGAAGAAGTTAAACATAAATCAATTTGGTTAATTACTAAAAATATGCAGATTTAAAATAAGTCAGTAGATAAGAAAAGGTAGCATACAATAAAAGTTTTCTACATACTCTGATCCTTTAAAGCATTCCATTTAGTGATGTTTGACATGTTAAATTCCATAAACAAAGAAAGGCCACCATGTTCTTTCAGAGACTGGCAGACATAGACTCAGACAAAACTGGCATTAAATTAAAGCCCACATGAAAGTTCTCCAAACCACTAACCATGTCAAAATTAAATAAATGGATTTTCACAACCTGAACTAACACAGATGGCACATCTGGCATCTTGAGAAGCTCTGCCAGTATCACATATGAGCCATTCCAAATGTTAGGCTACAAGATATATTCATTAAGAGTAACCCAGGGAACACCAGCCAGAAGCATATGGGAATTGCCTTTATCATACAAAATTCAGGTTGAGGTATATGTAAGGAATCTGAGACATTCATACAATGGAGTGTCTTGGATTTTTTTTTTTCCTGGTGACTGTGTTCTTGATTTATTCCAATGCTCTACTGAAAACTTAGAGGCTCTACAAGGTTCTACATATAGAAATGTGCTGGAAAATTGAAGAAGAGTTTCACAAGTTTGTCATAATGTAATTACCTACTTTTTATGCTTTTTATTATATATATTTTTTAATTTTCTGCCTTGTTTTAAAGGACTTAACTTGATTTGAAGTGGCTTTTAGAGATATGTAACATTTGATATTATAAATCAGAAGTGGGATACAAATAAGAAACAACAAAAATAAAATGAAAATAAGAGAAAATTTCAAAAGCTAAGATAATCCTTGACACAATATCTCATATTTGTACATTATTATGTATTGAGGAGTCCATAAATTTAACACAAATAAGTAAAGACCAGTTTTTGACTAACCAAAACAATAGATGGCAGGAATTAAAACAAAATTAGTATGTTTGAAGATATTACATGATTTAAGGACACCTTTGATTCCTTGTCACCAAATGTCTTGCCACAAATAACTCCTTAATTCTTAAATAATAACTGTATCTCACACAACTCTAAAACCTTTATCACCATTGGAACTTTATGCTTGTTTGACTGATATATTCTCAAATAATGAAACATGATTTTCATTAGAGTGGAAGTTGTGATGTTCTCTGCTCATCTTTGCATGCCCTGTCTACCATTTCTATCTTTGTTAATTAATACACGGTGATGTTTACTTAATTTGTTACTGTCAAATAATATCTCTGTAATCTAAGTGTATATAACAACCATTTCTTCTTTAATATGATATTTTATTCCTGAACATTTGGTAATATTGTACAATTGTCAATTAAAATAACACAGCATATTGCAGAGAGTTATGGACAAACCACTTAAAATATATACAACTTTGTAACCTGATTCCAACTAAAAAAGAAAAACACTAAAAATTAATAAATAATACAGGGGCACCTGGGTGGCTCAGTGGGTTAAGCCGCTGCCTGCGGCTCGGGTCATGATCTCAGGGTCCTGGGATCGAGCCCTGCATCGGGCTCTCCGCTCAGCAGGGAGCCTGCTTCCTCCTCTCTCTCTGCCTGCCTCTTTGCCTGCTTGTCATTTCTCTCTGTCAAATAAATAAATAAAATCTTAAAAAAAATTAATACATAATACAACAAATTATGTTTTTAAAAAGGTAAAGGGAGTTTTAGGTAAGGAGATATAAGGAAAGAGAATCTGTTAATGTAATAAGAAAGCAAACAAAATATCAAGAAATAAAGGATAAAAGAGCAACAACATTTTCAAAATAGGATGTATGCTAAACTGAGTCTAAATTTGGCAGGTGCTTTAAGTTGAGTAAATAAGCATAGTTTGCATTCAGTTGCCATTATTGAAGGTATAGACCATGGAGAAGCGAGAAGAATTGTCCTCTTTGTTGACATACAGGTATTGCTGCAGTACTCATATTTTTGCATGATGACAGAATATTTTAAGACAGAACACTAAAGAATCCAGATAATATTACTAAGGAGAGGGAAGAAGAAACTGGGACTTGTTATCAGAATCTCATCTTATATATAACAAGAATTATCCTATTATGTTAATTCTAATGAATACTTTTTAAAATTCTAAATTGTGGGCTATATTATTCTCAACAAATCAAAGTATCTTCCTAAATTCCCTAGGTTTTCTACTACTTTAGTCTTTTTTTTTTTATGTTCAGTTAACCACTGTATAGTACCTCATTAGTTTTTTATGTAGTGTTCAATGATTCATTAGTTACATATAACACCAAGTGAACACCTCAACACATCCTCTCCTTAATACCCATTACTCTGTTACCCCCTCCCCTCCTCCCCTTTAAGATCCTCTGTTCATTTCCTCAGTGTCCATAATCTCTCATGGTTCACCTCCCTCTCTGGTTTCCCCCCCTTCAGATTTCCCTCCCTTCTGCTATGGTCCTCTGTGCTATCACTTATGTGCTACATGTAACTGAAACCATATGATAATTGTCTTTCTCTGTTTGACTTACTTCACTTAGCATAATCCCCTCTAGGCCCATCCATGTTGATACAATTGAATACTATTCAGCCATCAAAAAGGATGAATAGATTCTTTAGTCTTCTTGACCTGATTCCTTTCTCCATTCCCCAGCAACAGGATGGTCACATACCCTTTATCACAGAGGAGGGTATGTAGTTCAGGTCTGGCCTATTAGTATCCCTGTCCACCAGATTTCACACAGGGAAGGCATGGAACATAATCTTGGCCAACTAGTATTGTTTCTAAGATTGTTCTCATTTAACCCAGTGAAGTAAATGTCATTGCTTTTTAAGTCACAGAGCTATGATGTGAATATAAGGCATCACCTTATATTATATTGTGATAAAACCTGTGCAAGACATGAGTACAGAAGGAAAGAATTCATCTAGGGAAAGACAAACAGAACTGAATAACAAATAGATGAGTAACAAAAGAAAAGAAAAAAAAAAGAAAAGAAGAAAAGAAATACACACACACACACAGAGAAAGAGAGTGAGAGAGTGATTCTGGCAACACAGTTTCACTCTTCCTAAAGTCCCAGAGTTGCCACAGATCCTACAAAACTCTCAGTAGTCTTACAATAAATTTTCTTTTTATTCTTAAACTAGTTTAATATGAATCCAAAAATGTTCAGAATGATCCCAGGTTAAAGAAACCCATTTAGTCTCATGCCTAGTTCTGGATCGTTCAGATGAACGTTGCCTAACAATGTTAATTATGATTCTGGTGCTTCTATTAGGCACAACAAAGCAAAAGAATACAACATAGGGTCTAATCAGAGGGGAAAGTTAAGCTATAAATTTGGATCTCCTAATTGATTTTATGCAATTTCTCTCTTTCTAGACATGTTAATGACATGCTAATTATTAATTTCAAAGGATGGAAAGGATAGGCATTTTCTAAAGCTTTCCAAGTGACTTTTTATTCAATTTTTAATTCTATTTTTTATGAAGCAAATAATACATTATATGTTAATAAAATATAAAAATTAAAAATTAAAAAAAATAAAGACCTTTATTTCTTTTTTTAAAAGATTTTATTTATTTATTTGACAGACAGAGATCACAAGTAGATAGAGAGGCAGGCAGAGAGAGAGGGGGAAGCAGGCTACCTGCTGAGCAGGGAGCCTGATGCGGGGCTCTATCCCAGTACCCTGAGATCATGACCTAAGGCAGAGGCTTTAACCCACTGAACCACCCAGGTGCCCCAGACCTTTATTTCTTATCTGATACCCAGCTCCATCACCTCCCCTGAGACGAGCTGTGTTATAAAATGTTTCTTTACAAAGATTACTTCTACTTTTTGTTTTTTTTACTTTCACGTCTCATTGTATAATTTATCAAGACTCAACTCATTTCACCAAAGAACTTAAAGAAAAAAATAAGTGAAATAGTAAAATAATATAATTGAAAATAAATATTTATGGCTTTGTCTAGATTTCATCTTGTTCACAGTCAAAATAAAATAAATAAAAATCTGAAGTGTGGTAGAAAATATTATTGAAAATTGTTCAAGAAGTATTATGATTTAACAGAAATAAAATGTTACACTGTTGTGATATGTAAATGTGGAACTGCAATATAAATTAGGTGTGTTTTAGTGACATGTTATAGTATTTTTCCAAAGTGCTGCACCCAGAAGGACTCAAAAGCTTAGCTGTAACACCAGCTAAGCATGAACTGCTTGGTTTATGTCCATCAATCAAATCACAGACTCTCAGCTCATTCCAGAGCATTCCTTTTGTTCCTTATGGGTTTCCAAACTGCCAGCAAAGGGCAGTTTTTTGCTCTTGTGGTTGCTGTTACAAACAATGGGTTTGAATATGAGTATCTAGTATCACTGACTGCTGGTTACCATGCAGAAAACTGTTCTCTACATGATTTTGCTATTGGCAAAAGACTATTGTTATATTTCACTGAGTCTTAGATACATATGGTATTATATTTTATCCAAAATTGGGCTGCATCTTAAAATTGCTCTTGGCTAGGCAGACTCATGAGTAGTTGATATGGCCTGAGGGTTAAAGAAATTCATCAGTCAAAAAATAACCTCACAGAATAGTGTAGTGACTTGGATATTTTCCTGAAGGCATTACCAAAGGAGCATAACGCCTCCATGCTTAGATAAAGCCATTGAAAGAACATTTGAGAAGGGACCATGGACCCAAATATTTGCTTGAAAACCTTCCTTAGGCACCTGTTTCTCTCTCTCTCTCTCTCTCTCTTTTTTTTTGTTTTTTTGTTACTAAATAGAACATGAGAAAAACAAAATCACTAAAAATATTACAGAAAGACATAAAATCTTACCTTGGAATAAATTTAACCTAAGAGGTAAAAGAACTGTACTCTGAAAACTACAGGAAATTAATGAAAGACATAATGGATGATACAAAAATATTTCACACTTGTGGGTTGGAAGAATAATATTGTCAAAATGACCATACTACCCAAAACAATTTATATATTCACCACAAGGCACATCAAAATAATAATAGAATTTTTCTCAGAACTAGAACAAATAATCCTAAAATTGTATGGAACAGCAGAAGATCCCAAATAGCCAAAACAATCTTGGAAAAAAAATAACAAATGTGGAGGTGTTACAATCTCAGATTTCAAGATTTACTACAAAGCTATGGTAGGCAAAACACTACAGTATTAGCATAAAAGTAGACGTAAACCAAAGGAATAATATAGGAAATTCAGAAAAAAAAAAAAACTCATGCTTATAAAATCAGTAAATCTAGGTAAATCTAAAGGAGGCAAGAATATACAATGTACAGATAGTCTCTTCAATAAATGGTGTAAAGAAAACTGGACAGCTACAAGTAAAAGAATAAAACTGGAGCACTTTTTTATACCATACACAAAAATAAAGTCAAAATGGATTAAAGACACAAATGTGAGACCTGAAACCAGAAAACTGCTACAAGAGAACACAGGCAGTAAACTCTTGGACACTGGCCTTTGAAACATGTGTATGGATATGTTTCCTCAGGCAAGAGAAACAAAAGCAAAAATAAACTATTGAAACTACACCAGAATAAAATCTTTTGTACAACAAAGGAAACCATAAACAACACAAAAAGGCAACCTACTTACGGGAGAGGATATTTTCAAATGATATACCTGATAAAGGGTTAATATCCAAAGTATATAAAGAACATATACAGCTCAATACCAAGAAAAATAAACCCAATTAAACATGGGTAAAGGACTGGAATAGACATTATTCCACAGAAGACATCCAGATGGCCAAAAGAAATCTGAAAAGATACTCCACACCACTAGTCATCAGAGAAATACAAATAAAAAGAACAATAAAGTATCACCCTTTGCCAGTCAGAATGGTTAGTATCAAAAAGACAAGAAATAACAAGCATTGGCTAGGATGTGGAGAAATGGAAAACTTTGTGCACTGTTGGTTGGAACATACATTGGTATAACCACTGTGGAAAAGAGTATGGCGGTTCCTCAAAACGTTAGAAATATAAATGCCATATGAGGGGTGCCTGGGTGCCTCAGTGGGTTAAAGCCTCTGCCTTCAGATCAGGTCATGATCCCAGGGTCCTGGGATCGAGCCCCACATTGGGCTTTCTGCTCAGCAGGGAGCCTGCTTCCCCCTTCTCTCTGCCTGCCTCTCTGCCTATTTGTGATCTCTGTCTATCAAATAAATAAATAAAATCTTTTTAAAATAAATAAATAAATAAATAAATGCCATATGATCCTGTAATTACACTATTGAGTATTTACCCAACTCCAAAATAAAATGAGTAATAATAAATGTGAAAAAATATATGTACCTTTATGATTTTTTTTAAGATTTTATTTATTTGACAGAGAGAAAGATCACAAGTAGGCAGCAAAGAGAGAGGGGGAAGCAGAGTCCCTGCTGAACAGACAGCCTGATGCGAGGCTCAATCCCAGGACCCTGAGATCATGACCTGAGCCGAAGGCAGAGGCTTAACCCACTGAACCACCCAGGCGCCCCACCTTTATGATTTTTGCAGCATTATTTTGCAGCCAAGATATGGAAGCAACTTAAGTGTCTATCAATAGATTAATGGATAAAGATGAGATTATATGTATCTAATATATCTAAATATATCTATGTAGATATATCAAATTTATCTAGATATTTATATCTATATATCTAAAATATCTAATATATAAATACATATCTAATAATATATATGAAATATATATAATATATATAAATATATATTGGAATATTACTCATCCATAAAAAAAGAATGAGATTTTGTATTTTCAACAACATGGATGGACCTAAAGGGTATCATGCTAAGTGAAATTAATCAGAAAAAGAAAGACAAACACTATATGATTTCACTTGTATATGGAATCTCAAAAACAAAACAAATGAACAAACAAACAAACAAACAAAAAACAGATAAAGACTAATAAATACAGAGAACAATCCGGTAGTTGCCAGAGGAGTGGAGTTGGGCGTAAGAGTGAAATAAGGGAAGGAATTAAAAGGTACAAATTTCCAATTATAAAATAAATATCACATGGAGATACAATGTACAGTATTCAGGACTAACATTTTACTTTCAATTGGAAGTTGATCTCTAAAATCTCACATGGCTACCAGAGCAGAGACAGAAGAGGAAAGCAGGAGTTACAAATAGTGAAAGGAAGAGTGTTAGAAATATCCAGACTATGACATGGGAACTCAGGTCAAATTTTCCTCAATTACTGAGGTGAGGTAGATTTCTAGGTGATATTAGTTTCACTTTACTGAGAGAAATTTCACTATCTGTCCAACCACATTTGCTTAAACTTTAATTTAAATTAGCACGTTTTCCCAAGTGGTATTTTTAAGGAGTTTTTCTCAAATATGCTTTGCAGTATATCTTGCCCCAGGTACTTATTACATGTTAACAGCAACTTTTTCCACTTGCTCAGTGCTTTGTCTCCCCGAAAACTGAGACTTATATTCTGCTCATTGAAACTTGTTAATCTGTTATTTTGGCTTATCAGTAAAATGCCACTTGAAACTCTGCATTTTGCCATATGTTAGTTGCATCAGATCTCTCCTCCTATTATAATGGGGGGGTTATACTCCACATGTTACAAGGAGAAAAAAAATTTCTTAGAAAGCCAATTACAAAAGAATCCATTACTAAGTAGAAACAGACCCATTAAATGTCACTCTGCGGTGACCAATAAATATTTTTTGCATGACATTTGAGTTCCAGGAATAGGTTTTTCTACATCAAATCAAGACTGGCTGAGCTTATACTCACCAGGGTTGGCTGGAAGTAAATTCTGAGTCATTGTAGAGAGCCCCTTTCTCTCTCTTTTTTTTTTTTTTAAACAAACAAACAAACAAACAAAAAAACACATTAAGACTCTTGGGGTAAATCATCAGGACTTCAGCCCACTGCAGTTACCTTGGAATTGCTTACTTTCCAAAATAAATAGTTTATTTTAAGCACATTTTGCATCCTTGGCATCTATTTCCTCTCTGTCAGAATCTCCATAGCTTGTTTTTGTTTTATTTATTTTTTTCCCCCTAGTGTAGTTTAGAAGTTTAGTTTCCTATTTTGAGGCAATACCCCATTCTGGGGGCAATCAGGTTTTCAGTGCCCTTGTGGCAGAATATAGGCGTCCACGCATCTGAAACCTACTATCCCCTGGGTCTCAAAATTAGAATCTTCTAGGACTTTCATTTTTCTTCAAACATTTATCTTCCCCTTGTTGGACAACCTTTCTGCTACTGTGAAGTCAGATTTAAAAAACAAACAAACAAAAGCCAAAATCTTGCCATTTACAATGACATGGTTGGAACTAGAGGCTATTATGCTGAGTGAAATAGGTCAGTCAGAGAAAGACAATTATCATATGATCTCATATGGTAAGAGAAATTTGAGAAACAAGACAGAAAATCATAGGGGAAGTGAGAGAGATATGAAACAAAGTGAAACCAGAGAGGGAGACAAACCATAAGAGACTCTTAATCTCAGGAAACAAACTGAATGTTGCTGGTGGGGAGGGGAATGGAAAGGATGGGGTGAATGGGTGATGAACACTGGGGAGGGTATATGCTATGGTGAGTGTTGTGAATTGTGTAAGACTGAAAAATCACAGACCTGTACCCCTGAAACAAATACATTATATGTTAATTTTTTTAAAAAGATAAAAAAAGAGAACTACATCTGCCACACATTAAAAAAAAAAAAATTAAATGTAACTTACTGACCTGAAAATAAACAAACAAACAAACAAGCAAACAAACACAGAGTCCTGTGAATCCTTTCCTAGACAAATAAAGCTTAAGCATTTTCAGCTACTTTCTTAGTGTTTGTTTCTCCAGTAGTCTGTTAAGTTCTTCAAGGGCAGGGCCATAAGTACCTTAATTAGCTACATAAAATGGGTGATACAAAATTATTTGGTGAATGGATATATCTGTGATGAATGACTAATAAGTGAATTCATAAATTAATAATTACATAACCTCTACTTAGCTTATTTGGTACTTTGCACTTGTTTGATAAATTTTATTGCCAATGACTGGATGTAGTTCTTCAGAGTAGAAGATGAAGTAGCTATAAAGTAGATAAAATTAGTTGGTCAGGTGTCATTTAATCCTTTATTATATTTTTATTTTTAATTTATTTTTGTTTTTTTTTTAATATGTATAGCTTTTATTTATTTACCTGCCAGAGCAAAAGAGAGAGCATAAGCATGGGGAATAGCAGACAGAGGGAAAAGCAGTCTTCCTGCTGAGCAAGGAGCCCAATGTGGGACCCAATCCCAGGACCCCTGGATGATGACCTGAGCCAAAGGCAGATACTTAACTGACTGAGCCACCCAGGCATCCTTAATCCTTTTTTTACATTTTTAGATAAGATTTTTTAAATAAAACTTATCCATCAGCATTCTAATCACATTACAACTTTATTATTTTTTTTAATTTTAAATTTACTATGAATTTATTCTTAAATATTCAGATTTAGGAACTTAGACTCATGTTTTGAGAATAATTTGTAGCTGATTGTGAAACAATCTAAAACTTTATGTATTGAAAACTTAGTTTCCTGGCTCTTAACTGCTGTAAATTTTACTAGTTCTGTATTTTTGCTCCTAAAAAGATTCTTGTTTTTTTTCTTAGACAAGAAAAGAAAAATATAGAAATTCAAATGTCACCTTTCTACATTTCTGTACAAGCCTTAGATAAGTAAATGTGAATGAGACTCCCAGTATGAATATGATTGTATAAGCTAAGACATTTTCTCTTTTCATAGAAATCTCTAAATAGAAGAAGGCAAGGGGCGCCTGGATGGCTCAGTCTTTAAGCCTGCCTTCAGCTCATGTCATGATCCCAGGGTCCTGGATCCAGCCCTGCATCAGGCTCCCTGCTCAGCAGGAAGCCTTCTTCTCCCTTTCCTACTCCCCTTGCTTGTATTCCCTCTCTCACTGTGTCTCTCTCAGTGAAATAAATGAATAAAATCTTGAATATTTTATAACTTTGGAGTAGAGAAGTTAATTTTAACTAAAATCCAGCAATAAGAAAAGGCAATTTTGCTAAAACTGACTACATTAAAAAATAGTTCTTGGGCGCCTGGGTGGCTCAGTGGGTTAAGCCGCTGCCTTCAGCTCAGGTCATGATCTCAGGGTCCTGGGATCGAGTCCCGCATCGGGCTCTCTGCTCAGCAGGGAGCCTGCTTCCTCCTCTCTCTCTGCCTGCCTCTCTGCCTATTTGTGATCTCTCTCTGTCAAATAAATAAATAAAATCTTTAAAAAAAAAAAATAGTTCTTGCATCACAAAATAAAAGACGACAGTGAGAAACTTTTAAAAAGATAAAAACAAATGACAAAACAAAACAAAAATGCATTCCACTCATGTGACAAAAGGCTTATTTCCCTGATATACACAGACTTGCTACATTTCATAAGAAATAAAATTTTAAAACCATAAATAACAATAATCCATGGAATGTGAACACAGCACTCAGAATGATCCTTTTAAGCATCAATCATAGAACCTTTCAGGTCAATCATCTCCAGGAGCATAAAAACCAAACTCCTTAAAATGATCTATAGGGTTTTGTATAATTAGACCTGTTTCTGCTGTGCCCTCATCTAATACCTTTGCTTCAGTCATTTTTTTTTTTTCCCTAGACACACTATTCTTTGCAGCTCCTTTAGCACCAAAGTGTACTCTATGTCAGGTGTTTTGTATTTGCTGTTTCTCTTTTCTGGAATGTTTTCCCTGAATATCCACTGAACTTAACCACCTCAGTCCCTTCTAGTCTATGCTTCTGGATTACATTTTATAATTGCAAACCAACTTCAACCTATTAGCTACATATCTCTCTTCTTATTTTTCTCTATGGCAGTAATCCCTGTCTCAAATACTTGCATTTTTAAAATATTTTTCTTATTTTCCTATACCCACTAGAATGGTAAATTTAAATAAGGAAGTTTTATTACTTTGTTAATTTCCTATTTCTCTAGCACCTAGAATAATGGCTGCTACATAATAGGTGTACAAAATAATTCATTTGAATATAGAAAAGAATGAACAGATTATTCATACAAAAAGACATACAAGTCAGGAAAAGCTATTTAATTTCACTCATATTAATGAAAATGCAAATTAAAAATCTATTGTAATACAACTTTTTTTTAATTTTTTAGAAGATTTTATTTATTTATGTGACAGAGAGAAAGCACAAATAGTCTGGATGGCAAGCAGAAGGAGAGGGAGAAGCAGGCTCCCCAGTAAGCAGGGAGCCAGATACAGCACTCAATCCCAGGACTCTGGAATCATGACCTGAGCCAAAGGCAGTCAGTTAACCGACTTAGCCACTCAGGTCCCCCATAATACAACTTTTAAAAATCTATCTGACTGAGAAAAAGATCAACAATGTTTTAAAGACTATGGTTTTGGGGTATCTGGGTCTTTCAGTCATTAAGTGTCTGCCTTCAGCTCAGGTCATGATTCTAGGGTCCTGGGATTGAGCCCTGCATTGGTTCCCTGCTCAGTGGGGAGGCTGGTTCTCTCTCTCCTACTCCCCTTGCTTGTGTTCCCTCTCATTGTGTCTCTCTCTGTCAAATAAATAAAGATCTTTAAAAAAAACAAAGACTATGGTTTTGGTAGGCATATGTACTTGTATATTCCCTATGAAAGGCAATTAGGAAATATGTATCTATGTGAAACCTAATACGTTCAGTGTCTAAAATAATAAAGATTATTAATCCTTTATGTTACATAATTATCTCAGGAAATGCCAGGTCCCTCTAGATGTCACTCAAGGAATTAAGAAGTGCACGCTTACTTGGTACTCAGAGGAACAACAGTAGTACTGATGAGCAATCCTAGTCACTATCATATAGTTATATACATATATACCCTTTAAGCAATTTCATATAAAAATTCATCATATAAATATACCAGCAGATATTTAAGAGGATAAAATGTTTAAAAAGTTATACATTGCAGGAATATTGTTGCTTTTAAGACTTATTTTAATTGAAAAAAATAAATTTATTACAGAGAGAGAAAAGGAGTGAACACATATGTGAGTGGGGAGCAGGCAGGAGAGGGAAAGAAGCAGATTCCCCACTGATCATGGAGCCTCACTTGAGGCTCAGTCTCACAACCCTGAGGTCATAACTTGAGCTGAAATCAAGAGTAGGACGCTTAACTGACTGAGTCACCTAACTTCCCCAGTTGCTGTTGTTGTTGTAACATAATTTAATGGTAATTAAATGCATTATGACATATCCATATAGTGAAATAACACATATCTGGAAAACAAAACAAAACAAAAATAGAAGCTATTCATCCTTAGTATGGGAATATCTTCAACATCTTTTGTAGAACAAAACAACCAAAATGCAGAACATGTATATGGTATGCTATAATTTTTGTAAAAATGGGGAAAACGGTATATATATTTATATTGGCTTCATATGTAAATTAAATTCTCTAGAAGATAAATAAATTATTAAACTTTTTTTTGCTATTAAGGGGAACAGAGATGGAAAGAGGACTCTTCACTAAATACCTACTTATTTCTTTTTTATGTGAGTCACATGAATGCATTATCTGCCAATAACTTTAAATAAAAAAAAAGAACATGTAAATTCTAAAAGCTTAGCCATAGTCTCACCATTCTGAGTCTCATCAAGATAAAATCATTTGTACACTTCTAGCTTCTCATTTATTAACTTACTGATTTTAGGGGTCATACCCTATTATTCATCTCAATATTTACACAATGCAATGCCTGGCATATAAGCTTCATATATAAAGTTTATTTAAATTACATTGAACTGAAAGGAATTGGTTTTCTTCACAAATAGACTTTTCCTAATGTTCTATGATCTCACTTTCTCTTACTGCTCTCTCAAAGTAACTCAAAATTTCTCCAAATATGTTACCTCTGAAGCTACCATTCTTCCTTTCAACTCAAATGTCTGATATGAATAGATATGTAGGTTGCATTATTTTATTCCCTTGATTTACATACATAGATATAAGCCCTCTGTCCTCCCTCTCCTACTCTTCTAAAATATTGTGTATTCTAGACTTACAGTTATATTAATGCATTAATACTTCAGAAAATGTTCAAAAGCCAGTATTTTATTTCTGTTACAACATTTAAATATATAAGCACTACAAAACCCAACAAAAAATGACCTTGGGCGGGGCACCTGGGTGGCTCAATGGGTTGGGCCTCTGCCTTTGGCTCAGGTCATGATCCCAGGGATCTGGGATCAAGCCCCACATCCGGCTTTCTGCTCAGCAGGGAACATGCTTCCTCCTCTCTCTCTGCCTGCCTCTCTGCCTACTTGTGATCTCTGTCTGTTAAATAAATAAATAAAGTAGAAATTAGCCTCATACCAAGCTGTTCCTGTATCAGGACCATGCGTATACTCTCTTCTTTGTTTGGTCATATTGCAAATTCTCAAGACATCAAACAAAACTATATTAAACATAAATATATAAAGCATATCATAAAACCAATTTTAAATGAGTTTTATTTATAAAACTTTAGGGATTTATAGAACCACTTATTTCTTTTAATGAGTTGGAAGAACCAAGATTTCACTATACTCAAGATAAAAATAAGAGACAAACCAATCAGATAAGGACAAAATTAGAGGTCTTCTTTAGTTTGTTTCCCAAATTCATGCTGTATAATTCAAACAGATTTAAGAGTCATTTGAACTCAAGTCAAGATGAAAAGTAGACTTCATCAAATACTGGCCTTCTTATTCTAAGTGCAAAGACCTATCAATGTCTGTCTCTTGGCTACCCTCTTTGTAATAAATGTAGGCTTGATGTATAATGAAAACCAGATGAGGAGTTTAAGGTACAGATGCCTTCTTTTCTTCTTATTCCAGCTAAGATTGGTCTTACTCTTCATAATCTCTCACAGCTGCCAAAAATCCATTTTATCTTTGCATGAGGTGAGGTTTCCATTAACAACTATTAGAGTAGCAGAGGTCAGACGTCCAGTGTCAGATATGCTACTAAAAAGAAGTACTGCACAAAGAAAGTGTCTACCAATAGGGGATAAAAATCATTTCAAAGTGCTTTGTTCTTTCATACTTCTCTTACCTTTATTGTTGACAAGGTAATTTTAGAAGAAAAAAAGGAGAATTTATGTGAGAACTCATCAATTATGGTGACTGAAGAAAGATTAATTGATTTAGAGCTTGCTTCACAAAATGTTGCCAATCAGATTGCTGACATCTTTTGGTTACAAGTTGTAATGATGCTCTCTCTGGATGTAAATAGTGTTGGTAATTTCAGCACTCGGTTACGTTGGAAGATGCTCTAGTTCAACTCATAACACAGGCATCAATGAAAGCAATAACAACCCTCATTTCTATTGAATAAAAAGCTAAACTCTGTGTGGAAAAAAAAACTCAGTATATATAGTATATATATCTATATTAAACTGCTATCCATAAGAGTACAAATACATGTGTACAGATTCTTATTTCATTCACTCATTTATTCTTCTATTCACCTGCTATAGTCCATTCCATCTCTTCATTAGTGTTTATTGAGTGGTTACTATCTATAAGACTTAAACAAATTAGAATTTCTGGAGAGAAATTCAGGATTAAATTCTAGAATTAAATTCCAGTTGATTGTGATTCATGTACAGATTTTATTTAAATTTTTTAGAATAATTATTTATTTATGAGAGAGAGACAGATAGGGTTAGAGGGGTGGAGGGGCAGAGAGAGAGAGAGTCTAAAGCATACTCTGCCTAGCCCAGAGCCTGAGAAGAATCTCAGTTACACAACCATGAGATCAGAGTCTGAACCAAAACCAAAAGTTGGATCCTTAACTTACTGCACCCCCCAAGAGTCCTCATGAACAGATTTTAAAAGCAATAATCTTGAAAATATGGTTTAAGCTTTTAACCAGAGCAAGTTAAATATAATGCATTTTATTTTAGGAACTAGGAAACTGTAGGGTCTAAAATTAGCAGTGAGGCCCCAAAAATATCCACTATATGTTCTGCCTGGATGTCTTTCCAAAGATACTTCACATTTATATCAATGACAATATATTCACAAGTGAACTCTTTATTTTATTTTGCTGAAACTTACTTTCCTTCTGTATTTACAATCATGGTAAATTAGTAAATAATCAATGGTGAATCACTGATTATTGGGGGACTGATATTCATAGATGAAGAAGGAAAAGTATTTTGCAGAAATTTTATTAATTACCCCAATAGTCACTCTAAAATCTAAAGAATCTAAGCTAGAAGTTGCAGGTTTACTACAGTTTACTTCCAATGTCACTTACTTTTTCTCTTCTATAAACTCACAAAAATTTCAGAGATGTTGAAAGTATCCCTTCTTTACTATATATAAGTCAAGATAAATTTATGGGCTCAGTCTGCCTTCTTGAAACAGAAGTTTATATAATCACATTCTGTTTTCCAACCATTCAAGTACAATTGAAAGTATAATCTAATATAACCTAGTTTATAAAGTCAACATGTGCAGATTATTTTATGGTTTTATGGAAAATCTGTTGTAGAAAATTTCTTTATGGTAAATCATGTTGTTGTTGATTTTTTTAATGATATCTTGGTATAAAGTTTACCATCATTGCATGGGGAAATATCTTAGGGAACTGAAAATGAAATATTTTGTGTAGGATAAATAAACCCGCTATTTTTATTCTTGCACTCATGGAATAATGATGATTATTAATATCATTAAAATGCTGTTTAATATTTCATGATAATTTTCCATGTCCTAGCCATCTTTCTGATCAACATTTAATCATGGTTTGCCTTTCTCCAGGCCAAATGGGTATCTCTTCCAAAATGAACTCTAAAAAGTGTCATCAAGAAGGGATACAATCAGTTCTTACTGATCTTACTAAACAGTAAGTGTCCCATCTGATAGTATGCAGTGGAGTATAGATTGGAATTACATAAATTTTGGAGGTGGACAAACCTGGATCATCTTTTGGCTACTGGTCATCAAAATCAACATTTTACTTTATTTTTCTGAACTCCTTAAGTGTATAAATGAAAAATCATCAGTATTTCAAAGGTGGTTATTTTTGTTGAAATGATTATTTGTTTTCTTATTTCCTGCAAAATAGTATACCCCCAATTGACAATTATCTAAATTAATATATTTGAGTTCTATCAAATTAATTTAATGTTTATATTCAATATTATATATATGACAGATTGAGTGATAAAGCAAATTTACTTTAAACAATTATTATACAAGAAATATTATTTCCTTCTTTTCCCTGATTAATTAATAATATGAAAATATATATGTGATATTTATTGCATATTTAAAATACAAATGAAATTACATAATAATTTCTTAATGTTTAGAAAATTATATTTCCTTGGTCATACTATTTTTTATTGTTTTGTGTTACTTCATCTTAAACTCATATTTTAGTGAGGTGAGATTATGCAGTACAGCTCAAGTGAATATTGTATGAGAAGCTTGAATTAAGATCATGTTTCCTCAAATATTTATTTGAAACTTCTGTCAAATCTTAATGTATCACACATTTATCAGGTGACTAAATTTAGTTCTCAACACTTCATACTCTGCCATTTCATCTGTATTATTAACTTTTATTTGTTTTATTTAACATTCAAGTAATTGGACTGAATTTTGAGAAAAGGGAAGGTTATCATAATATTCAAAGAGTTCAATTTGTGATTCGGACAGTCAAAGAAAGAATTTAAAAACCCGAATCAGATGCATTTCATTACTTTGAATAATTTAATATCATCTTTAACAATGAAGATAATTATTGCTGCAAGTAACATAAAATCATACTTCATCCAGAGCGAACAATAAAGACAATTTATCATCTCACATACCAAAAATTCTCAGTACTGGGTGAACAAGGGTGGCTAGGTCAACAACTTCATATTATTATAAAAAATGCAGTTTTTTTTTTTAATCTATTCACTGTGGTATTCCAAATGTGTGGCCTTGGTCTCAGACTGGTGTACCTGGTCTCGGGGTGATTGTTACTATTCTACCATTAACATAAGAAGGTAAAACCCTCTACCTCATGTAAAAGGACTCCTTCTTCCTAATTAAGAGCATACAATCTTTCTCAGAAACTCCTCAAGAGACATTTCCTCCTATTAGCTTGACCACTAAACAAATCACTGACATGGAACCTGGAACTACATGATTGGCTTAGACTGATAGGAATTTAAGTCTAAATCCTGGGCAAGGTTGGCACTTAAATAAAACAGAAGTGAGCCCGACATGGATGACATGGTAAGAGGATCCTGGATAGGCCATAGCCAATCACTACCAGGACAACAAGTTAATTTCTCCTACACTGCCCTTAATTAAATCATATAATCTAAATTTTAATCTGAAACCGCTGATGCTTGACTATTACCTAAAATATTCTAAGTGAGCATTGAGGATCTATTGACATCTCCTATGTGAAACAATTGGACTGCATACTTTTCTCTAAATCTAGAAAATAAAGGACTGAGATATATAATTCTAACAATGTATGTCCCAAAGGAAGTGTTCAGGGCAAAGAAAAACAGGTAACTCTTTCATCCCTTTATATGCTCACTTGTTCTTTCATTAATACTTAAAAACCTTCCCATTTACTATGTGCAGATAATGGATGAAGTGCTAGAGATAAAAAATTAAAACAAAAAATATCTGAATATGACAATACTCTGAAATTAACAACTGCTGAGTAAAAATCAAACAAATTATTATACATTCTGTTAAATGTTATGGAAGAGGTATGAAAAATATGCTATGGAGACATATAGAAAGTGCATATAACTTAGAGGTAAATTTCAGAGGTCAAATAGAGCTTTCACCTGCCAGAAAAGTGGTGTCTGTGAAGAACAAGGGAGTCTTAAAACATGAGTTGGCTAAGTGAAATGGCAAGAGAGACAGTGCTCTGGATACAAAGGTGCATGAGCATGTGTGTCTCGTGTGTGTATGTGTGTGTGTGTGTGTGTGTGTTTGTGTGTGTGTGTGTGTGTGTGATAATAGAAAGTGAAGGAAGGAAAGAGACAAAGACTGATTTGAAGATTGACGAGCACAGGACCCTAAATAGTAAAAAGTAGTGAGTAAGAGACTTGAAGTGTAGAAGTTGGGGCCAAATCACAAAGGGCCTTTTCTATCAGATCAAAGAGTTTGAAATAGAGCCTTGCAGGCATTAGAAAGTCATTAAAGGATTTTGAGTAGGATAATGACACAGTTATATTTGCAATTTAAGGTTCAAACTTACTCAAATGTAGAAGTTAAATTGTGGCTAGGAATAGATTAAAGACAGAAAATGATTAAGAGGCTGTTTTGAGTAGAGTGGATGAGGAATTAGAATTGTCTGAAGCTAGGTAGTGGCTGACAATGAGGTGAAAAAGGAAGGGAAATTTTTGAGATATGTAAAGGCAATATTGCTGGGATTAGGTGACAGAAGATTTTGTGTGGAAGTCATTCAAAGTGAGGAATCAAGGGGACTTGCTAAATTTCTGACTTGAGAAAATTCCTCAAGGGTGCTGTCATTCATGAGACCAGGATATCCAAGAGGAAGAGGTTTGGTAAGTCATCAAAGGTCTGTCATGCACTCAACACCACAATGTACCAAGCAGATTTACTTGCTTGACTGAACATTTCCTCTCTGTTTTCTATGTGGAATAAAATCATCTATTTACATATCATCTGAAATATACCATGTTAGTGAAAGCATTGCTGAAATCTTCCCATCACATCTTCGGTGTGACTCTTGTCTCTATCATGTCACTTCCCCTGGTGTGACATAGCCCACAGCTTGCAGCACATGCTTATCTGGACAACCAGTCTGTGAGCTTCTTCTAGACATAACACTCTCACATTCACGTTTGAAACTACCCAATGCCTAGCCCCCTCAAATAATTGCATATAATAAGCACTCAATAAATGGCTTTTGAATTAAGCCAAAAAATAATATTCTTCATTGAATTCCTTTAAAATGAAAACAATAGATGTTTTGGTCCCAGTGTTGAGTTGAAGGTAAGGTCATTTCTTGCCAGCAGGCTATGACTGACTTTAATTAAACATTTTATACCATTCATCTGCTGCTGGGTAACATGCCTTTTAAAACACAGGAAACATTAATCTTCAGATGAATAGTATAAAATCTTTTTACAATATTTTCTTCAGTTACAATGAGATTATATATTAACCACAATATTTCTGCTCTGTTCTAGAATCATAGAAGAATGCATACTATCAATAGACACCTACAGTGAGGGTAATAATGTGCATATGGTGTGTTATAACATCCTTATGCTAGTTTCAAAAACTAAGAAAATAAAAAAATAGAAAGTGGAGAATGTTATGACTTAAACAATACAAGCATGTGCATTAAGTCAGGTCTTTAAAGGACAGATTTCACATGTGGGAAACATAAGTGAGAGTATTATGTGTTTCACTGTGTGGTAACCCCTTATCCTCCTTCATTTGGTTGACCTGTATCATTACACTGTGGGTGTCCGATATTGTTCTCTAGGTGGGAGTAATAGGAAGAAGGAAAAGCAGACAATGTGTTAACCAGGCAGCAACCTGTACCAGAGCAGAGGAAACAAGGATGGTGCAGCTCTTACTATGACCTAGAGTGTAAGTATGTATTGCTCAGCGTGATAGACTTGCACAGTGATGTACAACGAATTACACTTAAAGAAAAAAAATAATAATAAATAAAAGGAGAAGTGTTAAACTAGAAAACAAGCTTGGAATGTTTTTAGAGCTGGAGAATGGCCAATTTTCCTCAGTTTATTTTCAGTCTTTCCTTTGGCAGACAGGAGAATGGTCAAATATACTCTCTACTCTCACCTTTTCGTTGATGCTCATGTGGGAACAACTTTACTGTTCTCTATTTTAGTAGGTAAGTTGATATGTTTGTACTGTATGATCTGTCCCTGATTTAAGTTTTTTGCTATAATAATTAAGCTTAATAATTCTAATAATAAATAAGCTTAATAACTCTAATAATAAATAAGCTTAATAATTCAGAGGTTTCCACATTTAAAGCACTGATGATTGCAACACTCAAGATAACTGAGCCATCTCCTTCTCTTAAAAGATTCTTCTATTGTCTCCCAAAATTTGTGAAATTCCTCTTTGTAATCTCCTGGACTCTTTTCTAAAACTACAATATTTGGTCAAGGGATCTTATGTTTGTTCACTCTATACTTTCCTTTGATATTTAGATTTGTATGCAAATTAAATACTTGATCTCTCTACCTGCAAATTTCATAGGAATCTCAACCTTAAATTTTGCTTAACTCAATTTTTATCTCTCCCTTCCACATCCAGTCACAATCATACTCTTTCATCTCCCTCATCTAAATCATTTACAAATTTTTAATACTTCAAAACACACCTTGAATACTTCCATTTCTTCCCATTTTCATGCCATCAGTCAAATCCTCATCTGGATTATGTAAAAGAGCTTCCAACTGATCTCCAAGCTTCCTTTTTCATGAAAACTTTTTCATGAAAACTTACCCACCCTCCCATTTTTCTCATGGCAACAACAATGAAATTTTCAAATGATAAATAACATGTCTTCATGCTTCTGCCTAAAATTTTTTTAGTTTCTTTACATTTCTTTACATTTGCAATAATATTAGTTCAAACAGCCAGGGCCAATCTTCTGCTAGCTCATTGGGTATATATTATACAGGGCTTGCATCAGTTCATAGGGTATTCCAAACTTTTTTTCAGCTCACAAATTTTGAATATGCTTTTTGCACATGCCATTTTTCCTTCCTTCCTGGAATGCTCTCCCTCCAGTTTGCTTACTTCTCTTCATTCTTCACATTGCCATTAAAACATTTCCTCACAGACAGATTCTAGACAGAATCACAGAAAATTAATACCACTGTCCACCATTATTCCTCTTAGAAAACCGTTTTATTTCATGTAAATCATTGTAATGTGACTGTGTATTTATTTGTTTAATGTCACTATCTTTTGCTAGACTTAGGACTCAGTAATGAAGGGGATATCGTCTTCTTTCTCAGATTGTTGAACAGTGTTTTGAACATTGTATGATACCAATAATTACTTGTGGAATAATGAGCTAATATTATGACCTTTTATATTACCAGCGTTAGCGACTTCCTTAATCACTCTATAAAACACTGTAAGATTATAAATCACAGAGCATTGTTTAGGAATCATTGCAGATCATTTCTTGTTTAATTATTTGTATTTTTCTTTATATATTGCTGATTGGTAGAAATAAGGTGTTTTTGTTTGTTTGTTTGTTTAATGTTTTATCTCTATGTGTACTCAGGACAACATGGCAAATTATACTGTAGATGTGCCTCAGAAAAACATTTTTAAATATGTGACATCTAACAGGTTTGTGTTAATTATACAATAATCAATTTAGGTACCGGATTTCTGAGCAGATACAAAAGACTCAAATGGTTTTGACTCCCTGATTTCCTTTGTCAAGGGTATAAACATCACCAAAAAAGGAAAGGTCTACATTGAAAAGGCTCCAGAGATCTCAGGTCCAGGTAGTCTTCCTACAAATGGGCAAGGTCAAAAAAGGTCAAGGTCATTTATTGTCATCTGGCCTTGAACCATCACCAATAGACCTTGGTACCAGAAGCTCACATTTGCTTGTGCTGAAGATCTCTGTGGTGAGCTGCTTATGTAAACATATTTGACTATTCTGTCCATGTCACCAGCCCTAACTGTTGAACTCGCCCTTTCCTTAGGCCCCATAAAAACGAGATACTAATCATAAGTTTTACTATTACTACTAAACAATGTTGACAGACTACAAATCATTTGTTCCATAGTTTCATAGTTTGGCCAATAGTCAAACATATAATCAATCCAGGCCAGCTGACACACATACTCTGCAAGCAAGAATATAACTTAGAACATGCATAATATTTTATAAAATTCTTCTATAAATTTGTACACTTAGATTTCACACTGATAAGAGGCAGTTACTATATTTTCTGTTATAATATAGAAGTGGATGTCAAACTCAGAAAAATTATGACTTACCCTGAATCAAATAGCAAAAGAACACTGGAAATCAAACATGTATCTTCAGATATTAAGCCCAAGTTTGTTTGTTTTCTGTTTCACTAAAATTGGCACTCACATTATCTACTTTCTTCAGATGTCTCTGAAATGCCTTTAAAATATTTGATAAAATAGCACCATTGACTATTATCTACACTTATGTTTCTATTCATTTTCCTTTTTTCTATCCCCAGTACCTTGTGACAATTTACCCCATAAATTCTCAAAATTTTATATCTTCCCTACGTATTTCCTCTTTAAATAAAATGTAAATAATTAATTTCAAGTCATCCATCAACTCATGATTTTTACAACTCCTCAGGACTTATTTTCTTACTGTTTTTGTTATTCCCATGAAGAGAAACATTGGGAAATGGAAGGAGTATGAAGTTGCCTTATCTAATAATTTCCATCTTGGAGAATGCATTACATAAATACCGTGTTGTAAGAAAAAAGATTATCCATATTTAGAAGGTCTTTCAAAAAGTACTTGGAGTGAGTGAATGTGTGTGTGTTTCCAATTATTTTATTGATTTCTATTACTATAGTTCTCTAATACCAAGCAGACATTTCTTTGCAAATCTTTCACGGAAACAGCTTCTAGTATGGAGATCTTCATATGTTTTCTTTAATTAATTAGCTTCAAGAAACCAATACTGAATCTTTACATCTAATTTAATTTAATTTAACTGTTATTACTTTCCATTCTTAGGCCTTAGTGAGATGGTAGAGTAGAAAGCTATTTGGTTTGCCTATTTGCTTTGAATAAAACATTAAATATCACCAATTTAAAGAAACAGCATAGGATTTAGAATTAGAAACCACGACTTTCAGTCCTTCCTTTTACTTATTCATCCATTTATATTCATTCATTCATCCATCCATTCCCTTATATAATACATGCAAAAAGAATGATCTACTTGGCAGAATTGTTTGAAGGAAGAAACCAGGTTGTTCAAGCAAAATGTTTTTTCAGATTAAATTGCACTGATAACTTTAGTTGCATTGTTTAGTTACAAATGTTTTTCTTCTTGAATGAAATACAATCTCCATTTTAAGATTGTAAACATGATAAAATATTCCATTTATCACCTTCTTTCTGATATACAACTGAAAAATAGTAAAGAATACAAAAGCCTAATTATATAGAGAATAGGAGAAACAACATTAATAAATGTGAGACTTGCATATATTTCTTGCATATATTCCTTGCATATATTTCTAGACTTGCATATATTTGCATATATTTCTATATCAGATGGAGAGGTGGTTAATGGGTGAAATACAGCAGCAGAAAAAAAAAAGTAGAAAAATATTTCTCTTTTGCCCATAATGAAGACAAAGGAGAAAATAGTCAAATGTGATGTTATCTGCCAAGTCCTGATAACTCAAAAATGGTGAGGCTGTAATTTGCACATTGAAAGAGAAGTGAAACTGAAAAGCTCTGTAAATAAAAAAAAAAATCTATCCTAATCATCTTTCTCACCATAATTTCTAACTTCTTGCTACTTAGCCAAAAAATATCTTGGCATGTTCTTTTATAATGAGATTGATTAAATTATCTTGCGATATTTAAGGCAGATTTTGAGGATGTTAATACCTCAGAATAAAGTCTTCTCATTTAGAAATTCCAAAGATTATTCAACCAGTCCTATCTTTATACAATATCTCCTTATATTTTTCCTCTCTTGGTCTTAAATATGAACAGGAACCCAGAGATTACCAGGTACTTGGAAACAAACACACACAACTAATTACCCATAAGAAGAACAGTAGGAAAAATTTGACATCAGAAGAAATATATAATTCTGGAAAGAGAAAGGAAATAATTCTCAAGAATTTAGTAAATAGGATTCTTCTTTAAAATTACTGAAGTTTAATTAACATAAGTGCTATATGAGTTTCAGATGTACAATGTAATGATTCAACAGTTCTGTGCCTTGTCCAATGCCCATCATGATATGTGTCTCTCAATCCCCTTTACTTATTTCACCTATTTCCTCACCTACCTCCCATTGGCAACTACCAGCTTATTCTCTGTATTTAAGAGTCTGTTTTCCTGTCTGTTTTTCTTTTTTCTTTATTTGTTCATTTGTTTTGTTTCCTAAATTCCACATGTGAGTGAAATCATATGTTGTTTTCCTCTATGTGACTTGTTTGAATTAACATAATATACTCTGGCTCTATCCACATTGAAGGAAATGGCAATTTCTCATTTTTATGGCTGAGTAATATTCCATTATATATAGCCATATATAATATATACCCTCACCATATATATATATATATATATATATATATAAAATTTCCCCACCATACATATTATATATATTTATATAAATGAGTGTGTGTGTGTGTGTGTGTGTGTGTGTATGCATACTTCCCACATCTTTTTTATCCATTCACCCATGGAGGGATTCTTGGGAGGGATTCTTGGGTTGTTTTCATACCTTGGCTATTGTAAATAATGTTGCAATAAACATAGGGGTACATACACCTTTTTGAATCGGTGTTTTTGTTTTCTTTGGGTAAAAATACCCAGTAGTGGAGTTACTGGATAGTATATTGATTCTATTTTTAATTTTTGAGAAACTTCCATGCTGTTTTCCATAGTGGCTGCACTAATTAGCATTTCCACAGTCCCTCATGATTTGTCTCCTCCTCTAATTTCCCCCAACTCACTTCTCCTCTCCATCTCCCAATGTCCTCCGTGTTCTTCCTTATGCTCCACAAGTAAGTGAAACCATATGATAATTGACTTTCTCTGCTTGACTTATTCACTGAGAATAATCTCCTCCAGTCCTGTCCATGTTGATCCAAAAGTTGGGTTTTCATACCTCTTGATGGCTGCATAATATTCCATTGTATATATCGACCATGTCTTCTTTATCCATTCGTATGTTGAAGAGCATCTTTGCTCTTTCCACAATTTGGCAACTGTGGCCATTGCTGCTATGAACGCTGGGATACAGATGGCCCTTCTTTTCACTACATCTGTGTCTTTGGGGTAAATATCCAGTAGTGCAATTGCAGGGTCATAGGGTAGCTCTATTTTTAACTTCTTAATGAATCTCCACACTATTTTCCAAAGGGGCTGCACCAACTTGCATTCCCACCATCAGTGTCAGAGGGTTTCCCTTTCTCCACATCTTCTCCAACACTTGTTGTTTACTGACTTGTTGATTTTGGCCATTCTGACTGGTGTAAGGTGGTATCTCCATGTCATTTTGATTTGAATCTCCCTTATGGCTAATCATGATGAACATTTGTTCACGTGTCTGTTAGCCATTTGTATATCTTCTTTGGAGAAGTGTCTGTTCATCTCTTCTGCCCCTTTTTTGACATGATTATCTGTCTTGTGTGTGTTAAGTTTGAGGAGTTCTTCATAGATCTTGGGTATCAACCCTTTGTTTGTAGTGTCATTTGCGAATATCTTCTCCCATTCCATGGTCTATCTCTTTGTTTTGTTGACTGTTTCCTTTGCTGTGCAGAAACTTTTGATTTTGATGAAGTCCTAAAAGTTCATTATCACTTTTGTTTCCTTGGTCTTTGGAGGCATCTCTTAAAAGAAGTTGTGTGGCCAATGTCGAAGAGGTGACTGCCTATGTTCTTCTCTAGAATTTTGATAGATTCTTGCCTCACATTGAGGTCTTTTATCCAATTTGAGTTTATCCTTGTTTATACTGTGAGAGAATGGTCAAGTTTCATTCTTCTATACATAGTTGTCTAGTTTTCCCAGCACCATTTATTGAAAAGACTGTCTTTTTTCCACTGGATATTTTTCCTGCTTTGTCGAAGATTATTTGACCATAACATTAAGGGTCCATATCTGGGCTCTCTACTCTGTTCCACTGGTCTATGTGTCTGTTTTTGTGCCAATATCATGCTGTCTTGGTAATCACACCTTTGTAGTAAAGCTTAAAATCAGGCAACATGATGCCCCCAGCTTTGTTTTTCTCTTTCAACATTTCCTTAACAATTTGGGGTCTCTTCTGGTTCCATACAAATTTTAGGATTATTTGTTCCAGCTCTTGGAAAAATGCTGGTGGAATTTTGATCAGGATGGCATTGAAAGTATAGATAGCTCTAGGCAGTATAGACATTTTAACAATGTTTACTCTTCTGATCCATGAGCATGGAATGCTTTTTCATCTTTTTGTGTTTTCTTCAATTTCTTTCATGAGTGTTCTGTAGTTCCTCAAGTACAGATTCTTTACGTGTTTGGTTAGGTTTAGTCTCAGGTATCTTATGGTTCTTGGTACTATAGTAAATGGAATTGACTCCAATTTCCCTTTCTATATTTTCATTTAAGTGTGTAAGAAAGCAACTGATTTATGTGTATTGATTTTGTATCTTCCAACATTACTGAATTGTTATATGAGTTCTAATAGTTTGGGGATGGAGTCTTTTGGGTTTTCCACATAAAGTTACATGTCATCTGTGAAGAGAGAGAGTTTGACTTCTTCTTTGCCAATCTGAATATCTTTTGTTGTTGTTGTTGTTGTCTGATTGCTGTTGCTAGGACTTCTAGTACTATGTTGAACAAAGGTGGCAAGAGTGGACATCCTTGTCATGTTCCTGATCTCAAAGGCAAGGCTGTCAGCGTTTCCCCATTGAGAATGATATTTGCTGTGGGTCTTTCATAGATTTTATGAAGTTGAAGAATGTTCCTCCTATCCCTATACTTTTAAAGGTTTTAATCAAGAATGGATGCTGTATCTTGTTAAATGCTTCTCCTGCATCAACTGAAAGGACTATGTGGTTCTTCTCCCTTCTCTTATTGATTTGTTCTATCACATTGATTTGTGAATGTTGAACCATTTGCATCTCATGGATAAATCCCACCTGGTCATGGTAGACAATCTTTTTAATGTTGGATCATATGAGCTACGATCTTGTTGAGAATCTTGGCATCCATATTCATCAGGGATATTGGTCTGAAATTCCCCTTTTTGGTGGGGTCTTTGCCTCATTTAGGGATCAGGGTAATGCTGGGTTCATAAAGAGTCTGGAAGTTTGCTAAGTGTTTGTCCTAGGGTATGCACCTCACAGACACTGCAAGTACTTTTTAACCTTATATAATCTCAATTCCTCTATCTCAACCCTTATAATGTTGCTGTAATTCACTTCACATATCTATAAGCTATAATCATCATATATATTATTACCATCATCTTGAACTAGTATTTATTTTATTAAGAATAAGAAAACTAATAGATTTTTATTTGCCTTTATTTATTTCTTTTCTAACACTCTTTCTTTTATTTATATAAATCTAAATTTCTGACCTATAGTTTTCTTTCTCTCAGAAAAACTTGCAACCCTTTTTGCAAGGTAGTTTTACTGGTGACAAGTTCACTTAGTTTTGTTAGTCCAAGAAAGTCTTTATTTGGCCTTCACTTTTGAAGGATAACTTGCTAGATTCAGAATACTAGGTTGGTGGCCTATTTTTTTTAAATTAACACTTTCTATTTATAATACTTGAAATATTTCACCCCATTCTGTTTGCTTGCATGGTTCCTGTATTCTGAAGAGTTTCTTTTCCCTGTTCTTCTTTAGTTAAGCTTCACCCCTACTCCCTGATCCTCTACTGCTTCTTTCAAGACGTTCTCTTGGCTTTGATTTTCTACAATTCAAACATGATATATACCTGGGTGTATGTTTCATTTTTGTTTTTTGTTTGTTTTGATTTGGTTTTGTATTGTGTTGTGGCTGGTGTATTCTGAGATTCCTGGTTTTATAGTTAACTTCTCTTACTAATTCTTGAAAATTCTCAAGGATTATCGGTTCAAACATTTCTTCTATTTTTTTTTCTTTTTCTGATATTCTTTTTCTGGTCTTCCATTGCATATAGTTACAGTTTTCATAATTTCCCACAGTTTATGGATATTCTGTTCTGTGTTTTGTTTTCTTTACATTTTCATTTTGGAAGTATCTATTGATATATCTGTGGCAAGATCAGTGATTCTTTCTTACCTATGCCCAGTCTACTGATGAGCCATCAAAGATGATTTTGAGTCTTAGCATTTCCTTTTTTTTTTTTTCTAGTTTGGATATTATTAATTTATTCTAAAAGAGAGACATAGAGGGGTGCCTGGGTGACTCAGTGGTTAAAGCCTCTGTCTTCAGCCCAGGTCGTGATCTCAGGGTCCTGGGATGGAGCCCCATGTCGGGCTCTCTGCTCAGCAGGGAGCCTGCTTCCCCCCTCTCTCTCTCTGCCTGCTTCTCTGCTTACTTGTGAACTCTCTCTCTCTGTGTGTCAAATAAAAAAAATAAAATCTTAAGAAAAAAAGAGAGACATAGAAATTATTTATGTAATGAAAGATTTCACAACTTTTCTGTAATGGGCAGCTTCACTTGATGCCATTTCAATAATGATTTATTTCAGTCTACATACTTTCTATGAATATCACCATCTCTAAATAAGAAATAATCCTTGTCATCTAGAACGACTTTGGTGCCTACATATTCTGGGAGAAGAAATATATCTTCGACCTTCACACTAACTGGTTGACTCTCTCCAACCTTTCCTCCAGAGCCTGATTCAACATTACTACCATTGTTTGCAACACTTTTCCTTGAGAGTTTTCTGGAAGCATAACGCTTCCTGTGGTTATGGTTTCAGATGTGCCCTTTCTTTTTTTTTTTTTTTTTCTTTTTTTTTTTAAGATTTATTTATTTGTTTATTTGAGAGAGAGAGAGCAAAGCAAGTGAGAACACAAGTTGAGGGGGAGGCAAAGGGAGAGGGAGAAGCAGGCTCCCCAGTGAGCAGGGAGCCTGATGTGGGCCTAGATCCAAGGACTCTGGGGGAATGACCTGAGCCAAAGGCAGGCACTTAGCCCACTGAGCCACCCAGGCACCCCTCAGCTGTGCCCTTTCAACTAAAACTGAGGCAAAAAGAGGAAGAAACTTTTCTAAATGCCTGTTCTGCCTGACTCCAGCTTGCTGAAATTGGTTCTCTGCTCTCAAACTGCCACAGACTGTGGCAGGGAGACTCACAGTCTGATTGATATTCAGGATCATTTCTGTTTTATTCTTTCTTAGAATTTCCATTCCTTTGCTTTATGACCCATCTATTTTTGCATGTCACCTACTTTTTCATTTAGAGTTCTTAGCATTATTAATCATATATATTTTAAATTTCTGATCTGATCATCCTAACATCATTGTTGTAGATGAGTCTTGATCTGATGGTTATGTTGTCTTTCAGACCGCTTTTTGTTTGTTTTCTTTTGTTTTATTTTATTTTATTTTATTTTAAACATGCCTTGTATCTTTTTGTTGAAAGAAATAATGATGTGTTGGGAATAAGGATCTAAGGTAAACATGCCTATAGTATGAAGTTTTGGGTTTATCTGGCTAGGGGTTAAGCTATATTTGCTGTAGCTATAGGGTTAGAGGCTAAAATTTCCTCTAGTATTGTGTTGTTCTCCCTATTGTCTTTTGTTTTTCCTATAACTCCTAAAATAGGGCCTGAAGTTTACAGTAATTTACCTATAATTTCCTGTTATTATATAGGAACGTTACTGATGTGAATTACAAGTGTGAAGGAAGCAGTCTATATTCTAATGATTAGATCTTAGTGAGCTTGAGTTGAAAATTTTCCTTCCTTCACATGAAAGGCTAGGGCAGGCTGAAATTAGGCACTGGTTTAACCTTAGTTGGTTAGGCTCTAGTAAAATAGTTGCTCTTGAGTACAGGACTTAATAATGATCACAGAGAGCTATAGCCTTATTTAAAATAGTTAATTTTCAGGGCACCTGGGTATCTCAGTGGGTTGAGCCTCTGCCTTTGGCTCAGGTCTTGATCTCATGAGGTCCTGGGATCTAGCCCCACATCTGGCTCTCTGCTTGGCAGGGAGCCTGCTTCCCCTTCTCTCTGTGCCTGCCTCTCTGCCTACTTGTGATCTCTCTCTCTATCTGTTAAATAAACAAAATCTTAAATAAATAAATAAATAAATAAATAAATAAATAAAAAGTTACTCCCCCCCAGCCCGCGTTAATTGCAAAAGGATTTTCTCTCAGATCTTCACAGTGAGAAACAGAATTCTTAGAAGAAAAACCCAGGAAAGAGTGGAGGCCCCCAAATTAGGCTTCTCTGGATGTAGTCCATAGTAAGCCTCCAGGAATTTGTTAATCATAATGTAACGTGTTGCTGCTGATACTGACTTTGGCTTTGGTCTTCTGCTGCTGGGCTATTTGTCCCAATAAGCTGTGATTCTCTGTATATGAGAAGTGAGCTTGAGTTGAAGTTTTTAGTTTCCAAGACAGACATTTACCCTATGAGCTCAATTCTCTGATCTAAGAAGAGCTGTGATTTTCAGTTTATTCACATTTTTTCTGGGTGTGATGATGGGAGCATTGACTTTTAAGTTCCAACCATGTTGTACTAAAAACTAAAGCTTCAGGGACTGCATCTCAAATTCACATTCTCTGCCCACAGCAATTACTCACTGTTCTTTATTGTTGCAGACCTTTGACAAAGTCAAAATAAGGTTCTGGAAAATTGGAAAATAAAGTAATGTAAGATTAAGGAAAGAAAGAAGCAGAAGATAAATGCTTCCTGAATGATTGAATATTAAACCCTCTGTATATAGTAGTAAATTCACAGAGAGGTCTTAATTTACCTACTTCACTCAAACAATGGTCATTTTTTCCTATTTTCCATTAGTTTCTTCCTGCAATATGAGTTCTTTTGTGGCCTTTATTTATAGTAATATTGCCTGCTGTTCTCTTTATGGGCCAATTTACATCTTTTGGGAGTAGACAGGGAAATTTTAAGAATGATTTAGGAACCAGCTGGATACAGTAACTTGCCATGTTTTTTCTCTGCCTATGAAGAGAACATCTGCTAGATATGCTGAGATGGAGTGTGCTTTTGTCTTCAGACTGAATCAAAATCTTGCCATATTTCCATTCTAAAAAGAAAATGTTTCAATGGTGCATTAAAACAAAACAAAACAAACAACAACAAAGCCCAACCTGTAAGTAACAATTTTTTAAGAACCATCGCAGAGTTATGTTCTATTTTAGGGTCTTGAATATAATGTACCATCACTAAAAAAGGGTATGGAGCAAAGCAAGCTGAGCCCATGCCTGCTATGGCCTTCTTTAGGTTGTTAAATCTCCTCCTAAGAAAACATGGGAAATATTAATAATCTGACCAGAACTGTCAAGGATCACATGGTGGTCTTATGCCAAGCAGATTTAGTGATACTTTATGTAAAATAATCCTAAACAAGCTGGAGAGAAATCTGACCATAAAATTGTTACCATTTTAAGGTCACTCTTTGAAATGTAGTACACCCATTAACAGCTAAAGTAATAATCCATACTCTTTTTGATTATAGTATATTACTGATACATGACTGTCACCAACTTTCAGTTCTGCCAAATGGTATATAAGAGATAGACACATTTAACTCAACACATAAATATGATACATATAGAATATTATTTTACAAATTTTAAAAAATAGATACTGATTGAACTTAGTTTTTGGTAACTACTATTACTTGCATAGACTCCCTTTCCCTACCCCCATCATGTATCAGTACTACAAATAGCCAAATACTTCCTGACATTAAAGATATTCTGTTGATGACAATAACCATCATTTACTTTATTTTAGAAAGAGCACACAAGCATGTGGGAGGGGTGAAAGGGGGTAGGGATAATGCCAAGCAGACTTTGCACAGAGTGAGCATGACATTGGACCTCAATCTCATGACTCTGAGATCAAGACCTGAGAAGAATCCAAGAATCAGGCATCCCAATAATCACCATTTTTTCCCCAAGATTTTACTCATTATTTGAGAGAGAAAGAGAGAGAGATAGCAAGAGCAGGAGGAGCAGCAGAGGAAGAGGGGGAACCAGGCTCTCTGCTGAGCAGTGAACATGATGCCAAGCTTGATCCCAGGACCCTTGGGATCATGCCCTGAGGTGAAGGCAGATGCTTAACCAACTGAGCCACCTAAGTGTCTCCATCATTTAAAATTTTAATTCTCTGGTTATTTTCATGTAACCTACAGGCTTCCAGTTACAGAATGGATAAATTACAGGAGTAATAGGCACAACATTAGGAATACAGTCAATAATACTGTAATAGCAATACAATGGAACAAATGATACATTTGTGGTGAACATAGTGCAATGTATATTCTTGTTGAATCACTAAGCTATATACCTGAAATACAATGTAACATTGTGTGCCAATTATATGCAAAAATAATAAACTTGGAATCATAAAAATATAAAAATCACTTCTTATCTAATACATAAGTATTCACCCCAAAATTTTCTCCTCTGAAAGATACTTACATTTCATTCAAGTGGTAAAATAATAAAATTACATACAAATCAATTATATGCATTAAATCAATTTTTAATTTCATCTATACTACCTCTCCTTAATCCAATCTACCATCATTCTTCTCTGATTTACTGAAATAGCTTCTGACTTACCTTTCTAAAATCACTTGTGCCCCAATTTGATCACTTATCCACTAAGCATACTGATTGACCTTTTCAAAAAACATATTTGAACTTAGGACCATCTGCTTAAAACACACATTGTCTTCCCATCATTCCTCTAATAAGACCTACAGGGCTCTACATGCCCTTACCATTGCCCATTTCTCCAGCTGTCTGTACTCAGTATTACCCAGCTTCTTCAGTCTCCCTACACATTAGGCTCGCACCACCATAGTCTTTCCCACGTTGTTCCCATTGTTTGGAACCTTCTTTTCTCTCCTGTTTGTCCTTAGTTAACTCCTACAAATCTTTTAACGAAGCATTTCCTGCTCTATTTCCTCCCCATCAGCATCAGGTCAGATCTCCTATGAAGCATTATCAACTCATACCTCCTCTTCCACTCAACTTACCACTATTGCCCATCTCACCATGTCAAGAACATGAAGCAAACAGATGAATCTGAGTCTCACTGGACATTTAATTGAGGAAGGCATGCATGTGCTGGAGATAATATATTCCTGGTACATTTTTATATGACTGGACATGCACAGGCAGACATTAAGAGGGAAAGAGAAAGAAAGAGATTGAGAGAAAGATAAATGCAGAACTAACACCTTTCTAATTGATGACACATTTTCAGGAACCCGAAATATATATTCATGTTTGCATTTAAAGGCAGATGGTGTTTATCATTGTATTAACATGAGATAGAATACAATGATTATTCATATTGTTTCACATTTGTTTTTAAAAGTTAATACAGTTGACCTTCATTATTTTAGATTCTATATTTGCAAATTCATCTACTTGCTAAAATTTATTTGTAACCCCCCAAATCTATACTCACTGCACTTTCATGTCATTTCTAAACATGTGCAAAACTGAAAAAAAAAAAGAGAAAAAGGGTGTCACCTGACATGGCCATTCCTGCCTGAAGTCAAATAAAGAGACTCTCTACCTGCTTGTTTCAGTTCCATTCAGAAATGACCAGAGGAGGGCGCCTGGGTGGCTCAGTTGGTTAAGCCGCTGCCTTCAGCTCAGGTCATGATCTCGGGGTCCTGGGATCGAGTCCCACATCAGGCTCTCTGCTCAGCAGGAGCCTGCTTCCTCCTCTCTCTCTCTCTGCCTGCCTCTCTGCCTACTCTCAAATAAATAAAAAAAAATCTTTAAAAAAAAAAAAAAAAAAAGAAATGACCAGAGGAAGGAAATAGTAGGAGGTAGTGCAGTATAGTGTAAGAAGCTGTTGCTCCAGGACCAGCTAGTGGACCTTGAATCTCAACTCTGGGACTTCTGAGTTGGGTGGCCTCAAACAAGTAACTTAACACTACTGAATCTACTTTTCTCTTTTGTTAAAGAAAGAAAATAGCATTTACCAGAATGAGTTGATGATTTGTTATGATTTAATCATTTAAATATTTACTAATTCAATATTCTTGGCAACTTTCTAGAACAGAATTAACATGAATGATAATTGGCTGTACATTAAAAATTAAATGTAAATAAAATTTATAGACTTTTGAAATAAGAATTCCATAGAGTAATACTGAAAATTGATGGTCTTAAACAAAGTCCTTAATTTAAAGTGAAAAATTTTTACCCACAAAGATTAAAACAATGTTCTAAAGTAGTACAGCTATTCCCTGAGATAAATATATCTAGAACTCAGATATACTGATTCTTTCAGAGTACTAAACGTTTCACAAAATTATACAGATTCTATTTCTCTGTTTCTTTGTCTCTCTTCCAGAAAGTGACATCTGAAGTAAAAATTGAATAAAGAAAGAAAAGACATCAAAATGCAATAGCTAATATTTGAGGGAAAATAGTAATAGTGGTTTCTTATTTTCTAGAAGTCCTGTTTGTTTTCATACAAAATGGATATGTAGCATCTATCCTGAAATGTTGTTATTGTAAGGGTTAAATAAAAGGATCATTTTGTAATTTAATCCACATTTCTAAGTAGTAATGGAGAAAGTCTGAGATTAATTAATCTGCTATATAAAACTCTGTTTAAAAAACATAGCAACCCAGGAACAATGTTGGATTTGAACAGAATTTAAAATCTTGCAACTCAATTTGTAAGATTATCAGATCTGGCAAGATTTTCTCATAAAAATGGTTATTATGGGCCAAAATATTAAATTTTAATGCAGAGTTATTTTTCTTTGTTTTTAACAAGCTGCCTTCAACTAGAAAATGAATGTTCACTCACTTTTTTCCCAGTTTTTAGACAGTATTAAGAAAACAACCTTCTAGTAAAAAGCTAAAATCATATTTGATCAATTCCTCTCTATTGTGGGGCTTGACATAAGAAATCTTACAACACACTTACCTGTCTCCAAACCTATCATCTTTGGCCCAGTACATGATCACCTGCAATAAAGATCATGTTTCTCAGCCTCCCTTACAGCTAGTTGTAGCCTCATATTAAAATTCTGGTTACTGGATTTTAAAAGAAGTGTTAGGTGGCATCTTGTCAAAGATCTCAAAAAAAAAGTGGGGGGGGGCAAGAAAACAAGGGAAAAAGGAAGGAAAGAAAAGGAAAAGAAAGGGGGGACAGGAAAGGAAAAGCTGGTGAAAGCTGTTGCAGATTCTCCATCCCTTATCCTCTCTTTTGTCCAACCTCCTTGAAAGTGGTATATGGAGACATGACCAGTTCCATGGCCATTTAAACAGTGTGATTACATAGGATCTGATGCTCAGAAGGGCCCCACACTTGATTAATTGCCCTGCTGTAGCCCTCATTAAATCTTTAATTGTATCTTTGAGCTTATTTTCTGTAAGTGAATTCCTGTGGGACAATGAAGGATGTGTTTGAGCAGAAGAGGTACATGCAATATACATTTCAGATGTTCATTGTTTCCTCATGTATAGAATTCCCAATTAACTATGGGTGAGACGTTCAGGGGACTATGTGGAGAAGATCAGTGATGCAAATTCAGTACAAAGTTAACATGTTACACGTTTGAGTGAGCTAGTAAAGAATGCTGTCAGTTCTGAAAGATCATATTTGTATTTGAAGAACTCCCTTCAAATTTACAAAGAAGACAGTAGCATTCTAAAAAGCATGAAGAACCAGAGAACTCCTTCCTATCCTTTCTTACTTGTGTCATTTCCTTGTGTTATCCAAACACTTAGGCTGAAAACAATGATTTGAAAGGAAAGGAGAAAGTAAGGCAACCTTTACTTCTTTCTCCTTTCAGTCTTCCCTCTGTTTTTAGTAAAGGTACAGTGTTTTGATAGATCATGCACATGTAAAAAGTGGGAAAAACCATCTGAGTCAGTTTTGTGTAATATTTCCAGCACTCTGGATGTAAGAGGTATAAAATATGAATTGTCTTTTGGTGACTACATATATGAGTTAAATGTTTTTATACCTGCATCTAAAAATAGCACTGCATAATATAAAGGTAACTGATAAAATCCATGCTAATAATTTTTTTTTTACTTGTCTTTATTTAGAAGAGGATTAATAGCAAATAAAAAACACACTCTAATAAGCTGAGAGAGATACTGCAAAAGAAAAAAGGAGAAAAGAAGGAATTTTATGTTTTAGTAACTTTCACTGCATCGTTTCCTGTTTTTTGAAAAAGGATCCCCATATTTTCATTTTGCACTGTGCCCCAGAAATTCTATAGCTGGCTCCACATGGAGGTGATGGTAGAAATCATTCTCAGTCCATGAGACTGGGGGCCAAACACTAGCAGTGGCAGAAGGAAAGCTGGAAGCAGGCTGGGTTCCATATGACTGCCAAGAATTATAAACCAGCCATGAGCTGTTCACATCCAGATTTCCCAGAATGAGAAATAAACTACTATCATGTTTAACCAACCATTTAGAGGAGGTTCTGTTATTCTGTAACTCATACCAACACTGAATTGAATAAAAGGAGTTTTAAAAGGAGCAGAACTGATTGTCATATATTTTAAATTATAGAAACCATCCTATGGTGAAGACAAAAAAAAAATATATCTTCTTTACAAGAAAAATGGCCACAGAGATAAGTGACTAGATGCATAATGTGACTTAAGTGATAGGTTAGCTATCCTGAATTTGTGCATGTTCTGTTATACTTTGATTTGTTTTTACAAAATATAAATGGCCCTGAACAAAACAATTTACTTGGGTGTGGATCCTTGGATTAGATTAAATTACTATTATCTTCTTTACATCAAAGACATATATTTTATGTTCATATTATTTGAACATATTGATAACACAGGGAAAACCACTACAGAAATTAAGTGAGATCTAAGGCATTGTCCTGGTGCTAAAAATAATATCTTCTAGTGAGAAACAGGAAGGGAAATATCTTGATACTTGCAAAGCAGAATGAATTCTTGTTACTTTGGTGATACAAAGAACATGTTACAGGAATAACTCTTACAAATAAGGGAATCAGAGAAATTATGTGGGTCAGTAGTATTAGAGGTGCCAATTATAGGGTTAATGAGATTCTATAGGAAGAAAAAAAGAACAGAATTTGCAAACTAAAATAAGCCATAGGATGATGTGCAGTTATGATGTTCATCAGCCAGAGAAAACCTGGTCATATTTACAAAAGTGAACTTGTTTGGACTTAGCTATTTAATTTTTTCCTTTGACTTCAAGACAGATTACTAGCTCAGAATATAAAACCGTGGTATGTGGAAACTGGCACTTCTAGAAAATATCAAATGCATGGATAAGAATGGAATTTAAATAGCTGAATATTTGGGATATTATTTTCTTTAATTAAAATATAGCAAACATAACCACAAAATGAAGTGGAGGGGTAATGCAGTAGCATATTTCTTTGATGATTTAAAGAAAGAAATACCATGATCCAGTAACACTTAGAAATATATCTCAAATACTACTGAAAATAGATTAAAGGAGAAATGGGAATGAGCTAGACTAATTAGGCTTGTATATTCAATAACCTAGATAAAAGATAATAGGGTTGGCTTAGAAGAGTTCAATGGAAATAAAATTGAGGAAATTTAAAATAACAATAAATTTCAAAAGAAATTGAAGTTTACGGAAATAAATACATTCATGTAATGATTTCTGTATCCTCTCTCATGGAAACATATTGTAAACACAACCAGATACTGAGTGATCAAAATTGTTGTATAAAGAAATAAAGCAGCAGATAATAAATTAAATAATAAATAAATAAATAGCACTTCAGCTCCTTAATGTCAATTTCTTTTTCCCTAAAATAATTCTTGACAAATGTTATGTTTTCCAGCTAAAAACCAACTGTCCTGAATGAAATATAGGTATAGGTCTATGTTTGTAAGTCAGGGCTTGACTTTTCAATTAAGGTAAAGATAATAACGTTTGTGCTCCATGAATCAAACAAAGTACAAATCAAACTTCTCCTAATAAAATTAGACTCAATATTAGCTTTTGCAATGATGTGGAGGGACAAGAGGCCGGACACTAAACTTTGTTGAGTTCCTACTATCTGCCAGGCCTGTGTTTGTGTTTTATATTCATTATCTCTTTTATCCTCCCCAAAACACTGTGAGGGTAGATACTACCTCATTTTATAGACCAGAAAACAATCTGGTTTAGTGAAATGGAGTTAGTTGCCCAAGGTCACATAACTAGGAAATGCATTTAATTCTAAATCTGTCTGTTACAGTGGAAAGAGTTGCTGTGGAAGCACACTGCCATCCAGGCAGAGCGACCAGCATTAATCATCTGTGGAAGAGCTTGTGAAGTCTTAAATGGATCAAGTTTGTGAAGAATAAAAAGGTCTTGTTATTTCATCTAAAACTTTAATCAAGTTTCAATATGCACTACCGACCCTAGCAACCAGTGAGTTCCACATGAAGCCAATGGAAAAAGAGATCATGAAGACAGATGGAGCCTTTGGATCCATGCGCGATTATTGCCTTATGGTCTTTTATATGATCCCTGTAAAATAGGTCAGCTTAGCTGTCTTACTCAGATGAAAATGTAATAAATGTTTACACAATTCATCACTTAAAGAACCTAAATTTAATTTCCTACTTGGACTCCTGTCTTTAATAAAAATATGGAAGAAACAGCCTGTGTTATTTACCTCTTGAGAATGACAAGTTATAAAGTGAGATCTTTGAGATAGTAAGTGTACTTGTTTCCAAAGCTTTTTTTTTTCAAATCACTGCAGTTGTCGCAGTCATCAGTATGGAATGATTTGACTAGATGATCGATCTTGCCTATTTATCAACCAGCTTCATTAGAAAAGGTCATCAAAAATTGCACAGTCTGTCATTATAGTGGCTTGGTATAAAAACATTCTTATGATCATATCTTAATAAAATGACATTTAATTGACCTTTAAAGGAATAGCAAGTTTTGTAATATAGTGACTGCAATTTCAACTTTTTTTTTTTAACAGAAGGGAAAGAATCAGAGGTTTCATAGTGAATCTTAAATTACCCAAAGCATCTTATATTGGCAAGTTATGATGAATTTTGAGGGCTTCACACCTTTCAGAGGCCTTTATCTATCTTCTGCTAATTGAAACTTCAGTGTTTACATTTTCTTCTTTTTCTTTACTGTAATTTAACTTTTATCTCTAAAAACAATCCTTGGCTATTAAGATATTTATATTCAAATATAACTTACTATATTAAGTCTCCCATTTGAGAGAGTTGTGTGGAGTGCACTAATAATGAGTGATTTCATAAAAAGAAAGAACATTTAAAATTAAGTAGAATACAATAAAGGTAAAGAACTAATAGATAAAATATCTCTGAAATAATGTTAATAACAGAATCTGTCCATATCATAATTTTAACTAGAGATTCTCTGTTATCTTTTAATAAAAGAATATGAATCCTTAGTTACTCAGATTTATTTCATTTCATTTTGAATTATTTTAACAAAGATAATGTCTTAAAGGTATAGGAGAATTGACAACTACAAGTACAAAATGTGACTTTAAGTGAATATTCCTGAAGAAATTTATTTTCCTTGTGCTTAAACACTTTTAGGTATAAATAAACATAGTAGCAGTTAATTGCATGTGTATGTTTTATGCATTAGCAGAGATTCACTTTAAAAGGGGGAAAAGTAAATGATAGTTACATAACGGACATGAAAGAGAAAAAATAAAAACTGTTCTTGGAGTTAGATACTTAGTTATTGCAGCTGAAGAGGGAATAGGCAAAATGCCAGTCTCCTAGTCTTTCCCAGAAAGACGTCTGACTGCATACTTTACAAGTATTGACTGTAACTTGCTTTTCTTTGTGTATCAATAGCTCCATTTGGGGGACTTTCTTCATCTCTTTAAAAGAAATGGTTTCCTCAATGTTTTGTGACACATTTTTGTCCATAAATCCCATTCATCTTTCTGTCATGTTTATTATCTGCCCCTCTGATACCTACCAAGAAAAGAAAACATTCTTTGCAACAGTGGTTCCAAAGTGTCCCCCTACCTCTGGTCCAAGTAGCTACCTAGGACACTACTTTGCTTCTCTAGCATCCAAATTAGAATTAGAACTTTCAGTTTTAGTCTAGGAGTCTGTTTAGACAGTTTTCCAGAGATAGGGGCAGAAGGATGGCAGAGAGTCCTACCTAGCTGGTCCAAGTGCCACTCCCAAACTGTCATCTGAAGAGTGCCCCAGGGTCCCCTTCTTGTGTTTTCTCAGGGTGAAATTAGAGCTCCTAAGAACCACTCCTACCTGTTCCAACATGTGCCATAGTCTTCACTATTTGTAATTGACTGTGGTCTTACCTGGGTTTTATTGACCTACAGATCATATCCTTTCTCTGTCTCTCCCTGTCTCTCTTGGTTTCTTTTTCCTTCTCATGAATTATTCATATTATCACTGGATAGAGCATTCCTTCATTTATTCTAGAAAAGTATTTTCTTAAAGGTCTTTATTTAATCATTGATTATGCTTTTCAGTAGAAAGGAAAATTGGTGTTGGTGCACTTATGTTCAGATCATTATCTCTAGGGTCATTTAAAAATAATAGGATTGTGAAGGCTATTCAAAGTCTTTTGTAGTACAAGTTCTCATAGTTCTATTCTCATCCACATTTGGTTTCGTTTAATCTGAATCCTTTTTTCCAAATCTCCTTAAATACATTTTAAAGCTAACAAATAGTGAAGAGGAATAAGCAAGTCTGAAACATCTTTAACAGTTCCTTTTCATATCTTCATATGACATTTTTCTTTTTTTTTTTTTTAAGATTTTATTTATTTATTTGATAGAGAGAGAGATCACAAGTAGGCAGAGCAACAGTCAGGGAGAGAGGGGAAGCAAGCTCCCTGCTGAGCAGAGAGCCTGATGCAGGGCTCGATCCCAGAACCCAGAAATCTTGACCTGGGCCAAAGGCAAAGGCTTAACCCACTGAGCCACACAGGTGCCCCCATATGACATTTTTCATAGGAACATTTTACCTGGTGAAGGAATTTTTTTTATTATATTTAATTATGATATCACCTTGAATATAGATTCTTATCTATAGAATCTTTTTATAAGTTGTAAACAAGATTACTTTTTTCCATCTTAAAATTGGGTAGTTATATATGCCCCCTTAGTTCTAATCTCAAAAGAATGTTTCAGTGGTGCAGTTGAGGCTCAAGTAGACCGCCTAAGCCCTATGAGCTGCTGCCAAGCCTAACACCTCCTGTTTTAGATCTGCCCTTAGCTGTATGTACATTATGTCCATTTCATTCTCAGAATTCACAGAGTGTTTTGCAGATGGTAGGCTCCCTGTAAATGTATTTAGAAAGATTAGATGTTATATCAACAACAGAAAGGAAAGGGAAAAGGAAAATACCAAATTAAAGGCAAACCTCTCACAGAGACATAATTTACCAAAGTGATGTCCCTACATTTTTTAATGCCTCATAAAACAAGGAAACCTTCAATTTTTTCATGAACAATTTTGCATTACAGCTACAAAAAATCTAATTACTTTATTATCAATTGACCTGATGGCAGCTGCATGAAAGCTTACTTCAAAGCTTACTTTTATTAGAGAGAAAAAAGTAGAAACTAAAGCTGTAACAACATTTTATTGTCAAAAGCATTTATTCCGTACTCGTCTCTGGAAGGTACTGAGGAAGTGGCTGCTGTGATTCTTGTGCTCAATAAGCCTACAGTCCAGTGAACCCAGAGTAAATTTAAAAAAAAAAATTGGGAGTTTATTATGCATCTTTGGAATTTGTATGATAACTTTTTAATAACACAATTTAATAATATGTTTCCCTGTTTACTCAGGAACACTAGCATTCCTTTTAAAATAACAATAGTGTCCTTACCAGACAATGACCGTTAGTCATGATGGTGACCTTGAGTATTTGGCTAACTAGAGACATTCTTACCTGGCACATTTAACTAAATGAATTAAAGGAAGGACAACGGAGGTCAAATCAGGCATTACTTTAGTTAACTCTTTCTAGCTTAGTCCACATCACATGTGGAGGCTTTCTGTGTTTCTTAGAATGTGCGGATTGTGCAGCTCCAAGTACGAAATTGACATGTGTATAGTTCAAATGTAAACCTAACTTTCTCACCAAAGGCCTTTAGTTATGTCTCTGAGTGTAAATGAAGGATAGAGATTTATAAACTAACTTTTTGCCTGATTTTCCTAGTTTCATTACAATCTCCCTCTGAAAATTGAAGTCCCATTTTATGAATTTGAAAACACTTACTGTCAGTAAAACCAACTGTCATGTTGTAAGAGTGATAGAGAGAAAATTGCATATAGGTTATATAATTTTAAGAAAATGTCATAAAGATATAGTTTTGCTTGGCTTCTAGACCAGCATATATCATACATTTCCCCTAAAATTAGAAAGAGAGGGGGAGGAAATGCTGTTCTATGCACAAAGCAACTCAATTTTAGCCAGACAGGGTAGAATTGAATCTAAGTCCTAAGGTCTCATCTGTCATGTAGAATTTTGTTTCCTTTCAAAATTTAACTATACAAATGCTGAATTTTATTACATAAGAAGCAATAAATTAGAGTTTCTGAGTGGAGAGCAGGAGTAAGGGAAGAGAGGAAAAGAGATCTTTTTCCCTCTATGCAACTCTCTTCCTTCATCATATTTTATCATTCTCTCTAGGCATTAATAATACACTATCCTCTTTTGTGCTCTTTCATTGATTTCTTGGTTTTTCTCCATTTTGCTTCCTATTGCCCCTATACCAGAATACAAGCAAAGTAAAGTAAAATTCAAATCACTTAAATTCAGTTTGTTAGCAGCTGTATTAAATGATTTAATACAATATTTAGAAACATTTGAGTAAGATAATGTTAGCCCAGTGTAATGTAGAGATTAATGTTGAGATTAGGAACAAAGGACTCTAGAGTCAGACAGAATCTGAGTCCTGACTCTGTGGCTTCCCGAATTATGTGAATTTAGGAAATTTGCCTGTGTTTCTCAAAACTCTGTTTCTTCTTTTGGACAGTGAGAGCAACATTTCCTAGCTTGTATCTTCAATGTGGAGATCTGAGCAGATGTCATACACAAAGAAAACAAAGTCCTTAGTATGTGACCAAATAATGATCTGATGGTTCCTGACGATTTTTATAATTTCAATGACCTATTTTTTTACACCATGTCCTACAATGAATTGAAGGTATTCACATAAATATACAGATACATGCACACATATTTTGAAGATATTCAAAGGCTTCTCCATGAACACAGTACATTCAATTAAAGCTATAGTCTTCTGTTATAAACACCAAGAACCTTGTTTTACTCTGGGAAGTAAAGCATACCTGCCAATATGAAGGTTTCACAGAAGGAAAAATTAAATATTTCAGAATTTGGCCCTCTGCAGTGAACCCAGAGATACTAATTCCTTCTCTCTGATCAGTCATCATTCTTTTTGTTTCTTCTGATCCTATTTCTAGCCTGAGAATTCAAACTAACTTTCTTTTTGTGCACATTTCAATTTCACTTTACTTCTATACAATTTTTCCTTTCCTTTTTGATTTGCTCTGAGACCTAAGACCCAAGCTTAGATTTTTTCCTGGGTATGACCGCAGTTCCTTGGTCCACACAAAAATGTTAATTGGGATTTGTTGTCCTACTTTTAGCCACATCTGTTAACACCCTGCTTGGTAAATCTGGTTTCCAGATTTGGGCCCAGCAAGTCCAATTTGCTGTAGCCCATGACTTAATATTTAACTTATACATCAGTGTATGCACACATTCCACATGCATGAATGTATATAAATCACCACAGATTAAAATGGAACTTTGTCAAATGACACACTGTGACTTTGGTCACATTCCACTATGCCTTTCTTGTCCTAATACAGATTTTAAAAGTAAGAGTGTCTATCATCATCAGATTTAATGATGAATAAAACAATTTGAATATGTTCAAGACTATACAATAACCAGTCTAGGATATTGGCAAACTGTTACTATTGAGGAAGTAGGATAATCTGCTATTTGTTTTATGTCTCTACCATGTAAATTAACCATCATTGAGACTATCAATAATATATACACTGACATACTCAGCTATAGTGCAGTTTGAACAAAGTACTTTAAAATGGAGATCAATGTTCTATTATAAAACCTTAGGCAGGAAGTAGGCTAGAGATAATAATTTGCAGATGAAGAATCAGAGTTTACAGGTAGTTAGCTAATTTTGTCATGACCAATCACCTAATTTAGTGTTAAATCACTGTCTCAAACTCAGTCTTCTCAATCCTAGTCTGGAAGTCTTTATTTCTCATTATGCTCACATCGGAACTGATGAACAATGTATCTTACTTTCTGTGATTTTATGATGGAAGTTAAGTAACATTTTTCTTATGGAGAACTTAAAGTCTAAATTTAAGGGTGTTTTTTGTTTGTGTTTTGTTAGAGTTGATCTGTGACAAGACTAGTCTTGTTTTGTTTTTAAGTATATAATGTTTAGATGCTATAAAGTGTGTATAAATAAATGCCTACAAAATAATTTGAGTTCTAATTTTAAAGAAACTACAAATGTAATTCAATTATCTACTAAAAAATTCCCATGTTTTGGGGCGCCTGGGTGGCTCAGTGGGTTAAGCCTCTGCCTTTGGCTCAGGTCATGATCTCAGGGTCCTGGGATCGAGCCCCGCATTGGGCTATCTGCTCAGCAGGGAGCCTGCTTCCTCCTCTCTCTTTGCCTGCCTCTCTGCCTGCTTGTGCTCTCTGTCTGTCAAATAAATAAATAAAATCTTTTAAAAAAATTCCCATTTTTTAAGTTTTTGATAAATATTGTTCACCAGATAGAAATAGCAATTCTATGAAAAATAATTTAGTATGAAATGGTAATTTAGTAACTATTTCAAAAAAGAATAAAATTAACTAATTTGAAAATATTCAAGGTGATATTGCCTGGAATTGAATGGATTACCTAGTCTTGTCCAGATCCTTAACTGAAACTTCAAGAAGTCCATGCAATGAGTGGTTTCACCCAGAGTGTCCAACTGTCTAATGATAACTAGAAAAGTAAACCAGCTGTGGCAAAGGGCCTCACATATCTGTCACTTTGAAATATTCCAGCTGGAATTCATTTCTGGCAGGCTCCCTCTTTTTGCTGTCCCTTACTTCCTGTTGGAAGCTCACCCCACTAGTTGGCATTTACTATGGAGTTGAAATTTCTCTCCTAAGTTTACTTTCCCTTAACTGTGGGTTTTGTTTAGGTCTGATTCGCCAGTCTGTACACAATGACAGCCTTCCCTTCTTCATGTAGTCATGTAACCAGATGGAATCCATTTTCCAGACATTCTCATTGACCTGGAATTCAAAGAACAGACATTCCCCCACCCTAGCACCACACACACACACACACACACACACACACACACTGCCCTCTAAACCCTCACCACCTTCTCTATGTTCTCATAGTCAGGCACTTTGGCTGATGTTTCTGGGATCAGCCCCAGTAAACAGAACCTATCCAAGGCCTTAGAATCTGGTCAACAGATGGGGGTCTGCTTCCATCTCGGATGAGAACTACTTAGGGCATTTTTCCTTCTATTCTTCCTAGGGCCTCATCTCTGTTTTCAGATCAACGGTATCTTCTCTTTTTCATCTTTGTTAAAATAGAATCTATGATAGTCACAGATACAAGGTGAAGCACAAAAACAGCACTTTAGAGAAAGGCACTACTCTAGGCCTCAAATTCCACTCTATTTTAAAAGAGGGGAAAAAACACACCCAGGGAAACATAAGCATAACTAAAAACTTAAAAAAGGTACTGTTTCTGTGCTGCACATATATTTTACTTAACATTAACTTCATATTGGCTAAGTGTAAGAGACATTTTATTCATTCTCTTATTATATAGAGTTAACTGAGCTTGAGACAGTTTAAAGAATTCTATTTACTGAATATCATTTATGTACAAATATGATTGTCACATACAATTTTGACTTGTGTTGCTTTATTATATAAATCTGTCAATCTCTATTTTGGAAAAAACTTATTACCATTATCACATAGTGTCCTTCCTCTTTAAAAACATCATAGTTAAGTTGGTCCAGATATGCCTTTAATGAAAGAGTTACTTATCATCTCTATGTTTCAAGTTATACCTAAGTATCCTACGAAAGTACTTGCTTCTTCCAATTTACTCTGAGTTATAATTTCTGGGGATAGTGAAATAATATGTCTATTTTCAACTAAGTGTTTATTATCCAAAAAGTCTAAAATTTTAAAGAAAATAATGTGTAATATTGCACAACAATTCAAATACTTAAAACTGTTCCAAATCCAGGTAAACTTCAGTCATTTTCTCCATAATTCAAAACAGATGATTACATGGAACATATGAAATATAGTGCATAGTTTAGTGAAAAAGAGGCAAAAGGGGTAAACCAATAACTATGATTTAATATATGAAACTGTAACAGTATTTTAAATATAATTTAGTGTTCAAATGTGAAAAACTTCTAATATAAAAAACTGAAGGTCACAGAACATAAATAGACAACAAAATAATAAATCCATCTGTCTTAAGTCTTTTAACTTGGCATTCCTGGAAAAACTGACCTGACCAGTGAGGAAATTCTTTAAGAAGCAACAATTAAAGGTTTTTAAGTACTACAAATGGAAAGAGAATTTCTTAGTAGTTATGCTAAGAATACTTTATGCTAAGTCAACATTGAAAACTAACCCTTAGATAATATAAATTGTGGCCATCAGTAAGTATAGTTAATTAAAATTTCCATTGTTTATTGATTAGAAAAGGGTCTTCAGTCACGTCCACTAAGAATCTGGCAAACTGAGTCACATGAACTTCATGGTCCTTGATAACCTTGAAATGAGTAACAACTGCAATGAAACCTGGCTCAATATAATCAATAAGAATGTGTAAGCAGAAAATTTACCTTTTGTAATATGTATTTATATCTTTTAACATCTTCAAAAATTCAAAATACTATTAATAATACATATGTAGAGTGAAAAGACCATGGACATTTTTCCAAGGAAAACATAAAGATGTCCAACAGACACATGGAAAGATGCTCAACATCACTGATCAAAACTACAATAAGATATCACATTATATACATCAGAAGGAATAGGATCAAGAAGACAAGAAATAACAAGTGTTGGTGAAAATATGCAGAAAAAGGAAACCCTGGGCACTGTTGTTGGGAATGCAAACTGGTACAGCCACTATTGAAAACATAATGGAGGTTCCTCAAAAAATTAAAAATAGAAATACCATATGCCCTAATAATTTCACTACTGGATATTTAGCCAGAGAAAACAAAAACCCTAATTCAAAGAGATAGGCAGTCCTACATATATTGCAGTAGTATGTAAACAATCAAAACACCCATTGGTAGATAAATGGATAAATATGTGGTGTGTGGGTGTATGTGTGTGGTATATAGTGTACTATTATTCATCTATAAAAAAGGAGGAGTCCTTGCCATTTGCAACAACACAAATGGAATAAGAGAGTGTTATGTGAAGTGAAATATGTCATAAAGAAAGACAAATGTCATATTATTTCACTTATATGTAAAATCTAAAAGAAAACAAAACAAATAAAGAAAGAAACCAAAAACAGAATCAGACCTATAAATACAGAGGACCAAATAATGGTTGTCAGAAGGGAAGAGGTGGAGGGTTCGGAAAAATGGATGAAGGGGAATGAGAGATTAAAGTCTTCCAGTTATGGAATGAATAAGTGATGAAAATAAAAGGTCACAGAATAGGGAATATAGGCACTGGTATTGTAACAGTTTTGTATGCTTAAATATGGTAGCTACACTTTTAGTGAGCATAGCATAACATATGAATTATTGATTGTATCACTACATTGTACATGTGAAACTAATGTAAGATTATGTGTCACCTATACTCAAATTAAAAAAAATTAATTCACAAAAAGAAAAGATCATAAAATGGTAAAAATACAAGCATGACTGTTACAAAGTAATATATTAAAAATAACAACAAAAATATATTGTTTTTATTACTGTTACCATTGTTGATCTGTTTGCTAATTATTGTTATTACACTTGTATCTGGAGACACATAAAAATTAGTCCTTTTATTAAGAGTGGCAATCTTAAATAAAAAGAAAAAAAAATTAAAGTCCTCAGGGCCCTTGAGTGGCTCAGTCAGTTAAGCATCTGCCTTCAGGAAGAGGAGGAGCAAGACGGTGGAGGAGTAGGAGACAGAGCTATCATCAGGTCCCAGAAATTCAGCTACATAGTTATCAAACCATTCTGAACAGCTACAAACTCAACAGGAGATAGAAGAGAAGAGTAGCAATTCTAGGAACAGAAAACTGACCACTTTCTGAAAGGTAGGGCTTGGGGAGAAGTGAATCTGAGGCAATATATGCAAAGATAAACCGTGGGGGGGGGCAGCTCTCAGCAAGAAAGAGAGCAACGGAGCACAAAATCAGAACTTTTAGAAGTCTGCGCCATGGAGGGATGTCGCTCAAGAGGTTAAGCGGGAGTTGGAGCCTTCTTGGGGACTGTGTGGTCTCAGGACCCATGGGGACACAAAAAGACCAGGGGTGTCTGAGTGTGGCAGAGCTCGCAAGTAACAGAGCAGGGAAGTGGCTGCAGAGATGGAGCCAAGAAGCGGACTGTCAGCTCAGGATTACCTTAAACTGTGATATGAGGCACAGCTGTTGGGCCACTGCTTTTTAAGCAAGAACATCACAAGTAGCAGATCTGGAGAAACCCCCTCATTCCCCCTTCGGGAGGAGCAGTGCAAGAACATGCTGCAGGAATCTGCTGGGTTTGGAGACTCCAAATGGGGCCATGTGCCAGAGATAGAAACACTTGGTCACAGGCTGAGTGAGCTTGGAGTGTGGCCAGAGACCAGGGAGATGGGAGGTATTGACTGCTTTTCTCTGAGGGTGCACTGAGGAATGGAGTCCTGAGCTCTTGGCTCCTACAGGGCCAGAGATTGGGAGACTGTCATTTTTCATTCCTGTCCTCCAAAGCTGTACAGAAAGCATTCAGGGAACAAGAGCTCCAGAGAGTGAACTTGAGCACATTACTTAGCCTGGCCTCTGATAAGGGCAGTGTAATTCTGCCTCGGGCAAAGACATTTGGGAACCACTGCAACAGTCCCCTCCCCCAGAAGATCACCAAGAACATCTAGCCAAGACTGAGTTTACCAATCAATAGAACTGCAGAACTACAGAGTTAGGGGAAAGCAACAACTAGAATTCATGTCTTTTACCCCATAATTCTTTAGTCTTTCAAAGTTAATTTTTTTAATTTTATTTTTTCCAATTCTATTTTTTTTAATTTTCCTCTTTCCTATTTTAATATTTTTTAACTATTTTATCCTACCAATGCCTTTTTAAAAACCTTTTCTAATTTTCATTGTCATTGAAATATTCTATCCCTTCACTGTATTTAATGTTATTTTTTGTATACCTATAAGTTTTTTTTTCCTTTAAAATTTTGAGATACTGGGGCACCTGGGTGCCTCAGTGGGTTAAAGCCTCTGCCTTTGGCTCAGGTTATGTTCCCAGGGTCCTGGATCGAGCCCTGCATTGGGATCTCTGCTTAGCAGGGAGCCTGCTTCCCTTCCTCCCTCTCTGTCTACTTGTGATCTCTGTCTGTCAAATAAATAAATAAATAAAAATCTTTAAAAAAAATTTGGGATATGATTTCTTCTAATAAATCAAAATGTACCCTAAATCTAGCACAAGGCTTTGTTCTAGTCTCCAGCCTGATCATATTCTTTCTTCTTCTTTTTTTAACCTACTTGTTATTTATCAATTCATTTTTTTAGAATCATTTTTAATTTTCATCTTTATAATCATATTCCATCTCTTCATTGTGTTTATCCTTATTTTTGTATATATATAAATTTTTAATTCCTTAAAATTTTGGGAGGTAGTTTCTTCTAACAGACCAAAATACACCCCAAATCAAGTGTGGGGCTCTGTTCTATTAACCAGTCATACACACACACACACACACACACACACACAGATAGATAGATATAAATATAGATAGGTATAGATATATTTTTTTCCATTTTCCATCATTTTTTCCCCCTCCATCTCTTCTCCCCCCAGTTTCAGGTCTCCTTGGATTTGGTTAGTGCATACTTTTCTGGGGTCATTTTTACCCTTTTTGTATTTTGTTCTCTTATTCATATATTTTTATCTGCTTAAAATGACAAAGTGGAAAAACTCACCACAAAAAGAAGAACAAGAGGCAGTACTGATGGCTGGGGACCTAATCAATATGGACATTAGTAATATGTCAGAAATACAGTTCAGAATGATGATTATTAAGGTGCTAGCTGGGCTCAAAAAAAAGCGTGGAAGATATTAGAGAAACCATTTCTGGAGGAATAAAATCTATTTCTGGAGAAATAAAAAAAAACCCTAAAATCTAACTCAGTTGAAATCAAAAAGCTATTAATGAGGTGCAATAAAAAATGGGGGTTCTTACTGCTAAGATAAATGAGGCAGAAGAAAAAATTAGTGATACAGAAGACCAAATGATGGAGAATAAAGAAGCTGGACTGGAACCAACTACTGGATCATGAGTAGATAAGTGATACCACGAAATGGAACAATATTAGAATAATTGGGATCCCAGAAGAAGAAAGGGAGAGAGGCAGAAGATATATTGGAGCAAATTATAGTACAGAATTTCCCTAGATTATTGAAGGGGACTAGAATCAAAATCCAGGAGGCACAGGGAACCCCTCAAAATCAAATAAAATAAAACCCCTCAAAATCAATAAAAATAGGTCCACACCCCATCATCTAATATTAAAACTTACAAGACTGAGTGATAAAGTCAAAATCCTGAAAGCATCTCTGGTCAAGAAGTTTGTGACATACAATAGTAGAAATATCAGATTGGCAGCAGACCTATCCACAGAGACCTAGCAGGCCAGATAGGACTGGCATGATATGTTCAGATCACTAAAAGAGAAAAATATGCAGCCAAGAATATTATATCCACATAGGTAGGAATAGAAAATAGAAGGAAAGATAAAAAGCTTTCAGGACAAACAAAAACTAAAAGAATTTGCAAACACCAAACCAGCCTTACAGGAAATATTGAAAGGGGTCCTCTAAGCAAAGAGAGAGCCTAAAAGTAACATAACCAAAAAGGAACAGAGACAATATAAAGTAACAGTGACATTACAGGCAATGCCATGACACTAAATTCATATCTTTCAATAGTTACCCTGAATGTAAATGGGCTAAATGCTCCAATCAAAAGACACAGGGTACCAGAATGGATTTAAAAAAAAAAAAAAGAAAGAAAAGAAAAAGAAAAAAGAAATACCCATCAACATGCTGTCTATAGGAAACTCATTTTAGACTAAAAACACTTCCACATTGAAAGTGAGGGGGTGGAAAACAATTTACCATGGTAATGGACATCAAAAGAAAGTGGGATGGCAATCCTTATAATAGATAAATTAGATTTTAACCCAAAGACGGTAAAAAGAGATTAGGAAGGACACTTTATCATACTTAAAGGTTCTGTCCAAAAAGAAGATCTAACAATTTTAAATATCTATGACCCTAACATGGGAGCATCCAATTAAAAACAAAATAAAAAAATACACATTGACAATAATACAATAATACGAGGGGACTTTAACACCCCACTCACTGAAATGGACAGATCATCCAAGCAAAAGATCAACATGGAAATAAAGACCTTAAATAGGCATCACAGATGCCAGATTGGCATCACAGATATATTCAAGACATTCCATCCCAAACCAACAGAATACATTCTTCTCTAGTGCACACAGAACATTCTCCATAACAGATCACATCCTGGGTCACAAATCAGGTCTCAACTGGTATCAAAAGATCAGGATTATTCCCTGCATATTTTCAGACCACAATGCTCTGAAGCTACAACCCAATCACAAGAGGAAATTTGGAAAGAACCCAAATACATGGAGACTAAAGAGCATCTGTCAAAAGAATGTATGGGTAAACCAAGAAATTAAAGAAGAATTAAAAAAAAAAATCATGAAAACACAACGGTTCAAAATCTGTGGGACACACCAAGGCAGTCTTGAGAGGAAAATATATAGCAATACAAGTCTTTTTCAAGAAACAAAAAAGGTCTCAAATACACAACCTAACCCTACACTTAAAGGAGCTGGAGAAAGAACAACAAAGAAAGCCTAAACCCAGAAGGGCAAGAGAAATAATAAAGATCAGAACAGAAAGCAATGAAATATAAACCAAAAGAGCAGTAGAACAAATCAATGAAACTAGGAGCTGGTTCTTTGAAAGAATTAATAAGATTGATAACCCTCTGGCCAGACTTATCAAAAAGAAAAGAGAAAGGATCCAAATAAAGCAAATCATGAATGAAAGAGGAGAGGTAACAAACACCAAAGAAATACAATTATAAGAACATATTATGAGCAACTCTAAACCAGCAAATTTGACAATCTGGATAAAAAATGGATACATTCCTAGAGACACATAAAATACCAAAACTGACCTAGGAAGAAATAGAAAATCTGAACAGACTGATAACCAGAAGAAATAGAAAATCTGAACAGACTGATAACCAGTATGGCAATTGAAGCAGTCATCAAAAATCTCCCAAGAAACAAGAGCCCAGGGCCAGACAGCTTCCCAGAGGAATTCTACCAAACATTTAAAGAAGAATTGATAACTAGTCTCCTGAAATTGTTTCAAAAAATAGAAATGGAAGGAAAACTGCCAAATTCACTTTATGAAGCCAGCAGCACCTTGATCCTGAAACCAAAGACCTCATCAAAGAGTAGAATTATAGACCAATACCCTTGATGAACATGGATGCAAAATGCTCACTGAATACTAACCAATAGGATGCAACAGTACATTAAAAGTATTATTCACCATGACCAAGTGGGATTTACTCCTGGGCTCCAAGTTTGGGCCCACATCCTCAAATCAATCAATGTGATTCAATACATTAATAAAAGAAAGAACAAGAACCATATGATACTCTCAATAGATGCTGAAAAAGCATTTGAGAACGTACAGAGTCCTTTCTTGATCAAAACTCTTCACGGTGAAGGCTTGGAGGGTACATACCTCAATATAATCAAAGCCATCTATGAAAAACCCACAGCGAATATCATTCTCAATGGAGAAAAACTGAGAGATTTTCACCTAAGATCAAGAAGAACACAGAGGGATGTCCATTATCTCCCGTGCCATTCAACATAGTTCTAGAAGTCCTAGCCTCAGCAATCAGACAACAAAATGAAATAAAAGGTATCCAAATTGGCGAAGAAATCAAACTCTCATGCTTTGCAGATGATACGATACTTTATGTGGAAAACCCAAGATTCCACTCCAAAACTGCTAGAATTCAGACAGGAATTCAGTAAAGTGTCAGGATATAAAATCAATGCACAGAAATCAGTTGCATTTCTATATACCAGAAGCAAGACTGAAGAAAGAGAAATTAAGGAGTTGACCCTATTTACAGTTGCACCCAAAACCATAAGATTTCTGGGAATAAAGAGGCAAAGAATCTGCTCTCAGAAAACTATAAAGTACTCAGGAAAGAAATTGAGGAAGACACAAAGAGACGGAAAAACATTCCATGCTTATGGATTGGAAGAACAGATATTGTGAAAATGTCTATGCTACCTAAAGCAATCTACACATTTAACTCAATCCCTATCAAAATGCCATCAGTTTTTTTCAAAGAAATGGAACAAATAATCCTAAAATTTATATGGAACCAGAAAAGACCTCAAATAGCCAGAGGAATGTCAAAAAAGAAACCAAAGTTGTTGGCATCACAATTCCAAACTTCAAGCTCTATTACAAAGCTGTAATTATCAAAACAGTATGGTACTAGTACAAAAACAGACACATAGATCAATGGAACAGAATAGAAAGCTCAGAAATGGACCCCCAACTCTATGGTCAACTAAACTTCAACAAGGCAGGAAAGAATGCCCAATGGAAAAAAGACAGTCTCTTGAACAAATGGTGTTGGGAAACTTGGACAACCACATGCAGAAGAATGAAATTGGACCATTTATTTACACACAAAAATAGACTCAAAATGGATGAAAGACCTCAATGTGAGACAGGAATCCATCAAAATCCTTGAGGGGAATACAGACAGCAACCTCTTCGACCAACCTGTAGCAACTTCTTCCTAGAAACATCACCAAAGGCAAAGGAAACAAGGACCAAAATGAACTATTGGGATTTCATAAAGATTAAAAGCTTTTGTACAGCAAAGGAAACAATCAACAAAGCCAAAAAGCAACTGACAGAATGGGAGAAGCTATTTGCAAATGACATATCAGATAAAGAGCTAGTATTCAAAATCTATAAAGAACTTACCAAACTCAATGAAGAACTATAAGAACTTATAAGAAATATAAAGAAGAACTATAAAGAACTTATCAAATCAATGAACAAATAATCTAATTAAGAAATGGGCAGAAGACATGAATAGACATTTCTGCAAAGAAGACATCCACATGGCCAACAGACACATGAAAAAGTGCTCCATATCACTCGGCATCAGGGAAATACAAATCAAAACCACAATGAGATATCACCTCACACCTGTCAGAATGGCTAAAATCAACAAGTCAGGAAATGACAGATGCTGGCAAGGATGTGGAGAAAGGGGAACCCTCCTACACTGTTGGTGGGAATGCAAGCTGGTGCAACCACTCTGGAAAACAGCATGGAGGTTCCTCAAAATGTTGAAAATAGAACTGCCCTATGACCCCGCAATTGCACTACTGGGTATTTACCATAAGGATACAAATGTAGGGGCATGCACACTCAAATGTTTATAGCAGCATTTTCCACAATAGCCAAACTATGGAAAGAACCAAGATGTCCATCAACAGATGAATGGATCAAGAAGTTGTGGTATATATATACAATGGAATATTATGCAGCCATCAAGAGAAAATAAATCTTGCCATTTACAATGATGTGGATGGAACTAGAGGGCATTATGCTAAGGGGAATAACTGAATCAGAGAAAGACAATTATATGATCTCTTTGATATAAAGAATTTAAGAGGCAGGGCAGGGGTTGTGGGGGGATGGAGGGAAATGAAATAAGATGGGATCAGGGAAGATGACAAACCATAAGAGACTCTTAATCTCAGGAAGCAAACTAGGTGTTGCTGGGGTGTGGGGGCTAAGAATAGGGTGGTTGAGTTTTGGACATTGGGGAAAGCATGTGCCATAGTCAGGGTTGTGAAATGTGTAAGCCTGATGATTCATAGACCCGTACCCCTGATAAAAATATAAATATTTTTATATTTTAATAAAAAATTTTAAAAATGAAAATATTATACACCTTTAATATCTTGGTATAAAAAAATGTCAACTCTATATGTTTCCTTCTGAAGTGGAAAGTAGAAACTCTAAACTTCTCATTAGTCTGAAAGATCACTCTAGGATACATCATCCTAGCTTTAGAGAAAAACAGCACTTAATAAGGTGAAACTCCTTTTAAGGAATTATACCTTATCTCAATTTAGATACTTTGGGAAATGATAGGAAAATCTGACAATGGTTGACAAAAGCAATTAAAAAACAAATGAACAAACAAAAAGCCGTCTGTCTTCAGCTCAGGTCATGATCACAGGGTCCTGGAGTAGAACCCTGCATCTGGCTCCCTGCTCAGCCAGGGAGGGAGCCTGTGTATCTCTCTTCCTCTGACTGCCATTTCCCCTATGTGCTCTCTCTCTCTCCTATCTCTCTCTCTCTGTCAAATAAATAAATAAAATCTTGTTTTTGAAAATAATTAAAGTTCTAAATCTGAAATGCCTCAGAGAAGAAATTATGCTGTCTCTTGGCATTCCTCTTGGAATCAGATAATAGTTAAGGAAATAACCTGTACAAAACAGTGGTAGTTTACAGAAGAAAAAGATAGGAGATACCATGTCAGAATTATATGCTCAGTGTGCTGAATAACAAAATTAATATACTAGTTATGTACACATAATTTTTCAGCTATTGTTTCTTAAGAGTTTCTTCAAAGACATCTACTGAGTACTCTTTCTATACAATATATACTACTTCTCAATCCCATTTGTTTTTTTATAATTACTTACTCCTTAGCTGCTAAGACTGTGGTTTTGCATCCACAGAGAGAGGGAGGGGATTACAATATAGTAATTACATTCTCAAGGCTTAGTTACCCCAAATTTGAGATTTATAACTCACAGGGAAATTACCACTGCCTTTGTTCACAGCTGGAACTCCCCCCATAAAATATACTAAAAATACTAAGTGAATAGCTATAATTTATAATTAATACCTAATCAAGATATAATCATACTAAAATAAAATATAGATTGTATCTCCTTCATAAATTCTAGCTTTTATTAAGGTATTTTTAAGTTATTCTTATTTATTCAGTCCCTTTTCATTATCAGAAACTTGTCCTTAATATGTTCTCTGGATATAAAACAAAACCAAACAAATAATTCTGGATGCTAATTAGCTTCTTTATCTTTTATACATTAAAGTAAAGGGGGAGATCTCTCTTTCAGTCATTAGTTATTTTCTTCTTGAACAGACAAATTATGTTAAAGGTCAAGTACTTCCTCTCCCTTTCTAGTTAGTGCTTTTTTAAAGAAAGGTTTTATTTATTTATTTGACAGACAGAGATCACAGAGAAGCAGGCAGAGAGAGGAAGAAGCAGGCTCCCTGCTGAGCAGAGAGCCCGATGTGGGGCTTCATCCCAGGACCCTGGGATCATGACCTGAGCTGAAGGCAGAGGATTTAACCCACTGAACCACCCAGGAACCCCTCTAGTTAGTGCTTTAAGCAACATCAAAATCATATAATATTAAGAATTAGCAAGTTAGAGGACTTGGAAAAGAGTCATGCCATTGGTGAAAAATGGAAGTTTTAAAAGTATTTTGTAGTGGAATATGATTAATTCATTTACATAATAAAAACAATTTTATTTTCTTTTAAAATATGTCTATGCATTTATTTATTTATTTTTAAGTTTTTATATAAATTCCAATTAGTTAACATACAGTGTAATATTAGTTTCAGGTATACAATCTAGTGAGTCAACACTTCCATACCTCATCTGGTCATGATCATAGAAAGTGTCCTCCTTAATTCTCATCATGTATTTAACCCATCCTCCCACCCACCACCCTCCAGTAACCATCAATTTGTTCTCTACATTTAAGAGTCTGTATTATGGTTTGACTCTCTCTTTTTACCCTTTGCTCATTTATTTTGTTTCTTAATTTCTACATATGAGTGAAATCATGTGGTATTTGTCTTCCTCTGACTGATCTTTTTCATTTATCACTGTACTCTCTATCTTCAGCCATGTTTTCCATCTTTCAAGTAGCAAAATTTCATTTTTTTGATAGCTAAGTAAAATTCCATTGTGTGTGTGTGTATGTGTATTTCTTTATCCATTCATCAGTCAGTGGACACTTGGGTGGTTACGATAATTTTACTATTGCAGATAATGCTGCTTGGAAAAATGAGAGGAGTTAAATTTTGTGAGTTCTTGCAACAAGGGGGCTTAAATTACTTCCACTAGCAAGTCTAGCTCTTATTTTCACTCTTATGTAAATATTTATTCATTTTCACAAAGAATTATTAAAAGTAAGTTTACTGTAGCATTATCAATAGAACTGAAAATAATGAAATCAGTTAAAGTTAAATCAATAGAATACTTGAATAAGTCTTGGTGCACTCATACCATGTAAAACTATGCTGAAGTTAAAAACAAAAGAGGGACATCAAAATTTACTAATGTGGAAATTTTTTCAATGTATGTTTATTATAATAAAATGGAGTAACAAAAATAGCACATGCTATATTACCAATTTATGTTAAATGTGTACACAAGCTATGTATCTCTCTCTTTCTCTCCCTTCTCTCCCTCTCTCTCTCCCTCTCTCTATATGTGTGTGTGTATATATATATATATATATATATATATATATATATTTTGTAATGCATAAAAAATACATTTGGAGGGGCACCTGGGTGGCTCAGTTAAGTGTCTTCCTTTGGCTCAGGTCACAATCTCAGGGTCCTGATATTGAGCCCCACATCAGGCTCTCCACTCAGCCAGGAGTCTGCTTCTCCCTCTCCCTCTCCCTCTGTGATCTCTCTCATTTTCTCTTTCTCTCAAATAAAATCTTTTTAAAAAATTTGGAATTACGTACCTTAACCTATTTTTAGTAATTATCTTTGAATATTACTGCTTCAGTACTTTCACTTTCTTAATATTATGTTACTATTTCAGAATAGTGTATTTGTGTGTTTCTGGGGTAAAAATTAAGTAATATCCCAATGGAAATTATATATAGATAAAAATTTTGTATTTTACATGTAAGATATACTATGTAAAAAGATATATTTTACATGTATAATATACATATATTATCTTAGGTATATCCTTAACAATACAAAAACTTAAAAATATCTTAGTTGTATATAACTAGAAAGATAGAACTAATATAATTTATCAGTACAACCAAGTATCATGCATCCCATTGTCCAATTTTTTATTATTTTTTAAAGATTTATTTATTTATTTGAGAGAGACAGCATGTGAGTGGGGGAGGGGCAGAAGGCGAGGGAGAGAAAGACTTAAGCAGACTTCATGCTGGGTTCAGAACCTGATGTAGAGTTTGAGCTCATGACCTCGAGAATAAGACATGAGCTTAAACCAAGAGTCAGAGTTTAAACAACTGCACTATTCAGAAGCCCCTCATGCATCCATTTAAAATTATATTTATCCAAATGTTTTAAAATATTGGTCTAAGTCAGAATATGAAGCCAAGGGCATTGGATAGAATATCTTCTAAAAAGAAAATGTAGGGATGCCTGGGTGGCTCAGTGGGTTAAGCCGCTGCCTTCAGCTCAGGTTATGATCCCAAATGCTGGGGTTGAGCCCTGCATCAGGCTCCTTGCTCAGCAGGGAGCCTGCTTCTCTCTGCCTCTTCGTGCCTCTCTGCCTGCTTGTGTGCTCTCTCTCTCCTTTTCTCTAACAAATAAACAGAATCTTAAAAATTTAAAAAAAAGAAAATGTATTTTAATAAATCCTGAAAGAAAATATATTCAGCCTTCACCAAAACCTCATGGCCCATTTCCCCAACCCTACCTTGTCAATTTGTTTCATTTAAGATTCTGATATTGAAAATAGAAAATGTATAGAAATCATGATCAGGGAGTTAGAAAATTATATTGATCTGTGAAAAAGACAAATCTCTTCTGTCAATAAGGGTAAGAAAAGTGGTTAGCAACTTTAGTGAATACATATATAAGAATACCTATATAAGAAATTCATAGTTCAAAGATGAAGTATACTTTTTTGGTAGTATTTATTAAACAATTTGTGAAGTTTTAGAAAGGAAATCTATGTGAACAACACTTGGAAAATATTCCTCTGAGTAGCATAATATATGTCTTTTCCTGTGGGTTCTTTCACACTAAAAAGATCAGCAATAAAGTCTACCTATATAGTCATATTGTAAAAGTCAGTTTTCAGTGTTTTAAGAATCAATCTATAGGCAAAACTTTAGATACTAGATATTTATAGATTAGATTATATTTATTGGAAAGACATATTTTCTGAACTGAGGATAAATATTATAAGATTATAATGTTGAAAGTAATGACAACACACACAGAATTCAGAGCCTGAAATAAAAGTACTTCAAATTCCTAATTTCAATTGTGGAGACCCATAAGATACATTCTGAAGTGAGTGTATGCCAAACTCGAGGATTAGGTATAATGTTAAAACTTATTAATGTAATTAATTTTTAAAAATTAATGATATAAATGACAAAATTTAGGTAGATAAGAGAATTGAGGCAGAGGTAGTGATTTGTAGTATATATTTGTTCATTTCTTATTCCTCCATGGAACACAAATAGAGAATATTTACAGTTGATTCATTTAAAAAATTGTTCAGAATGTATATATATATAAGTCACCTCACACCCATCTCCTTTTTAGGCAGTTATAGGATATTCAGTGAAACAGATCTATACCTACAGAAGGTCATTACCAGTCTCCCTCTCCAAACAGAGCTTTATAGCTTTCGTTTGTCCCTGGGGATTTCTGTGCATATCAAAACCTAGTATAATACTCCAATTTGGGACAATTGCCAGGCCCCATCTACATCTTGATGCCTTCCTCCAAATTAGAACACAAAAGCTGTATTGTTAACCATTTTATCAATTCCCAAGCACCTTTGCAGTAACATCACTTTTGTTTTGTTATCCACTTCACTTGTCATCCATACTCAAGTGTATTTTCCAAAACTATTGCTGACTGTTGACTCTCCCAAAAATATCGAAAACAAAAACAAAACGACTTCTGCTAAGGCAAAATTAAGTTTAGTAGACTTGCTAAAGTAAGGTAAAATATTATCTTGACAAGGTTTCAAAATGGGAAATTGAGGCAGAATATTTATAGAGATTAGATTTGTAGGGCCTTGTATGGAAGATTTTTAGGGTGGCTTTTGTGAGGCAAAGGACTGATTAGGATTATGTGGAGTTTATAACATAATAGCTTCAAATTAGTGATCCCTGTGAGGAAAGGAATCTGAGAGGAGTCTTGTACAAGCTCATAGCCTTGAAAATAAGCTGTATACTTTGTTTTCCAAATTCCTTTTCAGGAACTTTTTTTTTTTTTTTAACAACAACTAAACTTTTTATTAGTGCCCACATTGTTTAACCCATGACAAAGCTATATCTAGTTCCATTATTAATATACTAGTTGGTTTCAGTTCTCAGTATTTACATTGCCGAAGCCATTTTAATGTCTATTCATTTTTCTTTGTGTCCTTCTCTTTATATACATTCAGTAAATGCCAATCCTTATAACTAGGTTCTGTGAATGCAACGGTATTATTTACAGTTTAATATGCAGAAACCAGAGTTTTTATGGTACATGGTAGGTGTTCATTTCAAAATTGTCTGAATAAATGAAACAATCATAATACCTGAAATTTATAGAGGACATGTTTGACAAATCACATAAAACCACTGTTACTGGAAATAGCAAGGAAGTGATTTTTAAATGATGTTAAAGAGGTAGTGGCCAATGGTGTTGATTTGTGGCAAAATGGTACAAAGTTGGTGCGCAATTTCTGTGTACAACATGGCATTCAACAACTCTAAACATTATACTGTGCTCACCACAAATGTAGCTACCATCTGTCACCATAAGGCCTGTTTCAATTCCATTGAATATATTCCCTATGCTCTACGTTTTATTCCTATGATTTATCCATTCCATAACTGAAAACCTGCATCTCCCACTTCCGTTCACCCATTTCCCCCATCCCGCCACCCGCCTTTGTCTCCATGTTTCACCATTTGTTATTTCTTGTCTTTTTGATTCTGGACATTCTGACAGGTGTAAAGTGATATCTCATTGTGGTTTTAATCTGCATTTCCCTGATGATAAGTGATGCTGAGCATCTTTCCGTGAGTCTGTTGGCTATCTCTATGTCTTCTCTGAAAAATTTCTATTCAGGTCCCCTGCCTATTTATAATGGATTACATGTGTATGTGTGTCTGTGTTGTTGTATAAGTTCTTTATATGCTTGGTTATTAACTTCTCATCAGACATATCATTTGGAGATGTCTCTTCCATTCTGAAAGTTGCCTTCGTATTTTGTTCATGGTTTCCTTTATTGTGCAAAAAATTTTTATTTTTACGTGGTTCCAGTCATTTATTTTTGCTTTGTTTCCCTTGCCTCAGGAGAGGTATCTAGAAAAATGTTGTTAAGGCCTATGTCAAAGAAATTACTGCTTATATTCTCTTCTACCAATTTTATGGTTTAATGTCTCATGTTTACTTCTTTCATCCATTTTTTTAGTCTAATTTTTGTATGGTGTAAGAAAGTGGTCCAGTTTCATTCTTTTGTATTCAGCTGTCCAGCTTTTCCAGCACCATTTATTGAAGAGACTGTCTTTACCTCATTAGGTATTTTTATATATTTTGTCATAGAATAATTGACTGCATAGACATGGACTTATTTCTGAGCTGTCTATTCTATTTAATTTACCTATGAGTCTGTGTGTGTGTGTGTGTGTGTGTATGTGGCATTACCATACTGTCTTGATTACTAAAGCTTTGTAGTATATCTTGAAATCTGGAATTGTGATACCTGTAGATTTATTCTTCTTTCTCAAGATTTCTTTAGCTATTTGGGTCTTTTTGTACCATGCAAAATTTTGTAGATCAAATTAAAAATATATCATCCTTTTTCCTAGAAGCAAAGTGAAACCATGGATATGCTATAAATAAGAAAGTGATGATCATTTCAGTTTTAAAAAACATACTCTGGCCCCTGGGGTAAAAATATATGTTTATAAAAAATAAAAAAATAAAAATTAAAAAAAAAAACATACTCTGGCTGCAATGTGAAGAATAGGTGGGGCAAATTTCAATATAGGAAACAACTTGGAGCCAGTGAGGTGATCAAGATCAGATGATGGAAATGGATCTGGATGGTGTCAACATTAATAGAAAGAAGTAGAGGAATTTGAGAAATATTTGAATGGTAAAATTGGTAGGAATTTTCATCAGTATAAGGGGAAGGAGACATCAATGATTTGTGAAGCTGCATGATTAGTGGCATCATCATGTGAGCATAAAGACACTGGATCAATATTGGTGTTGGGGTAACTATCTCAAGTTAGTCTTGCTCATGTTTCATGTGGAGAGATTTTAGAGACATGCAAGTAGATATTACAAAGAAGTAGTTGTGGTTTTTTTTGTTGTTGTTGTTTTTTGTTTTTTATTTTTTAAAAAATATTTTATTTGCTTATTTTAGTTGTTTTATATCTTTAGAGATTCCACTAAAGTCTGGTCAGGGGATATAGATTTGTCAGTAATGACACTGTACAACAAACTATGAATGTGAGTAAAATCACCTAGGTAAAAACAAATATTGAAAGAGCCTTATAGAACTCCCAAAATTAAGGGCACAGAAAAGCTTGAGCCAGAAAGACAGGCATAGAAGGAGGTCCATAAATGTAGAGATAAAATAAGGAGAACAGAACATTATATCCTGAAAGCCAGTGAGGAAAAAAAAATTGAGAAGTCCATATTATGAAAGAGTAATGAAAATCAAATGAGAACCAAGAATACCATTATTTCAGAAATGTACAAGTCATTTGTGACCTCTGCTTTTTTTTTTTTTTTTTTAGTTATCCTACCTTAAATTTAATTATCATTGAATAAGTAAAGTGAAATGTAGAGTCTGAGGGGAAGTCTACTCAAAGTCACATCTAACAAAAATACCATAATGTTGAAAATGATATCATAGAGAATAATGATACAAACCAAAGTGTTATTAGAGCCAGGTACTTGTTTGACCATATAAGACAAGGTTTATAGTTTCAGACTTTGGGCTATTAAATGTGAACCTCAAATAAATCATTTTTGTATTCACTTAATGTGTTATAAATATGTTTTCTATCTCTGTTTGTAAATCAATGACCCAAAAACCTACAGGCTGGGTTTTCTATGTTTGGAGTTTCTTTAAATACAGAAGATTTGGAACTTTGATACTTTTGTCAAAATAGGGAGTGGAGCTCAGGACTTGATTCTGAGGCAAGACTTAGGAGAGAGGTAACTCTACTGAGATTTAAGGTAACAGATTTAAGGGAGAGGAGAGTAAAATCTGGCTACCAGTTCCACCTACTCCCATAAAATTTCAAATATATATATTTGCAAAATATATATTGCAAAAAAGAAATTTGGGAAGACATAACAGCTCTAAGAGTTTTGTTAGTTTTTGCTTTATTTTGTGTGTGTTTGTTTTTGTGACAATACCTATGTTGAATATGCTATTTACTCTTCAGCCTCATTTTGAAATACTTTTAAAAATACCATTGTGTTTGGGAGTGCCTGGGTGGCTTAGTCAGTTGAATGTCTGCCTTTGGCTCAGGTCATGGTCCCAGCATCCTGACATCAATTGAGCCCCACATCAGGTTCCCTGCTCAGCCTGCTTCTCCTTCTTCCACTCCCATTATTTGTGCACTCTCTCTCCCTCTCTCAAATAAATAAAATATTTTTTAAAAATACCATCGTGTTTGGACATAAAATGCATCCTCATATGTTAGTGAAAGTGCCTAATCCCAAAAGAAGGAAAAACACCACTTACTTTTTTGCAGATTTAGGAACCTATCTAAATCTAAAAGCTTTTAAGAGTCTCTTGGATAAGTTGTTACTTCTCATGATTTTTATCTTATAAATTATGTATTATTATAGCTTATAATATGGCATAAGATTGATTATGAATATGAGATCTAGGCTTACTTAAACCCAATTTTTTTGTCACAGTAGCCTGCAATATGAAAAACTTATTATAGATTACCAATTTCAGTTATACAAAATTTTTTTAAATGTACTGACCCATAATTGTGAGGGATAATAATTTTTGAAATTGTAAAGATGGAGATTATTTCAAAATGAGCATATATTATGGGAACTGGATTAATATAATATCAAAGTGAGGCTTAGAGGGAATTGTATAGGATTGAATGCATAAATTAGGAAAGAGGAAGGATTATTTATTTATTTATTTATTTATTTTTACTTGAGAAAGAGAGCAAGAGGGAGAGCAAGAGAGCAGAAGAGGGAAAGAGAGAATCTCTAGCAGACTCCACACTGAGACCAGAGTCCAATGCACTGCTCAGTCTCACAATCCTGAGATCATGACCTGAGCCAAAACCAAGAGTTAGTCAGCACTGAGACAACTAAGCCACCCAGGCACTCCAATAGGAAACCTTTAAATCAATAATCTAAGATTCTCTCTTAGGACACTAGATAAAGATGAACAAATTAAATCCAAAGGAAGCAAAGAAGTAAAAATAACAAAATAAAATAGAGTAGAAATTGATGAAATTGAAAACAGGAAATCACTGGAGTCATGCTAAGAAAAAAGAAAGAAGAGTCAAATTACCTATATCAGAAGTGAAAGGCAAGACATCACTATATATTGCATGGACCTTAAAAAAACAAAAACAAAAAGAATATGGTTAACAGTTCTGTGCCCACAAATGAGACAATCTAAATGAAATTGATCAATTTCTTGAAAGACTCAATCTGCCAAAACTTACATAAGAATAAAAAGACTACCTCGTACTAAGCTTATTAAGGAAATTAAGTCAATAATTAGTAAAGTAGCATTTTAAAGCAGAAAGCCCCAGTTCTAGATGGGTTTCCTGGTGAATTCTACCAACCATTTATGAAAGAAATTTTACCAGTTCTCTACAAGCTCTTACACAAACAGAAAGGATACTTTCTAGCTCATTCTGCATCCAGCGTTTCTCTAATATCAAGTTCGCACATTGGTGATCAGAGAAAAGTTATCCCAGGGTTGAGACCCAAAGGAAGAAGAATAACCATTTTGAAATATATCAGAACATTTTATTCATCAGAGCATTTTCTTCTTCTTAACAAATCTACCCCTGAAGATAAAGTATTTTACACCACATACACTACACATGAATATTTATAACAGCTTTATTCATAATTGCCAAGATTTGGAAGCAACCAAAATGTCTTCCCATAGATGAAATGATGAATAAATGAAATATTATTTAGTACTAAAAACAAATGAACTCGTATGCTATCTAAAGACATGCAGAAATGCTTATTGCTAAGTGAAAGATGCCATATACTGCATGATTGCTACTATTGGACATTCTACAAGAGGCAAAACTATGAAGATAGCAAAAAGATCAATGAACTCCAGAGGTGGGGGGCCAGAAGGAAAGATGAAACACAGAAAACATTAGGGGCACTGAAACTAATCTGTAGAATACTATAATGATGGATATTTGCACCATTATATATTTGTCAAAACCTGTAGAGTGTGCAACACCCAGAATAAACTTATTGTAATATGGAGTGTGTGTGACACTGATACATCAATATAGGCTCATTGTAATAAATATAGCATGCTGGTGTGTTATGTTGACTGTACAGGAGACAGTTTCTATGTGGAGAATTCTCTATTTTACACACTTATTTTTTGTTGTAAACCTAAAACTGCAAAACAGGAACTCTATTATTAATGAAATAATATTAATAAAAGTATACACTTTTATTATACATATTTACTTTATAGTTCCTACAGTTAAAACTCAACAAATGACTTAACTCAATATTTCCTAAGTGATTTTACTGCTTTTTTCATTTTTATATAACTTTTCTTTTTTATTGTTATTAATTTTTTAAATTTTTTATTATGATTTTATTTTATGTAACTTTTCTTAATATTTATTAGCGCTAGGGTTCCATATAATGTTTAGTGTAAGTACTAGGTTTGAATATAATAGTAGTAAATACATGAAAATCATCTACTGTATATTTTCTCCCTATATATCTTAATTGCCACATTTTTTTGTGATTAGACAATAGATATAAAACACTTTTTTAAATTTTTTTTAAGATTTTATTTATTTGACAGAGAGAGACACAGTGAGAGAGGGAACAAGCAGTGGAAGAGGGAAAGGGAGAAGCAGGCTTCCAGCCAAGCAGGGAGCCTCCTGCGGGGCTTGATCCTCAGACCCAGGGATTATGACCTGAGCCGAAGGCAGACGCTTAATAACTGAGCAACACAGGCACCCCACATAAAACACTTTTTTAAACGTATACAAAAATAAGAAACTGACATACATAAATTAACAGCAATAAAAAAATTATAATGCACTCCTATTTCCTGACTCACAGTGACAAGTCAATTTTCTGGTAAAAAGAAGCCTCTATAGTTCTCCCATGGAGCTAACATTTGATTGCTTCCTCTAATCCAATCCAACCCAACACACACACACACACACACACACAGACACACACTCACTACAATTACCATATTGAATATGAGGGTGGGGTAGCTGATCTCTATCTCAGATCTTTGTAGGAGCCCTATTGTGCTTCTCTGGTGGACCTGCCTGATTTTATAGAAATTTGCTTCCTCTCTCTAACTGTACCTGACATATGCCTACTCTTTTTTTTTTTTTCACTTGACCTTTTGCCACTCATTTTCAACTTGGTTTGAATCCTTGGCACTTAAATTGCTCTGTTTGGTCTTTGTTTTGTATTTCTTCCCACTCCACTTGGAAATCTTGCAGATGACCTCAGACTGTGCACTTGGATTTTATGCCCTGTTTGCTCCTTTCCCGTTGCCACAAAGTCATTAGACTTGAAGCACATCATCTCTCTCTGGAGTTACAATATCTGTGCTTTCTAACCTCCTGGGTTTGGGTCTGTGCCTGCCAGACATTCACTGTCTTCGAGGTCCTTCCAGTTGGATTCCTGATCTTGGTTTTCATTGGTTGCCCAGCTGGCTCTGTGACAGTTTCCAATACTTAGCAGACTGAGAGAAGGCCTCCCTTTCCTGTCACAGCCTTTGGTAAATCAAATATAAAACTTCCTGCGAACTCACAGAGCCTGTCTTAGGTGCAGTGCTGTTCTATTTTCAAATGGCACTTTCTAAAAAAGGTGAGATCTTCCCTCAGCATCTGTTTAAAAGGTAAACTTGTCCTCATCACACTCACTATTCCTTTTTCTTGCTTTATTTTTTTTTCTCCATAACATGTATAACCTTCTATCATACACATGTATAACCTTCTATCATACTATATACTATACTTATTTATTTTACATATTTTCAGTCCCCTACACTGTCAGTCCCCTACACTGGGGCTCCATGAATGCAAGGTTTTTTCCTTACTAATTTATAATAAATATATGATACGCAAATGAGTAAAAAATGAATATGAGTGAACACTGATGGGGCAAATTGGGGGTAAGAATTCTTCAATCAACAATTTCCATCGTGGAAAGGCATAACATTTTTACCATCAATATTGGCCCATTTCAATATCTCTTTTATACTTAGAAGGGAATTTGTACTCTGGGCATTCATGTTTGCTGTAATCTCATCGAACATTTTCTAAGAGGGAAATCAAAGTTTAGTTAACCTTACTGACATAATTTAAAACAAAAGTGAATTTTTTTTAATGTGCAGATCTCAGTGAAGTTATTGACAAAAGGTTGGTTTACTCTCTTTTCATGATTTGTTTTATAAGAAGAAAACTATAAGATGAAAATTATAAGAAGAAATATCCAAACCCTAAATCCCTTGAATAGGGCAACTTTTCATCATCCTTTTATTTTTTGACTTTTGTAACTATATGTTTTATTCTTAGTGGAAATTTAAAGTTTGGAATCTCCCAATTGAGAGAAATGGTCATTTCTGCTCCCATTATATGACATCTGAATTGTTTCCATTTTTTGGCTATTACAAATAAAGATAATATGACCATTCATGTCCCGGTGTTTGCATAAACAAAAGTTTTCAATTCCTTGGGATAAATGTGAAGAGTGAAATTGCTGGATAATACAGTAATTGCATGTTCAGTTTTATATATATAAACAAATGTTCTCTGGAATAATTTACCATATTACATTCCACCAGCAATGTATGAATGGTCCAGTTTCTTTGAACGTCACCAACATTTGGCGTTGTCACTATTTATTTTAGTCTTTGTGGTAGGTGTGTAGAGATACATATTATTATGGTTTTAATTTGCATTTGCCAAATGAATAATGAAGTTGAACATCATTTTCTGTATTATCTGTCATTTCTATATACTCTTTAGTGAAATGAAAAGTTGTGAAAGTTTGAAAACTTTTCTCCCAGTCAGTAACTTGTCTTATCATGCTCTTGACAGGGTCTCTAGCAAAGTAAAATTTTTAATTCTGACGAAGCCCAGTTCATTATAATTCCCTTTCACATATTATGCTTTTTGTATAATGCATAAGAACTCTTCACCTACCTTCATATCTTGAATTTTTCTATTTTTTTCTAAAACATTTATAGTTTTGTGTTTTATTTTTAGTTTTGTGTTTTATTTTTAAGTCTATGGTCCATTTTGAGTTAATTTTTATGTAATATGTGAGATTTAGCTCAAGGTCATTTTTTGTTTTTGTTTTTCGTTTTTGGTTTTGGTCTATAGATATCTAATTGCAACAGTACCATTTGCTATTAAGGTTCCCTTTCTTCTACTGAATCGCTTTTGGATCTCTGTCAAATATCAGTTGAAAATATTTATGCAGATGTATTTCTGGGTTATATGTTCTCTGCCACTAATCCCTGTGTCTATCCTTCTACCAGTAACAAGTAAACTTGCCTAATCTAGTTATATAGTTAAGATTTAGTGTCAGATAGAGTGTTTCTTCCTACATTATTCTTTCTCTAAATTGTTTTACCTATCCTAGGACTTATGCATTTCTGTGTACATATTGGAAGAAGCTTGTCTCTGTCTATAAGAGTATTTACTCAGATGTTAATAGAAATTACATTCACCCTTTACATTAATTTGAGCAGAATTGATACCTTTAGTATATTTAGTCTTCCAATACATGAACAGAGTATATCTATTTATTTAGATCTTGATTTCTCATCATTAGTATTTTAGTTGATATTAGTATTTAGTTGATATTATATGTTGATATTAGCATATCAACATATACATCCAGGATCCTGTACATGTTTTGTTAGCTTTATATCTATGTCTTTTTCTGAGTAGCAATTTTAAGTGATGCTGTGTTTTTAATATTGATTTCCACATGTTCATTGTTAACATATGAAATTTTGATGTTTTTTGCCATGATCTTGTATTTGTCAACTTGTTGAATTCATTTATTATTTTTTATAGTTTTTGTTGTAGATCCCTGGGATTTTCTATGTATACATCATGTCATCTGAAAATAGGGGAAATTTTGTTTTACTTTTTAATCCATAGTTTTCATTTATTTTTCTTGCCTTCATGCATTGTTAGAACTTTTAGTATCATATTAAGTAGAATGGTGAGAATAATCTTCATTGCCTTATTGCTAATCTTTGGGAAATTAGATTTTTCACCATTAATCTGATGTTAACTGTAGGGTTTTTATAAATGGTTTATATCAAATTGAGGTAGTTCTTCTGTTATTTAACTTGCTGAGAGTTTTTATTTTCTCATGAAATGAAATGTTAAATTTTGTAAAATATCTTTTCTATATCAATAAGCATGATTATATTATATTTTTCTTCTTCATTTTGTTCATATGGGTTCTTCAATATCCTGTTTTTAAAGAATTCTATATAGCCTTTTATATTTTTTGAGTGTATTACTTTGTATAGTTTTTAAGGGATTACTTGAAAATTTGAGAAAACAGGGAAAGCTATTGACTGAGCTTTTATTGTGATTAAGTATTGGCTTTGGGATGAAGATTTGTATCTGTGGTCCAGGCTTACCTAGTCTGAAATTTTCAGTGTAGTACCTGTGCTTTCATTAGCTTCCCCAGATATGAAGCAGTAGGAAAGAAAGAGTTAGGGCTTAAACATAGTTAGCTAACAAATGTCAAAAATAAGTTCAGATTCTTTATTACATTCACCCCTAATGTTTGACTGGTGATTGAAATGTACCATGTCTAATTTGAAGTTATTTCATTAAGGCATTTTGGCACATATTTGTATCCTAAGGCTGGTCAGGAATGAGAAATAAGGAAGGAAATATGGAAGGTGAATTTTCTGTAAACCGTCTTACTCAAAAGTCCAAGTTTACGTATTTTGTGAAGTAAAATGTGTGCCTTGGTCATTATCAATGATGTCTGGAACTCTGAAGGAGGGCATGTAGTGTCTTGGTAAAGCCTTATATAGATATAGATTTTAGTAAATGCAGAGACATGCATGACCTAGACTTATATTTTGGGTATCTGTGAGACAGGTTCCCCAGAGTTCTTAATCCCAAAGGAAGCAATCTTGGATAAGAAATTATTGTTGATGTCATTAACTGGACCAGATGATAAGATCAGTGGAAATCTCCTAAAAGCCTTTAAGAATGTGCCAGTGGGGCTAATTGTTTGCTGGGGCATCCAGTGTTAAGAGGACTTCCTAAATTTAGACCAATTGTCTTGACTGTTGGGTTTTGTCCTTGGTTAGAGATATCCTGGTTAAGGGATGAGAACTAGGAGCCCTCCAGCAAGTTCCATCATGTATTATGGATATCATCTATAGTCTACTAACTCCTTTTGCTGTTCACCCACTTGATCCCAAAATTTCTTAAGGTATCCAAGTGGTCTGGAGCAGGTATGACCTATTCTAATAGAGTAGCATCTGATAAGGTACTGAAGACTGTGGAAGTCATCCACTCCTATAGGTAGGATACATCATAGGGCTCATATTTAGTCTATTCTGTAGATACTATTTTTATTCTACCAAGTAAGCATTGATGGCTATGAAAACTTGAAGAGTTCATTATACAGGACAGAATGAACCATTTGGTACACAGTATCATGGATTTAGATTGTGCCAGAACCTATGTTTCCAAGTGAGCCCAGTATGCACACAGAATTGGTTTCATAAATGCTATGATACCTGAGGCTAATTAGGGCAGTGTCCTGGAGCACCTGGTTGGCTCTGTTGGTTAAATGTCTGCCTTAGGCTTAGGTCATGATTCCAGGGTTCTGGGATCAAGCTCCAAAATGGGCTCTCTGCTCAGAAGGGAGCCTACTTCTCCTTCTCCCTTTACCTACCACTCTGCCTACTTGTGCTCTCTTTCTGTCAAATAAATTAAAAATATATATATGTATTTAAAGAGAGAGAGAGAGAGAGAGAGAAATGTCTTGTACCATAATTCCTGGAGCAATTCATGGCCATAATGGGTACCACAACTCTAAGAAGGATGAGAGGAAGTTGCAAAAACCTCTATAGTAGAAGACTGTCCAGTGGACACTAATGGGACTGTCAGTTTTATTACAATTTGGACAGGTTTTAGAGATTTTTTTTTGGTAGGAAATCTCATTCAATATGGTCTGATTTGTAAAGGTCTAAATGAGTTTAAGTAATGAAAAAGAACATGGGTACTTGACTTAGCACATAGCAAGAAAAGGAGAATGAGATGAAGCATGTAACAAAAACTACAGTTTTGAATAATTTAAATAGTAGTGTTGACTTCCTAAATTTTCTTCTTGTGGAGTGACAAGAATGATTCTCTGAAAATGATCCAGGGGCTTTACTTTGGGTAACCTAAACAATGTGTTAGCTAGAACAACAGTCTCCCTCTCTTCTCTTAATGGATGGAATTGCATTTGAAATTACCTTTACTTAGATTTTGGTGTCCTTTCTCAGCTGATGGAATTTAATAACCTTTCTTCTTTATGGGGCACCTAAGTACCCCAGTAATGGCAAATTGATTTTTCTTACCATTCCTGTCAAAATCTAGAATCTGCCTGACATCTCACTAATTATCCATAAATAAAGTTAATTTAAGTTTCACTATATTAGAGTTATCAAGGTTGCTTTTGGTGGTGAGTTTTCTTCCCTGGAACTTAAACCTACTGACTTTTTATGAAATCACCTGTGTGTTTTCCTGTGATGATGAGCATTTGGGCCTTCCATGCCTTCTCTTAAGAATTCTTATTATGTTTCCCCCAAAATATCAGTTTACCCATATTATATAACATGCCATTCTCTGTAATCCTTGTTGTATAATAAATAATAGCCATACAATGTCTTCATTTGTTTTCTCACATCTTTAAGCATTTTTGAGCAAACAAAACAAAACTCTGTATGCCTGATATTAAACTATTAAGAAAAACATTACATTTTTTTCATTTTTATATATCAAACACTTAGGCTGTATTCTCATTAATTTAAATTTCTACCTTTTAACTAATTTTCTCTGTTATAGCATAACTGAATGAAGTGTAGCATATTTAACATTTTAAAGGTTAGTGTTATGATATTCTATTATTTTTTTTCTTAAACATGTTTTCCTTAAATTGAATACCAAACAAGAATACTAATATATTTGAGAAATATTCATTCCATATAAATTTAGACATATTAATTTGATTATAATAGTAACATCTACATGTTCATTAAAAACTTAGAAGGTGTAGGGACTTTCAGGGAGGACGGTAGAGTAGGAAGATCCTAAGCCCACCTCATCCCCAGGATACACTGAGATAAACCCTCTATCAGTGTAAATAACCTGGAAAATTACCCAAAGACTGGCAGAAAAGACTCATGACAGCTAAATTTAGAGAAGAGAAAATATACTGTATCAAAGAGAGTAGGAATGGTAGAAATCCAGTCAGGAACTATATTGGGCCATGGAAGTGTCACAGAGGAAATTTAGTACCTCACTTACATCAATGGAAAGATCATCCAAACAGAAAATCAAAACAGTGGTTTTGAAATATATGCTGGACCAGACAGCTCTAACAGATATATTCAGAACATTTTACACTAAACAGCAGAATATACATTCTTTTCAAGTGCACATGGAACATTTTTGAGAATAGACCATATGTTAGTCTAGAAAACAGCTCTTAACAAATTCAAAAAGACTATAGTCTTATCATGCATCTTTTCAGATCACAGTGTTGTGAAACTATAAATCAATCACAAGAAAAAATCTAGAAAGAAAACATAGATGTTAAACTACATGCTATTAAACAATGAATGTTTCAACTAAGAAATCAAAGATGAATTAAAAAAAAAACACATGGAGACAAATGAAAATGAAAATACAGTGATCTCAAATTTTTGGGATGCATCAAAAGCTTACTAAAAGGGAAGTTTATAACAATTTAGGCCTAAGTCAGGAAGCAAGAAAAATCTAAAATAACCTAACTTACACCTAAATGAGCTAAAAAAAAAAAAAAAAACCCTCAAAATTAGTAGGAAATAATAAAGATTAGAGCAGAAATAAAACAGAAACTAAAAATATGAACAAACAAAGCCAAAACAATAAAATAGATTAATGAACACAGGAGATATTTCTTTGGAGAGATCAATAAAATTAATAAACCTTTAGCCAGATATATTTAAGAGGGGAGGCTTAAATAAACAAAATCAAAAATGAAAGTGGAGAAATAACAACCAAACCACCGAAATATTAAGAATTGTAAGAAGATATTATGTAAAATTGCATGCCAATAAATGGGACAACCTAGAAGAAATGAATAAATTTCTAAAAACTTATAACCTTCCCAAACTGAATCAGAAAGAAATAGAAAATTTGACAGACCAATAGCCATCAATGAAATTGAACCAGTAATCAAAAAGTTCCCAAGAAAGAAAAGTCCAGGATTAGTTGGTTTCACAGATGAATTCTACTAAACATTTCTCAAACAACTAAAAAAAAAAAAAAATAGAGGAGGAGGGAAAGCTTATGAATTCATTTTATGAGGCCAACTTTACCCTGATATCAATACCAGATAAAGACACTACCAAAAAATCCTTAACATATTAGCAAACCAAATCCAATAATAACTTTAGAAAAATCATTTACCACAATCAACTGGGATTTGTTCCTGGAGTGCAAATGTGGTTCACTATTCATAAATCAATTAACATGACATATCACATCAATAAGAGAAAGGATATAAAAGAGAAAGGATAAAAGCATGATCTTCTCAATAAATGCAGAAAAAAGCATCTGACAAAGCACAACACCATTCATTTTAGAAATCTTCAGGAAAGTAGGGTTATTGAGAACATACCTCAACATAATACAGATCATATATGAAAAATCCATAGCTAACATACTCAATGGTGAAAAACTGAGAACTTTCTACTTAAGATCAGGAAAGAGACAAGGAAGTCCACTCGCACCACTTTTACTCAACATAGTACTGGAAGTCTTTGCCACAGCCGTCAAAAAAGAAAAAGGAATAAAACACATCCAAATTGGTGAGGAAGAAGTAAAAGTTGCACCACGTGCTGATGACATAGTCCTATACATAGAAAACCTTAAAGACTCCACCAAAAGACTACTAGAACTGATAAAGAACTCACTAAGTTGACAGGATACAAAATCAATATACAGAAATCTATTGCATTTATATACACTATAATGAAGAAGCAGAAATAGAAAAAAAATCTGATTTACAATTACACCAAGAACAATAAAAAATACATAGGGATAAACTTGACCAAGGCGGTGAAAAACCTGTACTCTGAAAATTATAAAACATTGGTGCTAGAAGCTAAAGATGGACAAACAAATGGAAATATATTCCATGCTCATAAATTGGGACAACAAATAATGTTAAGATGTCCATGCTAACCAAAATAGTCTACAGATATAATGTAATCCCTATGAAAACACCAAGAGTGCTTTTCACAGGACTATAACAAATAATCCTAAAATTTATATGGAACCAAAAAGACTCCATAAAATGAAAGCAATCTAGAAAAAGAATAAAATTAAAGGTATTACAATCCTGGAGTCAGAATATACTACAAAGCTGCAGTAATGAAAACCATATGGTACTGGCACAGAAAATAGAATCATAGATCAATGGAACAGAACAGAGAGCCCAGATATAAATCCACAATTATGTGTTCTTTAATCTGCAACAAAGCTAGCGAGAATAAGCAATGGGAAAAAGATAGTTTCTTCAACAAATGGTGCTGGATAAAGTGGATAGCTACAGGCAAAAGAATGAAACTCTTACACCATACTCAAAAATAAACTCAAATGGATTAAAGACCTAAATGTGAAACCTGAAACCATAAAAACTCAAGAAGAGAACACAAACAGTAATTTCTCTGACATTGGCCATAGCAACACTTTTCTAGATTTGTTTCCTAAAGGAAGGAAAACAAATGCAAAAATAAACTATGAGACTGTATCAAAATAAAAAGCTTTTGCACGGCAAAGGAAACAATCAACAAAACTAAAAAAAAAAAAAAAAAAAAAAAAAAAAAAAAAAAAAAAAAAACCACCTACAGAATGGGAGCAACTATTTGTAAATAACACACTTGATAGAAGGTTAGTGTCCAAAATATATAAAGAACTTATATAACTCAATACCCCCCAAGCCCCCCAAATAGTCCAAATAAAAATGGGCAGAACACATGAGCAGACATCTCTCCAAAGAAGACAGACAGATGGCCGAAAATCATGAAAAGATGCTCAACAATGCTAATCATCAGGGAAATGCAAATCAAAACCACAGAGATAATTACCTTATACCTGTCAGAGAGCTAAACAAACAAACAAACAAACAAAAATCTCAAGAAAAAGTGTTGGCAAGGATCTAAAGAAAAAGGAACTCATGGTGCACTGTTGGTTGGAATGTAAGCTAGCATGGTTACTGTGAAAAAGAGTATGAAGGTTCTTCAAAAAATTAAAAATAAAACTATTATGTAATTCAGTCATTCCACTATCAGGTATTTACCCAAAGAATACAAAAACACTAATTCAAAGAGATACATGCTCCCCCATTGTTCATTGAAACATTATTTACATGTCCAAGATATGGAAGCAACCCAGATGAATGGAAAAAAATGTGGGGGATATCTAAGTGGAGAAATAACAACCAACACAGAGAAATATTAACAATTACAAGAAGATATTACTTAAAGTTATATACCATTTACAACTGTTAATGCCAATTAATAGTTGCCAGTTATTTCTGTGTGTGTGTGTATGTGTGTGTGTTTATAATATTACTCAGCCATTAAAAAAAGAAAGATTTTGCCATTTGCACTGATGTATCTACAGGGTATAATGCTAAGTGAAATAAAAGAGAAAGAAAAACATCATAGGATTTTAGTTGTACTATGGAATTTAAGAAACAAAACAAACAAGGGAAAAAAAGAAAAAGAGACAGACAAAAAAATACTCTTAAATATAGAGAACAAACTGATGGTTACCAGAAGGGAAGCAAGGGATGGGAAAAATGGGTGGACGACATTTGAAGTACATTATCATGGTGAACACTGAGTATAGAATTGTTGAAACACTATACTGTATACCTGAAACTAATATAACACTGTATCTTCCTTATATGGGAATTAAAATAAGAAAAAAATAAACAAACTTAGGAAGTGTAGATAAACCTACTATCTATAATCTCCACATCCAGTGATAGCCACTTTAAATTTTAGTGTTTATCTTCTCAATATTTTTATACAGGTATAAACCTACACATATGATACTGTGTATATATATATATATATATATATATATATATATATAAATGCAATATATATAATATAAATATATATATATAAAAGTTTCTTTATATATACACATACACACACACACATATATGTGTATATAATGTTTTTAGCTGTTTAAACTTTTTTCCATTTATTTTTCTGTATTGCTTTGAAACTCATACACTCTATTTCCATTATTTAATTACCTTCCATTGTTTAATTACCTTTGAACTTTATTATAAATATTTAATTTACCAAATTACTTTAAATACTTAAATTACCAAGGAAATATTTTATTCTTCTGAGCAATACAAAAATTACTAACTGGACTCTGCTTGCCTTGCATGGCATCACCACCACTACTATCATCAACTTCATCATTATCGTCATGGCTATTATTATATGCTGCATACATAATTTTATACTTTTACTTACTCAATATTCCTTTAGCATTTCACATAATCTCCCAAAACTCTTTCTATTTGTCCTGAAGTATATTTTCTAAAAACTCCTGTAGTATACATTTCTAAAGGATAAACTTTTAGTTTGTGCTTATTTTTCATAATTTCTCTTCCTCCTTCCTGTCCTTGAAAGATACAATTTGAGTTCAAAATTCTATTTTTGAACTTACTATCAGTACTCTGAAGAAAATATTCCACAGTTTTGCATTTGAGACTTTTCCCCTTATATTACTATTGTGATTGCTGTTGCTACTGCTGCTGTTATTATTATTGTTGCTGTTGTTGTTGTTACTTGTAGGGTGGTAGGGGCTAGATAATCTGTCAATTTTCCTTGCCTTCTTTTAGAACATTCTTTTTGTATTTGATATTCTGCATTTTCATTATGATGTGTCTAGATATAGATTGGTTTTAAGCACCCTGTTTTGGCTTCTGTGGATTACAATTTGCTTGAAACTTTTTCCATTGTAATCCCTTCAAATGTTGTATATTAAAATAATATACTCTAAATATACATGAAATTAGTAGTTAAATCAATTCCCCCAGATGATGTAGCATAACTGTTATGAGAACAGTTATAAAATGTAAATCAATAAGATATCTGACACTTATAATTCCACAGACAAATGAAGATATATGAAGTTTCATCTATGTTTAGATCTATAACACTTTCTTATGCCAATATTTTTCTAATGTAAATCCAAATATTTGTATAATCATTTATCACTACCCATTCTTTTTTTTTAAGATTTTATTTATTTGACAGACAGAGATCACAAGTAGGCAGAGAGAGAGGGGGAAGCAGGCTCCCCACTGAGCAGAGAGCCCAATGTGGGGCTTGATCCCAGGACCCTGGGATCATGACCTGAGCGGAAGGCAGAGGCTTTAACCCACTGAGCCACCCAGGCGCCGCGTATCACTATCCATTCTTAAGTATATCTGTATGTCTTGATTGTTTCAGGCCAAAGTTTTTTAAAGATTCATTTATTTATTTTATAGAGAGAGAAGTGAGAGAGAGAGAAGGAGAGAAACCATGAGTCGGGGGAGTGGCAACAAGAGATGGAGATGAAGAGAAGCACATTCCCCGCTGAGTGTGAAGCCCAATATGGGGCTCCATCTCATGACCCTGAGATCATGACCTGAGCTGAAACCAAGAATCTGCTGCCTAGCTCACAGAAACTCCAGGCATATATAATAGCACAATTATTTTAAGCATCTTAAAAGAAAATGTTTAATAATATATATTTTGTAAGGATTGAAAACAAAACAAGATAAACTTAAATATGAAAGTGAATGGAAAAAAAAAAAGACAGTGAATAGAACAGAAATTAATCCCGTCTGTATTGCTAATGATAGAATTGGAAAGACGAGAAAAGTTCTGAATTTTTAAGTAATAAGACAAAAATGAGAAAACTCTGTTAACTTCAGGCATGTTCTGTTTCAATACCTACCAGATACATTAATTACTTTTCTTTATTAATTTTTAAAATTATACATGTTAAGGGAAGTAAAAATCAAATAAATAAATGATTTTTCAAAGGTGTATTATTTTAAAATTTGAGAACTGGGAGAATTTATTCTCATATACTGATATTCTTTATGAACAGAAATATTTGACTGGGAATGAACAAGACAAGCTTCAACCATGCATACTAAGCAAGACTTAAGTTATTTTCAAAGAAAGTAATAATTACCTATAGTTTCCAAACACTAACAGAGTATAGCAATCTTACAATTTTCTCTCCAAGTTGGATTTTCATTTGTTATCTAATTCATTAAGTAGATATATGTTTGAGTATATTTTATCACTACCATACATAATACTGTATCTCACTTTCTGGGTTGGAGTGAAGGTATGTACTGTATAGATTGACTACAGAAAAAATAAATAGTGACAATATATCTTGTTTGAAATATGAGGTCAGTAGACCATAAAAAAAGGAAGGTAAAATGTGTAGAGTTAATAAAAATATTTAAAATTTTACAGGTCAAATATAAGACTTATACATTTTGGTTATCATTACCTTTCTCATAAACTAAAAATAAGTTGTCATAAAGTTTGATGTATTTAAATATCTACTTTATCAATTATTTTGATTTATTCATTTTGATTTGTTTATTTGCTTTAAATTCAGAAAAAGAAAATCATTACCTTATTTAAACTACCATGAACTAAAGAAGCAAAATATACTCTCAGAACATAAAATGACTGTTTGTTTTCTCACTCTTTCCAACATTATATTATAATTTTAATTTCCCCCTGAAACCAGGAACACATACTGCTCCATGGAACTGTAAGGTTTGACTCATTATTTCTTCCCCTTCTCATGTTATGTTTTTAGGTTGAGATCCATCATAAATATTAGTATTGTCATCTGGATCCGATTAAATGTAATGGATATGCATTTTTGGAAAATAACCCACTTTTTTGCCTATTAGTAAATAAAATTGATTCTTCTTTACACAAATCACTAAAATTCTGTAACACCCAGTAAAGCAATGGTCTTTATAATCTTGCCCAGCCTTGTATATAGAATTTTATTTTCATAGTTTAATTTGGTCTGATTATTTTCATTGTTTTTTACCATAATAACTATGAGATTACCTACTGACATAAAATATTTTAAACATCCATAATTAAAACCTAGGGGGAAAAAAGACAATAAAACTTCAAAACTAGTTTAAAGCTTTGCAGTAATATTTTACTGCCAAAGAAAGCAGATAAGACTTTCACACTGTGCTGAAAACTGCAGGTAATTAATTCCCATGGCAGAGAAGTGAAGGGAAAGCACATTCCATATTCTCAGGGCAAAGTGTAAAAGGAATTTGCAGCAGATCCTGTTAGGTTTCAGCATTAATCTGTAAGGGACACTTAGAGTATACTAGATTTGGCAGGGGCGGGGGGGATTGGATCGGTGAAAGCATAAATTATGTAATAGAAATGCTTCTGGCAACAAATCATCTACAACAAGCGAAAAAGCTCTAAGTAATACAACAAAAGGATTTATTAAGTGTCTGTGTTCTTTACTAATTTCATTTTAGCCAAAGAATTGGCTTTCCTTTCCCTACCCTGCTTTCCTAACTCAGCCACATTTAACCTCACATATTTGAGTGTCCCTGGCTTTTTCTCTTTTATTTTTTTGACTTTTGAAGACTAGAATTTTCTTTCCTTTAGCATTTGCTAATTCGGATTTGTCTCCTCCCTTTTAGCCATTGATTTCAAGGAGTAATCTGTAGTTCATCACTATTTCAGGGAAATATGTGTGATCTCATGAATCCTGGAAGTTGTAAAATGAGGTTGGGGGTGGAGTGAGTAGAAGACAGAGGCCTGCACACCATTAATGAGGACAACTTGTAATTACCCTGGATTTTGCCAAGACTTGACTGTTTCAAACCGTCTACAATGTGTTTGATATAACAAGAGGGAATATAGTAAACAATCCACTAGGGGAGCCAGAGCAGATCATAACATCATATACATAGCATTTATAGAATACAGACTTTCTTTAAATTCTTCACAAGTAGCATTCAGGTGGGCAATGTTTGAATGTTGTGATTATGGCCATGTGCAGAACAATGAAAAAATATTTTTACCAGTTAGTACCTACATTTTAAGTCATAGCCCTCAAACACATCTTTACTGAAGTGTTTTCTCACATATTTAAAGAGTTAATGAAAGCAGAGTTGGTGTGAAAAATTTACAATATCTTATCCTTCTGGAAGGCAAAATTTACAAAACGGTTTCAAGACATCTATGCAAAACTCTCTAAAAATGATAATCTAGGAAAAGACCTAGATACTCTCCCACAGTTACTTCTTTTTTTTCCCCTAAATTTCATGAAATTTTAAGTATTCCAGAATTTAAAGCCTATGCCAAATAGACACAAAGGTCCAGCTGCTGGTTTCTTATATACATATCAAATGCCGTCGACATTACTGAAAGAGTTTGTTAATGTATTCCAATAGGTTCTTCTGCCATGCCAAATCATTTGGATATGTGGAAAGAGAAAGAAATGGGTGTTATTTTTTTTGGTAGTATTTTTTTTTTAAGTGGGCTCCATGCCCAGCGGGGAACTTGAACTCACAACCTTGAGATCAAGACCTGAGAACAGGAGTTGGACACTGTACTGACTGAGCCACCCAAGAATCCCACTAGTTAGTAAATTAAAAGGGTTCTAAAGATACAACAACCCTGGTTACAGTGGTGAAGGAGGGTTTCTGGAGAGCAAAGTAAGTAATGTTCTGAATATTTAAAATAGACTTTAATCAGAGCAGGTTTGCTTTTATCTGCTTTACATTCTGGAAAACTTTTCCCACTTTAACAGTTTCTTCACTACAAAGGCTGTTTTGGTATAAGTTAAAAGATCCAGACCCAAATGTATATATGGGAAAAGGAGAATAAATTATATGTGTCTTAATTGTTTTTACTGATAAAATATTAGAGCTCATACAAGGAATTTGCTGCCATGGTCTTTGTCTACATGCTTAACACAGACTGCGAGGTAAAAATATTATAATTCATAAGGGCTTTTGTACTTCATTTTATTAATTTTAATTCATCCTTATTACTCAATATTCAGTACAAAAGTCATATAAACTCAATATACTCAATACAAAACCCATATAAACACAGCAGTAATTTCTCAATAATCCGAAAGGCACTCATTAGTTTTCAGAGTTTTAGTTTCAAAATTTGTTTTTGTTTTTCCAATTCAATCTGTATTAACCCCTGAAGTGTGTGTGACACACCACACAATGTAATAATAATAAAATATAAGTGACTTTTGCAAAATTGAAATGCTCTAAAGTCTGGATGCATGCCTTTCCTTGAAAAGCTGTTATTAAATCAATGGCCTCATAAAAATCTATTAATATCAGACAATGACTTTAGTTGTTACTGTTAGGTATCTATCTCAGGTGGATTTCTTTAATCTTGAAGCAATTCAGCCACATAAATAATAATGCTACGTTAGAGAGAACAGTGTTTCTTTCCTAATTTTCACAAACTGAGAAGAGAGAAAAAGAGAGGGTGATTCAGCTTGAAATATAAACTCATATCTTTTGTCTTGTCTTAATTACTTCTCCTATTAATCCAAGTAGCTTTTGAAGTCAGATTTTGACTTGTATTAATATATATAAAGGCATCACAACCATCAGATGATTGCTTAATTCTGTCTTTCCTGTACACAGAAAGGGAGGAATGCACAGTTGCTCTGTTTCTTTGTTTTGTTTTGTTTTGTTTTGTTTTGTACCCCATGCTCCCTTAGGTCTGAAGTAAAAGTGGTACATTCTGATACTTCTTCTATCAGGCTGAAGTAGCAACAGGATGCATTTCACATTTTAGTTGATGTGATAGCTGGTCACACATATTATTTCACAATTCTTGATCGTTTGGCACACAAGGTATTGTATCTGTTGTCTTGGAAATTCTCACAAAACTTAGTATAGTTTTCAGAACATTGTAGGCCATATGTCTGTCACATATATGTGCCTCAACACACACACAAATGAGCCATGCTGACTTCTGAAAGATCTGAGTTTTAGAAAGAGACACATGCTACTGATTTTGGTTTGTGCTTAGAAAAGGAGATATTTGAGTTATCCTCTCTCACTTGACTTAATCTCTCACTTATAATGCTGATGCATAATAAAAGTACGCTTGAAAAAATGTGGTCTCTAACACAAAATTTTTGTTCTAAAAGATAAAGAAATATCAAAGTGTGTAACATTTTCTCCAAAGTAAAATTATTATCAGTGATAAACTCTTCAGAGCAAAGAAGCACCATTAGTCTCACTCTCATAAAGTTTTTTAAAAACCTAGAGAGAAAATGTCTCTTTAAATTTCTAATAGCAGTTCTTACCGCAAAAGCTGACTTGCTTTCTCCTCGTTACCCTTCCCCAGTCTCCTTATTTAATTCAGATTCCTTTATTTTATTGGCATAGCCATTAAAGCTTGATGAAAAATAGTTTCTTGCTTTCCAAAAGTATTTGAGAATGTTGGGTTCATTTTTGGTTTCATATTAATTTAGGATAATCACATAAGTTGTTGACAAATAAACATTCAAGAAATTTTTATGAAGGATAATCTTGGCAAACCACAATAACCTTTAAACTTTGCTTTAAATTAAAATTCTAACAGTTTATTATGTTACTTTGTGCCAGGATAAGGCTATAAACTGCTCTCATATTCAAAAGAATGTTTCCATTTAAAATTTACATTTACAAGTCTAATAAGATGTTGGAGCTCATTCTCTTCACAGAAAATCTACTGAGTTGCATAACTTAACTTTATTAGAAAACCAGCATACATTGTTTCTTGAATTAATTTAAGTTAGTTAATAGTTTTTCACGATGGGGTTTTGTAGGTAAATTAGAGATAATGATAGAATCTTAAAATGAAGTTACTAAATGGTTTAAAATATATAGTTGTATATTACTTAAAAAAAAGTATGTTCAATGATTTACTTTTACATAACTTTTGAACTTCATATCAATTTCTGGTCAGTTTAAGTGGATTTTTTGTAATATCCTGCTATGTCCAGTTTAATTTGAGAGTATAATTTATAGAAGGTATTTAGAAAAATATATGAAGTACATTAAATACATATGGCATGTGATTTCATCCACAAGAGATGTCTCATCAACTCTAAAATCTATGAGAATAAGTTTATTATTTATTTTGCATAGAGAGTACTAAATATAGGTCAGTCCTTTAAAAATATGAGTTACAATTCTTAAAATTCTTGCAGAATTTCAAAATTCTAAGTTCTGTTTTATTTAAATGCTTGGAAATCATGATGTGCACTGAGTTTCTTCTTCGTAGTATCTAAACTGACAAATTTATACTCTACATTTTTGTGCTTAAATGATTTAAATTCTAGGTAGTAGTGATAAGTTACTGTCTCAGAAGATATATTTCATACCAAAAGTAAGCATACATTTGAAATAAAAAGAAAAAATTGATAATTAAATTGTCTTCAGTGAAAAAACTTGAACTGATTTCTGTAAGAACCATTAAGATATGGATTTTATTTATGGCAATTCATATAAGTGATTCTTTAAAGAAGTCTAACCTGAAGGGTAGTTTGAACTACTTCAGGGGACCACAAGTATCTATATTAAAATATTTAGGGTACTTATTATTCATTGGATAACCTAGGGAGAGGCAAGTGTTTACAAACCATTATGGTCTTCTACTGTATCTTTCTTTAAAAAACAGAAGGTGCTTTCCAAATGTTTAGATATGTTTTTATTAACACAAAGAGTCCATACACCCACAAAGGCCCATACAGAAGTATACAAAGTGGGTATGCTTTCTCAAGGTTAGGAATAGCAACGATATGCTATTGAAATTGAAATGAAAGAATGTTTGCCATACCATGGATGATTTAAAATGAAAACAAGGAAATAAAATATGTTTACAACTGGCATATACTATAACTACATATGGAGACAATGTTAACTAGACCTACTATGGTGATCATTTGGCAATATATACAAATAAGGAATCATTATGTTGTACACCTGAAATTAATAAAGGTATGTCAATTATACCTCAATAGATACATATATACAGACATACATAAGAGGAAAAACTACTATGTATACAAGCTATGGAGGAATGTAGCACAATCTCTGCTGCTGGCTAGCTCTCTCTCTATACACCAATATAATAAAAATTACTACCAATTATTAGTGCATGATGAATAGATACATAAAAACAATATTTATTCTGCAGATAAACAAACTGATACTTAAAGACAGTATCTAACTTGCTCATGACCACACCGGTATGTATAAGTGGCAAACTCATGATTTGAATCCAAATCTAATTTCAAGGTAGCATCTCCATTGCATTATGGCATAGTTGTGTGGATTATATGTGATAGCATTTGTAAAATACCAAATACAGTGCCTGACATATAGTGGATATTGAATACTAGCTATAGTTATTAAGTTTTATTAACAATTAGTGCTTACTCTCTGGAAAGTTCTGAGCAGTTTAACACAAAATGATTTTGCCAAGCTAATGTCTACTTCAACTCCAATTTATAGGCTGATTATAATCCTATAGAAAGACACTTATGAATATAATATACAAAGAGAAAGAGTACAATTAGCTGTACCTCTGTTGCACATATTCCACTACCTTGTTTTTGATAGTGGCAAGAGTTGCAGTAGAGTTTAGTAATCAGTTTTTTTTCAAGATTCCATTCAATCACTTGACAGAGAGCACAAGCAGGCATAGTGGCAAGCAGAGGGAGAGAGGGAATCAGGCTCTCTGCCAAGCAAGAAGCCCAATGTGGGACTTGATCCCAAGACCCTGGGATCATGACTGGAGCCGAAGGCAGCTGCTTAACCAACTGAGCCACCCAGGCATCCCTAGTATTCAATTTCTTGCTGCCAACATCAACAGAACAGAATTTACTAATGGTAATAATCCCAAATCCCACTATTTATTAATTATGTTTTCATGTTCTATTCATTCATTTAAATTCTTCCAGAATCCTAGCCAGAGCCTACTAAACATTTTTGGGTGGTCAGGGTGTGGGTGGAAGGAGGGGAGATCCTAGGAAATCAAATTCTTCCCACCCATACTGTAAACATCATCCTAACTTTTCTTACTTAATCACAAAGATTATGATGAAAAAATGCTGAAAATACAGTAGTGTGCAAAGGATCTAACTGTGCCTCCCAGCATATCATGGAGAGCCTTTACTGAAATTCAGACAATACAAGCTTCAAGTACAGTAGTGTGTGGTAAGTGCTCTGATAAGAATAGAGTGCCATGAGATCAAACACAAAGAAACCTTGTCCATTCTAAGGGAGTCAGAGAAATTTCCCCAGAGAAAAGGAGGTTAAAGCTGAGAACTGTTACAAATTATAAACTGTGATATCTGGTTTCAATTTTTCTCCATCATAATAAAAAACTTTTCTACTCACCAAATCATACTTGATATAAATTTTATAGACATTGATTATATTCTTATATTTGGACCTTGGGGCCAAAACCAAATCCAACAAAGAGTGTTAAGCAATTAAATAAGTTGTGGCATCTCCCCAAAACTGCATTTTAAATGGATATATATTCAACAGTTCTTATGCCTAATGGAGGAGGATGGAGGACAATGTGACTTGCCTGCCTTGTGTATGAGTACATGCATAATTTTGTAATCAGTCCAAAGAAGCATTATACCTGATGAAATAATCTATGACAAGAAATACTGTAGTTTGCCATACTCTGAATCCAAGGAGGTATAGTAAAACTTCAGAAATTAAAAAAATAATCACAAAAATAATTACAAAACAGAGAAATATTAATTATAGAACATAGAAGATGGATGTACCTAATCATTATATTGTACACCTGAATCTAGTATTAATGTTATATGTCAACTGTAAAAAAATTAAAAGTCATCTTCTAGTTTCAAAGAAAGAACAAAATAGACAGTTCTGTATTCTTGCATAATGGCTTCTGTTTATCTTAGCTATAAATACAGAAATATGGCTATGATTACTTTTTGATAAGCAATCTACTTATATCATATACAACATAGGATACATAGCTGGTCACTAACAAAGAATCAAATTAAGCAGCATTTTGGTAAAGGAAAATGTGTATCAATTCTTACATGTAAGAAACCAAAGCAGGACAAATTTGTCTTCACAATATCAATAATTGAACCTAAGAGGAAAATTTTCTCCCAAAGAAAGAAAATAAAATCTAAATTTCAGATAAGTTGTATGATTAAATAAGTATAAATTGTAAATGATAGATACCAGTGATTCTCAACATTCTGTAAAAAGAGTATAATTATATACAAAGCAAATATTAGCTAATATATAGACTGTTTACCATGCATGAGGCTCTTTTTAAAGTAACCAGTATTTTTAATCTCAAAACAATATTTAATCACTTTACTATTATTTATCTTCATTTTACAGATGAAGAAATTAAGGCAAGTTGAGTATGGCAATTTAATGTACATCCACATGTTCATTGGCACTCCTTCCTTCAAGAGGTAGAACCCCGTTCCCCCATGGGCTGGAGTGTGGGTCAGACTTAGTGTCTTCGTCAATATAAAGGGAATGTGATTAAAGTACAGTATTGATTTATGAGATTCCTTCATATAAAACGTGTCTCTTCCCATTTGATCTCTCTGTCAGATCACTTGCTCTAAAGGAAGACAGCTATTGTGTTGTGTAAACTCTCAAGTAGTCCTGAGAAGAGGCCATTGCTGAGGACCTGAGGCCTCTAGCCAACAGAGAGCCAAAAACTGAGGCCTCCTGCCAACACCATGAATAGAACATTCATGGAAGTGAATCCTCTGGCCACAGTTAAGCCTTCAGATAAGCACAAACTTAATTGACACCTTAACTGCAACCTTATAGAAACCCTGAGCCAGACCCACCCGAAATGTGAGATAAAAAGTGTTTATTGTTTTAAGCCATTAATTTTGGGGCGGTAATTTACTACATAGCACTAGAAATATATGATAATTGACTTGTTTAAGTGGAGCACTTAAGAATTAAACATTGGAATTATGACCCAGAGCTCAAGCTCAGAATATAGAACGGTGATAATAATGGCAATCATTTATAATACTCTGTCATGTACTAAAAACTCTTCTCACACTTACAATAGTAACAATCAGTAGATAACACTTTATTTTATTCAGGCTTAGATAGGTTATGTTCCTTGTTCAAAGTCACCATGCTACCCAGGGGAAGAAAATAAAGAATGCTAAGGAATAATTTAGGGCTATAAAGTTGATTAAATTAAAGGAAAATCGAGATTTTGTACTGACACTTTAATACTATTTTATATTTATTCCATCTACTTATAGGAATACTGAAAATTAGATATAGTTATACTTGAAATCCCTTTTAACACACTTTTTATAAATATCTTAGGTTGAAGACAGTACTACTGATACAACTACTAAAAGTACCTAAATAAATAGATTAGAATAAGAAATGAATGATTAGAGGCACCTCGGTAGCTCAGTGGGTTAAAACCTCTGCCTTCAGCTCAGGTCATGATCCCAGGGTCCTGGAATCGAGTCCTGCATCGGGCTCTCTGCTCAGCAGGGAACCTGCTTCCTCCTCTCTCTCTGCCTGCTTCTCTGCCTACTTGTGATCTCTGTCTGTCAAATAAATAAATAAAATCTTAAAAAAAAGAAATAAATGATTATATATACACCAAATTAAAGAGAGTTGTGAAATACATTCTTATTTAATGTAATCCTGTCAGAGATCAGCAAACTTTTTCTATGAAGCATCAAATCGTAAGTATTTTAGGTTTTAAGGGCAATAAGATTTCTAAGTATACAGCTCAGTATTAGTATTGCAAAAGCAGACATAAATAATACATAAATAAATGGTATAGCTTTATTCTAATAAAACTTTATTAAAGAAAAGGTGGTAGACTTCATTTGGTGTATAAGCTATAGTTGCCTGACCCCTTTTACATGTAAAGCATGTTACATAAAAGAAATAAAAGGCATCTCTGCTTTGTTTTAGTTTTTAAGTTACTTTAATAACTATAGTTACTTTAGCATATACTATTGCCATTCCCAATCTTATTCAATGCTATTCAGAAATGGTATATATTCAGTACCAAAATTAACAAATGGGATTCAGTTATACTCCTTGATCATAAATAAAAAAGTAAGACCAGAACTGAGATTTTTAAAGGTGGGAGGGTGGATGAGAACAAAGCACGATAGGCCTAAAGATGAAGATCCCAGATGCAACTGCCCCTCAGCACAATGTATTACTTAAAATATAACCCCCGGGAAATAAATTTATTTATTTATTTATTTATTTATTTATTTATTTATTTATATTAATTTATTTTCAGAAAAACAGTATTCATTATTTTTTCACCACACCCAATGCTCTATGCAATCCGTGCCCTCTCTAATACCCACCACCTGGTACCCCAACCTCCCACCCCACCGCCACTTCAAACCCCTCCGATTGTTTTTCAGAGTCCATTTTACTAGTTACTAAGCACATTTAGATACAAGCCTTAAGAAAACCAGATACTGCAACAGGCCTCTGGGGGAGAGGACGATATATGGCCCTGAAGCTGAGCAGCTGGGGATGCCCGGCTTGCTCAGGGTGGAACGCTGCCTGCTTCATTGCCTACAAATCCTGAATGACCAGGAACATGCATCCACTGGATGTCCATGCCCTGGGTGAGCTGCTCCAGCCCCACGACGTCCTCCTTGTTGATCACCTCTTTCCCTGTGGAGAGCACCTGTGGCTACTTTATAAGTCCTTTGAACGTGCTTGTTCAACTATAAACTTTATACTACTTGTACAGACATATTCTGCCCTCCTTCTTCTTTACCTCCAAGGCATAGGACTAATGTTTGACCTTCATCGACTCTTCGGTTGGTTACTGTTTCTGTATAATAAAAGCGAGACTGTGGAGTTGCTCGTGGCAGCAGTCTTTTCGACTGTTGTCCCCTGCTCCCAATCTCTTCCAGCTGACTTGTCTGTGCCTAATTCTTCTCCCGTTCGCCAACTGGAAGCGGCACCCAGAGAACATTATCATGAAGTGACCAGTATGGTCAAAGTGCTGGAAATACAGAACAAAGATTTTATCAGCTGTTGTTTTAGTCCATTTGTCTATGTAATGGAATACCATGGGCAGGGTGACTTATAGACAATGAATATCTCACAATTCTGGGAGTAGGGAAGTCCAAAATCAAGGTGCTAGCAGATCTAGTGTCTGGTGAGGACTTTATTTCTCTCTGACTTCTCTCTGAAGAAGAGGCAAAGAAGTTCTCTTGGTCCTCTTTTCCTCTTTTTTTTTTTTTTTTGGTTTTAAGATTTTTATCATTTATTTGAAAAGATAGAACAAGTGATGGGGATAGGCAGGGGGAGAAGCAGACTCCCTCCCGATTTAGAGCTTGATCTAGGTCCCTGAAATCATGACATGCGCCAAAGGCAGATGCTTAACAAACTGAGTCACCCAGGTGCACCTCATGGTACTCTTCTATAAGGACACTAATACCATTCATGAGGGTTCCATCCTCATGACCTAATGAACTCGCAATGATCCCACTTCCTAATACCATCTCACTGGAATTAATTTTCAACATATGAGTTTTGCAGAGACTCAAATATTCATTCTATAACATTCTACCCATGCCCTGCTCTCATGCAAAATATATTAATTTCATCCCAACAGTTTCAAAAGTCTTAACTTTTTCTAACATCAACTTTAAAAGTCAAAACTCCAGGGGCGCCTGGGTGGCTCAGTGGGTTAAAGCCTTGCCTTCGGCTCAGGTCATGATCCCAGGGTCGTGGGATCGAGCCCCGCATCGGGGAGTCTGCTTCCTCCTTTCTCTCTGCCTGCCTCTCTGCCTACTTGTGATCTCTGTCTGTCAAATAAATAAAGTATTAAAAAAAGTCAAAACTCCAAAGTCTCATCTAAACATCCTCTAAATCATATATAGATAGTATGAGTTATGATTTATCTTGAGGCAAAATTCCTCCCCAGCTATGAACCTGTGAAACCAAACAAGTTATGTGCTTCCAAAATACAATGTGGGACAGGCATGGGATAGGTATTTCCATTCCTAAAAGAAAGAAATAGGAAAGAAGAAAGGAGTGATGGGTCTCAGGCAAGTCCCAAACATAACTGGCAAAATTCCATTAGACCTTAAGACTCAATAATAATCCTGTTTGGCTCAATTCTCTGTATTCTGGACCCACTGGGGTATAAATTTATCCCCATAGCTTGATGGGGTGCTACCCACACTGGGACTCTCTTCCAGGGCCTTACTCAGTTCTTGCCACTGCTGACTGTAACCTATGTTGCAGTTTTCCTAAGGGGTTCCCACCTCACTCTTCAGACACTAGGCAAGAACTTCCTGACCCACCTGTACCAGAGAGACAGCCTCATGCTTTAAATAGTACTCTTTCCTGGGCTTATGGTGGGTGTGGCAACCTTGATGACCTCTGGGTCGTAGTCAGGGGTCTTTCTTTCCTTGCCTTGAAGATTAACTCCTGTCTTCTGCTGGGATAGCCATTTAAGTCCATGTTTTATAACTTCATTAATCTCCTTATCATAGGTCATTTGGCCACACCTTTAGTATTCTTTCCCAAACATACTTTCTGATTTTTTGCAATATGGATAGGCTGAGAATTTTTCAAATCTATAAATTCTGGTTTCTTTTTGCTTAAAAATTCTATCTCCAAATCATTTCTTTCTTCTTTCTTTTATAATAAGCAGTTATGAGGAATCAGGACATTCTTTTAACACTTAGCTGAGAATTCTCCTCAGCTAAATACCCAATTTCATTGCCTACAAAGTCTACCTTCTCTAAAAAATTAGAACATGAACACAAATCAGCCAACTTCTATACTACTTTATAACAAGGATTGTCTCTTCTCCAGTTTTCCAATAACTTGTTATTCCTTTTCATATGAGACCTCATCAGAATAACTCTTACCATCAATATTTCTACCAACATTCTGTTCATAATTATCTATTTATTTATCCTTTGAGAAGTTTGAGGCTTTCTCTCTTTCTGATCTTTCACCAGAATCATCTTTAATGTTTCCATTTATAACACGCACCTAAAACTCTTCCAGCTTCTACCAGTTACCCAGTTACAAACCCACTTCAACATTTTTAAGTATGTTACAGCAGGACCCTACTTCTCAGTACTAATTTTTGTCTTAGCCTGTTGAGGCTGCTATTACAAAATCTATAAACAGTATCTGAGTAACTTATATAAAAAAAGATATTTCTAGTAGTGCTGGAGGCTGTGAAGTCCAAGGTCAAAGTGCTGGAAGATTAATTTTCTAATGAGAACCAGCTTCCTGGTTCATAGAGGGCTGTCTTTTATTTTATTTATTTATTTTTTTTTTTCATAGGGAGGGAGGTACAGGGGAGCTCTCTGGAGTCTGGGCTCCACTCTCATGACCTAATTATCTCCCAAATGTTCTATTTCCAAATATGATCACATTACGGATTAGGTTTCACCATATGAATTTTGAGGAGACAGAAACATTCAGTCTATAGTAGTGTTTATACTCCACTTACAAAGTGGGCTATTTGGTGGCCACTGAAAAGAGTGTATTTGATTCCCATTATTCACAGGAGTTACATTCTATTAAATTGATTCTGTCTTAGCAAATACACAATCATTGATCCTAGGAAAATAACAAGTTTAGGTTCCTTTTAGCCATAATATTTTTGTCAATTGATAAACCGATAAGCTTTTTTATGTATGTTTCTATTAAAGAGCATCTTATTTAATACATATTTCTTATAAATCATTATTTGCATAGTATTGGAATGATTTAAATTCAGAGGTTTTAGAGACCTTGTGTGTTACACAGATTTGTTTGCCAACATTTCTGTCAAACAAATCAATCTCAAATCCCATCAGCATTTAAAATGTGCTGTTATATGTAACTCTCTACCTTTATAACTAGTAGTTTTTTTTCTTTCCATTTTTTTTTTTTTGGTTAAGCTTCTTGATCTGAGATTCTAAGTTAAACACTTTTTTAGCCATATAATCTCTTAAAATATACATGTCAGCCAGCACTAGCCGAGAAGCATTTAACAATTTTGTGATCCTGGGTAAAGTGACTGTAAATTTCTTTGGCTTTCAGTCTTACAACAATGCTGTCTAAAAGCACCTTTATTATGAGCCATCATCTCATGAATCTATAATTTAGCTTCTTTTTTCATAACTTCCACATTATAGATGTTATTTAATACTTGTGGAGTGGCCTCACATACAGATATACAAGTTTGCTTTTCTTTTATCTGGATATACCCTATTACTGATTGAACTCATGGTCAACACCAGTATAAATAAAGCCTGAATGAAGTTTACCTATCACTTATCTTCTCTGTAAGATACTTCTTGTGCTTTGGAACTCTAGGCATCACTTCATCACTGTGCTTGGGGGCCATTTTAAAAGTGAAATCACTAACAAAATACAAACACAAAAGAAAGAAAAAAAAGTGTGCTAGGGGCACCTGGGTGGCTCAGTAGGTTAAGCGTACAACTCTTGATTTGAGCTCAGGTCATGATCTCAATGTCCTGGGATTGAGCTCTGTACTGGGCTCTTTGCTCACAGGGAAGTCTGCTCTAGGACCCTCTCTCCCCCTCCTTTTGCCCCTCCCTCTGGCCATGTGTGCGCTCTCTCTCTCTCTCTCTAATAAATAAGTAAATCTAAAAAAAAAAAGTGTGTTATATAGAATGAAAAGAATATTTGTCTAAGTAGAAGGGCTGAGATAACAAGGCAGAGTGTCACTTTGATCTCATCTGGGAATGTGCACATTGGATGAATCAAATTTTTCACTGCTCTGTGCATGTCGGTGAATGACCCAGAAATACTGATTTAGGGGTTACTGAATGACAAATCTGTAAGTATGAATCCATGAATAATAAGGAACAACTGTACATACAAAGAATGAAAATAATGTAGTATAATTCATATTTGCTTTGAGTCACTTTTGAAATATTTTATAAGCATCACCAAATTTACAAGGATTTATAAGAATCAGGGTGTTAGAAATTATACATTCATGTATATCCAGTGGAATGAAAAATAGTTGCAGTAAAGAAATTATTATACACACCTGATCAATGTTAATATCTTAGTGTACTTACAAGTTTTATTATACAACTTATACTTTGCATGATTGATGAATACAGAAAACGAAATAAAGGAATCATCTGATTCACAATGGAAAGTTTGTCTTTTTCTCTTCATTTCTGGAAAGCACCTATAGTCTACCCAATACTTTCCTCTTTCTTTCTATATTCTATACTCATCATACCATTAAATAAAAATGAATAGAGAATAAAAGAATAATATCAATTAAATAAACTTTGTTAATATGCACTACCTGTTTTCCTACAATTTTAAGAGTCAGGTAATTAATTCATTAAAAATATAGGAAGTGAAAAAGGCCAAAAATTTTTAAAAAGGGAAAATATTATTTCATTTTGTTATCATTACTTTTTTTTCTTAGTATGATCTTGGACAAGTAGCATGCAGTGACAAGATAAACTTGCATACAAGTGTTATCGTATCATCTTTTTTTTTTCAATAAAAAGATAGGTTATCACTTAAAATTTGCAAATATGAACTTTTCCAACAACAATCTGTATGCTTGAAATTACAATAATGTGTAAGGTAATGAACCCCTTAAAGGGGGCTGTAATGTATTCAGGTTTGTATTGCCTACTCTCTGCCACAGGTGCCTGGTTAACAGTCAGCCCTCAATAATTACTCACTTCATTAATAAATAATAATTGTTGCAAAAGGAAGCATTCTAATTTGTAAAGTTTATTCAGAAATATGTTTCTGACATACTAAAAAAAGTGAAATGAAGTGTTAACCATACGTAGTGAATGTAAGTTAAGAGAATATGCATTCACAATAAAGTGAGTACTGTAGTGAAAAACAATTTTGCCTTCTGTCCACAAAGTTGGGGCCACCTGTTTACTAATAATTATTAAAAAATAATGTGATTTATTAGGCTTTGTTGATAAAACTTTAAGATAATATAAGGCTTTTGGAGTGAGCAAGAGGAGGTGAGTTCATAGTTCCTTCTTGCAACATTGGTGATCTTGCTATGTTAATTTCACATGAAAAGTTGGGTCAAATAAAGTAATTAGAATAATGAAAGAAAAGTGGTGTGTTAGTAAAGTGTTAGTATAGACATGCTGTAGAATTTAGATTAAAAGACATAGCAATAATTTCACCCATGAGGAGAACAGAGCCAGTGAAGATTACTATATCTTAGCATTATATGTTCAATATGTTTAATACCTACAGACTATGAAATAGATTATATACCTGATTTGGTTTTTACTTCATAGGTCATCAACACACACACACACACAAAACCCCACCCACACACACACATTCTTCTGTACTTCATATATGTGAGATGGATTAATTTTGTCATCATCAGGTTTTATGGAAAGGCACTATAGAACAAACTAATTTCTCAGCTTTAAGAGACATGTAAAATTTCAGTCATCAAACTGAAAAATGAAGATAATTATACTGAATATTTGCATTACATTATAAAAAACCATATTTATTCTTAGTGTCATTGAAAGAGCATAGCTCTTTGATGTTTATATTTTTTTCTAGTAGTTCTAATTTTCATATTCACTTTAAAAAAAGGGAAAAAAGAGGGGCACCTGGATGGCTCAGTGGCTTAAAGCCTCTGCCTTCAGCTCAGGTCATGATCCCAGGGTCCTGGGATCAAGCCCAACATTGGATTCTCTGCTCCGTGGGGAGCCTGCTTCCTTCTCTCTCTCTCTCTGCCTGCCTCTCTGCCTACTTGAGATCTCTGTCTGTCAAATAACTAAAATTTAAAAAAAAAATTTTTAAAAGGGAAAAAAGAATAAATTATGTATACATATAATTGGATATTACACAGAAATAACAAGGAATGAATTATGCAAGTGAACATAAGAATGAAACACAGCAATTATGTTTTGTGAAAAGTAGGCACAAAAATTATTCACTATACACATATGATAATTTTCAAAAAAGAGAAAAAAACTTGATGGTGATAAAGTCAGAATAGTTATCTCTGCTGGGGTTTGTTGGGAGGAGTCAGGGTTTAGGTAAACAGTAACTGGGATAGGATATGATGGATAGTTCTTGAATATCAGAAATTAATTTTTGATCAAACTATAATTTTAAGACTAATGGATCTTATTGTATGTTATCTTCTATAAAAAATGCAAAAATACTTGCCACATCCTAAATATTAACTGTATTAGATTAATTCAGTTTAAATTCAATGGAAAGGGAATATATTAAAACATTTTCTTAATTAGATTTTTTAAAAGTGGCTTCTAGCTATTCAAAACTATTTTTTACAAAGTAAAAGAATGTTCTAAATTTACCATATAACTTTTATAAATATTTGTGTATATATCTCTTAAATAAATAATGTTTTGTTCACATGTTTCATGTTATTTGGTTTGATATGCACAAGCTATTCATATATGTAGAAAGAAAATATTTTATATTGTATTGGATTTTACTGTGCTAAATAGGTTAACTTCCATCAACTTAGAAAAAAAGAATGTTGATACATAATGTGCTGAGATGTGATATATACAGGACTTCTGTGTCTATTTTTCCTGGCTAGATACTGTACAACATTAAGTAATCTACTCTCATCACAATCTATGTGAATGGGGCCATTTATAGTTACTCTTGCAACATTCTAGTCATACATACTATATACTTACAATATTTCCCATAAAAATCTACTTAATCAACAGATTTATTCAAGCATGTTCAAATCTTAAGCTCTACTGCCTTCTTCACATTTAATATGAATTCCCATTTAAAAAAATCTTATCTTTTTTCTGAAAAAAATCTCAGGAAGTTTTATAGATTCAGTTCTTACAAGGAATTTTGCTGTTATTAGAATCAAAGCAAAGAACTATAACCTTCATACTGGTTTCCTATGCATATTTTAATAAGACTGTGAAGCTAATATAAATATGAACACAATTCTATTAAATCTGAAGTGCTTCCTTAGCATAATAAGTACAAAGATGATTATGGTTATGTTATGTTTATCTAGAACTAGATAATTACAGAGAATTGATGCTGTATGTCAGTATATATATTCAATTTTTAGATGAATGTAATAGATCCATGGATTTTCATTCAAGAATATTTATTGAGAATTTTTTAAGCTATTAAGAAGTGTTAAGGAACATTTTTTTTAAAGATTTTTATTTATTTATTTGACAGACAGAGATCATATGTAGGCAGAGAGGCAGGCAGAGAGAGAGGAAGGCAGAGAGAGAGGAAGGCAAGCAGGCTCCCTGCTGAGCAGAGAGCCCGATGTGGGACTCAATCCCAGGACCCTGGGATCATGACCTGAGCCGAAAGCAGAGGCTTTAACCCACTGAGCCACCCAGGTGCCCCTGTTAAGGAACATTTACAATATGTATTGAAATGTACCATGGCATTTGGGAACATCAAAAATGCCAGTTACCTATAAATTAGTGAATAAATTATCACAGTTCAAATGAAAATAATAAATGTACATGGTAAGGGAAGATTTATTATGGAGATAGACATGGCTGAAGTTTGAATAAAGGAGATTAGGTAAACTGTCAGATGGAAAGTAAATGTGACAAATGACATTATCAAAGGAATATTTGAAAAACAGTGTGCCAAGAATTGAAAAATAAGTATGGCCAGGAAATAAGTATAGAACCAGAGGTCACTGATTCTCAGCCAAAGAAATCCTACCAGCCTGTAGACACCACAGAACTATTGATTATGGTCAAGGAAAACAAAATCAAAGCTAGGGTTACATCTAAATAAAAGAAAAAAAAGGCAATTTCTAGCATAGAGCCCCACATCAGGCTCCCTCCTCAGCAGGGAGCCTGCTTTCCCCACTTTCTCTCTCTGCCTGCCTCTCTGCCTACTTGTCATCTCTATCTATCAAATAAATAAATAAAATCTTTAAAAAAAATGTTCTCTCCTGTTCTTACAAAACTTCAGACCATTACATAATTTTTTTAATTTTTTAACTAAAAATAATAGCCACATATTTGCCTGTTAGAGATTTTATTTACTATGTTTACTGAAGAAGAGAAAACTCTATAGAAAACTAACATTTTTAATGTGATTTCTCAAGCCTTGTTTTCAAATATACACAGTTCTGTTTTTTTTTTTTTTTAATTTATTTGACAGAGATCACAAGTAGGCAGAGAGGCAGGCAGAGAGAGAGAGAGGGGGAAGCAGACTCCCTGCTGAGCAAAGAGCCCGACGTGGGGCTCGATTCCAGGATGCTGGGATCATGACCTGAGCCGAAGGCAGAGGCTTTAACCCACTGAGCCACCCAGGCCCCCAGCAATTATACACAGTTTGATATTGTACATTATGTTTGTGTGAGCTCTATATAAAGTTGTTTCATCTAAATATATTTTTGTTTTCAAATTTATTATTAATAGTAAAAATAGTAAATGGGTATAGTTTCATTGCTGAGTCATATATTAGCTTGAGATTTTGGTGGAGGAGTGAAAGCATGGAAGGTACGGGGAGGATGGAGTCATGCAGGACACAGAAGAGGAAGAAAGAATAACAAAATGTAGATATGTGAATTGAGAATTTATATAAACAGAGGAAATCATATTCAGCAATAAACTCAGCAACATGGGCCTAAGGGGAAAAAAGAGAGAATATTAAAAGTAAACATTCATAAAATAGAATTAAAAGCACAAAATGACATGGAAAAAGTCAGCCTTTTCTAAATCACTTAAATAAAGTACATGTGCAAAGTATATATTTTTGGAATGACATAAAATAGATTTTAAGTATATGTAACTCAAAATATGATGCTACTTTAGATTGAAATGATAGATATTAAAATATTTCAAAATATCTTGGTAAGTGCTAAAGGGAGAATAAAGATACTGACAGCGTTATAAGTTTAAAATCACTGGTCCCAAGCCAACTTTTTTAAGTACTGCCTTTCCTTTGAAACATGTTCTTTTTCCAGTCTATACTTTGCCACCAATAGTATCAATCCAATGTGGGTTTAATTAGAAGCCAAAAAAAATCAATCATTCTTAGATACTACTCTATACTTTACTATGATATTTCCTGACAAGGGCATTAAAGTGAGACTTGAGGAGAGGGAAACAAGAGTAAATATAAAGTTTGTATGTCGAATATAAGAAAAACATTAACCAGATTCTATTCATTTTCTACTTATTTTAATATGTTAGGGTGGAAAAGGAGGGCTGGATATGAGGTACTTTACAAGAGATCTGAAAATCCAAGTTAAAGTGTCCAAAGTCTGAAGAAACTGATTTGGATCTTCTTGAGTGCCTGTGAAAGGGCACTGTGGGAAGAGGAACTGCAAGTCTGCCCACTGAAGCAAAGACTCCACATTCATTACAGCAATCTGGCAGTAAGATCCCTGAGGGTCACAGGTCAAATGCCTACTGATCCTCAGCTTTCAGTTTATATTGGAGAGACAGTGAAAAGACAACTTGAAAACCTGGTAGTGTAAAGAAGCCTCATCCATTTGTTCACTTGTCTCAGAGAGTTTTTATTATTTTTAATTTTTAAATTCTTTCCATTATTGTTTCCTGCAGGGATGAACTTTCTTTTTGTCTTTTGGGTCCTTTTCTCTGCAGTTGATGGCTTTATGAGTATGTCTGTCAATATTTGGTTGCTCATCATGTTTTAGAATAAAGTATTAATTAGTTGTCTTGAGTTTCTTCTATGGTTAGGTGATAAACTTCTTCCATGAGTGGCAACTTGGAACTTCCATGAGTGGCAACATGGGGGCTGGGGCTTGGGCAAGGTGGAGGATGGCTGGTCTACTTTTAGGCTTCCCAAACTGTAAAAGTTGATGGAAGTCAGCTGTCAACTTGTGGTGTCCCCAGATATTAAAATAATAATAATTTTATATGAGAGAACATAGAAAACAAGTGTGAACTGGTCCTATCCTGAGCAAAGCAGGATTCGTTCACCCTCTTTGTGGAGAGCAGATGCTACACAAAAGCTACAATAATCCAATGACTCCCTTTGTGACTTCATTGTAAATACTAAAGACTTGGTGAATCCAAAATAGTTAAGATCACTCCACTGTCACTGGGCATACTCTTTCTGCATTTCTACTCAAGTATCCTAATATCAGATTCCATTCTTAAGATCAGTTCGTGGTCAAAGACAGCTCCTGGAGCTCCAAATTTCACAACTTCATTATAAGCTTACAGACAGATAGGGCAAATACTTTATTTGAAGAATTCCTTTCTCAATTCTCTCTCTCCCCAAGCATACACACATAAACACACACATAAATGATGTATTATATGTATGAGCATGTGTTCTATTTTTTTGTTTTGTTTTGTTTTTCTTAAAATACTCCTTACCATACATACTCACCTATCCATGTGCATGTGAGCAAAATTTTCTGTAAGAAACATATGGAAAACAGATTTGCTGATTTTTTATATTTACACTTTGCTTCCCTTTAAATTGTACCAGTTTATACTTCTGGAAAAAATTCATGATTATTATAAAATTCTTCAGTGTTTACCAATAAGATCAGTTAAAAGAAAAAACTATTCCATTTTTTTGAACTTGAATATTGCTAACTACTAATGAAATTGGTTTCCCTTTCACGTGTTCATTTGTTCACTTGCATTAATTTTCTGTGCTATTTACAGTTTTTGCCCATTTTCCCATTAAATTGGTTATATTTTTCTAAATGATTACTATAACCTTATACTATAAAGATACAAATCTTTTGTAATATTTATTTTGTTTATATATCAACTTGAAACTTGTCTTCATATTTTCTATTCTACATGTTGTCATATAAAAGTTTATATTTTCATGTAATCAATATCAGTTTATCAAACACTTTTGAATTTTTCCTCTTCTTTAGAAAAAGTTCTCTCATTCCAAAAATAAAATTAAACTATTCTGTTTTTTCTGTATTTTCTACTTCTATTTTTTGCACTTAGCCCTTTAATATGTCTAGATTTCATTTTTGCATGGTATACAAAATAAATTTAGTTTAGTCACTATCTTGTTGAAAGTGCAGATTAATTATCCTAAAATCATTTGTTTATTAAATTGTTAATCTTCCCTCAGTGATTTGAAATTTCTGTATCTTACTTTAGAATATATTTCATGTATATTCATGTGAACATATATTTCCTATATTCTAAAATATGCATTTTATTCTGATTCATATTTTTAATCAGCTCTAGGCTGGACTTCTGACTGCAATGGGGAGCTTCAACCCAGAAAATATCAAGCTGATGATTTTAAGTTATTCATTCAAGACATAGTCATAGCATCATAAATCTTCTATGACATTTGTAAAATTGTCATGCTGGACTGATGAAATTGAAAACAAAATACTGAATTAGAGTCAATGGCTTACAGTAATAGGAAGTAAGTTAACCTCACAGTCTCAGATTTCTGATATGCAAATTGGCAAACTGATTGGAAAAGAGTGAGAATCTGCATATTGAAAGAGGAAGCTATCATAAATTTGGGTGAATCGGAGTGTGTGAAATCCCTTATCGCTGCTGATGTTCCCCTGCTGTAGAAGCAATTTCTTACTATCTAATGAGTCTAATCCTGCTTTGTATAAAGACCATAGAATGCTGGCTTTGATAATTTATCTTTTAGGGAGATAAAAATTTTAACTACTCATCAAATCCTACCAACCCTCATTTCCTTCAGACCTGTAAGGAGTTTGTAGCAGATTCCAGAACCAAGTCTGACCAACTATGAGGTTAATTACATAGCAAAAGGATGAGAGGTTGTTTTATTTTGTTTTGTTTTAATTTACTTTGACAGAGATTGGCAGAATATGTTTTAGAATGAATCACAAATCTGTTAAGCCACATTGGGAATACAAAGTATGGTAATGGAACAAATTTATCACTAAGGGTGTATCTATCAAACTGTAATTTCTTAATTTAGTGTAAGAGGTTAAATAGTTGGAAATGGCTGTATTTGCTACACTAATTTTCAAAAACAGGAAGAAAACTGTGACTACGTTAAATAAAAATGAGATTCTGAAGTTTTCTTGGTATAACACAGAGAATACAATTCACTTAGTGAAATTAGAATGTCAGAGTTCTTATATCAGTTAAAATATCTTATTTGAAATACATTTTGAAATAATATTTTATGCAGTTTATATAACTCAGGTATATGCTTTCATTTTGGGTATCTACAAATAAAGACAATGGGTTCTTTTAGCTTTCTCTCTCTCTCTAATATATATAAAGAATACAAATACTAATTAATATACTGTAAGTAATTGGTTCACAAGATGATTATGGAGACTACATTTTAAGGTTTATAATTAGCAAGGCAGAGATACAGGAGAGATGATGGTGTAGTTCCAGTCTGAAGACAGGAAAAAACTATTTCAAAACCCAAAGGCAGTCAAATAGGAGGAATTCCTTCTTACTCACTTGCTATTCCTCTGATATGTTCAACATGATGATGAGAAGAAGGGTTATGTTTGCATGGAAAGTCTGCCAGCAAGACTGTCAAGTGTCAGTGTGCAAGGGGAACAGAGAAGCCTCAATTGAAACAGATCTCCCCAGAAAAACAGGCACTGGCCATCTGGGGGTGATCTAAGTTCACTGTTGGTGATTCCATTGGCTTCAGCTCCTACACTACAGACTCATGTGTGAGGATATAAGAGAGTAGATAGCTGAAAAAAACTTTCTTTAGAATATTTACAAAGCATTGATAGTACAAGGTAAAAGTGTTGCAGAGACTGGTATTAAGGAGTAAAGGCACTTTTGAAACACAGAATTATATGAAAATGCCTGCAGCACCTTAGAGCTGGAATGTCCAATATTAATGCCCAAATAAGGTGTGTCAGTCTGGAGCGACTGTAGAGTCAAGAGTTACAATTTATTTGCAGTGCTTAGATATCATCATTCCCATTTTTCTTTGCAACAATAGACATCATGAAGTGTGATTTAAAAAAAAAAAAGAATGTCCAACTCCACATGCAATCATGTGTGAAACGGTGTCAGCAAATTCAGATGTGTGTGGAATATTAGAGTGCTGGGAGGTCTCATAGTATCGAATGGAGTAAAAGCCAAAGAAATATTTCAATTCTGTGATTCCAAGTTCCACTGAAATTCTGTCTCTCTACGGATTATAAAAGGTCATTGCAAACAGCTGCGATTAATTTACTATGCTTAATAGAATATAAATTGAAGTACAGTTATTTTGCCACAGGAAATATAAGACAAATGTATTTTTTTAATTTTTTTTCTTACTGAATTCCTTCAAACTAAGAGAATGAAAATTCTGTGTAATTTTGTAATATAGGTCTTAACATGGCAAAAAAAAATTTTAAACATGTTACAGGTGATGATTGTTTGAAATACAGATAACTCCAAATTATATACCATAAAAATTATCACAGTGTATATAGCATCATACCATTTATTCTATATTATTTATGGCTGTCCAAAAGTTTTCCTCATAGAAGAAAGCCCTCTCAAACTATCTCCACCTCCTCACTCAGGCTTTACCTGTTCATCATTACATATATACTATAAGATATAACATGATTATGAAATGTTTTCCAAAACCTATGCATCCGGAAATCTGCCTGAAAGATACTGATCCCCAGAAATCAAAACATTGATGATGAGGGAGAAATACTTGCCAACATCACCAAGCATACAAAAGGAGACACACACACACATGCATGCACATAAAGGTACTCTAGCCATATAGATAGATCAATGTCTACCATGTGTATGTGCTCCACATTCTTTCTTTCTATGGCAAATACCATGCTGATTATTTGGAAACCTCCAAGTGAAAGCTTGTAATACCTATACTTCCTGATCCTTTGAAAATTGTGTGTTCTTTGTAATGTGGGTAAACAAACCTAGGAGACGGTGAAATTGTTTTTCTCATGTTAAAATCAGCTGCTATGAATATAATATTTAGGAGTGGGTTTTGTAGTAAAACTTTGGTTTAAATACTTAACCTGAATTTTCTAGCTGTGTTATCACAAACCACTAACATAAACTTTTTCAGCCTTGATGCTGTGTCTGGAAGTGTCTCAAGATAATTATACCAGCCTCAAAAGATCCTTGGGAGGACTTAGTGAAGTAACGTCTAGAAAGAAATTAACGCAATACCTGACTCAGAGTAAGTGATCAATAAACTATTAGTAGTATTATTATTATAAATTATAAAATATAAAACAAATTTCAACTTCAAAATAGCTTTACTTTAACACTTAAGAAAAATAACTGTTTTGAGCAGACATGGTTTTTTAATGCTGTGTTAGTAAAAACGTATTTTCAAACTGACTCATGTTCTTTATTCTGTCTCCTCTTTTCCCTTCTCTTTCTCATTTCACTGTTGCTTAATCTTGAGATTTGTCTTTAGCTTTATCACAATTCATTTAGTTTTGCCAACAAATTAATTCTTTTAGAATTTTAGCCAACTAGCTCTGAGTTGACTCAGAGTTTCTTAGCATAGAATTTACTCCATGTTTCTTCATATAAAAACATGTAACTCAGCTATAAGTATTGTTTGCTTGTTTTGGCTGACCTAATTGAGTGCACAATTTATAATGTTTACCTCTACATAAAATTTTTCCTTTTATAATATCATGTGTTGATTGGCTACATAGCAAAAATGTATGATGAACAGATTTAAATCAATAGTTTAATGATTTCTATAAGCCTCTAATTCAAGATTCTCATGTTTTTTAGATTAACTCAAATGTTTCAATCTAAAATGAACTTATTTACTTTATAGAGAAGTACATAAAATGCATGCATGCCATAGTTCTCCCATAAAGAAGATAAAACAAAACAAAACAAAAATTACCCAGTGCATTATAAGTAAAATTGGATTTATAATTTATATATCCTTAGTTTCCTGTCTAATATTGATCTGGGGGATAATAGAGCCTTAGTACTACTCATATTTAATAGATCAATGGACTAGACAAAAAACCCAGAAATAAACCAACAACTATATGACCAATTAATCTTGGCAAAGAAGGAAAGAATATCCAATGGGGAAAAGGACAGTCTTTTCAACAAATAGTGCTGGGAAAACTGGACAGCAAAATGCAGAAAATGAAACTGGACTACTTTCTTACACTATACATAAAAATGATTTCAAAATAGATTAAAGACTGAAATATAAGACATGAAACCATTAAAATCCTAGAAAAAAACACTGTGGGTAACACCTTTGACATTGGCCATAGCAACTTTTTTCCAGACATGTCTCTTGAAGCAAGGGAAACAAAAACAAGAGTAAACTATTGGGACTACAGCAAAATAAAAAACTTCTGGATAGCAAAGGAAACAATAAAAAAAAAAATAACCTTCACAATCGGAGAAGATGTTGCAAATGACACATCTGATAAAGGGTTAGTATCCAAAATATATAAAGAACTTATAAAACTCACACCAAAAAAAAAAAAATACTCCAAAAAAAATTGGTCGGAAGACATTAACAGACATTTCTTCAAAGAAAATATATAGATGGCTAACAGAAACATGAGAAGATGCTCAAGATCACTGATGGTCAGGGAAACATAAATCAAAACTACAATGAAATATCACCTTGCACCTGTCAGAATAGATAAAATGAACAACACAAGAAACAAAAGATGTTGGTGAGGATGTAGAGAAAAAGGAGCCCTCTTGCACTGTTCGTGGGAATACAAACTTGTGCAGCCACTCTGGAAAATAGTATGGAGGTTCCTTAAAGAGTTAAAAATAGAAGTATCCTAAAATCAAGCAACAGACTACTAGATATTTACCAAAGAATAGAAAAATACTAATATGAAGGGTGCCTGGGTGGCTCAGTAGGTTAAGCCGCTGCCTTCGGCTCGGATCAGGATCTCAGGGTCCTGGAATTGAGTCCCGCATCCAGCTCTCTGCTCAGCAGGGAGCCTGCTTCCCTTCCTCTCTCTCTGCCTGCCTCTCTGCCTACTTGTGATCTCCTTTTTTCAAATAAATAAATAAAATCTTTTTAAAAAATACTAATATGAAGAGATAAATAGACCTGCATGTGCATAGCAGCATTATTTACAATACCCAAGATATGAAAGCAGCCCAAGTGTCCATCAATTGATAAATGGATAAAGAATATGTGGTATAAATATACAATGGATTATTATTTAGCCATAAAAAGGTGAAATCTTGTCATTTGCAATGCATGGAAGAAGCTTGAGAGCATAATGTTAAGTAAAATAACTCAGTCCAAGAAAGACAAATACCATGTGATTTTACTCATATGTAGAATTTAAGAAACAAAACAAGTGATCAAGGGAAAGGGAGAAAGAAAGAGAGAAAAATGAAGAAACAGACTTTTAATTATAGGGAAAAGAACTGGTGGTTGCCAGGGGGGAGGTGGGGAGGGTATGAGTTAAATAGATGATTAAATAGGATTAAGTAGGATTAAAAAGTTCACTGTCATAAGCACCAGGTGATATATGGAATATTTTTACATTTATTTTTTATTTATTTTCAGCATAACAGTATTCATTATTTTTTCACCACACCCAGTGCTCCATGCAATCCGTGCCCTCTATAATACCCACCACCTGGTACCAGACCTCCCACCCCCCGCCCCTTCAAAACCTTCAGATTGTTTTTCAGAGTCCATAGTCTCTCATGGTTCACCTCCCCTTTCAATTTCCCCCAACTCCCTTCTCCTCTCTAACACCCCATGTCCTCCATGCTATTTGTTATGCTCCACAAATAACTGAAACCATATGATAATTGACTCTGCTTGAATTATTTCACTCAGCATAATCTCTTCCAGCCCCATCCATGTTGCTACAAAAGTTGGGTATTCATCCTTTCTGATGGAGACATAATACTCCATAGTGTATATGGACCACATCTTCCTTATCCATTCGTCCATTGAAGGGAATCTTGGTTCTTTCCACAGTTTGGTGACCGTGGCCATTGCTGCTATAAACATTGGGGTACAGATGACCCTTCTTTTCACTACATCTGTATCTTTGTGGTAAATACCCAGGAGTGCAATTGCAGGGTCATAGGGAAGTTCTATTTTTAATCTCTTGAGGAATCTCCAAACTGTTCTCCAAAGAGGCTGCACCAACTTGCATTCCCATCAACAGTGTAAGAGGGTTTCCCTTTCTCCACATCCCCTCTAACACATGTTGTTTCCAGTCTTGTTAATTTTGGCCATTCTAACTGGTGTAAGATGATATCTCAATGTGGTTTTAATTTGAATCTCCCTGATGGCTAGTGATGATGAACATTTTTTCATGTGTCTGATAGCCATTTGTATTCTTCATTGGAGAAGTGTCTGTTCATATCTTCTGCCCATTTTTTATATAATTGTGTTTTATGTGTGTTGAGTTTGAGGAGTTCTTTATAGATCTTGGATATCAACCTTTTGTCTGTACTGTTATTTGCAAATATCTTCTCCCATTACGTGGGTTGCCTCTTAGTTTCCTTGACTGTTTCCTTTGCTGCGCAGAAGCTTTTGATTTTGATGAAGTCCCAATAGTTTATTTTCGCTTTTGTTTCCTTTGCCTTTGGAGACATATCTTGAAAGAAGATATGGCTGATATCGAAGAGATTATAGCCTATGTTCTCCTCTAGAATTCTGATGGATTCCTGAAATCTTGCCATTTGCTACATCACATTGAGGTCTTTTATCCTTTTGAGTTTATCTTTGTTTACAGTGAAAGAGAATGGTCGAGTTTCATTCTTCTACATATAGCTGCCCAGTTTTCCCAGCACCATTTATTGAAGAGACTGTCTTTTTTCCACTGTATATTTTTTCCTGTTTTGTCGAAGATTAATTGACCATAGAGTTGAGGGTCCATATCTGGGCCCTCTACTCTCTTCCACTGGTCTATATGTCTGTTTTTATGCCAGTACATGCTATCTTGGTGATTACAGCTTTGTAATAAAGCTTGAAATCAGGTAACGTGATGCCCCCAGTTTTATTTTTGTTTTTCAACATTTCCTTAGTGATTTGAGGTCTCTTCTGATTCTATACAAATTTTTGGATTATTTGCTCCATATCTTTGAAAAATACCGGTGGAATTTTGATCAGAATGGCATTAAAAGTATAGATTGCTCTAGGCAGTATAGACATTTTAACAATGTTTATTCTTCTGATCTAAGAGCATGGAATGGTCTTCCATATTTTTGTGTCTTCTTCAATTTCTTTCATGAATGTTCTGTAGTTCCTTGAGTACAGATACTTTACCTCTTTGGTTAGGTTGATTCCCAGGTATCTTATGGTTCTTGGTGCTATAGTAAATGGAATCGATTCTCTAATTTCCCTTTCTATATTTTCATTGTTATTATATACAAAAACCACTGATTTCTGTACATTGACTTTGTATCCTGCCACGTTGCTGAATTGCTGTATGAGTTCTAGTAGTTTGGGGGTGGAGTCTTTTGTGTTTTCCATATAAAGAATCATGTCATCTGCGAAAAGGGAGAGTTTGACTTCTTAATTGCCAATTTGGATACCTTTTATTTCTCTTTGTTGTCTGGTTGCTGTTGCTAGGACTTCTAATACTATGTTGAACAAGAGTGGTGAGAGTGGGCATCTTTGTCATGTTCTTGATATCAACAGGAAGGCTGCAAGCTTTTTCCCATTGAGGATATTTGCTGTGGGTCTTTCATAGATAGATTTGATGAAGTTCAGGAATGTTCCCTCTATCCCTATATTTTAAAGTGTTTTAATCAGGAATGGATGCTGGATTTTGTCAAATGCTTTTTCTGCATCAATTGAGAGGACCATGTGGTTCTTCTCTCTTCTCATATTAATTTGTTCTATCACACTGATTGATTTGCAAATGTTGAACCATCCTTGTAGCCCAGGGATGAATCCCACCTGGTCATGGTGGATAATCTTTTTAATGTGCTGTTGGATCCTGTTTGCTAGAATCTTGTTGAGAATCTTAGCATCCATATTCATCAGTGATATTGGTCTGAATTTTTGAAACACTACCTCATACACCTAAACTAACATATCACCCTGTGTTATTAAAATAGATCCTTAAAAAATTAAAAATTTAAAAGTACAAAATTTCTAGGACTGACTTTTTTTTAAAAAAGGAATTAAAACCACACTTGGCAAATTATTTTCACTTTTGGCTTGTTCTAGCTTGTCTTAATAAGTAAGCTTCAACTTAAGTTAAATGTTGAAGTGTTTCCCATACAAAAACTGGCATTTAAATCTGTGTTTCTATTTCTTCCCTCAATGTACTGATTCTCAGTGCCCCTTCTTCTCCAGATGCCTCCTTAATTCTGTTATGCTCTAGTTGCCTAATTCTTTTATTAAATTAATTTTACATAACTTAGATCAATACCTTAGTCAAAGTGTAAATGTGAAATCTTGTCATTGTATTTCTTGGTCATAGCACTTGTTAATTTCACTACCAATGGCGTTAATCATGTACAGCTAGGATAAAGAACATCATGGAGAGCAAAGTAGTGATCTATAAAAATATGTCACCTCAAAGAAGATTCTCACAATTCTGAATCATCTCTGGGGATTGTTTGTTTGTTTTTTTGTTTTTTGGTTTTTGGTTTTTTTTAAGATTTTATTTATTTATTTGACAGAGAGAGATCACAAGTAGTCAGAGAGGCAGGCAGAGAGAGAGGAAGGGAAGCAGGCTTTCTGCTCTGCAGAGAGCCCAACGTGGGGCTCAATCCCAGGACCTGGGATCATGACCTGAGCCAAAGGCAGAGGCTTTAACCCACTGAGCCACCCAGGCACCCCTGTTTTGTTTTGTTTTTAATAGTGGTCAGAAGATTTTTTAAAAAACACAATCTTGAAAGACCCACAGAGCTAACAACATAAAGAATAAAACTTATTAATACAGGTTTTTTTAAAAATCATTTAGGAGGTCAGGGGATCCTAGGATAGACATATTTCTACAATGGGATTGAATAATCAAGTAAATGTATAGAAATGATTGGATTGAGATTTATCATTGTTGGAGTGGGGCATTATATTTAAGCAAGGAAGGAGCTGAAGTGATCCATGTGGTAATGGATTAGAGGTATAGTGATCAGTATGAACTCATGTTCATCTTGATATAAATATAGCTGGTTAAATATAGAACATTTATAGAGATGTACACATACATGGGTAAATATACACATATGCATTCCCTAGCTTTGTCAGCTGACAGGGCCTAAAGCAAGAGAAGCAGCAAAGAGCAAATGTAGCATCTGATCTTGGCTTTTAATACCATTCTCCAATAAAAAGAACCACCAATTCTTAGAGAGGTGATTGTGCTAAGACAAGAGCAGAAAATACACAAGATGGGTCTGAAGCATGCTTCAGCACCAGAAAGAAAGGAAAACATTCAAAACAAATGAGCAAGCCATACAATGGTGGAAGTATATCAAAGGGACACAAATCAGCTGAAATAGCTTCCAAATGGTCAAAGCTGTAATAATCTGAGAAACAAAACAAGTAATATTGAATTATAGCTCAAAGTATAAAATCAATATTTATATTCAATACTGATATAAATAATTAACTAAATACATATTTATAAATATATAAATGGCACAAAGGATAAAAGACTAATCTCCCCATGCCAAAGAATTCCAAATAATTTATGGAGTTACTTTACCCTCAAAAAGGTAAAGTATACTTCCCATTCCTTTTTTTTTTTTTTTTTAGGGTTTTGTTTATTTATTTGAAAGAGAGAGAGAGATCATGAACAGAGGGGAAGGGGAAGGGTAGAGGGAGAAGCACACTCCCCACTGACCAGGAGCCAGATGCAGGGCTAATCCCAGGACCCTGAGATCATGACCTGAGCCAAAGATAGATCCTTAACTGCCTGAGCCACCCAGGCACCCATAATTCCCATTCCTTAAGCATGAGTTATGCAGTGATTTATTTCCAAAGATTATGGCACAGAAAGAAGTGTAGAAGGATAACTATAAAATGGGGAAAGCTGACAAACTCTATCTCAGCCAAATTATCAAGACTAGTATCAGTAGTGATAAGTGATTTTGATAGTATGTACACTTGATACGATGTGAGGGGAATGGCATGTTAATTTGTTTCTTTCCTCCCCCAAACTCAAAATCCCAGTGTAATCTGAGAAAAACAATGGACAAATCACAATTGACAGACATTCTATCAAATACCTAATCAGGAGTCCTTAAAACTGCCAAATTATCAGGCACCAGTGTGGCTCAGTCAGTTAACCTTCATTCTCTCCCCCATCCCTCCACACTGCTTGTTCTCCTTCTCTCCCTTACTCTCTTTCTCAAATAAATAAATAAAATCTTAAAAAAAGGAAATTGCCAAGGTATCAAAAATTAGAACACAGGATAACTGAATGTGATATGGTAACATGGGTGGGATCAGAAAAGATGCCTGGATAGGATCATGGAACAGAAAAGGAATATTAAATAAAAGCTAAGGAGATGTGAATAAAGTATGGAGTTTAATTAACAATGCCTAACTTACATTGATTTGTTGATTGTGGCAAATGTCTCATAGATATGTAAAATGTTGTTAAGAGTGAACACTGGGTGTGGGGTATATAGGAACTCTCTGTAATATCTTTGCAATACTTCAAAAATAAAAACTTTAGTATTCTAAAATAAAAAATTTAAGAAACCTGTTTAACAGGAAGCTTATATATATACCTCCACACTTAGTGGGATAATCAATAAGTTTTTATATTTTTTTCTCACTCTATAGCAAAATAGTTTGTTTTTGTTTTTTAATTTGGAGTAGGATTTCTATAGTACATATTTATAATTGTTTTAGAAGTATTGAAATATCTATTTAGAAATTATTATATATTTTCTAGGAAGAATATATTTACATATTTATTTTCAAGTTAAATAAGAATAAAATACAACTTCAATTTCTAAAATTTGCAATCTATTGAGTGCTTTTATATTGTCTCTTTTTTTTTTAAGGAGCAGAAAAATATTGCTATTCACAATTTTATAAAGAGGAAACTAAATTTCAGGTACATTAAATATGGTTTGAAAAAAAAATCTCTCTGTCTCCTTTCCGTTTATCCAGATGCCTTTTTAATATCACTTTCTCTCCTTCCCTGCCTCTTAGACAGGGTTACGTCTTATTACTGTACCTACAACTGGAAAGTACTATATTAAACAGAATTGATTAGATGGACATCCTTGTTTTATTCCTATTCATAAGGGATTGAGAGTCTTTTGTTTTTCACCAATAAATACGGTTTTAGATGTGGAGGTTGTTGTTGTTGTTGTTTTTCCATAGATGTCCTGTATCAGATTGAGAAAGTTCCATTTTATTTATAGTTTATTGAGGGTTTTTACACAGTTTTGGGTTTTGTCGAGTGATTTTTCTGCAGCTGTTGAGATGCCTCTGGGCTTTATTTTTCCTTTTTTTCTGTTATTATGGCATTTACATTAATTAGTTTTAATATGCTAAATACAAATGATCATAATGTATAACCCTTGCAAAATGTTTCTTAAACCCTTGACAATATTTTGTTAAAGATTTATGTGTATGTTCATGAATGATACTTTACCTTACTTTGATATATGGATAATCATGACCTCATATAGTAAGTTTGAAAGTGCTCTATCTTCTGAAAGAATTTCTGAAGTATTGGTATTATTTTCTCTTCAAATATTTGAGAAAATTCACTAAGAAGGCCACTTGTATTTTCCTTATGGGTATAATTTTAATTATAAATTCAATTTCTTTACTCATTAATGACCTGTTTAAATTTTATTGTTCTTCTTGAGTTAGGTTTGTAGTTTGTGCCTTTCTAGGAATTTTCCCATTTTATTAAGTTGGTTAATTTGTTAGCATAAAGTCATCCATGTAAATCTTTTCATTTCTGTAGGGTCTGTAGTGACCTCTCTCTCATTCCTGATTTTTTGTAATTAATGTCATATATCATTTCTCCTTGGTCAGTCAGACGACAGATTAATTGGTTTTGTTCATTTTTATAAAAAGCTTACTTAGGTTTCATTGATTTTCTTTTTCTTTTTTTTATTTTCTATTGCAATAATTACTGCTCTAACTTTTACAATTTTTTTTTTTTTTTACTGATTCTTTTGGGTTCAGTTTACTCTTCTTTTTGTAATTTTTAACATCATGTATAGATTTCATATCTCAAATATTTCTCTTATAGGCATTTAATGATATAATTTTCCATAAACATTGCTTTAGCAATGTTTTCTTGCTTACACTTTAGGTATTATATAAAAAAAAAGGGGGAGGATTCAAGATGGCGGAGAAGTAGCTTATTTTATCTTTTTAAAAAATTTTATTTTTTTCAGTGTTCCAAAATTCATTGTTTATGCAGAATACCGAGTGTTCCATGTAATACGTGCCCTCCATCAAACCCACCACCAGACTCATCCAACCCTCCAACCCTCTCCCCTCCAAAACCCTCTTTTTCTTCCTAGGAGTCCACAGCTTTTCATGGTTTGTCTCCCCCTCCGATTCCACCCACTCACTTCTCTCTATTTCCCAATGTCTTCCACATTATTCCTCAAGCCTCACAAGTGAGATTACTTGTTTGTTTGTTTGTTTGTTTTTTAATTAGGGAAAGATATTTCATTGTATGTATATACCACATTTTATTTATCTACTCTTCAGTTGATGACATTTGGATGGTCGCCACATCTAGACTATTTTTAGGAATAATGTTTCTGTAAACATTGGTGTATAAGTTTTTCTGTGAACATATCTTCATTTTCTTGGGTATACACCTAGGTGTGGAATTGCTGCATCACAGTTTCCTAAGAAACTACCAAACTGCTCTAGAGTGGTTGTACCATTCCACCTTCACATCAGCAAAGTATGACAACTTCAATTTCTCCAATTCTCAGAGCCACTTGGTGTTAACTGTCTTTTTATTATAGCCAAGCTAGTGGATGTGAAATAGCATCTCATAGTGTTTATGATTTGCATTTCTCAAGTGTGTAAAGAATTTGTGTTCCTTTTAGGTCTTTACTAGACATCTATACATATTCTTTTTCTAAGATTTTATTTATTCATTTGACAGGTAGAGAGATCACAAGTAAGCAGAAAGGCAGGCAGGGTGGGGGAAACAGGCTCCCCACTGAGCAGAGAGCCTGACACGGGCTCAATCCCAGGACCCTGTGACCATGAACTGAGCTGAAGGCAGAGGCACCACCCACTGAGCCACCCAGGTGCCCAATCTGTACATACTCCTTGAAGAAATGTCTATTCCTTTCCTTTGTATTTTTGAAAATTAAATTATTTTTCTTCTTATTATTGAATTGTAAGAGATCTTTAAATATTATAAATATAAACATTTTAAAAATATTCTCTTCCAATCTGAGGATTGTTTTTTTCACTTTGTTGTTAGTGTCCTTTAAAGAATAAAAGTTTTAAATTTTGTTGAATTCTGGTTTTTCTATTTTTATTTTCTTGCTTACACTTTAGGTATTATATAAAAAAAAAGGGGGAGGATTCAAGATGGCGGAGAAGTAGCAGGCTGAGACTACTTCAGGTAGCAGGTAATCAGTTAGATAGCTTATCTAAAGATTGCAAACACCTACAAATCCAACAGGAGACTGAAGAGAAGAAGAACAGCAATTCTAGAAGCAGAAAATTCACCACTTTCTGAAAGGTAGGACTGGCGGAGAAGTGAATCCAAAGGCACAGGAAGATAGACCGCGGGGGGGGGATAGGCCGGCTCCCGGCAAGCGGTGGAGCAACAGAGAACAAAATCAGGACTTTTAAAAGTCTGCTCTACTGAGGGACATCGCTCCAGAGGCTAAACCGGGGTGAAGCCCACTCAGGGTCAGCGTGGCCTCAGGTCCCACAGGGTCACAGAAGGATCGGGGGTGTCTGAGTGTCACAGAGCTTACAAGTATTAGAATGGGGAAGCTGGCTACAGAGACAGAGCCGAGGAGTGAGCTCTTAGCTCGGGGTTACCTTGAACCGGTCCCAGACTTAATGGAGCACGGCAGGAGGCCAGGGAGACGAGAGTAATTGGGCGCTGTTCTCTGAGGGCACACTGAGGAGTGGGGCCCCAGGCTCTCATCTCCTCTGGGCTGGAGACTGGGAGGCTGCCATTTTCATTCCCATCCTCCGGAACTCTACAGAAAGCACTCAGGGGACAAAAGCTCATGAAAACAAACCCGAGCGGGTTATTCAGCCCGGCCCCTGGTAAGGGCGGTGCAATTCCGCCTGGGGCAAAGACACTTGAGAATCATTACAACAGGCCCCTCCCCCAGAAGATCAATAAGAAATCCAGCCAGGACCAAGTTCACCTACCAAGGAGTACAGTTTCAATACCAAGGAGAACAGTGGATTTTCAGAGGAGGAGAAAGCAAAGCATGGAACTCATGACTTTCTCCCTGTGTTTCTTTAGTCCTGCAGTTAATTTAATTTTTACTTCTTTTTCAATTTTTTTCTCTTCTTCTGCTAAATTTTTTAAACTTTTACACTTTTCTTTTTTAACATTTATTTAACTAGGTTATCTAATATATATATATATATTCTTTTTTATATTTTTACTTTATTCATTTTAATTTTTTAATTGTTTCTTTTCTATTCTTTTATCTTTTTTTTTTTTTTCTGAATCTCTTATTATCCACTTTCTTCCCCCTCACGATTTGGGATCTCTTCTGATTTGGTTAAAGCATATTTTCCTGGGGTTGTTGCCACCAATTTAGTATTTTACTTGCTCCTTCATATACTCGTATCTGGACAAAATGACGAGGCAGAAAACTTCACCACAAAAAAAAAAGAACAAGAGGCAGTACCGAAGACCAGGGACCTAATCAATACAGACATTAGTAATATGTCAGATACAGAGTTCAGAATGACGATTCTCAAGGTTCTAGTCGGGCTCAAAAAAGGCATGGAAGATATTAAGGAAACCCTCTTGGGAGATAAAAAGGCCTTTCTGGATAAATAAAAGAAGTAAAATCTAACCAAGTTGAAATTTAAAAAATCTAGTAATCAGGTGCAATCAAAAATGGAGGCTCTCACTGCTAAGATAAATGAGGCAAAAGAAAGAATTAGCGATATAGAAGACCAAATGACAGAGAATAAAGAAGCTGAGCAAAAGAGGGACAAACAGCTACTGGACCATTAGGGGAGAATTCGAGAGACAAGTGACACCATAAGACGAAACAACATTAGAATAATTGGGATTCCAGAAGAAGAAGAAAGAGAGAGGGGAGCAGAAGGCATATTGGAGAGAATTATTGGAGAGAATTTCCCCAATATGGCAAAGGGAACAAGCATAAAAATCCAGGAGGTGCAGAGAACCCCCCTCAAAATAAATAAGAATAGGTCCACATCCCATCACCTAATAGTAAAATTTACAAGTTTTAGTGACATAGAGAAAATCCTGAAAGCAGCCCGGGAAAAGAAGTCTGTAACATACAATGGTAAAAATATTAGATTGGCGGCAGACTTATCCACAGAGACCTGGCAGGCCAGAAAGAGCTGGCATGATATATTCAGAGCACTAAACGAGAAAAACATATAGCCAAGAATACTATATCCAGGTAGGCTATCATTGAAAATAGAAGGAGAGATTAAAAGCTTCCAGGAAAAACAAAAACTGGAAGAATTTGCAAACACCAAACCAGCTCTACAGGAAATATTGAAAGGAGTCCTCTAAGCAAAGAGAGAGCCTAAAAGTAGTAGATCAGAAAAAAACAGAGACAATATACAGTAACAGTCACCTTACAGACAATACAATGGCACTAAATTCATATCTCTCAATAGTTACCCTGAATGTTAATGGGCTAAATGACCCAATCAAAGACACAGGGTATCAGAATGGATAAAAATACAAACCCATCTATATGTTGCCTACAAGAAACTAATTTTAAACCCAAAGACACCTCCAGATTTAAAGTGAGAGTGTGGAAAAGAATTTACCATGCTAATGGACATCAGAAGAAAGCAGGAGTGGCAATGCTTATATCAGATCAATTAGATTTTAAGCCAAAGACCATTTAAGAGATGAGGAAACACTATATCATACTCAAAGGATCTGTCCAACAAGAAGATCTAACAATTTTAAATATCTATGCCTCTAACATGGGAGCAGCCAACTATATAAACCAATTAATAACAAAATCAAAGAAACACGTCAACAGTAATACAACAATAGTAGGGGACTTTAACACTCCCCTCACTGAAATGGACAGATCATCCAGCAAAAGATCAAAAGATCAACAAGGAAATAAAGGCCTTAAATGACACACTGGACCAGATGGACATCACAGATATATTCAGAACATTTCATCCCAAAGCAACAGAATACACGTTCTTCTCTAGTACACATGGAACATTCTTCAGAATAGATTACATCCTCAGTCCTAAATTGGGCCTCAACCAATACCAAAAGATTGGGATCATTCCCTACATATTTTCAGACCACAATGCTCTGAAGCTAGAACTCAATCACAAGAGGAAATTTGGAAAGAACCCAAATACATGGAGACTAAACAGCATCCTTCTAAAGAATGAATGGGTCAACCAGGAAATTAAAGAAGAATTGAAAAAATGCATGGAAACAAATGATAATGAAAACACAACAGTTCAAAATCAGTGGGACACAACAAAGGTAGTCCTGAGAGGAAAATATATAGTGGTTCAAGCCTTTCTCAAGAAATAAGAAAGGTCTCAGGTACACAACCTAACCCTACACCTAAAGGAGCTGGAGAAAAAACAAGAAAGAAACCCTAAACCCAGCAGGGGAAGAGAAGTCATAAAGATCAGAGCAGAAATCAATGTAATAGAAACCGAAAAAACAATAGAACAAATCAATGAAACTAGTAGCTGGTTCTTCGAAAGAATTAATAAGATTGATAAACCCCTGGCCAGACTTACCAAAAAGAAAATAAAAAGGACCAAAATAAATAAAATCATAAATGAAAGAGGAGAGATCATAACTATCACCAAAGAAATATAGACAATTATAAGAACATACTATGAACAACTCTACGCCAACAAATTTGACAATCTGGAAGAAATGGATGCATTCCTAGAGACATATAAACTACCACAACTGAACCAGGAAGAAATAAAAAACCTGAACAGACCCATAACCAGTGAGGAGATTGGAACAGTCATCAAAAATCTCCAAACAAACAAAAGCCCAGGGCCAGATGGCTTCCCAGGGGAATTCTACCAAACATTTAAAGAAGAACTAATTCCTATTCTCCTGAAACTGTTCCAAAAAATAGAAATGAAAGGAAAACTTCCAAACTCATTTAATGAGGCCAGCATCACCTTGATCCCAAAACCAGACAAGATCCCATCAAAAAAGAGAACTACAGACCAATATCCTTGATGAACACAGATGCGAAATTTCTCACTAAAATACTAACCAATAGGATTCAACAGTACATTAAAAGGATTATTCACCAGGACCAAGTGGGATTTATTCCAGGGCTGCAAGTTGGTTCAACATCTGCAAATCAATCAATGTAATACAACACATTAATAAAAGAAAGAACAGGAACCATATGATACTCTTAATAGATGCTGAAAAAGCATTTGACAAAGTACAGTATCCCTTCCTGATCAAAACTCTTCAAAGTGCAGGGATAGAGGGCACATACCTCAATATCATCAAAGCCATCTATGAAAACCTACCACAAATATCATTCTCAATGGAGAAAAACTGAAAAGTTTTCCGCTAAGGTCAGGAACACAGCAGGGATGTCCATTATCACCACTGCTATTCAACAGAGTAATAGAAGTCCTAGCCTCAGCAATCAGACAACAAAAGGAAATTAAAGGCATTCAAATCAGCAAAGAAGAGGTCAAACTATCACTCTTCACAGATGGTATGATACTATATGTGGAAAACCCAAAAGACTCAACTCCAAAATTACTATAACTTGTACAGGAATTAGGTAAAGTGTCAGGATATAAAAATCAATGCACAGAAATCAGGTGCATTTCTCTACACCAACAACAAGACAGAAAAGAGAGAAATTAAGGAGTCAATCCTATTTACAACTGCACCCAAAACTTTAAGATACCTAGGAATAAACCTAACCAAAGAGGCTAAGAATCTATACTCAGAAAACTATAAAGTACTCATGAAAGAAATTGAGGAAGACACAAAGAAATGGAAAAATGTTCCATGCTCCTGGATTGGAAGAATAAATATTGTGAATGTCTATGCTACCTAAAGCAATGGACACATTTAATGCAATTCCTATCAAAGTACCATCCATCTTTTTCAAAGATATGGAACAAATAATCTTAAAATTTAAATGAAACCAGAAATATTTGCAAAGGACATATCAGATAAAGGGCTAGTATCCAAAATGTATAAAGAACTTAGCAAACTCAACACCCAAAGAACAAATAATCCAATATAGAAATGGACAGAGGACATGAACAGACATTTCTGCAAAGAAGACATCCAGATAGCTGACAGACACATGAAAAAGTCCTCTATATCACTCGGCATCAGGGAAATACAAATCAAAACCACAATGAGATATCAACTCACAGCAGTCAAAATGGCTAAAATTAAAAAGTCGGGAAATGACAGATGCTGGCAAGGATGCGGAGAAAGACGAACCCTCCTACACTGTTGGTGGGAATGCAAGCTGGTGCAATCACTCTGGAAAATAGCACAGAGGTTCCTCAAAATGTTAAAAATAAATCTACCCTATGTCCCAGCAATTGCACTACTGAGTATTTACCCTAAAGATACAAACGTAGCGATCCTAAGGGCCATGTGCACCCAAATGTTTTTAGTGGCAATGTCTACAATAGCCAAACTATGGAAAGAACCTAGATGTCCATCAACAGATGAATGGATCAAGAATATGTGGTATATATACACAATGGAATACTAGGCAGCCATCAAAAGAAATAAAATCTTGCCATTTGCAATGCCGTGGATGGAACTAGAGCGTATCATGCTTAGCAAAATAAGTCAATCAGAGAAAGACAACTATCATATGATCTCCCTGATATGAGGAAGTGGATATGCAACATGGGCGGTTAAAGTGGTAGAAGAAGAATAAATGAAACAAGATGGGATTGGGAGGGAGACAAACCATAAGTAACTCTTAATCTCACAAAACAAACTGAGGGTTGCTGGGAGCAGGGGGTTGGGAGAAGGATGTGGTGGGGTTAAGGACATTGGGGAGGGTATGTGCTATGGTGAGTGCTGTGAAGTGTGTAAACCTGGTGATTCACAGACCTGTACCCCTGGGGATAAAAATATATTATATGTCTATAAAAAAATTAAATATATAAATAAATAAACAAATAAGTAAATAAATAAATAGATAAATAAAAAGAACTACGCTTAATCCAAAAAGAACTACACTTAATCCAAGGACTTACTCATTATTTCTTTTAATTGTTTTATAACCTTAGCTCTTATTTTCGTCTATGATCTATTTGGAGTTAATTTTTGTGGATGGCATAAGAAAGAGATCTTATTTCATTCTTCTGTATCTGAATATCCAGTTGTCCTAGAATTATTCATGAAAAGATCTCTTACTTTTCCCCATTGAATTGTCTTGTCATCCTTGTTGGAAGTCAAATGTATAAGGAATATACAATTGACTTCCAACAAGGATGACAAGACAATTCAATTTGTTTTACAATCTCAAGTGGTTACTTTGTTTTACAATCTCAAGTGATAACTTTTCAACTAGACCTTATTATTTTCATCTTAACTAAATGCACTGTTAAAAACAAACAAACAAACAAACAAAGAAGAAGAGAGAAAACAAACACAAAAAAACTCTTAATGATAGAGAACCAACTGCTGGTTACCAGAGGGGAGGTAGTGGGAAGATGGGTGAAATGGGTAAAGGGGATTAAGAGTAAACTTATCATAAACAGCACTGAGAATACTGTATAGAATTGTTGAATCACTATATTGTACACATGAAATGAATATAACACTGTATGTTAATTATACTAGAATTAAAATTCAAAAATAAATGTACTGTTAATATTTATCAAGTGGCTCTAATGAATAATATTTAATTCTTGATTCACTCACCTAATTATTTCTCATTACTATCAGTTTTATGTTAAATTTCAAGTGATAAAACATGCATTTATTGATCTTCTTGATGAATCAGTCATCAAAGTACTCTGAATTTATAAACTTTGATTAAAAAAATGGAAATTGCTACTGTAAGTATAAGGTGCACCTCAATTAATCAAATACCTGCTTAAAATCCATGTTATCAATATCTAGAAATATTAATATTTCTAGAAAATTTGTTATCATGTTTTATGGTTGCCCAACATGCTAGAAAACCTTAACCTTGTTTAAAAAATTCATGATCCCACTTGCTCCAGGTAAAACAAAAATTTACCAGCCTCCTTTACTACAGATGGGTATGTTTACACACAACAGACCTACCTGTTAGGGCTTTAAATTCTTAAATGAGTGATTGAGGGAATTAAGCATGGAACTTAATCCATCTGCCTAGTTACAGTGACAGCAGAAGCATATAGCATTAATTGGTATTGGAGTTTGCAAAGTCTCATGCCTTTCACAAGAGATGCTATTTATGGGAAGGGCATTGCTGCAATTTTCTCTACAGCTTGACTGATGAATAGCAGCAGCAGGATAGTATTTTTATCAGGCTAGATCATGGCATGTTTCCTGAGAGTTTAGTTTTTAAATCTGTTCTCTAGAAAGTTTGACAATTTTGTAAACTACTTAAATTTACCTAGTAAATTCCTTTTCCATTTAAAGAGACAAAATAATCTTTTCTTGCTTTCAACGACAACCTAATCGATAAAATATTCTATACCATCCTGGAGTATATCAATATAATATGGAAGCCATATTGTCAATTTACAGAATTTAATTCAAAATATAATTGACTAAAAACTATTACTTAGTTACTGAGATGTCACAAAGATTTTAAAGACAAGAACATTTACTAAGTTCCTTTGACTCTGTAACATTAAGACTCCTAGATAACCATGTATTTATACAAGGTGCAAATGCAAGTATTATTTTCTTAACACTGAATATATTTCCATACCTTTCATCTTTACCAACTTCAAAGATATCTCAAATTTTTATTAGGACATTTGTGCAATACAATGCTTTAACTCTGTAGTCTCTCAGACAACTATCCATTTTCACATATTCTGCACATGAACTGATTCTTATAACCCTCAGTTTTTCTACAGCTCTATTGACTAGTAGCACTCCAAATAAGCCTCTAAATGTTTCCTAATGTTTTTGTACTTTTTATCCCACCTGGGTTCTACTGCTGATTTCATACTTCTTAAGTGTCCTGAGCAACCACTGGGGCTGTAATAGCAATACATTTTACTAATGGTTACAATTTTCATCTCTTTTGTGTCCTAGATTGTTTTGTTTCATCTATAATCTAGGTTCTGTGATTTCATTTAAATCTTGGGGGAAAGGCACATACTTATAATGGCTGATAGTCCCAGACCCTTCTACATTATGGTTTAATTTTTCTCATTTAGCCAAGAGTTTTTCACATTGGAATAAGATTGTTTTTAGGAGTTACCAGCAGGCAAGTTTACCAATCAAGCAGATTTGTGAGAAAGAAGTAAATAGAATATAAGCAGTAAATTGCGGAAGTTGAGTGAACATAATAAACAAGAAAATTTCAGGGTCATGGTTCTCTAGTATCAATGTTATATTTTTATTATTCTTACTAAAAATAATGCCAACATCTTGCTGTAAATATAAAAACATACAGTAACTTTTACTGTGGTCACTCAATAAAACAATTGTTTTTCTCTGTATTGGAAACTAGTGTTATGGGATGAAAATAATTAGAGCTTATTTTTGCAAACAAACTTCAGGAAGAATGAATACATATGGTTTCAACTAGAAACCTTATTGCTGCAATACATGAATATTTTCTTATTCATATCCTCATTTATACAACAAATATTTACTGAATGCCTAATATATATCAGGAACTTTGGTAGATGTTAAAGATAAAAATGGTCAATAAAACAGACACACACTTGCTTTTCCAATATATGTAGTCTACTAGAAATTATGGATATTCAAATACAGATTGAAAGTGCTGCCCCCAAGCAATAAAATACCTGGAAGTGAAAAAAGCTCATACAATTGCCTAGAATAATCAATAAAGACTTCACCAAAAAATAATATTTAGGAATATTTAGGAATTACCTATGTGGTAAGAGGATAGGACTTCAAACTGGGAATATTAGGAATTAATGCCTAGAGTTGATAAAGCTCAGTACATTGTAGGAACTTAAATGAGGACATAATTCCTTGAATAAGAGTTGTTCAGGAAAGAGAAATGCAAGAGAATATTAGCCATATCTGGGTCATCTGGGCATGGATAAGGCATGTTTAGGAGTTTTGAATTTATTTCAAGAAAGTTGGGGAAACATTATAATGTTTTTACATAGGACATGGGAACCGATTTGTTTATTTGAAAGAACATTCTAGCTAAAATTAAGCCTGGATTGAAGAAAACACAAGCTGAGATGAGAATACCAATTTGAATCCTATTTTGAATACAAAGAATCCCAAATATTAGCATGGACTAATGACATAATAACAACAGCTTTGTTCATAGGGAAGGAAGTAAAAACAGAAACAAGTAAACGGATTTGAAAGAGATTTTGGATAAATAATTTTAAGACCATTGTGGTTGATTGCATATTGACAGATTGGAGAAGTAAGAAAATCCATGGACATTTCTAAATATTCTGTGTGGAATGCCCCATGTCTGGCTGTGCCACATGTGTTATCTGATCATGAAAGAAAACCAGAATATTAAGAGAAGAAAAATAATGAGATTAAGCTTATGTTTATTGCATTGCCTTCCTATAAGTAATAAAATAAAAGTATCCTATAGGCAAATAGATAAAATATCTGGAACTCAAAAGTGTACTCCAGGCAGAAGATACTGTGGGCTTTCAGCTTATAGCTGGTAAATGGAGACCTAGAAGTCATTCATCTCATTCAGAGAGGTGACATAAAATAAAAAGACAAAAGCTTTTTTAATAAAATCATGAAGGAATTTGACCCTGGAGATGAAAATTTCAAACTTGAGTTTTATTCTGGGGCCAGAATAGAATTTATTCTATTAATAGAATAATTGATGTAAGAAAATAGTAATGATAGTATAAACCAATGATAAGTGACCACTGACACTGTGACTCAGTCATGGTTCAAAGAAAGTGGTAGAGACCGTAGAGGGCTCTGGAACAAATTCCTTCAAGGGAATGCTGTTACTTCCAATCAATTTTTTCTTATTATAAAATTTACTTAGGCTTTTGGTTCAGGTTGTGATTTCAGAGTCAGGTGATCCAGACCATTGTCAGGCTCCATGCTCAGCACAGAGTCTGCTTGAGACTCTCTCTCCCTCTCACTCAGTCCCTTTCCCCTGTGTGCTCTCACTCTCGCTCTTTCTCTCTCTTTTAAATAAACAAATAAAAATAAATGAGATTTACCAAAGAAAACTCAAACTCTATATATGAATGTGATTCCTACATATTGCTAACTACATACATTTTTTTAAAAAAGCTAAAACATTGTGAGTACCAAACAAAACAAAATTGTGTGTAGACCAGATTCTACATAGGATCATCGCATCCTGTTTAAGGAGTAAAATGAAGGAAAAAAAAAAAAACAGCAGAGGAGACTGAGAATGCATAAACAGAGGTGTAAAATGCAATGATCTTAAAGAGTTAATACATTCTCTTATCCACAATCAAATGGTGATAAGCTGTGGAATATTAGATCCTTGTGCTTGGAAAGGACTTCAAATATTTAACAGCTTGTTTTGATATGATTCATAAATTTGTCTTAAAGTCTTCCATTTCCTACTGTTCATCTTCATCATGTAGGACTTACTGTGCTCTCAGGTGTATGAATTGCATTGCTAGTTGTTCTACTGGTAAGTGAAATAAATAGTTCATTTTCTTCAGAAGTATTTGTCATTGTGTTTTGACATTTCTTGTACTTCCAAATATTATCTCAGGAATGTATCCATCCTAATTCTTTTGAGTTCAAGGTATTTTACTTTCCTTAAATAGCACAGCAATATATTCTTATTGGATAGTTTTCTTGATAATATTTTGCAAATACTCTAACTAGAAAAGAATGTGGTTGCCAGGATCTGTGTAGTTGGAATGACAGAAGCACTTTTTTTTTTTTTTGAGGGATTTATTGGATAGAAGTCAAACTCTATATTGACTTGGCTCTGGTAAGTTCTCTCTTATGCACCCTATAAGGTATTATACTTTCTTGGCAAATATGAAGTGCTAACTCCTGTCTCCTGGGATTGAGGCATATCCTGCCCAAGGAGAAGGATGAACATGATAATCTAACAGGTATTTTTCCAATCACGACTACTGTGATCGAAGTCCAATAGACAGCTAAAACTTCTTAAGCATTTGTTGAAAAATAATTACCCTTAAATTATCTTAAAATATATCTTATGAAATATATTTTTGCCTTAACCTATTCTAGAGCATTCTGAGCAATTTCTTCCAGCTGTACTTTGCTTTATCCTAAAGTTTACAGAGAGAAACTAGGGAAACCCAATGACCTATATATTTTCAAGAGAATGTCAAAACTGAATTCATGTTGTGAAGGATAATATTTTCTCAGGAACTGTATTAATGTGTTAAACCTCCAATATTCATGTTTTCTCATAATTTATATAATCTCCAAACTTACTAATATTTTTCTAATCAGTAACTTTCCTTATAAAATCTGATAAAGTATGATGTAAAGAAGCCTGTGAATGTTTCCTATTCTTTTTTTTTGATTATGTGGGAACATCTTATTTATTTATTTTTATTATGTTATGTTAGTCACCATAGAGTACATGTACATCATTAGTTTTTGATGTAGTATTTCATGATTCATTGTTTGCATATAACACCCAGTGCTCCACGCAATTACATGCCCTACTTAATACCCATCACCAGACTAACTCACCCCCCATTCTCTAAAACCCTCAGCTTGTTTCTTGGAGTCCATAGTCTTTCATGGTTCATCTCCCTCTTTTATTTCTCCACCCTTCATTTTTCCCTTCATTCTCCTAATGTCCTCCATGCTATTCCTTATGTCCCACAAGTAAGTGAAGCCATACGACAATTGACTTTCTCTCCTTCACTTATTTCACTTAGCATAATCTCCTCCAATCCCATCCATGTTGATGCAGAAGTTGGGTGTTCATCCTTTTCGATAGCTGAGTAATATTGCATTGTATATATGAACCACATCCTCTTTATCCATTTGTCTGTCGAAGGGCATCTTGTTTCTTTCCACAGTTTGACTATTGTGGACATTGCTGCTATGAACATTGGCATGGATATGGCCCTTCTTTACATCTGTATCTTTGATGTAATACAGTTGCTGGTCATAGGATAGCTCTACTTTTAATTTTTTGAGGAACCTCCACACTATTTTCCAAAATGGTTGCACCAGCTTGCATTCCCACCATCAGTGTAAGAGGATTCCCCTTTCTCCACAACCTCTCTAAAATTTATCATTTCTTGCTTTGTCAATTTTTGCCATTCTAACTGGTATAAGGTGGTATCTCAATATGATTTGAGATATTGATTGAGAATTGATATCTCAATTTCAATTTGATTTTAATTTCCCTGATGCCTGTTGATAATGAACACTTTGTCTTGTGTCTGTTAGCCATCTGTATATCTTCTTTGGAGAAGTGTCTGCTCATGTCTTCTGCCCATGTTTTGACTTGATTATTTGTTTTTTGGGTGTTGAGTTTGACAAGTTCTTTATAGATTCTGGATATCAGCCCTTTGTCTGTAGTGTCATTTGCAAATATCTTCTCCATTCCACAGGTTACCTTTATTTTGTTGACTGTTTCCTTTGCTATGCAGAAGCTTTTGATCTTGATGAAGTCCCCAAAATTCATTTTAGTTTTTGTTTCCCTTGCCTTTGGAGATGTGTCTTGAAAGAAGCTGCTGTGGCTGATGTCAAAGGCATTACTGTCTATGTTCTCCTCTAGGATTTTGAGAGATTCCTGTCTCACATTAAGATCTTTCATCCACTTAGAGTTTATCTTTGTGTATAGTGTAAGAGAATGGTCAAGTTTCATTATTTGGTGTGTTGCTGTCCAATTTTCCAATCACCATTCATTGAAGAGACTTTTTCCCATTGGATATTTTTTCTTGCTTTGTCAAAGATTAGTTGACCATAGAGTTGAGGGTCCATAGCTGGACTCTCTACTCTATTTCATTGATCTATGTGTCTGCTTTTGTGCCAGTACCATGCTGTCTTGGTGATCACAGCTTTGTAATATAGCTTGAAATCAGGCAACGTGGTGCCCCCTGCTTTGCTTTTTCTTTTTCAACATTTTTCTTACAATTTGGAGTCTTTTCTGGTTCTATACAAATTTTAGGATTGTTTGTTCCAGAACTTCGAAAAATGCTCTTAGTGTTTTAATCAGGATGGTGTTGAAAGTATAGATTGCTCTGGGCAGCATAGACATTTTAACAATGTTTATTCTTCCAATCCGTGAGCATGGACTTTTTCCATCTTTTTGTGTCTTCTTCAACTACTTCATGAGTGTTTTATAGTTCCTACAGTGTAGATCCTCAACATCTTTGGTTAGATTTATTTCAAGGTATCTTATGGTTTTTAGTGCTATTGTAAATGGAATCAATTCACTCATTTCTCTTTCTACAGTTATTGTTAGTATGTAAGAAAGCAACTGATTTCTCTGCATTGATTTTGCATCCTGCCACATGCCTGAATTGCTATATGAGTTCTAGTAATTTGGGGGTGGATTCTTTGGGGTTTTCCGCATAAAGTATCATGTCATCTGTAGGAGAGAGTTTGACTTCTTCATTGACAATTTGAATACATTTTATTTCTTTTTGTTTACTGATTGCTGTTGCTAAGACTTCTAGTACTATGTTGAACAACAGTGGTGACAGTGGGCATCCTAGTCATGTTACTGATCTTAAGGGAAATGTTCTCAGCTTTTCCCCATTGAGAATGATATTTGCTGTGGGTTTTTCATAGATGGATTTTATGAAATTGAGGAATGTTCCCTCTATCCCTATAATCTGAAGAGTTTTAATCAGGAAAGGATGGTTTCTTTTGTTAAATGATTTTCCTGTACCAATTGAGAGGACCTTTTTTTTTTTTTTTCCTTTGGTCTCTTCCGTTATTTATGTATGCTATCACACTGATTAACTTGTGAATGTTGAACCACACTTGCATTCCAGGATTAAATACTACCTGGTCATGTACTGTTGGATCCTATTAGCTAGGATCTTGTTGAAAATTTTGGCACCCATATTCATCAGGGATATTGGTCTGAAATTCTCCATTTTGATGGGGTTTTGCCTGATTTGGGGATCAATGTAATGCTGGCCTCATAGAATGAGCCTGGAAGTTTTCCTTCTGTTTATGTTTTTTGAAACAGCTTCAGGAGAACAGGTATTATTTTTTCTTATAAAGGTTTGGTAGAATTCCCCAGGGAATCCATCTGGTCCTGGATTCTAGTTTTTTTAGGAGGATTCTGATCACTGCTTCAATCTTATTACTGATTATTAGCCTATTCAGGTTGTAAATTTCTTCCTGTTTCTATCCTGGTAGTTTATAGCTTTCCAGGAATGCATCCGTTTCTTCTAGGTTGCTTAATTTATGGGCATATGGCTGTTGATAATAATTTCTAATGATTGTTTTTATTCCCTGGTATTAGTTGTGATCTCTCTTTTTCATTAATAATTTTATTAATTTGGGTCCTTTCTCTTTTCTTTTGGATAAGTCTGGCCAGTGGTTTATCGATCTTATTAATTCTTTCAAAAACAGGCTGCTAGTTTTGTTGGTGTGTTCTACTGTATTTCTTGTTTCTAATCCATTGATATCTGCTTTAATGTTAATTATTTCCCTTCTCATGAATAGGTTAGGCTTAATTTATTGCTGATTTTACAGTTCTTTAAGGTGTAAAGATAGTTTGTTTATTCAGGATCTTTCTTTTCTTCTTTCCTTATTTCTTTTTTTCTTTCTTTATTATTATTATTATTTTTTAATGAGATGTGGATGGCTATATATTTCCCCCTCAGGTTTGTCTTTGCCATATCTGATAGGTTTTGGACCAATGTGTTTTCATTCTCATTGGTTTCCATGAATTAAGTTCTTCTTTGATTTTCTGCTTGAGTCAAAAAATCCTAAGCAGGGTGGTCTTTAGCTTCCAAGTGTTTGATTTTCTTCTAAACTTTTTCTTGTGGTTGAGCCCCTTTCCAAAACATTGTGGTCTGAGAATATGCAGAAAATAATCTCAGTTTTTGGTATCAGTTGAGACCTGATTTGTGACCCAGTATGTGGTCTATTCTGAGTATTCTGTTATTTTTTTTAAGATTTTATTTATTTACTTGATAGACAGAGATCACAAATGGGCAGAGAGGCATGCAGTGAGAAAGGGGGAAGCAGGCTCCCTGCTCAGCAGAGAGCCTGTTGCGGGGCTCGATCCTAGGACCCTGAGATCATGACCTGAACCGAAAGCAGAAGCTTTAATCCACTGAGCCACCCAGACACCCCAGGTATTCTGTTCTTTTAGGGTGGAATGTTCTGTATATATCCATGAGGTCCATCTGGTCCAGTGTGTCATTCAAAGCTCTCGTTTCTTCATTGATTTTCTGCTTAGATGATCTATCTATTGCTAAGAGTGGAGTATTGAGGTCTCCTACTATGAACAATTTATTATCAATATGTCTCACTATTTTGATTAACAATTGGCTTATGTAACTGGCTGATCCCATGTTGGGGGCATAGATATTTATAATTTTCATATCTTCTTGTTGGATAGGCCCTATAAGAATGATATACCATCCTTCTGTATCTCTAACTACAGTCTTTAGTTTAAAATATAATTTATTTGACATGAGAATTGCTACCCCAGCTTTCTTTTGAGGTCTGTTGGCATGAAAAATGTTCTCCACCCCTTCACTTTCACTTTCTGATGAGGTGTGGTTGACAGTATGTACAGAGTCTAAATTATTGACCACAACCTAAGCAAGATGCATCTGTTTTATAGGGACTTAAGTTTCCAGCCTCTTGTTCTTCCAGCCTATCTTCTGGGTGAGGGACCTGCTAAACTGTTACTCAGACAACCCTGTTTGGTCAGAGTTGCCCTGCCCCCCTGTGGGGAGGGGGAATGTGCTCAGTGAAAACCAGTTTGGAGGGGCTTTTGTTCAATTGTGGCTTTCTTTGGTGGCTTTCTGTGTCCCCCTCACCTTCACCAAAGAGAGCAAAAAATGGCCATATCCAAACCTCTGTCTCAGAACAGAGAGATTGCTGTCCACCCCTCAGTGAGCTCTCCAGTCTCTGCTCCTGCCTGTGCTGCCAAAAACCACAGTGTCCTAGGTTGTGCACTCCTTACAGCAGCACTCACAGCCCTCCTTTCCACGTACAGGTGTGTCTCGGCCCTTTGTGCTTCTAAAACCACCAGCTACCACCAGTTTTCACATGTGTCCCCGCAGCTCCAGGCTTCAGTCTGGGGGACTGCCCTAAAGTCTTTTCCCCAAAACACGACTCTTCGAGTCTGTGCCTGGATCCCAGTGCAGGAGGCTTTTGCACTCTGGTGGTGCAGGATCCCAGAGGCTCTCTTCCTCTTCCATTTATCTTCTGATATCTGCCTGTAGAATCATGGCCCCCCACTTCATACCTGGAGACCAACCACCTGAGCTATTCTGTTTGTAGAGAACAAGATATATCTTCTTATAACACAGGCTGATTTCTTGGGTGTTCAGAATGGTCTGTTAGATATCCAGATCAATTCAGAGGATGAGTTGAAATAGGGTCTCTTACTCCTCTGCCGTCTTTCCCCCTCCCCCTGTTTCATATTTTTAATTTCTACCAATATTTTAGTCATCAAACTAAATCTGAGTATTTAAAACAAGTAAAGTACATAATTTTATACAATCTTTTACTATATATGCACCTTATTTATATATTATCATTACTAGGTAATCAGTTATGCTCACCTATTCCTTCACACTTAGGCATATAAAATTCATATTTGTACTATATAAAAATTAATATGTATTATGTATTATGGATTCTCTGGTCTCCTGTAAGGGAAAAAAACTAAAGATTCAAAACCCTAAATAGCAACTTTTAGAAAACAAATAGAAAGTACAGGTTAGAAATACTGGAAAATGTACACAAGTAATTATTGTGTTCCTCCTCTCCCTTCCTAATGGTCTTTATCACAAAGGGCATTTCCCTTCAGCCTCTCTACCAAATGATTCTTCCTTGACTGCTTTTTATTTTTACTGTCTTTTGGTTTCTTTCTCATTCTCATTCTCATTTTCTTTATTAACCACTTGACTGGAGTATAGTTTACATAAAAATTCTGTACATATTTAATTCATATAACTTAATGAGTTTGAAGATAAGCATACACCTGAGAAACCATCACCACAACCTATGCCATAAACATACCAATCACCTCTAAAAGTTTTCTCCTGCCTTCTATTATTATTATTATTATTATTATTATTACTATTACCTATTTGTGTATATAGGTGTGTATGATAACATTAACATAAGATTTTACCCCATTAGCAAATCAGGAAGTTATTAAAGAGTATAAAGGGGAAGTTGTACAAGATGAGTAAGTCCTAGATATCTGCTGAACAGCAAAGTATTTTCTTATAAAATTTGAACTAGTACTACATAGTTAAAAATGATCTACCACTTTTGGGGGCTTAGATATGTTTTTCTTGACATTAATCCTCATTTATAAATTTTAGAATGTATTTCTATGTATTTCTTGGCATCTTTGTGCTCTCCCACTTGTTCATACAGCACGAAATATTGTCAATGGCATGATAAAGCATCCAATATTAGAGGAGTACCTTAGCTAATACATCACAGATCATCCTAGACTCAGTTCAGAGAGGCATTCAATATAGGTTCATGTTGGGGCACCTGGGTGGCTCAGTCAGTTAAGCATTTGATTCTTGGTTTCAGCTCAAGTCATGATCTCAGATTCCTGGAATTGAGCCCTGACTTGGGTTCAATGCTTAATGCAGAGCCTGCGTGTCTCTCTCTCTGCCCCTCCAAACCCCCATAAATAAGTTAAAAAATCTTTTAAAAAATACAGATGCATGTTAACCCTGGCTTAATATAAATCAGAAATTATTAAAGTAAAGAGGGTAAGGTCCAGGTCAGGGATAGCAGTACTTTGGTTGTCTGTTAAAAAAAAAGTAACTCTCAAAACATGAAAGCTAAAGAAGCATAATGAAGAAAACTTTATCTTAAGAGCTGCATTGCCATCCAGTGGCTCTTCCCTTTCTCCAACAATGTAACTGTAAAAGCTTTAGAACTAATATCTCAAAAACATTTAGAGTTCTAGTGGACCAGAAGTAAAAAACATCTTTCTAAAATTTAGTGGCCCAATTGGCTCCCCTAAAATATATATACACACACACACACACACACACAAAACAAAATAAAAACAAAACAATGAGATATATATATACAAAACAAAAAGAAAGCAATGAGATTCTTTAAGAAATGAGTTCAGAGATGAAACATTACTAAAGTTGGGGACGCTATAGAAGGCTTTACTGCAATCAAGACAATTTCCCTAAATGTTTCACCTGCCTATCCTTATTCTCTTCTTCTAACTGGTTTCAGACTATAAAGGCAATTAATGCCATCACTCATCCACATGACAGACCTCAGATATTTTAAGGCGATTCTTTGGTATCCCACTGTTTTCAGCTAAATTACAGAAATATACATATTCCCATCCTAAAGACTTCTTGATTTCTTGGATAAAAGGCAAATATAGAATTTGGTAACTCCAAGTATGTCTGGCAGATAAATGGAAGTTTTTATCATCTTCATCAGTGTTCCAACATTATGGTACTCACTCTTTCCTCAGGCAGATACAGGGCTCAGGCTGAGTCTGTTAGAATGACATTGAGGTTTCCCAAATTACATACCTTCCAGACCAATACATCCTGTATGACAAATAATCATCGCTTACTTGAGTCACTTTAAACTAATTTTCTAAAACCTTCTCTCTTGTATGGCTAAGAATCATGAGTCCAACTCTTTTTCCCATTTCAGAGTCTGGCACGCTCCATGGAAAATCTGGATATTTCACAATGGAAGTCTGGTAAAGTTATTCTCCACTCAAACCAAACAGTGGCAGCTCCACAAGAAGAGTTTATGATTCTTTCTGGAAAAGTGTTATTTAGTGGGATAACTCTTTTTAAGTCTGTTGCTCTATTGTGGCAAAATCAAACACAAATACTAAAATACAACATACACCTCTCTTCTTGTGCCTAATTTTACCCTGAGTTATTCCTTGGAAAGGAAAATCTTCTCAAGTTGATTATTTTTGTTAATTCACTTGCTACACAGAAGTCTTCTAGTTTTCTTTAAATAGGGATATAACTTTCATAGGACTCAACCATATTCTCAAAGGGCTGCTATAAGACACCTAGAACATTATTCAAAATAAGTACCTTTCCAACATTCACAGATTACCAGCAAATTCTTTTCACTGATACTAAAGTTGGAGGTTGTAAGAATACCTTTTTGCAAATCATAGTACACTGCATTCCCCTTCAATCTTCTGGCTCGAGCTGAAGATTATGAAATATGATGTTATTAAGATACCAGATTTCTACTTTCATCCAGTCATTAAAAATTATATCTCACATTTGCATAGCTATGGTATTCATGTATTTTGTATTTCCTTGGTTACAAATGAGAGAAAAATTAAGTTTCAACTAAATCAAATTTGTGAAGTCAATATTTCTATATCAGGGTCTTCATCAAGATGGAAATGACACAAATAGAGACCATGCTAATTTCTGTGTGAGGAAAGTGCTACCATTGTTGTTTTGTGCATAACTGCCTATCTTCCTCTGGCATTGACTAAATACACATGTTAGTGCTTAGAAATTGTGAACAAACAACTATTAAAATTCTAAATGAGTATATTTTTGTGATATGAAAACAATGTATCATACAAACTCAAAAATTTTCAACCCCATCAATATTATTTAGAATATTAAGTAGTCTCATGATCTTCATGTTCATATTGACTGTTTTCAGTAATAATGTTTGTCAACCCTGACAGAATATTGATATTACTTCACACTGTGTTGAATAATTTAATATGTAAGGCACTTTTAAAAATGGATTGAAACATTATATAAATATAGGCTATAATAAATACTGAATTATTATAGAAAAATAGACTTAAAATAATCTTAATGTGATACAAATTTCCATCCAGTTGTAAAATATTTATCATGAGGAATCAATGTATTATATCTTCAGTGTTACAAAGATAGGTTTTGAAATAATGTGTGTTTCAGTCATTTTTATAAGTCAGTATATTGTACCATATAATGTATGGGTTTAATTATTTTGAAATATTTGGGAATAGAAATTAATATTTGGGCAGAAATAAAGAATTTACCTGATAAAACATGTCTCCTTCTGGACATAAATTGATGAGATGAAAATATATTCATTTTGAAAGCAAAATTTATGTTTTCAGATTAGTTTAAAGAAAGAGTGTCAGTGTAATAGTTCTATATAATAAAGAAAAGAAAAAGAAAGAAAAGACGATTCTGGAGTGACTCTAAGGCAATAAAGTGTGTCCAAAAACTCATAGCTATATTCAAGTGGAGATATTTGCAGTGTTTTCTTCTAGTCCATGGTATAGATTTCACAAGATTTAGCTTGCTGAGTTAGAGGGATATATATTGTCTTCTATGTTATGTGTATGCATGTTTGTGCATACACACACACATATAAATCACAATCAACATGTTGTTTAAATAACATAGATAATGAACTTCTGATTGAAGTATTGAATATTAAAGTATTATTTACATATATAAATTACTCTGCCTTAATTCTTGTTTTTTTTTTTTTTTTTTAAGATAGATTCCTAAGGATCTAAAACTAGAGATATCGGAGAAAAATTACCTTAAATTCAGGTTAGTTTTAAGAGAATTACTACCATGTTATTTCACAATTTTTTAAAAAAAGTATTACAATTAAAGTTCATTTGTTTGATAATGTAAGGTATTAATACTCCGATGAATAAAAATTAAGCTAAATAACTGTTTTTAATGTCTTTCATGGATACTTGATGAAGTAAAAGAAAAAAATGTCAATACAATGAAAGTCTCAGAAATGGAAAGGGATTTAGGTGTTTATAACTAATACTCTTCAAAATACATCTACTATATTCTGCCACTTAGACAAATCTAGAAGGAAATCAAAATAGCTATTTAAAAACAACAACAACAAAAATGATCGAACTTAAAAATGGGTAAAGAACTAGAAGAGACATTTCTCCAAAGATGATGTGCAAATGAACAACAAACATATATAAAGATGCTTTCCATCATTAATAATGAGAGAAATGCAGATCAAAATCACAATAAGATCACCCTATTATTTAAAATAATAATAATTATAAATTAAAATAATTTTTTATAAAAGGAAAATAACAAGTGTGGATAAGAATATGGAGAAATCAGAACCATTGTCCACTACTGGTCTTAATGCAGTCTCTGTGAAAAACAATATGGGGGTTCCTCAAAAAATAATAATATAATTACTGTACAATATAGCAATTCCTCTTCTGGGTAAAAGAACTGAAAGCAGGATCCTAAAGAAATATTTGTGCGCTTATGTTCATAGCAGCACTACTATAGTAGTCAAGATATGAAAACAACCTAAATGTCCACTGACAGATGAGTAGATTAAAAAAATGTGATATATACATGTCATGGAAACCTTAAAAAGGAAGGAAATCCTGTCACATGCTAAAACATGGATGAATATCAAGGACATTATGCTAAGTTAAATAAGTCATTCACAAAAGAACAAATATCACATGATTATACTTACATAAACTATCTACAACAGTTAATTTCACAGAAATTGCAAGTATAATGGTGGTTCCCAGGGTCTAGAGAAGGAGGAAATGGAGAGTTGTTGAACAGGTAGAGTTTTAGTTTTGCAAGATGGAGTTCTAGTGATTGCTTGCAATACAATACAAATATACCTAACACTAATGAAATGTTGAAGATGTTAAGACAGAAAATTTTATGTCTATGCATTTTTTGTCACGCTTAAAAAAGATTAAGCAACTCTTAAAATAATTTATGAAAATGTTTGTTTAGAAATAGTCACTAGAAAGTAGAACTTTGTTTCTCTCCTTTACACATTCAAATACTAATGCTTTTCTTGTTTGTGTTTTCTTTTATGAGAGAGATCTAGAATACAATCAACTGGGTAACTCCAGCTCTCTTACTAACACCATTTGCACCCTATGGATTTTTTCTATCCTTGTACTTTCAACCAATTTGTGTTTTGTTTTTGTTTTTGTTTTTTTTTAATCTAAGTTGTATCTCTTATAGACAACATATAAGAGGTTCTTGCTTTTGTATTCAGTCTGACAATCTCTGACTTTTGTTGGGGATGTTTAGACCATTCACCATTACCCAAAATTTTCACTGACTATTAGCTGGATTTACATTTACTACTGTGTAGTTTGCTTTCTATATGTCTCTTTTCTTGGTCGCCTTTTTCTCATTTACTGACATCTTTTATATTAAGTTAATATTTTTATTGTACCTCTGATATTTTTTAGATTTTATTTATTTATTTGACAGAGATCACAAGTAGGCAGAGAGACAAATAAAAAGAGAGAGGGGGAATCAGGCTCCCTACTGAGCAGAGAGCCTGATGTGGGGCTCAGTCCAAGACCCGGGATCATGACCTGAGCCACAGGCAGAGGCATAACCCACTGAGCCACACAGGCACCCCTGATTATTGTTATTGTGTATTTTGAGTTATTTTCTTGTAAGAATGCTCCAGGAATTATAATATTTATCTTTTCACAGTGTTCTTCAGATTAATATTAATTTAACTCTGATAAATATAAAAACTTTACTCCAACATAGATGTCTTCCCTCCTTCTCTAGTGTTCTTATTACTTACATTATATCCATACATGCTATAAACTCAAGTATAGGATGTTATAATAATTATTTTTTTTAATCTTAGACCTTTAAAGAAGTAAGAGCAAAACTGAGAAAATAATTTACAGTAGTTTTATATTTACCCATATATTTACCATTCTTAATATTCTCCATTTTTTAAGAACTCATGTTTTGGATATTTGTTTGTTGATATTTCCTAATAACCCAAAGATTCTTTTAGTATTTCTTATAAGTCAGGTCTTCTAGCAATAAATAATCTTTGTATTTGTTTATCTTGCAATATCTTTATTTCACTATACCTTTTGAAGAATAGTCTTGCTGGATATTGAATTTTTTAAAAAATACTTTATTTATTTATTTGTCAGATCTAGAGAGAGAGAGAGAGAGAGAAAGCGCAAGCAGGGGGAGCAGTTAGAGGGAGAAGAAGGTTTGCCTCTGAGCAAGGAGCCCAATGTGTGACTCAATCCCAGGATGCTGGGATCATGCCCTGAGTGGAAGGCAGATGCTTAGCAGACTGAGCCATCCAGGCATACCTGGATATTGAATTCTTAATTGAGAGTTTATTTTCTTCTGTGGTTTAAAACATTTCATCTTACTGCCTTTGCCCCTCTTATTCCAGTAAATCTTTCATTTTAATTAATTTATCTTCTAATTTCATATCTCTGCTAATTTATGGATAGGAGAGTGCAAGTTTAAGTCTTTCTACACAACTTCTCTGGTTTTCCTTTTACACTGGAAATTTTGTGTCTCATATGCTCATGTGCACATATTTGGGATTGGTTGGGATATGTGGTGATTGGGCCTTCTCAGAGATCACTAGAATACACACAGCTTCAGCCAGTATTACATTTGCCACTGCTACCAATGTAACCTCTGGCAGTAGAGCCACTTGTCTTTCTGACTGACAGAATGCTAGGTCATTTCTACTAACAATACCACTACATGTGAGTTTGGTGCACATATGTCCAAATCCTCTCTGCAGCTACTTTCTTTTTTGGCACAGCCCAAGAAATCCCATCTAGTTTTGCAGGTCAATATGATTAGGTAAAAATAATTTTCACTATAAAATAATTTAACAAGTAGTTTAGTCTACATATGTTAATTCCTAAACAGTTTTCTGAATTTTCTGAGAAAAAATACCTATGGGTACTAACACAATCCAGTACTCATTATTCATTTTCATGATTTTCTTATTTTTTTTAGTTTTATTGAAATATAATTTAGGATATATCACCGTATATGTTTAAGGTTTACAGCATAATAGTTTGACTTACATTTAATGTGAAATTATTACCACAATAAATGTAGTTAGCATGCATTGTCTCATACAGATACAATAAAAAGAGAAAGCAAAAAGAGAAAAAAAATGCCCTTGTGCTAAGAACTCTTAGGATTTACTTTCTTAACATTCATATGTATCATGTAGTAGTGTTAACTATACATCATAATATATATCACATCCTTAGTACTTATTTATATTGTAAATATAATTTTGTACTTTTTGATCACCTTCTTCTAATTCCCCCTCTCTCCAACCCCTGCCTCTAGTAACCACATATCTAGTATCTTTCCCATGAGTTTGGCTATTATTCATTTGTTTTTAGATTTCACATATAAGTGAGATCATATCTTATTTGTTTTTCTCTAACTTATTTTGCTTAGCATATACCCTCAATGTCAACCCATATTGTTGCAAATGGCAGAATTTCTTTCTTTCTTTTTTTTTTAAGACTTTGTTTATTTATTTGAGAGAGAGAAAGAGAGTAAAGAAGAGCATGAGAGGGGAGAATGTCAGAGGGATAAGCAGACTCTCTGCGGAGCTGGGAGCCTGATGCGGGACTAGATCCCAGGACTCCGGCATCACGACCTGAGCTAAAGGCAGTGGCTTAATCAAGTGAGCCACCCAGGCACCCTGAATGTCCTTGTCTCTATGGCTGAATAACACCCTGTCATGTGTGTGCACACACACATGCACACACACACACACCCCATAACTCATTTTATTTATTTATTTATTTATTTTTAAAGATTTTATTTATTTATTTGACATTCTTAGCATCATGAGATAGTCAATGATACTGTAATAGCTATGTAACAAGAAAGATGGTAACTACACTGGTGGTGAACATAGCACAATGTATAAACTTGTCAAATCACTAAGTTGTACACCTGAAATTAATGTAACATCGTATGTCAACTATATGCAAATAAAAAGAAATAGATATTTTTGTTAGTACATCTCTGTTTTTCCATAAGTAATGTATATTAATCCAAAGACCAGTATATATGTTACAATGTACATTTCTGAGGATGCTCATATATATATGTGTGTGTATATATATATATATATATATACACATATATGTGTATGTGTGTGTGTGTGTGTGTGTGTGTGTGTATGAGCATCCTCAGAAATATACATTGTAGGGGCAGAGGGAAAGGGATAAGCAGACTCCCCTCCAAACAGGGAGGTCAGGGCTTGATCCCACAACCCTGAAATAATCACCTGAGCTAAAGGGATATGCTTAACTGACTTGGCCACACAGGCTCCCCAAACTTGATTTTTCAGTGTAGATTTTGGTATTCAGGTGGGGATGATTTTTCCCCAGTGGAAATCTTGGCAGTATCCAGAGATACTTTTGGTTGTTATGACTGGAGACAGAGGTACTAATGGTACCTAGTGAATCACAGACAGAGGTTGCTTAATATCCTACAATGCACAGGACAACCCACACAAGAATTATCCACTCTAAAATGTCCATAGTGCCACTTTTTTAGAAACACCAATCTAGATACCCTTCTGCAATTGATATGTGTCATTCTTCCAAAACCTATTCACACACTTTCCACAAAGCCATACCTAGCACTTTAAGAATGAGAGATTACTTTTACTTTCTGTCACCAGTTAGCTTGAAAATATTGCCAGTATTTAGTATAGTACATTGCATTCCATTGCAGTTATCTGTGTATATCTTTATAATTGCTCTAATACTAAATCCTAACAATAAGAATAACAATAACAATAGTTTCTTAATCACATTATTATCCCCAGCAACAAGGACATATTCTATATAGAGTAGGCCCCCAATAAACGTTTGTTAAATCAATAAATGAAGGATGGAAGTGTTGAAGCAGGGAAGAAAAGGAGTATATTCAATGGCAATTAAAATAACCAAAGATATGTCAGCTTTTCATGAGAAGATGAAGAGAATTAAGATTTTTGAAAATTTATTTTTAAAATACTTCAACTGGGGGCACCTGGGTGGCTCAGTGGGTTAAGCCTCTGCCTTCAGCTCAAGTCATGGTCTCAGGGTCCTGGGATCAAGCCCCACATCAGGCTCTCTGCTCAGTGGGGAGCCTGCTTCCCCCTCCCTCTGCCTGCCTCTCTGCCTACGTGTGATCTCTCTCTCTGTGTCAAATAAATAAATAAAATCTTTAAAAATAAATAAATAAAAATAAAAATACTTCAACTAAATACAAACAACTGTTTTTACCTAAAATTTTTCTATTCACTTTAAGCAATACTTAAGAAACTATAACCACACTAAAACATTTTGTACAAAGGTATTTTATTATATTTTATTTTTAAAGATTTTATTTTATTTATTTGACAGAGAGAGATCACAAGTAGGCAGAGAGGCAGAGAGAGAGAGGAGGAAGCAGGCTCCCTGCTGAGCATAGAGTCCGATGCGGGACTCGATCCCAGGACCCTGAGATCATGACCTCAGCCGAAGGCAGCGGCTTAACCCACTGAGCCACCCAGGCGCCCCATGTACAAAGGTAGTTTAAAAGTGAAAATTAAATTATTAAAATTGATTGATATTTTATGGATATCTATAGTATGTAACTAATCCATAGCTACTTCAAAGCTGATTCTTTTTTACAGAATCAAAGATGATATGCTGTACAGTACATCATGCATTCCTCCTTCAAAACCATGTCCCACCTTCCTCCCAACTCTTTAAGTATGTCTTTATTAATCATCCTTTAAATTATACAATTTGAATGAGTTTCCTCTATTTCTAGCTGGGATGTTGGTTGTTACCATATAGGGATAATTGGAAGTTATCAATTGGATGTTACCATTGGATGTTACTATAGAGAGATAATGATGGATATTATATATTATGTTACAAAAAATAGAAATATTAGTGTTTCTCTTTGGTAGACCTATGTCTAAAAATGTAAACCTCATAAAGAGAAAGGAACTGGAGATATCTTTCAACTCAGTCTCTCTATTTCTAATGTGATTATCAGATTTTAGACCTTCCTCATTTATTATGTTCATTGTTATAATTGCCTTGTAGTGCTATTCTCCCTGCTTCCAAGGTTGCTCTCTTTCAATCTATAGTCCAGAAAAATTAACCAAAAATGCAAATATGAGCAGATTAAATCACTGCTTAAAATTGAGCAACAATTTATCACTACTGAGGTCAAATTGACTGCTAAGGGTGTTAAAGCAACACCTTTCTAATTACTACAGGTAAAAGTTGACTATTGATTCTAGACAGTTAAAAATTCTTATATCTCTTCAATATTTTGGAAATTTAGTTGTTACTTAATTAGTTGCTACTAAAAAATTATTAATTCCTAATTGGTATAAAATATTCCTAATTGGTATAAAATATAGACTATGAGATGTAAAGTTTAGAAGGTATTTTTTGAGAACCACCTGATGGCTACAACAAGATCAGAAATAAGATTAAGAGGGCAACCAAAATCTCAAGATGCTTATGTAAATTCTAAATATACATTTTCTATATAATGCCTTTATTTTTACCTTTATGTGGAAACAAGCATTCAGGCATAAAGTCAACTTACATGACAGCTGTTTATTCACCATTCGAGTTTGTAATTTTAAATTTAGTCTGTGGTCATCACTCGGCATACACACTGCATACGGAATGCATTATGTTGCATGATCATTTAATCCAAGTTGTTTTACATATTAATGTTAATGATAGCATTACTATATTTTATGTTAAATTTACAACTTAATATGTTGTCAGAACAACATATATTAAAATAGTTTAAGGAAATGTAATAAATAATCCTAAACATTAAAAAAATACAGGTAAGAAGCAATAAGAAAATGTCACAGAAAAAAGTCCTTTTATCTTCAGTCACAGAAAAAAGTCCTTTTATCTCTCCCTCTCCCACTGTCTCTTTCTCTCTCTCCACACACACGCGCACACACACACACACACACACACACACATAGAGTAACCTACTTTTTTTAACATTACATTGTAAGCATTTTCCTTTAGCCATAAATCTCCTCTAATGACAAATGAAAATTGCTATAATCTTTATACCTAAACTCTCTTTAAAAATATTTAATTTATTTCTATTTTTTATTTTTGAACAATGCAATAGTAATGGTCCATGTGTGCATGTGTGTGTACAGCTAAAATAAATACTTAGAAATTATATTTTTGAGCTGAAATACATATAGCTCTTTAAGAATGTCAATTTGCACTGGCCAGAATATCCTCAAAAAAGTGGACCTGTGTTTTTAAAAACTCAAACTATGTAATTCTATATGTAATATCTTTCAAACACAGAACTAAATAAGTAAAAGGGAAGAAGACAGGCCTACTTGAATTATTACCACATATTTTATTTAACTCTAATTGTATATAATGTAAGAAATAATTTCACAGGTTTCATTTTACAAAATGTTCATTTATTCTTTCTACCATTTGCCCTTACTCTCTGCTCCCCCAACCAACACACACACAAAACCCTCCATGGCTTCCAAATGGCTTAATATATTAAGGAAATTCAGTTTCATATAATTGTCATAGATATATTTTTAAGCATCTAAAACTGCACAATTATAATACAAAATTACAACTCCTGAAAATTTAATCTATTTTAATCTATTCAGTAGTACTAAAAAAAAACCTTTCATTTTGTAGGTCTTAAAAGTGAGTGTGGACACTCATTGTCCTTCCTATCAAGCACTGTACTTTGTTTTTATTATTATTCCTGTTACCTCATTAAAAAAAAAAAAAGAACTAGATATAATTGGGTGAGCAAACTGAGGCTTTCATTAGAGATTTTGGGAGCAATTCCTGAACTTGGTGTCAAGATTAGTCCTGCCATTTTTCATATATATTTCAAATAAGGGTGCATTTCTGTGCAACATTATTAAAATTAAAGTTACTAACAGTACAGATACATGAGCAGAATAATCCAGCCTGAGAAGTAGGATCATGGCTCAACACTGAAATGAGCTGAATTAAATACTCTATCAGTCCAGGGTGACTTGATTTAGAGAATTAGGGTTACCCCCTATTTGTAAGGCCACTTTAAGTGAAAATGGTCAATGGCAGAACTGACTAGGAGAAATAGGTTTATAGAAGTTATGTGTATGGGTGTGTGGATATATGTATAAACAACCTTTCTTTCTATTCTATTACTGTCCATTGACAATGATTGATTTCACTGGTATTCACACTTCCTCAAAGTCACCAGAGAAACTGCAGAAACTGCAGGAAGTTACTGAATTATGGGTTGGTATTCACCTCACATAAGGTGTTGAATTATGCTGTTTTTGATATTGAAATTTTTAAATCTCCTATATTTTTTAAGTGAAGACAATTAATAAATATTTTACCTTGTCTTCTTTATGACTAAAATTGAACCACCCAACTCTTCCTATAGCACTTACTAGTTTTCTGTTTCGCAAAATATATATTTTAAATAGGCTTGTCAAAATCATACAGTTAGTATCATGAGTGAAATTTGTACATTAAGTTACTCTAAAACCTAGTAAATCACCGTGTTACTCTGCTTCCTGGTTGATTATCTATTTCTCTTACTACAGAGTGTTAGTTGATTTTCAGAATAGTTAATAAATAAATATCCTTTAGAAACCATGGATGAAATGGTTTTTAGTTCTTGTCTTTAGTGGGGAGGAGGGAACAACCAAATATCCTAAACACTGTGTTATTCCCAATTATTCTGTGGGAAGAGAAAAGCTTATTCATTTGAGGTTTTATTCAAATTATACATGTTGGCTATGGAGAATTCCACATTGGATTCAGAATTGGATTCTGAATTCCACATTGGGTTCAGAAGAAACTATCCTTTCCCCATTGGGTGCTCTTTGTTCCTTTGTGAAATATTAGTTAACCATATATGTAAAAGCTTATTTCTAGTCTCTTAATTCTGTTACATTTGTCTATGAGTCTATTTTAATGTTATTATAATACTATTTTTATTACTATAACATTTTAATATAATTTAAAATCCGTAAGTGTGATTCTCTAGGTTTGTTCTTTCTCCATATTGCTTTGGTTATTCAGGGTCTATGGTAGTTCAATAAAAACTTCAGGATTTTTTTTCTATTTCTCAAAAAATCCCATTGAAAATTTGATAAGGATTGCATTGAATCTGTAGATATCTTTGGGCATTATGGAGATTTTAGTAATATTAATTCTTTCAATCCATGAACATGGAATATCTTTCCATTGATTTGTGTCTTCATTAATTTTTTTAGGGAAAAAAGTCATGATTTTCAGTGTACAGATATTTCCTCTTCTTGATTAAAAGTATTTGTAAGCATTTCATTGTTCTTGATGTTATTGTGAATGGTATTGTTTTCCTTATTTCTTTTTAATATATTTCAGTATTAATTTACTAAAATGTAACTGATTTCTGATATTGATTTTGAATCCTGAAACCTTATTAAATTCATTCATTAGTTCTAAGAGTTCTTTGGTGGATTCCTTAGGACCTCTCATGTATCAAATAGTATTATCTACAAAAAGAGACAATTTTGATTCTTCCTTTTCAATTTATTTTCTTAAGATTTTTATTTTAAAAATCCACAGAAGAATGAAATTTTTTTAAGTATCACATATAAGGTGATAAATCATCTGTAACCTCATTCTTGGCACAATTCAGTACTTGTTTGGATATTCAAAGGCACTTAGCAGGTTTTTTTGTTTGTTTCTGCCTTGAAATGCATAAGAAATATGCATTTCTTATCTAATATCTAATAGTTACATAGATTCATGTTTATCCAACAGTCCGTATTCCCATTATTTTATAAAGAAAATAAATAAGCATTGGCTTAGTTCAAATAATACTGTATTACTAAACCCGTAAGAGAAGAAAGTATGATAAATATTGACTTTTTTATGTTGATAATTTTGTTTTCTTTTAATATTATATGAGATTTTGAAAAAGTTAAAAAAATAGAACTGGAATTGGAGGTACCATACAGGTATAGAAAAGATAATTCAATAACTGGTGCAGCATTTATATAACTTAATTAATGTCAGATTTGTCTGCTTATTGATTCATTTTTTATAGAAATGCTAACAAATTGAATCATGAGATGAAATATATTCAGATCCCCATCCAACATACAGATTTCTTCATGAATCAATAACAAAATCAAGAATCACGATATTAAAATATTGTTGGACAAGCATATTAAATCTTCAGTTACTCCTTTATAAAGTCCTATCCTTCAATATATTCAGAATGTTTGTGAGGAGGGCACCATACATTGAAAGAATAATATTCTCTATCATCATTATGTTCCTTTTAAGTATATGTATCTGTGTTTCTCTACTTTTCTTCCTCAAAATGAATCAGTTCAATTGATGACACTGTACATTTTTAGTGCCCTTGTATATCTGGTTTAAAGACTTGTAGGAATTGGATGTGAGGAAGAAAAAAATAGTGGGAAAAATAAATAGTGCTTTTAAATTGAACACATACATAAATCTGTTAGAGATAACATGATGGCAATTCTCATTTAGTGGTATATAAAATTATCACTGACAAACTAAAATGAACAGGGTTGGCTGTGAAAAATAATTCCTCACTTGTGTCAAATCATCAGTTAAGTGCTTGCTACCACATTCTATCTCAGAATTACAAATAATTTTGAATTTTAGCGACAGTCTGCTGCTGTAAGTCACATTAATTATTCACCCAGCCAATAATTTTTGTGTAATTAATACATCACAAATAGTACCATGTTCAGGAAATATGGTGATTATCAGCAAATACAGAGCCACTGCCCTCTTAGAACTTTCCATTTTGCAGGGAGAAAGATGTTGAGCAAATTATACTAAAGCATGTTGGATAACTATAAGAAATAGTGGATATGCACAAGAGGAGCATTAAGCTTATCTAGAGTTCATTTGGAAAATTTTCTGAAGTAATAACATTTGAACTAAAACAAAGTCAGAGAAACAATTATCTAGGTAGAGGGAGAAGAAGCAGAAAGAAAAAAGAATGTGCAAAGACATGAAAGTAAGAGAGGTTTGGTTTACTAATAATGTGCAAAAAAAAAAAAAAATCAGCATGACCATGCATGGATATGAAGTAGAAAAGGATAAGTGATAGATAGTGGAAAACACAACATGTAGGACCACAGAAACCTCACTAAGATTTTAAACTGCATCCTAGTTTATAAATAACCTACTAGCTGCAAGACAGAAAAGGGGATTGTAAGTGTGAAGATGAGATAAGAGGAAATTATAGTTACTCAGGAGAGGGATGATAATGGCTTATTTAATGAAAGGATATTGAGGAATGAACTGGATCAGAAATGTGTGTTGTAGGTAGAATAGTAAGAACATAATTGATTGAATGTAGGCAGGGTATAGGGAGAAAAAAATAATGATTTCCAGGTTTTGGATTTGACTCTTTGTGTCAATAATGGTGATATTCAAAATGTAAAGTGCATTGGTGAGAAAAAGCTGATATACTCAGTTTTTAATATGTGGTAACTAAGTCAACCCCCAAGTAAATATGTTTAATGAACATACAGATACACAGTGCGCAAGAAAGCCATAACCATATATATTGATCACAAATGTAGTACAGTATAAGTTGGTGGTGGGGTGGCAAATGATGGGATCAACAGAAGAGGAGGGAGATCTTTCAGTGCATGATTCAGAATTGTCTAGCGCTGCCCAGAGATGAGGTGTAATTACACATTTGCCTCACTAGATAATTTGTAATTTTAAAGTTTCATCCAGTTTTATCATTTTCACGTTCCTCTTCACCCTAGGACTTTATCAGTTCTTTGGTGAGGACACTGTGGCCTCTCTGTGTCTAGTGAAGCATTTCCTCTACATAAAGTTAGAAGCTGTAACCTTCTGCTCCTTCTCTGTTTTGGGTCCAAGTCCAAAGCATGGAGAATGCCTATTGAACTTATATTCTTGAGATCTCAACTCTCTGGCTTAAATGCCAGGCTTGTATTAGATGATTTCTAAGTCCTCTCTCCTTCCACTTATGGAGATTTCTAGCAACATTTTATACTTTGATGACTTATAACAACAAGGTTTTATTTTCTTAATGGTTTTAAATATTCACTTAAAAATTATTCCCAACATTGATTCAGTATCTTATTATAATATAATTCATTGTTTAAGTTTTTATTTCAATTCCAGGTAGTTAATATAGTGTTTACATTGGTTTCAGGTGTACAATTTAGTGACTCAACACTTCCAGGCATCACCCAGTGCTCATCACAAGAATTACACTCCCTTAGTTCCCATCACTTATTTAATCAACACCACCACTCCCCTTCCTCTGGTAACCATCAGGTTGTTTTCTATAGTTAAGAGTCTATTTCTTGGTTTGTCTCCCTTTCTTTTCCCTTTGCTTGTTTGTTTCTTAAATTCCACACATGAGTAAAATTATGGTATTTGTATATGTACATAGTTATGGTATTTGAATAATGGTATTTGCCTTTCTCTGACTAACTTATTTCACTTAGCATTATAATCTCTAAATCCATCCAGGTTGTTGCAAATGGCAAGATTTCATTCTTTTTTATGGCTGGGTTTTACACACACACACACACACACACACACACATATACACACATATATGTATATGAATATATTAATATTACCTATATACACATACCACATCATCTTTTTTAAATTTTTATTTATTTTTAACTTCTTTTCAGTGTTCCAGAATTCATTGTTTATGCCCCACACCCAGTGCTCCACATCATCTTTATTCATTTATCAAATTTGTTTTTATAGTAATATAATTTCTTTACCTTTGAATGTATCACAAGTTATACAAGATCTTCTGTAATGATCTAGTGATTATGTTATACTATTTATTCAACATGAATAAATAAGATGAAATACATGTATTTGATTCATACTTCATCTTACTCAATATTCTCATATCATTTAAGATATACATTATTTCTAAATTAGAGACCTGTGTCTTTGAGCAAAGTCATACATATAAAGTTCTATAATTTTTGAGTACAATGAATGGTTTATGTAGAACCTATTTAAAATTCAATGAAAAAATAAATATAGAAATATACAATTTCTTTATTGAATTTTTGAAGAGTGCTTATAAAATGACCATGACTCTTTCAATTGCTCCAGGAACACATATTTAAAAACTCTTCATAAATAATTTTTATACTTTTATTATATATTCTAGTTTCTATTATACTGTATCATCTTGGATGGTTTATTTATTTATTTATTTATTTATTTTAAGTACTGAGATGACTTAGTAGTAAAACTTAATTGGAGAGTATTTTTTTTTTCAAAAAATTGTATTTTGGGGAAACTGATATTTCCTGTGAAATATAATTGCATAGAACTCAATAGCTTTTCTATCAATATATTCTTGTTTAATTTTTTATATTAATGTTACATGAAAATTTTTTACCATTTAAATTCATAGAATATTAAAGTTTAGTTAAAATTTGTTCTGCATTTTAGTTTTGTTGACTGTTTCCTTTGCTGTGCAGAAGTTTTTTATCTTAATGAAGTCCCAATAGTTCATTTTTGCTTTTGTTTCCTTTGTCTTTAGAGACATTTCTTGCAAGAAGTTGCTGAAGGAAAACTGAATGGGAAAATCAGAGAGAAAGACAAACCATGAGAGACCCTTGACTCTGGGAAACAAAGTGAGGGTTACAGAAGGGGAGGTGGGTGGGAAAATGGGGTAACTTGGTGATGGGCATTAAGAAGAACACATGATGTGATGAGCACTGGGTATTATACACAACTGATGAATCACTGAACATTACATTTAAAAAATGTTATACTATTGACTAATTTAATTTAATAATTTGACATTTACAATTGGTTATCATCTTAGTACTATCTAGGATGTACTTAGTATTTATTCAACTAAATGTGGGGCATCTGGGTTCCTCAGTCTTAAACATCCACCTTCGGCTCAAGTCATGATCCGAGGGTACAAAAATCAAACCCCGCAGCAGGGTCTCTGCTCATCAGGAAGCCTGCTTCTCCCTCTCCCTGTTTGTGTTCCCTCTCCCTCTGTGTCAAATAAATAAATAAATAATCTTTAAAAAATTTATTCAATTAACTGATATAATCTTGACATGTGGAAAAATTAGGTGCTCTTTGAAAAGGAACTAATATTCCCAAATTGTTTGCAATGGGCCAGATGTTTTAAAATTTCCACAACAAACTTATGAAAGACTGATAGATACATCATAGATAGATCTCACTTCATTTTACAAATAAGGAACATAAATTACCACAAACTGTTAATAAAGATCATCTTCTGATCCTCTGTCTGATAAAAGTTTTATAAAGGCCCCCCAAAAAATTCTCTCAAAAGCTAATGATTTATTGAATATTGTAAAATTATGATACAAGTTGTAAATTTTCCACTTGAAACTCTTGTATTTTGAGAAGTTATAACTATAGTCACCTAAAATATAGATTATTTAAATATGTTAATCAGTTTATTAAGTAATTAATCAGAAAATGTAGATGACAATAATATATATTAGCAATTTATCTATATTAAGGATAGGTTCCATTCAGACCCTAAACTTTGAGTAAAAATGGATGTTCATAAATGAATTATTAAAGATTTTAAACCAAATAACAAACTATTAAAGATAGTTAAATATTTCATCATGAAAAATATGGTTCACAAAGAACCTGAAAGACAAGGATGAATGTAAAGTTCCTCTACTCCTCAGATGTCTGTGTTTGAATGTGTTGGCCAGAGATGAACCAGACCCCAGCCCCATGTCTTCAGCCCACAACCTTCTCCCATTGTTATCTAATCACCAGCCTTTTCTGATTCCTGGAGGAAGCTCATGCTCACAAGTGTGAATATTTCAGCTCTTACTTTTAGACTCCATCCAAATAGCCTCTCTAAAAAGAGGAATTCCCTTTGGCCATTCCCTAGACATAGTAGCATGTGCACAACAGTAACATCCTCTAAGCAGGACAGACCCAAAACTCATGTAGGAATTGGAAATACAGCTCTGGGTCATTGGGCAAAGCCTTCTAAGGCCCTGAAAACTGAGAACATGGTGCAGAAAAGGAATTTGGAGGGTCTGATTAGTCATGACTCATTGGCTCTAAAACCTCCTTCCAGTGATAGGTATTATGGAAGGCATTTGTTGTGATGAGCACTGGGTCTGATTTGTAAGTGATTAATCACTAAACTCTACTCCTGAAACCAATATTACAATGTATGTTAACTAACTGGAATTTAAATAAAAACTTGAACAAAAATATAGACTCCTTTCAGGTCATGTCCCCTGTTGCCCTGGTATATAGATGGTGATGTTGATACTACCTATTAAATTTAATCATATTTTCTTTTACTATTTGCTGGCACAGCCCTAAATCCCAGCTAATGTAAATAAGCGATTAGATAAATGGATCATCATCATCATCATCATCATCTTTTGAGTAACTAATTTGTCCTCAGGAACACAAACTCATGTATTGTAGAAAATTGGCTATCCTCCATTTTAGCTATCACTCTATAGCAGGAGTTTTGTTTTTGTTTTTTGCTACAGGTGTAAGGATGGACACATACTCTGTCCTGCCATAGGATTATTTGTGCTAAATTTAAGGAAAGAGAATAGGTCTTCTTGTAGTAGAGAAATTTTGAAGTATGAGATAGGAGGGAGCTATCTGGGAAGCTATTATTTTCAACCATCTGGACCAAAATCTAAGAAAATGCTGACAATATGTAGAAGAAGGCAGAGAAGGGAGCTAGTGAGTCCCAAACAATATCCCTGGTCCTGTTAAGACTGAGCCATGCTTCAAGAGAGTGCTTTTCTCTAGGGCATAGGGACCTTATAACTCATTCCCTTTGAGTTTCAAGATCTAAATTACATGGATATTATCAGAAAGATTACGAAAACTGAAGAAATAGCCATCAGCTTTTGGGGGAAAGTCTTCCTCTTCACTTTATCTGAGAATATCACTTGTTTTACACTAGTTTGAGAGCAGCTTGCTTCTTAATAATATGACAGATTTTTAATCTCAAACCTGTGAGTGCAGGGGATCCCTATGAGTGCTAGAGACCATATGGTGCTTCTCTGCAGTCATATGGAAAACCAGCTGGGCTGCCTAAAGATTTATGATCAATTATCTATGCTCAAAGGCCATAAGCCCATTGAACAATGGCTCTTTCTGAGTTTTAACGAGAGGTAAATAACCAGCTATTGTAGAGTTGCTTTGTCAAAAGGTTATTGACTCAATTTATTATATGTTATACTTCAAATGGGCTCTTTAATTGATAATAAAATTAATAAGTGTTTTGACAGAAGTTTTCATCTTCTAATAATAAAACTATCCACAGACAAAAACATGCACATAAAATAAACTCATACCCATATACACAAACACTATCAAACTTCCCAGTATGTTTTTAGTAAACAGTGCCCTGAGACTTTTATATGAAAATCATGACTTTTTAATTGTTTTCCTCCTATATTTTCATGATCATGATATTCTAAGAGGGGTGAGCTTTGAAAATATTTCATGAGTCTAATTTTAATTTGTGAGTCTTCTATTAGTCAATCATCTATTGCTGTCCCTAATTTGGTGGCTAATGGCTTTTGAAAAAGTAGTGCATTCTTCTCAGGTTCTCCCTAATGTAAAAACTATTCCATTTATTGGGAATTCTTTTGCATGTTTATTGTGCTTATTGGCATGTGCACATTTTGTATATACATCTTGTTCAGGAGGAATTTGGGAAAGAATCCCCATAAACTACTTTTACTAGTTTAAGTAGAGTCTTATTTATTAGTACTTCATTTCCAATATAGGTATTCTAGAAGAGAGCTGTACCTTCATAAGAATAATGGAATAGAATTATTTCCAACTCAGTTGCCCAGAAGAAAAGAACACAGAATGATGGAAAGACTTTATAAAAAAAGACTGAATTAGAAATGGGGCCATTAATTTCTCTAAAATAATTTCTTTAAACTAAAAACCTTAAATTAATAAAAAATATCTGTTACATTGTGTAAAATGTCACATTTGAGTTACCTCCAAAGGTTTTGTATATTAGATGAAATCTGCGGTAAGCTATATTCATGTATGTGATATTTTTATCATGAATTTATGACCACCATTTAATACAGTAATGTGAATATATTACAAAAACCCCAGGTGTTTGTTTTTATATTGTAAATAAAGTTTTGCTTTTTAACTTTTTATAATAAATCTGTACATGGATCTTTAATTGTAAAAATTCAAATGAATTACAATATGGACGAGATTTTCTTTTTTTAAAAAAATCTCAATCAAAAATTATTTATGCTCTGTCCAATTTATCAAAACAGGAATCAAATTAATGCTCCCACAATCTTTATTTGTTTTTTACATACATATCTCCATATCACTGCAAAGAAAATCAAAAGCTTTTTTTATGAGTAATCTAAAAATTTACTGTCAAAATAAAAATCAGTAACTTGAATCTTGACAATTTCATTTCTTTAATTAAGAGAAGTTTTTGGTAATACACTCCCAAGATACACATTCTGAGATTATAAGGTTATATTTAATCTGTATTATATTCACATACTTCTTATTATAATGTCATTAATATCCAAAAAATAATTCAGACAACCAAAGCAAATATTATTTCACTAAATTAGTTAATAACATTATTAAATTCAGTAGAATAGTAGCTATTTTTTCTATAAGATGCTAAAAACAGACAATAGAATTTTCTAAAATATCTACAGTGATATTAAACATTATTATCAATAGTAATGTTATCAAGTTTATAATAGCACTCAAAAATTCAATGAGTTTTTTTTAATAAAGGTAACATTATTAAAGATTAGTTTTCCAGTGTCTTTCAGCTTTATGTAAGGAAAACAGTTGCTTCTAGAAATTTACACTGAGCATGGATTTGACTCAGAAAAAAAGAATGACTCAAAATTGCAGAAGTTTCCCCCAATGCAATATGATTTATTTGTTCTCTTATTTTTTGTGGATTGTTATATTGAGGGACATTGTTAAGTTATAAAGAGAAGAAAAATGTAAACAACATTTCCAGAAAATTGCTAATAGAATTATTCATCTGTAAGGACACATATGTCCTTTATCAAATCCCTAAGCTTCCCTAAATACAATTACTACAAAAAGAACCCCTTAGCTGTAGAAAGTCTACACCACGTGGAATCATAATAGTAGAAGTCTTCTCTCAGAAAACATATGGTCAGTGTGACAACATAAATTTAATGAGTAAATAATAAACTTGTTCTCTGGACAAAATTTCTCATAATATACCAATATAACCACTAATAATACCATACACAAGTGTGAATCATAAACATAGATTAAGGTCTATACAATACCTTGAAATTTTCTTCCTTTGGAATTAATCATTATTTAGACCTTTTTAATTAGAACACATAATTTCTGGTAGCTTTTAAATGTTTAGAGTACTACAACTATTTTTTATGTATGCTTGTAAGCCTTAACTGAGAAAAGCTTTAGTGTTTGTTCTCACTGTTATTCAGTCTTTTGCCTTTATTGCCATTGCTAAATCAATGAAATGGATTAAAAAATTAATTCAGACTCTGGAGCATAGCAATGTTATAAAATAATGTCTAAAATTATGATTAAGGGTGTCCATCTTTAAAACTCCAAAATATAATTAGGAAAGATGAAAATTATATCTGAAGCTCATATCTGTTTGCAGTGCCTCAGTAAAATCAGACATAATGAGCTCCCTATAGTCATTAAAAAATATGAGATGTGATTTAATTGTTTTGGGGGCTCCCAACCTGATGCTTATCCCAGAATTGCAGCTCAGACAAAGCATATTTATCATGTACATAACAAGTGAAGCTATAAAATCTATAGAGCAAAGTGTTATAAATCACCAGGCAGTAAATAGTCACTGGACCTCTGGACTTTTAGAATTCCCACTTCTTCAATGAAGCAATATGTACTCTGTAATAATGGTAGAAGAAAAATTTAATGATCTAGAATACAGATGACAAACTGGTGGATTAAGGGGGCAAATATTTACTGGACTTACGGGGCTTAAAAAATTCTCATTTCTTTAGTGAAGCAAATAAAATTTTTATACAGTTGAAAAATATATAAGGATGATCTATCAAAGAGGCTGCACACCAGTGACCTGAGGGATTTAACTTAAGAATGTGTTTTTATTGAATTGAGTAGGTTGGCAATGTTGATTCCAAATTTAATTCAACATTTAAAAATCTCTGGCTTTCCCATAAAAAAAAATCACTTTCTAATTTACACTAAAATTGAGAGAATCAGGTAGCATGCTACTTCATTAACACAGTGATGATCCATTAAATCTATGTAGCTATATTTTAGAGTGACTGTTTTACCTTTAATTAGGATTTGAACCTCTCCTCTGAGTCATGAAGGTGAGATTTCACAAGCAATTATCCAAAAGCCTTCCCTGACCATCCACCCACTTGACTTCATCCCTATCCAAGTATAGGGATGTTGGCTAATTCCTTAGTTCTTTCCAAGGACTTAGAATACAGACTGGTATACAAGAGTCTACATAATATTTATTAAATGAATGCCATGTGTCTGTCGGTTATTTATTTGCACAATTCTTCTGGTGTTTTGCTCAGATTAAATAAAAAATATCAAATTCTTCTTGTAATTAAAACTCCATCACAAACAGGAAATACAAGATTAACAAAGAAGACCATATTTTGGGGCTCCTGGGTGGTTCAGTGGGTTAGGCCTCTGCCTTCAGCTCAGGTCATGATCTCAGAGTTCTGAAATAAAAAGCCACACTGGGCTCTCTGTTCAGTGAGGAGCCTGCTTCCCCTTTCTATCTCTGCCTGCCTCTCTGCCTACTTGTGATCTCTCTCTGTCAAACAAATAAGTAAAATCTTTAAAAACAAAGACCATATCTTATTTGTATTTTACTTGTTTCATATTTTCTTACCTTCTTTTTGGGAATATTTTTAGGACTCTTTTTGTTTAAAGTGAACAATTATACCACTGTCTTTAATGTGATCTTTCTATTTCTTGTTGATTTGTAAAAATCTGTTTATCATATATTACACTTGAGAAAAAGTACTGTGTATTGAATTGATTTTCACAATCTTTAAATAGCATATTTAAAATTTATTATAGCTTTATCATATGCTCTTCATATTCATTATTCTAATCCTCAACTTTCTTTCTCATAGCATCATCCCTTGTTAATGTCTCCAAATGAACTCAAAAATGACTGCAAGAATTGCAATACATATATTAATTTATTAGAGACAACTTGTTTTGTTCATTTTATCATCTCTACCACTTCATCAAATATTAGTTTTCATCAAATAAATTATACATTGTTCATTATATTATTATATTATATTAGTTTCATCAAATAAACTATACATTGGTTGATAAATGTTACTGATTTTGTTTTATATATCAATTGGCAAATATTATAATAGATTTATGCTAATCCCTTTGTGTTTCTATCTCTCATGCATGTGATTATTAAATAATTTCATCTTATGCTTTTCAAAAAATTGTGTGATTCCAGAATTCAAGTATAAGGCTAACTGTTGAACTAAAGTAGTATCTCTCCTCATTTTAGGAAAATATCTTTACTTTCTTAATTTTTTCTGTGACTATTGTGAAAAATTGCTTAAACAAAATTTTCCACAGTTAGACCTCTATACTTATTTATATAAAATAATTAAAAATAATATACATGGAGACAAATAGGTACATGCATGGCATATTTTCTGTAGGATTATTAAACATAAGAAATTATTTTACTATATGAAGACATCTGGTTTTAGTATATTATTGAATTTTTCCCCAAAACAATGTATATGAGCATAATTGAAATTAATCTACAACCTTAGAATAAACCTAACCAAAGAAGTAAAGGATCTATACTCTAGGAACTACAGAACACTCATGAAAGAAATTCAAGAAGTTACAAAAAGATGGAAGAACACTCCATGCTCATCTATCAGAAGAATAAACATTGCTAAAATGTCTGTGCTACCCAGAGCAATTTATACTTTCAACACCATCCCATTCAAAATACCAATGGCATTTTCAAATTTCTGGAACAAACAATCCTAAAATTTGAATGGAACCAGAAAAGACCCCAAATCTCCTGGGAAATGTTGAAAAAGAAAAACAAAGCTGCGGGCATCACGTTGCCTGATTTCAACCTATTTTACAAAGCTGTGATCCCCAAGACAGCATGGTGCTGGTGCAAAAACAGATACATAGACCAATGGAACAGAAAAGAAAGCCCAGATATGGACTCTCAACTCTATGGTCAACTAATCTTCAACAAAGCAGGAAAAAATATACAATGGAAAAAAGTCACTTCAATAAATAGTGCTGGGAAAATTGGGCAGCTATATACAGAAGAATGAAACTTGACCATTTTCTTACACAATACACAAAGATAAACTCAAAGTGGAAGAAAGCCCTCAATATGAGACAGGAATTCATCAAAATCCTGGAGAAGAACACAGTAATGCCTTTGACATCAGCCACAGCAAACACATCTCCAAAGGCAAGGGAAACAAGAGCAAAAATGAACTTTTGGAACTTCATCAAGATCAAAAGTTTCTGCACAGCAAAGGAAACAGTCAAAAAACAAAGAGGCAACCCACGGAATGGGAGAAGATATTCCCAAATGACACTACAGACAAGAGCTGATATCCAAGATCTATAAAGAACTTCTTAAACTCAACACCTAAAAATCAAATAATCAAGTTAAAAAATGGGCAGAAGACATGAGCAGACACTTCTCCAAAGAAGACATACAAATGGCTAACAGACACATGAAGAAATGTTCATCATCATTAGGCATCAGGGAAATTCAAATCAAAACCACATTGAGATACCACTTTATACCAGTTGGAATGGCAAAAATGAACAAGGCAAGAAACAACAAATGCTGAAGTTGTGGAGAAAGTGAAACTCTCATACACTGTTGGTGGGAATGCAAGTTGTTGCAACCACTTTCAAAAACAGCATGGAGGTTCCTCAAAAAATTAAAAATAGAGCTACCCTATGACCAGCAATTTACCCCATAGATACAGATGTGCCCCAGTGTTCATAGCTGCAATGTCCACAATACTAAACTGTGGAGAGAGCTGAGATGCCATTCAACAGATGAATGGATAAAGAAGATGTGGTCCATATACACAATGAAATATTACTCAGCCATCAGAAAGGATGAATACCCAACTTTTGCATCAATATGGATGGGACTGGAGGAAATTATGCTGAGTGAAATAAGTCAAGTAGAGAAAGTCAATTATCATATGTCTTCACTTATTTGTGGAACATAAGGAATAGCATGGAGGACATTAGGAGAAGGAAGGAAAAAATGAAGGGGGGATGGGAGAGGAAGAAAAATCACAAGAGTCTATGAACTCCGAGAAACAAGCTGAGGATTTTAAAAATCCTCAGGGGGTGGGGGGATAGGTAAGCCTGGTGGCGGGTAATTAAGGAGGGCACATATTGCATGGAGCACTGGGTGATACATGCACACAAGGAATCATGGAACACTACATCAAAAACTAATGGCTTACCTAAAAAAGTAGAGAGAGAGAAAAAAAACTGAGTACAGTATAGTGACTTACATGACATAATAAAATAGTGAAATCAATCTACACAACAAATTATTTGATATATTGGAAAAAATCTGCAAATGACCTCAAAAGTATGTTTCTTTCTTGCATTTTATATTTTTAATTATTTAATTATGAATAATGTACCAAATTTAAAAATGGATAAAAATCCAATTTTAATTTTTACTTCTGACCAAGATGAAATTTCACTCAGTACTTTATTATTACAACCAAAATATCCTGGTTATGACACAATCATAGAAAGTTTGACCCAAACCCTGAACTAAAACAAGCATAAAATGACTCTGAATGGTGGAAAGATGAAAGCAAGCTTTCTAGAGACTTCAGGACTTGAGGAACAACATAGCAGAGAGTTTGTTGGGTTTCTGTATTGCTTCCCATATAGCCTGAGAAGGTGCTCCAGAAATGTCCAACCTGGAATTCCCAACAGGCACAGATAAAAGTTGTAAGGAAATCTGGGTTGTCTGGGCAAAGGTCTAGGAAAATGGAAGTCTGGCAATACTCATCCCAGCCAAAATCAGTGGGAACCCTTCACACCACCTGTATCACATCCAAGATTTCAATGGTCAGGGAGCAGGGAAAACTGATCTTCCTTCTCCCTCTTAGTGGAAGCAGGTACTGATCTAGTTTTTCCACCAGGCCAATGTCATAAGTGTCCAATGGCAAAGTAAGTCTTGACCTACACCTTGCAGTAATACCATGACAATGAAGTTTGAGGTGGGTCTAGTTATCATTATACTTCATCTACCCACCACCACCCCGTGTCAGTGGGGCCTACGGAGGAGTGAAACTTTTACCCTACCCTGGATTTATGAGACTACATGAGGTATTGTGAATAGAAACTAGTTAATACTCTACTTTCTCCTTACCCTGTTGACAACAGGACACAACTGGGGACCTAGTAACCTGAATTTTGACACATACCCATTAGTAATGAGACTGAATAAGGAGGTGATAGGAAGCAAGGTGAATTGATTCTCTAATACACTTCACTGCCTCCAGTGTCAATTGGTCCTAGTAGGACAATATAAATAAATCAACATAGAATTTTTAAAAAATGTTAAAGTACTCCAAGGAAAACAAAACAAACAAACAAAAAATACACAAAGGGACAAGACACTAAGAAAACAAACAAAAAACAAATAATGAAAGGAAATATAGAGCTCCAACATACCAATAATTACTTTAAATGTAAATATGTAAATACACCAGTTGAAAGAGATTGGTAGAATGGACTTTTAAAAATAAAGCTAAATGTATACTGTTTACCAGAAATTCATTGACAAGTCAATAACACAGGTAAAATTTAAGTAAAAATATGGGGAAAGAAATGTCATGCAAATATTCAAAAAAAAAGGAATGACTTATATTAGATAAAATAAACTTCAGAACAAAGATAATTTTTCGAGATGAAGAGAAATATTACCTTATAATATTGTATTAATCTACAGAAAAGACATAATGAATCTAAATGCTTATGCTCCAAACAATAGCGTTCTACTATTTATTATTTATTTTTTATTATTATTATGTTCAATTAGCCAGAGCTTTAGAATATTTAAAGAGCTTTAGAATATATAAAGCAAAAATTGGTACCATGAAAAAGAGAAATATATAAATGTGTGATAATATTTGGTTATTTTAATGCCCACTCAGCAACTGATATAAGTATTAGACAGAAAATCAGCAAAGATATAGGAAAACTCAATAACACAGTCAACTAACACAAACTAATTAATATAGATAAATATCCAACAACAGTAGATTGAACTTCTTTTTTAGCACCCATGGAATATTTAAGATAGGCCATATCCCAGGCCAAAACCCAAACATCAATAAGTTTAAAATAAGGGAACCCCCACAGAGAGCGTTATCTAATATACCACAATCATACTAAAGTCAGTATTAGAAAGATGACAAGAAAATCTCTGTATATATGACAATTAAGCAATATACTCCCAGAAAATCCATAAGAAAAAGATGAAATCTAAAAAAAGTTAAAAATACATAAAAGCATTGAACTAAGTAAAAATTAAAAGAAAATTTCAAAGTGTGCAGAACATAGCTAAGATAGTCCTAAAAAGGGAATATGTAGCATCAAGTGTTTACATTAGAAAGAAGAAAGATCTAGAGGCGCCTGGGTGGCTCAGTGGGTTGAGCCTCTGCCTTCAGCTCGGGTCATGGTCCCAGGGTCCTGGTATTGAGCCCCGCATTGGGCTCTCTGCTCGTCAGGGAGCCTGCTTCCCTTCCTCTCTCTCTGCCTGCCTCTCTGCCTGCTTTTAATCTCTGTCTGTCAAATGAATAAATAAAATCTTAAAAAAAAAAAAAAAGAAGAAAAGAAGAAAGATCTCAAATTGAAATCTGTCTTGGGGCGCTTGGGTGGCTCAGTCAATTAAACTCCTGACTCTTAATTTCAGCTCAGTTCATGTTCTCAGGATTGTGAAATTAAGCCCCACTGGAGTCTGCTTAAGATTCTTTCCCTTTCCAAAAAGGACCCAAATAAATAAAATCATGAATGAAAGAGGAGAGATCACAACTAGCACCAAAGAAATACAAACTATTATAAGAACATCTATGAGCAACTCTACGGCAATAAATTTGACCTTTCCCTCTACCCCTCCCAACCCCTCTCTCTCTCCCTTGCTAAAAAAAAAAAAAAAAAATTAAAAAGAAAAAAATATAAAAATAAAATCCAAGTCCCTCCCTCAAGAAACAACACAAAAAAAGAAAAATAAACCCAAAGCAAGTGGAAAGAAGAAAAGAGTAAAGATGAGAACAGAAATCAATTAACTTGAAACAGAAAAACAATATGAAAAATGACCATTGAAACAAAGAGCTGATTCTTTAAAAAATAAATAAAAATGATGAGCCTCTAGTAAGATTAATAATGATTAGAAGATAGAAGACTACTAAATTCAACCAAGATGGAATGAACAATCTGAATATTCCCATAAATTTAAAGAAATTAAACACATTAACAAGAGCCCAGAAATAAATCTCCACACTCTTGTGCTTTTTTTTGAAGAATATCACCAAATAATAAAGAAAATTTTATTACGTAAAATAGAGGAAGGAATACTGTCCAATTCATTTTATAAGGCCAATCTTACCTATACCAAACCAAAGAACTGGAAAAAAAATTGTTATAGACCAAAATCTTCCATCACCTTACATGCAAAAGTCCTCAAGATAATATCTGGAAATTAAATGCAGTTATATAGAGAAAAGAATTATAAGTCCCATGTCCCAGTGAGACTTTCTCCAGATATGCAAGTTTGGTTCAACATTCAAAGATGAATAAATGAACCCACTATATTAATTAGCTACAAGTAAAAATTTTATTATCAGATTAACTGACACAGTAAAAACATTTTTAAAAATCCAATTATCTGATTGATAATTTTTTTCAGTAGAAAATGATAAAGAAAACTTATAACAAACAAAAAAGTTTCAGCAAATATCTTTTTTAATGGTGAAGGACTTTTTTCCTAAGATCAGGAACAAGGCAAAACTTTCTTCTCTCACAAAACTAGTCAACATAGTACATTTCTTGCCATTGCAATATGGCAAGGAAAAGAAATAAAAGCCAGACAAATTGGAAAGGAAAAAATAAAACTTTATTTTTGCAGATGGCATGATTATCTACATAAAAAAAATCTCAAGGAAGTTACAATAAACAAACTCTGAGAATAAATGAGTTTGGCAAGACAGGAGCATAAAATTTCACCCCCAAAAATGATATGTCTATGTACTAACAGCAAACACTTGAAAACTAAAATTAAAAACACAACACCATTCAGAGTACAGCCCTTTCACCTCTTTGGTTAAGCTTATTTCTAGGCATTTTATTTTACTTTATTTTTGGTGCAATTGTAAATTGTTGTGTGTGTGTATGTGTGTATGTGTGTGTGTGTGTTTTAATTTCTCTTTCTGTAACTGTTGTTAGTTCAGAGAAATGCTACTTATTTCTGGGTAGTAATTTTGTATCCTGCCACCTTTCTAAACCGTTTTTTATTTCTAGGGATTTTTTGGTGGAATCTTTAAGGGTTTCTATGTATAGTATCATATTGTCTGCAAATAGTGACAATTTAACTTCTTCTTTACCAATATGGAAGCCTCATTTTTTTTTCTTGTCTGATTGATGTGGCTAGGACTTCTAGTATTAAGTTGAATACAAGTAGTGAGAGTTGACATCCTTGTCTTGCTCCCGACCTTAAAAGGAAAGTTCTTACTTTTTCCTCATTGAAGAAGATGTTAGTTGTGGGTTTTTCACATATGCTTTATTAACTTGAGGTATGTTCCCTCTAACCCCATTTGTTGAGACTTTTTATCATGAATGGATATTATACATTGTCAAATGCTTTCTCTTCACCTATTATTAATGTGTATGATGCTAACTGATTTGTAAATATTGAACTATCTTTGTATCCTAGGTATAAATCTCACCTGATTTTAGTGAATGATCTTTTTAATATATTGTTGTATGTGGTTTGCTAATATTTTGTTGAGGATTTTTATATATATGTTCATCAGGAATAAGGGCCTATAGTTTTCTTTATTTTGTGCCTTTGTCTGCGTTTTGATATCAGTGTAATGTTGGTCTCATGGAATGTATTTGGAAGTTTTTCTTTCTTTTTCTTTCTTTCTTTCTTTCTTTTTTTTTTTTAATAGTTTGAGGAGAAGAGGTATTAACTCTTTGTTAAATATCTGGTAGAATTCACTTGTGAATCTATGAATCTATCTGGTCCTGGATTTTTATATTGGTAGTTTTGGGATTACTGATTCATTTTTGTTACTTGATCTGCTCAGATTTTCTATTTCTTCTTAGTTAAGTTTTGGAAGATTGTTTATTTCGAGGAATTCATCCATTTCTTCTAGGTTGTGCACTTTGTTGGCATATAATTTTTCACAGCATTTTCTTTTAATCCTTTGTACTTCTGTGGTGTAGGTTTCTATCCTCTCTCATTTAGTATTTTACTTGAGTACTTTCTCTCTCTCTCTTTTATTTTTCTTGATGAATCTAGCTAAGGGCTTCAATTTTGTTTATATTTTCAAAGAACATGTTCTTGGTTTCATTTTTCTATTCTTTTTTAGTCGCTACATTATTTATTTCTGTTTTTATTATTTCCTTTCTTCTACTCACCTTGACTTTGTTTGTTCTTTTCCTAATTCCTTTAGCCATAAGATTAGATTGTTTATATGAGCTTTTCTTATTTCTTGATGTAAACCAGTATTGTTATATACTTTCCTCTTACAACTGCTTCTGGTGTATCCTAGAGATTTTGGACTGTTGTGTTTTCATTGTGTTTCATGATGCATGTATCATTTTGAATTCATATTTTTATGTTCTTTGGGGACATACCAAGTACTACAATTGCTGGATTGTAGAGCAGTTCTGTTTTTAATTTTTTGAGGACCTCCATATATTCTCCATGATGGTTGCACCAGTTTGCACTCCCCTTCAACAGTATGAGGGTTCCTTTTCCCTCACATCCTTGCCAACACTTTTATTTATTGTTATGTTGATTTTAGCTATTTTGATAACTGTGAGGTGTTATTTTAGTGTAGTTTCGATTTGCATTTCCTTGAGGATGAGAGATGTTGAGCTTCTTTTCATATGCTTGTTGGGCATCTGTATGTATTCTTTGGAAAACTGTCTATTCATGTCTTCTGCCTATTTAAAATTAGATGATCCATTTGTGTGTGTGTTTGCATATGTGTTTGTGTGTGTGTATGTGTTAAATTTTATAAGTTCTTTATATATTTTGGATGCTAATTCTTTATCAAAGAATTTGCTATATCTTCTCCCATCCTGTAGACTACTTTTTAGTTTTGTTGATTATTTCCTTTGTTGTGAAAAAAGCTTTTGAACAGAAAGAAAAACCATCAACAAAACAAAAAGACAACCTACTGAACAGGAGAAGACATTACAAATGATATGTCCGATAAGGGCTTAATATCCATACAATGCAGTGCCAAAACAATACAATTTAAAAAATGGACAGAGGACCTGAATAAACATTTTTCCAAAGACATAGAAGTGGCCAACAGACACATGAAAAGATGTCCAACATCACTAATTGTCAGGGAAATACAAATCAAAACCATGGTGAGGGGTGCTTTATGGCCCAGTTGATTGTGCATCCTACTCTTGGTTTCAGCTGGGGTCACCATCTTAGGTTGTGGGATCGAGCCCCATATTAGGCTCTGTACTCAGTAAGGAGTCCACTTGGGATTCTCTCTCTCTCTGCCCCTCCCCCTGCTTGCACTCTCTCTCTCTCTCAAATAAATAAACAAATCTTAAACAAACAAACAAAAAAAGGTGAGATAACATCACACCTGTTATAGCTAAAATCAAAAAGGTAAGAAATAAGTGTTGACATGGAAGTAGAGAAAAAGGAACCCTTGCACACTGTTGGCAGGAATGTAAATTGGTGCAGCCGCCATGGAAAAAAATATGGTTCTTCAAAAAATTAAAATAAAAATTCCATATGTCCCAATAATTACACTTTTAGATATTTATCCAGGGAAAACACTTAACTCGAAATGATATATGCACTCCTATATTTAATGTAGCATTATATACAATAATCAAGACATGGAAGTAAACTGAAGTGTCCACCAATGGACAAATGGATGAAAAAAGTTGTGTGTATGTAAGAGCATGTGTGTGTACACACATGGGATACTATATAGTCATTAAAAATCTTGAGATGGTGCCATTTGAGAAAACACAGAGGGACCTAGAAGACATTATGATAAGTGAAATATATCAGACTTTGAAAGATAAATACCATATGATTCCATTCATAAATAGAATCTAAAAAAATGAATAAACAACAAAAAGAAGAACAACCAAAGCTATAGATACAGAGAACTGATGGTTGCCAGAGAGTAGAGTGGTGGAGAGTTTGGTAAAAGGAATGAAGAGAAGAGGAAGTTACAGACCTCAAATATGGAATGAGAAAGTCATAAGAATAAAAAGCAGAGCATAAGGAATACAGTTGATGATACTGTAATGACAGTGATGTAATGGCACAAATGGCAGGTATGCTCATGGTAGACATAGCTCAATGTATAAACTTGTCAAATCACTAAGTTGTACATCTGAAACTAATGTAACATTGCATGTCAACCATACTCAAAACAAAAATTCTAAAACAATAATGAATGGTCATAAAATAATTTTTTTTAAGATTTTATTTATTTATTTGAGATCACGAGTAGGCAGAGGCAGGCAGAGAGAGAGAGAGGAGGAAGCAGGCCCCCCACTGAGCACAGGGCTCAATCCCTGGACCCTGGGATCATGACCTGAGCTATAGGCAGAGGCTTTAACCCACTGAGCCCCCAGGCCACAATAAAATAAATTTTAAAAGACCCAGTAAATTGAAAATCATATCATGTTCAAATATTAGAAGACTCAACATAGTGAAAATGCCAATTTTTCTCAAATTAATACACAGAATTAATGTAATTTCTTTTTTTTTAAAGATTTTATTTATGTATTTGTCAGAGAGAGTGAGCACAGGCAGACAGAGTGGCAGGCAGAGGCAGAGGGAGAAGCAGACTCCCTGCCGAGCAAGGAGCTCGATGTGGGACTTGATCCCAGGACGCTGGGATCACAACCCGAACAGAAGGCAGCTGCTTAACCAAATGAGCCACCCAGGCATCCCTATAATTTCTACTAAAAAAAAAAACAAGGAAAGATTTTTGTAGACACATATAAGATTTTTCTAAAATTTACATAAAAAATCACAGTCATAGAACAACTAAAAGAATCTTGGAAAAGAAGAAGGAGGGAAGAATTACTCTGCTTGATATGACGTCCTACAGTGTAGCTATAGTAATCAATGATTTTGGTATAACAATAGACACATGGATCAGTGGAACAGAATAGAGAACCCCCAAATAGACCATACTAATATTCCTAATTAATTTTCTACAAAGGTGCAAAATTAACTTAATGAAGCAAAGATTTTTAACAAATGGTGCTAGAACTAGAACTACTAGAAATTCATAGGCAAAACAACAACAACAACAAAACAAGAACATCAACTATCAACTATCAACCTAAGTTTCAAACCCTATAAAAACATTATCTCAACTTGGATCATAGACATATAAAAATGTCAAAGTATAAAAACTTGTAGAAAAAAGACATTGGAGAAAATTGAGATTAGAGCTAAACAATGTTCTTAGATGTGATACCAAAAACATGTCCCATAAATATAAATACTGATAAATTACACCTGAAGAAATTTAAAAACTTTTACTCTACAAAAAACCCATTGAAGAAGATGAAAAGATAAGCTATAGTCTGGGAGAAACTGTAAACCCCAAAGCCAACTAAGAACTTGTATCTGGAATATATAAATAAGTCATCAAGCTCAACTTAAAAAAAAACTCCAATTTTGAAATGGATAAAAATCATGAGCAGATATTTCACTGAAAAATATATACAGATGGTACATAAGGACATGAAAAGATGTTCACTATATTTAACCATAGAGAAAACAAATTAAAACCACAAGGAAATATCACCATACAGCTATTAGAATGCCTAAAATAAAAAATAGTGAAAACCCAAATGCTAGTGAAGATGCAGAAAATGGATGGATATCTCATACATTGCTGGTGGGAATGTAACACAATACATCTGCTGGCAGTTTCTTACAAAACTGAAGTTGTACTTACATATGGACAAACAATTGCACTCTGGGACATTATCCCAGAAACAGGAAAATTTATATTCATAAAAGAGCTGTACACAAATGTTCATAGAAACTGCTTTCATAATAACCCCAAACTTGAAACAATTCAAATGGCTTCCATAGTAGGCAACCATTAGCTAATGGTTGGACAAATTGGCATAACCACAGTTGCAATACTCAGCAAGAGAATTCTACTCAATAATAGAAAGGAACAAGTGCATACTGATGGATGCAACAAGTTGGATGAATCTCAGTAGAATTGTACCAAGGGAAAAACCAAGGCCAGAGGTCACAAACTGTTTTATTTCATGTATGTAAAATCCTTGAAATGACAAAATTATACAAAAGGAGAACAGGTTAGTGGTTTCCAGGTTTCGTAGGTGACACAGAGGAAAGTTGCTGTGGGTATAAAGGAGAGCACAAGGGATCACTGTAGTGGCAGAATGTTGTATCTTGACAAATTTAGAGATGTGATAATATTGCATAGGACTAACTACATATACATACATGTGTCCCCCCAACACAAAAAAATGACTGTAGTAAAATTGAAGGAATCTACATAATGTCTATGGATTTTATCAATTCAATTTCATGGTAGGGATATTATAGTGGAGTTATTTAAAATTTACTATTGGGGTTAATTAGGTGAAGAGTAGACAGAATATCTCTGTATTATTCTCTCAGTTGTATATGAATCTATAATAATTTAAAAACTAAATGTTAAAAATAAATCCAATCCCTGGAAGAATGCCTGTCTCAGTGTAAGAATCCAAATGTCTTTGCCATGCTAAATGGCTAAATACATTGATAAATTTTATCTTCTTTTTCTTTCTTTCTTTCTTTTTTTTTTTTTTTTAGAAAGAGAGAATGTGTAAGGGAGGGGAAGGGGCAAAGGGAGAGCAAGAGAATTGTAAGCAGACTCTACACTGAGGGGAGAGCCCCACTCTGGGCTTGACCTCACAATTCAAAGATCATAACCTGAACAGAAATCAAGAGTTAGACATTTATTCAGCTGAGCCAATGAGGCGTGCTATTTCTTCATTAAAATAAGTATAAATCTAAAAAGAATTACCATGTATGTTATTTTGATGGATGACTAGAACAATTTTGTATGGCCATGTTTTTTGTAAAACTGTATTTCCTTGACCTCTATGAGTTCATCTACCATATTTCCATATGGTCCTAGTAAATTCTCCTTACTTTTCCCCACCATTCCTTGCTTCATCATATTCTGTCTAGGAGACTAATCCCTGAAAAATGTTTACAGATAGAAACTTTAAATCATCTCTTCACAAGATTAAAGCAGAAATCATCTAATTAAGACATGCATCTCTATTTAACTCAGCCATAATAAGTCAAGACTCACAGGCTATCTCTCATCCCTAATTCTTTCACAATCTCACATCCCTCTCCAACCTCAGGAACACTTTTACTGTGCTCTTGAGGACTCACCACTAATAATCAGAAAAATTCCCTATTTAATAATCTCCGCTCTCAGTATTCTCTCCACCTTCTTACCCAAAGTAGGCTGATTGATGAACATGATCCCACTGTACAAAGATTAGGATCCATAAGTTGCAACTCTTTTAAGTGTATATGTGTGGGAGCTTATGTGTATAGGGTAGGTGTTTTTCCCCCAAATCTATCACCATAAACCTAGAGGTAAGAGAATATACACTCCAGGATCCTCATTGTCACTTGCATACATTTTGCTCTCCATATCCTTTAAAGTCTCCAACTTTCTGGAATTATAGGTCACTTTCTAATACTAATTGAACATTTTATCATCTAAATTCACCACTTTTTCTTTTTTTTTAAGATTTTATTTATTGATTTGACAGAGAGATATCACAAGCAGGCAGGGAGGCAGGCAGAGAGAGAGGAGGAAGCAGGCTACCTGCTAAGCAGAGAGCCTAACACGGGGCTCAATCCCAAGACCCTGAGATCATGACTTGAGCCAAAGGCAGAGGTTTAACCCACTGAGCCACCCAGGTGCCCCCACCACATTTTCTGAAATAATTTGTTATGATTTCAATATCGACAAACCAGGTCCTCATAGTATCCTAGTCTTTCTTACTTTGACTTCTTTTCTTATATTTCATCTCAGCTGTTCAATTTTATGATGAAATATGAAAAACATATTTCTAGGAAGTGCATCCCCACCGTTATCTCTATTTAAACACTCCACTCTGTACCACAACCATAGATCTATAATATCCCAATTCTCATAACTTTTCAAATATATATGTAATGGGACCTGAAATTTATTATATATTTTCATTTTTCATCCTCAAATTTCAGCTCACTCTTTTCTTATGTGATTTTTAGAAGTACTTCCTGGGGCACCTGGATGGCTCAGCCAGTTAAGCAGTGGACTCTTGATTTTGGCTCAGGTCATGATCTCAGGGTCAGGAGATTGAGCCCCAGGTGGGACTCTGTGCTCAGGATGGAGTGTGTTTGTCCCTTTCCCTGCCCCTACTTATACTCTTTCTCTAAAATAAATGAATAAATAAAATCTTTTTAAAAGTAATAATAAATAAAGTTTTTTCCTGCCTACATCTTCAATCATGATGTGCTGGAGCTTGTTCCTATAGCCTCCCAAGAGCCATTTGTGTGATCTTCCCACCTCATATACAGTAAGGCACAACTGAGAGTTTAAATATTTACTCCACATATTCAGTAAACATTTCCTAGTACACTACTCTCTTGTAATCTCTTATGCATCACATTCATTCAAATTTTCCTGACAATAGTGTGTCTATGAATACAGATCTGGCTTTATCTTCTCTGAACTTTGATCTCTGTTACTGTATCTCTTGTCATTTATACTATGTCTCTTAATAATCCCTCTCACCAATTTATTCAGTAACATGAAGTCTAATTTCTCCTAAATCTCTCCTCCGTAAAAGGAGAGATTTTTTTTTTCCAGTTTTGTCCCTTCAGCTGTATGAAAAATAATCTAGAATAGTTTCTAAAACATTAATACTAATAATAAATATCAAAAATTTTTATTGAATTAATTTTTAATAAATGATCTGAATAGTTCTGAAACAAATTTATTTATTTAATTATTTAACATATGTGATATTCCATAATTCTAGTGTAATATATGTAATATATAATCATAAGTCATCATAAGAAAATCAACTCCTACAAAAAATCTGCATTTTAAGAACTAAAATAGCACCACCACAGTTCTTTCTCATACCTTTTTTCATCATACCTTATGTAGTTCTCAAGAACTTTTTATTCTCATTTTTTTAAATTTAAGATATTAAATGTGGTTGTGGATTTTTTTCTTTTTTTTCTTAGTTTTGGTTTATTTTCAATAAGTGAATTCATGTTTTACTTATTCACTTTAACGCACATTGTCATTTCACATATTTGAAGATATTGTGAAGAGTACCATTAAAAAAATTCTCATAAATACGGGCTGGTATACATTTCCAAGATTTACTCTGAAGTAAGCTAAACTAATTATATTTCCATTTACTGTCAATAATGATCTTATTTTAAAAAAAAATTAAAGATTTTATTTATTTATTTGAGAGAGAGACAGAGATAGAAAGAGAGAGACTGAGATAGCAAGAGAGAGCATGACTGGAGAGGAGACCGAGTAACAAGCTAACCACTGAGCAGGAAGCCTGACGTGGGGCTCGATCCCAGGACCCTGAGATCATGACCTGAGCCAAAGACAGACACTTAACTGAGAGACAAGAATGAGAGACAAGAATGATTTTAAAAATTAAAAAAAAAAAACACATTTAAAATAACTTAAGGTGCACCTGGGTGGCTCAGTTAGTTAAGCCTCTGTCTTTGGCTAGGATCATGATCCTAGGGTCCTTGGATAGAGCCCTGCATCGGGCTCCCTGCTCAGTGGGGATTCTGCTTCTCCGTCTCCACTGGTTTCCCCCCGCCCCCACTAGTGTTCTTTCTCTCTTGAGCACTTTTCTGAAATTAACAAATAAATCTTAAAAAAAATAAAATTACTTAAAATATACAATGATTAAGAATTATAAGACGTGGAAAAAACTACACTGCTAAACTATAAAACTTCTGAGAGAAACTAAAAGACTTAACTATGTTGCAAAATATACAGTATTCATCTATTATGTAATTAGTACCATTAAAATGTTAATTCTCTTTAAATTTATCTAAAAATACAATACAATCTAAACTGTGATAAAATTTTAACTCAAAAAACTTAGTGTTCTATAATACAAAATTTAATACAAATTGTATATTGTTGGAGTATTGTGCAAATTCAAATCACAGTTACTTATAGCAATGTGGAGGATTAAAAGCTTAATCTTACAGTAAATATTAAATATTAATGACTCCAAGGATATGGGAAAGACCGAGGTGTCCCATTTTTAAGAAGCTTCCAGGTGAAAAAGAAAAAAAAAAGTTTCAGGTGATGCATGCCAAAGTGTGGGAAGAGAGACTCATCTTTGTACTCAGTTTTAACTTAAAAGACTTTAGCTTCCTGGTGTACTAATTCTGAATAAAATGTGGTCATTGAAGTCTAAGCAATATTGCAAAAGCTACAACTTTAAATTTTTGCACTTTTGCACTTAACAGAATACATCAATGCTTAAAATTAAAAGGGTAAACAATTATTATCGCATGAAATTTTATAAATAATCATGATAATTACCTATTAAAATGGTATTGGAAAAGGAAATATTGTTCAGTACTTCACACAATAGCAAAAATTTCATATGCTTTAGAAAAGTTACAGAAATGTTAATTATAATTAAATTCTATTGTTATACAAACTGAAAATTGTCTCTTAGAATTGGCAAAGCACAAAACATTGAGGGTTATATGAGTTTTTATTTTAAAATTGTCATTGCCAAGCATCAAAGAAAAAGGCTTAAAACCTAGTTAATGTACCTAATACTACACTACAAATACTACACTACTACACTATGGGATAAATTTTTCTTAAAACCATCTGGAAACCAACTGAAGCTCTGAAGCATGAGCACAGATAGCCCTTTTAATTTTTATCCTTGCCAGTGAGGTCTCTAAAACATTTTATAACTTCTAAATCAGACATGTCAATGTTACCTTCAGAATACAAAACAGTAGCATAATCAAAGCTCAAGAGCCTGATATTCAACAAAATTTTTCGTGTTACCTATTGCATATTATCTTGAGTTGTAATTTACATCGAAAATAAAATAAAACAATATGAAACAAACTCAGACTCAGTATATCTTAACAGCATATTTACCTGGAGTACTCCCAATTCTTTTATGTATACATAGATGTGTGTACCAAAATCCAGAGTCAGACACTTAACAGACTAAGCTACTCAGGCACCCCTGAACTCACATTTTGAACCCACAAAGCACTTACCAGATATGGAGCTTTAGTCATTGCTTAATATTTTTGCTTTATTTGCCCACTCTTGGAGATAAGAAATTAATGTCTAACCAGAAAAATGTGTGAAAATAGTGAGGTCCATAGCAATCTTTCAAAAAATTGCCTTCATTTATATTGCTTAATATGTTAATAGTATTACTATTCTACTAAATATAGTATTATTAATACACTTATATAGTCTACTAATATAGTATTACTATTCTATTATTAGCATTACTAATTTTACCACCGCTGGCACTGCTACTTGCACTGGACACCTGTTTGAACATCAAAAATCATGGGTTTAATTTAGCTACACCAAAATATGTGATGTTAAATGGCTCTTCATAGTGTTAAACTAAAATCTGTCCCCCATTAATTTTTATCTATTTTTTAATTTTTTTCCTCTTGATGGAAACACACTCCCCTTGCAATAATCCTATTCCAGATGCCTTTAAAAAAGTGTCATATATCAAGTTTGTTTACCCCATTTTCTCAAACATTTCTCATGTAAAGTAATTTCTATTATCATTATTGTCTTATATGATTTGGCTTATCAGTGCTATTTGAAAATGTGTTGTTCTGAATCCAAAGTAGTGTTATACAATCGGGATTTATACACTCAGTGTTATACAGTCAGGAAATATGTTTCTTCTTTACATTTTAATTGGGAAACCTATTGTTAACTTTAATTAGAATTTTTATGTCCTGTTTCCAGGACTGGACTTCCTAGTATTTTGATGACTTTCTTTTCCTGACCCCGTTAATAAAATTGAGCATCTAACTGTCATATTTTCACCTCTAAATTATTTTTTGAAAAGTACACATCTGTCTTAATCCTAAAATATCTTACATTATCTGTTTATTTGTCTATCTCTCTTATGGTACCTTGGGGTCTTGTGTATAGAGAAAACCAGATTCATTTTTATGTCTCCAGTGTTTATTAAATAAACATAACAGCAAATGACTGGATTGGGGATTCTAATTTAAAAGTCCAAGATCTGGTGTTTCACTTGTAAATTAATATACTTCATAGCAAAATTTCCAGTCACAAAACTCTTTCCAATTGTTTATTTAAAATGATGGCCCAAGAGATAAACACCATCTACAACTTTCCTCTGTAATATACATATTCACCCTGTAAAATATGAGCATTTTTTTCCTTTAATGTGAACCACAAAATTATTTTAAAGGGACATTTGAATAATGCTATAATCCTATGAGCTATGAGTACAGATACAAATAATAGTCAAAACATATTCTAAAACACAGAAAACTTTTTATCTATATAATACCACAAAAAATAAGGTTTTATCTAGAAACCTTTCCCTCAGCTCAAATTATTAAGTCTAATAAATTAGTTTTTTAACAAATATATTTGTTTTAATTTCTAGGCCAAAATCACAAATTACCAATATAGAAAACTTCTCTGAAAATGTTCACAAAGAAATAATGATTTTCTTAATAACCTAGAAAACTGATGTTTTTTTAAAAATTCATCATAGCATTTACAGATGGTAAAAAATTTGTATTTTGAAGAGCCATCTGTTGATAAAAACTTTAACTGCTATTTGTTGGCACTTGTTTCAGGATAAGTCATTTCAATTTTGTATCTATTTTTAGCAAAGTTATTACATTATATTCAACTCATTTAAGATACTGCTATCAAGTGTTAATAGAATAAACATGAGAAAGTTATCATCAGTTATCTTGAGCTGAAAAATGTTCTAGTGACAAAGTTTCATCTTAAATTTTTAACTTTTAGTAGTGATATTATAATTATTTAAAATTTTTTATGCCAAGGCTATGAGCAATACTAAAGTAACTATCTAAATAATTAATTTGATAAACTCAGAACAATTTAATTGATTTTTTTTTAAAAATCAATATTTAACTTTACCCTAAAGCAAACAACAACAAAAAAACAAAACTAAGTGTTCTTCAATCAAAGTTTAAAAATTCCTCTATATCCAACAATAGTTTCACCAAGGTTTAAGTATAAACTTCATAGTACCAGATAATTTAGTTTTTTAAGATAACAAATCCTTTAATGACTATTGATGACTGCTCACTCAAAACTAAAAAATGTGGTGTTCCACATTTAAAAAACAAAATTACAATGTTTTCCTTCATTTTTATCCTCCTAGATTTACTATCTTTCTTGATATAATGAAACATCAAATGACAGTGACATACAAAAAGTCATTGGAAGGCATGTACTAAATTCTGGTCCCAAGTGCATTTTAGCACTGAAAATTTGTTGGACCATTGAAAAATCTTCTAAAACCTATGTAAGAGCAATATTGGCTTAGACATGAGTCTCTCTCAGTATATGCTATTCTTTATTCTTCCAAATTATTCTCAAAGTCACAATGTAAATAAAATGAAGATTAAAAATATAATTTATTTACACCTTCTGAACGTTGAGACATGTAGCACTCAGAATGAAATCTATGTAAATTTTTTTGAGATGTGACTTTAAATATCAATCATGTAAACAAGTTTTTTTACTGTACGAGGTAGCAATTCATTCAATTTTTCTATCTAAAGAAGCATTTTTTTTTTTTTAGGTAAATGTTGAATCCTTGCTAAATAATTAAGGAATTTACTATTCCAGGGACTAAAAGTAATGAAATATTTTTCTCATATTATATACTTTATGTCTTCATAGCAGTGAACCATTTTCTTCTTTAAATGGGCAATTTTATTATCATTTTTATAAGAGAAGAGGTCTCCTTTGCATCTATGTATTTTCTACTCATTTTGTACCTTCTCCATGAAACCTTATTTGATCATGAACATAAACCACACACAATTTTTCTCCTCAATTTTAACTCATTTCACAATAAAATCTTCATGTCTTTTGATTTTCAGATTCCCCTGAACTTATTCCATAACTATTGTGCAAAAATTTTATGTGCTTCGTCACCCTATTTTCCTTCTACTATGAAATATGAAGCTCCTAAAGGCCATAGGCCGTGTGGTAAATTTCATCATACTTTGTCACAGCACCAGCACTTAACAATGCACAGAACAAGTACTTAAAAAATACTTTGTGAATTAACTTATAGTTTTGCTGAGTGTTTATTGCAACTAATTTTACGTCAGAAGAATAAATACGTGGGGCAAACAGTATTTAGTCTCTAATAGGCATTGGCATAAGTGATTGTAACTCTGGCAAATATGCTGCCAGTCTAAAAGAAAACAGCTGGCTAAGAACCAACAAATTGAAATTCTCAGTATTTTTTTTCAAGGGCAAACCTAGGGTAAATTAAAGCTCTGAAGTGTACTAAAACAAGAATAACTAAAACATGTAATTTATACTTTTTTTCTCCCTGTCAACTAAATAGGCATGGTTTTATAAGCATAGTTTAATCCAAAAAGCAGATGTAGTTTTTCCTTATGATACTAAATAGAGCCAACTGGCTTGCATAGCACTTTTTTCCCCCCTGTGGTTATTGGATGTGGCAGGTTGAAAGAACCAAGAATTATAATTTTAGGACATGGCAGTAGATGCAAAGAACTGAGTTCCAATCCTTCAGAAGAAATAAAAAAAAAATGGAGAATGAATAAAAGACAGACATTTAAGAAAAGAGTACTTGCATTAAAAATATATTATGTTGACCAGAGATCGCATTAAGAAATAAGCAGTGGCAATACCAAAAAGCAAGTAAGTCCCTACATAGTACTTTAACATGTATGTAAAGGGCTCACATGTGGTAAATAGATCAATGTTTATTCAACAAATTTGTTAACATTTGCTATCATTTAATTGCTCTCTCCAATATTACATAAATCCCTTCTTTGAAGAGCCCAAGATGTCACATTTTTTCTGGTATAATGGCGTGGGAGGCTTTAGTTTTTTTTAATCCATAGACTTTTTGGATATGTCTATGGATTTCAATTTCTATATGGGGTCAGATGGCTTCTAACTCATTTCTGCATTTGTACTATATAGCTTAGTGTCTACTACTCCTTAATTACTTTTTGGAATTTTTATATACAGGAATATAATATTCAAATATGTTGAATATATAGTTTCATAGTCAGAAAAAACTCATTCTGAATCCAACTCTGACACGTTCTAGCTGTATGATATAGTGAACATGTATAAATTTTAAGGCCCTTTTGTTTTTGAACTTTTTAAATATTTAAATTAAATTTATGTAAAGTACCTCACTGTATAACGGCATTTTCCAGACATTCAATAAATGGAATTGTTAATAATAACAAACAAACCTAAGGGTATTACAGAATTTGATCTTACATTGAAGAAGACATACCATATTCCACTTCTCTTGTGGGTCACAAAAGAAAGGTTTTAAAAGTCCTGGCACACTAAGCATTCCAATCTTGCTTTTGCTTTCAGGGTCCTAAGTCCGTGGCAACCTTGGCTGGTGAAGGACCTAAACAGCTCTTCACAAAGTTTGAATTATCAGTGAAAGTCTTACACACTTTCAATTCACATCAACAGCTAGCTTTAATACAGAATGAGACAGCTCAGTTTCAGTTTAAGTATTCAGGATACCATTAGGGAAAATTAAAATTTGAGCATATATTAAAGACCTCGTGACTGCAGACAATAAACTGAGAGTAAGCTGAAATGGTTCATAACTACTTCTCTCCTATGTATTGTGTTATATATCAGGAATTAGCAGTGTTTAACAAGAAACACAGGGAATTTTTGTTGAAATTTGGTTCATTATGTAGCTAAATCTACTGTGGAATGCATAATTACCTTTAAATATGGGTGCCAAGAATCACATGTTCTTTGTGCCATGTAAGATCAACAAATGTGCCAGGAGAGGAAAGCCAAAATGTGAACTCTTATGTATGTACCATAGGTTTTCAAAAGGCTGAGTAAAACAATGACAGCAGCAACAACAATTATAAGAGCAACTAAAATGTCGAGTGTTTAATCACATGTATGCCAGGAACCTTTTTGTATTCTTTACCTGTATTAACACATCTATCATCACCAGAGCTCTATAAGCTAAGTATTATTATTTTCCTTATTACTTATGGTCCTCCAAGAAACAGAACCAATAGAATATTTATAGAATATGTATGCATGTAATAGGAGACTTGTTAAAAATGGACTCATGTGGTTATGGACAATGAAAAGTCCTGTGATCTGCCTTCCACAAGCTGGAGAACCAAGAAAGCCTGTTGTCTAATTCAGTCCAGGTTCCAAGGTTTGAGAATGGGAGAAAAGAGGGTAGATGTTTTAAGTCCTGGTCTGAGTCTGAAAGCCCAAGATCTAGAAGCAATGAAGTTCAAGGGTAGTAGACAGCAGTAGACAATGGATGTCTCACCTCAAGCAGAGAGAACAAATTAACCATTCCTATGCTTATTTGTTCTATTCAGGCTCTCCGCCCATTGGATGATGCTCACCTGCATCTTGCATTCGTAAAGGACATCTTTCCTCAATCTACTGATTCAAAGGCTAATATCTTCTGGAGACATGCTCACAGATACATCCTAACATACTATTTTACCAACTTTATTGGTATCTCTTAGGTCAGTCATGTTGATATAAGAAATTAACCATCACATTATCCAAATGTTACATATGGATAAACTGGAGATTAGAGATGCTAAATAAATCCTCAAGGTCAACACTAGGTAAATAAATAAGTTTGAAGTGATGTTATAAATTTGGATACATCTTAGGGGATAGGAGAAAATAATTTGTCTAATTTCTCTTGGAAGAAAAGCTTTGCTTCCACTAGAATGAATTATATATTTATTTATATTTAACATTGTTTCATAGTTCTTATTAAATTTTAATAGTTAATATCTGAAAATTCTAGATTTTCTTTAAATTACATTTTGATTATATATGGATTACATGCTAAACCATAAAAATACAAATTTTTTTAAATCTTCTTTTAATTATCTAAATTTAAGAGAGATAAGACATAGTGGTTCTGGTAGCCTCTGGTCATTCAGGAAATGCGGATTACTACAGTGATATACAAATAACGTGCAATTTATAGAGACTGGTGGTTTACACTCCTCCAATAACCTGCTGGCTGAGATCTAACTTAAGAATCTGTCATGGCCAGCACGACGAATTGACCAGGAAAACCATGAGGGCTAAGAGGATGGTGAAAAGAAATTAAGAGACAAAGAGATGGGGGCAGGAGGGACACTGAGTATGATGTCCAACAGGGCCAATTTTATCCAACATCTTACAATCATTTATAAGGCAGTACATAGTCAGATGACCACAAGTTTCTATAACAAGTTTACATTTACTACAAGCAAACCTCCTGACGCCAGGTAGTTTCCGCTAAAGCCATTAGCAAGACAATCAGGGAGTGGGTTATGGGAGGTACAGAACGACAAGGACTAACTAAGAATTCAGGATCTTGACCACATTGTTCCCTTCTGTAGGGGGAGTGTGTGGGAAGTCACATAGGTGAGCGCACGACACATAGCACAGACCCTTTTCTCAGTGCACTCCACTTTTTCGTCCTTAACCTTGTCAGGGTGTCCAGACTTTGAAGGAGACAAAAGTTAGGGCCTGGTTTGGTCCTGGACTCCAACCATGCCATAACCTCTAACAAGAATCCTCAGGCTCGGACGCCTGAGTGGCTCCGTGGGTTAAAGCCTCTGCCTTCAGTTCAGGTCATGATCCCAGGGTCCTGGGATCGAGCCCTGCATTAGGCTCTCTGCACAGCGGGGAGCCTGCTTCCTCCCCTCTCTCTGTTTGCCTCTCTGCCTACTTGTCTGTCAAATAAATAGGTAAACTCTTTTTAAAAAAGATGTTATCTTATTTCTACAATTCATATTTTCTTTACTATGATCAATTTCTTCCCATAATGAGTGGCTTTATGAAAGTCCACTTTCTGCTTGGGAAACCCCAATCTCTACCTATAGGTATATTACCTGCCCAATACCTAAACCAAAGAATCTCATAGTTATCACACATAGATCTCATAATACTGCATTTACACTAATACAAAAAAATAGACACGAGTATAAGAAAAAACAATCATGTTGAAATGGATGGACTTTATACTTTATGCTTTAAATAAGTAAATATGGTGATGGGTCCAATTAAAACCACAATTTTGAGGGAGCAGTTAAGGTGAGTAGGGGGACCCTAAGTTTGTCTTTTCCCTTGAACACAACTAGATATGTACCAAATCATTCTGAACACCCAAGAGATCAATCTGAGAGCTGAGTCTCAAATACTTAAAGTCTACAAGTAGAAAAGTGAACACGATTTGGAAGGTAGAAGGTATGGAGTCTTAAATCCAGTATGAGATAGCTGAGAATATGGCAGAGGAGAGGGATACCACTTAACCACAGAGTATTAGAAATAGCAGAATGCAAAATTGGAACCTTAAGAAATCTGCTAGAGTGGGGGATAAGCCTGGCTTACAGATGATCAGGTGGTGAAGTGAAGCAGATTCCCAGGTGTGATGGCAAGTTCTCAGGTTCTCCAGGGTCACAAGAAGAATGGGGGGTACCTGAGTGCAGCAGAGTTCTTAGGCATGGGAGCAGATAAGCTGTCTGAGAATAGTGAGTCTAGTGTCTGCTCTCTGCTCTTTGTTGCCATAAACTGCAAACTACTGCAGGTTGTGCAACTGCTTCCCTGGGAGAGGCCCAGCAAAAGGCAGAACCCTGGAGAGACCCCCACCCCAGGAGGAACAGCACAGGTCCAGTTGTGGGAGTCCATAAAATTTGGAGTTTTGAAACTTAGTAGTGTGCCTGAGTTAAAAAATACTTGGTCACAGGCGGAATGAACATAGAGTTCTGATGGAAACTGGGGAGACCAGAGTGATTGATTGCTTTTCTATGATGGTTTACTGAAAAGTAGGGGAGTGAATTTTCATCTCCAGGGCTAGAAAGTGGGGCACAGCCATATTCATCCCACTTCAAGGAACAAAACAGCACCACCTAGTGGTGCCCAGAGCTGCTTACACCAAGCCTGCCTCTGCACTGGAGGTGCATTTTCACTGGGGCAAACACAATGGAGAATCAATGCAACAGGTCCTTCCTGCTGAAGACCAGCACAAACAGCTCACTCTCACCAAACATACTGATCACAGAGGGCTGCAAAGCTCTTGAGGAAAATAGTATACAGCATTCTTTGTATATTTTTATTCTTTAGTTCTTAGTATTATTTTTTCAATTCTTTATTTTATATATATTTTTGTTTGTTTGTTTCCTTTCATTGTATTATGTATTTTTTTAAATTACTTTCTTACTTTAGGGTCTAGTTTCTTTTAATAAGCAGACCAAAACAGGATCTATCTGTTTGTTTGTTTTTTCCTGTGGTTATTATTGATTGTTTTTCCTCTTTGTTTCTTCTTTACCTTTGAAACAAAATGATGAAATGGAGAAATGCAACCAAAAGGAAGAACAGAAGGTAGTATTCACTGCTAGGGATTTAATCAATACAAATATAAGTAAGATGTGTGAATTAGAATTTACAACAATGACTCTAAACATACTAGCTGGGCTTGAACAAAGGAGACAAGACACTAGAGAATCCCTTACTGTAGAGACAAAAGACCTAAAATGCTATTCCTGAGATACAGTCCCAAGTGGAGGCCATAAAAATGAGGAAGAATGAAGTAGGAGAGAAAATCAGTGATATAGAAGTTAAAATGATAGAAAATAAGGAAGCTGCAAATAAGAAGGAAAGAAAACTATTAGATCATGAAGGTAGACAGGAAAATCACTGATTCTGTAAAGCAAAATAACAAAAACATCTAACAATTGTAAATATTTATGCCTCTAACATGGGAGCAGCCAAATATATAAACCAATTAACAACAAAACTATAGAAACTCAACGATTATAATATAATAATAGTAGGTGACTTCAACATCCCACTCACAGCACTAGACAGATCATCTAAACATAAGCTCAACAAGGAAATAAGTGTTGAATGGCATACTGGACTAGATGGACTTAACTGATACATTCAAAGCATTTCATTCTATGGCAGCAGAATACACATTCTTTTTGAGTACACATAGAACATTCTCCAGAATAAATCATATACTGGGTCACAAATCAGGTCTCAAATGGTACAAAAAATTGAGATCATACCATACATATTTTAAGCCTGCAATGTTGTGAAACTTGAAATCAAACAAGAGAAGAAATTTGGGAGTCACACAAATACATGGTGGTTAAAAAATAAATGGGTAAACCAAGAAACTACAGAAGAATTTTAAAAAATACATGGAAACAATGAAAATGAAATATATCTAGCAATATAGACCTTCCTCAAGAAGCAAGAAACTTCTCAAGTATACAACCTAACTTTTCACCTAAAGGAGCTGGAAAAAGAATGGCAAATAAAGCCTAAATCCAGCAGCAGGAGAGAAAAAGAAAGAAAGAAGAAATCGATGATATAGAAATAATAAATAAAAAATAAGCAGTAGAACAGATCAACAAAACTAGGAGTTGGTTCTTTGTAAGAATTAATAAGATTGCTAAACTCCTAGTCAAACTTATCAAAAAGAAAAATGACCCAAACAAATAAAATCATGAATCAAAGAGAAGAAATAACAACAACACAAAAGAAACATAAAAATTATAAGAGAATATTATGAGCTCTTATATGCCAACAAATTAGGCAATATGTAAGAAATGGATGAACTCCTAGAAAATACAAACTACCAAATGAAACAGGAAGAAATAGAAAACCTGAACAGACCACAACCAGCAAAAATACTGAATCAGTAATCAAAATCTCCAAACAAAGAGGATTCCAGGGCTGGATGGCTTTCTATGGAATTCTACCAAACATTTAAAGAAAAATTAATACCTACTCTTCTGAATCTGCTCCAAAAAATAGAAATGTAAGGAAAACTTCCAAAATCATTCTATGAGGTCAGCATTACCTTGACCACATTAAAAAGGATAATTATTCTGTTGACCAGTATCCCTAATGAGCATGGACCCCAAAATTCTCACTAAGATACTAGCTAATGGGATCCAATAGTACATTGAATTGATTATTCATCATGATTAAGTGAGATTTATTCCTGGGCTGCAGGGGTGGTTCAACATCTGCAAATACATCAATGTGATACACCACATTAAAAGAAAGGATAAGAGCCATATGATCCCCTCTGTAGATGCAGAAAAAGCATTTGACAAAATAACTTATCCTTTCTTCATGAAAATCCTCCACCTTGTAGGGATAGAGGGAACATACTTTAACATCACAGAAGACACACAAAAGACCCACAGTGAATATCATCCTCAACAGAGGAAAATTTGATAGTATTTCCCCTAAAGTCAGAAATAGGACAGTGGTGCCCTCTCTCACCACTTTTCAATGTAGTACTAGAAGTCCTAACCTCAGCCATCAAACAACAAAAAAGAAATAAATAACACCTAAAGTGGCAAAGAAGAAATCAAGCTTTCACTCTTTGCAGACAACCTGATACTTTAGGTAGAAAACCCAAAAGACTACACCAAAACATTGCTAGAACTGATATAAGAATTTCAGCAAAGTCACAGGATGGAAAATCAAGGCACAGAAGTCTGTTGCATTTTTACAAACTAACAATGAAGCAGCAGAAAAAAAATCAAGTAATTGACCCCATTTATAATTACACCAAAAACCTTAATATACCTAGGAATAAACCTAATCAAAGAGATAAAAGATCTGTACTCAGAAAACTATAGAAGACTCATGAAAGAAATTGGGGAAGACACAAAGAAATGTAAAAACATTCCATGCTCATGGATCAGAAGAAAAAATATTGTTAAAATGTCTATGTTACCCTAAGCAATCTACACATTCAAAGCAATCCCTATCAAAATACCATTAGTATTTTTCATAGAGCTGGAAGAAACATTCCAAAAATTTGTATGGAACAAAAAAAGATCCTAATAGCCAAGGCAATCTTGAAAAAGAAAACCAAAATTGGAACCATTACATTTCTGGACTTGAGGCCATATTACAAAGCCATAATCAATAAGACACTTCAGTACTGGAACACAGATCAATGGAACATAATAGAAAACCCGGAAATAGAACTTCAACTGTATGGTCAACTAATCTTTAACAAAGCAGGAAAGAATATCTAATGGAATCAAAGACAGTCTCTTCAACAAATGGTTTTTGGAAAAGTGGACAGCAACATGCAGAAGAATGAAACTTGACCACTTTATTACACCATACACGAAAATAAACTCAAAATGCATGAAAGACCTAAATGTGAGATAGGAATCAACCAAAATCCTAGAGGAGAACACAGGCAGCAACCTTTTTAAGCTTGGTCACTACAACATCTTGCTAGACACATCTCCAAAGGCAAGGGAAGCAAAAGTAAAAATGAATAACTAGGGCTTCATCAGAATAAAAAGCTTTTGTACAGCAAAGGAAATGATCAACAAAACTAAAAGGCAACCTACAGAATGGGAGAAGATATTCACAAAAGACACATCAGAAAAAGGGCTAGTATTCAAAATCTATAAAGAACTTATCCAATTTAACACTCATAAAACAAAAACAAAAACAAAAATCCTGTCAAGAAATGGGGAGAAGATATGAACAGACATTTCTCCAAAGAAGATATATAGATGGCTAACTAACATATGAAAAGATACTCAATATCACTGATAGTCATGGAAATACAAATCGAAACTACAATGAGCTACCACTTCACACCAGTCAGAATGGCTAAAATTAACAACTCAGGAAACAACAGATGTTGGCAAGGATGTGGAGAAAGGGGAATCCTCTTGCACTGTTGTGTGGATGCAAGCTGGTACAGCTACTCTGAGAAACAGTATGGATTTTCTTCAAAAAGTTAAAAATAAAATTACTCTATGATGCAGCAATTGCATTACTAAGATTTACCCAAAGGATACAAAAATATTGATTCAAAGGAGCACATGCACCCCAATGTTTACAGGAACAATGTCCACAATAGCCAAACTATGGAAAGAACCCAGACCTTAATCTACAGATGAATGGATAAAGATGTGGTATATACATATACAATAGAATATCACTCAGTAATCAAAAAGAATGAAATTTTACCATTTGCAGTATCATGGGTGGAGCTAGAATGTATTATGTTAAGTGACCAAGTCAGTCAGAGACTAATACTGCATGATGTCACTCATATATGGAATTAAAGAAACAAAACAGAACATAGGGGAAGGAAATTTAAAATGAGACAGAAGCAAACCATAAAGGACTCTCAACTATAGAGAACAAACTGAAGATTGGTGGAGCATACATAAATGAATAGTTCACCTTTGAACAACGTGGATTTGAACAGCATGGGTCCCCTTATGCATGTGTTCTTTTTCAATATATATATTGATACATTGTTTGGAGATTTGTAACAATTTGAAAAAGCTTGCACATGAATCACATAGTCTAGAAATGTCAAAAACTAAGAAAAAGGTATGTCACGAATGCATAAAATATATGTAGATTCTAGTCTATTTTATAACTTACTACAATAAAATATACACAAATCTATTACAAAAGTTAAAATTTATTAAAACTTACATATGCAGACACAGACTGTACATGGTACCATTTACAGTTGAGAGAAATGTAAATGTAAAGATTCAGTATTAAATCATAATTACATAAAATTAACTGTAGTACACACTTTATTGGAATAATTTCATAGCTACCTTCAGTTGCTATTGCAGGAAACTCAAATGTTGCAAGTGTCAGCTTAAAACACCATGTGACACTAATCAGCTCCATGTGAACAATTCATCACTCTAGTAAATTATGTATTACAGTAAAAAGTGATATCTTGTGATTCTTGCATATTTTTCATTATGCTTAATACAATTGCATGCATGTTGAATAACACAATGGGACCCATATAAGGATGTTGAAAGTACTCCCAAGAAACAGAAAAATGTCGTAACAGTACAAGAAAAAGAACTGCTTGGTATGTACAATAGATTAAGGTCGGCAGCAGTGGTTTCTTGCCATTTTAAGATAAATGAAACCAGTGTAGGGATAATTGTAAAAAAAAAAAAAGGAAATTCATGAAGTCAACCCCATAGCTACTCTAACAAGAAAGAAAACCTTACATTTTTGCAAAATACCCTTTTATCTTGAAAATGTAGATTTTATGTGGGTGCAGGATTGCTATAAGAAAGGGATATTTATATACTTTAATATGATTTGAGAAAAAAATGGAATGATAATATGATAACTTATTGCAAAAGGAAGATGAAGAACCTAAAACTAGAGCAAAAGATAGTTTGATAATTTTAGAAAGAGGTTTAGCTTGTAAAGTGTCAAGATAACAGAAAAATCAGTTTCTTCCCATCAAAAAGCAGTATACAACTTCCCAAATGCCAGTACAGATATCAGTGAGGAGAAAGAATATCTGCCTGAACAGGTTTTTTGTTTTTGTTTTTGTTTTTTTTTAAAGATTTTATTTATTTATTTGACAGAGAGAGATCACAAATAGGCAGAGAGGCAGGCAGAGAGAGAGAGAGGAGGAAGCAGGCTCCCTGCTGAGCAGAGAGCCCGATGCGGGACTTGATCCCAGGACCCTGAGATCATGACCTGAGCCCAAGGCAGCAGCTTAACCCACTGAGCCACCCAGGCGCCCCCCTGAACAGGTTTTTAATGCAGATGAAAGTATTCTTTTCTGGAGAAAAATGTCACACAGGACAATTATTAGGAAGAGAAGAAATGGGTATTAAGGCAGGAAGGGATAGGCTAACTCTACTGTTTTGTGTAAATGCAGTCTAGTTTAGGATCAGGACTGCCCTTATCTATAAGCTGCTAAATTCTGAACTTTGAGTTGTGTTGATAATGGACAATGCTTCTGGCCACACTAGGAGTTCAACACAGAAAATGTCAAAATGGTCTACTTCCCCTGAAACCCAATATTTCTAATTTATCCTCTACATCAGCATTCACAATGACCTTTGAGATTCATTACATATGATACTCTACAGAAAGGATTGTATGGAAGAGAACGCTGATAGAACATCATGAAAACCTGGCATTAAAGATGCCACTGTTGTTAAACACATACACGTGCTCACGCACACACACACTGTGAAAGCCATCAAGCCCAAAACAATAAATTCTTGCTGGAGAAAAATGTCCAGATGTTTTGCATGACTTCACAAGACTTATGACAAAGCCAATCAAAGGCATGAAAGAGTGTGTGGATATGGCCAAAAAAAAAAAAAAAAGTTGGAGGGTGAAGAATTTCACTATATGAATCAGAAGAAATTCAAGAGTTAATAAACACCACACGAGAGGAATTAACAGACGACAACTTGATGGAGATGAGTGCTTCTCAACCAGTACCAGACAATGAGGAAAAAGGTATAGAAGAAGTATTGCCAGAAAACAAACTGAGATGAGACAATCTGACAGAAGTGTTCTGATTATTCAAGACAGCTTTTGACTTCTTTATGGCATGGGATCTTCTATAATTTGGCACTGATACTAAAGCAAATGGGAGAAGAAGGATTGGTTCTGTATAGGCACAGTTTTGGAACAATGACAAAGCAGAAAACTCAGGAAAAAAATTTTTGTATTTTCATAGTTACACAGAGTGTCCCCACCTCTCCTGCCTCACCTTCAACCACCTCTTTATCTTCCACCTCTGCTACTCTTCAAATAGCAAGACCAGCACCACCCCCATCCTCCTCAGCCCATTCAGTGTGAAGATGATGGGAATTAAGACCCTTACAATGATCCACTTTCACATAATGAATAGAAAATAATCATCATGACATACAGTTAAAAAAGTAATCTCATGCATGTGTGTGAAAATTTAATAACTGTACAACAAGAATTAAGGCATCATCATCATCAACTAAGTATTCATAATGTAGAGCTTCATGTGCAGGTTCTGTATGGAAGGAGATAGTCTATCCTTACATAGGCATAAGGTCAGTGATATTTAATATAAAATTAATAATGTATTAACTTTCTTACTATCTTCTAACTTTGCTTTCAAGGAATTACATCACCATACATTATGCCCCTCTCTCATAAATGGAAAAATTGTATATCAGCCTAACATCACAGGTGAGTGGCTTTTTAAAATATGCAACAGTGTTTCTAATCATGTATTAATAATATTATTGTAATACCCTATGTCAAAAAAATTTTATAATGACTTATTCATTAGTGTATAGTTTAGGTTTCCATGAAGCAATCCTATCAATTACACTAGGCTACTATATAGCAATCATGTTACTGCTTTTCCACTATCAATACATGAATTGTTATACCTGTAAATAAATATGAATTTGTTTTTCAAAATAAATTTACAGTATCAATAAATACATTATCATACTGTAAATGTATTTTCTCTTGCTTATGATTTTCTTGATAAAATTTCCTTTTTTCTAGCTTACTTTATTGTAAGAATACAGTACATAATACATATCACATACAAAATACGTGTTAATTGACTGTTTATGTTATTGATAACTATTCCAGTCAACAGTAGGCTATTAGTAGGTAAGTTTCAGGGAAGTAAAAAATCATATGTGGATTTTCAACTATGACTTGGTGTCCGTAATCCCCACATTGTTGAAGGGCCAACTGTATTTTAGGAGACAGAAATGAAATAAAATGAGATGTTTTATTCAGAGGGGAAAGACTTGGGACATTATATACACTTAAAATTAAAACTCCATTAGAGAAAGAAACTCAGTTCCACATGGAAAGTAAGTTAAAAAAAAAAAAAGGAAAACAAAAAATTGGTTGAGGCAAACCAATTATATTGAAATGTAAGGACCCCCAAAAGAAGGAGATTGAGTTAATCTCTTTTGAATCTCAAAATATAGAATGAATTTAACTGGCATCTGGGTGTCATAAACAATGTAGTGATGAGCATCTTTGCATAAAACTATATGTGCATCTGTATATTATTTCCTGGGGTAGATTTCTAAAAGTAGAATTTCTGGTATAGAAATGAGTATAGAGTATGGAGAAGAGAGTATAGAGAAATGAATGGCATTATGATCATAAGTCTTCTTGTTGTTAAAGAAATAAAGATGCCTGTCAGACACTTGCTTCTAGGTTCTCCTCACCATTGTACTTTCTGGTATCTGCCACTGGACCACCTTTGCTGGCTCCCTTCCTAGAGCAGCCATATCTTTAACATGGCCACTCCACTGCTACTAAAAGAGTTAAAGCCTAGTTGTGGCTGAAAAACTAAAAATCAGCTGAGACTGAAAATTTTAAAAGTAATATTACTATTAACTATGCTGGGAGAGTAGACATTTACAATGTCAGCTGCAGAGTTGATAGGAGACATTGTTTCTCCCAAGGTCATGTAGCAACTATAAAATGGCAAAACAACTGTCGCTGAGTAACTAACTGCTTTATTACCAGTAACGCTCGAAGACCCACTTGTCATACCCGTCACTGGAAATACCCAATTGTTAAACTACCCTCCCCTCAAGGCAGCCATTTCTATTTCACCCCTCTTCTTCAGATCCTGTCACAGAAACAACTAACCTACACTCCTTTATTGTCCTCCCTATAATCTCTCAGAGGGAATCCAAATAGTACAAAAGATGTTTTCCTCCTTCCTTTAGTTGAGTGCTATTCCATGGTTCCCTTGGAACGCCCTCCTTCTTTGCACTGAGTCAATAAATCTGAGTTTGTCTGAGTACAAGCTTGTGCCTGGTGGGTCTTTGGCATTAGGAGTTCTCTCAGATTATGAGTTGTCATCAAGCACATGAATGCTTCTAATTTAGGTAATCACTAACTACTAAGTCATGTAGTTCTTTCCCACAATAGACTCCTACTTTACATCACTGCTTCATCTAGTTCTCATTCTCTAGTACTAACCACTTGTTCTCCTTGTCTCTGCCCCCATGACTATAGCAGATTATTAAAGGCTGCTTGGCAAAGCCATTGCCTCTACTCCCTGATATCATGAGGCTCTTTGGTCTTTTCTGCTGTAAACCACTTTGAATTTCCTACTTGATATCTTATCCTGAATATCTCATAAGCACCAAAACTTAATATGTCAAAATTTTAAGTCCTAAGTTTCCAACTGGAACTTGATGTTTATTCAGTCTTTCCCATTTTAGTTTTATTCTATATACTTGGTCAAGCTAAACACTCAATGTTCTCCTACTGCTCACTCTCACTTTATTAGTTCCAAGCCATCAACAAGTTTTGCCAAACCTAGTAAATCATAAATCTTGAAGCATCCTCTGCCCCCCAAATTCCTTGCATTGTCCAAGCTGCCATTTTTCTCACCTGATCTTCTATGGTGGTTCTTAACTATATTTCCAATTTATTTTAGTTATTTTACATACAGATTTTTAATTTAACAGTATACCATTCTTTTTAAATTAAATAAATAGTAATTTTTTTCTTTATGTTTCAATTATCTCTGTGATAGTTACTTTAACAGATACGGCAGATACATGATGAGGTGGTACACTTTCCCTATCCACAGGATCATCGAGAAAACAAGGATTAGTGTATGAGAAGACAAGGAGAATAAGTGAGAAAAGTGTGGAAATATATGTGAAAATATAGTAAGAATATTCATAAGGATATTTACAATGAAGCTAATCAAGCTCAAGATAAAGGGCTTCTCATTTACATAAGTCCATTCCAAAGCCCTGAAAGGGGTTCTAGAAATCTGTTTGCATGGTCATATGTTTTTGTAAAGTGTGCAGAAGTAAGATACTTTACCACAAATGTAAAGATCACTGTCTTTTCTCAGTCAGACTTCCCTCAGACACCACATCCTTTTATCTAAGGTAGCATGGCAGTAGCCACAGACATTTTGGGGGAATCTGGTAATAGGAAGTTGGGTTGGAAATACACTTAGTTTTAGTTACATGGGATACACTTTTGTGGTTCACAGTTAATTCATGTGTAGTTATATTCCTGCAAACTATTATGCAACAATAATGACTGCAAAGAATGTACTTCCCCTTCACCATGCCAATTCACCCATCATATTGTTATAAAAATCAGGACTATACATTGTATGATATATATTCTGAATTTTAGCAACTTAAATTTAGTAAAAGTTTTCCCAAACTTGGATCATAAAAATTTACATGACATTATCAACAACAAATTTTAAAGAAGAAAATTTTCAAAATGCCAATGATAACAATTTTAAAAGAAATTATTTTTCTATTCTTAAAGAAATTTAAGATTATTGTTGTATAAAGAGGCTGAAACATGATTGTTTTAAAAGTATCATAGAATTACAAGTTATTTTAGTATTTTTACAAATACTATATTTACAGTATTAGCCTTTAAATTTTTATTTTCATTCCAAATAACTAATGAGACGAGTAATGGAGAAGAGAACAAAGAATCTAAACCAACACTTCTGGAAGCACTAGACAATGTCACAAGAAAGAAAGAAAAGAAAGAATCATTTTGTGAATAACAGAGGAAGATATTGAGGAAGTACTGAGAGAAATAGATATTCCTAGTCATTAAATGTAGGAGGAGAACAAAAAAAAAAATGGTGTGACACCATATTGGAATGAAAAATTCTAGAGACTCAGATATATCACCAATCAGGAGTGAGAAACCAGATCTTTCCATATATGTGTGATTTTTCTTTATAATTATTATAAACTGTGGCATAAGAGCCTATTAGTTATTGGTTAGAAAGCAAAGAAGGGCAAGTTTGAGAGTAGCTATTAGATTGTGAAAATATTTGATTCTCAGGGTGGTTAATTGTAGACATGGGGATATAAGAATGAGTTCATGAAAACAGAGAAAGTGGTAAAAATTGAAACAATATAATTTTCAAAGTTGGCTAAATTCAAGTTATTGACATTACTGAAGGTGTTCATAAGAATTAAACAATGGCCAAAGGATGTTTAATGCAAGTCTTGGTGGTGGGTATTGAAAGAGTATACCAAGCAGACAAAAATAGGATGAACAAATGTTATTCCATTAAAGAAATTTGTCTCTTCCGTTGATCTCACCTCATTTCCCACTTGGAAAAAATTAGATAAGTAAAATTATTTAAAATTTTAATTTTTTAATGAACAAAGATTTTAGGCCAATATTTTCTTTTTATCATGATAAAATTTAAATAAGATGTGAAATTATTTTAATGTTCTAATCATAACTTGATTTTTTTGTTCCCCTTAGCTCTGATTTTTTGAAGATTTTTATTTATTTATTTTACAGACAGAGATCACAAGTAGGCAGAGAGGCATGCAGAAAGAAAGGAAGGGAAGCAGGATTCCCCCTGAGCAGAGAGCCGGATGCGGGGCTCAATCCCAGGACTCTGGGATCATGACCTGAGCCGAAGGCAGAGGCTTTAACCCACTGAGCAACCCAGGTGCCCCGCTCTGATCTTTTAATTATTAAATTATTGAAATATTATTTGAGTTTCTACTATAGTCACCAATGTAAAAATTGCCTCTCTGAGGTCTCTGATACCTAAAATTTATCAGAATTGCCGACTACATGCACAGAAAAGATGCTTTCAAAGTCAGCCTCCCTAGATCTAGATGTGAGAGTTAGTCCCTAAATATATGTAATAGATATAATCTCATCTGAATAAACAGGAATGCTAAAGGAAGTGAGATAGAAGATGCTACGAGAATTGAAAATTTGAAATTATTGTTTTGTGTTTATTGTTACAATGATTTCCATTAACATTTATCTTATACTGAGTTTTGTTGTTACAAATGTTTATGTTCCTATAAACTTAAGCTTTTTAATCAGTGAAAATGGTTTTGTCTAGAAAATTTATTCCCAACCTTAAACTCTGATTATAAAAAAATTAAAGATATCTTAAAACTCCTAGATTCTGATCAAGCAGAGAAAAAATTTCTAGTGCTGAAAGAATTTAGGGCTGTATAGGCTGGATGAATGCAAATTAAGAAGAAAAGCAGTATATTCAACACCTTTGATTTTAGCTTGAAAGTAATGTTAATGACAAACATAAATCTCTGTGAATTTTCACATCACATTTTCTGTCAGTTGTCTTAATAAGAGCATCTCCCATAATGTTAACTTTGCCTTTGAAGAAATGTCAAGTATTAGTTAATTTCCAATATGTTGCTATGGTGAGGAGTCCTTTGCTGTCTGCTCTTTGAAGGTAGTTAAGCTGAAAGGGTTGTGCAGTTTTCTGATTATTCTTGATTTTATTTGCAAGGCTGCATCTGGGAAGAAAATCTTCCTAAAGAAGTATGATATTCAACTTGGTCAGGAATCAAAACACTTTGAAGTGGCTCCTCACCCAGTGAAAGAAACCATCTGTTTGTGAAATATCTGTGAATGATGTCTGACAGTAAATATCAAGGAAGTGAGCGTTATATGGCAACAGAGAGCCATATACAGTTAGAGTAAACACTAACATTTCCTTCTATACATACATTCATATGGACATCTAATTTTACTGATAAATAGCAGTGATCGCTTGGCAGATCGAACCCATCACCAAATGCCTTTTGGCATCTGGGTTGGGATGTCTGTTATTTAACATCTTTAGAATGATCTAATGGGAGTGGATAAGAGGGAGTGTGGAGAAATGAAACCTGCTAGAACAGATTATTGAAGGAATTGTCCAGGTCAGTTGCCTCTCAGGAGATCCATTCCTTTTGATCAATAGATACCTTTATGTAATTCAACCTCTACACTTGGTGATAATCAGGAGTGCTACTTCATTTCTAGTTTCCTTTGATTAGTTTAGAAATCCTGGGTACTACATTTGGGAAAATAATTATTATGTTACTCCAGAGATAAACTCCATTAATATGTTTGTAAAACATCTTTTAGTTGTTGTTTTTTTTAATATTGTATTTATTTATTTGACAGAGAGATCTCACAAGTAGGCAGAGAGCGAGGCAGAGAGAAAGGGGGAAAGCAGGCTTCCCGCTGAGCAGAGAGCCCGATGTGGGGCTCAATCCCAGGACCCTGGGATCATGACCTGAGCCAAAGGCATCGGCTTAACCCACTGAGCCACCCAGGCATCCATCTTTTAGATTTTAATCTATGTAAATATGCATATATATGATACAATACATATATTTATATGATTTTCTATAAGTATATTACATTTAAATAAAAGGTATAAATATGTATGGGACAACTATTTGTAACTTTTTCATATTAAATATATTATATGGAATATATTATACTATCATTGTATTATTTAAAAAATAATTTTTAATGCCTACAAACCATATGTCCAATATTTTACTTAACCATTTTTCTTTTTTCTTTCCCAGTTATTAAATATTGTAAGTAATATTTTATCATATAAACTTTTGCAGAATAGTCATATTGTGAAAAATATTTTGACCACTTTTTGAATTATATCCTTAAAGTGGGATACTAGAAGTAAATAAATTAATTTTTGATGTGATTTTTAAAAATTTTAATAGTTAAATTTCTAATAGTAATATATGAAATATTTATACCATTATTCCAAGCATAATTGTTTTAAATTTCTACAAAATTATAGAGAAAATATTTATTGATATAATTCTCATTACTATGAATATTTGTGAGGTTGAATAGTCTTGACTCCTTTCATTTCTTTTCATGGATATTGTCAAGTCCTCATTTATAAGTATTTGTATCTTTTTACACAATATACAATATCATATGCACATGTATAACTCACACAACACAGTATTTATTTTCTGGGGGCCATTTTGTTCTGTTTTATTGGTGTACCTTTTAATATTTGTGATAGTAATACATAATTTGCCAATTATATTTATATATTTTAATATTTAATGATAGAACTATCTCTTTCAATATTCTCTTATAAGATTATCTTGGCCTGTTTTGCTCATTATTTTTTTCTAGATTTCTTTAAAACTAAATTTCATTTTTTTTGTCAGAAACTTTCACTTAGTCCATTAAAGGACCTTTAGGCTATTTACAGTTTGGGAATATTATGAATAAAAGTGCTATAAACATTCATGTATAAGTTTTGTATGAATATAAGTTTTCATTTCTTAGGAATGAGTGCCTCAGATTTCAAATATTGGGCCATATGATGGATGCATGGTTAGGTTCCTTAAAGAAACTACCAAATAGTTTTCCAGAATGATTGCAATGTTTTATATTTTTACCAGCAATTTTCTCTGCATCCTCACCAGAATTTGGAGTTGTCACTATTTTTAAACTCAGCCATTCTATTAGGTTTATACAGTAAAATAGTGATAACTTATGGTGGTTTTACTTTCTCTAATAGCTAATGATGTTGATCAACTTAATGTATGCTTATTTCCCATATATATATCCTCTGCTGTGAAAGTTTTCTTCATGCTTTGTCTATTTTCTAATGGGAATATTTGGTTGTTTTAATGCATTTGAGTTTTGAGAGCTGTTTTATATATTCTAGATAATAGTCCTTTGTCAGATATGTGATTCACAAATATTTTCTCCCAGAGCTCCCGAAAAAGCTCATTTTTTCATTGTTCATCACAGATCAAAAGATTTTAATTTTGATAAAGCCCATCTTATCAACTTTTCCTTTTGTAAATCATGCTTTTAGTGTGAAGTCAAAGAATCATCCTTAGCCAAAGATTCCAAAGACTTTTCTATGTTTTCCTCCTTAATTTTTTTTTTTTTTTTTTGCAATTTTACTCATTAACCATGGGAGGTAGCCCTCTACTTTACATTTTATAGCATTCTCTCCTCTGCCTGGAATCCCTAACATTGTAGATAGTCGCAAGGCCCAGAGGTCCTATGAGTATTTGTTCAACTATCACCTTCTCAGTGAGGTCTTTCCTGTCCACCCATTTAAAATGTTAAATATACTGGGTGCCTGGGTGGCTCAGTGGGTTAAGCCGCTGCCTTCAGCTCAAGTCATGATCTCAGGGTACTGGGATCGAGTCCCGCATCAGGCTCTCTGCTCAGTAGGGACCCTGCTTCCCCCTCTCTCTCTGCCTGCCTCTCTGCCTACTTGTGATCTCCCTCTGTCAAATAAATAAATAAAATCTTAAAAAAAATAAATAAATAAAATAAAATAAAATGTTAAATATACTTATATCACCTCTGACCTTCCTTATTAACCTTTGCTTTTATATTTTTCTTACAGTACTTATAATTTAGGAAATATTATGTTATTAATTTATTTTGGATATTTTTATGCCCTTCTGTGGTAATATAAACTTTTATTTACTAGTAAATTCTCAGATGTCTATTACTTAGTACAAAATCAGATATAATAAGTAATCCATGTAATAAATAAATTGATGAAAGGATTTTCACTAGTCCTAATGGTAAAAGTTAAGTTATAGTAATTTTTAAAAATTTTCTTCCTGTAAATCTCATAGTCGTCTCATAGACACAGGTCTCTCATTGAAGACTTGGGCATGGCTCTTAAATGTCCTTCCTTCCTTCTTTATTGGAAAGTGCATTATCCCTTAAAGATTAGTGCTGGCCTTTTGGTGTGCAATATTGATTGAATGAACTTAGGAATTCTTTTTTTAAAGATTTTATTTATTTATTTGGCAGAAGGAGATCACAAGTAGCCAGAGCAGCAGGCAGAGAGCAGGGGAAGCAGGCTCCCCACTAAGCAGAGAGCCTGATGTGGGGCTCCATTCCAGGACCCTGAGATCATGACCTGAGCCAAAGGCAGAGGCTTAACGCACTGAGCCACCCAGGTACCCCATGAATTTAGGAATTCTTTTTTTTTTAATTTTTTATTTTTTATAAACATATATTTTTATCCCGAGAATTTAGGAATTCTTAATGGATGAATAAATTATCCTCTTTTTATGAACTGCTGTTGTTGTCTGTTCTGGGTGTTGGAGGGTAGTGAGAAATATGAAATGAAGCATTGTCATAAAGGACAGCATATTATATGGTATGGTACATCAAACACTCTTGATGTTTGAAATTAAATATTCTTTGCTGTTTAATTATCTCCAGTTGATTTGATTATTTTGCAAATATCAATGAACTTGCTGGGAAAATATATATCTTAAAATACTAACATAGATATAATTGTTTCCCTTTTTCTTCCAAAGAAATAAACATTTAACAGAGTCCAAAATATAGCAAGCATTATTATGTTTAAATTATGATTTGTCATTGTATGTATGTGTGTGTGTGTGCATGAGAGAGAGAGAAAGAGAAAACAAGTGATATATATTCAGTAGTGTTCATGCAGAAAGTGAATGGAAATCTAAGCTTTAATTCAACCAGTAATCAAAAAGAGCATAGTGATTATATTGCATGTCTATTCTCCATTATTCTGGGAGATAGTGTTGTTTTATTATTTATTCTTTTTTTATAGTGTTGTTTTAAAAGAGGTAAGAGACTCTCTTTTGCCTTTACTATGTCAAAAAGTAAGTCAATATACACTAATAAGTTTAATATTGTTTCACACTTTAAACCAAAAACTTTTCCTAAACATTTTAATTTTGTTTAAATTCTTGTAAACAACATATGAGCAGTACCAAGGTCATCAAGCTGCCAAACTGAGGGATTCGGGTTGAATCTATGCAATCTGATCCCAGAGCCCATGATCTTGTCTACTGCACTATACTGTCTTTTTATATCCTAAAAAGATATTACCAAACATAAAAAACAAGTATCATTCTATTTGTTTTTATTGATAAAAAAATTAAGAATAAAATTATTTATTTAAGGTAACTTTATAGCAATAAGCTAAAGAGTCTTTTGGTCCTAGTCAACTGTAGACATTTCAGTCTGGTTCTGTATGTGTCTGTGCGTGTGCACACATGCACACACATTTCCCATAAATGCTTGTAATAAGCCAGAGTTCTACAATGAAATAGAGAGTGATAAAAAACAGGGGAAAAAAAGCATAAATGATTTAATCTAATATGATAAGGTTTTTTTTATAGATTTCCAAGGTCTTTTATATTTATATGAATACAATAAAAAGATTTCTATGAAAAATCTTTAATGCCTGTTTTACCTTATTAATTATTGTCATATATAACATATTTTATCACATAAGTAAAGAATTCTGTCTCTATGACAAAAACAAGTATTCAGTAATACTCATAGGGAAAACTAAATTTTGTCATACATCATAGTGTTCTAAGACAACTAGCTAGCTCTGGCAAAATATAATGCTTATATATTTTCACAGTGATCATTTTACATAAGTCTATATGAAAATCTAGTCATATAAATGCACCTATCTCTGTGTGCATTATTGTGCCTTACATATAGCCTATCATATCCCAAGAATATCTTTTCATAATCTATCACATATAAAACTGTGCTTTTTTTTCCGAAGTTCTTGCTTTGAAACCTCTGATGTCAATTGTTAAATTGTTCAGTAAGTCTACCTACCTGATTTTCCCCTACTTATGAGAAAATGGTTTTACCAAAAATTGACAGAATAAGCCAGTGAAATTTATCCATGCCTTATATGTTTCTATATCATGTATATTCTGCTTACCTTAGTCTTCTATCATTCCAAGAAAACATGCTTTTGAATATTCGTGTCATAGTTCTTTATTGTTGAGACAAATACTCAAATGAAGTTTGACATAGAGATAAAAATTTATGTAACAAAATAATTTTATATCAATCCTTTTCATTGAATTTATTATAAATTATATAAATCATTCATTCGGTTTATCATCTTAAATTCCAAATACTACTCAACACTTTTTTTCCAGATTCTAAAATCTCCGGGGAACACTTCAACTTTGTAGGTAATTCAATACAGGTAAAACCCATGACACTAAGAACTTGATACATGTTGTGTATACTGTATTTTCTATCTCAGTACTTCACTGTATCTAACCTTGTTTTAAAGAGGAATCTAGGCAGCTTACAAAACACACACATAGGGGTGCCTGGGTGGCTCAGTGGGTTAAAGCCTCTGCCTTCAGCTCAGGTCATGATCCCAGGGTCCTGGGATCGAGCCCCGCATCAGGCTCTCTAGAGAGCCTGCTTCCTCCCGTCTCTCTCTGCCTGCCTCTCTGCCTGCTTGTGATCTCTGTCTGTCAAATAAATAAATAAAATCTTTAAAAAAAAATAAAAAATAATAAAATAAATAAATAAAACACACATAAACAGAAAGAAACAAAACAGAAAAAAACAAAAATCTCAGACCAAATATCAAAATAGTAGCTTTGAAATAAAGTCAGATTTATTTTTAAAGTTGTGGGTGAAGGGCCTCAAATGAGTGTTATAGTTCTATTTTATATTCAATTCTGAGTTTCTTGGCAACCAATACAAAATACAATTATATGGGGCCGCACATAGGAGGGCACTAACTGAACAGCAGTAGCCTTAGAGCAACTGGAAGAATGAACTGAACATCGTTTTATTTTAGAGATCTTCAAAGGCCAACTTACAGCAGAGTAAAAAAAGATTTTTCAGGGAATTACTAAAAGATGAAGTTAGTTATTGCCATAGAAGTCATTCTCACTGGGGTATTTTTAAATCTATAGAGGGGAGGCAGACATATACTGGTGTTTCGTAGAAAGAGGCTAAGGACAGTTGACATGCTCAAATGCACACAACAGTCTTGCAAAACAAAAGCTATCTGAGTTATAAGTATGCTGCTGGACATTCACCTAGATGGGAAATGCATTTATTGATACATTTAGCTTAAATGCTAACTCTGTGTCACATAAAAATGCAAAGATTTTTCACAATTTACTCTGTACAGATGGTAACTATTAAATCAGTAGAAAATTTCATTTGGTTTGAAAAATGTATCAAGAATTATTTTTCTATTTTGGGAAAATCACATCACCAATTCAAAGGTATCTGCATCACCAAACTCAAATTTGCATTAGTCTGTTTCAGTGTCTGTCCCATTTGCCCTAGTTTCTGGTTCAGGGGGAAGGTACAAGTATGTGTCTTCTTCATTAAACCTCCCAGTGTAATCATGCCTACACATATTCAAATATTTTCTAGTTAGTCTAGAAAGTTATGATATTCTCTCTTGCTATTGAGAAATATTCATCTGTTTCAATATTATTGGATTCAATTCTATAAGCAATAATAATCAATACTACTGAAAAATGACAAATTTGAAAATATGCAGATATGGTTAGCATAATTAGAATTGGAAGCTTATAGGAGATATTAACCATTGAAGAAGATTCAGTAAAATAAGTCATATGATTTGATTTAAATTATTATTTCCTCTCTAATATCTCCTTTTCCAGAGTTAGTATTTTTTCATAAGATTATCTGGTACACCAGAAATAAAATGGCAAATAAAGAATAATGGATAAGAGTTAAGTATGTTTAGAAGGGGCAAGTTTCATTTCTGAAATTTTCAGGATATAAAATCAATGCACAGAAATCAGTTGCATTTCTCTACACCAACAGCAAGACAGAAGAAAGGGAAATTAAGGAGTCAATCCCATTTACAATTGCACCCAAAACCATAAGATACCTAGGAATAAACCTAACCAAAGAGACACAGAATCTATACTCAGAAAACTATAAAGTACTCATGAAAGAAATTGAGGAAGACACAAAGAAATGGAAAAATGTTCCATGTTCCTGGATTGGAAGAATAAATATTGTGAAAATGTCTATGCTACCTAAAGCAATCTACACATTTAATGCAATTCCTATCAAAGTACCATCCATCTTTTTCAAAGAAATGGAACAAATAATTCTAAAATTTATATGGAACCAGAAAAGACCTCGAATAGCCAAAGGGATATTGAAAAAGAAAGCCAACGTTGGTGGCATCACAATTCCGGACTTCAGGCTCTATTACAAAGCTGTCATCATCAAGACAGCATGGTACTGGCACAAAAACAGACACATAGATCAATGGAACAGAATAGAGAGCCCAGAAATAGACCCTCAAATCTATGGTCAACTCATCTTCGACAAAGCAGGAAAGAATGTCCAATGGAAAAAAGACAGCCTCTTCATTTCTGAAATTTTCAACTTTCTTTATCCAAACATAAATTTAAATCTTAAGAATTTATAAATTCCTAGAAAATTACCCTAGGAGTGTATCATCTAAAATAAACTATCTTTAAAAATTAGATTATAAGAACTGTCACAAATGCAAAACTATATCTTCCATGTTCACGTATACTAGCACAAATTTAATTGTTCCTAGAAATAAATGTGCGATGTTTACTTTTTCAAAATTTTCCCTGAAATGTGGGCAAGTATGGAGTTGTCCACATTTGATTTTGAAGTTCACTGGAATGTTTGGTTAGAAAAATGAAAACAAAGTATAAATCTTTAACCCATGCACAGATGTTTTCAATAAGTGTATTGACATTATCAATGATAATTATATTTTCTTTGGGGGAAAGGTTTCCTGTGCTGCTTTTATTATTGTTATTTTATAATGGTTAAACTTAGGTCTTAGAGTAAGAGCAGATACCCAGTAGGGAGTTCTAGCAATTGAGCCTTGCAGAAATAGCTAGGTTTATTGTATAATTTAATTTAATTTTTATTTTGCTTTAAAGTGTGAAGGCAAAAACTAAAAGATAAAAAAATTAAAAATGGGATAGCAAATGCATATAGTATTCAATCATGTGTCAAATCCTACTTTTCATTTTCAAGCAATAAATGGCTCCATTCTTGGATCAAATATTCAAATAACACTCTATGTACTAAAAAAAAAAATTTTACATAAACCTTGAAGTTAGAAATCCCACTCAACCTCCATTACCTAGTTCTATTCCCCTTTTCCAGAAATAAATAAGTAAACCCATTGTTTACTTTGTTTTATAGTTTCCCAGAACATTGCCTACACATAGAGCTACATACCCTTTACATATACAAGGGATAACACTTGGGTGATACTGTAAATAATATTTTAATGTAAATTTAAATTATATTCGGTAATTCCCACATCTCCACATAACATGTATTGATTATATTCAATTAATTATAAAATTGGCTAATAAACTAAAATAATAGTTTATGTTTTCTAAAATCAATTTCATTAGTTTTTCTGATGTCCATTAGCATGGTAAATTCTTTTCCACCCCTCACTTTAAATCTGGAGGTGTCTTCGGGCTTAAAATGAGTTTCTTGGAGGCAACATATAGATGGGTTTTGTTTTTTTATCCATTCTGATACCCTGTGTCTTTTGACAGGGGCATTTAGCCCATTAACATTCAGGGTAACTATTGAGAGATATGAATTTAGTGCCATTGTTTTGCCTGTAAGGTGACTGTTACTGTATATGGTCTCTGTTCCTTTCTGATCTACCACTTGTAGGCTCTCTCTTTGCTTAGAGGACCCCTTTCAATATTTCCTGTAGAGCTGGTTTGGTATTTGCAAATTCTTTCAGTTGTTGTTTGTCCTGGAAGCTTTTAATCTCTCCTTCTATTTTCAATGATAGCCTAGCTGGATATAGTATTCTGGGCTGCATGTTTTTCTCATTTAGTGCTCTGAAAATATCATGCCAGGTCTTTCTGGCCTGCCAGGTCTCTGTGGATAAGTCAGCTGCCAATCTAATATTTTTACCATTGTATGTTACAGACTTCTTTTCCCGGGCTGCTTTCAGGATTTTCTCTTTGTCACTGAGACTTGTAAATTTTACTATTAGGTGACGGGATGTGGGCCTATTCTTATTGATTTTGAGGGGCATTCTCTGAACCTCCTGGATTTTGATGCTCGTTCCCTTTGCCATATTGAGGAAATTCTCCCCAATAATTCTCTCCAGTATACCTTCTGCTCCCCTCTTTCTTTCTTCTTCTTCTGGAATCCCAATTATTCTAATGTTGTTTCGTCTTATGGTGTCACTTATCTCTCGAATTCTCCCCTCATGGTCCAGTAGCTGTTTGTCCCTCTTTTGCTCAGCTTCTTTATTCTCTGTCATTTGGTCTTCTATATCACTAATTCTTTCTTCTGCCTCATTTATCCTAGCAGTGAGAGCCTCCATTTTTGATTGCATCTCATTAATAGCTTTTTTGATTTCAACTTGGTTAGATTTTAGTTCTTTTATTTCTCCAGAAAGGGCTTTTATATCTCTCGAGAGGGTTTCTCTAATATCTTCCATGCCTTTTTCGAGCCCGGCTAGAACCTTGAGAATTGTCATTCTGAACTCTAGATCTGACATATTACCAATGTCTGTATTGATTAGGTCCCTAGCCTTCAGTACTGCCTCTTCTTCTTTTTTTTGTGTTGAATTTTTCCGTCTTGTCATTTTGTCCAGAGAAGAGTATATGAAGGGGCAAGTAAAATACTAAAAGGGTGGCAACAACCCCAGGAAAATATGCTTTAACCAAATTAGAAGAGATCCCAAATCGTGAGGGGGGAGAAAGGGGATAAAAAGAGGTTCAAAAAGGAAGAAAGAAAAAAAAAAAGAAAAAAGAAAAAAAAAGAAAAGAATTAAAAAAAAAAGAAAACACCTAAGAAAAATATAAAAAAGAAAAAATATATATATATTAGATAAACTAGTAAAAGTTCGTTTAAAAAGAAAAAGGTAACAGTTAAAAAAAAATTTTACCTGAAGGCGAGAAAAAAAAACAAAAAATGAAAAAGAAAAAAATTAAATTAACCGCAAGACTAAAAAAAATCACAGGGAAAAAGCCATGAGTTCTGTGCTTTGCTTTCACCTCCTCTAGAATTCATAGTTTTTCTAAAATCTCTTAAGATGTTAAATACATATATTCTACGGGATACAAACAATCAGCACTCAGGTATTTACTCAAGACAAAAGGACGTGTGTCTATACAAAAATTTATACATAAAAACTTAGAGTGAATTTATTTGCTTTAGTTCACAAAGGGAAATAACCCAAATATCCATAAACGGGTGAATAAGTACACAAACTGTCGTTTACCAGATAATCAAATACTACCTAGTAAAAAAAGAGAATGGACCATTGAATAAATAATACTTTTGTATTCTTTGAGTAACATGAATAAATCTCAAAATAATTCTGCCAAGTGAAAAAAGTTATTATACTATTGACTCTCCTGGTTCTAAGGCCTTTGGACTCAGACTTTGACTTACACTGCTGGCTTTCCTTGGTGTCCAGGTTTTTTGGCCTCACATTTTGGGATTTCTCAGCCTCCCAATTCTTTATGTGAGCAATTCTTTACAACCTCTCTTTCTCTTTCTTTCTCTCATTATCTCCTGTGTGTGTGTGTGTGTGTGTGTGTGTGTATTTTCATATATATCCTACAGGTGTTACTGTTTTAGAGAATCTTGACCAATATAGATTTGGTGCCAAAGAGTGGTTTTAGAAGAATGGAATTTCAAGAATGAGTCTTCTGAATTAGTTTTGGGAGTTTCTATAATTGGTTCTGATTAGATTTAAAGGCACTGATGACTCTACTTAGAGTAGTAATGAGAACAGTGATAGTACATGGCATGATCTGGCAATAGAGATACACAAAATATTGCCATTAATACACCTAACCAAATACTTATAAGAAGCAAGGAGCTGGATGATGATGTATATAAAACCTTCAAACAAACATTTTTTTAAAATATTTTATTATTAATTGTCAGAGAAAGTGAGTGAACAAGCATAAGCAGGGAAGCAGCAGCCAGAGGGAGAGGGAGAAGCAGGTTCCCTGCTGAGCAGGGAGCCCAGTGCGAGACTTGATCCCAGGACTCTGGATCATGACCTGAGGTGAAGGCAGATGCTTAACCGACTAAGCTACCCAGCCCTCGCTGGAACAAACATTTTTGAAAACCTAATGACTATAACAAAATTACCTGGTTGCTCCTAATGTTACTGCAAAGTGAGAAAAAGTTTAATTCATAAGCTCAGATTTCCAGCTCAAGTGCAGCATAAATGATCTGAAAGCTCTGTATGTGCTCTGAAAGAGACTTCTGTCACCTGCAGCCACAGAGCTGAGATTGCTAAAAGTCAGACTCAATCCCATTCTGTGATTATCCAAAAAAGCAGCCTAAATTGAACTCCTAATCTCATAGGGAATCTAGTGTTAACGTGAGAGCACTGACTGGGAAGATATAAGGTCCTTAAAGTTGGAATAGGGACATATGGAGAGATCCTGATGAAGCTAGGTCTACTGAGCCCCTAAATTCTGGTGAGTCAGTTTTGGCAGGGGAAGAGGCCTTCCTGCTCCCAGTAGGAGTGGCATCACCACCCCTACCTGATGTCATTAACTCTGGATTGCCCAAGAAAATCATAAAGGCCTCCCATGAGGCAGTGCATTCAAAGTAATGTTGAGTTTCCTTAGGAAACACCCCCGCTATCACTCTAGACCTATAAGTAGCCTCAAGTCTCAATAGCCTCTAAAAATAAGGCACAAAATGTGACCCATCAGAGGTACACTATACTCCAAAAGACTTGAGAAATTGAAACAGACAGAAATCTAGGGACTATGTCTGAAAATGCAAATCAACCATATGGGATAATGGTGGAAGAAAATAAAGTGAATAAGGCTAAATTTATTAATATAGTTTTAATAAGTAGAGATTTTGTATTGAATGCTTCACCCTGGGGAGAAAGAGAGGACATAACAGAATATTTGGTTGGTTGGAACACTTAACAAAAGAAAGCCCCAAAAAAAGCAAATTGTAGATGCTGGACATACCTTGGTTTAATGTAGAGGAAGGGATTCAGTGGCTTAGTAAAAGTAAAATGTTAGAGTTTATTTGTCATTTTAGATTGAGAGGGTCTAGAAGATATGCCTTTTACCAATATTCTAATAAATTTGTAAGGGGAGCCATAGAATCCTTGAATTGGTCTTTGATTGCTTTTCTGTATACTCCAGACCTTACAGTGAGAATTGCAGTTACTGAATTGGGAAACCTATATACAATGGAATAAAGACTAAATACAAGATGGACATGGTTTCTGTAATAGACAGCAGAGTCAAAGCATCAATAAAAATAATCTTATTCACACAAACTTATGGCACTGGGTAGTTGGTTATGGTGTTCTTAGAAACAAAATACATAGGAAGTCTACTAAATTCTTCCTTGATCTGTACAAGTAGAAAAGTTTTAGGTCAAATAAATAAAAGTCTAACCTAAATCATAACGACAGAGAGTCATGTCTCTTTCATCAGTTACCAGATTTGAGCCAGTTTTACTGACCCAAACCTCTTGAATTATGGAGTCTGTACCTCTTTGAGAAAAGACCCTGGAACACTGCTAAAAATGTATATGGCTAATCATTCTCCTAGCTTTCTGTAAAGGAGCCTGTACTCCTTTATCAGGATAATTGTATCAGAGGAAAAAAATCATAATTTTAGGGGATTAGTGGGCACAGCTCTGAACTGACACTAACTGTATGAAACCAAAAATGTCACTATGGGCCACCAGACAGAGTCGGGGCTAATGAATTCCAGATGATGCATGGAGTTTTAGTTTAGGATCACCTCACAGTGGGCCAAGTGAGTTCCTGAACCCATTCTGTGATTATTTTCCCACTTTCAGAATGCATAATTGGAATAGATATAGTCAGCTGGCAGAATCCCCATATTATTTCCCCAGGCTCTTGAGTGAGGGCTATCATGGTGGGAAAGGCCAAGTAGAAGCCATTAGAACTCTCTCTACCTAGGAAAATAGTAAACTAAAAGAAATATCCAGTGCAGGAGGGATTACAGAAATTAATTCCATCAACAAGGATTTAAAGGATGGTGATTTCCACTGCATCTCTAATAACCATACCTATCTGGCTTTGTAGAAGACAGGTGGATCTTAGAGAATCAGCATGAATTATCATAAGCCTAACCAGCTGGTGACACCAATGGTAAGTATGTATCAGGTGTGATTTTATTGCTTGGCCAAATTAACACACCCTCTAGTTCCTAGTATGTAGCTATTGATCCGGTCAGCAATATACCTTCACAGTATTTCACCAGGGACATCCATTATAATTTAATTTGCTGAAATCATTATTGCCTTTCATTTCCACAAGATATCCCACAGGCCCATTACATTGATGGCATTATGCCGACTGAACCTAGAGAACAAGTAGCACCTACTCCAGACTTATGGGTAAGACATCTGTGTGTCAGAGAATAAGCAATACATTTGACAAAACTTCAGGGACCTTCTACCTCAATGGAATCTAGTAGCATGGGACATTTTGAGATACACCTTCTAAGGTAAAGGATAAATTTTTACATCTGGCTCTTCTTACCACCAAGAAAGAGACACAACACCTAGCAGTCTTCTTTGAATTTGGGGAACAAACACTCTCATTTGGATGTATCGGCCAGGCCCATCTACTGAGTGACCCCAAAAAGATGCTAGTTTTGAGTGATGCTCACAAGAGAAGGTTGAACAACAGGTTCAGGCTGCTATGCAAGCTACCCTGCCTCTTGGACCACATGATCCAGAAGACCAATGGGACTTCAAGTGTCATTTCCTGTTAGGAACACTGTTCGGAGCCTTTGGAAGGCCCGTAGGTGAATTAACGTATAGGACCCTAGGATTTTGGAGCAAAGCCCTGCCATCCTCTGCTAATAACTATTCTCCTTTTGAAAAACAGCCTTTGGCCTTATACTAAACCTTGGTAGACAAAATGTTTAAGCATGAGCCACTAAGTTATTGAGATATAGATCAATATAGATATAGATATAAATTTTGTATTTTTTGTTTCTCTAAAGAACCCTGACCAATACACAAGATGTGTATTCCAATATTCAAAGCCACATTATTTAAATTAGCTAAAAAAATTAGCAATCAACAAGTGAATGAATAAAAAACTGCTGTGAGTTACTACACAGCAATTAAAAGGAATATACTGTGAATACATGCAACAGTCTTGATGAATCTCAAACACATTATATTCAGAGAAATAAGACACGAAAGATTACATACTGTATGATTTCATTTATATGGCATTCTGGAAAAGGCAAGATTATAATTAGAAATCAGAAAAGTGGTTGCCACAGAGGTTTAGGAGAGTAGACTCACTCTAGGGGGACATGATAGAACTATCATAGAGTGATAAAAATGTCCCATGTATTGGTCCTGTAGTAGTTACATAGCAGCATACCCATCAAAACTCTTTGAGTCATATAGATTTAAAATGGCAAATTTGATTGTATGTAGATAGTACCTTAATAAAGTGAATTTAAAAACAAACAAAAATGAACTTTAAAGAGTTGTTCTCAAATTTCACATAGAAAAGAACAAGAAAAGATTCCAGTTTGAACTAGCCAATTAAAATAAAAAGATTTTTTAAATTAAATTCTTAGGGACTTTTAAAGTGTTGTCCATAAATTTCATAAAGTAATTTAACAAAATATATTCTCCATTTAGGTGTAGCTGTGTTCTCATCATTTTTAAGGATACTATTTAAAAGTATCATTTTTAGATTAAAAACAGTAAAATAAAAATAGTTGCAGGAAGTGAAATTAATCAATTACATAATTAATTAATTACCTACACAATTAATCAGTGTAGGTAATGTCATCTCATGTGCCCCAACCTAACAATATCAAATTCTGCAGGATGGGCAGAGTCAGTCTTTTTTTTTCAGGGGAAAAAAAGATTATTTGGTATGTACTTTGGCAGGATGTGGGTAGTATTCTCAAATAACACTGTCTATAAAACTAGTTGGAAGTATTTATAAAGAAAAATGTCTGCCATTTTAAATTATGTTATACATTTCTTTTAAGAATGCCTATAACAGAATAAAATATCACTTGCCTTTAAGAAATTGCCCAACAGATGCTTTTTATTTATATTTTGCTTAAGTACAATATTTCATTCATTCTTAATTAAATGTTTATATGGCTCAAATTTAGGTTAACTTTAAATTATGTGTTTTATTTGAATCCTGAGAGTAGGCAATGCCCCATCCCATCATAGCATAATATAAAAAGGCAAATTACTTCAAAATATTTTCTAGTGAAGCAAACCTTTGTGTTCTTTATAGAGCACTTTATTAGCACTTACTGAGTACTCTGCTCAGCAATTAAAACTCTATTTTTGTGAGCATAATAAAGAACTGTCGTGATTACTTTAAACCTGTCTTCAACTAAAGATTACGTTAATATGTCATTTTTGACACTTAATAATAAACGTTTTAGAACTTTAGACAAAATGTGTATACCACAAGGCCAATTCAAACTGAATTTTCAAATTCAAACTGAATTTAACTCAGATGGACTAATTTGGGGAAATTTATGAATACTCATTTTTTAAAAGTTTAATGGCAATGTCATTATGCAGTACTCTTATAAATAGCTTTTCCTGAGAATTTCAGGTGATTTGGAGGGAAAACAATTAAAAGCAAATAGTGAAAGTAGTCATGATGGACCTCATAATAAATCTGGTGAAGAAATTTAGCTTCTTAACATGAACCATCAAAGTCTGTCTAGACAATATACATTTTCCTTCTAGTAACTTCTCTTGGAAGATATTTCTGTAGACCTTTCTGAGCCACAAGTGTATACAATGGTATTTCAAGGAGGGGAAAAAGAAAATATGTAGTGAGTATTTTAATCATCTTCCTGCTAGAATTAGAAATGTGCTTTCTTTTCTGTTTCAAGTATAAGTGAGATGTGAAACAAGAATGACAAAAATCAGTGCCATTAAATACATGTGTGTGTAGTTGCTCAAGAAAAGCAATATGTTTGGAATATCTTCCCCTAATAAGAGAAGATCATTTTTAAATTAACATTTACATGACATTATTATATATTCCTTTTTAAATGAATAGATCTGTCATTATAGTCTTTACTCAGTTTCAGATAAAATATTACTGTAATTATCTGAAGTAATATTTACAAAATCTTAACATCCTGACCCTAATGTCCTAATTGACAGAGATAGTATAAGTGATTTGAAACAAAGAAAAAAATCTACATCCCTCTCTTTCTGTCTCCCTTTTTATCTCCCTCTCTTGTATACATCTGAGTCAGTGTATGTATGTGCTATAGACACATACAAGCTCATAACTTGAAGGCAAAGAGAGTTTTAACAAAAGAAGGAAGGGCCCCATTCTAAAGGTATTTATTAAAGGGCAAAACTTCCAAAGTTCTGTGGGGGAAAATAGGGTATACATGCCACTAAGGGAGTAAAGCAAAATATAATACACAAGATCAGAAGACATTGATGCTAGGCTTAACCTGGGTGGTAACCTATTATAAACATCACTTGTAAAATTAAGAAAGCAGACAAAAACAATGAAAGTAGAATTCACTACTCCTTTGGTAGTCAGAAGATACCAAAATGGATTCATATTGGATTTGACTATTATTCTCATACAACGAATCTTCAGTCTTTGTTGACAATTTAGGGTCTATCATTCAAAACAAAGACAAACAAAGAACCAAAATGCTATTTGTTGTTGCTGTTATCAGTATTAAATAGAAGCACATAAAACTTCCCAATAAAATTGCTTTTTACATTAATGCATTGGTTGAAAAATATCAGAGCAAAAAGACCAGGTAACCTTGTGATATTGTTCCTACTGGTTATAAAATTGGTAGCCATTTAGAGAGAGAGGTTGACTGGAGAAACTAGACCTCAAGAAAGCTGAACTTTTGTTATAGCTCTAGACACTTCGCCAAAAATAATTTAACCACTTTTTTTTTTCCTCCAAGATAATGACAATTTTTTTTTTTCTGAGTCATTCCTTTTCTTTCTTTTACTATTGATCATTCTGTCATATTATGGGGGCATTTTCTCAGCTATTTATGAACACCAAAAATTATTCAACTAATCATATTTCCTAAAATATTTTTTCTTTAAAAACTCTATAATTAATTATTGCCATCTTTTGTTTCCTCTGGTCTTCAGAAAAAGAAAAGAAAAATTTGAGTAATCCAAATATCCTCTAACTAGAGACTGGGAAAGTCTTTATTCAATATAGTATGCATTATCTTTATGGTCTTCTTTTAACATCAACATTTTCTGACATTTCTTTTTTTAATGAGAAACTTTTTTTTTTTTTAAATATTTTATTTATTTATTTGACAGAGAGAGATTACAAGTAGGCAGAGAGGCAGGCAGAGAGAGACAGAGGAGGAAGCAGGCTCCCCGCTGAGCAGAGAGCCCGATGCGGGACTCGATCCCAGGACCCTGGGATCATGACCTGAGCTGAAGGCAGCGGCTTAACCCACTGAGCCACCCAGGCGCCCCTTTTTTTTTTTTTTTTTTTTTTTAAATATTTTATTTAATGAGAAACTTTAATCCCCCTCAAATCCATCCCAATTTAAAAACATAGATAATGATTTATAAATGTTATAAATTATCTACTTAAAATTGCCTAATATTTTCTGATATTTTATCATAGAAGGAAAATAAAACATTTAAAAAATAACACTGCTAGAAAAGAAATGCAGCAAAATAGAACAGTTCCTGGGATTACCAGAAGGTAACATTTAGGAAAATAATGTTTTCAGACAGAACAGTAGCCTACTGCCATTGGGAAAAGAGGAAAAACAAGAAAAGCACTTGTAATATACGGCAGTACGTATAAAAACATGAAGAATTGTATCATGTTGAATATTGTTCTGGTTAGTTATTGTTATACAATGAACGATTCCAAAATTTTGAGACTTAAAACAATGAATGTTCTTTTATTTTCTCTCATGGTTTCTGTTGAATGGGCTTGGCTGAAATCTCTGGCTTAGGTTCTCTCACATGGTATCTGTCAGATGGCAGCTGGAGCTGGGACAGTAAAGGGGAATGTGGAAGAAAAGGATCTTCACAGGACCCTCTTTCTCATCCAGAGATCTCAGAACTTCTCCATGCAATCCTTCTCTGTGGGGGTTGGTTTGGATTTTTTCATATCACAAGCCTCAGGACCAATCACACTCTTCACATGGCAACACAGGGAGGGCTCTAGTGCAAGTATGCTGATGAACAATGTGGTAGATGCATGTTCTTTTATGACTTGCATTCAAAATTCATCTCACAGCATTCCCTCTATACTGTTGTGGTGGAAATAGTCACAAAAACCCACTGAGTTCTGACTGTCAACCTCACATAATAAGAAGAGCATGTGGGATGGCAAGTTATCTTTGGAAAATCCGACTTTATTAAAAATTGGTTCTTCGCTTGACTTATTTCGCTAAGCATGAAATAAGTCAAACGGAGAAAGACAACTATCATATGATCTCCCTGATATGAGGAAGTGGTGATGCAACATGGGGGCTTAAGTGGGTAGGAGAAGAATCAATGAAACAAGATGGGATTGGGAGGGAGACAAACCATAAATGACTCTTAATCTCACAAAACAAACTGAGGGTTGCTGGGGGGAGGGAGGTTGGGAGAAGGGGGGTGGGGTTATGGACATTGGGGAGGGTATGTGCTTTGGTGAGTGCTGTGAAGTGTGTAAACCTGGCGATTCACAGACCTGTACCCCTGGGATAAAAATATATGTTTATAAAAAATAAAAAATTTAAAAAAAATGATGTCAATTTATGAAATATTTTACTTTGATCTAAAAGTAATCCAAGAAGAATTTAAAAAAAAAAGTAGAAAAAAGAATATGTCAAAGAACCACAGACATGTTATGATGAAATTTATGTTTCAAAAGTCAAGAATACCAACAGACTTCCTGGGCATTCACATGCCTTGACTAGTTATTTTATATTTTCATTTGATGTTCCCCCTTCAAAAATCATGACAACTACTAATTGTTGCAGAAACTGTACATTTTAGCTACAGGATAAATTTTTACATATATCCTCATCCAGTCTTCACTGCTTCCTTCTAAAATAAGTACTGTCCCAAGGTTTATAAAATAAGAAACAGGGTTGTGTGTGTACCAGGTCATTGTGAATCCCTAAAGACACAAAGTTGGAAAATGGCAGAAATCAGATTAAAATGTAGAAGTTCTGAAATTAAAGAATAACACCTATTCCAGGATTACCAAAACATGATATGGAGAAATGATTTTAGGTGGTACATAGACACATACTCTAATGACATTTACTCAGAACCTGAAAATTATTTGCCTTTTACATCTTTTTATATTCTTCTGTATTAGTCAAGGAAAGAGCTGTAGTATGAAAATACCTTGCTTTAGATATCTCTCTAATACTTGATAATTCTTTCTGGGAAAGAAATAGAAGACCTCATGCTAGAGCTTTGGGTAGGCAAAGGTATCTATAAGAACTTTTATATTTATTTCATTTTTATCATATTTATTTTTAGCTATATTTGTGGATATTGATATTAGTATTCTTTTTGTTAGGAAAGCATGCAATTACCAGGTCTCAAGCAAGTCAACTTAAAGGCAACTAGTAAGTGGTAGCAAAGTTGTACATGTACATGTGAAAGGAGTGGAAATGAAGCAGTCACCTGACTTCAAGTCAGGCTAACCTGCTGCCTTACACACAGTGCAAGGGGGAAAGTAACGATCAGTAAAGGGCCTTAAAGAATTACTAAACATTCACATTTTCTGTCAAATATCATCTTATAGTTTTATTTAACCCTCTATCCTAGATTTTGTATACTTATCTTTAGTGTATCCCATTGTCTTCTGCTTTAACAATGACAAATGCAACATCTACCCTGGGGCCAAGAGATGGATTGGATGGAATCTTCTTGGATTGCTATACTCATCATGAATAGTGGTCTCCAGAAGGAATGCCAGGAAATACAGTAGTCAAGGACCATGAATATACTTATCTCATTTGGCAAGCTCCCTGAAGTCAGAGACCATCACCAATTTAGCAGTCACAGAATTAGGAGAAAAAAGGGGGAGGAAAAAAGGGAGAGAAAAATGTGTTTATCAAAAATAAAAAATTAAAAAAAAATGTCATTGTTCCTATGATGACTATTTTATTAAGTAACATTGATTTTAATAGTAATCATCCATTTAAAAAACTAAATAGTTGCTATCATTCACTTGCCAAGGAAACAGTTGGCTCAGTTAAAGTGTTGGCTGTCCCTTCCTGTAATAATTACTTTCACTTGTACTTTGAGAAAATAATTGCTTTGCTATTAATTTTAGGATTTACTAAGGATTATAGTAGTATATGTCTCAAAGCACCACATTTATATTAAGGATAATTGACATATAAATTAGTTTTCATTGTGAAGTTGTTAACTGAAAAAATCTCTAAATTCCAAAAATGTTAACATCCATTTTGGATGTTCACAACCATAAAATGTCCCAAGCTTTCATAATTACCAATAGTGTATGGGTGATCTGTTCTTTTCAGAGCCCCTCATATTCAGAATATGTGAAGTTGGAAACTACCTGCTTGAGATCAAGGTCAGACTGACAATTCATTGGAATCTTTTGTTACATTACAAGGTTAAGCACTGGATCTTAAATTCGTTGTAAATTCTTCCAATTTCACTTTAAAACAAGGATAATGGCAAAATAAGTGTCACAACAATATAAACCATCCACTTATCTATAAATTTTATGAATAGTTCTAAGTGAAAGTTCTTCACTATTTGAGTTCACACTGAGCATATTTACACTCTACTCTATCTCACTTCCATAGCAGAACACATATCAGATGTTAAACATCTGATGTGAAAGGAATTTAAATATTCTAAAAATACACATGTACACATTATACTGTACATATTTCACTTGAAGCATTTATAGAATGCTGTTTATCCCATAATGTTTACAGGTTATAATTGTAAGACAGTCCTTAATATATAGACCATAGGTGGTCAATAAATTATTTTCCTAAGCTTAGTGAATGACTTAAAGAAAATCCACCGTGAAAGACCAGATGGCTCAGCAGATTGGCAATTTATGAGCTAAGTTTAATCTCTCACTGGACAAAATGACTAAAGGTCACTGTCATCTGCCATCTGCCATGTGGAATGTGAATAATGAAGTGGTGGGCTTAGTCTTGTTACCATAGACAGGTGCCTACCACAGCAGAAATGAGCTTCATTCCAATTGGAAATCATTTATTTACATCTCCAAAGAAAAACCTTTGATAAATGGTGAAAGCTTTGTCTCCTGACCAAAGTTGGAGGAATCTCCAAGTTAAATTTAACAGAAAATGAGAGACCAACAAAAATGATTCTAAACTTTATATGTCAAAGAGGATATCTATTTTCCCACATATTTTCATGACACTGAGTCCATATATCTTCAGAATAAGAAGTTATGACTTACCTTTCAAACTTCTAATTTGGTACAACATTTTATAAAGTAATTATTTATAGGCACTGGATTTATATTTAGGAAACATGAGGTATTAAAATGTGTGGCATAATATATATTACATTAAATTTTAAAATTTAATTTCAAGTATACATGTATGTAAGTAATTGAGATTTTAAACTAGTATAATTAAGAAGAGGAAAAAATGCATGTTTGAGATTGTGAGTGAGAGGAAAAGAGAAAAAGAGAAGGAAAGATTCGGTGGAAAAATTTTTATAAACATATAATCTCATTATTCAAACTTGAAAAACCCAAGTATTTAAATGTATTTGCTAACATAAGAGTTTTTTATGCTATAGTTAAAGATAATAACCTTGAATATTAACTATTGGAAAGAATCTAGCTAATATTTTTTTTAATGTTGAATAGAAAATTTGTGGTTAGGATTTTTCTCTTTGTCTGTTCATTTTTCCTTGAACCTAGAGTGATTACAATTTGCATGCACTGAGGCATCTTTGCTCCATGGATGTCCTGCCAAAAGTGGGTTCTGGTGATTCTGGAGAAGATCTTAGGAGATGCAGAATCATTGTACTTAAATAACTTAGAACCACAGAGCTATGAAATTATTTACTTTTAATCCTTCTGATTATATAATGGGGAAACTCATTAGTATCCCTCTAAGCATGTCTAATCTACTCTTTTAACAGAACACCAAGAGGCTGCAAAAGTTATAATGTTGATGAGAAAATTAAACTATTTAAAATTCAATGATACTGTATATTTTTATTTTTATTTATTTCCACAGCTGCTTTTTTTTTTTAAATTTTCATTTAAATTCCAGTTAGCATACAGTGTAATCTTAGTTTCAGATACAAAATGTACAGTCTGACTCAACACTTCTATACCATACCCAGTAATCATGACAACAAGTGCTCCATCATCTATTTAACCCTTCTCCTTCAACCTTCCTTCTGGTAATCATCAGGGTGTTTATATTTGAGTCTGTTTCTTGGTTTGCCTCTTTTTCTTCTTCTTTTGCTTTGTTCTAATATGAGTGAAATCATATAGCATTTTTTTTTCCCATAACTGACTTACTTTGTCTGGCATAATACTCTCTACCTTCACCTATGTCATTGCAAATGGCAAAATTTCATTCTTTTATATGGCTAAGTAGTATTCCATTTATGCAATATATGCAATAAATACTATGCATATATGTATGCAATAAATACTCTGCTTAAAAGATAAACTATTTTCTTATTTACTTTATTAATATATATTCACACTATATCAAATTTCAAAATGTAGGTACAGATACCTATTTTGAAGAATATACATATATACACACACCACATTTTCTTTATCCATTCATTGACAGGGGACACTTAGGCTGCTTCCATATCTTGACTATCATGGATAGCGCTCCTATAAACATCAGGGTGGGTATATCCCTTTGAATTTGTACTTTTGTATTCTTTGAGTAAATACCTAGTAGTATAATTACAGGATCATACAGGAGTTGCAATGTTGCTGGGAGTGTAAACTGGTATATTCACTGTGGAAAACAGTATGGAGGGTCCTCAAAAAATTAGAAATAGAACTACTGTACAGCTACATTTAATTGATCATATGTCTTATAGATTTTTCACTTACTGTTATAAATTTTTAGGTAAAACTATTTAAAGTTTTAAATGTATTCAGTTTAAAATAAAGTAGAGCTACTCAGATATAGAAAAAAATCAATAAAGAGATAGGACAATGTTTTAAGCTTAGATAGTATATTAATTTCTTTGGTTATATATTTATAAGATAGTTCATGATTCAAATAATGTACAAAATATCTTAGTAAATATATTTTTAATTATGTTAGCCTTTGCCAGTTTTTCAAATCTTATTGCTTTTTCTCCTGAGCTTTAGCTTTTTATTTTATTTTACTTTTTTATTTTATTTTATTTTATTTTATTTTATTTTATTTTATATTTCTCAGAAAGAGAGAAAACAAGTAGTGGGAGAAGCAGACAGAGAGAGAAGCAGGCTCCCTGCTGAGCTGGGAGCCAGACTTGGGACTAGGTCTTGGGACCCTGGGATCATAACCTGAGCCAAAGGCAGATGCTTAACTGATTGAGACGCCAGGCACCCCCTTCAGTTTTATCTTCTTAAGTGAGTTATTTGGGACAATAGGATCTATTATAATCCCCAGCCCGTAATTCATAGGTATTCCAGACTAATTCTGAGATCTCTGTATCTGGACTCTAGCTACTTTTCCACTATTCCCCTGATAATTTAGTCTAAGAAATCAATGTTTAACTTATTCCTGCAACCTCAATTCTTACCTCTTGCCTTAGGAATAGCAGCATATTTTTTTTTGGTTGGTTGGTTTTTATTTCATTTATTATAATCGAGCTGATGTCTGGGTTACTTGATTAATGTCATAGCTCTAAGCATCTGGTAATCCACTTTGATGGTTCCTGCTAACTGCTGACAAAATTTTCTGATATTGATCACCTCCCTGTATGTGGATTTTGAAATATTTCCTTTTTTTTGGATGCTCTACCTCTACTGGTGTTGGTATGTTCTTCGTATGACTAGTGAGATTCCTAATATCAGTTGTTTTCTTTAGTTTACAACACTTTGAGTATCATATTCTTCTTCAAAGAGGAATTTCCAGACCCACAGTGGTTTCCCTATTTTCTACAGTTGTAAGGTCCTACACTCAACTACCTTTTCACTTGAGTGAGCTTCTTGGTATTCTTAGTTATAAAACAGGTAATAAATACTATGCTTAAAAGTATAAAGTGTTTTTTATTTATTTTATTCATATATATGAATATATATATTCATATATTTTATTTATTTTATTCATATATACATTAAATTTCAAAATGTGGGTAAAGATATCTATTTTGAAGAATATAAAATAGGTTAATGTGATAGCAAAGAAGTGGGATGATGGAAGAAATTGACTTAACTAGGGTGGTCTTTATCGAAATGATGATTTGGATAATACAGGCATACCTTGTTTTATTGTGCTTTACTTTATTGCACTCTGAAGATATGATATTTCTTAATAAGTTGAAGATTTGTGACATCTCTGCATCAAGCACCTTTCAGGTCCATTTCCCAACAGCATTTGCTCACTTCATGTCTGTGTCACATTTTAGTAATTCTAGCAATATTTCAAAATTTAAAAGTTTAGTATTATATTTTATTTCATTATTATAGTATATATTACATAGTTCACTAATCTTACATATTGTTGTATTCATTATTGTTATATTTGTAATCAGTGATTATGACTCACTAGGAGCTCAAATGATGGTTATGTATTTTTAAATAAAAGTAGGTATACTGGTTTTTTTAGACATAAAGCCATTATACATTTAATAGACTACAATATAGTATAAATATAATTTTTATATGAACTGGGAAACCAAAAAATTCAGTTGACTTGCTTTTTTGCAATGGTCTGGAACAGAACTCACAATAGCTTTTTCAGACCCTGAAGAATTTCATGGAAAATAGTTTTCACATATATTCAGATGGGTACTACCAAATTTTTATTGAAGGCAAATGAAGTTATTTGGCATTTTTCCAGATAAAAAGCAAATAAAATGTGCTTATATTTATCAAATATTTGTAATCTAACAGGGTTATGAAGACACATAAGTAGAAAAAATCAGCATCTTAAAATAATGCCCCACTAGTTTTTTATACACATATGCACTTATCCTCACAAATGCACAACTTAAGATTAAAAAAAAAAGTTAAACATGGTACAGAAGGCTAAGGTAGTACAGAGCTGGAAAGCACAATAAGAAACTCTTCATGTACAGATTAGTTCTAAGTGCAGAAACACAGCATCAACAAGGCAAGGATAAGGAGAACATGCAGGAGGTAATTACTAAAGATGCAAAAAAAATAAAAGTTATAATTTCTGTCTGGAAAGTTTTATGTAAACCTTTTCGATAGAAAAAGAAAAAAATCATGGGATGCCTGGGTGGCTCAGTGGGTTAAGCCTCTGCTTTCAGCTCAGGTCATGATCTCAGGGTCCTGGGATAGAACCCAGCATCGGGCTCTCTGCTCAGTGGAGAGCCTGCTTCCTCCTGTCTCTGCCTACTTGTGATCTCTCCCTCTGTCACATAAATAAATAAAATCTTAAAAAAAAAAAAAAGTACCGTTTAAGAAAGAAAAAGAAAGAAAAGAAAAAGAAAATAATCAAATGGTAGCATGTGTGAATTAAGCAAAGCAAAGTTGATCTCAAATGTTAGTGCATAAATGTTACTGCATAAATTCATTACATATACATTAATTTTAGATACATATAAACATGAACACACATGGAGATGATCTGATGATTCAAATTGTTTCGAGATATTTTCTCAATATATAGTCTATAAAACATGCATTAAAGTACCTAATATCTGGGGCACCTGGGTGGCTCAGTGGGTTAAAGCCTCTGCCTTCAACTCAGGTCATGACCCCAGGGTCCTGGGATCGAGCCCCACATCGGGCTCTCTGCTCAACAGGGAGCACGCTTCCCCCACCCCCACTCTTTCTGCCTGTCTCTCTGCCTACTTGTTATCTCTTTCTGTCGAATAAATAAATAAAATCTTTTAAAAAAATACCTAATATCTAATTTCAGAAAATATAAATCAATGCTGTCCCTTCTATAAACATATTAAAAGAGAAAGCTGGAGAAATCATCCTCAGCAAATCAGTGTGCAAATGCAGTTCAGGTGATTAAAAGCTCCAAGAGTCAGTAGTTGTATATCTAAGATTGTCTTGAATTAGTTTTATGTGATTATCTTCAGAAAATAAAAGTTGGAGAATGATACACAATGGGAAAATGATTTGTTCTTGTCCGAGCTTCAAAATATGGCATTGAAAGATCATAATCAGTTCTTGTTCTAAGATTGTGTGAAGGTCTACTGAAAAGGAGGAAAGTAATACCCTTAGGGTTAACTAATATATCCAGGCATTCTGTGACTTCAGGAGTTTTCAAGGAAAAGAGATTATGTTTTTAAGAATAATAAGACATCATAGTTTAAACAATTATCTATAGAGAACTATTTTTACCTATTAGGTAATACCAGGATAAAACTAAACCTATGTTTGAAATATTACAGTTTAACTGAATAGGGACAAAAATTAGGACATTTCAATTCTCTGTGGTTTATCTAAATGGGAATATTAATTCTATGGCTCAGATACCATTAAAAAAAAAAAAAAAGGCAGGAAATTAGAATTACTGAATGTTCCCAGGGTGATATAGTCCTTTTCTTAAAGAAAGTAAACTATAGTAGCTTTTATTCCTTGAACACTATTTTAGTTTCAAGAATTATTTTAAAATGCTAGGATTGCCTTTAATTAAAAAATAAGCTGGTAAGGAAGGGGGCTTTTTTTTAGGATTTGTTTATTTTAGAGAGAGAGAGCACAGCAAGGAGGGTCAGAGTAAGAGGGAGAGAGAAACTTAAGCAGACGCCACACCCCATGCAGAGCACAATGTGGGGTTCCATCTCATGACCCTGAGATTATGACCTGAGCCTAAACCAAGAGTTGGGAGCTTAACACAAGGCACCCCAAAGAAGGGTTTTTTGAGGTAATGGATGAATAAAAACAATCATAAGCACTACCAAGAAACATTTTTATAAAGCATTCAGACACAATCACCTGCGTTTGCAGCTGCTTTACATTTGAGAAAAAAGAAACATTAAAAACGTTAGCATATGCATGCATTTATTCAATAAAGATCGAGCACCTACTATATGCCTGGCAGAGATGTAGGGACTGAAGATTAAATGATAAGAAGACACCACCCTCTGCAGTTATTATATAGAGACAGGTAAGAAATAAGTAAATAAATAATTTCAGACAATGACATACCTTCTCTGCATACAAGAAGACATATTAAAAAGGAATGATTGTGTAGGGAGAAAGTACTTCCTGACTTATAAACTCATTGGAGAAAGCATTATTGAGGATGTAAGTGAATAGAGTTATCAAAGAGAAATTCTGAGAAAAAAAAGTTCTGGGTTAAAAGAAGCACAAATGCCAAAATGGGAGTTAGAGATGAGCCTGGAATGTTCAAGAAACAAAAATATTGCTACATTAAAAAAAAAATTACTACATTACTGAAGCACAGTAAAAAGGTGAAAAATCCAATGAAATTGAAAAGGTTGGCAGGTTCTATAAGCTATAGGAAGTTGGGAAGAGACTCCCTAAATGCCACCTGTGTACTTTTATACTTCATAGTGAGAGAATACATAACCACCCAAAGATTAAGGATATAGATATATCAGTCTCTCTGGCAGCTAAATATAGCCAATAGAATTGGCTGTATTTGGCAAATAAGTTTGCACCAATGGGATTATAAACTACTGCATCAACTGGTCATTTAAGTAACTTCCTTAAAAAAATAGATGTTTCATGTCTGCTGCGCCTTTTGATTTTTCAGTTTCATTTTCTCTCCTGCTCCCTGGAATGTGAATGTAATAACTAGAGCTGTAGAAACCATCTTTCACCATGCAGTTGATGAAGGAGCAGAAGGCTGGCTGAGCACAAAGCAAAAGCTGACACCTCTCAATCTCCCCCTCACCCCAAGCAAAAGGCTGACACCTCGCAATCTCCCCCTCACCCCAACCACTCCTGTGTAGGACAAATGTGACATTCTTTAGGAATCTCCCAACTATCTGGATGTTAATGGCTTGCTAAAAGGGAAAGACAACCTTGATCAACTCTGCAAGACCTCCGGTATCCAGTACTTTGAAGGTCCTCTTTAGCATATGAAAGTTCTGTTGAAACCTCCCTTTCCTTTACCTTACCCCAACTGCATGGTACATAACCTGCCATCCCTCACAACCTGGGGCAGCAGCTCTCCCTGCCCCTGGGTCCTGTCCCCGTGCTTTAATAAACCACCAATTTGCACCAAAGATGTCTCAAGCATTCTCTCTTGGTCATCGGTTCTGGACCTCACCCCACCGAACCTCACCTATGTTCTAGAACTTCAACACAGTGATCTGAGATTTGGAAGTCATCCACTTTATAATAAGACAGAACAAAGGAAGGTATAGAGGGCCTTGTGAGAGCAGAGTCATAATTAGCTTTGACCTTACCTTTCTACTACTACCTGAGATAAAAACAAAATCCTTTCTTATTTAGGCTACAGATACCATGAGCCTTTTTTACTCAAATGCAGATCTAATCTTTTATTTTTTTTTAAAGATTTTATTTATTATTTATTTGACAGACAGATCACAACTAGACAGCGAGGCAGGTGGAGAGGAAGGGAAGCAGGCTCCCTGCTGAGCAGAGAGCCTGATGTGGGGCTTGATCCCAGGACCCTGGGAGCCACCCAGGCACCCCTGCAGACCTATTCTTTTTTTTTTTTTTTAAGATTTTTATTTATTTATTTGACAGAGATCACAGGTAGACAGAGAGGCAGGCAGAGAGAGAGGAGGAAGCAAGCTCCCTGCTGAGCAGAGAGCCCGATGTGGGACTCGATCCCAGGACCCTGGGATCATGACCTGGCAGAGGTTTTAACCCACTGAGCCACCCAGGTGCCCCCCTGCAGACCTATTCTTAAATGATTTTTTTTCAAGTGTATGATTTCTATGTCTACCAGGATAGTAAAATGCCATAGTTTGAATGAAACCTTAAGTCAAGAATGATATATCTCCAAGGAACTCCTTCTTTGAAAGTTGGGTGTTTTTCCACTTATCTGGGACTTGGAAGAAATGATAGAAAACAGTTTTACCTCTCAAAGCCAACACACATTTAGGGAAACAAATGGATTGATGTTAAAAAGATAAGAAAGAGAAAGAATTTGTTTAGATTCTGTTGTCAGTAATTGTTCTTGCTGCTAAGTGACTAATGCTTCCTGGTGGATGAAAATTGTTCTGTCCTTCCACAGACAGGGGAGCAAAATATGTGTGACTGTTTCTTGGAAGAATAGCCAGTCTACTATTGTTTTAAAAATTATTGAGCTGGACGTGTGAATAGAACCAAATAAGGTAAATCAGTGCCAGTTTGCCCAGATCTTAAGGTTATGACTCCTAAGGAACAAATGGAAGGAAAAATATAATTACTCATGTCAGAAAACTTATAATCAGATTTTTTCAGTGAGGACATTTCTGAGAAACTTCCAAAGTGCTCTACTAAAGGGTAAGATCTAAATCCTACAAGGAAAGTAGCTATATTAAGTTACAATGTTGTCAGTGAAGTCAGGTCTCTCCTACTTACTGCTTCTCTTCCTTACCTCGATATAAAGCTAGAGGATCAAAAGATAGTCTAGCTTGGGATGGGGAGAGGAGAGGAAGTAGAGCCACAGAAGGCAAGACAGAGAAGATCCCTTCCATGCCCCATGCTGCTGCTTGTTGCATGAAGCAAACCAAGGATGAGAGAGAAAGGAGTGTTTTTAAAAATACAGTTTTGGCTATTTTGATAACCACACTTAATAATTCTTATAATTAAAATTGATATTCTTTCATCTAATTGTGACCAAAAAATATGAAACCTAATCTAAACTTGATTCAAGATATAGGACAGATCTAAGTTGAAGAAGAATTTAAAGAACCAGGTATCTTGGGGTGTACTGTGTGTTTTGGGAGATGTCTTATGTACACATATGTTTAGAACAGGGGAAAAAAAAACTGTTTATGTGTTTTATTCACAAGCACCCTATGGACTTCTGCTCTTTCAACACATAAGTAATGTAATTTTTAAAAGCACATGTTGACTGCTTGGACTGTAGGGTTGCATCAGTAAAAGCTGTGAGACAATTTCAAGTAGTTCAAAGTGGTAACCAGAGTAGTTTGAACTTTAAAGAAGGCAGGCCAAGATGGAAGGAAGTAAATAAATTCAGTGTATATTTCTGAGGTGGCTCCCAAAAGATCTCTAGGTACGGAGACTTTGTAGCAGTCTGTCTCACCATCTGTGGCGCAATTTCCCTTAGGGAGACATTCTAACCATCCATCCTGTTTTTCATATTTTTTCAGTCATATTAACATAAAGAGGAATTGCCTATTTACCATTCTATTTATCACATATTAATTCCTGTGAATCCTAATACTTTGGTTACACCCCTTTCCCAAAGTGATTCTTGGATATGAATTTCTTACCATACATTCAAACAATAATAGGTAAGTTAACCTTTAGATTATTTTGAGAAACATTTTCCTAACATTTAAGGAAGTAAGTTCATAGATACAACAATAAACAGTGGAATTAAAAATTATATCTCTCCTATATATACATTGCCTACATTCACTATCATATGGAGAAACTTACAAATGGATAAAATGTAAAAACAGGTAATCATCATCATTTGCTATGGCACATGTTACATGGAACAAACTTATTTTTGAAGAACGTTGTTGCCCAGAATTTATAAAGCAGTTTTGTTTTCACGTGTTATTCTTAAAAAGAGTATCTGAATATAAAACTATAATCTGAAATCTATTTAAAAAATAAAAACAAAAACCTGAGCCCTCAAAAAGCTGGGAAGGGAGGTACAGGAAAACTTCCAGTTGAATTCTAACAGAACAAAACACCCAAATTATTATTTTTTAAATACTACTCAACACCTTTGGATAATCTTTTTCATAGAATATGAATAGCTGTTCAACATTTTAGTTTTCATCTCAAGGACACGTGAGCCAACTGTTATGTATGATGTATCTTATAGGGATTTTGAGACTAACATGACTTATGTTCATAATATTTGGATATTTTGTATTTTTCTTGGACTTATCTACACATTTGTGTCCCTGCCAGTAAGAGAAAGGGGAAAAAATAATTTGATCCGCATTCTTAAATGTTTAAAGCTATAACTGTTCTTGTTCTTTGCTTTCTTGTTACAGGGCAGAATGTCTATTTTTTCTCATTGAGTGAACTAGGTGTATCTACAACTTTAACAATGACACTATAATCTGAGGGGGATGTAGCTAACAGCAGCACATGGCACAAAGCACATGCTGCTTTTGACTGACAATGGCAAGAAGCTAACACACCATTCCTTTGTCTAGACACTCTTTTCCTCCCAAACTTCAGAATAAACAAATTTAAGACATGCAGCTGCACTGGCGTTACATACAGACAAGATGGTAAACAAAATCTGACTTTCTTCCTGTTAGAGTAGGCACAGATACTGAAAAACATGTTTCCTATGCTGTACATAGCACATTTCATCTGCCAGAAGAAAGGCCTAAAGAACAATGTGCTTATGCCTCTGTGTGTTATGTGGACAACTGCCACATATTTCTATAGGATTATATTCTCTCTCATTCATCATAGATACAGTCACCAAAGTTATATTGTTTTAATTCACCAGTATTAAACCAAGATTCTGCTTACAATCAAGACTGGTTTATGTTTTCTTAACATCACTCCATTTGGGATGAAAGAATAAGCAAATTGAATTGGACAGGAAAAAATTCCACCTGTCTTTGTAGGATATCTGTATTCTCTCTCTCTCTCTCTCTCTCTCGATAGATAGATAGTTAGATATTGATACAGATAGATTAAATAAATAACATATATTATAAATCTGGGAATATGGCAAACTGAAATATTTTATTCTAATTTTTCATTCTATTGTTGAACATACCTACCTATACCTTTCAGCACTATCGTCCACAATCTTCATAAAAAAACTTGTTGGTTGTAGGACTAACTAGAGATAAAAGCACATGGTCATCTCACATAAGTAGTCTCCAGGGAATGGAGAAAGTTAATTTGAAGTGCACATATCCACACCATAGATGTTTCTAATATGTAATCTCCAGTATTTCTATGTTTTATTACACATTTTATTAATATCTTAATAATCAGATATATCCATTTGATTATTGAGGTGATGTTTTTTGTTCCCCATGTCACATGCTCTTTGGTCCACCTTGTACTTCAACTACAGGGGTAGAAGACAATTCTGAACATGTGAACAATACCTCATCACAGCATACTCTGTGGCTCACTGCTTTTCTGCATTGAGGCTTTCTCTGAAGATAAGCCTTCATCCTTCCAGTGGCTACAACCTGGAAAGGCAGTATGGTAGATGAATTTAACACCTCTGAGGACAATTTTCAATTTTTAGGGATGATGGAAATCAATAGTCAAATGTTGTAGTCTCTATTCTTAGGATGAACAATGCAGAAAAAGATTTTTTTTTTTAATTTCTCTATAAGTTCTTACAGAGTCAAGCACTTATGTGTTACCCATAAAGTGACCTTGACAATAAACCTTTCATTTGACTTTTCATCCTTCCTATCTCACTCCCCCAATTCCCTCACCTACTTCTGTGATCACCTTTCAAAACAATACACATTTACTCAAGTCATCTTCGTAGGCTCTCCATTTGTGAATCCCAAATGAAGACAGTTACCAGAGAGAGAATACACTACACAGAGCAGGTAAAATGTATATTTCCTAATAATCCACTTAATTTTGTATGAATAAATTGTGATAAATATCATCAATACATATTAACACTTTGAGACTCTTGAACTGCACTTGAATATCTAATAAAATACATAGACCCTCTACAAAGAAAAATGTAAGGGGTTTATCAGGAAGTCCCACACATAGTCTGAATTCCATAAACATCAGATTGAGAATTTCTGTACTAACTCATCTTTATAATTTTTAAAATAAAATTTTAGTTGTTTATTCCTGTCTAATTCATTTTGTACCATATAGGCAAATCCCTGAGCAAAATGTCAAGAACCACATGTTTGGCCAATGCTGGTATAAGGATGACATTATGTTGTCCTTTGTGGAGAAGCCCACAAAGAAAGTCTCTCTTTCCCCACCTTCTGCATCCCCCATCTATTAGAAAAGTGAATACTTCATAACTGTTTCAAAGATAATTTGATACAATATTTTCCAGGGATTGCAATGCTCATCAGTGAGTGGAAAAGAGAGTTAATGAAAAATGTTGTGCCTCCCAATGCATCAAAAACTCTGAATCAATTTTTTTCCTTTTCTTTTCTTTCAAATTCTTTTGGAAGGTTGAGGAAAATAAAATAAGATACTTCTGAACAAGGAGTATTCTGAAGGGTCAAGGTATTGTTCTAGAGATAAATTTCATTTTAACTTTTACTAAAAACGAACATCTTCCTCCTCAACCCTAAAGACTGCTTAAGCCAAGAATCATAAACCTAACTTCCACTACCATATTTTAGTGAAAGAATAACATTTTTCTAAAAATTTCACTTGGTCTTGGGTAAAGGCAAACACTATTTTCTCACAGTCAAGATGAGGAAATTCTAAATAAAATGGTTCTATAATAGCCACAAACCTTTTGATGTGTCATCACAACTAAAATTGCAGAAATTAAGACAAATGACAATGTTAGTCCTCCAAACATTTAGATTATACTGTTTCTAATATACTCTTATAAAATCCCATAAAATTCATATTAAGAATCTCTGCTCTCAATTACTTTCACAATGTTTTAAAATAAAATTTTATTTGTGTATTCTTGTTTGCTTCCTTTAATGCTGTGCAGACAAAACCTACACAGCATAAAATAAAATTTATGCAGGAAACACTTGGTGTGAAAGGAAGGAGATATTTGGTGTGAGAGGTTGGGGATTGTACAGGCTGCAGTTACTGTTATTCTGGACTGAACTACCCAAGATTGGTAAAATGTGTTACTGAGAAAAGTAGAGATCCTCCAGAGATTTCCATCCATGTAAGGATGAAAGATGTCTCAAAAAGTGGAGAAAATTAAAATGGTAGAAAATATTTTATGAAGTGAGACAGATTTGAAGGTAAAGAAGCAAGGCTAAGAACCTAGAGCTATGGGGACTTTCATAAAGACATTAAAAATAAATTATCTGAGTCCAAGATGGCAGAGGAATAAGAACCTTTGTTTCATCTGGTCCCAGGAATTCAGCTAGATAGCTATTAAATCATTCTGAACATCTGTGGACTCAACTGGAGATCTAAAAAAGAATAGCTGCAACTCTACAAAAAAAAAAAAAAAGGTAACCACTTTCTGCAAAGTAGGACATGTGTATAAGTGAATCTAAGGAGATATATGGGAAGATAGACTATTGGTGGGGGGGATCCTTCATTAGTCAGTACTGGAAAGTGATACAGCAGTGGATTACAAAACTGGAACTTTTAAGTCTGCTCTGCTGAGGGACATCCTTGCCAAAAAGATGTTCAGGTGACAAAGCAGGATGGAATCCTAAGTAAGACACTGTGGTTTCAGGATGCCCAGGGTCACAGAATACCAGGGGTGCTTGAATGCAGCAGAGTTCCAGGCATCTGACCAAGGAGGCCAGTTGCAATCAGCAAGCCTAGGAGTTGGCTATCAGTGTGGTGTTGCCATAAACTGTGAACTGTGCCATGGTCCAATGACCACTCTCCAAGCAGGGGTCCAGCAAGTGGCAGAACCACAAGAACCACCCCCTACACCAAGAAGCAGTGTGGGTGTGAGCCCCAGAAGTCTGCAGGATTTGAAGACTTAGAATGGGGTCATGTGCCTGAGATACAAATGCTCAGTCAGAGCCTGGTTGAGCATGGAGTGTGGCCAGATACCAAGGAGATGGGAATGATTGACTGTTTTTCTCTGAGGCTCATCAAGGACTGGGACCCTAAGCTTTTGGCTCCAGGACTGGGAATTCAGAGGCCATCATCTTCATTCTTATCCTCTAATGTTGCATGGAAAGCCTTCAAAGAACAAAAGCCTAGTAGAGAAAACTGGAGCAGATTATTTAACCTGGCCCCATGGCAAGGGTGTAACAATTCTGCTCAAGGCAAAGACACCTGAGAATCAGCAAAACAGGCCTCTCCTATAGACCAGTGAAAAAATCTGACCAAAGACCAAATTTACAGATCACAAAGAACTGCAAAACTCCTCTGGGGGAAAATAGTATATAGAATTCATGGTGTGTGTGTGTGTGTGTGTGTGTGTGTGTGTGTGTGTGTTTTTCTCCCCATGATTCCTTAGTATTTCAATTTTAATTTTTTTATCTTTCCTTTTTAAATCAATTTCTTATTTTGTCAAATCTTTTTTTAAATGTTTTTTAAATTTTCTTTTTATACTTACATTCTACCCTTTCATATAGTTTTTCTTTCTTTACAATTTTAGGATGCAGTTTCTTCAAACAAACAAACCAAAATACTCCCAGAATTGAGTGTATTGCTCTGTTCTTTTCACCTGTCTGGCCATATTCTCTCTCTCTTTTTTGTGTGTGTGTGTTAAAGTATTTTTAAATTTGCATCTTTACAGTTTCATTCTATCCTTCAATGTAATTAATTTTATTTTTGCATATATACATAAGTTTTTCTTTCATTACAATTTTGGGATATAGTGTCTTCTAAAAAGCAGACCAAAATAGACTCAGGACATAGTGTATTGTTCTGTTCTCTTCCTGTGTGTTTATACTCCTCCTTTATTTTTTTTCCCTCTTTGTCTTTTAATTTTTATTTTTACACTTACATTCTATCCTTTCAAGGTGTTTAGTTTAATTTTCATATATGTATAAGTTTTCTTTACAATTTTGTGATCTAGTTTTCTAACAAACAGACTAAAATACACATAAGATCTTGTGTATTGTTATATCCTATTCATCTGTCTGATTATATTCCCTTTCTTTTTTTTTCAAAGAAATTTTTTTTCAGTTTTGGGTCTCTTCTGATTTGCTTGTGTTGCTGTTGACATCTTAGTATTTTGACTCTTTTTCACCTATTCTTCCTGGACAGAATGGCAAGACAGAAGAACTCACCTCAAAAAAGAGAACAAGATGCAGTACTGACTGCTAGGAATCCAATCAGTAGCAGGCTGAGAATACATCAGGTAGCAGGAGATCAGCGAGATAGCTTATCAATCCATTGCGAACACCTACAAATCCAAGGAGCCTGAAGAGAAGAAGAGCAACAATTCTAGAAACAGAAAATTGACCACATTCTGAAAGGTAGGATGGCAGAGAAGTGAATCCAAAGTGACGGGAAGATACACTGCAGGGGGAGGTGCCATCACCTGGCAAGCGGCGGAGCAACGGAACACAATATCAGGACTTTTAAAAGTCTGCTCCACTGAGGGACATCGCTCCAGAGACTAAACTGGGGTGAAGCCCACGTGGGGTCAGCATGGCCCCAGGTCCCACAGGGTCACAGATGGTTCAGGGGTGTCTGAGTGTCGCAGAGCTCGCAGGTATTAGAGGGAAGAAACCAGCTACAGAGACACAGCCAAGGAGTGAGCTCTCAGCTTGGGATTACCTTGAACCTGTCACAGACTGGGTGAACTGGGAGCACAGCCAGAAGCCAGGGAGATGGGAGTGATTGAGCACTTTTCTCTGAGGGTGCACTGAGGAGTGGGGCCCCAAACTCTTGGCTCCTCCAGGCCAGAGATGGGAGGCCACCATTATCATTCCCATCCTCTGGAACTCTACGGAAAGTGTTCAGGGAACAAAAGCTCCCAAAATGAACCCGAGCAGATTACTTAGACCAGCTCCTAGTAAGGGTGGTGCAATGATGCCTGGGGTAAAGACACTTGAGAATCACTACAACAGGCCCCTCCCCCAAGATCAACAAGAAATCGAGCCAAGACCAAGTTCACTTACCAAGGAGAACAGTGGAATTCCAGAGAAGGAGAAAGCAAAGCATAGAATTCCTGGCTTTTCCCCATGATTCTTAAGTCTTGCAGTTAATTTAATTTTTTTTAATTTCATTTTTTTTCTTCTTTTAATTTTTTTTAACTTTTACCCTTTCCTCTTTTAACATTTTTAACTAGTTTATCTTAAAAATACCTTTCATTAAAAAAAATCTTTTTTGAACCGTGATTATTATAGTCATATTTTATTCTTCATTGTATCTAACTTTATTTTTTGTATACACATAGGGTTTATTCTTCTAAAAAATTGGGAGTACAACTTCTAATAGATCAAAATATACCATAAATCTAGCTCCAGGCTTGTTCTAGGCCCAGAATAAAGATGGCGCCGGCTTGCTGTCTCTTCCGGCCAACAAGGCGCCAATTTCACAGTTTCGGTTCCTGAAACCTATGGCACTTCCTCCTCCTTCCGCCTTACCCAGCAACTGCTACTTGGCATAATCTTATTGGCTCTTCCCCCTCTGACCTCACTTCCCTTCTGCTGCTCTATATAAGGTGTGCCCCCGCACAATAAAGTGAGATCCTGCTTCGACAGATCCCCCGAGCCGGGTGTCTTCTGTGGGTGCGTTCCGGGTTCGCGACACTCGCCATCCCGCTCAGCCCCAAGGAGAGGCCTCCGGCTGGCCCGGGCGCCTCCTCCCCTCGGCGGGGAGCCCAACAACTGTTGCCCCGTGTGAGGAACCTCGCTCTTCTCGCTGACGGGCCAATCGGTCTACGGGTGAGTGTACCCCCATAAGCTATGGGGCAGTCCTCTTCTAAAAATGACCCTTCCTTAGAATCCCTACGTTTCCTTCTGAAGAGCCGCGGTCTTTCCCTCACCGACTCCCAGGCTCTCAAAACATGGGAAACCCTTATTAAAGCCGCCCCTTGGCTGCCTGAAAGTAATCTCTTTGACTGGGACACCTGGGACCGCATCGAAAATTAGTTCGCAAAGCCCATGTCAACGGGGGTGAAGTTCCCCCCCCTGGGTACATACCCTACCCTTGCAGCATTAAAAAGTTGCTTTCCTTCCCGACCTCCCAAGGGGTCAAAGGAGACATCCTGCCCCGCTAGATCCCAAACTCCTCTCCCCACAAATCCTGAGGCCACTAAGGACCCTCCCGAAGCAGCTGCCCCAAATGAATCCCACCAGCCCTCAAAGGAGCCCGCCTCCACCGTCTCAAACACCACTGGAGACCCCCCTGTTAAACCAAAGAGGCTCTATCCCTTGCTAGATCCCTTTGATGCAGCTGCTTGGCCCCCGGATCTCCAACCCAAATCTCGAGCTGAAGGCCCTCCTACACGCCCCCCTTCTACTAACCCCTTCCTCCAAACATCAGCACCCACTCCTCCGCCTCCTTATTGCCCCCCCCTCCGGGAGCATACCTCCCCTGAGCCTTCCAGCTGCTCTCTTTTCCCCGTAAACGTTAACCCAGGAGGCAACCGTCCGGCTGCTTGGTACCCATGGGAACCTGGGGACATTAAGGAGCTCAAAAAGGCAGTATTAGAGGACGGGCCCAATGCCCCATGGACAGAAACCATCCTCCGAGGTCTGGCCCATGCCCCATGTACAGCAGCTGAGCTTTTTAGCCTGCTGAATAGTGGAGAGAGCCCACTTAACCTTCAAGACCACATTACAAAAAATAAAAAGAGGGGGAGTAGGGGAAGAATACACCACCCACAGAGATCTCACCAATGTAGTACTGGCGGTCGCTAGCTAGGGCCGTTCTTCCAGGGGCCTTATATATAAAGTGGACAGCCCTATACAAGGAGGAATGCCAACAAATTGCAGAGAGAAATGCTCGAGCCAATCCCGCCATCCCTCTCTTATTGGGGCTCGGCATCACTGCCGGGGTAGCCACTGGGTCAGCCGGTTTGGGCACTTCTCTCCATTTTTATAAAACACTCTCCCAACAAATGATTGATGATCTCCAAACAATAGCGGGAACCATCTTAAACCTCCAGGAACAATTGGACTCCTTAGCCACTGTGGTACTCCAAAACCGCAGGGGTCTTGATCTTTTAACTGCCGAAAAGGGAGGCATCTGCTTGTTTTTGCAGGAGGAATGCTGCTTCTATGCCAACAAATCGGGCATAGTTCAAGATAAAATTAGAAAACTACAAGAAGACCTGGAAAAGAGGCGTCGCGAGATGTGGAACAGTCCATTCAGGACCGGCTTCGGTGGCCTCCTCCCATACCTCGCTCCTCTTCTGGGCCCCCTCTTAATTCTGCTCCTTGTAATTTCCTTTGGCCCCTGCTTTATATATCACTAATCTCTTTTGGCCAATGACGGGTAAGACTCCATACCGGTTGGAGCGACCTAAGACAGGCCTTAAAAGAGATGCCCCTCGTAGCAGCGTGATATTCAGTGACGGGTAAGACCAATGAAAGACACAGAACAACCTAAGACAGAGGACATACCTACGCTGTATGACCCTCCATAACCGGTAAGTTGTTGTCTTGTCACTGGCAACCTAAGACAGAAGTCATGCCTACAAAAACAAAAGGGGGAAATGTAAGGCCACAGGGTGCGGCCCAGAATAAAGATGGCGCCGGCTTGCCGTCTCTTCCGGCCAACAAGGCGCCAATTTCACAGTTTCGGTTCCTGAAACCTATGGCACTTCCTCCTCTCGCCCGACACGCCTTACCCAGCAACTGCTACTTGGCATAATCTTATTGGCTCTTCCCCCTCTGTCCTCACTTCCCTTCTGCTGCTCTATATAAGGTGTGCCCCCGCACAATAAAGTGAGATCCTGCTTCGACAGATCCCCCGAGTCTGGTGTGGTTCGTTAATGCGCCTGGACTCGCGACACTCGCCATCCCGCTCAGCCCCAAGGGGAGCTACCGGCTGGCCCGGACGCTCTCCTCGTGCCTGTCGGCCCGCAAAACCTACCAGAGTTCGACAATGAATATCATTCACAATGGAGAAAAACTGAAAGCTTTTCTGCTAAGGTCAGGAACACGTCAGGGTTGTCCATTATCACCACAGCTATTCAACATAGTACTAGAAGTCCTAGCCTCAGCAATCAGACAACAAAAGGAAATTAAAGGCTTCCAAATCAACAAAGAAGTCAAACTATCACTCTTCACAGATGATATGATACTATATGTGGAAAACCCAAAAGGCTCCACTCCAAAACTGCTAGAACTTGTACAGGAATTCAGTAAAGTGTCAGGATATAAAATCAATGCACAGAAATCAATTGCATTTTTCTACACCAACAACAAGACAGAAGAAAGAGAAATTAAGGAGTCAATCCCATTTACAGTTGCACCCAAAACCATAAGATACCTACGAATAAACCTAACCAATGAGGTTAATAATCTATACTCAGAAAACTATAAAGTACTCATGAAAGAAATTGAGGAAGACACAAAGAAATGGAAAAATGTTCCATGCTCCTGGATTGGCAGAACAAATATTATAAAAATGTCTATGCTGCCTAAAGCAATCTACACATTTAATGAAATCCCTATCAAAATCCCATCCTTTTTTTTTTTCAAAGAAATGGTACAAATAATCTTAAAATTCATATGGAACCAGAAAAGACCTTGAATAGCCAAAGGAATATTGAAAAAGAAAGCCAAAATTGGTGGCATCACCATTCTGGACTTCAAGCTCTATTACAAAGCTGTCATCATCAATACAGTATGGTACTGGCACAAAAACAGACACATAGATCAATGGAACAGAGGAGAGCCAAGAAATAGACCCTCAACTCTATGGTCAACTAGTCTTTGACAAAGCAGGAAAGAATGTCCAATGAAAAAAGACAGCCTCTTCAACAAATGGTGTTGGGAAAATTGGACAGTCACTTGTAGAAAAATGAAACTGGACCATTTCCTTACACCACACATGAAAATAGACTCAAAATGGATGAAGGACATCAATGTGAGAAAGGAATCTATCCAAATACTTGAGGAGAACAGAGGCAGCAACCTTTTTGACCTTAGCCATAGCAACTTCTTCCTGGGAACATTGCCAAAGGCAAGGTAAGCAAGGGCAAAAATGAACTATTGGGATTTCATCAAGATCAAAAGCTTTTGAACAGCAAAGGAAATAGTTAACAAAACCAAAAGACTACTACTGAGAGAATGGGAGAAGATATTTTCAAATGACATATCAGATAAAGGGCTAATATCCAAAATCTATAAAGAGCTTATCAAACCCAACACCCAAAGAACAAATAATCTAATCAAGAAATGGGCAGAGGACATAAACAGACATTTATGCAAAGAAGACTTCCAGATGGCCAACAGACACATGAAAAAGTGCTCCAACATCACTCAACATCAGGAAAATACAAATCAAAATCTCAATGAGATACCACCTCACACCAGTCAGAATGGCTAAGATTAACAAAAGTCAGGAAGTGACAGATGCTGGTGTGGATGTAGAGAAAGGGGAACCCACCTACACAGAATGAAACTGGTGTAACCACTCTGGAAAATAGTGTAGAGGTTCTTCAAAAAACTGAAAATAGAGCTGCCCTATGACCCAGCAATTGCACTACTGGGTATTTACCCTAAAGATACAATTGTAGTGATCCGAAGGGGCATGTGCACCCAAATGTTTATAGTAGCAATGTCCACAATAGCTAAACTATGGAAACAACCTAGATATCCATCAACAGATGAATGGATAAAGAAGAAGTGGTATATATACACAGTGGAATACTATACAGCCATCAAAGAAATGAAATCTTGCCGTTTCCGACGATGTGGATGGAACTAGAGGGTATTATGCTTAGTGAAATAAGTCAATCGGAGAAAGACAATTATCATATGATCTCCCTGATATGAGGAAGTGGAGATGCAACATGGGGGGTTTGGGTGGTAGGAAAAGAATAAATGAAACAAGTTGGGATTGGAAGGGAGACAAACCATAATCTCACAAAACAAACTGAAGGTTGCTGGGGGAAGGGGAGTTGGGAGAGGGAGGTGGGGTTATGGACATTGGGGAGGGTATGTGCTATGGTGAGTGCTGTGAAGTGTGCAAACCTGGCGATTCATAGACCTGTACCCCTGGGGATAAAAATACATTATATGTTTATAAAAAATTTTTTTAATTAATAAAATAATTTAAAAAATATATATAAAGATACTAGTAGGGCTTGGAAAAAGCCATAGAAGACATTAGAGAATGTCTTCTCTAATGAACTATTAGAAATAAAGGAACTAAAATCCAGTCAAGTTAAAATAAAAAAGACTATTAATGAAATATAATAAAAAATGGAGGGTCTAACTGTTTGGATAAATGAGGCAGAAGAGAAAATTAGTGATATAGAAGATGAAATGATAGAGAATAAAGAAGCTGAGAACAAGAGAAATAAACATCTACTGGATCATGAGAGGAGACATTGAGAGATAAGTCATACCATAAAGCAAAACAATATTAGAATAATAGGCATCTCAGAAGAAGTGGAAAGGGGAGGGCAGAAGGTATATTGAAGCAAATTATAGTGAAAAACTTCCCTAAGCTGGGGAAGGAAACTTACATTCAAGTCCAGGAGACACAGACAACCTCCTTCAAAAAAAAAGGTCACCACCTCAACATATAATAGTGAAACCTATAAATATCAGAGGCAAAGAGAAAACCTTGCAAGTAGCTTGGGACAAGAGGTCCATAGACTACAAGGGTAGAAACACTAGACTGGCAACAGACTTATCCACAGAGACCTGGCAGGCCAGAAAGGACTGGCATGATATATTCAAGCTGCTAAATGAGAAAAAAATATGCAGCCAAGAATACTTTATCCAGCAAGGATGCAATTCAAAATAGAAGGAGAGAAAAAGAGTTTCCAAGACAAAATCACTAAAAGAATTTGTGAGTACTATATCATCCCTGCAAGAAATATTAAAGGGGATTCTGTAAGCAAAGAGAGAGCCCCGAAGTAACACAGATCAGAAAGGAGAAGAGACATTCAATAGGCACAGTGAATTTATAGGTAATACAATGGCACTAAATTCATATCTTTCAATAATCACTCTGAATATAAATGGGCTAAGTGTCCCAGTCAAAAGACACAGGGTATCAGATTGGATAAAAGAGCAAGGCCCAACAATATGCTGTCTGCAAGAGACTCACTTTAGGCTCAAAGATACTTCGAGATTTAAACTGAGGGTGCAGAAAACCATTTATCATGCTAATGGACATCAAAGGAAAGATGGGATGCCAATCTTTATATCATACAAAATAGATTTTAAACAAAAGTCTACAATAAGAGATGAGAAAGGGCACTATATCTCAATTAAAGGGTCTATCCAACAAGAAGATATAACAATTGTAAATATTTATGCCCCTAACATAAAGAAGCCAATTATACAAGACAATTAATAGCAACATTAAAGACACACATTGTTAATAATATAATAATATAGGGGACTTTAACACCCCACTCACTGCAATGGACTGATCATTTAAGCAGAAGATCAGATGGACCAGATAAACCTCACAAATATATTCAGAATCTTCCATCCTAAAGCAACAGAATGCAAATTCTTCTTAAGTACACATGAAACATTCTCCAGAATAGATTACATACTGGGTCACAAATCAGATCTCAACCAATACCAAAAGATTGGGATCATTCTTTGCATATTTTCAGACCACAATGCTTTGAAACTAGAACTCAGTCACAAGAAGAAATTTGGTAAGAAATTTCCATATTTGGAAAAAAACCAAATATGTAGGCTAAAGAATATCTTACTAAAGAATGATAGGGTCAACAGGGAAATTTAAGAAGAATTTTTTAAAAATCACTGAAACAAATGAAAGTGAAACAACTTTCAAAAATCTTTGGGATGCAGCAAAGGTGGTCCTAAGAGGAAAGTATATAGCAATACAAGTTTTTCCTCAAGAAACAAGAAAGTTCTCAAATACACAACCTAAACTTACACCTAAAGGAGCTGGAGAAAGAACAGCAAATAAAGCCTAGACCCAGCCAGGAGGAGAGAAATAATAAAGATTAGAGTAGAATTCAATGAAATAGGAACCAAAAGAACAGTATAACAGATCAACAAAACTAGGAGCTCATTCTTTGAAAGAATTAATAAGATTTATAATCTTCTAGCTAAACTTATCAAAAATAAAAGGGACAGGACCCAAATAAATAAAATCATGAATGAAAGAGGAGAGATTACACCCAACACTGAAGAACTACAAACAATTATAAGAACACATTATAAACAATTATATGCCAACAAATTAGGCAATTTGGAAGAAATGGGATGCATTCCTAGAGATGTATGAGCTACCAAAACTGAAACAGGAAGAAATAGAAAACCTGAACAGACCCATAACCCACAAGGAAATTGAAGGAGTCATCAAAACTCTCCCTAACAAACAAGAGCCCAGGGCCAGATGGTTTCCCAGAGGAATTCTACCAAATATTTAAAGAATCAATTCCTATTCTTCTGAAGTTGTTTCAAAAATAGAAATGGAAGAAAAACTTCCAAACTCTTTGTATGACACCAGCATTACCCTAACCCCCAAACCAGACAAAGTCCCCATCAAACGGAAAATTATGGACCAAAAACCCTGATGAACGTGGTTGCCAAAATAATCACCAAGCACTAGTGAATAGGACCCAAAAGTACATTAAAAGGATTATTCACCATGACCAAGTGGGATTTATTCCTGGGGTGCAGTTGTGATTCAACATCTACAAATCAATCAATGTGATACAATAAATTAATAAAAGAAAGGACAAGAACCATATGATCCTCTCAGTAGATGCAGAAGAAGCATTTGACAAAGTACAGTGTCCATTCTTGATTAAAACTCTTTAAAGTGTAGGGATAGAGGGTACATACCTCAATATCATAAAAGCCATCTACTAAAAGCCCACAGTGAATATCATTTTCAGTGCGGAAAAACTGAGATATTTTACTCTAAGGTCAGGAATATGGCAGGGGTGTCCACTATTACCACTGTTGTTCAACATAGTGTTAGAACTCAAAGCCTTAGCAATCAGACAATAAAAAGAGATAAAATTCATCTGTTTTGGCAAAGAAGTCAAACTCTTACTCTTCAGAGATGACATGATACTGTATGTGGAAAACCCAAAAGACTGCACTCCAAAACTGCTAGAACTCATACAGGAATTTGGCAAAGTTGCAGGATATAAAATCAATGCACAGAAATCAGTTGCATTTCTATACACTAACAACGAGACAGAAAAAAGAGAAATTAAGGAATTGATCTCATTTACAACTGCACACAAAAGCATAAGATACCCAGGTATAAACCTAACCAAAGAAGCAAAGGATCTGGGTCACCTGGGTGGCTCAATCATTAAGCATCTCCCTTCGGCTCAGGTGATGATCCCAGGTTTCTGGGATTGAGCTCTACATTGGGCTCCCTGGTTCATGGGAAGCCTGCTTCTCCTTCTCCCACACCCCCTGCTTATGTTCCTGCTTTCACCGTCTTTCTCTGTGTCAAATAAATAAAATCTTAAAAAAAAAAAAGCAAAAGATCTGTACTCAGAAAACTACTGAACATTCATGGAAGAAATTTAGGAAGACACAAAGAAATGGAAAAATGTTCCATGTTCATGGATTAAAAGAACAAATATTGTCAAAATGTCTAGGCTACCCAAAGCAATCTACCAATTCAACACAATCCCTCTCAAAATACCAATAGCATTCTTCGTAGATCTTGAACAAACAATTCCAAAATTTGTATGGAACCAGAAAACACCATGAAGAGCCAAAGGAATATTGAAAAAGAAAACCAAAGCTGGTGGCATCACAATACCAGACTTAAAGCTCTATTACAAAGTTGTAATCATCAAGATAGTATAGTACTGGCACAAAACAGACACACAGATCAATGGAACAGAATAGGGAACCCAGAAATTTACCCTCAACCCTATGGTCAACTAATCTTCAACAAAGTAGGAAAGAATAACATACAGGAAAAAAGACAGTCTCTTCAACAAATGGTGTTGCAAAAAGAGGACAGCAACATGTAGAAGAAAGAAACTGGACCATTTTCTTATACCATACAAAAATAGGCTCAAAATGGATTAAAGACCTAAATGTGAGACAAGAATCTTCAAAATCCTAGAGGAGAACACAGGTATCAACCTCTGTTGATGTGACCTCAGCCACAGCAACTTCTTGCTAGCTACATCTCCAAAGGCAAGTAAACAAAAGCAAAAAAGGAACTATTGGGACTTCATCAAGATAAATCCTTTTGCATAGCAAAGGAAACAGTCAAAAAAACAAAAACAAAACACAACTGACAGATGGGAGAAGATATTTACACATGTCTTATCAGATAAAGGGTTGTACCCAAAATCTATAAAGAATTTATCAAACTCAACACCCAAAGAACAAATAATCTAATCAAGAAATGGGAAGAAAACATGAACAGACATTTCCACAGAGGACATACAGAAGACCAACAGACACATGAAAAAAAAAATGCTCAACATCACTCATCATCAGGGAAATACAAATCAAAACCACAATGAGATATCACCTCACACTGGTCAGAATGGCTAAAATAAACCACTTGGGAAATGACAAATGTTGGCAAGGATGTGGAAAAGGGGGAACCTTCTTATACTGTTGGTAGGAATTCAAGCTGGTGCAGCCACTCTGGAAAATAGTATGGAGGTTCCCCAAAAAGTTGAAAATAGAGCTATCCTATGACCCAGAAACTGCACTCCCATGGATTTACCTCAACGATACAAATGTAGTGATCTGAAGGGGCACCTGCACCTCAATGTTTAAAGCAGAATGTTCACAATAACCAAATTATGGAAAGAGCCCAGATGTCCATTGACAGATAAATAAAGAAGATGTGTATTTGTACACACACACACACACACACATACACACAATGGAATACTATCCAGCCATCAAAAAAAAAATGAAATTTTGTTATTTACAATGATGTGGATGTGGATGGATACCATCATAATAATAGAAGGTATTATGCTAAGCAAAATAAGTCAATCAAAGACAATTATCACACAATCTTACTGATATGTAAAATTTAAGAAACAAAACAAAGAATCATAGGGGGAGAGAGGAAAAAATAAATCAAGATGAAATCAGAGAGGTAGACAAACCATAAAAGATTCTTAATCATAAAAACCAAATTGAGGGTTGCTGGAGGGGAAGGGGATGGGGCAATGGGGTTATTGTATGATGGACATTAGGGAGGGTACATGATGTAATGAGCACTGGGTATTATATAAGACTGATGAATCACTGATCTCTATCTCTGAAACTCTGAAATAATACATTAAATGTTAATTGAATTTAAATAAATAATATATATTAAAAAATACCACTGAACTGTATACTTTTATGTTTTTAAGTTGCTAATTTTATATTATGTGAATTTTATTTGAATAGAAATGTGAGATTGTCAGATTCAATTAAAAAACACAAAAAATGGTAAAAATAAATTGTTTTTTCAAATACTTATTTCCTTCAATTACATGTAATCCTTATTTAGTGTCTGACACAGCTGTAGAGACAAATATAAATTATTTTGATGAATAAAGAGATTAAATTTTAGAAGGAAGCATAGTCTAAAATGAATCAGGGGATTAGATATCATACAGAAGAATATCCTGTACCACAGTTTTCTTTCCCGATTTCTTCTGGGGAGAATCACCATCCTATATAAGGATATGCCCAGGGGCTTTGGGAATGATAATTATTGATATCCTACTTATAAGAAACAGATTAATTTATACCTAGAAGTCTTTTAATTGATGCAAAATATATTAACTTAATTTTTCATTCTTAACTTGAAGGAAACCTGGGAGAGGAAAAATGTGAATAAAATTGATACCATAGCACACTTAATTAAAATGTGCTCCCTTTGAAATTCATCATATTTGGAATCAAAGGTTTGAATAAAGGCATATGAAGAAAGCATGAGAATAGCATGTACCTGACAGGTTATAAATGTAGGGTAGCACAAGGAAGGTACGGACTTGTATTTTTCAATTTTGCTTAAGCTTCCCCTAACCTCTTGATTCTTAAATTTGAGATTTTGTAGATCATTGAAGGCATTTCTGTCTTCAAATTTCTAACTTTAAATTTTGTCAGATTAGGATGTTAAGAACATTCAGTCAATCATTTAAGCAATTGGATTAAGTAAATACTTGATAGATATAACCATGGTTATATATAAATATATAGATAATAATAACTATAGATAATAATAGATAAACCATCATTTCATTAAAAAGATTTTTAACCATTGCCACATTGATGTGTGTTATATGCATGTATATGTGTATATAAATATACATATATATATATATATATATATATACACACACTCGAAGTTAGTCTTTAAAATTTACCTCCTCACTGAAACAGAGTGAAGAGCATGAACCTATGTTGCATTGAGTAGTCAAAAATTTAAGTCAAATTGCTCCAATGTTTTAAAGTCTACAGGTGAAAAACATCTTAGATAAGTTTGGGATAATGAAAACCTTATATCATATTGTAAGTCTTTATTATACAGGAATGAATAACAATGAGGTAGGGTAAGTGCAGGTAGATACAGACTCAGAACTATTGCCATTTTGAATACCAGCCAAAACAATTTTTCTTACAGATGTTTCTGTATGAATTTTCTCTAAGCACTTTGTAATTTTAAGGAATACTTTAATACACGTCCTTTTTTTTTTTTTTAATTTTTTATTTTTATAAACATATATTTTTATCCCCAGGGGTACAGGTCTGTGAATCACCAGGTTTACACACTTCACAGCACTCACCAAATCACATACCCTCCCCAATGTCCATAATCCCACCCCCTTCTCCGTCCTTTTTATACTCATCTCTGAAGAGCTCATTTATCCATATATATTAGCAGATTTCTCTGATGCTTTTCTTTGGTTTCACGCCATATGATTTAATAAATAAAATAAAAATAAAATCACCTAATAATGAGTTCCATGTCATACATCTATAACTAAACTCTCTTTTATGAATAACAAATGGACTGTTCTTGTAGCAAATCTTGAACATAAGGGATATTGTTATGATAGGTTTCCTGCGGTCTGTACTCCATACATATCATTTTTAAGGGATTCAAATTACTTTAAATAATAGAGGTATTGGCTGTTCATAAAGAAATCAAACACACTTAGCTGCTATTTTCAAGTTTATTTTATTATCTTACAGCTCATATTTCTTTTTATCCAGAGTAACTCATGCCAAAGATTTCAAAAGCGCTTTTGGCAGATATGTAAATACTTTGGGGAGCAAATATCCAATTAATAAATTTTGGCAGATCGTCTTTGGATAAGCTTGAGAAAAGAAGAATATTTTAATATCCTTGACCAGTTCATTACTACTGACATAGTTCTGCCCACACACGGCAAACCCTCCAGGTTTTATTTCAGGGGAATGTGACTCGGGAAATCAGTCCACTACCAAAGCCTAATTGTTCAAATAACATGAAAGTGGTTTTCTTTCTTTCAACCATTCTACTTCTTTCTCAAAATAAATTAAATGAACTTTTTGTTCATTTACTTTCCTCTGTCTGAGCACTGTTTTTATTTTTAGTTACATATTAGAGTAAAAGATGAAAAATTACTTGTTGCTGTGGTCTCACATCAGAGGGGCAGCCGAGGACAGAAACCTGACCATTTGTTCTCAGAGCAGTTTCTCTTCACAACCCTGCTCCTTGGTTTCATAAATCTCTTCAAAGCACAGACTGTTAGCTGACCATGAGGTACTTAGGAAAAAAGCAATGGCTAATATTTTTTAAGCAGAAACAAGGTGACCCTGTCCAATTGTTTTCTATCGTGGGGGAAATGATGAGACCTGGAACAATTTCTGAAATGGAAAAACTAAGACTTAACTTTTTCAATGAAAGGATTTAATGCCAAGTCTTAATTTACAAAGTAAGCTTCCATTATTGAAAATAGCTTTTAAAATCCTGTCTCTATTTTGAAAGGCATACAGAATTTCTTTCATAGATGTCCACTTTATGGGAAAGCATCCATCATAGCTTCAGTTTGCTTTTTTATTTTTTTCATTTCTGCTGCATGAATAACTTCTGGAGACTATGTACAGATGTCACTTTCCAATATTATTACAAATAATTACTCTGAGTATTCCTGGCTACCTTCAAGAGGAAGAGCGCGTGGGACACTATAACAGAGAGTGATGAGACTCTACAGAAGCCTCAATGTGCTTGTGTCTTCAGCAGACCATCAAATCAGAGCAGCCTTCTGGTCATCTGACTATTTCACTAAGACTACAGAAGCCCCTCCTCATTAAACCTTGATCCTTTAAACCATAATGACTGTGGGGTGGGGGACAGCACATGGGCAAAACTCTTCTCTCTAGAATCCACTGTGTTAATGGAAGTTTGACTTGTTTCTTCCTAATTAACAACCACAGCTAAAACACCCCTTGTTTATTTTAGGTTCTAATGCTTTGTGCATTGTAAGATGTTTCCTGAATCTGTGGAAATGTAGATATACACAACATATGCACCCATGCACATATACACACATACAAACTCTATCACACACAGTGTGTTTTTAAAGCACATTTTTGTTTGTATATGTTTGTATACATAGCCACACACATTTTATCAGTCAAATAATTTCATATGTTCTTGCTTCTGAGGTTGTAATCATTACTGAGTAAGGATTTTATTTCATTATTCTTTGAGTAAACAAATATTGAGGTCCTACTTTGTATCAGCCTCTTTTTAAAGGAGCTTTATTGATGTTTCACTCACATTCCTTAAAATTCACATATTTTAAGTGTAAAACTAAATTATTTCTAATGAATTTACAGAGCTGTGCAAAAATCATCACAGTCCAGTTTTTTAATGTGTTCATCCCCTCAAACATCTCTTCTGCCCATCTGTAGTCCACCGCTAGCCCTAGACAACTTCTATTCAATTCAGTGTCTCTCTTTGAACATTTTATCTAAATGGATTGTACATATGGGATTTTTTACACTTGGCTTCTTTAACTTAGCATAGTTATTCTAGGTTGATCCATGTGATAATATGTATCAGGAATGCACTCCTTTCTATTGCTAAATCGTATTCCACTTTCTGGATCTAGCATATTTTGTTTATATATTTATTAGTTGATTGACATGTGGGTTGGTTCCAGTCTGGGGATCATATGAATAATGATGCTATGAACATTAATATACATGTCTTTATGTGGACATATGTTTTTGTTTCACTTACATATATATCTAGGAATGAAATTGCTAGGTCATATGGTAAATTTAACTCTTTAAGAAACTGTCGAACAATTTTCCAAAATCATTACAACATTTTACATTCCCACCAGAAGTGTATGAGAATTCCAATTTTACTACATCCCCCCAATGCTTGCTTTTTATGTCTTCATGATTATCGTTATCCTACTTAATGTGAAGTGGTACTTCATGATTTTGAAATGCATTTCCCTAATGTCAAACATCTGTTCCTGTGCTTACTGTCCATTCATTTATCTTCTTTATTTAAATGTCTATTCAAATCTAAGCCACTGTTTTGCATCAAGCGATGTAATACAGAACAAAATAAATGTCCCATCCTCACAAAGCTCACATTCTAATAGTAGAGAACAGGCAACAAAAGCATATTGCTATGTCAAACAGTATGGTGTTATGTGATATGCAGAAAGGGAAAGCAATGTAATGTGCATAGAGCATACCAGATTGGGTGTGTGATAATTTATATAAGATTTATATGGACATTCTCAATGATAAGCAAATTACAGGAGGGTCCTGAAAAGTGCGGAATGGATCCACATGTATTTATGGTGGATAGATGCATTTGGTTTTGCATTTGCATTATAAGAGGTAGTATCATGAGCAACTATTTAATTTAGAGGAGCAATACACTTTTAATCCTTCTGCCAAGCATACTGTTATTTAAAGTATAGCTTGAGGCTCAAGCTGGCTCAGTCAGTACAGCATGCAACTCTTGATCTTGTGAGTTCAAGCCCCTGTTAGGTACAAAGATTACTTTACAAAAAAAAGAAAAAAAAAAGTATAGCTGGAGCTGTTGATAGAAATATTACCATTATTATGAGTTTGGATTTTTAGTGCTTTTTATAAACATTTCAAAAAACTGCATATAGCAAATTATTACAGTATTTATGTAATATACATTATATTGTTAAAGAACTGACTGAATTTCCCCAAGTTACTGCCACTGTGTATACATTGCTTTTTATTCTGTGTCATGGAAATATGATAGTTTACATTCTATTAGATAGGAATCCATTTCTTCTGCTATCAGCAAGTGATCTCTTCTCACTAAAACAGCTACAAACCCTTCACATATCACTCGCCACAGTGTCATAATGCGAGATATCATCAATAACACAGGAAGAACACAAACACAGAGGTTCTGTTTAGATAATATTAGAAGACCACACAGATTTTTTGTTGTTTTTTAAAAACATATCAGGTTTATTAAAAATATATCAATTTTCAGGACATACTAAGGAACACATACTGTTCTATGATAAGAGCTCAAAACTAGAATTATACTTAGAATAAATACATAAACCAAAAAATTCACATAAGGTTAATAAGAAAACACTAGACACTCCTCCAGCACCACAGAAGCACCAAGGATCCTACAGAGGAAACTAAACTCTGGACCAGAAATAGATCCACCCCTTTATCCCCATTAACCTAGTAAGGGTTACCTGCAGTCCTGGCAGTCTGGCATTTAATCTATGACTTCCAATCATCTCTCTTCTACTTGCTAACTAAGATTTTTAGGTTTGGGTTTTGTTTTGCTTTGTTTTGTTTTGTGGTGTTTTTTATTTATTGTATTATTTTTGTTTTGAGAGAGGGCATGAGCATAAAGAAGAAAGTGCATTCCATGACATGATGACTGTGTGATCACTTGACTTCTGGACAGATGCTGGCTTCTGCCTCTAGTGTCAGGAGGCAACTTCCAGCAGGGGCCAACTCTCTGGTTCTCGTTTTCTCTTCCCTTAGGGCTCTCCAGATGGTATCTGTGACTGGGAATGCTGCATGCAACTCTGCTGCTCATTTTGGCCATTACTGTCTACAACAAAAGGATCTGGTTAAAATTAGCCCTACACACACAGCCACTCCCCATGCAAAAGTAATTTTGGAGTTACTGTCACCAAAAGCCTTATCCAGACTGAGCATCAAATTTCAAGTTTAAGAAGGAAGTGAAGAGAGAGGGAGGATGTTCTATAGGGTGCTTAATTTTTAATTAGTAAGGTTAGGAAAGCCCTGAAGTGGACTAAGGTGGCGGTAATATATATTACATACCAGAAAAAGAAAAAGTTGGACAAAAATTCTGAAACCCAGGGGTGTTATACTGAGTGTATAACATTGAAAAATCTGGGCATGGTCCCTGGCCTAATAAAGCTTATAAGCCAGTATGTAAGACAGACAATAAGGAATCCAAGAAAAGAAACTATAGGAATGCTAGCTCTGTTCCTTCCTCTGAAGGTAACAACTGGGTAATATAAAAAGTAATAGCCAAAACCAGGTAGATTAGACTGTTGAGTCAGGGAGATTCCGAGTCATGGACTGCACAACAATAGGGCTTAATGAGTGAAGAGCCAGAGTGATTATTCAATGGAGAAGGTACAAAGGTCCTCAGGAATAAAAGCATTTGAATTGCGCCAAAAGTGAAAAAACTCAGCAGACTGATGCAGGGAAAGCATGGATAGAGAGTAGCTACAAATGAACACTGAGGATTAACTAACAGCTGGTCATGCACAAATGATTAGCTAATGGGAAGGATTTGGGATTTTAAATTCAATCAAAGGGACTCCTTGGTGGCTCATCCATTAAGTGACTGCCTTCAGCTCAGGTCATGATCCCAGTATCCTGGGATTGAGTCCCGCAATGGATTTCTTGCTCAGTGGGGAGCCTGCTTCTGTCTCTGCCTTCTCTGCCTGCCACTCTGCCTGCTTGTGCTCTCTCTCTCTCTCTCTCTCTGACAAATAAAATCTTTAAAAAAAATTAAAAATTACAAAAAATCAATCAGAAATAGTTGAATACTTTTAAACTAGGGATAATATGACCTTCTTTGCCTTTAACCAAGATCATTCTAGTTCCTGGGTGAAGAGTTCATTAGACAGAGGCAAGGACAGTCAGGATAAGGCCATTTGGAGGCTAAAACAATAGCTCAGAGAAGAGATAACAATAATGTGGACTAGGGGAAAAGCAGTGAAAATGGAGACCCATGGACAGATTTGATATATGTGTTGAAATGGGACTCAACATGAACTGTAGGGTAGAAGAAAGACAATGGGAAGTGAAATTGCCAGGTTTTTGGTTCAAAACATTCATGCCAATTGGGAAGTCTAGAAGAATCCTGGCTTGAAAGGGAAGGTCAAGAGTGCCATTTGGGGCATATAAATTTTGAAATGTCTATTAGTCATCAAAATTGATAATGTCATATTACTATTCAGATATAAGAATGGAGGTCAGAAGAAAAATCAGAAAGAAATATAATTGGAAAGTTTTCAGAAGTAGATTGTATTTTTAAGACACAGGAACTGATATGCTGGTTTTGAATAGGGTGTGTAATGAGTAAAGACCTGAACATATCCAAAGACATTAAGATGGAAAACAAGGGAAAAATGGAAGAGAAAATAAAAAAAAAAAAAATGGTGGGGAGTGGAAGGTTGGGTGAGCCTGGTGGTGGGTATTATGGAGGGCACGTATTGCAGGGGGCACTGGGTATGGTGCATAAACAGTGAATTCTGGAACACTGAAAAGAAATTAAAAAATAAATAAAAATTTGTGTGTGTGTGTATATATATATATATATAGAGAGAGAGAGAGAGAAAGAGAAAGAGAGAGAGAAGAAAAGCCAAGAAAAATGGTGTCATATGAGGCAATAAAATGGAGAGTTTTCCCAAAGAAGACAGAAAACTTTTCAAATACTTGTGAAAGCTTAGAATACACACAGAGAATTAAAAATTCTACCTTGGATTTAGCAATGTTGGGTTTCCCCAGTGTTTTAACAAGAACACTTAGAGTAGACTGAAGTGATCAAAGGCTAAATGAAGTGGGAAGTAAGGAAACAGATGCAAGTAACTTAAGCGGAGAACTTTATGAGTTAAATGTGGTGGTAACTGGAAAGATATGATTGGACAGGTTTCTGAAAAATGAGAGGTAGTGAGTCATTTTAAAATGCTGGTGGAAATGACCCAATAGAAAACATGCAGATGACAATCTAGAAGGGAAAAAAAAAATGTTTTGGTTAGAGGAATTTGGTCTGGCATTTAATTGGGCCAGGCTAAACCTAGAAATGTTTCCACTCAGACTGAATCTCCAGGTTGGGTCAAGAAAAATGGTGGGACTGACAAAGTATGAACAATATCAGTGCATGATTTTACCAATGTCACATAATGGAACTGCTTCAAAGTTCATTATTTTATTTAGTCCTATCTGACCACTAGAAAATTTTAAAATCTTTAAAACATGAAAAGATGATTGTGAATTTTCTTGTGCAGAGACACCAGGTATGAACAATAATTGGGAAACGCTGCCTGGCTTTGTAGAAGTCTTAAAGGGAAAGAATATCTGAAGGGGTAAGATTGGAAATGACAAAGGAAAAGAATACAGGTCAAAAAGAAGGATGTTAGAGAAGAACACAAAAGAGCTGGGCATTCAATCTGCCCGGGGCAGGATCCCTGTATCAAGAGTGAGCCTGCTTTCACCATACAACCTGGCAGTCTTTCTATCTTTATCCTGGGTTTCTACAAGGTCTGTAATTCTCTGTTCCCATATACTAAAAAAAAAAAGTGTATAAAACTAAAATGTGAATTCAATATTTGCTCCCATTATGACAAAGGCTTCACCAAACTTTGAGATGTTAGAAGTATAGGTTATGGTGTTTTTAGAGATTTTGTGGTTGTAGACACTTAGGAAAATTAAAGGGAATTCTGTGTTTTCAGAAATTGTTAAATTTGGAGCAATATCTTTTGAGAAACAAATTTGTTATAACAATATGTTCAAAGATATAAAGATGGACCTCTTTTTAAAATAATAATTAAACTATAATCAGTAATGGATGGTCTTGAATCACCTGCTGACTCAAATGATGGACTGAGGTCTTGAGAATGGAAACTTCACAGAATGCTGTTTCCCACGAGGTTTCCAGTAGGCTTGGGTTTGTGCCTGACTTGGAATTCCAGTACAAAAGCCTTTACTGTGGTGGCTCCGCTCTGTCTTCTTTGGATGCAGCCAATACCAGGAAATGGACTGAGATGAAGAAATACAGTGTATTTTTTTTGTTTTGGTTTGGTTTTGGTTTGTCTCCCCACTGAAAAACTAGCATTAAAAAAAAAAAAAAAGAGAGAGAGAAAAGAATAAAAAGGGAGGAGACTACTCTGTTTCAGAAGAGAGTTTAAAAAGGTTAAGTGAGTTTGTGTACTCAAAACAGTTCTATGATACCGAATTTTTAAATTAAAAAAGAAATAAAATATTGTTTGCCCAGTAGCAGACTCATGAACCCATCAGAATTTGTGGTTGCCAAAACTCTGCAGCCTTGCACTAGATTCAGCTATGGGGAATTTTTGACTTTTAGATTGCTATTTGTAATGTGTAGATATAGATAATATGGAAGTGTTAATGGAGTTTCCCATGGGACATAACTTAGGATAATGAGATGGAGGAATACAATTCTTCTCAGCATCAAAGAATTTAGAAACATCTTCCATACACTACAATGTATAATTCTCCTTATTCAAAATGAGGAGAAAATTGAGTTTACTTTCTGTGGTCTGAAGCCCTCCCACTTTGTTCTGGGACCCCATAAGGAGGAAACTTATAGTCGAAAAGTGTCTGTGGCACTCTTTGGACACCCAAGGAGAATAAGTCTGCTTCGAAAGTGATATTAAAATTTCAGTTACAAAGCCATTTTGCAAATAAGTTTTGAGTTTATGTCCCCAGGCAACTTTAAAGAGGTCACAATGTTGCTTTAGGTGTTGGGTTTTGGATAAGAGGTAAAATTTGAGGTCCCTTTTGCTTTTGCTTTTTCAAGAAAAATAAGGTCAGCTCCTGGTTTTCTAACCACAATCAGTTTCATATTAAATTCCTTCCTGATCTTTCACCTTCTTACTGAGAAGTGCTCTGAAATGGTCTGAATCATATTCCATATTGGAAAAAGTTGCACATTTTGAATATTAATTCCTCTACAGTTTCAACATTGGTATTAATCTAGGCCTTTGCAATCTACACATTTTCCAATCTACACATTAGCAATCTACACGTTTTATAGTCTACACAGTTCCCAATCGATATGCCATACTAATATTTTGTTCTGTTATTGACATATTAATATTGTATCAATGATTTTTATTTCAGCTTATTTTTTCTGCACTTTTAAATTTCCTAGTTTATTGAATAAAATTGTATTTTAGCTAAGTGAATATTTGTGTACACACACACACACACACACATGCATTCACACAAAACTGAAATCTTGTTAAGAAAACATTCCTTACAAAATTTTGTCTCGACTTACCAAGATAAATTGCTTAATATAAGTTCAGTTGGAAAGTACTTTAAGAAAACATAAGCAAATCGGGGCGCCTGGGTGGCTCAGTGGGTTAAGCCGCTGCCTTCGGCTCAGGTCATGATCTCAGAGTCCTGGGATCGAGTCCCGCATCGGGCTCTCTGCTCAGCGGAGAGCCTGCTTCCCTCTCTCTCTCTGCCTGCCTCTCCATCTACTTGTGATTTCTCTCTGTCAAATAAATAAATAAAATCTTTAAAAAAAAAAAAAGAAAGAAAAAAGAAAACATAAGCAAAAACATAAGTAGTTATATAAGCAAATCATCTAATCATTTCGCTTTCATTATTTGCATATGAAGATCCTATTCTCATCTAGCAAAGCTTTTTTCAAAGCAAAACAAATCTAATTTTTTTTAAAAGATTTATTTGTTTATTTTAGTGGGGAGAGGAAGAGAAAGAGGGAAAGAAAGAATCTTGAGCAGACTCCCAGCTGAGTAGTGGAGCCCGAGACAGCTTTCAATCTCAGGACCCTGAAATCATGACCCTAAGATCATGACCTGAGCCAAAATCAAAAGTTAGATGCTTAACCAACTGAGCCACCCAGAGGCCCCAGTAAGTCGAAAATTTTAAATGTGTGATACATGTATCAAAACAATATAGGGGTTTTCTTACAGAAAATGAGAGGGAAGGAGATTGCTGTGTGATCAGTAATCTGTGTGTGTGTTCCCGCTTCACCCCTATGTAGCAAGTCACTTACGTCTTCTGAGCAAAAAAATAATTTTAATCAGAAAATGGAGAACTTTGGACAAGATCATAGCACAGATCTTTTTGAAGACTGAACATTACCTTGCTCTTAGCAATAACAAATATTGATTTCTTTGTTGTTGTCTCATTTAGTTTTTTTTTCTTCCTCTTGCATCATAAGTGTGTTTATCTAATTTTGCTTTCATGAATTTCTGACAAACTTATATTGTTTGTGAACATGTATTTTAATTTACATCAGTGGCAGTATAATAGTTCTCTCACCTTCATTTCTCCACTCAGTGCTCTGTCAGATTCAGCCATGTATACATCTGATGTTCTGCTGAGAACTACTGTATACATAGTATTTTGTGATTTGACTTTGGTACATTATATGTACTCATTTTCCCAGTTATGAACCCTTGATGTTCCCCCAAACTCTTCACCCTCACAAGCATTTCTGCATAGGGTTGCAGAGCACTTTATAAACATGTGTGAAAATGTCTCATAGATAAATACCTAGGAGTGGACTATCTGGGTTAGGCAGAGTATATCAATAATTTGACATATTAATGCTATGGCTTTCTCCAAAATTACTCAAGCCAGAATATACTGTAATTGGCTGTATATGAGTTTCTATTACCTGCATCTCCACCAATATTGGTATTAGCCAACTTTTTAAATTTTGGACAACAAAACGGTATAAAGTGAAAGACTTTATTTAAATTTCCATTCCTCTCATTACCAATAAGTTTGAACACCATTTCATACCAAGCACCATTTGATCATATTGCCTTTCAAAATTATGGCTGAATCATTTGGAGTTCACCATACATATGGTGATATATTAATTAAAAAATATCTCCAGTAATTTTAATTTGAAATTGCTTATTATGATTAGTTTAAATACATGACTAAACTATTTCAACAATACTAGTTGAGAGGATATTCTTTTTCTTGTCCTTTATAATAGTTTTATAGTGAAAAATACTTTTGCTACAAACCCATCTTTCTCTAGAGATGCCAGGTACTTGCTCTCATACGAATCATGCAGTAGAGGAGAAAGGCCCTAATCTATGTTGGGAACAGTGACTTTAAACAGCCCAGAGGCGATGAGACATGGACAGAGAGCCTTTGTATCCCTTAGGCACTGAATTACACATCTTTGCTACCATTATCTAACAGACAACACTACTGGTCAAGGGTCTACTTCAAACCCTCAGGAGAAACAACAGCACATTCTAATAGAGAAGAAAATACTTACATATGGCTTATCATATTGCCTATTTTTACCAACTATCCCCAATAGTGTCTGATTTTCTGTTATTATTATGTAACACTGGAATGGAAGGCTGAGAATAATTACTGATTTCTATGCATAAGAGACAGGTGAAAATTGCCCCAGGGCAATGCAGGAGAGTTGTCCAGGAACTTAACTTAGAAAGCTTTCTTTCTACTCCATCTCCTTACTATCTTCCTGCTACCCTCAATCCCTCTCTGCTCCAGTTTGTTTTAGCTATTGCCTCTGAAAAATACCAGCTTAAGATTGTCTTTATTCTGCCCAGGTGCTTCTCAACATCGTGAATTATACCTGAAACTTACAATGTGTTCTGACTTCTACAGACCATACTATTTCTTATATATTAACCCATTTTATGTTTACAGCACTCTGTGTGGTAGTTCCACAGATAGTATTATTCCTAGCTTTCCATATGAAGACACAGAAGCTTGAAAATGTACACAGGGTTATATAGAGACATAAAAACTAGACCTTTTGACTTTGCTATTGTTTAGCTATTATTATTGTTAATGATCTTACTGCTTATTATTTTTCTAGATATTAACTGTTTTATAGTTAAAATGTTATAGTAGTACACATAAGAATTCACTGAACCTGTTAACCTAGAAACTCTTTTGAATACACTTATTCTAATAGCTAGGAAGAAAAAAAGATACACTGAAGAATTGCCAGATATGCATAAGTAGGTGAGAGAGTAGAGGATGAAGAAGACAGTAATAGAGACTGATGTTTCACACAACATTTGTCATATTCACATATTCATCTACTAACTCACTCTTATACCCAGCAATTACAGCCTGACCATAAATTTGAAATCAAAGGTGATCTTTTGCAGGGAATAATGTATATATTCCCATACATATATGTATTCCAGTGGATAACTACCTATTTTTTTAGTGTGATACAATTGCAGTAGAAATTTGACTATGAAACCATAGCTCCAAGATTTTCCTAAGATAGTACATAATCTTTTCAGGCTGTGTGTATGTATTTCCATATATTTCTTGTTTCACTATATGCCAGTTCAAGCCGTGTTAGAATTCTGTCTTAAAAATCACAGTCTTTAAAATTTTTGTTTCATATTTTTAATGTGCAAATTCAGCAGGCAGAAATATTTTTGATATTATTGCAAAGAAAGAACAATCTGTGTATATTTTGTGTAAGTTTTCATTAAGTTCTACATATTTTCTCTCTCGCAATCTCTTTCCTTCCTTCCTTCTTTTTCTTTCTTTTTTTATCTTTTGTTCTCTATCTACTTGCATATCTATTGATCTGCCTATCTACTGCTTATATATTTCATAAATAAGTAAAGGATTTTTAGCATCTATGATTAAAATCTATGCTTGTATTTAGTCCAAACCAAATGTGTTTGAGTGTGAGAAAAAAATATCACTGTTCTTTTGGCATTGTTTTGATTACAGAAATTAATTGCTAAGACAAAGCTAGATTTCCATGCTTAATTCTTAAAACAAATTTATTAAAGTACCAGAATTTAAGAAGGAAAAACATGTATGTTTAAGACAATTCATAACTTGTCCTAACTTTGACAAAGAAAATCCTTTTAGTCTGGAAATTCCCCTGCTTGGTCTCAATCAAGAGTATTAACAAAAGTCAAGACATTTGGATTTCTGCTGTCTTTATATTACCAATGCACAAACATGGGAAACACAGTATTTAAGAAGTTTTCATTGTTCTCAGCTTCCTCAACTGTTATGTTTTAATATACATTTGAACACTGGTTGGTGGAAATGCCACGGTAAGTCTTTACTAATACTCTGTGTGGCTTTTCAGATACTAACAATATTGCACTGACTTGAGAAGAATTTGCTAATAGAGCTGGTTATCTAACAAGTTCTACAGATTTGACTGAGACAAAATTATACCCTGATGTGCTTATAAGATTCTAATGGTAGGTCTGTCTTCTGAAGCATATTTAAGTATATTTTCCTAAACTTTTAGCTATATGATTACAACAATAAAAATATGGCCCCACACATTTTAATTAAACCTTCTAAAAGTTTACTGATTTTCTTCCATATATTTGCTCAGCTAATATAAAATAAGACTAAAACTATATTTCACGAATTCTGTCTCGATTTGATTCTTGATTTCGGTTAGCGTGATTCTCAATTTGATTAGTTTAAAACATGTGTGATCACTTTAGAACTAATTCTATGAGAATTTGACTGTCATTAGCTGTTGCTTGGGTAACCATCTATCTTACACTATAATCCTGTACAGCAGGCATCCTCTTAGAAAGTTAAAGGAAGCCAGGAGACCCTGATAAGAGTGATTATCACTCTTCTGCCTAGCCTCAGTTACTCTTCAGGGCAATTTAAACCTAGACAAGTCAGGTATATAAAAATTTCCAACACTAATGTGTTATGAATCTATGAATATGTTTAATTTTTTTGTATCTTACATATCTAGAAGTTTCCCAGACATAATATTCATGAATAAGTGGCTCTAAAAAGTAGCACTGTTTAAGCACTTAATGTAAACTAGTATTTTTTTTTTTCAGTCAGTCAGGAAAACTTAACTCTTTAAACTCAAATGTTCTAAATTGGAAGAAATACTAACTCAAGCAAATGACAATAGTTTAGACTATCACAGAAAAATGTTGAAATAATTTTACATTTAATTTTACAGAGAAGGATATAGATAATTATGCTTCATTAGAATGACATTGGAAATCAAAATCTTATATTCTATGAATATAGGAATAATCCATTTAATTAAAAATTAACGAATGGTGAGTAAATTATTACTCATCTGAAGTGTGTATTTTTTGTAACTTTTAAAATGGGATTTTTTTTTCTTTCAGAAACTTTGATTTAAAGAAGTAAAATAATTTGGGAGCATCACAATATTAAAACACATAAAAGTTCTGTTGGTTAAATCTGAATCAAACCTTTATTTCAGAAATAAAACTATCCTAAGGACTCTAAAAAGACCAAGTATACACCTTTTGGATTATGGCTTCCTTAAAGTCTAATTATTTTTCCTATTTAAAAGGAAAATATATCAAATTTATGTAGCCCTCTGTCATTATCAGTGATAGCATGCGAGGTGCTCATAGTTTATCACTATCATGACAATTCAAAGATCTATATGAAAACATATATAGTGAAGAAATATGAAGCAGGCTCGAATTTTGAATCCTAATTTTTTATTTTTATATATGTAAGTTCATATATTTGTGGGTGTTAATGTGTATTTCACTATTGTGTCAAGAAATATACTCCTGACTATTTTAAGGTCCTAAGGAAGTTATTTGTAAGTATAGACAATGATTTGGAGTCATAGCATAGCAAATAATTTTTATAATTATTTCAAATCTTCTGATATATTCTTTTTTTAGTTTAATATCTGAATAAAGAAAATAGAGTTAAAGGATTTGGGAAGCACAATAAAACATGTTTGTTTGTTTACTTGGTATTTTCATCATTTTGAAATCTTTGACAAATTCAAAGAATAGTACTTTAAAAAAAATCCCATTCAAAGCATTAGTGTGTGTGTGTTTGTGTGTGTGTGTGTTTGTGTGTAGTTGTATAAATGTATCTAGAGCAAATAAAAAAGTTCTGGGCATGACAAAATCGCTCAAAAAAATGTGCAGTCTTGGAATTTAAGACTGAAACAAAAGAACAGCTTCTTTTAGTAGTGACAGGAAACTTGAGAATATTTGGTAACAGCAACCTTTGGAAAAGCTCATAGGAACACCTTACTCAATCAGATTTGGATCCAAAGGTCTCTACAGTTCAAGTTTGGGTTGGAATAGATTCCCCACAGATGAAGAAACATAAAAGTAATCCTTCACTGATTTTCACTCACTAGGCAACCACTTCCTGAATCTGAATGCAATATTCTTTGCTATACCTCATTCTTTCCATGTTACTTTTGTGCATGTTATGTACCAATCCTGTTATAATACTACTACATATTTGAAGGAGCCAAAGAATAAACAAGCATTGATAGTTTTCTCAAAATATGAGTGCCAAGAATTACCACTCCTGAGCAGGTAAGATATGGAATATCAGAATAAAAATTTAGTGATATATTTAATTTAATTGTACACATTTTAAACTTCCAAAATCTGGCCATGGTGATAGGAATACAAAGTGGAAATCATAGTTCTTTTTTCCCTAAAATGTTACAATACTGAGTGTATCCAACTACATAATTTTCCAAAGTGATAAAATTGTAATATATATTCTAGCATGAAATTCATAGATCCAAGATTTTTCTGAATAGAATATGCACCATATTTTCTGTATTAGCTACCTCATCATTAGTTTTTGTACCTTCTATATACCTCATATCCTATTTTTAGTCTAAAAGAGTATTATTGCAAATCTCTACTGGAAACAGAAAAATGTGCTATAGCCAATTTCAGAGAAAACATACTAAATCCAGCTGGGTGGCAATCAAGACCTATGGAAACTCCTTGGAGGAAGTGAGGTTCACTATTCAAAAGTCAGTCTACCAAGATGCCCTTCAACGGATGAATGGATAAGGAAGATGTGGTCCATATACACTATGGAGTATAATGCCTCCATCAGAAAGGACAAATACCCAACTTTTGTAGCAACATGGACAGGACTGGAATAGATTATGCTGAGTGAAATAAGTCAAGCAGAGAGAGTCAATTATCATATGGTTTCACTTATTTGTGGAGCATAACAAATAGCATGGAGGACATGGGGAGTTAGAGAGAAGGGAGTTGGGGTAAATTGGAAGGGGAGGTGAATCATGAGAGACTATGGACTCTGAAAAACAGTCTGAGGGGTTTGAAGTGGTGGGGGTGTGGGAGGTCAGGGTACCAGGTGGTGGGTATTATAGAGAGCATGGATTGCATGGAGCACTGGGTGTGGTGAAAAAATAATGATACTGTTATGCTGAAAATAAATAAATTTAAAAAAATTTGTTAGGGAGTAAAAATCACTGGAATAGATGAAGGAATCCATCTTTTTCCAGGTCTGGAAAACTGAATATTACAAACATTAAGAAGTTTAATTTAAAATGAAAACTTCTATGTATAATTTTTATTTGATTGATTTTTATTTTGATCAAATAAAAATTTGATCAAATTTAAAAAAATAAAGTCAGCCTATTTAAATAAAGATTGTTTTCCAGATTTACTTTCGAGAATTTAAACCTCCAGCTATATTCTCATGATTTGTTACTGATGACAAAATTTTTAATAGAAGCTGATGCCACTCGAATTTTGTTGAACTCATATAGTGTTTTAAGATACTCAGATTCTTCTAATATTAAAAAAAACAATATTTCACTTAAAAAGCTGCATTTCTAGCTTCCTTAAAATGAAAGCATGTGGCAAAAGCAAACCCTCATTTCTACTTAACAAGTTTGCTAAAGCACATCCATTCCCATATGCCCACCTGGTCCATACCACTAACTTCTTATGGGCAAGATAGTCACAGGAGATTTTACCCCTGCTTGAGAAATACAGGAAGAAGTGTTTGCCTCCTTCATTCAATAATATATGTTTTTTAAATAATATATATGTTTTAATTCTATATTATATCTTATAATTTTGTACCATAACTCTATATTATATAATATAAATAATATAACAATTATAATTAATTTAGTTAATATAACATTATCTTATTAAAAGAGTAAAATGCTTTCCAGAATAAATAAAATAATTTTAAAACAGTCTTATCCAGATTGGTTAAAAAATAGAGTTACTTACTTATTTGTAATTTCTAAATCCTTAAATTATGATTATAATAATAATAATAACTTGACCTTAGTTTAATGAAGGTGGACCCAGTCTCTCTACACCCTAGAGAATCTGGTTAAAGAGTATGCTGGTAGATGGGAAATAAATGTATACATAATGTCTATTATAATCAAATAAGTCAGTATATTCATTAGAGAGTTTAACATGATTGGCCTAAATTTATATCCCTATGGTGGAAGCAATGAGCAAAACCAATTATTTTCAACTACCAGTATACTGTTTGCTAGATGAAAGATTCAAAAAAATCCAAATGAGGCAGAAGATTTTCAAAATACTCAAATTCATTTTATCTTAATCCTCATCATGTGGAGGCCATTATGTCTAATCTATGTATCACCTATTTTGGATTTTTGTTGTTGTTGTTGTTCTATTAACCATGGACACTTAGTTTTCCTTCTAACTTCCCTTTTCCCAACCATCAGAATGGTTTTTGTTGTTACTTTCTGTGTTTCAGTGCATCTTCCTGACAAAACTACCTTCCAGGAGTTGTACAGTGGACTTCTGTCTCTTCATTTTTCTGTGCTAGCTAGCTAAGGTTTAATTCTTATAACTAAATGAGCAGTTTATGCCAGCACCCAAGAAACTGCCTAAACAATTTGTATATATTACAATGTACGTTCCCCAGGAACATGATTCTATTTTTAACCACCTGAACTACCCAGGTACCCCTGATGATTCTATTTTTAAAAAGTATCTTTTTCAGTGTATGATACTGTTCTTATAATTTCCAAAAATGTATCTTATTTCTGAGGTACAGGATGTAAATTATAAATTGATACCTGAATTACCAAGATACTACTCATTAGTTTAAGAGAACTCAAAGACCTAAGCACATATTTCTGATATTTTTCTTTTAAAGGAAGTGTCCAAATTAATGTAGCTCTAGACTCATACAATTATTTGCTTTAAAATTATTTTTATATGTTTTTTTCTTTAGTAAGTTTAGTAAGTTCGTATTAAAGATTTAAATGTTTCAGCAAATGAAATATTCTGAAGAGGATCTAGAGTATCATTTCTTTAAATATGGTTCTTATAAATTATTTTTGAAAAATGTTAATCTGTGTTTAGCAAATATAGCTTTTGTACAAAAAGGAAACAGCTCTGCCAACTACTACTTATCCTTTATACAAACTGATAAATCAGAGGTGCCTATTTTCTCAATTCTTTAATTCAAATTTAAAGAAGTGTAACTTTTATTACAAGTAAACATGCTAATTTGATTCATTCCTATCACTCCTAAAGTCTATCTGAACACATTGTTAAATGAACCTAATTTTCTTATTTTAAATATAAATCAAATATATTTTTTAGCCTAAAGACTTAGGGGATTCAATAAGGAGAGAATATTTGACTAAAATAAAACACCACACCGCCTCCACAATGCTTTCTGTTATAGTCTGAATCTAGAATAGTACCCCATAATTGAGTTTTCTTATATAGTAGAGTATCTCCTCACTTTCTGAATTACAGCATTCTATCACTTGTGTATTAAGCCACAAAAGAGTATATTTGATATTGAAATGTGATGTATGATGTATATGGTTTCTAAAAAAAAGTGATATATTAAATGTATTTCTGGAAAAAAATAAAGAAGGATAAGGTCTAGGTTTTCTTATTAGGATTAAGGAGAAAAATATCTAATGTACATTTTCTACCTTTATTACATTTTGCAGTTTTTATTCCCTCCTTTATTCCATGATCCCAGCTAGGTACCTAAACATAAGGAAGACAGACTGTTTTCACAGCTGCTCTTACACTTATACCTATGCAGTAGAGACCACACAGGGGGAACACAATTGCTCAACCGTTAAAGCAATACCAAGAGATGTTTTACTCGAACATATTATATCGCCCTACATAGTGATAATTTCTGTATGTAATGGTAATATTTAGAATGACACGTAGAGTGAGTGTGATGTTTTATAGTTTTTTAACTTCATTCACAAATATACTATCTGTTGAACCTCACATTTCCATACAGTAGGAAGATGGAGATAAGCTTGCTTACAATGGTAAATAAATAAATATGAAGATTGTCTATAGCTACTTGGAAATATGTTTTCAAACTTTTATCATGAGTTATTTTTACCTAAAATAGTTTTTGAAAACATAACCCTATGTACTTTAAGAAAACATAAACTAAGAATAATAAGTAGCAGAACGGCAGTCACAAACCTGATCCGTTTCACTTTGAATCCTCACAAATTTATTTTGGATTCTTCTATGTCAGGAATACACAATATTTTCCCAAAATCAACTTTCATCAATATTTAATTGTAACTTGATCTCTAGCACCTCCTTTTACTTTTTCATCTTTGTCTAATATAGTTAGATTCATTCCAACAAAAATCAACTTTATACAAAGACTTCTATCCTTAGACTTGAAAACATCAAAATATTTGTAGGCCTGAAAGAGAATATCTGCAACTTTGAATTTTTTACATTTCACTTGGACATTTAGCATTATACAGGGATAGGTTTATTCCAGGGACATGACAATACTTTTTATCTTAAATATTTTTGTTCCAGTTTTTCAATTCTTAAGGAGCGTTTTTTTCCAAGCCCATTTTTTTTTTCCTTTTGGCTAATTTCAAAGGAAGATTGTATTTTTACTAAGCCAAAGTAGATTGTAATTGCAAAAGTGTTTGTTTATTTTAGATATATTAAGATTTTCTTGTGGGTGTCATGCAAGTAAAAGCGTACAGAATTAGCACCTTTTCTTGTAGTTGAAATTTTTTTGACATAAAATTTACCTTCGTTGAAAAACAGATATTAAATGTGCATTTCAATGAATTTTAAGAAATATATATACCAAAATAACCAAACTACTGTTTGAGATACAGAACAATTCCATCACACCACAAAATTTGTTTTTCCCATTGTTAACCTCCATCACCATGGGCAAACACAATTCTTATTTCTATCACCCTGTATTTCTATATCATACAGTATTCTTGAATTTAATATAATTTATTCTTTTCAAATTAGTGTTGTGTATGGTATAAACTAGGAGAAGAATATTGTTTCCCCCCTCATTTTTGCAGTTTTTAAGAATCATATGTTGAAAAAGACCTCTCTTTTTTTTTTTAAGGTGTGTAGTTAAAAGAGAAAGTGACATTTATTATAATATTAAAGATTTTATATATTTCAATCATATTTCCCAACATTGAATTTTTTTAATTAATTTTTTATTTTTTATAAACATATATTTTTATCCCCAGGGGTACAGGTCTGTGAATCACCAAGTTTACACATTTCACAGCACTCACCCAAGCACATACCCTCCCCAATGAAACAAGATGGGATTGGGAGGGAGACAAACCATAAGTGACTCTTAATCTCACAAAACAAACTGAGGGTTGCTGGGGGGAGGGGGTTTGGGAGAAGGGGGTGGGATTATGGACATTGGGAAGACCTCTCTTTTTATAGTTCAGTTATTAACCCCTTATTAGATGTATCATTTGCCAATATTTTCTCCCATTCAGTAGGTTGACTTCTTGTTTTGCGGTGCAAAAGGTTTTAATTTTGATGTAGTTCCAATCACTTATTTTTGCTTATGTTTCCCTTGTCTTAGGAGACAGATCTAGAAAAATGTTGCTACAGCTAATGTCAGAGAAATCACTGCCTGTGTTCTCTTGTAGGACTTTTATGGTTTCAAGATCTCACATTTAGGTCTTTAATCCATTTTGAGCTTATCTTTATGTACAGTGTTAAAAAGTGGTCCAGTTTCAGTTTTTCATATGTAGTTGTCCAATTTTCCAAGTACCATTTGTTGAAGAGATTGTCTTTTCCCTCATTATACACTCCTGCCTCCTTTGTCATAGTTTAATTGAGCATATTGTTGTGTGTTTTTTTCTGGGCTCTCTAGTCTATTCCACTGATCTGTGTGTCTATTTTTTATGCCAGTGCCATACTGTTTTGATTACTATAGCTTTATAGTGTATCTTAAAATCTGGAATCATGGCACTTCCAGCTTTTGTTCTTCTTTCTTAAGATTGCTTTGGCTATTTGGGTCTTTTGCGGTTCCATAAATTTTAATGTTATTTATTTTAGATTTGTGAAAAATACTATTGGTATTTTGATAGGCAGTGTATTAAATCTTTAGATTGCTTTGCATAATATAGATATTTTAAAATTAAAATAGAAATACCATATAATCCAATAATTCTACTATTGGGTATCTATTGAAAGCAAATGAAAACACTAATTTGAAAAGCTACAAGTACCTCTATGTTTATTGCAACATTATTAACAATAGCTAAAATATAACAATGGATGAATGGATAAGGAAGATTGGCATATATATACAATGGAGTACTGCAGTCATAAAAAGGGTGAGCCCCTGCCATTTTCAAAAACGTGGGTAGACCTGGAGGGTATTATGCTAAGTGAAATAAGTCAACTAAGAAAAACAAATATAATATGATTTCACTCAAACATGGAATCTAAAAAATGAAGAAACAACAACAACAAAAAACTAAACTGTGCCCTGAAAACAAATGAATAAACAAAAAGAAGAAACAGACTTATAAATACAGAGAACTGATGGTTGCCAGAGGGGGAGGGTATGAGAATAGGCAAAATGTATAAAGGAGAGTGGGAGATACAGTCTTCCAGTCCAGAACAAATAAGCAACAGGAATAAAAGGAATATAACCAATGATATTGCAATAGTGATGTAAAGCTACACTGTCATAAACATACCATAAGGCATAAATTTGTCAAGTCAGTATGTTGTACACCTGAAACTGATGAAGCATTGTGTGCCAACTGTATTAAAAAAAAAAAAAAAAAAAAAAAAAAAAAAAGACTTTCTTTCTCCATAGAATTGACTTTGTGCTAGGCTAAAATTGACCAGAAAAGGACATATTTATGAACTCTCTATTTGTTTCATTGCTCTGTTATTCATCTACTTTTATGCCAAAAACATACTCTTCCCATTGTTACAACTTTGTAGTAACTCTTGAAATCATGTGGTGCAATTCTTTCAACATTGTTCTTATACTTTATGATCATTTGATTATTTGATTATTGTAGATAGTGTGCATTGACATGTTATTTTAGAATAGGCTTGAAATTTTCTACTGAAAAGCCAATGTTCCACATGGCGAACTTAAACTGTCCCAGACAACACCTACTGAGCCTATATGTTTTCTGTTACTTGTATCTGAACAAATGTTGATAAATTCACTTTGTTAATGTAACTAATTGCTTTAGTGGAACAAGTGTACTCACAATGAATAGGCCACATTACACCTTTGCACCCACAAACCTCGGAGCTAGTCAACAGTTGAGGGCTCTGTAAATGCACCAAGGTGAATACTACTTACAAAAAACTTTCTGCAGCAAGATAACAATTTTTTTGTCCCGATTATCTGCTTTGCTTCTGCTGTTTAACTTTATTTTAAGAAGTAAAAACACATTGGGGGAGAGGGATGGGGTTATGGACATTGGGGAGGGTATGTACTATGGTGAGTGCTGTGAAGTGTGTAAACCTGGTGATTCACAGATCTGTGCCCCTGGAGATAAAAATACATTATGTGTTTATTTTTAAAAATTAATTAATTAATTAATTTAAAAAAAGAAGTAAAAACACATCTTTCTTCTTGGATACTTCAGTAGGAAATTATTTGTAACTACTTTTAATTCTTTCCGAATACATAGAGAAAGAGCAAGGCGTTTTCTTCTCTCTCCCTCACACCTACACAAGTACTTTTTCTTGACCTTCATCTGAACAGGTAAAATAACAAGAATTTTATGAATATTCTCAAAATACATGGTATTATTATTATTATTATTATTTGGTTCTTCATTCGGGCCGCAAGCTGTCATTGTTGCACCTGTTAGAATATCTTGCACACATATTAGTAGATTTGACATTTTGAAAAGAGCTGCTGTCAATAAGAATTATAGAAATTTGGGATGCCTGGGTGGCTCAGTTGGTTGGACAACTGCCTTCGCCTCAGGTCATGAACCCAGAGTCCCGGGATCGAGTCCTACATCGGGCTCCCATCTCCATGGGGAGTCTGCTTCTCCCTCTGACCTTCTTCTCGCTCATGCTCTCTCTCACTGTCTCTCTCTCAAATAAATAAATAAAAATCTTTTAAAAAAATAAAAAATATTATAGAAATTTATTTTAAGTATATGGTTGGAAATCATCTAACAGATCCTGGAGGAAGCTAGATTAGAACGAAGGCAAAAGCATCCAAAAAATACTCCTTTTCCATGTGGTGCGAGAAGCCTAAAAAATACATTAGTACTTACATTTTTAGCTTTATTACTTAATGAATTAAAATTAACCCATACAAAATATTTATAATGACATACATTAATTTTAAAACAATATACTTAAATATTCTTATTAATTTCTGTCATAGATATTTATGATATGAGATTGGGCATAATTCATTGAATACTGTCAACCATATATTATTTTATTACTTTTAGTTTTATTTTGTTTGAAATGTAATATATGCTATTTTTAAAATAAATTGTGAAAGGGATGCAAGCCCTCTCAGCCAGCTAATCTTGTTTCTATAATCACTTGAATGCTAATCATATACACACCTACACACATAAACACATATACATAAAAACACATTCTTTACCCACAAATTGGATCACAATGTTACACTATTATTACACTTATGTTTTTCATTTAATATTTATTTAACCATATTTTAAATCCCTTTCCACATAAATGTAAGTAAATCTATTTCAATTTTTAAAAGTATGGTAAAACACACAAAATATACCATCTTAACCATTTTAATGTAGAATTTATTTTTAAGTATATTCACATTGCTTGGCAACTAAATCCATAAGTTTTTCATCTGGCTAACCTAAAACTCTACACCAATTAAACAACAACTCTTGGTTCCCTGCTATCCTCAACCATTTCCTTGCAACCATCAATCTACGTTCTCTTTCTGTGACTTTGACTACTTTAGATGTCTCATGTAAGTGGATTCATACAGTATTTTTCCCTTTGTGACTGACTTATTTTACTTAGCAAGTTCTTGAAGTTCATCCATGTTATATCACATGTCAGAATTCCCTTCCTTTTAAAGGCTGAATAATATCCCACTATATGTTTATACCATATTTGTTCATTCATTCATCCTTCAGTGGACACTTGGGTTGCTCTGACATTTTGGCTATTGTGAATAATGCTGTTATGAACATGTGTGTGCAGATGTCTCTCTGAGACCCTGCTTTCAGTTCATCCAGATACATACCAGGAGTGGAATTCTTAGATCATATGGTAATTGTATTTTTAATATTTCAAGGACTTGCCATAGTGTTCATCACAGTATATTTATTATTTACATCCCACCAACACTAAAGAAGGGTTCCGCTTTTCCCACATCGTCACCAACACCTGTTATTTTCTGTTTTTTAGATAGTAGTCATCCTGATGGATATAAGGTCCTACTTCAAATTTTAAATGTTTCATAGTATTTCTTACATGATTATTTTATAGCTTACTTAGTGCTTTTACTTTTTTTTAAATTTTTTATTTTTTATAAAATATATATTTTTATCCCCAGGGGTACAGGTCTGTGAATCACCAGGTTTACACACTACACAGCACTCACCAAATCACATACCCTCCCCAATGTCCATAATCCCACCCCCTTCTCCCAAACCCCCTCCCCCCAGCAACCCTCAGTTTGTTTTGTGAGATTAAGAGTCACTTATGGTTTGTCTCCCTCCCAATCCCATCTTGTTTCATTTATTCTTCTTCTACCCACTTAAGCCTCCATGTTGCATCACCACTTCCTCATATCAGGGAGATCATATGATAGTTGTCTTTCTCTGCTTGACTTATTTTGCTAAGCATGATACGCTCTAGTTCCATCCATGTTGTTGCAAATGGCAAGATTTCATTTCTTTTGATGGCTGCATAGTATTCCATTGTGTATATATACCACATCTTCTTGATCCATTCATCTGTTGTAGGACATCTAGGTTCTTTCCATAGTTTGGCTATTGTGGACATCGTACTAGAGGTCCTAGCCTCAGCAATCAGACAACAAAAGGAAATTAAAGGCATCCAAATAGGCAAAGAAGAAGTCAAATTATCACTCTTCGCAGATGATATGATACTATATGTGGAAAACCCAAAAGACTCCACTCCAAAACTGCTAGAACTTATACAGGAATTCAGTAAAGTGTCAGGATATAAAATCAATGCACAGAAATCAGTTGCATTTCTCTACACCAACAGCAAGACAGAAGAAAGAGATATTAAGGAGTCAATCCCATTTACAATTGCATCCAAAACCATAAGATACCTAGGAATAAACCTAACCAAAGAGACACAGAATCTATACTCAGAAAACTATAAAGTACTCATGAAAGAAATTGAGGAAGACACAAAGAAATGGAAAAATGTTCCATGCTCCTGGATTGGAAGAATAAATATTGTGAAAATGTCTATGCTACCTAAAGCAATCTACACATTTAATGCAATTCCTATCAAAGTACCATCCATCTTTTTCAAAGAAATGGAACAAATAATTCTAAAATTTATATGGAACCAGAAAAGACCTCGAATAGCCAAAGGGATATTGAAAAAGAAAGCCAACGTTGGTGGCATCACAATTCCGGACTTCAGGCTCTATTACAAAGCTGTCATCATCAAGACAGCATGGTACTGGCACAAAAACAGACACATAGATCAATGGAACAGAATAGAGAGCCCAGAAATAGACCCTCAAATCTATGGTCAACTAATCTTCGACAAAGCAGGAAAGAATGTCCAATGGAAAAAAGACAGCCTTTTCAATAAATGGTGCTGGGAAAATTGGACAGCCACATGCAGAAAAATGAAATTGGACCATTCCCTTACACCACACACAAAAATAGACTCAAAATGGATGAAGGACCTCAATGTACGAAAGGAATCCATCAAAATCCTTGAGGAGAACACGGGCAGCAACCTCTTCGACCTCTGCCGCAGCAACATCTTCCTAGGAACAACGCAAAAGGCAAGGGAAGCAAGGGAAAAAATGAACTACTGGGATTTCATCAAGATCAAAAGCTTTTGCACAGCAAAGGAAACAGTTAACAAAATCAAAAGACAACTGACAGAATGGGAGAAGATATTTGCAAACGACATATCAGATAAAGGACTAGTGTCCAGAATCTATAAAGAACTTAGCAAACTCAACACCCAAAGAACAAATAATCCAATCAAGAAATGGGCAGAAGACATGAACAGACATTTCTGCAAAGAAGACATCCAGATGGCAAACAGACACATGAAAAAGTGCTCCATATCACTCGGCATCAGGGAAATACAAATCAAAACCACAATGAGATATCACCTCACACCAGTCAGAATGGCTAAAATCAACAAGTCAGGAAATGACAGATGCTGGCGAGGATGCGGAGAAAGGGGAACCCTCCTACACTGTTGGTGGGAATGCAAGCTGGTGCAGCCACTCTGGAAAACAGCATGGAGGTTCCTCAAAATGTTGAAAATAGAACTGCCCTATGACCCAGCAATTGGGTATTTACCCTAAAGATACAAATGTAGTGATCCAAAGGGACACATGCACCCGAATGTTTATTAGTGCTTTTACTTTTGATGAACATTAAGATTACTTCCATGTTTAATTAAGACCAGAATAAGAACCTTGTATACATACCTTGTATGTTCATATAACTTTATCTTTTTTTTTAAGATTTTATCTATTTATTTGAGACCGAGAGAGAGCAAGTGAGAGAGAGCATGAGTGGGGTTGGGAGCTGAGGGAGAAGCAGACTCCCCACTGAGCTGGGAGCCTGATGTGGAGCTCTATCCCAGGACGCTGGGATCATGATCTGAGCTGAAGGCAGATGCTGAACCAACTGAGCCACCCAGGTGCCCTTATAATTTTATCTCAGTTGAAAAAAAATCTCTGTAAGGAGAATACCACATCAAAGTGTAAATGCATTCACATTCAGACAGACAAACTGAAAATGGGAATTTTTCCATAACTACCTTTTCATTTATTGTTTTGGAATATTCATAGAAAAAGTAAAACATTTTCCTATATCCCCTTATCCTTACACAAGCACTTTAGCCAAAATGTGCTCTAAAAGCCCTCAATGAGTTTGCACTCTCAACAAATATATGGAAGGGACAATTGCCTTCCCTAATCCTTTCAAGTCCTGAATATGATTATCTGTTTCAGTCTTTGTTGGTGTTGTGGAGGAATACATCATCATTTTGATTTCCTTAACTTTAATTAGGTTTGATATTAATCAACTTGTATATGTTTACTGACCATTTGTTTATTCTTTCTTCTATGAACTGAAGTAGTCACATTTTGGCCCATTTTTATTGCAATTTTTGTCTTATCCCTGATGCACAGAAAATTCTTATAAATTAAAGAAACTAGTTAACCTTTTGCTATTGTAGTGTCAAGTACTATTTTTATATTTGCCTAAGATTTGTCAATTTCATTGATCTTTCCAAAGAATCACTTTTGGGTTTTGTTGATTGTCTATATTCCTTTCCTATTTTAAGTTTCAATGATTTGTGCTTTAACTTCTATTAATTCCTTCCTATGCTGGTTTTAGGCTTATATTGCTTCTTCTGACTCTAATTTCTATGGTGAAAGCTTTGGTTACTGATTTTAGATCTTTCCTATTTTCTTATGTATGTATTTAAACTTTCCTCTAAATACTATTTCCACTAGATCCCACAAATTTTAATAAGTTGTAAATTCAATTACCCCCTGCCTCCTCACTTTTTCTATTTCATCTGCACAGGAGGTTTGGGCTAATCTATTTACTTGTTTTTAATAATCCATATTTTGCAATTTGCTAGGAGAATGACATTCCTAATTTTCAAGTTGACATTTAAATTAACTATACACAAAAATTCTTCAGCAAGAAATTAGAAAGAAACAGGATAAAGTATATATTTTAGAACAATTTTTGTTGAAAAGTAACATGTTTTCCATAGAATTAATTTTTTGTTTGACAAATTATTTTTAAGTGTCAAATAGACTAATGACACCAACAATAAGATTAAATGAGGCTGCCAGAGCAATATAAATGAATTAAGGGGACAAATTTAAGCACAGTCAAAATCTAGTAACATCTGAGCAGTGATAAAACTCAAGCTTACAAAAGAATACAAACTGTTAGAGAAACAGGGAAAGAATAAAGATGAAAAGTCAGATCACAGTAAGTGTGACAGTTTTGTGTGCTAACTTTATTAGCCTATAATATTCCATTATTTGATTAAACACTAATTAGCTGTTGCTATGAAGTTATTCTGTAAATGTGGTTAACATCTGCAATTACCTTACTTTAAGTAAAGGAGATTACCCTCCCCTGTGATATGATGAATCTCCTTCAGTCAGTTGAAGGCCTTAGGAGCAAACTGAAGTTTCCTTGCAAGGGACAGAAAATTTGCCTTAAGGGTGTAACATCATTCCTACCAAAGAGTTTTCAACATGCCAGTGCGCCCTGCAGTTTTGTGACTTACAAGATCCCACAATCCCAAAATGCAATTCCTTGAAATAAATCTCTCTCCTTGATACCTAAGTAGATAGATATACAGATACGTATATAAATACATAGATGATTGATAGGCAGATAGATATCTTACAAGTTTTGTTTTTCTTGAGGACCTTGACTGATATCATGGGTATAAAAGATAGGCCATAAGTAAAGACCCAGAATATTGATTGGCATATCTCCAAAAAATATATTCGGAGATTCAATACATACATTTTTTTTCTAAAATAAGGAATGTGTGTGTATATATATATATTTTTTTCCAACTAATGTGTCTTACACTGGGCCAGGAAAAATTAATGAAAGGAAATCAATTAAGAAGCATATCCTCATGTAGTTATGTATTAATAGGTTTTAAAAAAGAGTGCTATAAGTATGCTGGAAGATTAATTGAATCATCTACAAAGAACAGAAAATAAGCCCTTTTAACAATATTGAGATATCAGAGAAAGTGAGTCAATGTATATAGAGTTTTGATTAAAAGAAATGATGTAAAGCAATAATTCAGAGACCAAGCTCCCCCCAACTGATCACAAAAGAAATACATTGTCATATAAGAAAAAAAAATGAAGTACATTATTCAAATAGTTTTCCTAAATTATGAAATCAGAGAAAAATCAGAGAGGACTTTAATGTGTGACCCAATCTTTGTCTTCCTGTGTGTAAAACATCTAAAAACAATTTTCTGCTAGAAATTAGCTCTGGGAAGCCCTAAATTATAGATGAATCCCCAAAAATACAGAGATAAGATTGATAGATTTTATCATTTAAGACAAACGTTAACTAAAATGTTAAAAGATCCAAGAAAGCCTATAACAATGAATTAGTAAAAAAAAAATAGTAATTATGTGGAAAACTGGAAAATATTTTAATTAGAAAATAGGCAAATACTTTATAGAAAAGAAATACAAATGAACTCCATGAAAAATAACCTCTTAAAAAGAAAAGAAAATCCAAAGAAATGATTATATGTATTTCTTTTCCTTATAAAATCAAAAACCATGAAATGTTTGCCAGCTTCAGATTTAGTCAGGCTATAAGGTAATAGACGATGTCTTTGAATTATTAACAGGAGTATAAGCAGACACAACTTGTTTGAAATCTCCTTTGCAATATATATTTGTTATCTAAGTTTAAAATATGAACATTTTTGCCATGACATTTCTTATATTAGAAATGTACGCCATTGGGGTGTTTGGATGGCTCAGTCAGTAAGTGTCTGCCTTTGGCTCGGGTCATGAGGATCCTGGGCTCAGCCCCACATGGAGCTCCCTGTTCAGCAGAGAGTCTGCTTCTCCCTCTCCCTCTGCCTCTCCCCTCTGTTTGTGTCCTCTCTCTCTCTCTCTCGTCAAATAAATAAATAAAATCTTTAAAAAAAAATTTGTGCCACTGTAAGTAATTGCACAAATTGGCAAGGATGGATGTGCCGAGCTGTTCTTTATAATGCTACTTAAAATACTACTTAAAATAGTGAGAAGTTATAAATACCAGTTAGTAATGGGTTAAATAAATCATAATACAGTCATGAACCCGAACATAATGCAGGCAATATAATTATGGGTATCTGTTTATGAACATAAGCAAAAATATGAAGTTTTTAAAAAAGATTTGCAAAGCAGCATCTGTGGAAAAATAATATTGCATAAGAAATATGTAAAAACTACAGATCTCTAGAATATGGTTACCTAACCTTCTTCTGTATAATTTTTATATTGCTTGCATTTTGTATAATGTACATCTATACTTTTTATGATCAAAAAATTTCATTTAAAAATAAAGCTGTAACCATGTTTGAGATGGGACTTAATGATTTAGAGAAGAGAATTACAAAAAAATTTTATTTCATAATATAAAATATGTTTTTGTTTTTTATATTTTTTTTATTTTTTAAAGATTTTATTTATTTATATGAGAGAGAGAGTATGAGAGAGGGGAGGGTCAAAGGGAGAAGCAGGCTCCCTGCTGAGCAGGGAACCAGATGCTGGACTCAATCCTGGGACTCCCTGAACCAAAGGCAGTCCTTTAACCAACTGAGCCACCCATGTACACAATGTATGTTTTTTAAATCTAATCTTGTGAGATTATATTAAATAGTAGTATTAAGAAGGAGCTGCAAGGAATTATAACCTACCATCGTGATTCAGATGTTTAGTTTTATTGTGATTACAATAATGTTAATAAAATATTCTAAATTTTGATGGAAAATTCTCCCAAAATGTTTTCCTCAAAACCTGAAATGATGAAGGGCAATGATGTAGAACCAATAGAAAACATTTGAATAGTGACAAAACAATGACTCATCTTTCAAAAATTAATGAGATAATATTTTAGAAAAAATATATATATAACCTGAGAGATCATTGTTTTACCTTTGTAATTAATTTTATAGAAAGCCCATTACTACCTATCATTTCCTCCATCTTTGGGGGGAAAAAAAAGACACAAATTACCTAAAGACCTCTTCAGAACATTAAGATGTAGTATATTTGCTGAGGTTGGTACTCTTATGTCTTGTAGTCTATCAATTTATACCCACCAAAGCACAATATTAAAAGAGAGTGAAACTGGAGTATAATTAAAACGCCAAATTCTATTTCCATTTTATCACTTGCCCACTGGAAGAATAAAAATGATGATTTCAAGACACAAAATCAAGAAAATTTCCAATATTATTCAAGGGTGAGAAACCAAACAGCAAGAATTTTCTAGTTATCGAAGAAGTCAATTTCCTGTGAGGTAGGATGATTCATCTGACCCTATCACACTATAGGTGAAATCTTATTCAAAATTATTCTTTTGTTACACTCTAACATCTCAATAAAATATACTGAGTAACAGAAAGAATTTATACAGTTACCTGGCCTAGAGCTTTAAAAATCCAATTTTTTTCACTCATATTTTCAGTAATTTTTAGTTGACCAAATATCTCTCAGAGGACAATCTTTTTTAATGTCTTGTAAGTTGGTGAGGAAGAAGTGTCTGGCTGTTAACCACAAAAACCACCAACACCAAATTGTCAGGATCAAGAAAATGTGGCCCACCCATAGTAACTTCATAATGACTCATAGCATTTCAGCCCAACCAGACCCTGAGATTCCATCTAGACCAGCCATATGAATGCAAATGTGTATATTCACAGATCTGGCCCAACTTAAGTAAACTAGAGAATTCAAAGTCAAATGTGATGTACATTTTCCTCCTAATTTATAGCCTCCTTATATAAGAGGGCAAAAAGAAAGGTGGAAGCAAGCGGTTGGGTTGAATTGGTTTAGTGAGTGTGAAGGTGGCCTCTTGCAGAGCAGGGGGTCGGCCAGTAGTCTGGAATCTATGCTGTAACTGTAAAGCAGCCTTTTCACTGTGCCTTAGGGGTCATTTTATAGGTGTTCTATAAACATTTTATAGCTATTCTCTGGCTGTTCCTTCTTTTATAACTGCCCATCTTATCCCTCCAGGAGATGCTGACCCAGCAGGGGGTGAGGTAATGGCCAGTTGTGGAGATCAGAATGGATTGCTTTCTTCACCCACTCACATTTCACCTATTATTTAATGACCACCCAACTATTCCCAGCACAACAAAGAGAAATCAGTGGGAGTATCTCTGAAAGGATAAACTAAAGGAGGGTTAGGCCTAAAGATCTCCCCATTGCTACTCTGTAAATGAATGGCCCATCCCACGATGCTTTCTTCAATACAGGCGGGGTTGTATTTCTTCTAGAAAGAAATGCAAGGGAATCTCACATGGGAAGAAACATGGGAAGGTACAAAAAAATTGGTAGGGTTCTCTCCCTTGTCATTCTGAGAGAGAAGTAAAATTCTTCGTACAGTGCTCACATAAGAGTTAAGAAAAAACATCAGTACCCAAAGTATAGTTTTGAGATTATGTACCTATCTAATCATTCTGTACTACAGAGAGTAAAATAATATTCAAACCCTTTGACTTTTCTTAAACCCATGTCTTAAACCCAGTTTCAAACCCATGACTTTTCTTAAAATATCAGAGAATTTTAAGTTTCTTTCAAATCTAACCCCAAAGTATTTTAAATTTCATAAGAAATGCAGAATTCGGATATGGATATGGAATTATGGATAAAATGCACAACAAAAAAATATTTTGGTTATTGTGATGATTAGTTTCATTTATCAACTTGAGTAGACTATAGTAGTTTGTTATTTAATCAGATATTCACTTAGGTATCACTGTGAAAGTATTCTATAGAGATAATGAGCATTTCTAGTAAAATGACTTTATAAGGAGATAACCCTTGATAATGTAGATGGGTTTCATTCATTCAGATGAAGTCCTTAAGAGCAAAAACTAGGTTTTCTAGAGAAGAAATTCTACCTCAAGACTTCCGCATAAAATTCCCGAGTTTCCAGCCTAATAGGCTGCATTACAGGTTTCAGATTTGATAGCTCCCACAACTGCATGAGTCAATTCCTGAAAATAAATCTCTCTTTCCCTCTCTCTCTTTCCTTCCTTCCCTCCCTAATTCCATTGTTTCTTTTTCTCTTAAAAAGCCTGACTGATGCAGCTATTAAATTTTAAATTTATCAAAAGATATACACAAATGTGTCTTAAGATATACCACGTATGCTTAGAAAAAGTTCTAATAGACACACACAAACACACACACACACACACACACACATTAGAGATAATATATGAATTCAGCAAAGATGAAGGGTACAAGCTCAATATACAAGAATAACTACATACTAGAAAGAATCAATTTGAAAGTGAAATTAAGAAAACAATTTTACTTATAATAGTATTGAAAATAATGAAATACTTAGGAATAAATTTAACACAAGTGAAATACAAAATATTGTTCGAAGAAAGTAAAGAAGACCAAATTAATAGAATAATATATCATGTTCATTAACGGGAAAACTTAATATTGCTTAGGTGCTATACTCCCCCAAATTTGTCTACAGATTCAAAGCAATTGCTATCAAAATTCTAGCTGGTTTCTTTGTAGAATTTCTAGCTAATCCTGAAATTTCAAGGAGTCCCAAACAACAATCTTGGAAAAAAAAAAAAAAAGACAAATTTACAGGACTCATACTTCCTAATTTCAAATCTTATAACAAAGTTATAGTAATTAAGACACTGTTATGCTCTTGCAAAAACAAAAGTAAATATATGAGGTGACAGATGTGTTATTTAACTTGATGGGGAAATCCTTTCACAATATACATGTAAATCTGGGGCGCCTGGGTGGCTCAGGGGGATGAGCTCTGCCTTCAGCTCAGGTCATGATCTTGGGGTCCTGGGACTGAGCCCTGCATCAGGCTCTCTGCTCAGTGGAAAGCCTGCTTCCCCCTCTCTCTGCACCTACCTCTCTGCCTACTTGTGATCTTTCTCTCTGTCAAATAAATAAACAAAATCTTTAAAAAAAAAAAAAACAAAACCTGTTTTCTCTTAAAAAAAAAAAACACTCCCCTCACTGAAATGGACAGATCATCCAAGCAAAAGATCAGCAAGGAAATAAAGGCCTTAAACGACACACTGGACCAGATGGACATCACAGATATATTCAGAACATTTCATCCCAAAGCAACAGAATACACATTCTTCTCTAGTGCACATGGAACATTCTCCAGAATAGATCACATCCTCGGTCCTAAATCAGGACTCAACCGGTATCAAAAGATTGGGATCATTCCCTGCATATTTTCAGACCACAATGCTCTAAAGCTAGAACTCAACCACAAAAGGAAGTTTGAAAAGAACCCAAATACATGGAGACTAAACAGCATCCTTCTAAAGAATGAATGGGTCAACCGGGAAATTAAAGAAGAATTGAAAAAAATCATGGAAACAAATGATAATGAAAATACAATGGTTCAAAATCTGTGGGACACAACAAAGGCAGTCCTGAGAGGAAAATATATAGAGGTACAAGCCTTTCTCAAGAAACAAGAAAGGTCTCAGGTACACAACCTAACCCTACAGCTAAAGGAGCTGGAGAAAGAACAAGAAAGAAACCCTAAGCCCAGCAGGAGAAGAGAAATCATAAAGATCAGAGCAGAAATCAATGAAATAGAAACCAAAAAAACAATAGAACAAATCAACGAAAGTAGGAGCTGGTTCTTTGAAAGAATTAATAAAATTGATAAACCCCTGGCCCGACTTATCAAAAAGAAAAGAGAAAGGACCCAAATAAATAAAATCATGAATGAAAGAGGAGAGATCACAACTAACACCAAAGAAATACAAACTATTATAAGAATATACTATGAGCAACTCTACGCCAATAAATTTGACAATCTGGAAAACATGTAAATCAAATCATTATGTTGTACACTTTAAATATCTTACAATTTTATTAATGGGTATACCTCAATAAAGCTGAAAAAAAGAGAGAAGGATAGTAAAATAACAAAAGACATGGGCACTGATATAAGGATAGACACATAGTTCAGTGGACTAGAATTCAGAGTCCAGATATAAACCCATGTGTCTATGGTCAATTAATTTTTTATAATAGTGCCAAGACAAGTCAATGAGGGAAGAATATTCTTTTAACAAGTGGTGCTAGAACAACAGGCTATCCACATGCAAAAGAATGAATCTGGACCTAACCTCATACTCCACAGAAAAAATTGAAAATGGATCAAAGGTATAAATTGAAGAGCCACAACCCTAAAATTCTGGAAGAATACATTTGTGTAAATGTTTATGTGCTTGGGCTAGGGAATGGTTTCTAGATATAATAACAAAGCATATGCACATGAGAAAATGCAATAAATTGGAATTCATCAAAATTTTTAAAAAACTGCTTCAAAAGAAAATAACAAGAAAGTGAAAGACAACCCAATGGATGAGTAAAAATATTTTCAAAACACATGTCTGACAGAATTGTATCCATCATATAAAAATAACTTACAACTTAGTAGTAAAAAAACAATGCAATTAACAAATGGATAAAGGAATTGAATAGATATTTCTCAAAAGAAGATGTACAATTAGCCAATAAGTACATGAAAACAATGTTCAGAAGCATTAGTTACCAGGGAAAAGCACATCAAATTCATAATGGGATACTATTACATAAATTAAAAGACACAGAACTGTCCATTAAAAACAAACAAACAAACAAAAACAGATAATTATAAGTGTTGATAAGAGTGTGGAGAAATTTGAAACTTCTAGAGGGAATATAAAATGATGCATCTCTTTGGAAAATAATTTGACAGTTCCTCAAAAAGCTAAACATAGAGTTATTATATGACTCAGTTATTCCACTCTTAGGTATATATCCAAGGGAAATGAAAATATTTGTCTGCAAGAAATTTATACATGAATTTTCATAGCAACATTATTTATAACAGCCATAAAGGGTAAAAAACGCAAGGGTCTATCCTTCAGGAATGAACAGTTAAAATGCAATATAACCATACAATAGAATATATTCAGTAACAAAAAGGGACAAAATGTGATACATGATATAAGGATGAATCTTAAAAGTGTCTTGCTGAGTTAAATATTGCATACACTAAAGGCTATATATTGTATGCTTCCCTTTACTTGAAACACCCAGAGTAGACGAACCCATACCAAATAAAAATAGATCAGTGGTCATTCTAACTGGTGTAAGGTGGTATCTCAATGTGGTTTTAATTTGAATCTCCCTGAGGGCTAGTGATGATGACAGTTTTTCATATGTCTGATAACCATCTGTATGGTCTTCATTGGGGAAGTGTCTGTTCATATCTTCTGCCCATTTTTTTATATGATTGTCTGTTTTGTGTGTGTTGAGTTTGAGGAGTTCTTTATAGATCCTGGATATCAACGTTTTGTCTGTACTGTCATTTGCAAATATCTTCTCCCATTCCGTGGGTTACCTCTTTGTTTTGTTGACTGTTTCCTTTGCTATGCAGAAGCTTTTGATCTTGATGAAGTCCCAAAAGTTCATTTTCGCTTTTGTTTCCTTTGCCTTTGGAGACATATCTTGAAAGAAGTTGCTGTGGCTGATAACAAAGAGGTTACTGCCTATGTTCTCCTCTAGGATTCTGATGGATTCCTGTCTCACGTTGAGGTCTTTTACCCGTTTTGAGTTTATCCTTGTGTACAGTATAATAGAATGGTCAAGTTTCATTCTTCTACATATAGCTGTCCAGTTTTCCCAGCACCATTTATTGAAAAGACTGTCTTTTTTCCACTGTTATCTTTTTTCCTGCTTTGTCGAAGATTATTTGACCATAGAGTTGAGAGTCCATATCTGGACTCTCTACTCTGTTCCACTGGTCTATGTGTCTGTTTTTATGCCAGTACCATGCTGTCTTGGTGATCAAAGCTTTGTAGTAAAGCTTAAAATCAGGTAACGTGATGCCTCCGGTTTTGTTTTTGTTTTTCAACGTTTCCTTAGCGATTTGGGGTCTCTTCTGATTCCATACAAATTTTAGGATTATTTGCTCCAGCTCTTTGAAAAATACTGGTGGAATTTTTATCAGAATGGCATTAAAATTAGCAAGACAGGAAACAACGTGTGTTGGAGAGGATGTGGAGAAAGGGGCACCCTCTTACACTCTTGGTGGGACTGCAAGTTGGTGCAGCCTCTTTGGAGAACAGTGTGGAGATTCCTCAAGAAATTAAAAATAGAGCTTCCCTATGACCCTGCATTGCACTACTGGGTATTTACTCCAAAGATAGAGATGTAGTGAAAAAAAGGGCCATCTGTACCCCAATGTTTATAGCAGCAATGGCCATGGTCACCAAACTGTGGAAAGAACCGAGATACCCTTCAATGGACGAATGGATAAGGAAGATGTGGTCCATATACACTATGGAGTATTATGTCTCCATCAGAAAGGATGAATACCCAACTTTGTAGCAACATGGATGGGACTAGAAGAGATTATGCTGAGTGAAATAAGTCAAGCAGAGAGAGCCAATTATATTGTTTCACTTATTTGTGGAGCATAACAAATAACATGGAGGACATGGGGAGATGGAGAGGAGAAGGGAGTTGAGGGAAATTGGAAGGGGAGGTGAACCATGAGAGACTATGGACACTGAAAAACAAGCAGAAGGTTTTGAAGGGGTGGAGGGCGGGACGTTGGGAGAACCAGGTGGTGGGTATTGGGGAGGGCACGTATTGCATAGAGCACTGGGTGTGATGCAAAAACAATGAATACTGTTACGTTGAAAAAAAAAAAAAAAAAACAGATCAAGGGTTACCAGTATCTGAGGTGGGGAGGGGAGAAGAGGAATGACTGCTACCTGGGTAAGCAGTTTCTATCTGTGTGAAAATTAAGGTAAAGAGCATGTCATGATGTTGAGTTACTGCATGACCTTCCAGTTAGAGATTTATTGGGATATCTTTGCAAATTATTTTAGCTGTAGAACAAAGATATATTCAGTCATGCTTGGTATTTTCCACTTTTCAGAGTGATTACTCTGAAAATACAGACCATACTTTAAGGTATGGTCATGATATGGCTCTTATCTGCCCAGATTATCTTTGATGTGATACTGTATTCCATAATTTTTTTCTTCTCTTGTCTACTTCTAATTTCACTTCAAAATTTCTCATCTTGCAGCCTGCTGACAGCTCTTTCTAACACAAGCTGAGGAGAGCAATAAGACATGGGGGATGTGCTTTGTTCCTTGCTCCAGCCAACCCCTTTTTCCTGAAGTGTTCCTTCTCCCTTTTTGGAAATAAGAAAATAAGGAAAGAAGAGACAACAGAAAGTGATAGAATTAGGCCAAAGTGCTTTAATTTGAGAAAAAATAGCAATTAGTAGTGATTCATTAAAAGCACAGTGCTGGCAACTTTAACAACACAGTAAAAGCAATTGTCTCATTTTTACAACCTCTCAGTCTATGGAACAAACTGCCCTCTGGCCACCACTTGCTACATATTTTCGTAGTTAAAGTCTCTCAGTATAGATATATGCAGAATTTGAGTCACATTAAGCAATTGCATTTTCACATTTCATTTTTCTATTACCTTGTTACTAAACGATTTAGACAGAGATATATAAAGAGAGGGGGGGGATAGATAGGAACAATAAGGGATACTAAAAGGGATACAACATTGCTGTCTAACTTAAAAGACTTAGAGTACTAGTAACTACGTGAATGTCTCTGGTTTGTTTATTACTTTATACTCTTAAAAGTACATTTATGAACATCAGAATGCACCTTCTTGCCACCTTCGCTTATTCTAACCTCTCTTCTCTGCCCTAAGGTTCAGCATGGGTCACCTATCTGTGGCTACATGTTGGTTCTGGGGCTAGGCACAGGACTATGGTCTCCAAATATAACACTATTTTCATCTGACATATGGGAATGGCAGAAATGAGTCTTGATTTATTTTTTCCTCATGAATTCCCAACCTCAATTGATTTTACTTGTTGCAAAGCATGTATTAAAATAATTGTTTTCATCTTGTATCCTAAATCGGAGAATTTTATAGATTAAAAATATCTGCATTGTTTTTTCAGTGTCGTGTTTTTCTTCCTTCTGTCCTAGTTGTCAGTCTCCAGGGTATCCCTCTGTTTTAAAAAGCAGGCTTTATTGTTATTCTGGTCTGGTGAGGCCAGATCAGGAAAGAAGTGCAATTGAAAAGCAGTGTATTATTCACAGTTCCCAAGAAGACAGGGGCACACCATGCCATGCAAGGCCATTTAAGTTTACTAAATAGAAAAGCCAAATGAGACCTTAAGAAGAATTAAAAGAAAAACAAAAAGAAAAATTATAATTTGAATATATTAATAAACCTGTCCTCTCTCTTTCCTTTTCTCTGAAGAGGTACCAGGACTGTCAGGAGGCAGAGGGAGCAAGGGGGAAATGTGCTGTGGTTTTAGAAGGAAGGAAGGAGTAAGGCAAAGTAAGCAGGTTTAAGATTCAATGGTTGGAGGAAATCGGATGGGGAGAGAAACCATGAGAGACTATTGACCCTGAGAAATAAACTGAGGGTTTTGGAGGGGAGAAGGGTGGGAAATGGGTGAGCCTGGTGGTGGGTATTAAGGAAGGCACATATTGCATGGAGCACTGGGTGTGGTGAATCTTGAAACACTGCATCAAAAACTAATGATGTGGGGTGCCTGGGTGGCTTAGTGGGTTAAGCCGTTGCCTTCGGCTCAGGTCATGATCTCAGGGTCCTGGGATCGAGTCCTGCATCAGGCTCTCTGCTCAGCGGGGAGCCTGCTTCCTCCACTCTCTCTCTCTGCCTGCCTCTCTGCCTATTTGTGATCTCTCTCTGTCAAACAAACAAACAAACAAACACACAAACAAAAACAACTAATGATGTATTTTATGGTGATTACCATAACACAATTAAAAAAGAAAAAGAAAAAAAAAAGACTCAATAGTTGGAATAGTCTCAGCAGGTTCTGTGGCATAGGAGCTGTCCTTAGTTGCCTGGTACCTGACCCTATGACGATTACACAGGGGAATATTGGCTCAGAATCTTAGAGGCCTAAAGGAGTATGTGTGTGTTTGTGTGTGTGTGTGGGGGGGGGGGGTTGGGAGGGAGTACTGCTCCAAATCTTTAGTTTGTGTATAAAGCGTGGACTCACAGTCTGGTCCTTCACTATCTCTAGGAATCAGCTAACCCTGGGAAGAATAGTCTCTCTAGGGTCCAGAAGGCCCAGTCCCAAAACCTAAGAACACAAATACATAAGTAACACCCCCTCCTTTGCTCTCTGTACTTCAACATCTACCCTCAAATGCTTTCACTTTGATGTTTGAATGTCCGACATATTAAAATGTTACCAGGCCCCAGAGAGAACACATATACAGGTCTCACCAAATAGGTGCCTTAAAGACGTGTTATGGTGGAGGTCCATCAGGAAGCTGCTCCCCACCTGGAAGTTAGACTGCCCTACTCTGTCTTTAAAACTCACAACTAAGGGAATAGGAAACATTGTGTAAAGCACACTTACAAATATCTCCTTGTTGCTCTGTTTATTTTGTAACTCTTCTTTGTGATGTTTGGAACCTCTTTGTAAATGAGAACCTAAACCAAATGTAAACTGGCATCCTCAAATAAATATGCAGGCAATGATACTAGCCTTATCATTAGTTAACCACAAACCAAATGTTTTAGGTTGTCTTGATGATTTTAGTCAAACACAAACCTTAGAAGAACAAAAAAAATCTCCCCAGGTTTTTGACCCATGTCTTCTTTCAAAATGTTTGTTATCATGCCCTTTTTAAGTAGAGAATGTTTTTTTTTAAAAATGACTTTTCCTCTAAGCTCCTTATAAGAGCTTATAGTTGCAGAAATACTACTGAAAGTTTCCTGCCCACTATGGTCATGTTCATTTTATTAAGACTTAGAGAATCAGCCCACGGAAGTGTGGCCAACCATAGCATAGCATAAATAAAAGAACAAGGCAGATTTGGTTATAGGACGTAAGGCCAAATGAGACTTTAAGATTTAGAGGTCAAATACAAATTATTATTTAAATACATTACCAACTTTATCCCCTCCTCTTCAAAAGAAAATCATATTAAAATATATATATGGTTATCAAAAATAAAAAATTAAAAAAAAGAATGCATAAAACTACAAAAAAAAATATATATATATGGTATGTATCTACATGTATATATACTACAATAAAAATGTGTATTCTTGTCTAGCCACTGTTTTAATTCTTAAATACAAGAACTTTCCTTTTAATTGTCCACTCATAAAGTTTCAATTAGACAAATTTCTAAAATACGACAATCATACTGCTGAAAATCAGCTACAGTTTTGATTTGCAGGTCTGTAAAGAATTACTTGGTAGCAAACACAATGAATTGCACAGTTTATGTCCAAAGCTTTCTCATATGGTATAAACACCAGCAAATGGTATGGAGATTCTCCGTGATTGCCCTAGTTGGGGGAATTTAGCAGAAGCAGCCAAAAGCTATCTGAAGGTATGCTATCTGCTGGGCTACATGTCATAAAATAGCAAAGCACATGCACCACTGATTATATATAAAATTAGGGTTTATTTCTAAACTATATCACTGAGAAACAAGTGCTATTAGGAATGCAGAGCCATCTGGTATACAGATATTGAATTTTAAGATTTACCTGAGCTAAGGTGGAATTCAGTACATTTAGTACAGCTTTCTAATTTTCCCATAGCATAGTACTATTCTTTGTATGATTTTGCTGTTTATAAATATTGTGGGTATTCAGGGACAACAGAGGAAAAAATGAATAAATGAAAGCTGATTTTTCCCATTTTAAAAATAAAATCCTTCCTCCATCTTAAATGTCTGTCAAAAATTTTTTGTAGAAAGTTTATGATTTTTACATCAAATCAACTTCTAAAGAGAACCCCAAGGGGAGGCTGGGTGGTACAGTCAGTTTAGCATCTAACTCTTAGTTTGGCTCAGGTCGTAATCCCAGGGTCATGAGATTGAGCCCTTTGTCAGCTCCATGCTCAATGGGGAGTCTGCTTGAGAGTCTCTCTCTCTCTCTCTCTCTCTCCCTCTGCCCCTCCTGCTCATAAACTCACTCTCTCTCTCTAAAATAAATAAATATTTTTAAAAAATAAAATAAAGAGAACCGCAATGTGTTAATAGCTTATAGCTACTATGTAAAATAATAGTATCTCTGTTAGTATCAGTATTAATCTCTCTAACTTAAACCTTAACACCATAACACTAATAACATGATACTTTGATTCATAGTAGGATTTTAACTTTGAAAACATATTCCTTATTCATTGGTTGGAGTTCTAAAAGTTCAGGTAATTGACTTCAGGATGTCCTTTTTCTTTTTCTTAAAGATTTTATTTATTTCTTTGACAGAGAAAGAGAGAGAAGTGGCAAAGGGAGAAGGAGAAGCAGGCTTCCTACTAAGGAGGGAACCCAATACTGGGCTCTGTCCCAGGACCATGGATGGGATCATGACCTGAGCAGAAGGCAGATATTTCATTGACTGAGCCACCCAGGTGTTGCAGATTTCAGGACATCCTTAACAGTATAAAAAGGAGCTATAATTTCTCAGTATGGCGATTTTCATATTAGGTTTAAAAAAATAAAATATAAAGCATAACAGATATATGACTTTAAAAGACTTCAGGTAAAGTTTCCATCTCCCATTGAAACTAAGGCTATTTCTTGGATCCTATGGTTCGGCAGGGGTTGGGGGTAGTGGGAGTACTATGAGGTAGAAAAAACTCCACCAAAAATCGAGTGATGGCATTTGAAGAGTGATGGCAGATTCCAACCTCTCATAAAAGATTAACACAATGACAACAACAAAATATAAGACAAAAATAGTAGCCTAAAATAAATTAACATTTTTAATGTTGAAAATAAGCGACTTATCTATTTTTTTTGTTTCTTTTTTTTTTTTTACTTTGATATAATTTTTATTTTTTTATAAACATATATTTTTATCCCCAGGGGTACAGGTCTGTGAATCACCAGGTTTACACACTTCACAGCACTCACCAAAACACATACCCTCCCCAATGTCCATAATACCACCCCCTTCTCCCAAACCCCCTCCCCCCCAACAACCCTCAGTTTGTTTTGTGAGATTAAGAGTCACTTATGGTTTGTCTCCCTCCCAATCCCATCTTCTTTCATTTATTCTTCTCGTACCCACTTAAGCCCCCATGTTGCATCACCACTTCCTCATATCAGGGAAATCATATGATAGTTGTCTTTCTCCGCTTGACTTACTTCGCTAAAAGAAATGAAATCTTGCCATTTGCGACAACATGGATGGAACTAGAGCGACTTATCTATTTTTAAACCTTCTGTTGGGGAGAAAAAAACATACCAAATTCCTAATATTTAATATGCATATACTATATACCAGGCTTTATGATAAGAACATTATAAGCATTATTTCACTTATTCCTAGAATAACCCTAAACCATAAGAACAATTAAAGGCCTCTTTTTACACATGAAGAAATGGAATCTTAGAAGTCCAAGTTCAGTCAACTAAATGATTGAGCCAGGATGTCAAAGACTCCAAAATTATTATCTAGGGGCAACATTTAAAAGCATACGCAAATGTTGTTGATAATTTATACTTCATTAAAAATGACTTTTGGAGCATTTTTGGAGGGCCTTTTTATATTATGAATTTTTATTTACAAAAATAACACCAGGGGTGCCTGGGTGGCTCAGTGCGTTAAATCCTCTGCCTTTGGGTCAGGTCATGATCCCAGGGTCCTGGGATCGAGCCCCACATCAGGCTCTCTGCTCCATGGGGAGCTTGCTTTCTCCTCTCTCTCTGCCTGCCTTTCTGCCTACTTGTGATCTTTGTCTGTGAAATAAATAAATAAATAAATAAATAAAATAAAAATAAATAAAAACAAAAAAAATCTTACTAGTAGAAATTAATTTCCTCTAATGTTGTATAAAATAACCAGGTTGAGACAAATCCATCATCACAGTGTTAACAATGAGGAGGCAATTTCAGTAGCTTTTTAAAATAGGTAGTTCATCTATGTTCAACAACTCCTAAGTCAATTCATTTCAAAATAACTGTATGAGTCAGTACAGGGTTATTTTTCCAGTGATAGAGGTTACAGAGGAGAGAAGAAACAATAGAATTTGGAAAGGTTTACCATGATGCTGTGTTAAAGCCTTATATGGAAAATTTCTCTCTGGGATGATTTTGACCAGAGGCAGTAGAAAATAACTTTGAATCTTGAGAAAATTGCAGGGTTTGTCTTACACTCTTGGAAGGTACATCTGTCAGGACACTCAGTCAATCCATCATATTACTGCTATGTTTTTAGGAAAGCCAAGGAAATGAGTATACAGGAATTATGTCAACTTCAGGAATAAGTTCCCATCCAAAGCTCAATATTGGATGGAGACAGTATAAAATTTCCCCCTAGGCAGATGGTGTTTCTACTCTAATGGTTAACTTGACAGTGGTGGGCAGAAATGAAGACAAGGTGGAAGGAAGATAAACTTCAGAATTTCCTAGTTTGCAGTAATGACTAAGTATGAGATCTTAGGAAGAGTATTATTTAGTCTGTCTGAATTTTTGTGTACTTATCTATAAAAAGTATACAGTTTTAAAAATCATTATTTATAATGCTTCACAGGTGGGAGCTCCAAAATTGGGAGCTCCAATTATTATGAAGGCAACCAAAGACTTAACTTTATAGTTATTTTTAATGGTTATTTTGGGTGTCCTTTTAAGCACTGCTTCTTCAATATTATTTCTCAAAACATCAGATTTATAAGATAAAATATTTTAAAATAAATGTTTATAATAATATAAATCATGAATTTCCTAAAATAGGAGTATAGCATGATGATATATAAGCATTCCCAAAATTACTTTAATCATGGTATTTTAAAATTTTTCCTATAGAATACTGATTGAACCCTAAAAAAAAACACAGAATTTTAATGCATATATTACTTTTCCCCTGTGTCTTTCTCCAATAACCAATTGAATAATCATAAATTGAATAGGTGTTTCAGTACACACTGGCAGAAAAGTACAGAATTACATAGGCACAGGCTTAAGTTGATCAGAAGACCTCTAGTCATCTTTGAGAATAAAATTAGGCTAAGCTTTCAAACTTTTGAACTGTATAATAAAGCGAAGGCTTAGAAATTTTTCTCTTCCTTTCTATTAATTCATATAGCCACTTCTAAGAGATAGTCAAATAATAGAAGTGATTAAAAAAACAGTTTCTTGCTCAGAAGCCTGAAGAGACTTCAGAGTTAAATAAAGGATAAAATCCCAAGGATAAAAGGGTAGAAAAGCTCCTTATCTCCATCCTGTTTATTCACCATATAAGAACATCCTTTGATAGAAGCACAAGTCTACACCAGGGTTGGGGGGGGTAGTGAGAGAGAAGGATGGATGTTTTCTTTCAGCAATGTGTAATTACTATATGAATTAAAATGAAGAAGAAAATAAAACTTTTAGTGGAGGATTGGGGGAAGAACATGTAACCTGTATCATATATTTATTCTTTTGATAAAATCTAAGTGCCTACTATTATTCTAGGTATTTTCTGCATGCCTAGTATTATTCTAGAGCAGTTTTGAAAACTGAAGCAGTTTTTTGCATGTGCCCTAATATCTGCTTGTTTTGCTTAAAAATCAGAGGCATGAGGTGCAATGACTAGAAAGATGATCCTTGGGAGAAAAAGTGGAAAGGTAAGGGTTCTGAAATGTCAATATTTATTCTGTCCTTCATTCATCATTGGGCTTCCACAGTGTCAAATTTTGCTGAGAGAGTAAGGAGATGAATGAAATGTGAATTACTAAGAACAGTACTTAGAGGGGTGATGGCCCAGAGGCCACTTTGCAATGGGTTGAAAGGTAAGCGTTAGATGAAGAAATGGACACACTAATTATGAACATCTCATTTGAAAAGTCTGGCTCTGAAGGCAGAAGAAACTAGGGCAGTAACATGTTTATTTTACTTTAACTGGATAAGTGCAAGCGTTTAGTGGAGAAATTTGAGACTTAAAAAAGTGAGTGCAGGGAATTGTAGTTGCAAGAGAGAAACCAAATACACTGGGAAGGGAAGGAACAATCTCAGTGAAAATTTCTGAGAAATTAGGAGAAAGAAAAGAAATATGATTTACAGAGGCAAAGAAACTGCTTTTCAAAGGAGAGGAAGAAATGATCTGTCTTCTTCATTTCAATTCTTCTCTATTTTAATATCCACAAAAATGTCGGAAAATGTTAAATGCAGATTTCAATTCAATAGGTCTACATTTCTAATGCATTCTGAGTGATCCCATTCCGCCAGTAAGCAGAGAACATTTGGAGTAGCAAGGCTTTGTTTCTGTTTGGTCCTGACAAATGAGGAGTTCTCAGCATCTGGCTATAATTTTCTATTAACTAGAAATGGTCTTCAAACAACTGGAGGGAGGGAGAGCAAGGGTGGTTAGAGTGTTGACATGATTTTTCAGATCTGAGTGAGTTGACTGAACTTAATTAAGAAACATGGCAAAAATTATGAGCAGTATATTGAGGGAATGGTCATCTATTTATAACAGAGTTTGTCTTTGCTGATATACCTCTCTCTTTGTGCTCTGCTACAAGTCCAGAGAAAATGTATAGCTGGGATCATGAGGATTAGGTTTGTGTGAAGAGACATGATATAAAAATAAGAGATAATCAAGAGTGTGTATTAAATACTGAAATTCTATGTAAACTAAGCTGGTTGAAGAGAGAAGTTAAAAATAGATACTACTAATGCATTGAGAACAGGAAAAGGATCATTGCGTACAGGCATTACTAAACTCAGAAAATTTGTTTTTATGATTTTGGTTTTATTTTTTACTTTTGGCATGTATTGACACATTGCTATTTAAGATGATCTGATTGATTCAATCATCAGATGTTAATTAGGAAGCATAAATTAAGAAGCATAATTAAGAAGCATAAAGTTGGGATATTCCCATTTCTGTTATGTTCATTAGGAAAGAGCTTGTATCCAAAGACCCAGATTCTAATGTTATTCTGCTCCTGTCAGAATCAAAGAGGCAGCCCCCCAAAAGGAGGTCTGTGAGGTTAGCATTTTGATAAAGACCTAAGATATTGGCTAAATGACTACAGCACAGTACTGGGAAAAAATATTAAACTGGCAATAACATTTATCTTTGTCAGAATCAAGTAAGAGTATTTACTAACATTAATCAGCTAAACAGGATTCAGGGTTCATACTGAAGAATAAAAGTTCATTACCTGAAGAGATGATTTACTTAAACTTTATCTAGCAGATACAGCTGGGATTATAGATTATGCTACAGGTCAACATACCAAACACCACAGATCTGCTAAAGACCACCAAGGAAGTCTTCAGCCTTCTCTTCTGAGAAGAACTGACCCATGAGATCATATGTGAGCCAGGCCAGATTGGCTAGCAAAACAAAACTGGACATCAGAAGAAAAAGAATACTGCTCAAAAAAAGCCTCAGTCTCTTTAGGAATGTTCTACTCCTGAAAGACAAGACTCCCTTTATGGAAAACTAGCCCCTGGGATTTACCAATATCTTTTCTCTTCTTTTATGAATGCTTCCTCCAAAATAGATACACTCTAACCATCACAGAATAGTAGCCATGATTTAACATAAAAGATATTTTATCAACTGATAAAAATGCCAAGATGTCACATAGCAATTAGGTAGCCAAAAGTTAGAACATATTATCAAATTCATTTAGCTTACAAAAGAATCTTTTCTCTTGAAGTTTTATCTCACTGCTTTGATGAATGTAAGTAATCAATACACAGACAAAATATGGGAGTCATCCCTGATCTGTGTCAAAGAGTCCTAAGACTCTGTCCTAAGGATCTGTGGACGTCCATCACTTAAATTTAAATAAAATCTGTTTTTAAAGCCACATGAATGCCTCTTAGGTCCCTGCAAAACTAGTCCAATCTTTCATTCAGAAATACCTACAACTCTTTTGTTTTCCAAAACTCCACGACTTTCTTGATTTGTGTCTTTGCTGGTTTTATTTTCTTTATTCTGTATCAATACTTACAAGCCTAAAATTTATCTGAAAGATAGCACTGCCCTGGGTTAAGAGCATTGATTATGAAACTAGCCAACCTGGGTTCAAACTTCAGCTCTGCCCCTTCCTGTCAGGATTAACCTAGAGCTTAATCATTCTGGGTCTCAGTTCCTCTTCCATAAAAAGGAAAGGCAAAAACAGTCCCTCTTTTATGAAGTTCTGGTTTTCAAAGTCTTGGCAAACTGTGAGGCTATGCAAGTTTTGTCAAAGCAAAAATTGTATTGGACAAAGCCTTTCTTCAAGGCTATTGCAATAGGAGAGATAATTCAGAATATAATTCAGAACTCAGTCTGAATTCAACTCTACTGAAATAAAAGGTTCAGTACTGAAGTGAGCCAGTAAAATAGTACTGGAGGACTTCAAAGGGGAAAATTCATAAATAGGTTGACCATGTTGAGTGGCAAAGGTCTTCCCGAGATTGCAAATAGGTTTTTGGTTTTTGGTTTATTTTTCTTCTACAGTTAAACCATCTTTGTTGGCTAATTGTCACCTAACAAAGTCAGGCTCCAATCTTCACATAGAGATTAAGATAGGGGTTCCATCAGAGACTGAGATATGGGGTTTCTATCTCTTGGTGATTATTTTTAACTGGCCCTTGAGGGAGATAATATGTAAAACTTGCAAGAGACTTAAAAAAAATTATTCCTCAAGGGAATAGAGAAAGAATATATCATTGCAAGTTTTTGAAAGTAATGGACTGGTCAGCGCCTAGTAAGTCTAAAGTGCAGTTCAGGCTGAGGAAAACTTTTTAAGAACTTTTTGGTCAGGATTTATTCTACTTTGATTATTATCAGTTTGAAATTTTGAACCTCCTCCACTTGGTAATACGTAAAAGTAGGTTTTTGAAATATATCTGAGGTGCAATCAAATGATATTAAGATAACTTTCTTTTTTCCAGGAAACCCAGAATTGTCTGTACTTAACCTAAAACACTTATCTTTACTCAAATTTCCCAATATATGACATAACCATGAAAGTCAATGGCAAATGGAAACCAAAATACTACACATCTATAGGATAAACAAAATCACAACGACAAGAACTCTAATAAATTAAATCAGACTAGGTCTTATGGAGCAACCCATTTCCTAAACAATTATACCTAAATAGAATCTAATCAAGGTAGAATATGCAGTCTGAGGACTATGTTGTCTTCTTCAGCTAAACCTCATTTACCTTTAGGGAAAAAATGAGTTGATATTTTATCATATATTGGTCACTACCAAAAACAAAACAAAACAGAAAATACAAGTTATAGAGAAAGTTTGGCCTTTTTACAATTCCTGTCACATTATAAAAAGAGAAGACAAATCTCTGTGTACTGGTTTTTAACACACAGGACTCCCTAGAATCCAAAAATGTCATAGCATTTCATCTTTAAGGCAGAAATTATCAGATATAATGGGAATTGGTAGATAGCAGAAAAGAGATATTGCATCTGCTATTTATTTTTTTAAGATTTTTTTTATTATTTATTTGACAAACAGAGATCACAAGTAGGCAGAGAGGCAGGCAGAGAGAGAGGGGGAAGCAGGCTCCCTGCCGAGCAGAGAGCCCGATGCAGGGCTCGATCCCAGGACCCTGAGATCATGACCTAAGCTGAAGGCAGAGGCTTTAACCCACTGAGACACCCAGGTCCCCCTGTGTCTTCTTTTAAAGGCATGATCCCTTAACTAGAATTATTTCTCCACTTTACTTACTGTGCTCAAGGGTGCACTGTACTTGATAGGCCAATATTTAAAATGGAGACTTGGTTATCTCCTATTATTTCTCAACGAGGGCTAGACTTGCTTTCAGGTACTCAACACCTTGCCTAAGTCTCTCTAGTATTTTACCTCATTAGTATGTCATCTTCCACCACTTTTTCTTTCTCACACTATTTTTTTTCTAGTTTCCCAAAGTTGTCTAGCTTGCTGCAGTCATTTTCTTCTTGAAAATTAAAATAGCTGCTCAAATGACTGCATCATAAACAGTTTTTATTACTCCTAACACATATCACCAGAAATGACTGAGGACTTCTAATTCTTCTTAGCAACTCAGATCCTGCATTTGTGCTTCCACTATATTTTCAAGCTCTTTTCTTTTTAAAAATTTTATTTATTTATCTGAGAGAGAGAGAGATAGAGAGCATGAGTTGGGGGGAAAGAGAAGGGGAGAAGCAGACTCCCCACTGAGCAGCAAGCCTGACACTGGGCTCAGTCACAGGACCCCAAGATCATGACCTGAACCAAAAGCAGATGCTTAACCAACTGAACCACCCAGGGGCCCACTAAGCTCTTTTTTTAAAACTAACCAAAATTAATGGTCCTAAGTTTGAAAAAGGACACAGATGATGGTATAAAAGTAAAAATGGCAAGTGGCAATTCAAGTGAGCTTCATTAAAAGGTTACTTGTTCCCATCATCAGTGAATACATTAGACCATCCCATTTTCCTGAACTAGTTAGACATAAAAAGCTTTAGTCTCAACATCCAATCCATTATTGGGTTAAATATATATGAGACAATCAGATACATAGGAAAGGAACTTGTGAACAAAGAATAAAATGGACAAAAATCCGGTAAAATTAATTTCTAAATTAAAAACTTAGTAAGTTTCCAAGACTATGCATTTGTAATTTTCTAGAAACAGATGAAGTGGAAAAATTGGGAGGAAAAGTGCTATGGCACTTCTTTTGTGACTATATTGTAATATAAAGGGATTGTAATGAGAAGTATATATAATTTAATCAAATTGTTTAGAAAACATGTGATGGAGTATGGTTTTTATGCATCATTAGGTGATAAATGACTCTGTACACTTCTTTCATCCAATTAAGTGCTTGATAATGTTTATTATAACATCACAATAATGTTGAGTGTAGCTTTTCAGCAGGGCATGGATATTTGGAGTTTGTACTTACTCTAGAGGATAAAAAGTTTAAGAGAACATAATGAAATGACTACAACATCCTTAAATGTTACAAAAAAATATGGAGAAGCAGGAAAAAGTGAAACCAAAGCCATAGGGGAGGAGGCTACACTAGGGGTGCTGGAAAAGAATCACTTACACTGAGAGCTTTAAGGGTGGAAGCAAATACACAGGAGTTGGGACAAAAGAGGTAGGATTTTGAGCCACATCCAAATAATGGCATACATTTTCTATGTATCGTAGAATGGGATGATTTGTAGGAATGAAAGGGTAGATGTTAGAGAAAAGAGCTTACAAAACACAGAAAGACTGAAATAGATGTGAGAACTGCGTGAAGGATTTGCGAGAGGCAACCGAAAGGGTATTATTCATTTTTGAAAATCCAAATGAAAGTGGAACTATAATTTTATCATGGATCAAATCCATAAACCATGAGATTATTTCCATTCTAGTTATCATATTTTGGGGTCGTGTTTCACCAGTAAGGGTGGAAGAAGAACTAGTCATGGTGGGGGCAGTGAGGATAAAGGAATTTGAAGGTATTGTCAGGAGAAAATGAAAGAATATGTGCACAGCCTGGAGAGATGAAAAAGTGAACAATAACTAAGAAAAAGGAGTGACTGATGCAGTCATCACAAAACATGAGAGAGTAGAATTAGAGCAAAAGAAATGGACTGCCCATGTTCAGAGGACAAGAGAGTGATATCTGAAAGTCAACAGTGAGTTTCCATTTGTGGGATTTTGCATCTATTCTTGAATTTCTGACTCTCTTCTCATTGATGTTCTCAACTCCCTTCTATGTTGTCTCCTTAGCTTACTTCTCACATTTCCTTCATCTCCTTTGCCAATATTCATATAGTTAAGATAGAAGAAGAATTCAACTCTTTTATTTGTCAAGGAGTACTTCTTTCTCAGAATATGAACTGATATTTGAATGTTAATGGGCACTTTACTTAGAGAACAACTAAATATCACAAAAACAGCAGTATCTCAGAAGCTTAGTATTATCAGCAGTTACGATAGCCATGTTTTTACATTTGGTTTAGTATATACTATGGCACTGCTGAAAATAATTACAAAATAGCAGAGCACATAAAATCTTCTAAAACAAATTGACAATCTGGCAAAGAATACTAGAAAGCAAAACAACAACATGTGATTGAGAGATGGCAAGAATGTCAAAGGCAGATTTTTCTTTGGGAGACTTGCTTAACCCTGGTGAGTTGTCCTTGTAGAGAACAGAAAGATGAAACATTCAGGGCTTGCCCAAAGTTGGAGATGCAAAAGGAAACTCCCCACTTAAATGCTCCCATGTATAGGATAAACTAGAAATATATCTGACCCCCTAACAACAACAAAAAACACAAGGGTAATTCCTTGTCTTAGACCTTGCCACAGAGTTAAAAAAGGAAGAGAGGGAAAAACAAACAAAACCCCCCAAAACCAAAACCCTTCTCCCTTGAGAATATGAGCCCAAATCATGGCACTCATGGGTGTTTACAGCTGAATTTTATATAACCCTAGACATTTCAAGCTAATTATTTAGTGTAAAATGGTCTCAGGTTGTTGTACACCTAGGAGCACAGTAAAAGACCCTCTCAAGAAAGCCAGCCACTATTAGCTTCAAGGAAGCCCCATAGACCCAGTCCTAAGAATATAATGGGTCATAAAACTGAGAAAATGAGCGCCAATTAGACAACCAACAGAAGTAACATGGCTGAAGTTTTAAAACATGAATAAAAAATTAATTACTCATTTTGTTCTCATTTACATACTAAGATCACCCTCATAGTTGATCCTAACAATAACTTCTTTGGATCCTTAGATCTGGATTACACATGTGAGCAGTTGTAAAACATTTCTGGCTGCATGCCACATTCCAGGCACTAACTGTACTTGGTCCTGAGCATACTGATACTGATTTATAAGTACATTGTTGAGGAGACTATCCCTCAACTGATTTATAAGTACATTGTTGAGAAGACTATCCCCACAGAGCTATCACATTGTTGAGATAAAAAAGGTACACATTAAAATCAAAGTTAATTCAGCATTTTTAAAATTTATTTGTTTATTTTTAAAGATTTTATTTATTTATTTGATAGAGAGAGAGAGAGAGAGACAGCGAGAGAGGAACACAAGTGCATGCAGAGGGAAAAGCAGGCTGTCTGCAGAGCAGGGAGTCTGATGCGGGGCTCCATCCCAGGACCCTGGGATCATGACCTGAGTCAAAGGCAGACACTTAATGACTGAGCCACCCAGGAGCCCCTAATTCAGTATTTTAAATAATAAGTATGAATGATGTAAACTTGAAAAAATGAAAAAAAATTCTTATTTTATTTTTCTAAACTTTATTTTAATTCAGGTTAGTTAACATATAGCATATTACTAATTTTGGGATAGAATTTAGTAATCCATCGGTTGTATATAAAACCCGGTGTTCATTACATCAAATGCCCTCCTTAATGCCAATCATTCAATTACCCTATCTCCCCATGCACCTCCCTTCCAGCAACCCTGTTTGTTCTCTATAGTTATGAGTCTCTTATGGATTGTACTCCTCTCTGTTCTTATCCTATTTTGTTTTTCTTTTCCTTCCCCTATATTCATGTTTTGTTTCTTAAATTCCACATATGAGTTAAATCATATGGCATTTGTCTTTCTCTGACTTATTTCCCTTAGCATAATACTGTCTAGTTCTATCCACTTCATTACAAAGGGCAATATTTCATTCTTTTTAATGGCTGAGTAATATTCCATTATGTGTGTTTTTTATCCATTCATCTATTGATGGAGATCTGGGCTCATTCTATAGTTTGGTTATTGTAGACGTTGCTACTATAAACATTGGGGTTCAGGTACCCCTTAAATCACTAAGTTTGTATACTTTAGATAATTATCTAGAAGTGCAATTGCTGGGTCATAGGATAGTTTTATTTTTAATTTTTTTTTCCTTTAAAGATTTTATTTATTTATTTGACAAACAGAGATCACAAGTAGGCAGAGAGGCAGGCAGAGAGAGAGAGAGGGGGAAGCAGGCTCCCTACTGAGCAGAGAGCCTGATGCCGGGCTAGATCCCAGGACCCTGGGATCATGACCAGAGCTGAAGGCAGAGGCTTTAACCCACTGAGCCACCCAGGTGCCCCTATTTTTAACTTTTTGAGGCACCTCCATACTGTTTGCATTGGCATTGCCACAAAGAGTATAAGAGGGTTCCCTTTTCTCCACATTCTGTCAACATCTGTTTTTTTCCTGAGTTGTTTAAAAAATATCTTCTTTTCTATGACTACTGACATAAAGTTAACCTATTGCTCTCCTAGAATCACTGGATAAGTAGATAGACCCTGGACAGAAAATTGACCAAGTCCATAGTGTTTACATCTCTTTCCATAAATAAAGAGGGTAGAATTTCAGTTCTTCAGAATATCTTATTTTTTTAAGATTTTTAAAATTCATTTGAGAGAGAGAAATAGGGAGAGAGAGAGAGCGAGGGAAAATGAGAAGGTGGAGGGTCAAAGGAAGAAGCAGACTCCCTGCTGAGCAGGGGACCTCCCCCCCCCCCCGATGTGGGACCCCATCCCAGGACTCCAGGACCATGACCTGAGCCAAAGGCAGTCACTTAACCAACTGAGTCACCCAGGTGCTCCTCTTCAGGATATTTTAAAAGGCCACACAATCCATCCCAGGCTCCACCTTGCATTTTTATATATCTTCTTTAACATGATATCACTGGGACCAATTAGATAAGTACTTCATACTCAACCATGGTACTTTCTGGTTTTCTTTACCTCTTCCCCAGATCTGGTGCTAACCAGGTATTAACTAATACCAAACTATAGCCCATCATTGGCATTGCACTTTGGCCTGACAAATGACAAGCTCCTTATCCAGTATTCTTGGAAGCAATGGAAGCATCTTAAGTAATCTTTTCAAAGTACAGCTTAGGTTTACATCAGCTAGATTTACCAGCAGATACTTTTCATTCGTTGGACTAACTGAAGTACACTGCAGTACGATTCTCCTCAGGAAGACATTCCAGTATTCACTATCCCACAGCTATGTTCCCAAATTAGAGTACTGGTATGCACGACCATACATAATAGGTCAGAATGTCCTTGATTCTCCCAGTGATATAGCTTCCAGCCAAATAAGAAGAGAGCAACTCTTTAAACCTCAGAAGAAAAACGAATTTTCTCTAGGTCACACATATGGCATGTGCATTGTTTCATTAGGGATGCATTTAATAAGTCCATTTCATTTGCTAAATGAGGTTGAAAATATTGCCTTTATCTTGTGAATCTTGGCTCCTGGGACAATAAAAGAGGAAACTCAAATGCTAAGAATAGCATAGCTCTGTAGTAGATAAGATTGTTCTTTCAAAATTCTCGAATCAGGTATGTCTTTGCTTCTAAGACTGGTATGCTTCTGTACTAATTCAAGGACCAGGACCAAGATTTAAATTGTCAGTGTTCGCAGCTAGCCATGGTGTCCCTATTTAGTGAATTAAGGCTGAAAACCAAACCCTACTTTGTGTTAGTAAACAATACTTTATGTCACTTCTTTGGTGAAGTGATTTCCTGATTTTGATTCTTAACCCAGTTGTCCCAAATCTGGAATTTAGCCCATTCTCACTACAGAGGGTAAGTACTGCCTTATGGTGGTGACTTAAAATGAATGGCTAGGTCAGTGTCCATTTATTTAAAAATGCCGGTAGCCCCCTCAACATGAGTCTCATGCAGAAGATGAGAGCTAGTTAATCCTTGGGGAGAGATTTTCTTTGTGTGATTATCATCAAGTAACTTTTTTTTTAAGAAAGTGTGTTTATTTATTTATTTATATATTTTTTAAGGCTTTATTTGACAGATAGAAATCACAAGTAGGCAGAGGCAGGCAGAGAGGAGGAAGCAGGCTCCCTGCTGAGCAGAGAGACTGATCTGGGGCTTGATCCCAGGACCCTGGGATCATGACCTGAGCTGAAGGCAGAGGCTTTAACCCACTGAGCCACCCAGGCACCCCTCAAGTAACTTTCATTAAGTATTCTGTCATTAGGGTAATAACATAATTTACTGTTCGGAAGTTATTCTAACTCAGGAAGAGAAATTCTGTTTTTTCTCCCATCCTGTACATCAGTAGTTTCCAGAATGTTGTACATGGTCCTAAAGCAATTAAAAATGCCTTAGTGGCTGCAGTGAAAATAAAACAGCCATCAAAGAAGGTGAAGTAGCCCCTTCTCCATCCCACTCACTTCAGCCACAAGACCTTTTTTCTTATCTGTTTCTTCTGTTTCATTTCTTATCTGTTTCACCTTTTTTCTTATCTGTTTCATATGTTTCAAAGTTTTATTTGAAAAAAAGATTTCATTGATCACAAAAAAAGAGAAAAAAGTGAAAACCACTGTTATATTTTAATTAAAATATATTTTAATAAATTATTTGGATAATCACAATTGTGCAGAGTTCATTTTGTGCCAAAATAATGTTTCAAAAGGTTTGTCTGAAACCATAACAACAAAACAAAACAACATTGTTGTTATCCCTAAGTTACCAAAGATGACCGACTATGCCTAGTGGGAACATGCTGTATGCATATGTGTGAGTGCCTCAGATTATACGGCTATGATAATGAGAGTCTGCACATAAAATAATGCATAATAGCAAATTATGCATTAACATTTCTAAATGTGTCAGCAGAGCCAGTAGGTTTTGATGGGGCTTACTGGTTGCTGTCTTCTGATAAAGTATGATGCAGATCAGTGATGACAAACAGATTTTGTAATTTTTGCTTCTCGGTTCTATCAAAGGTAGGGATGAATTTTTAGGTAGTCCCTGAGCACGTTTAGCATATGAGCACAATCTCTTGCAATTGAGAATGAGGCATACTATATAAAAACTCTCCTGAATGTTTCCCAAGCTGTTGTCCAGATTTTGTGGGGTCTTGGAAGACATTTGCTCCAAAATCAATTTGATGTTCTTGATTGCTAATGTTTGCTTTATGGCCTTAACACTAAACATGTGTATACACATGTGGCCACTTAACAGCCTAATGTCTCTGCATTTGTGCAGACTGTCAAACTGCCCTTAATTCACCTAAGGGGATCTTTCCTATGAGATGGGTCTTTCATCTTCACAAATTTGAGATGATGGAATTTAAATAAGTTGTATGACTGGATTTAAGGGCCCCCTTTTCAAAGGGTTCCATTTTGGAGATCTTGGAGGACAGGATGAATTCAATCCTTAGCCTGCACTGATGCATGTTAATGAAGAAAATCTGTCAAAGGCTACGTGACTTATCTCACATCTGATTATTAACATTGATTATTTACTCATACAAAACTTTATCAACAATGAGACATGTGCAATGCCCCAGAGTAAATATTTTAAGTGAAAATAGAGTTACTCTGTAAAACTGTTTTACATTTTAAAAAAGAGTGCATTTTTTAGAATGTTTAATTTAAAACAAGTTGTACTTGCACATTTATTACATCTTCAACTTCTTCCATTTCTCCTTTGGCTAATAATATTGAGCATTCTTTTTATTAGAGTTAAGTGTATAAATATTGGGTGTATATTATCAATTAGGTTTTTTTCTTAAGTATTTTAGAATTAATATGAGTTACTTTACCACTGGATTAGAAATAAAAGTAAATTGCTTTATTTCACCCCTTTGTTAGCTTTGATGTTTGTATCAACTTGACTTTCCTGATAACATAGAAATAAATTATACTCATGAAGTTTTTATCTCATTCTGTACCAAATGTTTCCTTAAGAGATCAAAGTATATATTCCTATTATAAAATATTGTTTTGTCTTAGTGTATGAAAAATGAAAGATGTAGAATTACTTGGTTTCCATTTTGTATTATTTGTTTGTTTGTTTAAAGATCATTTATTTATTTGAGTGAGAGAGAAAGAGAGAGAGAGAGAGAGAGGGAGCTGCAGAGGGAGAAGGAAAAGATTGAAGCAAGACTCAATCCCAGGCCCCTGGGAACATGACCTGAGCCAAAGGCAGATGCTTACAAATGGAGTTACCTAGGCCTCCCCAGTTTCAATTTGTTTTGTAAGTTTCCCAGAAAATTACAACAATTAGTGTGCATTTTAAATGTTGGAAAGACTCCTGTATCTCCTTTCCTAACCCCCATTTTCATTGACTTGTCTCTATTTTATTACTAAAAGAAAAAAATATGTTTGATTTTATCTCTTTTATCTTTGGTTTCTCTCAAATGCAAATGTTTCTAAATGACCTCATATTATCAATTTTACTTCTTTAACTGTTTATACAAAATCTGGTGTTCACTCTTTTTTTCAAATGTAAGAAAACTTTATTTACTTTACAGTAGATAATATAAAAATCATTTTTTTCTATTTTTATCTATTTTATCTATTAATTGGGTACAGGTATCCTCAGAGTTAAGTTCTGAATAAACTTGATAGCCAGTGAATCTAATTTTAGTCACATCACTGAAGTCAAATCAATTATATGACAGCATGACATTTATCTGAAGAGAGCAGAACAGGAAGACACAATATGGTGTAGGACATTTATTATGTCTATATGGACATGACCCAAGACTTTATTGAACAATCAAACTAATCAGAGAACTTATCAAATTATCTTTTTTGGATATTGAATCATTATTTAAATTCAGCCAAGGCAAAAATATGTTGTGCAAATCTCTATTAAATTGTATTTCTTAAATTTACACTCATTAATTTATTCATTTACCAAATATTACCTGAGCATCATAAGCATAAGATACTGAACAGTACCCTATGGATATGTGAGCTGTATTTCCTACTCTCTTGGAGTTTACAGTCCTGGCCCCACTGTGTGCGCAGTAATCTTTGTATTACATTGTATTATTAAACTTTTTTGTCTTTCTTTATTTATAACATGTGTATCATAATAACATATACAACACTATTTTAATAGTTGAGAAAATTAAATGATAATAAGCATAAAGTGTTTTAGATCAAAACTGAGCTAAGAATGTTAACTTAGTAGTAGTAGAAATAATACTAATAGCAAGTATTATCTAAGAGAGATAAATATAAGAAATAGTTATTAATCATAAATGCTGGAAGTGTTATAAAGAAGTACAACAGCTAACGGAGTATACAATAATATGATCTCATAAATATAATTATTCAACTCCAGGTAATTTCCCTAAACATGTAAAAGTAAAGGTGAAGCTATTGCATATCCACGACAAAATATTAAATAACTCTTAAGTTTATAAATGAAAACATCATATCTGTAGGTATAACTTCATTCATTCATATTGTTTTTCTAGAGATTCATCTTTAATTTTTCTCATTTTAATTATTTATAGAAGGAAGTCATTATAAGCCTTAGTATGTTGAGAAAAAATGATCAGGTTTCAAAGTGCAAAATAGATAAAAGAATATATAGGGAAATGCTAAGATAGATTTTTCTTAGCCATGGTCTCAATAGCAACAATAAATAATCCATAAAAATTCCAGTCAGGGCAACTCAGTTGGTTAAGTGACTGCCTTCGGCTCAGGTCATGATCCTGAAGTCCTGGGATTGAGTCCTACACCTGGCTCCCTGCTAGGCAGGGAGTCTGCTTCTCCCTCTGACCCTTCCCCTTCTCATGCTCTCTCTCTCTCTCTCATCTCTCTCTCACTCTCAAATAAATAAATAAAATCTTTAAAAAAAAAAAAAAACTCCAGGCAGATTCCCACACTCTTAATAGATGTATTAAGTCTACCACTTTTAGACATAATTATATCAAAGAAACCAGTGATATAATTATGTGAAGGAATTCTACATTTTACTAAAGTATATTTGAAAATATGTTTATGTATTGATAATTCAAAAGGCATTAAATCCCACAAAGCATGTCACTACAGTTTATATACTAACACTTAATGAACATTTGCTGTAGGGGAGTAAAGAAATTACACTTGAATTACTGTATCAATAATTAAATTAATACCCGTTTTTAAAATAACTTTCTATGCCCAAGATGGAGCCACTCCTGCTGGGGTTGGGGGCCTAGTCAGCAAACCGAAACTTAGATAAACTTTTATGTCCCTGTACATGCTCTGCTAGTCCAGAAATGCAGCATATCCAGTCAGCCAATCTTTAAACTCCAAGCATACTCTAAGCAGGCTCAGAGCAGGCTCACCCCATACAAGTAGGACAATGTGGTATAGCCAATCAGATATTTTCTGTTTTTCACTCTTTGTCTTTATTCCCTATCCTACAAGGGCTTCCTGTAGTCAGCCTTCATTTTTCATTTGGCAGATCTCTAAAAGGAGACTACACGCTTCATGAAACATTAAAGTTTGTTTTTGTTTTTTGTTTTTTTTTGTACCAACTAATTGTCTTCTTCGATCATTAAAAAAAGAGATTTATTTATTTATTTATTTATTTATTAAGAGAGAGTGAGAGTGCACATGTGTGGGGGTAGGGACAGAAGGAGAAAATCTCAGGCAGACTCTCTGCTCAGCAAATGGCTTGATCTCATAACCCATGAGTTCAAGACCTCAGCTGAAAACGAGAGTCAATGCTTAACCAACTGAACCACTCATGCACCCTTCTTTAACCATTTTTTAACAGTTTTTGGCAGTGAAGAATGAGATCTGAAGCTGACTATTAAGAGCCTACAGGACAAGGCAGTAGCTGATTCCTTTGAGCTTACTATTCCACTTGTCATTACTGGGGGCTATAAGTTAGTCTCAGATTGAATCCCGGTTCCGTGTGTGCAGCTCCCTGTTAAAAACATTCCTTTAAATATATTTATTTTATTTTAAAATATATATATATTTTATAAACATAAATAGTATAGATATTTATTATTTATTTTATATTTATATTTATATGATTTATAAATATAATATTAATATGTAATATAATATATAAATATATATTTATATTTATAATATTGATAAATATTGTAGATATTTATATTTATAAAATATATATTTTTAAAATAAAATAACATTAAATAAATAAATAAGAAATAATAATAAGATATAAATAATAATAAGAAATAAAATTAAATACATAATAAAATAAAATAAATAGATAGATATATATATCTATCCCAGAAATAAGAGTTCTGGAAAGGTTCTGTGATAATTACATTGAGAGTCCACATTAGGTGGCAGCCATTATGGGACTTGCAAAGCATCAAGATAAATTCACAGCATAAACCCTTGGAAAACTTGGGAAAAAAATAATAAGACAATAAATTTGTACTGTTTTGACCATCCAAGTAAAAATCTAAGGAGGCACAAGTCACACATTAAAAGCCATAAGAGTGTCCATCATTATAAAGAAATCTTCTTCTGAAGGAATAATAGATCTATTGCTGGGACGCCTGGGTGGCTCAGTTGGTTAAGCAGCTGCCTTCGGCTCAGGTCATGATCCCAGCATCCTGGGATCGAGTCCTGCATCGGGCTCCTTGCTTGGCAGGGAGCCTGCTTTTACCTCTGCCTCTGCCTGCCATTCGGTCTGCCTGTGCTCGCTCTCTCCCCCTCTCTCTCTGATAAATAAATAAAATCTTTAAAAAAAAAATAGATCTATTGCTAAGGGGAATCTGGGAAACCAAAGCCTTTGGTGGCGGGTTGAACTCTTAAAAGCTGTTAGAGTACTGGCCACGTAATTCAAAGACACTCATACTAGAATAAGTTGGTCACAAAATGGATTAAATTGACACTAGGTCACCAGCCAACCTTAAGAAAATCTCCATGTAACAAGGTACACCCTATAACACAAAATCCTGAACACAGCAGCACATCCCTCAAAATTATTAATTTGGCTCCAAGATACCTAAGACTTAGCTAAAGAAATGGGATCCTCAGGATTCACAGAACTGAGACACCCACTTACTTTATGTCTAAGAACTTATGGTTCTTAGACATAAAATGGAAAAATCTTACTAAGGTAACCTAGAATTACAATGGACATCATGGGGAATATTCTAGTTAGACAAGATTGTTCATTTAAGTAGTACACTTGAAAGTAAGAATTCCCAAATCAAAAAAAAAACAAAACAAAACACAAAAAAACCCACAAAAAAAAATGTAACACCTATTTTAATTGGCATGCAGAAACCACCAAAGACTTCCAAATTCCCAAGTAGTTTTATCAAAATATTAATTGCAAAAGGTTAAAGAAAAATTAAAGATCCAAGAGGTACATAAAAGACTACAGACTAATGTGACATCTGCTACTCCCCTCTCTCCTCCTTTACCTCAGTACTCTACTAATCTCTATCTGAATTTTTTTTTAATTAAAGTTAAAATTTGTGGAAAATCTTGCCAAATTCAGTAGATACCAAGGTTCCTTCCACTCTACTTTAAACCCATTCACTCTGGAATCTAAAGGTGGAACCTTAGGAAAACTTTGAGAAGGCAGGGAAGGATGAGAATTCTTACTGGAGTCAGTTCTTCTGGAACTCTGTAGTGCCCAGGCAAGAGAGAAAGGTAAAATTTCCCATTGTCCCTCACTGGCTATGGATCCCTTTCAGTTATTGCCTTCTTGTTTCTCTCGTTCTGTTTCCTGAGAATTTGGCTTCATTTTCTGCCTGCCTGGGACAGGCAGCTGATTGGTTCTTGTGTATACAGGCTGCTCAATGGGCAGGTTGGGAGCCCAAACATATGGGTGGACAGAAATGTGGGTTGCACTTACTCTATTTGCATCTGGTATCCTGCAGACTGTTGTCAGCTTTCAGGGTAACTATGTTGTCAGCCTTTCTTTTTCTTTCTTTTCTTTTCTTTTCTTTTCTTTTCTTTTTTTTCTCCTTTCTCTCTCTCTCTCTCATTTTTCTTTCTTTCTTCAATATGTGTGAATGGCTGTATGTCCTGGGGAGTAGTATGTTTTCCCATTTGAGGCTGTCTCTTCTGACCGTGGGAGGCTCCATACTGTCTGGAATATTTACACTTTGTCCTCCTGATTGAAATCTGACAAGATATTTGAAAGTTTGTTTTGTTGTTGTTGTTGTTGTTGTTTAAGTAGCTAGATGGTCAGAAGTTGGCTGAATTGGAAGCTGATATTCAAAATCTGACAGGACTTTTTTTTTAAAGCCTTCTCCCCTAAGCTAAATGAAGCTGCATAGCTAGAGAAAAAGAAAAACATTCCACTCACCCTGACTGGTTTTGTCACTTTAATTTTTACATCACTGAAAATGTTGTGTTAAAATGTTTCTATCATTTCGTCCTTGTAGTTTTGTCAATATTTTGCCTTACATATATCTTAAAGATACATTACTATGTGAATATAATTCAAAAGTTAGTGTGTTACTTAATGGTGGCCATATTCATTTTAAATATGCATATTTAACTTAATAAAGATTAAAGTCCATCTATGGATTTTCTTTTCATTAGGAAGAAAATATATTAGAAGCTTTAATTCATTTACCCTCTTGTACAATGAAGAGATTAATTGCTATATAAGATTATATGTTTACCTTGATTTTTTTAAACTGCTATACAAGATTTCAGGGTTTTTCTTTTTTTACATCTATAAAATATATATGTAAATATACATATTTAATATTTATTAGATTGATATCCAAGTGTTTTTGATTGTTTTTCATTCAGAAATTCCTTTAGTGAGAGTTTGTTAATATGAAGAACTTCAGCACAATTTGTCTGGGAATATGTTTAATTTACCTTCTTCTTTAAAATATATATGCAGTTGTAAATTGACACTTTGTTCTTCCAAAGTATTATTTCATTGCATTACATATTTTTTGTTGCTTTTAGGAAGGAAACAGTAAGTAGATAATCTGCCCAATCTCTGTAGCTATCTTAAATTTTTTTTTCTCTTTTGACTTTTTTTTATAACACACTTTTTAAAAAAGATTTTATTTATTTATTTGACAGACAGAGATTACAAGAAGACAGAGAGGCAGACAGAGAGAGGAGGGGAAGCAGGCTCCCCGCTGAGCAGAGAGCCCAATGCGGGGCTCCATCCCAGGACCCTGGGATCATGACCTGAGCCAAAGGCAGAGGCTTTAACCCACTGAGCCACCCAAGTGCCCCTATAACACACTTTTTTTTTTAAAGATTTTATTTATTTATTTGACAGACAGAGATCACAGGTAGGCAGAGAGGCAGGCAGAGAGAGAGAGAGAGAAAGGGAAGCAGGCTCCCTGCGGAGCAGAGAGCCAGATGCGTGGCTCGATCCCAGGACGCTGAGATCATGACTTGAGCCAAAGGCAGCGGCTTAACCCACTGAGCCACCCAAGCGCCCCAAACACACTTTTAATTATTGTGTCTGATTAATACAGACCTTATTTAACACAGTTTGGGATATGTTGAACTTCCTGAATAGATGGATTGGATTCATTAAACAATTCAAGAAATTTCTTAGTCATTATTTCTCCTAAGAGCACCTCACCACAATTTCCCTTTTCTCCTCTGAAATTTAGATTAGGATACACTATAACTCTTGATGTTCTATGTCTCTTAAACTCTCTTTTTTCATTCCTCCTCCTCTGTGTTGTATTCTTAGTAACTCAGTCAACTGATCCTTTTAATTCTTGAACTCTGCTTTATATCTGTCTAAGCTGCTATTTAATTTATGCATCCTTCTTTTCTACCAATCACCATTTTCTTTCACTTCTAGAATTTTAACTGGATCTTTTTCAAATTTAATTAATTTTCAATACTTTTTATCCTCTCTTTACTTTTACTTTTATATAATTCTTGAAGTAGCAGATGATGTGTGCCACATAAATCTAGTTGAAGAGAACTCACTGCAGAAACCAATCTTGCTGCTGCCCCTTTGGATTCTCCAGAATATTCATACTAACAAATTTCCTTATTTGACTGGGCACAGTGACTCCAGTCATGCACAAGAGACAGTGCATTGTTGTTCTATGAAGGACTCCTCCACTGTGTTCTTCACACATTTATTCGAGGTTGTCTAAGTCTTTCATATCTAATTTTTCTTCTCTCTTTCATAGTTATGACACATCTACTCTTGATCATTCTCCTTTACCCATTATCAACATTTCCACCCATAAATCTCCTGTATGTCTAAATCAGGTTTGGCATTTGAGTTGCAAGTATATCAAAAATTATAGTATTTGAAGTTTTGTGAATTGAATTCTCCAGTATATAGTTATTCTCACTTAATCTGGCTTGTATCCTCCTGTTTTCAGTAAATCATTCTTAATGTGTAAGGTATTTTTTTTTATCATTTTTCTTATGATTTTCTTTTTTTTTTTTTGAGTACAGTTGACACAGTATGTTACATTAGTTTCAGGTATACAATGTAGGGATTCAGCAACTCTATACATTATGCTCTGCTCACCACAAGTGTACTGTTACCAAGCAAGTCTATTACAACACTATTGCCTATATTCCCTATGCCGTACCTTTTATTCCTGTGACTTATTCATCCCATAACTGGACATCTGTATCCCCCACACCCCTTCATCCATGTTGCTCATACTCACAACCCTCTACTTGATACAATGTTTTGTTTTCTGTATGTATAGGTATAATGCACCAGTTGTTCATTTACTCATTCATTCTGTGTTTTAGATTCCACATCTAAGTGAACTAATATGGTATATTTTTTCTCTGTCTGACTTATTTCCCTAATCATAATTCCCTCTAGATTCATCTATGTTGTTGCAGATGGCAAGATTTCATTCTTTTTTATGACTACTATTCCTTTCCATGTGTGTGTGCATGTGTGTGTGTATTTGAATATTGTATACCACAGTATCCAAAATACATAAAGCACTTATACAACTCAACACCCTAAAAAATCAATCAATAAATAATGATTAAAAATTGACAGAGAATCTGAATAAACACTTTTCCGAAGAAGATACATAGGTAGTCGGTAGGCACATGAAAAGATGCTCAGCATCACTAATCACCAGGGAACTACAAATCAAAACTACAATGAGATATTACCTTATACCTGTCAGAATGGCTAGAATCAAAGACAAGAAGTAAAAGGTATTCACAAGGATGTGGAAAAACAAGAACTCCAGTGCACTGTAGGTAAAAATTTAAATTGGTAAGGAAAATAAAAACAGTAGTTTAAAAAGATATATGTACCCATAAGTGACTCTTAATCTCACAAAACAAACTGAGGGTTGCTGGGGGGAGGGGGTTTGGGTGTGAAATGTGTAAACCTGGTGATTCACAGACCTGTACCCCTGGGGATAAAAATATATGTTTATAAAAAATAAAAAATTATAAAAAAAGATATATGTACCCCAATACTAATTGTAACACAATTCATCATAGCCAAGATATGGAAGCTGCCCAAGTTTCCATCAGTAGATGAATGAATAAGGAAGATATTTTTAAATAATTTTTAACTGAAACTTTGGGTACCATTCTTGCAGCAAAAAAATATTCATTAAAAAATCATTTGAGGGGCACCTGGGTGGCTCAGTCAGTTGAGCGTCTGCCTTCAGCTCAGGTCATGATCCCAGGGTCCTGGGATTGAGCCCCACATTGTGCTTCCCACTCAGCAGGAAGCCTACTTCCCCCTTTCCCACCGCCCCTACTTGTGTTCCCTTTCTCACTGTGTCTCTTTCTGTGAAATAAATGAATAAAATCTTTAAAAAAAAATTCATTTGAGACAGACATTGTTCAAGAATATCCCAGGGTTATGAGAGTCACATACCAGGCTTCTTCACACCCAGCTTAAGATTTTCTCTCTATCTCTCCCTCTGTCCCCATCCACCCATCACACATTCTCTCTCTCTCTCTCTAAAAAAAAAAATGTGTTCTGTGGAAACAACAAAGAAGGGTAAGAATAATCAGGATTCCTGTCATGCAACAACCTGCTGCTAAACTATTTGTAGAAGACCTGCTCCTTGGTTGGGGTTTTGTATGTATCAGAGGAACTCTCTCACTGCAACATATTGTCAGCCCTTGACACAAGGTTTTGTAAAAAAATAAATAAAAAGAAAGAAAAACAACAACAAAACAAAACAGTGAAAAACAATGTTCAGGATTGCAAAGTTTAGAAGAAATGGGTTGCAAATTTTTAAATTGTCGTTAAAAGCACATAAAATTTACCATCTTAACTATTTTTAAATGTACAATTCAGCGGTGTGAACAGTATGCAACAGATCTCTAGAACATTTTTATTTTACAAAATTAAAATTTCATACCCATTGAATGACTGCCCGTTTTCCCCTCCCTCCAGTCTCAGGCAACCATCATTCCATTTTGTTTCTATGAGTTTGACTATTTTTACTATTTCAGAAATGGACTCATATACTATTTATCTTTTGTGGCTGGCTTACATCATACACCAATAATGAAACAGCAGAAATAGACATCAAGGAATTGATACCGTTTATAACTGCACCCAAAATTATAAGATATCTAGGACTAAACCTAACCATGGAGGTAAAAGATCCATACTCCAAAAACTCTAAAACACCTGTGAAAGAAACTGAAGATGACACAAAAAAATGGAAAAACATCTCATGCTCATGGATTGGTTGAACAGATATTGTTAAAATGTCTATACTGCCCAAAACAATCTACACATTTAATGCAATCTCTATCAAAATACCACCCAAATTTTTCACAGAACTAGAACAAATAATCCTAAACTTTGTATGGAACCACCAAAAACCCTGGATAACCAGAGCAATCTTGAAAAAGAAAAGCAAACCTGGATGCATCAGAATTCTGGACTTCAAGTTATACTACAAAGCGGTAGTGATCAAGACAGTATGGTACTGTCACAAAAAAAAAAGAGGGGGAGGAGTCAAGATGGCGGAGAAGTAGCAAGCTGAGACTGCTTCAGCTAGCCGGAGATCAGCTAGATAGCTTATCTAAAGATTGCAAACACCTGAAAATCCATCGGCAGATCGAAGAGAAGAAAAACAGCAATTCTGGAAACAGAAAAACAACCACTTTCTGAAAGGTAGGACCGGCGGAGAAGTGAATCCAAAGCGACGGGAAGATAGACCCCGGGGGGAGGGGCCGGCTCCCGGCAAGCGGCGGAGCAACCGTGCACAAAATCAGGACTTTTAAAAGTCTGTTCCGCTGAGGGACATCGCTCCAGAGGCTAAACCAGGGCGAAGCCCACGCGGGGTCAGCGTGGCCTCAGGTCCCGCAGGGTCACAGAAGGATCGGGGGTGTCTGAGTGTCGCAGAGCTTGCGGGTATTGGAACGGGAAAGCCGGCTACAGAGACAGAGCCGACAGTGTTACCTTGAACCGGTCGCAGGCTCGGTGAGCTCGGAGCGCGGCCGGAGGTCAGGCAGACGGGAGTAACTGGGCGCGTTTCTCTGAGCGCGCACTGAGGAGTGCGGCCCTGGGCTCTCGGCTCCTCCGGGCCGGAGACCAGGAGGCCGCCATTTGTATTCCCGTCCTCTGGAACTCTACGGAAAGCGCTCAGGGAACAAAAGCTCCTGAAAGCAAACCCCAGCGGATTACTCACCCCGGCCCCGGGTAAGGGCGGTGTAATTCCGCCTGGGGCAAAGACACTTGAGAATCACTACAACAGGCCCCTCCCCCAGAAGATCAACAAGAAATCCAGCCAAGACCAAGTTCACCTACCAAGGAGTGCGGTTTCAATACCAAGGAGAGCAGCAGAATTCCAGAGGAGGAGAAAGCCAAGCACGGAACTCATGGCTTTTTTCCTGTGATTTTTTTTAGTCTTGCAGTTAATTTAATTTTTTCTTTTTCATTTTTTTTTTTCTCGCCTTCGGGTAAAATTTTTTTAACTGTTACCTTTTTCTTTTTTAACGATTTTTTACTAGTTTATCTAATATATATATTTTTTCTTTTTTACATTTTTCTTAGGTGTATTCTTTTTTTAAAAATTCTTTTCTTTTCTTTTTTTTTTTTCCTTTTCTTTTTGGTTTTTTTTTTTTTTCTTTCTTCCTTTTTGAACCTCTTTTTATCCCCTTTCTCCCCACTCACGATTTTGGATCTCTTCTAATTTGGTTAAAGCATATTTTCCTGGGGTTGTTGCCACCCTTTTAGTATTTTACTTGCCCCTTCATTTAGTCTTATCTGGACAAAATGACAAGACGTAAAAATTCAACACAAAAAAAAGAACAAGAGGCAGTACCGAAGGCTAGGGACCTAATCAATACAGACATCGGTAATATGTCAGATCTAGAGTTCAGAATGACAATTCTCAAGGTTCTAGCCGGGCTCGAAAAAGGCATGGAAGATATTAGAGAAACCCTCTCGAGAGATATAAAAGCCCTTTCTGGAGAAATAAAAGAACTAAAATCTAACCAAGGTGAAATCAAAAAAGCTATTAATGAGGTGCAATCAAAAATGGAGGCTCTAACTGCTAGGATAAATGAGGCAGAAGAAAGAATTAGTGATATAGAAGACCAAATGACAGAGTATAAAGAAGCTGAGCAAAAGAGGGACAAACAGCTACTGGACCACGAGGGGAGAATTCGAGAGATAAGTGACACCATAAGACGAAACAACATTAGAATAATTGGGATTCCAGAAGAAGAAGAAAGTGAGAGGGGAGCAGAAGGTATACTGGAGAGAATTATTGGGGAGAATTTCCCCAATATGGCAAAGGGAACGAGCATCAAAATACAGGAGGTTCAGAGAATGCCCCTCAAAATCAATAAGAATAGGCCCACACCCCGTCACCTAATAGTAAAATTTACAAGTCTCAATGACAAAGAGAAAATCCTGAAAGCAGCCCGGGAAAAGAAGTCTGTAACATACAATGGTAAAAATATTAGATTGGCAGCTGACTTATCCACAGAGACCTAGCAGGCCAGAAAGAGCTGGCATGATATTTTCAGAGCACTAAACGAGAAAAACATGCAGCCAAGAATACTATATCCAGCTAGGCTATCATTGAAAATAGAAGGAGAGATTAAAAGCTTCCAGGACAAACAACAACTGAAAGAATTTGCAAATACCAAACCAGCTCTACAGGAAATATTGAAAGAGGTCCTCTAAGCAAAGAGAGAGCCTACAAGTGGTAGATCAGAAAGGAACAGAGACCATATACAGTAACAGTCACCTTACAGGCAATACAATGGCACTAAATTCATATCTCTCAATAGTTACCCTGAATGTTAATGGGCTAAATGCCCCTGTCAAAAGACACAGGGTATCAGAATGGATAAAAAAAAAACAAAACCCATCTATATGTTGCCTCCAAGAAACACATTTTAAGCCCGAAGACACCTCCAGATTTAAAGTGAGGGGGTGGAAAAGAATTTACCATGCTAATGGACATCAGAAGAAAGCAAGAGTGGCAATCCTTATATCAGATCAATTAGATTTTAAGCCAAAGACTATAATAAGAGATGAGGAAGGACACTATATCATACTCAAAGGGTCTGTCCAACAAGAAGATTTAACAATTTTAAATATCTATGCCCCCAATGTGTGAGCAGCCAACTATATAAACCAATTAATAACAAAATCAAAGAAACACATCAACAATAATACAATAATAGTAGGGGACTTTAACACTCCCCTCACTGAAATGGACAGGTCATCCAAGCAAAAGATCAGCAAGGAAATAAAGGCCTTAAACGACACACTGGACCAGATGGACATCACAGATATATTCAGAATATTTCACCCCAAAGCAACAGAATACACATTCTTCTCTAGTGCACATGGAACATTCTCCAGAATAGATCACATCCTCGGTCCTAAATCAGGACTCAACCGGTATCAAAAAGATTGGGATCATTCCCTGCATATTTTCAGACCACAATGCTCTAAAGCTAGAACTCAACCACAAAAGGAAGTTTGGAAAGAACCCAAATACATGGAGACTAAACAGTATCCTTCTAAAGAATGAATGGGTCAACCAGGAAATTAAAGAAGAATTGAAAAAAATCATGGAAACAAATGATAATGAAAATACAACGGTTCAAAATCTGTGGGACACAACAAAGGCAGTCCTGAGAGGAAAATATATAGCGGTACAAGCCTTTCTCAAGAAACAAGAAAGGTCTCAGGTACACAACCTAACCCTACACCTAAAGGAGCTGGAGAAAGAACAAGAAAGAAACCCTAAGCCCAGCAGGAGAAGAGAAATCATAAAGATCAGAGCAGAAATCAATGAAATAGAAACCAAAAAAAAACAATAGAACAAATCAACGAAAGTAGGAGCTGGTTCTTTGAAAGAATTAATAAAATTGATAAACCCCTGGCCCGACTTATCAAAAAGAAAAGAGAAAGGACCCAAATAAATAAAATCATGAATGAAAGAGGAGAGATCACAACTAACACCAAAGAAATACAAACTATTATAAGAACATACTATGAGCAACTCTACGGCAATAAATTTGACAATCTGGAAGAAATGGATGCATTCCTAGAAACATATAAACTACCACAACTGAGCCAGGAAGAAATAGAAAGCCTGAACAGACCCATAACCAGTAAGGAGATTGAAACAGTCATTAAAAATCTCCAAACAAACAAAAGCCCAGAGCCAGACGGCTTCCCGGGGGAATTCTACCAAACATTTAAAGAAGAACTAATTCCTATTCTCCTGAAACTGTTCCAAAAAATAGAAATGGAAGGAAAACTTCCAAACTCATTTTATGAGGCCAGCATCACCTTGATCCCAAAACCAGACAAGGATCCCACCAAAAAAGAGAGCTACAGACCGATATCCTTGATGAACACAGATGCGAAAATACTCAACAAAATACTAGCCAATAGGATTCAACAGTACATTAAAAGGATTATTCACCACGACCAAGTGGGATTTATTCCAGGGCTGCAAGGTTGGTTCAACATCCGCAAATCAGTCAATGTGATACATCACATCAATAAAAGAAAGAACAAGAACCATATGATACTCTCAATAGATGCTGAAAAAGCATCTGACAAAGTACAACATCCCTTCCTGATCAAAACTCTTCAAAGTGTAGGGATAGAGGGCACATACCTCAATATCATCAAAGCCATCTATGAAAAACCCACCGCAAATATCATTCTCAATGGAGAAAACTGAAAGCTTTTCCGCTAAGGTCAGGAACACGGCAGGGATGTCCATTATCACCACTGCTATTCAACATCGTACTAGAGGTCCTAGCCTCAGCAATCAGACAACAAAAGGAAATTAAAGGCATCCAAATCGGCAAAGAAGAAGTCAAATTATCACTCTTCGCAGATGATATGATACTATATGTGGAAAACCCAAAAGACTCCACTCCAAAACTGCTAGAACTTATACAGGAATTCAGTAAAGTGTCAGGATATAAAATCAATGCACAGAAATCAGTTGCATTTCTCTACACCAACAGCAAGACAGAAGAAAGAGATATTAAGGAGTCAATCCCATTTACAATTGCATCCAAAACCATAAGATACCTAGGAATAAACCTAACCAAAGAGACACAGAATCTATACTCAGAAAACTATAAAGTACTCATGAAAGAAATTGAGGAAGACACAAAGAAATGGAAAAATGTTCCATGCTCCTGGATTGGAAGAATAAATATTGTGAAAATGTCTATGCTACCTAAAGCAATCTACACATTTAATGCAATTCCTATCAAAGTACCATCCATCTTTTTCAAAGAAATGGAACAAATAATTCTAAAATTTATATGGAACCAGAAAAGACCTCGAATAGCCAAAGGGATATTGAAAAAGAAAGCCAACGTTGGTGGCATCACAATTCCGGACTTCAGGCTCTATTACAAAGCTGTCATCATCAAGACAGCATGGTACTGGCACAAAAACAGACATATAGATCAATGGAACAGAATAGAGAGCCCAGAAATAGACCCTCAAATCTATGGTCAACTAATCTTCGACAAAGCAGGAAAGAATGTCCAGTGGAAAAAAGACAGCCTTTTCAATAAATGGTGCTGGGAAAATTGGACAGCCACATGCAGAAAAATGAAATTGGACCATTCCCTTACACCACACACAAAAATAGACTCAAAATGGATGAAGGACCTCAATGTACGAAAGGAATCCATCAAAATCCTTGAGAACACGGGCAGCAACCTCTTCGACCTCTGCCGCAGCAACATCTTCCTAGGAACAACGCAAAAGGCAAGGGAAGCAAGGGAAAAAATGAACTACTGGGATTTCATCAAGATCAAAAGCTTTTGCACAGCAAAGGAAACAGTTAACAAAATCAAAAGACAACTGACAGAATGGGAGAAGATATTTGCAAACGACATATCAGATAAAGGACTAGTGTCCAGAATCTATAAAGAACTTAGCAAACTCAACACCCAAAGAACAAATAATCCAATCAAGAAATGGGCAGAAGACATGAACAGACATTTCTGCAAAGAAGACATCCAGATGGCAAACAGACACATGAAAAAGTGCTCCATATCACTCGGCATCAGGGAAATACAAATCAAAACCACAATGAGATATCACCTCACACCAGTCAGAATGGCTAAAATCAACAAGTCAGGAAATGACAGATGCTGGCGAGGATGCGGAGAAAGGGGAACCCTCCTACACTGTTGGTGGGAATGCAAGCTGGTGCAGCCACTCTGGAAAACAGCATGGAGGTTCCTCAAAATGTTGAAAATAGAACTGCCCTATGACCCAGCAATTGCACTATTGGGTATTTACCCTAAAGATACAAATGTAGTGATCCAAAGGGGCACATGCACCCGAATGTTTATAGTAGCAATGTCCACAATAGCCAAACTATGGAAAGAACCTAGATGTCCATCAACAGATGAATGGATCAAGAAGATGTGGTATATATACACAATGGAATACTATGCAGCCATCAAAAGAAATGAAATCCTGCCATTTGCAACAACGTGGATGAAACTAGAGCGTATCATGCTTAGCGAAATAAGTCAAGCAGAGAAAGACAACTATCATATGATCTCCCTGATATGAGGAAGTGGTGATACAACATGGAGGCTTAAGTGGGTAGAAGAAGAATAAATGAAACAAGATGGGATTGGGAGGGAGACAAACCATAAGTGACTCTTAATATCACAAAACAAACTGAGTGTAGCCGGGGGCAGGGGGTTTGGGAGAAGGGGGTGGGATTATGGACATTGGGGAGGGTATGTGATTTGGTGAGTGCTGTGAAGTGTGTAAACCTGGTGATTCACAGACCTGTACCCCTGGGGATAAAAATATATGTTTATCAAAAATAAAAAATTAAAAAAAAAAAAAGACACAAAAATCAATGGCACAAAAAAAGACACAAAAATCAATGGAACAGAATAGAAAACCCATAAATGAACTCACAACTCCCTGGTAAATTAATCTTTGACAAAGCAGGGAAGAATATCCAATGGAAAAAAGATAGTCCCTTCAAAAGATGGTGTTAGGAAAACTGGACAGCAACATGCAAAAGAATGAAACTGGACCACTTTTTTAAAGCATACACAAACATAAATTCAAATTGGATGAAAGACCTTGATTTGAGACAGGAAACTATCAAAATCCTAGAGGAGAACACAGGTAGTAAGCTCTATGACCCTAGCTACAGCAACTTCTTGCTAGACAGGTCTCCAAAGACAAGGGAAACAAAAGCAAAAATGAACTATTGGGACATCATCAAGATAAAAAATCTTCTTCACAGTAAAGGAAACAATCAATAAAACCAAAAGGCAACCTTTGGAATGGGAGGAGATATTTGTAAATGACATATCACCAAAGGATTAGTATCCCAAATCTATAAAGAACTTATCAAACCCAACACCCAAAAAAACAAATAATCCAGTTAAAAATGGCAGAAAACATTAATAGACATTTTTCTGAAGACATACAGATGGCTAACAGACACATGAAAAGATGCTCAACGTCACTCATCATCTGGGAAATACAATTCAAAACTACATTGAGATATCACCTCACACCTGTCAGAATGAATAAAATTAACAACACAGGAAGCAACAGGTATTGACAAGGATGCAGCAAAAGGGAGACCCTTTCACACTTTTGGTGGGAATGCAAACTGGTACAGCCACTGTGGAAAGCAGTAAGGAGGTCCCTCAAAAAGTTGAAAATAGAACTACCCTATGATCTAGCAATTGTACTACTACATACTTACCCAAAGGATCAAAAACACATATTCAATGGTATATAAGCACCCCAATGTTTATAGCTTTATTATCAACAATAGCAACATGTGGAAGCAGCCCAATTGTCCATTAACTAATGAACAGATAAAGAAGACCCATATATCATGGAATATTACCCAGCCATCAAAAAGAATGAAATCTTGCCATCTTCAATGACGTGAATAGAATTTATTAAAGACTATTATGCTAAGCAAAATAAGTCAGTCAGGAAAAGACAAATACCACATGATCTCATTTGTATGTAAAATTTAAGGTACAAACAAATGAACATGGGGGAAAAAGAGAGAGAGGTAAAACAGGAAATAGACACTTAACAATAAAGAACAAACATTGTACCCTGGGTGGGGAGATGGATTAGATGGGTGATGGGTGTTAGGGCACTTATTGTGATGAGCACTGGGTATTTTGTAAGTGCTGAATCACTAAATTCTACTCCTGAAACTAATATTACACTATATGTTAACTAACTGGAATTTAAATAAAAATATGAAACAAACAAAAGCAAAACAAAATAATATAGTGTTCTAAGGGTTCATTAGTATTGTAGCATGTGACAAGATTTCTTTTTTTTTAATTTATTTATTTTTTAAAGATTTTATTTATTTGACAGACAGAGATTACAAGTAGGCAGAGAGGCAGTCAGAGAGAGGAGGAAGCAGGCTCCCTGCTGAGCAGAGAGCCCAATGTGGGGCTCGATCCAAGGACCCTGGGATCATGACCTGAGCCGGAGGCAGAGGCTTTAACCCACTGAGCCACCCAGGCGCCCCGATTTCTTTATTTTTTTAAAGCTAAATAATATTTCATTGTGTACATATATTATATTATGTTTATCCTTTAATTTGTCAAGGGGCATTTGGTTTGCTTCTATCTCATGGCTATTGTGGAAAATGCTGCAGTGAAGATGTGCAAAATCTCTTTGAGATCCTGCTTTTTATTCTTTGGGGACTACATTAAAGTTAAAAATTTTTGTGTATCAAGGAAATAGTCAATAGAATTACAGACAACCAATGTAATGGGAAAACAATATTTGCAAATATCAAATAAGCAGTTGAAATACAAAACATACAATGAACTCCTATAACTCAACAATGATTAAAAAAAATTACCTGGTTAAAAGCAATGGGCAAAGTTCTTAAATAGACATTTCTCTAAAGAAGATATACACATGTTAAATAAAGCATATGAAAAGATGTTCAACAGCTGTGATTATTAGGGAAAATGCAAATCAAAACCATAATGAGATATCACCTCATACCCATATCAGGGCCACTATAAAAAACAAAGAATAGAAAATATGTGTTAGTGAGGAGGGGAGAAATTGGAACACTTTTGCACTATTGCTAGGGTTGTAAAATGTTGTAACCTACATGGAAAACAGTGTGGTGGTTCCTCAACAAATTAAAAATAGAATTACTACGTGATTTAGCAATCCTACTTCTGGGTTACAATTTTAAGCAGAGTGGATAAGATAGATTTCATTAAACAGGTGACATTTAAACAATAATTTGAGTCTGCTGAAGGAATCCGTTATAAAGTGGTTTGGACAAAGAGTATTTCACTAGAAGAACAGCTGATGTTAGATGCTGAAATGCACCTAGAGTCTATGATGACTTTCCAGAAGACCAGAGTAGCTAAGAGACAGTGAGCTGGGGGGCAAGAGTACTAGGAGGAGAGCTCAGAGGAACTAGCAGTGCTAGGCTGAGGTGAAGACAAAGGCCTGTTTATAGTACAATATTAGTATTCTCTGTGTTGCCTCTGAGAATTGTATCAGATAATCTTCACTGAATATTTGCTTGAGGATATTCTGGAATCTAGGTACAGGTATACAATTTTTCATGAGGACCTAATTCTTTATATTCCTTAATATAATGATTCATACCTTCTTTGTGTTTAAGTAACATTGCCCCCAGAGTTCACTGCAGATATTATACTAAAAATGATAATTATACTTTGTTATATCTATAAACTCCTGAATTTCATTAAATCAATACATAGAACTTCAAGGGTTTCATATAAGAGGATAGGAACCTCCAGTAAAAAGTCTGACTTTTCTCTCTTCAATCCTCTTTCTCTGAGATTGAAATGAAGGTTGACGACTAATTTTACCTCTTAAGCTTAATATTCTAGGAACCCCAGCTTCGATACAACATATTTTAAGTTCATTTTTTATATATTACATTAATTTATAACATAAAACCAACTTAAATTGCTAATGCATGCAATACTATAAAAGATGTTGCCAATAATGATTACACTAATGAATACTAATTTCCTGCCAGACGGTTTCATCCTCATTCAAAGGCAAGAATTTCTGCCCCATGCTAAAACTGACCCAATGAGGTAATATAGAAAGAAATTTAGCCTTTTGAATGGCTGGGATTTGGACCTTGTGTTTCTGAATGTCAGACTAGAGCTAGAACCAGTAACAGGTCCACAGTTTTAAGAAGCTTTCTTCTGGGTTTCACTTCCTTTCATAGTTTTATGATTACTCCTCCACCTGGCTCCCCGTGAATATATTCCAGGCCCCTGGCCCAACCTTCATCCACCCACTAGGGCTGGATCCCTGTCTGAGTCATATCCAGCCTCTCTGTAAACCTAAGCCCTTTCCCAGATGCTGTGCATTCCCTTGCATTCAAGACTTGGATCCTTCCCCTGCATAAACTAGCTGGGATCTTTCTCCAAGGAGATTACTAACAATTGTGTTGTAAACCACATTTTTAATGATTTCACATTTGCCCAGACTTCTACTCTGATGCCCTCTAACCTGCTCAAATATCCTTGGAGATATATAGCAACTCATATCACATTTGAGGGCTTGTTGCTAATCCCATGGTAAGAAAATTTCTTAAATTCAAAATTTCTCTTATTCCTAGTTTTAGCCCTTTCTCACAGCTTTTAGAGACCCGGAATGCCACTGGCTTAAAATAACATGGGTTTTGACTTACATTCCCAAACAATATCTAAGAGTTAAAGATCTAAAGCCTCTTATCCAATACACACCATTTTCACTCTTTTTAAATATGTCTAAGTCTCAAATGAGAATGATGTTACCAGTAACAGAGTACTTCAGCATATGAGTCTTAGTGATCCAGTAAAAGGGAAAAAAAAAAAAAAAAAGAATTGGTTAACAGACCCCAAGTTGTTTTATGGTGTATTTTACAAAATGTTGTATTCAAATAAGATTAAATTTGATGTCTATCTCTTTAAACTATCTTAATCCATTGCAAATATGTATGAATTTCAAAAAGAAAGTATGAAATAAATTAGCTAAGTGCACTGCAATGTACAGTTAATGAAGCCATCAGTTACATGTAAGAATACTCTACACAGCAGGGGAGGGAAGTAGACTAGCCAAATTGAATAAATTCATTTCAATATCCAACAGAATTTTCAGCATCACCTTGTGTTTATCATGTACATTTGTCCTAATGAGCAGCTTAGGATCTAATGATTACTAATAAACATGATTACCAAAGTGATTTTCCAACTATCAAAACTAGTTTACCATCCTAATCAGAGTATAGTTAGAACTGCATTAGAATTGATTGTAGTCACTACAGAAAACTTTGTTACTATTCTTTTACTTAAGCAAAGGCATAGGAATCAGGGGCCATCTGGTAATATATGAGCAAAACACTTGAAAATATTCAATAAACTTCTTAAAATTCTCTCCTGATGAATAGAGGAACAATAGCTAACCCTTGGTGAACACTATGTGTCAGGCAAATCATGGCAATTAGCATTTAGTTCTTGTAAAAAAGAAACTATTACAGAAAGACATCAATAAATCAAAATCTCCCCAAAGAACTGATGGAGTGGAAACCTGGCTTGGATTTTTGGAGACAAGATACTGTAGTAGTTAAGCTTATGATTTTGGAGATCAGATTAGGTCATTCCAAATCTTGGCATTAGTAGTATAGTCATGTAGTCTTGAATAAGTTATCAAGTTTATTTAATGTAAATTAGAGAAATTGATGCCTATACCACAATATTGTTAGAAAATTATATATATGGGGCACCTGGGCGGTTCAGTCAGTTAAGCATCTGCCTTTGGCTAGGGTCACGATCCCAGGGTCCTGGAATTGAGCCCCACATCAGTCTCTCTGTTCATCGGGAAGCCTACTTCTCCCTGTCCCTCCCCTACTGCTTGTGTTCTCTCTCTCACTGTGTCTCTGTCAAATAAATAAAATCTTAAAAAAAAAAGAAAATTATATATATGCAATAAACATTCAATAAGATGATTATGAAAACTTTTATTCATTTTTCAGCCAGGCTCATTGCTTTTTAACTATTCTACTCACTCTGACTCAATGATAGAATAGTTATATGTAGTCCCTTTTTGATAGTTACACAGCAATTGTCAATGAAAAGATATACAAGTTAATCAATAATACACATGAAGAGGCTGGCATATATTAAATCACTGATCATAAAAGGTGTGGTTACATGTCAGATACAGTGTGGGCTACATGCTACACCTCCTATCACCAGGTACATCCAACCTCAGTGTGTAAATGTTAACATATTCATTTACATCTGTTCTGTGTTCTAGCACAAGTCAGGTTCTTGTTCATTTTCTGACTGTGCAATTTTCCTTTACCCTCCTTGCAGCCGTGCTGTGCCAGCTCCCATATTATTTTGCATAATAGGTAAGCCAAATACAGTTTCATCAAATGCATGTGTATGAACATTTAGTTCCTTCTATTCTTAATAAGAGCTCTCCAGATTTATGCACAAAGAAAGAAAACTCTGTTATTCAGAATGCTTAATGACTGTGAAAATTTTATCTACACAAATTGTTCCACCTATGTTATATTGTCACAGAGGGATTTTACAAATTTACCTGATTTGGGGGGATGAGAATATAATTTCTAGGCTGAATATTATTTGGCAAATTCCCCAAACTGTTGAGATGATTCTATGGACATTCTCTATTGAATGACTTATAGTTTTCTAGACTTTCATTTCCATTGCATGGGCTACACTTACACCGGCTCAAATAGGCAGAGTTTTATTTTTCTTTCTTCCTTTTTTTTTTCTTTCTTCTTCCTTTCTTCCTTTCTTTCAAATGTTATTCATTCGCTTGGCAGAGAGAGGGAGAGATGTGAGGAGCAGAGGGAGAGGGACAAGCTAACTCCACCCTGAGCACTGAGCCTGACTGACATGGGCTCTATCTCAGAATCCTGAGATCATGAGCTGAGGCAAAATCAAGACTCAAATGCTTAAACTACTGAGCCACCCAGGTGCCCCTAGACAGAGTTTTCCATACAGTATTCCAGAAATAGAAACCACAGCTAAGCATGAAGGAAATAAAATGTATTAATTTCTTATTTTTGCAAACTGTTATTTAGAAGTAGTGCAAATAAAGAAAACTTTGTATAGATGAAGAAAATTTCATCTCTAATCTATACTTAGAGTTTGATGTGTGGATAATTGGAAGGTAAGATATTTCAAACTCCATGTATAATCAAGGTTTATAAGAAACATAAAGGAAGAGAAACACATTTTTATTTTCTACTGTCAATATTTACATGAATAAAATAAAATTAATTGTATAGATATTAAAGTCCTCACTATAATTTATAAAATCTTGAGAGTATTTTATCCAAATGAGCTTTTTTCCAGTCAGAATCAGTAACATTTTTAAAGAATTTTTATTAACAAAAGCTGAAGTTCCAATAATTTTTAATTTGAGTGCACTGCATAAAAACCAGTCCAAATGCAACTTCTAAAATATATGTTTCAAAAATAAATACGTATTTCAAAATGCACATTCCTATTCTCTAATTTTTCAGTTACATTAGATACAAGCTCCTTTTGACTAATAAATATTTTACATTTTTCTCTTTTGCTATCCTGAAATGAAATTAAAAAATAAAATAAGCCTTTACAAATCCTATGATATGACTAATGTAGGATATGTAATGAAATAATCAAATGCTTTTGCCAATTTATAATGAATGTGTTTTTTATTTCCATGATAAATCCCAGAAGTTATTCTGCATGTGAAATAAAGGAAAATGAAATACAAAATTAAGTAGGTATTAAATATAAACTTTTATTAAAATAAGTATTGATAATCTAATCTTACTTGTACATGATGAGGAAGGGGAAAACAAACAAAAAAAAGATGTCAAGTAAAATTTCCATGTTATTGACTGCAAAATTGAAAAAAATTAAGATGTGAGTTACCCATATCATGTGGTCAATGAAAGTATTAACAAACTAATAAAAGTAAATATATGAAATATTTATCAAGTTCTTACCCAATCAGTAAGAATATCTCACTTTCTAGTTTACCTACTATTAAAGTAATGGCATCAAAGTCATACACTTACTTGCAAACTAGATGTGATGCCCTTAGTGAATTTAAATGTCTAAAAGCACCAATAAAATACCTTTATTCTAATTCATCTTCTGTCTATATACTGACTTTCTCCTAAACCAGTAGACTTTATGAAATTACCTATAATTTTTGTCTCCAGATGTGCAGACACTTAACATTTGAGATAGGTTTTGGCCAAAGAATATTTATAAGCTGTGTGGTCTGTGAGAAAATTTGTTGTTCTGCAGGACTGTTCTATGCATTGCATCAATGGTGTTTGCCCAGTAAAGGAACCTTTCCTCAATCATCATTATCAAATATCTCACATGCCCTTTAACAGACGAAGAGATAAAGAAGATATGGTCCATTATGCCTCCATCACAAAGGATGAATAACCAACTTTTGTATCAACATGGATGGGACTGGAGGAGATTATGCTGAGTGAAATAAGTCAAGCAGAAAGAGTTAATTATTGTATGGTTTCACTTACTTGTGGAACATATGGAATAACATGGAGGGCATTAGAAGAAGGAAACGAAAAGTGAATTGGGGGAAATCGGAGGGGGAGATGAGCCATGAGAGACTGTGGACTCTGAGAAACAAACTGAAGGTTTTGAAAGGGTGAGGGGTGGGGGTTTGGGTGAGTTTGGTGGTGGGTATTAAGGAGGGAATGTATTGCATGGAGTACTGGGTGTGGTACATAAACAATGAATCTTGGAATACTGAAAAAATAAAATTAAATTAAAAAAAAATCTCACTGGCATTTTTACATTTCCCTCTCCTATAAGTGTGTTGCCTATTGAGAATCACTGTTCCATGAGACACTGGGAACTGAAGGAGCTGTTAAATACAGGGCAATATCAGATTTCGGATGACTTGTTGAAGTAACAGGAGATTTTTGAATTTTTAAAAATTTATGCACTTATATGTAAAATTCTATAATTATGTGTGTGTGTGTGTGTGTTATTTTCATATGCATACAAAAAAGGTAGATATCACAGAAATAGGATTTGTCAGAGTGACGGAAATTTTCTCCAAAGACTATGTTCTGTCCCAGTACTAAACTCTTCTTTCTAAACTCTTCAAAACTTTGAAACTCTTCTAAACTAAACTTCCTTCTTCTAAACTAAACTCTTTTTCTTCTCTTGTCCAGGGTCTGATTTCGCACTGGCCTGCCTTTATTTGATTTCCTTTCCTTGATACTCTCTAGTCTTTCTCTTAATCAGGGCTCAATGTCTGCTCTCCCAAAAGCCAGACTCTTTGCCTGGCTATCTCCCAGTGTTCATTCAGAGGTCATCCTACATTTCCTCTCCAACAGAGGCCTATTCTGGACTGATCTATCTTTGGCAGCCATCTCAACTCAACCATCTAACAGTCCCTCCCTACCTTATCACTTTATTTTGTTTCTATTGCAGCATCTAAATCATTTTGCTCCTCTCTCACTAAAATGTAAGGAAGGCAATGACTGTTCCTGCGTTATTCAAAAATGTTCCCTCAGTGCCAGGCCTATGTGCCTGGATCATGGTAAGCCCAGTGATAGGTATCTAAGTAAAATGAATCTCTTACTTCTCTGAAGAATATATAATCCCAAAAATCTTTACAGCTGATCTCCATTTGTCTTCAATAGCTACAACTGCTGCTTGGCTTTCATATAGATGTGAAAAACAGGTACATGTGTGGGAATGAGGGTCTTGTCACAACCTCCAAATTTATTTTAAAGACTAATGTTGGCATCCATTACAAACTCAATTTTTTTGCCCTCCAAATGCTTGCCTTGTGTCTCCCTAAAATGTGCAGTTTCTGATTATTTGGATTTTTTTCCCTCTAGAAAGCCTTATATGGTTGAAACCATTAAAAATATGCTGGTGTTAACTTATTCATGTTTTTGCTTAACACTGGTTTTTTAAATTTCATTTTAGTATTAAATAATTTCCCCAAAAATAAACCCAAAATATGGCCATTCCTGGTAGTCAACTGATTTTATCACATTAGTTTTCCTTTCCAGATGCCGTGGTTTTATGTAGTGTAAATGATCCTCTCATTACAGATGGTATGAGAAAGAAACTGCTTCAGGGAGGTATATGCTATATAAGCCTGTACATTGAATAGCTATAAAAAAGCAAAGCTTTGTAAACTAGCCAGTAAAGTATCTGAACTCAGCAGTGTGGAGTGGGGAATGCAAACACTGAACTCTCCATCTGACCAGATGTGGACATTCCTAATGGACGATAAGTTCAGTCAACCAATAAAATGTTTTCAACTCAAAGCTTAAAGTGGTGATTCTAATGCTAATGTTCTTTGCCTACAAAGTATAACTGAAGCAGAGAGATGGGATAAAGAAAAGCAAATTATCTTGCAATCCAAATATTTACCAGACTATTTAGTCTATTTTTAGAGTTCCACAGCTTATAGTATGTAAGATATAGAATAGGGTAGAGATAACTATAGATTATTTTTTATTATCACTCTAAACCTAATCTGAATCATTAGTTTAATTGCAGTGATTCTAAATGTGATTGTAGAAGAGGCATTTATCACATAACTATTTATCAGGATAATTCACAAATATTTACCTCCTCTTGATTTGAGAAATTCTCACATGAATTTTCAACTATTATTATCAACTTGGCCTGTATACAACTAAATTCAATGTCTTCTTTCTCTCTAAATAAATCCTTATGCTGATCCCTTTTTCATTTTATCATTATCACAGACATAAACTCAAAAAGGAGAGCCATTTTGACTCCTGTGTTCCCAGCCTTATGCCTTACTTGTCATCAATGAATTCATTATTCTTTTCATTTGCTTATCTCACTGTTTCAAGCATTTACCTTCTTTTCCACTCCTATTCACAGGGGAGGACTTCACAAATGGATATTTGAACTACAGAATAAACTTCAGACTTCCAGGTTTTTTTTTAATGTAGATAAATATATTGTTAACTGAATCTGAAAGCCATGTTAGCTTCATAGGATTATTTTCTGTAAGAACAATAATACCTCCTTTTCTCCCCTTTCTGGAATGAGTTAAAACTCACTGAAATCATCATGATCCACCATAATCCAGCTCTACACATTCAATCTTATTTCCCCCAAAAGATCATGTAGACTTGCATCCAAATAAGAGATCTGATATCTTTATTTTTTTAAAGATTTATTGATATTTTCTTTTTTTTTCTTTCTTTTTTTTTTTTTTTTTTTTTTTTTTGAAATAGAGCAGGTAAGCAGGGGGAGGAGTAGAGAAAGAAAGATAAGCAGACTCTTCACTGAGTGCAGAACTCTTCTCTGGCTTCACTCCATGACCCATGAGATCATGGTCTGAGATCATTTCAATCATGAGTTGGAAGCTTAACCTACTTAGCTACCCAGGTGCCCCTTATATCTTTACTTATTATTTTTAAACTCATAGAGATCAGGAAATATACCTCTTAGCATCTTTTCCAACACTACAGAACCTAAAGAAAAACATTTATAAATAAATTACAGTCCTTTCTTTTAAGATTTGATTTTTAAGTAATCTCTACACCCAATGTGGGGCTTGAACACATAGCCCTGAAATCAGGATTTGAATGCTCTACTGAGTGAGCTAGCCAAGCACCCCAAAATTACAGTTATTTTTGTAAAAGTTTTACTCCTATTTATCAAATACCAGTTCAGTTAGTGACTATATTGAGTTAAAAATATAAAGTAACTTTAGCCATCATTTAGTTGGTGTCATGCATTCAAAATACACAGATTCAAAAGTATTAATTTCCTAGTATGTGTCAGGCACTATTCTAATCACTAGAAATATAAAGGTAAAGAAGACATACCAAGGTATAGTTTCCTGTTGCTATCTACTCTGTCAAAGACTAAGCCTTGAAATAGATTGCTAATTTCATATGTGTGTGTATATATATTTATTTTTTCATGTATATGTACACACACACAAATATATATATGTCACATATATATATTTTTTTCTTGAGTCTAAAAAGAAATTTCTCAAAGGACAGGGTTTTTTTTGTTTTGTTTTGTTTTTAGTTTATTTCATCCATTTTACTGACCATGTACATATCATTTACCAAGATCAGCATTTTATCATAAAAAAATCATCAATTGTCTCTTTACTTAATTCCATATGTTGAAATCATAAGTGTATATTACTTTTAAATTCTTCATTCTTACTAACTATTCTTTATAAAATTGTCATAAAAAGTAAAGTATTGTGCATTAGTTACATGAGTTGAAATATATAACAGGAAGATGTAAATGAATTCAAAGACATACATGCAAAATGCTCTAGACTGGCACAAAAAATAAGAATTTGAATCTATGTCAACATTAAATTTCATTTGGATTTCTAAATTCATTATGGAGAAAGATATAATATTTATTCAACTAACTTGTTTGGGAGATATTCTTCCCTATCCTATTCCCATTTGGAATTAGAATAAAACCAAATACAGTACCTGTCCCAACCATTATGAAATCCTCCCACATTTTTAAACTTAAACTGCTTCCAAGCAGATCCATCCACTCTTGGCCATCCATTTCAGGTTCTGCGACTCCTATCCAGATCTTTTTCCCTGGCCACTTACTTTGTGAACTGAGCTAAAATTTTAAAAATTCAATTTATTAAATAGATTTTTACTTTAGTTCTCTCTGCTTCTTGGTACCAAAGAAAGTAATTTTACCTCTCTCTCCCAAATTAAACACAGTCAGAGTCTCACCCTATCTTTGCTTCCCAAGAGGGCAAGACACTCACACAATTGATGAAGATCCTGTTGGTATGAAACCAGAAGAGCCTCCCAGGTAAAGTCTGAAACTGACCCCTGTATACAGAGGCCAAGTAGAGACTGAAGAAAGAATCAGACCACTCCAAGCGGGTATGTGGCAGGTTTAACGAGCAAGAGAACTTGTCTGTGGCAGGATAGACACAGACAGGCTGATCTCCATAACTGCCTGCCAGAATCATTTTTTTCTTAAAGATTTTATTTATTTGACAGAGAAAGAGAGTACAAGCAGGGGGAGCAGCAGAGGGAGAGGAGAAGCGGACTCCCCCTGAACAAAGAGCCAGATGCAGGGCTCTATCCCCAGGCCCTGATATCAAGACTCTTGCTTAAGGCAGACGCTTAATTGATTGAGCCACCCCGGCACCCCTGCCTGTCAGAATCTTAAGAGTTTATATAGGGAACTTGTCTAGGTTCAGTTATGTATGTCATGCACATGTCTTAATAACATTGCTTTCTCAAGGTTCCATTCTTGAAAATGATTCCCACTATGAGAATGGTGGGCAGATCACACTTTTCAAGGGCATAGAGGGAGGAAAAGAGCTTCTGGGTCCAGCCTGAGGGTTAACTTGTGGTCATGTCCTCTCTTTAATCTCCTTTACTAGATAGTAAAAAGATTAATTTTATACCTCATAAGGGAATCATTGCATTCTTAATTTACTGGATATGCCTCTTACAATTAAGTAATTAGAAAAGTATAAGCAAGTACAAAGGAAACTTATCAAATCCTTATAACTTTTTCATTCAAGGTAGACCTTTCAAGAAGTATGTACTTTTTAAATCACAGATGTTTTTGACATGAATGTGGACATTGATAATGTCGATAGAAGTGACAGACCCATATAATGCTCTCTAGGATCCATTTATTCAACTGAAGAAAAACAAAACAAAACAAAATAATTAGTCAAACCATAGGAAAGATTATCTATCTAAATAATTATAATCTTATGACTCTAGTTCAATATTAGTTAATATTTTCAGTCTTTTAAAGTATTTCTAAATGTTACCAAATTTTATTTAGAGTTAAATTATAGCCCTCAATAAAGATTCACTGATTCTTTTATGTAGGCTGAGGACACTAAAACACAGAAAAATGTTCTAAATTATAAGCAAGTTTATAATCTAATCTGGGAAGTAGAACATATAATTTTTTAAAAAAAGTAAAACCACCAAAAGGACTATTCATCATGTCCATGATGATTTAAAACAAAAACAAAAACAAAAACAAAAACAAATGATAGAGCTATTCCTAGAACAAGCATTGTAGGGAGTTCATCTGGGCAGGAAAATAAAGACCTCATTTAGATTATGAAGTGAGCCTTGAAGGAACAATTATCCACATATTTTTTTGAGAGAGAGAGAGAGAATTTTAAGTAGTAGAAACTGCTTTATATAATAGCTAAATCTTTGAGATCCTAATCAAAACAGACTTGAACATCACAAATTTATGAGTTGAGTTCTCACTCTCTACTAATTTGAATATATATTTTGAAAATATGAGTTGACCATCTCAGTTTTACCCAGATGGGTCCCATTTCATCAGATCAGTGTCTATCCTGACATATATTGTTGAGTTATCTGCTTTGCTGAAGCAGAAATGTAACAAAAATTTCAAATTGTTTCTGTTATTTTAAACTCTGAGAATCCATTGAATACAGAGGAAGTAAATGAAGTTTGATGTTTAAAAAAAAAACCTGGCTGTTTGATATCTCATTTTCTTTGTTTTTTTAATTAAATTTATTTATTTTCAGCATAACAGTGTTCATTATTTTTTCACCACACCCAGTGCTCCGTGCAATCTGTGCCCTCTATAATACCTGATGCTACCTCTCTCTTTCATTGTCATTATATAATGACTTATTCCTTTCCACTTCCCCTCAGGGCTTTTAGTAAGCTTGATGAACATAAGAAGGTTGACAGAAGTAAAAAAAAAATGTTGATAGAAGTGATGTGCTTATACAATATTATAACGTGGGATACGTGTACTTCTTGAAGAAAATTCATCAAAACTACTCAAATCTCAAGCTGACTTTCAATCTGCACAGTCAATGCTAATGCTATGCTTGAAATATCTGTCATAAGCAAACAGTGGGAATCAGGAATAAGATTGAAAATAGTCATTAAATTACACAGTAGTATGTGGTTATGACTTAAAATAACTATTATTAGTTCATCCCAAGTCTATGTTTAAAAAATTCTTTAATCATCTAAGTTCTCACATTAACTTCAAATTTCTGAACAGTGTTGGATAAGAGGTTAAGAAAAACACTTGCTGATAAAATTGAAGAATCCTCTATATATAATGTAACTTGCAAGATAAAAAGAAGATAAATACAATGTTTTTTTGGGGGGTGGTGATGGGAATTTCTATAATTAGAGCTCATGGTTGCATAACTCTATAAATATACTAAAACCCTTCAAACTATATACTTTAAAAAGAATGAATTTGATAATACATAAATTGTATTTAATTAAAGCTATTATAGAGAAGAAGACAGAAGGAAAAGGAGAAGAAAAATAAAAGGAAGAACGACCACCACCAGGATATCCAGTTTCTGGTTAATTTTAAATGATGAGCCTAACATAAGGATACCACAACCTCTCTGGGTCCAATTACAAAGTTTCACCACTATGATGTCTTTCCCGCCTCTTAGTCACATTTAATCCCTAATAAAGAAGTATTTTATTGGGTTAGTTGGTTACTATCTGATAAGAGTAGCTCTTGCTAGATACAGGGGTATGGCCTACAAGTAAGAATAAAAAATGAAAAAGACCAAAAACAAAACCAAAGCAAATCTAAAAACAAAAATGAAACAAACAAAAACAAAACAAAAAAACAATCTGCTGATGCTCTTAGGGCAACAAACTATGGCCTAAATCCAGACTGCCATCTGTTTTTGCAAATAAAGTTTTACTGGAACATCACCAGAGTCATCCCTCTCTGTATTACTTGACTACCTTTGTACTACAGTTCCATAGGTCAGTAATTAGGGCAGAGACTTCGTGGCCCACAAAGCTTACATATTTCTATTTATCCCTTACAGAAAAGTTTGCCAATTCTTGGTATAATTATTTGAAGCAATTTGTATTGAATAACATATACTTATTTTTTACAATTGTCATATCTTCATAACCCATACTCAGTTCTTAACTTGTCATTTTTTTTTCTAAATTTCTTAGTAGAGTATAGGAAGGATTTGGGACTTTTCATTTGATCAGTTAGTGGGAACAAGACGTTAGCAGAGTAAATAGCAACAAAATTCCAATTATCCTAAAGTTCATTATTTAATAATTCAACTTTTCTTCATTTTGATTCAAATAATATCTAAGCAATGCTTAAAATTTTGAACTATACTCAGTTACACTCTCTCGAGGTTGTACCCCTCCAGTGTCCTCTCCAGTAACTGCAAGGCTTCCATAACCCAAACTATAAGCGTTCTCCTCTGTGACTGGAGTGCCCATCCCCACACTCTCTTTCTCCCAAGACTCTACCCCAGCAGTCCCCAACCTCCCTAGTCCCAACCTCTGACTCAGTCAGATTTCAGGACATCTTACGTATTCATACCCCCTTACCATCCTGCTAGCTCTGCCCTTGAAGTCATTGTTGGGATCTAGTCTGAAGTTTCCACAAGCCCATTTGGAAGTATAGCAGAACAAAAGTATTAAGTGCCTTTCTGTTTCATACGGAGGATGTGTGAAAATGACGCCACTTTGACCAGATTACCATATTCTCAAAATGACCCTCCAAAAGCTATTATCTACCTACTTTTAGGTTCTATTTTAAACATGATATATTTATATGTCCCTTGACATTTTACATAGAAATACACAAAAGTTTTCAAACACTGAGACATTCCCTTTGCATCTAGAGGAAGTTTTTGCTCTTTTTTTTTTTTTTTTAAGTTTTTATTTATTTATTTGTCAGAGAGAGAGCGAGCGAGAGCGAGCACAGGCAGACAAAGTGGAAGGCAGAGTCAGAGGGAGAAGCAGGCTCCCTGCCGAGCAAGGAGCCCGATGTGGGACTCGATCCCAGGACGCTGGGATCATGACCTGAGCCGAAGGCAGCTGCTTAACCAACTGAGCCACCCAGGCATCCCAAGAGGAAGTTTTTGCTCTTATAGTCAATTTGTATATAACCCTGTCTTTTTGCTCCTCTAAGGGAGAAAAAAAAAATCTAGTTAGCTTCTTATAAAAAATTAAAACTCTTTTGCACAGAAAATATTAGGTAGAGTATTTTAAACTAAACTACACACATATTTTACTTAGTATGTTACTGTACATTTTGTCATCAGTATTTTAGTGTTTCTTCTTTTTACTAGCAATTTTTCAGATATGTTTTTAAATTCACAGAAGTTCTATTAACCTTTTGTGAAAGGTTAATTGAGGGAAAAATATCTATTCACAATAATATTCACTTGAGTCAAGAAGTTTGAGGGAAGAAAATGACATAATGAATAATGTTCTTTGAAGCAAAATACTGCATAAAATCTATGATGTACTTGATCGCAATTGGATTAATTGGGTTTTACCAGTGATTTCCCTGAGTTCAAATGTAGCTCAAAAATTAAGGAGGCTGTTGTTTGAATAATCTAGTATTTAAAAAGTCTTTTTTTGTCGGTTTTCAGAAGTGGAAAAGAAATTTAATTTATAATGATCAGACATAAGCTCTGTTTGGGACTATATAGGTGCACAGCTATCTTTAATTTAAAATCCTGGTTTGTCCACATTTTGAAGACCAATTAGGTGAATATATAGAGTTCACATAAAGCGTATATAAGAATTTATTTGTTATATGATGCTTTAACATGGCCACAATAACAAAGAGTATGCATAGATGACTACTGCAATTTTTTTAGGCATGTTAATTTTTCTTTCATAACTTACACTGAAAAAAATACACATACACACATACATCATACAGACACATATATGGGACATATATAAACACATGATGTATACACGTATACATATATAAGAGAAAGTTTTTCAAATGGTCTGAGTAAATGTAAATTAGATGACACAATGCAATTTTAAAACAGAAAGAGAACAAAGGCAAAGAAAGGAACCCCAGCATATCACTTGGTATATATAATGCAATTTGAAGATATTTAATTTTCTAAATATTCAAAACACATGATCAACTAGAGAGCTTCTAGAGATTTTCCAATTTATTATTTTCTAATTGTTTCCAAATATTCCAAATCTTTTCAACTATTTTTATCACACTGATTTCTAAAAATTACAGTGATAACAGTTAGTGTTTACTGAGAACATGCAATGCGTTAGACTTAAGTAAATCACATACATTTTCTGGTTTCACTTTCAAAGCAAATCTTAGATGCAAATAATTTTGGCATCCCATTTTAAAGATGGGCAAACTGCATTATATAGAAAAGATACATAATTTTCATGCTGGGACAGAATTACAAAATCTTTTCTAGAAATGTGAGGTGAGCAAGGGAGGAGGAAGATATAGGGCTAGATATTTTCAAAGAGAATGTATAAATGCAAGACAGGCATGGAAACCCATGGTAATTCAGGCATTTTATTTGATGTGATTTGGGGAATGGATAAATTCATAAACACACAATACCAGAATTATGCATTAGGGTTTCTTAGAAGTTAAGAGATATTTTTTTCATCTCTTTCACATCATCATTCCCATGCATACTTCATTTTCCAGTAAAGTAAGTAAGGCAACTAAAGTTTGGGAGAACTGTCTAAGATCATGCAAATGACCACCTGCACATCTGTGTGGGAACATACTTTTCCTGCCTGCCCTGGCAGTTCTTTAAAGTACTTTAGTTTAGGCCTAGAAAATCAATCAGGTCTGAAACATCTTCAAGGCAAGCACCAATCAGCACCAATCCCCATCAACCTAAAAAAGCACCTGGGAGATCCACATTGTCACAAAATTATATAAGTCATTTGGAAATGTGTTTTAATGAGGTGCTTGTCCTATGGGAAGAAGGTTTGATTCTAATTAAAGATGAAGTCAAGATATTTTTTTGCAGTTTCATTTAATGATGATTTGGGGAGTTCTTTTCAATTATAAAACCTACATGACTCTGCTACTGGACAAACTTTAGGCAGAATTTGCAGTATTAAAAATGTGTTCTTAAATGGATATTAAGGAAATTTTTATCTGACTTTGTAAGAAGAGTGTTCTCAAACAGAAAGTTTTAGTGTTGATAGAAACACGTGGGTTCTAAGTTTATCAAATTACTGGAATTTGGAGTTTTAAAGATCCAAACCACTGAGTTGTTACAAGGCTGATAAATGATAGCTGAAGAAGTCACTTTAGAATCTCTTCCATTGAGGTAGAAGCTTGAGCTGTGCAAATGTACAAACATATTTATCTGAATCTCTTACCCTGTTTCTATATTTACCCTAGAAATGGCTTTTCAAAATTTATACTGTTCCAGAACCAAAGACTATTTTAAGATAATGAGTTCAAAAAGTTTCAAGCTCATTTCTAACTTTAGAAGTTATTATACTTGTACCATTAGTAAAATATTTTTCTCTGGAAAAAGCAGCCCTGCTTTCATAATGTCCTTAACTTTAATAATTATTGAAATATATAATATTCTAGAAAATGTGGGTCTTTTGTTATACCTCCCCTATATCATGACACACATTTTCAATTTTATTATTGAAGAAAAAAAGAATTAAGAAAAAGCTCCAGAGAATGTCTAATTATCATACAGGTAATTTTACTAGATTAATATCAGTCCCATGCCAATTCTGTAATTCTTAACTCCATAAAGTATCTGGGCCAATTTTAACACTTATCTAACAGACACATGAAAAAATGCTCAATATCACTCACCATCAGGGAAATACAGATCAGAACCACAATGAGATACCATGTCACACCAGTCAGAATGGCTAAAATTAACAATGCAGGAAACGACAGATGTGGGTAAGGATGTGGAAAAAAGGGAAACCTCTTAAACTGTTGGTGGGAATTCTGGAAAACAGTACGCAGGTACCTCAAAAAGTTAAAAATAGAACTACCCTACAACCCATCAATTGCACTACTAGGTGTTTATCCAAAAGATACAAACATAATGGTTCAAAGGGGCACATGCACCTTGTATTTATACCAGCAATGTCCACAATAACCAGCCTATGGAAAGAACCCAGATATCCATGAACAGATGAATGGATAAAGAAAGTGTGATATCAGAAAGAATTAAATATGTCCATTTGCAATGACATGGAAGGAACTAGAGGGTATTATGCTGAGTGAAATAAGTCAGTCAGAGAAAGACAAGTACCATATAATTTCATTCATATGTAGAATTTAAGAAATAAAACATAAATATAAGGGAAAGGAAGGAAAAATAAAATAAGATAAAAACAGAGAGTGGCAAACTATAAGAGGTTCTTAACTATAGGGAACAAACTGAGAATTGCTAGAGGGGAGGGTGGTGGGGGATGATGTAATTAGGTGATGGGCATTAAGGAGGGCACTTGATATAATGAACACTGAGTGTTATAAGCAGCTGATAAATCATTAATAATACACTATATGTTAACTAACTTGAATTTAAATTAAAAAATAATTTATGAAAAAATAGTCTCTCAATAATTCATTTCAAAATTATAGCACATATGCTGCTGATTGAACATCTACTAATTACCAAGCAGCAGACACTGTGACAGCCACTAAAGATAGAGAAGTATCTATGGCTCAGTTCCTCTACTCAAGGAGTTTAAAACCTAGTGAAGGCTTATACAGAAATAACTACAATTTTCATTAAAGTATCATACTCCTAGCAGGTCACAGGAAGATATTTATAAATTCTAATTAAGGAAATTAGAGAAAGCTTCTTGGAAGCAACCTGTAACACAAAAACTGAGTAGGATTTTTCAGGAAGAACAAAAGACAAAAATACAGACACAGTAGGGTAGGTAATTTCTTATGGTTTTTTAATTCAATGTATTTATGGGAGTAGAGTATAACAGCCAACTAAATTTTAAAGTTGTGGGGCACAAATCATACTAATAAATATGTACGTCACTCTCTGAGTAGTAGGAATATAAAGATAACGGGACAAAATTAGATTGCCTCTGTAGAAAGATAAGCACTGAAATGAGAAAATTGCTTCTGGTGTTTTAGGGAAATCTGCAGAAAGAGAATCTAATGTAAAGGGCATGGAGATTAAAAGAATGAGATCTGAGTTTGACTTGTTAAGTTTGGCTTCATGGGTTTGAGGAGTTCAACATAGCACAGTATATGGATGAAATAATTTAATTTTTTCAATAATTGCTACCAAAGTTTTGTTAAATACCCTACTTTGCTGGGTAGAAAGGAAAATTATGCTTACCAATCAATGACATCTAAGTCTATTCCAATAATTCTCCTGTCATTTCTAGCTTAAAATTTCAAAATTTCATTTAAGACCATTCAAAATGTCTTCTCAAAGAGCCCATGTCAAAATGTCAGCAAATACAATGAATGAGCTGTTATCTGCAGAAAGACCTGGGAATGGGGATTATTTCTTGGCACCTTGAAGGTAAACTTTCTCAGTTATAGTAGAGTGTAATGCTATTCTTTGATGTGACCTATCAAAAGACAATTGAATGCATACTGATGATTTTAGATAATAGGATTTTCAGATATGGAATAAAAATATATGCATTTAAAATTATAAATAAAGTTATAAGTAAAAAAATAAAAGTTATGAAGGAATATGAGAAAATTTTAAGGAGACCAGACTGATTTCTATAAATGAAGCAAAGTTAACTAGAAACTTAAAAATGATTCAATGTATATATTAATTAAGATTTAATAAGAAATGGAGTGTGACTATAACTGTTGGTAAAAAGAAATTTATTATAGGAAGTATATCTTATACAAATATGGAAGGTGCCAGGGAAGTGAAAGTCTGCAAGTTGATGTTTAATGACAAAGCATTACCTGAAGTACAAGTGAGTTCCCAGGAAAACCAAACACTAAGCATATCCAGGCACTAGGTTGGAGACACAAAATGGGAGACCACATAGCAACTATGGTGAGCTCCCATGCCTTGTGATTCCATAGTTAAGCATCTTTTGGTGGCTGGCCTTGCATCAGTGTTAGCAGGGCCAGTGTCTGGGAAAACAAACTGTACAACAAAGAGAAAAGAAACTGGGACCCACTATCTATTTACATGTCTATCTGAGACTTATATGACCATATAACTTAATTGACCATGTAACTGAGGATGATGGCCACTGCTTGACTTCCACTCTTCCAATGTCCTTCATGCATGTTTCTTTTTTGGTTAGCTCTAATTCATACCACAAAATCTGGATATGCCAGGTTTAAAGCATTTTTATAATCATCTTTTAACCATACGTAAATCTCCAAAATAGGTGTTATCAAAATTATGGTTCCACCTACTTTTCTGCAATTCTCTGTCTTCCAACATGAATACACTAACACTTAGGTAAAAGAGATTACAAAGTTTCTCACTTTATCCACCTTGAGGAAGGCCATTCTTCTAGCTGAATCACCTTCCTTCTTTTATAGCTTACAACTCAAATACTGAGATATAATGTTAGCTGCTGTCAACATATTTTATGTAGATAGTGAAAGAATGAGAGATGAAAAATAGAAAAAAAAAACCTAGGTAATACCCACACACATATATTCACATCAAAAAAATTAAAAAATAACTATAAAACTTGTTTTTTCTCCCTACAACTGGTCACATGGTCGTAGGTACTATTTAAACATTGTTCTCTTTATCATCAGAAAGCATCTGATGGGCTAATGATTCATTGCTTGTTACATTTATCCAAAGCTTCATTTTTTTTAAGCTTTATTTATTTTTTGGGGGGGATGGGTAGAGGGAGAGTGAGTCTTATGCAGATTGTGTAGTCCAATGTAGATTGGACTAGTCTTATGTAGATTGTGAAGTCCAATGAGGGGCTCAATCTCACAACCCTGAGATCACAATCTGAGGTAAAACCAAGAGTCAGACACTTAACAAACTGTACCACCCAGGCACTCCCAAACCTTCATTCTTGAAAAGTCTGCACCAGCAATGGTCTCATCTCTATCTGGTTGTTTTAATTTTTCTATTGAAACTTATCACATAATAAATATCACATGATAAAAATATGGATGAACTAAGAGGTCTCCCAAAAAGTCCCTTGTGTTCCAGACTCACTCCTCCTTGTCACCAGAAATGAAACTGGATGTATTAACAACCCACTCTGTCCTTGATAATCAGGATCACCTCTTCTAAAAATTAACTTTCTTTTTTGTTTATTAATTCAGTGGCATGATAAACCCAAAGTGGTTAGGTGGCAGTTTCAGTTTCTAATTTAGTGGAACTATTGCTTTGTCCCTTTGTGAATGTCCCCTGAAAACTAACAATTGTAAACTATCACAACTCAAAGATACAAACCCAGGAAACCAAATTTTTGCTAGAAAACATTAAGGGTAATTGTGATAGAATCACTCCCTTTGCCGGATCAGGGATCCTGATTTTGATTAAAAAAAGTATCATATTTGGTTACTCATTTAGAAGATAGACCACATTTTAAAGGACATTATCTCAAACAACATAAAGTTTTTCACCTGCAGTCATACACTGTGTCTTCAAGAGGCAATTAACTTATTCTATCAGGCTAACTGCTTTAGGTGATGAGGAACATAACCCAGTGAATTACAAGAGTATGAGCTCACTTCTAAAATTCATTTACTTTAAAATAATTTTAAAATGCTCTGAAACAATGCTCTGTGGTTATAAACAAACATTTTTTAAGTTCATGATTGGCAATTTGGGCAGAAGTATTGTAAGAAGAAAAGCTATATCCATTATCCATAGTAACTGTCTACTTTAGTGAAAATAAGACACTGTCCCTTTTATCATAGAGGTGTTCCAGTGTAATCAACCTGCCACACATAGTGGGATCAACTTTGATCCCTTTTGATGGCACATGGGCACTTAGCTATGTTTTTTTTGTTTTGTTTTTTGTTGTTATTATTATTATTATTATTTGCCTTGTTGAGTAAAGATCCATGTTTCTGAGCCAGTATAATAAACTCAAGAAATAAGCTTACTTAATATGACCATTAATCAAGAACAAGGGTGGCTAAGGCAAGAGTCGGACTGACATCCCCTGGACAGCTCATCTTAATGAGCTGATCAGTAAGATTCTTTCAGCTGTTCTGAAAAGCATTTTGCTTCATGAAATAAAATTACATTTAAATCTTTCCCATTTAAAAAAAGACCATCCATGGTTATCTTCCTCAGACTACCTTATCACTAATTTTTCAATTGTTTTTTCTGTCTCCAACCATCCAGCCAAATCATTACCTACTGCCAACAAATCACTAAAGTCTGTATTTCTGTCTGTCTCTCATTACAAATGAAATAAACAATAGATCCTTTACTCAAAACTTTCCCATTCTGACAGTTTTCTTTCACTACTTCTTTTGGGGTCACCCATGAGGCAACAGTGATGAATTTACCCAATTTAAGGTGAAGCCAGCATAACTATGCAGAACCATCATTAAACTGTGCCTGATTTTTTTTTTTTTTTAGATTTTTTATTTATTTATCAGAGAGAGAGAGAGAGAGAGAGAGCGAGCACAGGCAGACAGAATGGCAGGCAGAGGCAGAGGGAGAAGCTGGCTCCCTGCCGAGCAAGGAGACTGATGTGGGACTCGATCCCAGGGCGCTAGGATCACGACCTCAGCCGAAGGCAGCTGCTTAACCAACTGAGCCACCCAGGCGTCCCAAACTGTGCCTGATTTTTTTTTTCTCCTTTCTCAGCCAACTAGTCGTAGGAAGTTTCCATGAAGCTATATACAGTGAAGCAGGAGAGATGAGAAACATGGTAGGAAACACACTTATTCACATAATTTACTTAGCGCTTTTGGTTCTGTTCAAGGCAAATCTCATTTATGTCACCCCATACGCATGCCCAACTGTATGGTTCATGCCCAACTGTATGGCATATCACACACATTTCATAATAAGTCTCTCAGATCTCAAGGAAACTTGGTGACACTGTTTAAATGTTCAGTTTATACTAAATCTTGGTAGTAAGAGATAAGTTTGTGGTTTTGTTTTGTTTTTGTTTCCATTTTCCTCAAAAGAGTAATAGGGCTTTTCTATAAAACCTAAGGTCTGCATTATTATTGACATATAGTTCCAGCCAAAGGCTCCACAAAGGATCTCTATTGGTCACTGATACCTCAAGCATAGTTGTATCTGTTGAGAAATACATGAACAGAGTCTCACTGATTGGATTTTGAAGTCCCAGAAAGAAAGAAGAGAGAGAGAACGGAGCTGGGAAATATATATATATATATATATATATATATATATATATATATGTTTACATATGTGTATATACTTTTTACATATACTATATTTAATATTATATATTATATTGTATAAAAAATATATATACTATATATATGTATGTGTGTATAAATATATATATATATATATATATAAATTAAGGCTAAAAGTTCCCAATTTGGGAGAAAGACATAAATTTACAGATTCAAGATGCTTGATGACCACTAAAACATAATTTTTTAAAAAAGAAAGAAAAACATATCACATCATATTATAGATAGCCAGAAAAACCAAAAATCATTACTTCTTAACATACAGAGGAACAATCATTCAAACGAGTAAAGAGTTCTTATCTTTAAGAATTCTGAAGGGCCTGAAAGGCTGAAGGAATTCACTCTGGGGAGAGCACAAAAATCCCAATGTAAATTTCATTCAAATCCTTGGGTGATTTCTAAAATGTTTGCACATAAGACAAGAACCCAAGGAACTTCACAGAAAACAATATTTCAAAGGTTAACTAATCTGAACAGAGAATTTAATAATCACAAGGTAGAAGAGAAATAATTTAGAGTCCTGCTCAGTTAGACTGGCTTAATAAACACATCACATTTTCCACTGAAACCCTAGAAGGTATATGCCTCAGGAACTAGAACTATATGACTAAGGGACATGGTATAGAATTAATGACATATCTAGTGAAAAAAGTTGAAAACCAAACCTCCACAAGATCATGGTGATCCAGTTATTTCATTCTGAGCTGAATCAAAACTAAATACTATTTGGAAAAAAAGAATAAAAATTACAGAGTCTCTATAACGAATCATCTACAAGTCTGGGATATAAAAGAAAATTTAATATGGATGCCAAAGAGCAAAAGAGTGTGACTCATAACCAAAAATAAAAATATACTATAACTATATAATTACAATACAATGTAATATAACATAAGTAGACCCATGGACTAATCAGTAGCCCAGGAGTGCAAAATGACTCTGTGGGGGTGCTTGAATGGCTCAGTCTTTAAGCATCTGCCTTTAGCTCAGGTCATGATCCCAGGGTCTTGGGATCGAGTCCCGCATCAGGGTCCCTGTTCAGAGGGAAGCCTGCTTCTCCCTCTCCTACTCCCCTTGCTTGTGTTCCCTCTCTCGCTGTGTCTCTCTCTGTCAAATTAATAAATAAAATATTTCTTAAAAAAAAAAAAAAAAAGGGATGCCTGGGTGGCTCAGTGGGTTAAGCCGCTGCCTTCGGCTCAGGTCATGATCTCAGGGTCCTCCGATCGAGTCCCGCATCGGCATCCGGCTCTCTGCTCAGCAGGGAGCCTGCTTCCCTCTCTCTCTCTCTCTGCCTGCCTCTCCATCTACTTGTGATTTCTCTCTGTCAAATAAATAAATAAAATCTTTAAAATAAATAAATAAATAAGTAAAATCTTTAAAGAATAAATAAAATAAAATAAATAAAAATAACAGTAAAATAAAATGACTGTGTAAATATGTAACAAAATATATGTAATCTTAGGTTAAGTATAAATCATTACCTTTAGGGAAAACAAAAACCAAAAAACAAAACCCAGAGAGAGTCTAGCTCTCAGAGAAAACTTTAAGATAACTTCATATACTTTCTATACAATCTCTAATGAAAAACAACAGAAGATCTTTCATTAGAATTCTAATTTTTCTACACTGTATGCTTTTCACATAGATTTAATTTGTGTCATTTATGTTACAATATTAGATAGATTCCAAAACCATCTACAACCCTGAAGACAGTTTGCTCTAATTTCCACAAACATGTGCAATATGTTTAAGGGCATGCATTAAAACCATGAAATCCATTATTTTCCTATGCCATAAAATATTCCATATGTCTTAATAATGGAAAGTATATTAATAATAACACTCTAATTCTAAGATCACTTTGCTATTTGCTGACTTTGACTCATTAACTGGGAAATACAAGATTGATTCCCCTAGTGCTATGGCTTATTTTAAACCCAGTATATTAAAACTGTGGCATTCTGATGATTCTTTCAGAAATATCATTTAAACAAAAACATTGACAAGACAGATTCAAACAAAAAACTAAATGGATTAGATAGATTAAAAAGGTATATGATAGTTGAAGAATAAAACTAAATATCATCCCTATTTACTAATAATTGTCACAGTAAAAATATTGAGATAAAATTTTTCATTAGCATTAGCATGTAGTCTTCTATTTAGATATAAAGTTCATGAAAACTCTGTTATGACAAATGAAGAAAGTTACAAATTTTAATGGAAATTTTAAAATAAAATATCAATAAATAGATAGACATACCATGTTCTTAGCTACAAATATTAAGTGCTATGGAAATGTCTGTATTCACCATTAATTTATAAATTTAACATATTTTACATTTAAAATTGAATGGAATTTTTAATTTACAAAAAATAATTCTGAAACATATAAAAGGGTATAAGCAAGCAAGAATATTCTGAAGATGAGTAAAATTGTTAGAGAAAAAGATGAAGTAAGTTTACCTCCTATTATTATCTACTTTAAATATTTAAAACCAAGTTACACCATGTCAATAGAGAAAAACATAACAGAGAATGGTTGGGAGTTTAGAAACACCCAATTTTTTGATAAATGATTACCAGATAATGAGTAAATTTTGAGAAAGAAAAGAATAAGTAAATTCTGAAAGGTCAAAATGAATAAATCCCATTAAAAAATCTTGATAGAGGGGCGCCTGGATGTCTCAGTCAGTTAAGTGGCTGCCTTCAGCTCAGGTCATCATCCCAGGTCCGGCAATCAAGCCCTGTATCAAGCTTCCTGCTCAGTGGGGAAGCTGATTCTCCCTCTGACCCTACCCATGCTCATGTTCTCTCTCTCTCTCTCTCTCTTTCTCTGTCTCTCTATCTCATAAAAATATTTTTTAAAAATCTTGATAGTGATATAAGGAGGAAAATACACATAGTAACTATAAAAGATTTCTAAAGAGGGGAAAATTTATATTTTTAAGAGGGGGTAGTTTTTAAAAAGTTAAAAACTCAAATAACAGAACATAGAAATGAAGTTATAATTCTTAACTTGAAGAAGAAAGAAAATATATCTTGTTTTGTGAATCCAAGTAAAATAGTAACAATAACTGATTGAAGAACAGCCAATGTATATTTTTGAACTTCGTTAAAATAAAAAAGAATATTTTAGTCAGCTAGACCATAGCCTTGGGAGGATATATATTTATGTATGTATATGTGAGGTATATATACTAATATATGTTTTATTATGTATTATATTAATAAACCACTAAGGAAGAATAATAATAATAAATGTCTTATTGAATGATTTTCAAAGACAAATAAATTAATAAATATTAAAATAAAAAGCTTTGTAAAGTATTCTTGTTTTTAATAATTATTAACCATTTTTCAATGTTTGAAAAATTTCCAAGGGTAAAACAGCTATGGCAAAATATTATATGAGATATACTGCTGAGATAATAATGAAAAGATAGCTTGATATAGCTATCCAAGTCTAAGTCTGAGTTAAATACTATGTGTGAGTAAATTTTTATGTAATGATTAGATGAGTTATGAGAGGTACATATTGGAATGCAACTGGAAAAGCATTTCTAAATCAGGAACATGAAAATGTGAGAATTAGATAGGTATAAGACCAGGGAGTGCAACATACCTCAATATTTCCACTATTTTTTTAAAGCATAATTATTGTGAAGTATTCAAAATGTTGAGTAGAAATTCAATCTTTTGTTCTTAAGCTAAGATGACAAAGGAGTAGGAGGACCCTGAGCTTGTCTTCTCTCTGAAACAGAGCTAAATAGTTAAATTATTCTGAATACCCATGAAGTCAATTGGAGGTCTGAGAGAAAAAAAAAAAACTCCAAGTCTACAAGTAGAAAAGTGACCATCTTTTGGAAGATAGGAGTTGCAGAAGTTCACTTGAGAGAGACATGGCTGTGGATGTGGCAGAGGGGAGGGATCCTACTTACACAGGCTACTGCAAGGTATTAGAAGTGATAAAACACAAAATCTGAACTTTTAAGTTCATTATCATGGGGGACATGCCAGGATTAAAGGTGCTCAGGTGAAAAAAAAGGGCAGAATGTCAGGGGGCCTGAGGATCCTCTAGGTTGCAGGAAGAATAAACAGTGACAAGATGTTGCACTGTCCCCAGACATAGAAGCCAGGAAGCTGGCAGAGAGCAGTGGGTCCTGATGCTGGCTTTCTACTATAAACTGCAAACTGCCTCAATCAAGTATTCACTTTCCTGGGACTGGCCAGCAAGTGTGGCAAAACCCTCCTCCAGAGGAAGAGAATGAGTCCCTGTTGCAAGTGTCCCTGAAGTTTGTTGTTTTGAAACTCAGTTACACACCTGAGGAAAAAAGGCTCAGACACAAGCAGGATGAATACAGGCATCAGACAGAAATGGGGAAAATAAATAGGGTGTTGAAAGCTTTTCTGTGAGAACTCATTTAGAAGCAGAGAGCCCAAAATTTCAGCTCCAACGCTAGAGAGGAGGGCTATTCATCTCACCTATCAGAGTGTAAAGCCTTTAGTGAGCAAAGCAGTGTCACCTACTGGAAGCTGGAGCCACATACACCAAGCAAGCCCCACCCACCCTGGGCCCTGGAGATATATCTCCACTGAAACAAGTCCACTTGAGAATCAGCAAAGGAATTGTTTCTCAGCCTTTTGGCTAAGATCAAGTGGAGAATCAGCACAGGAGCCCCTCCCGCAAACAACTAGCTCACAGTTTATTAATTGTGGAATGCTGCAAAGCTTTACCTCTATGAGAAATAAGATCGAGCTTCATTTTTATTTTTACTCTTTATTTCTTTTATTTCTATTATTTTTTTCATTTATTTTCTTATATTTTCCAATTTCTTTCTTATTGTTTATCATTAATTTTTTAAAATTTATATATTTACTTTTCATATATGTATTTTTTTTTGTCTACTGTCATTTTATTTATTTATTTTTTTATTTTCAGGGGTCTAGACTCTTTTAACAAGCAGACCAAAACACACCCCAGGATCTAGGTGGGGTTTTTTTCCCTTTTTTCTTAATTTTTTGCTTTTATTGTTTGTTTGTTTTCTATTTGTTTTTGTTGTTGTTTTTTTTTCTCTTTTTTTTCTTTCCTGGACAAAATGATTACACAGGAGAATTTACTGCCAAAAGAAAGAAAGAACATGAGGTAGAACTCACAGACAGGGATTTAATTAATACAAAAATAAGAAGATGTCTGAACTACAATTTAAAACAACATTTTCAAGCTGGGCTTGAAAAAAACATAGAAGACTAGAGAATCCCTTACTATGGAGAGAAAAGAACTAAAATCTAGTCAAGCCAAAATTTAAAATCCTATAACTGAGATGCAAACATAAATAGAGGCCATAAAATGAGGATAAAAATTAGGATAGACAAAGCAGAGGGGCAAATCAGTGATAAAATTATGGAAATTATGGAAATAAATGAAGCCAAAAAGAATAGAGAAAGAAAGGTTATGGGCCACTTCAGCAACTTAGTAAAATATAATAACATTCATATGCTAGGAGTCCCAGAAGATGAAGAGAAAGAGAAAGGGGCAGAAGATTTATTCAAACAAACTATAGCTGAAAACTTCCCTAATCTGGGGAAGGACACAGACAACAAACTCCAAAAAGCACAGAGAACTCCCATTAAATTCAACAAAAGCCAGCCATTGCCAAAACATATTATAGTCAAATTCACAAAACACAGACAAGTAAAGAATTCTGAAAGCAACCAAGGGAAAAAAGTCCTTAACCTACAAGGGAAGAGAGATCAGATTTGCAGCAGATCTGTCTACAGAGACCTGGCAGGCCAGAAAGGAGTGGAAGGAAATATTCAATGTACTGAATGGGAAAAATATGCAGGCAAAAATTCTTTATTGAGCAAGGCTGTCATTCAAAATACTAGAGATAGAGTTTCCCAGACAAACAAAAACTAAAGGAGTTCTTGACCACTAAGCCAGCCCTGCAAGATATTTTAAGGGGGACTCTTGGAGTGCAGAAAAAAATGACTAAAGACTAGAAAGGACCAGAGAACATCACCAGAAACATCAACTCTATAGGTAACACAATGGCACTAAATTCATGTCTCTCAAAAATCACTCTGAATGTAAATGGACTAAATGTACTAATCAAAAGACAAAGGGCATCAGAATGAATAATTTAAAAAAAGATCCATCTGTACACTGCCTATAAGAGACTTGTTTTTAGACCTAAAGATGCCCACAGATTAAAAGTGAGAAGATGGAGAACCATCTAGCATGCTAATGGATGTCAAAAGAAAGCCAAACTAGCCATACTTATATCAGACAAACTAGATTTTAAAACAAAGATCGTAACAAGAGATAAAAAAGGATATTATATTGTAATTAAGAGGTCTACCCATCAAGAAGATATAACAATTATAAATATTTATGCCACCACCCTGGGAGCACCCAAATATATAAATCAGTTAATAACAAACATAAAGAAACTCAATGATGACAATACAATAACAGTAGGAGACTTTAACATCCCACTTACAGCAATGGATAGATCATCTAAGTAGAAAATCAACAAGGAAGCAATGGCTTTTTATGACACAGTGGACTAGATGAACTTAACAGATATACTGAGAACATTTCATCCTAAAGCAGGAGAATACACACTCATCTCAGGCACACATGAAACATTTTCCAGAATAGATCACATAATGGATCACAAATCAGCCCTTAATAAGCACAAAAATTTGAGATCATACCATGCATATTTTCAGACCACAATGCTATGAAACTGTAAGTTGACCACAAGAAAAAATTAGGAAAAACCTCAAATACTTGTAGGTTAAAGAACACTCTACTGAAGAAAGAATTGTTCAACCAGGAAATTAAAGAAGAATTAAAAATATATGGATGCAAATGAAAGTAAAAGCAAGACAGCCCAAAACCTTTGGGATGCAGCAAAAGCAGTCCTAAGAGGAAAGTATATTATGCTACAGTCCTATCTCAAGAAGCAGGAAAGTTTCAAATACACAACCCAATCTTATACCTAAAGGAGCTAGAAAGGAACCGCAAATAAAGCCTAAAGCCAGCAAATAAAGCTTAAAGCCAGCATTACTATTTAACAGAGTACTGGAAGCCTTAGCCTCTGCAATCAGACACCAAAAAGAAATAAAATGCATACAAATTGGCAAGGAATAAGTCAAATATTCACTATTTGCAGATGAGGTGATATTCTATGTAGAAAATCCAAATGACTTCAAAAAAAAAAAAAAAGCTAGAACTTATACATGAATTTGGCAAAGTTGCAGAATGTAAAATCAATGTACAGAGATCCTGGGTGACTCAGTTGTTAAGTATCTGCCTTTGGCTCAGGTCATGATCCCAGAGTCCTGGGATTGAGTCCCATCTCAGGTCCCCAGCTAAACAAGGAGACTGCTTCTTCCTCTCCTCCCTGCTCATGCTGTCTCTCAGTATCTCTGTTGGTCTATATCTCAAATAAATAAATAAATAAAATCTTTAAAATATATAAATAAATAAAATAAAATCAATATACAGAAATCTGTTGCATTTGTATACACCAATAATGAAGCAGCAGAAAAATAAATCAAGGAATCAATCTCATTTACAATTGCACCATAATAATAAGATACCTAAGAATAAATCTAACTAAAGAAATAGTTAAATAAATCTAACTAAATAAATCTAACTAAAGAAATAAAAGATCTATAATCTGTATAATCTGAAAACTATAGAACACATATGAAAGAAATTGAAGAGGATACAAAGAAATGGAAAAGCATATCATGCTCATGGGTTGAAAGAAAAAACATTGCTAAAATGTCTATCCTACCATAGCAATCTATACATATAATACAATCCCCATCAAAATATACCCCGCCTTTTTCACAGAACTAGAACAAATAATCCTAAAATTTGTATGGAACTACAAAAGACCCTGAATAGCCAAAGCAATTCTGAAAAAGGGAAACAAAACATCATGATTCTAGATATCAAGCTATATTACAAAGCTATAGTCATCAAGACAGTATGGTACTGGCACAAAAATATATAGATCAATGGAACAGAGAATCCAAATATGGACCCATACCTACATGGTCAACTAATTTTTGACAAAACAGTAAAGAATATCGAGTGACAAAAAAGACAATCTCTTCAACAAATGCTGTTGGGAAACCTAGACAGCAATATGTAGAAGAATGAAAATGGACCACTTTCTTACACCATACACAAACATAAATTCAAAATTGTTGAAAGACCTTAATGTGAGACAGGAAACCATCAAAATCCTAGAGGAGAATACAGGTAGAAACCTCTTTGACTCCAACCATAGCAACTTCTTACTAGACACGTCACCACAGGCAAGTGAAACAAAACAAAAATGAACTATTGAACCTTCATCAAGATAAAAAGCTTTTTCAGAGCAAAGGAAACAACCTATAAAACTACAAGGCAGCCGACAGAATGGAAGAAGATATTTGCAAATGACATATCTGACAAAGGGTTAGTATTCAATATCTACAAAGAATTTATCAAACACAACACCCAAAAAATAAATAAACCAGTTAAGAAATGGACAGAAGACAATAGATGCTTTTCCAAAAAGACATCCAGATGGTAACAGACATATGAAAAGATGCTCAATATCACTCATCAGGGAATACATATCAAAACCATTATGAGGGATGCCTGGGTGGCTCAGTTGGTTAAGCAGCTGCCTTCGGCTCAGGTCATGATCCCAGCGTCCTGGGATCGAGTCCCATATCGGGCTCCTTGCTCCGCAGGGAGCCTGCTTCTCCGTCTGACTCTGCCTTCCACTCTGTCTGCCTGTGCTCGCTCTCACTCACTCTCTCTGACAAATAAATAAAAACTTTAAAAAAAAAAAAAACCATTATGAGATATCATCTCACCCCTGTCAGAATGGATAAAATCAACAACACAAGAAACAACAGGTGTTGGCAAGGATGTGGAGGAAGGGGAACCCTCTTGCCCTTTTGGTGGGAAAGCAAACTGGTGCAGCCACTTTGGAGAACAGTATGGACATTTTTCAAAATGTTAAAAATAAAACTAGTCTCTGTGGTTCAGGAATTTCACTATTAGGCATTTACCCAAAGGACACAAAAATACAGATTTGAAGGGATACATACACCCTGATGTTTATAGAAGCATTGATACAATACCCAAACTATGGAGAGAGACCAAATGTCCATTGACAGATAATGGATAAAGATAGATAAATATCTTTATGCATATACATAAACACACAAACACACACACATATAAATATGTTGGAATATTACTCAGTCATCAAAAAGAATAAAATCTTGACATTTGTAATGACATGGATGCAGCTAGAGTTTATTATGCTAAGCAAAATAAGTCAGAGAAAGAGAAATACCATAGGTTCTCACTCATGTGGAATTTAATAAAGAAAACAGATGAACATATGGGAAAGGGCAAAAGAAAAAAAGAGGAGGAAACAAGATTGATGGAGGGAGATGGGTGGGGGATGGGCTACATGGGTGATGGGTATTAAGAAGGGCACTTGTTATGATGAGCACTGGGTGTTGTACTTAAGTGATAAATCAATGAATTCTACTCCAGAAAACAATATTGTTCTGTGTGTTAACTACCTTTAAATTTTAAACTAAAATTTAAAGTAAAAAACAATAGCAAAAACAAAAAATAAAACAAGAATCCCAAATTTAAACTTTCACTAAAAATTAAAAATTCTTAAAAAATTTACATATATATAAATATATGTTTATATATATAATAAACATAAATATTTATTAAAGCACCACTGGGTTCACATAATATAAACAGAAATATAGGCTAGCATTCTTTGTCACTATAAACATAAATCATCTAGTGAAAGCTATAGAATGCATTAATTTAATGTCTATTTATTATTTCTAAACAAAATAGTGAAGTAGGTAATGAATGTTTGCTGTGTCCCTTCCTCACTCTTTTTGGATATCATGTCTCCCTTCAGATAGGACCAGCTCCTTGTTGTCTAGGACTTATTCTTCCATTCAGATGCTAAAAAAAGATGTTGAGTATTACATGATATATGTTTATTTTTTTAAAGACTTTTATTTATTTATGTGACAGAGATCACAAGTAGGCAGAGAGGCAGACAGAGAGAGAGAGAGAGAGAGAGAAGTAAGCTCCCTGCTGAGCAGAGAGCCCGATGTGGGGCTCGATCCCAGGACCCTGAGATCATGACCTGAGCCGAAGGGAGAGGCTTAACCCACTGAGCCACCAAGGTACCCGAAAATATATATCTAAATGTAAAATCTATATACATTGTAAAAAATAGTCCTTTGTTAAGGTGCCTATTAAGGACTTTTGATTCTACATCTTTCTAATGTACATGAACTAATGAGAATTTTAAGTGTGGAATTTCCTCATTCTTGCATGCTTAATTTCTCAATGCTAAAGTTTTAATACCAGATTTGAATTACTACAGATCATGGATACATCTATGTGCTCAAGATGTTTCTAGACTGTAACATATAACCTTTGAAAAAATATTTGAGGAAGAAGTGGCAAAAAAGCAGAAAAAGTGAGAAAATGTTTTGTTGATTAGCCAGAGATATCTTTAATAGTCAGATGAGAAAGTGAAAAGGAATAAACACCTGCAGTAATGACAGAAGGTAGAGAAATGACAGAAAATTAGTGATTATATATGCAAAATGTGTGAAAAACTCAGATTGTGGGGGGAAATGTCCAAATGATCCAGCTTAAAAATCAATATCTGAGATAAAAATATGGAACTTTATATAAATAGACTTTTACTGTCAAAACAAAGCAAAAACACATTTTGGGATAATTTATATGCATGTAAACATAGCTACCAGGATGAAGTACAGTGCTGATGATTGGTACCCAGGGAAACTTTTCAAAAAGCAATGTGCCTATCTCATGATGAGTTTGACATAAATAATATGTAGAAGTGCTCTCATGTATATACAAATATTGCTTGTTTTCTGCTTAACTGTTTAAACCAGGAGAGTGATAGAAAGAATGTATCATTACGGTTTGTCACAAGAGAACTTCATGTTTGGGGACTATGGGGATTAATTGGAAACTTCACAATTTAAAAAACCAAGGCTCGTAAGAGTTTACCTTTACCCCAATCAAGACCTCAGAGGAATCCCAGAACAGATGTACATGAGATGACACCATTTTTATAGCTTGGTAATGCCAGTGGGGGCTCCCTGACTCTCACTTGGCCAACTCTTTTTCTGACTGGACACTATTCGTTTTTCTCTCCAGTCCTATATGTCCAATGTATACATGTAATTTCCATCTCTTTCCTAATCATCATTCAAGTGATGGGGGAAAGTTGAACAGACATGTCAAAGCAAGGAACATGTGCATTAGGATTCAATATTCCAAAGTTGTTGATGTGGTGGAAAAATATTCTTAAAAATTATTCATAATTTTTTAAAATTTAATTTTTTTTTACTTCTCTTCCATCTTATTTCTTGAATTTAATATGGGTAGAATATATGCTGAATTTTTCATTAAAAATAAAGAAAAAAGTGTGTGTTTGTGGGTTGTGTGTATGATGCAGCCCAGTGAATTAACATGAATTTTTAAATATTAAAAAACTTTTGACTGGGAGTGCCTGGGTGGCTCAGTGGGTTAAAGACTCTGTCTTCGGCTTGGGTCATGATCCCAGCATCCTGGGATCAAGCCCCGAATTGGGCTCTCTGCACTGGCAGGGAGCCTGTTTCCTTCTCTCTCTCTCTGCCTGCCTCTCTGCCTACTTGTGATCTCTGTCAAATAAATAGATAAAGTCTTAAAAAAATTTTTTTTGACTATAAGTTCTAATATGGAATTTTAGAGTCTAATTTGTTCAAGTGGGATAGATAACTGCTAAATTTTATCACTAAACCTGCCCTAGTCACCAAAAGAGAAGTACTTTGATTATAAAATATATTACTTTAGTTTTTACCATCATATAAATATTTATTAAAGCACCACTGGGTTCACAAAATATAAAGAGAAATATAGACTGACATTCTTTGCCACTATAAACCTAAAGCATCTAGTGCAAACTACAGAAGGCATTAACTTAATGTCTATTTATTCTGTCTAAACAAAATAGTGAAGTAAGTAATGAATGCTTGTTGTGTCCCTTCTTCAGTCTTTTAGGGAGATATCATGTCTCCCTTCAGATAGGACAAACTCCTTTTTGTCAAGGAGTTATTCTTTCCTTCAGTTGCTAAGCATTCCCTGTTTGCTTCTATAGAACCAAACCACATGCTTTTGGACTTTCTACTATTCTCTTCCCCCCTAATTATATTCAAATAATCAAATATTAAATAAATATTCTACTCTTCATTGTGATTACAAAGATATATTTGTAAACTCCAAAAAAATCACAATCATTGCTCCCCAAAATTTAAGTACAGTAGAAGAGAAAAAATATATATGCAAATAACTATGACAGATTAGAAAATAAGATCAAAGACATTACTGGAAACTAAAGAGCAAGTATTAAAAAATACAGACAACAAAATATGAGGTAAGATATGCTAACAGCAGAAAAAACAAAATAAGTAATATGTAGGAGAAAGATTCAAAATATACATGGACAATAACAAATATGTTGGTCTAGATCAGTGGTTGAAGGGAAGAGTCAAAGTATGTTTGATAGAGTATTCTGGTTTTAAATCATAATAGGTCCTGACTATTATGGTGAGGAAAGTAGGCTTCTCTTATAGACAAAGATAGGTAAATATTTTTTTAGCAAGGAATACACATGATTAAATTCATGATTTAGTAAGATTATTCTGGAAACAGTGGTAATCAAGTTGAGCAAATAAATACAAAATATTTGCTACTAAAATATTTTATAACAATTTGATAATAGCTAAAATGAAGGTTTCAAATAACTTACTAGTGTTAGAAAAGGAATGTATGAGATGAATGTGGGAAAAATGCAAAAGGCGAATCCAAAGATAGAAACACAGAAGGGTTTAATGAACTTCACAATGTCCTGCTAACTCATTGTCTGACTTATGACAAAACTAACAAGGGAAGAATTGTTTCCTTACACTGATTGTGATTGTCTAGAAGAGCACCTGAAACATAGCAGGTAATCAGTTAAAAAAAATGTGAAATGACTTAAACTATCTTGAGATCAATGAAGCTTTTATACAATAATAATAATATCTAAGTCTCCTTCCGACTCAGAACTGTATTGATTACTAACCTGATTTTCTATTTCACAATCAAATGATTCAAATAAATAAATTAGTGTTGAAAAAAGTGATACTGAGTCTAAGTATAAGCCACTTCTAAGCACTATCGCACAAAGATAGATAGGTTATATATATATATATATATATATATATATATATTGAGGTACCAGGTGGTGGCTATTATAGAGGGCATGGATTGCATGGAGCACTGGGTGTGGTGCAAAAATAATGAATACTGTTATGCTGAAAATAAAAATAAACTAAAAAAAAAAAATCAAAGGTATATATCATTGGGGTCCCAGATGGAAAGAAAGGGAGAAAGGGATAGAATGCTTATTTAAAGAAATAATGGCTTAGAACCTCCCAAACTCAGGGAGAGATTTGGATATCCAAATTCATGAAGCTAATAGGCACCTCAAAATTTCAACTCAAAATGACCGAGTGCAACATACATAATAATAAAATAAAGACAAAGACAAAGAGATAATTTTAAAAGCAGCAAGAGAAAGAAAATATCACTCATCAAGGGAACCCCCTTATAAGGCTATCAGTAGACTTCAGTGCAAGAGACCTTGCAGCCCAGCAGAGAATGGGCTGATATATTCAAAGTGCTAAAAGAAATTGCCAGCCAAGAATACTTCATACAACAAAACTGCCCTTCACAATTGAAGATGAAATAAAGATCTTCCCTAATAAACAAAGCTGAGGGAATTCATCACCACTAAATCTGCCTTATAAGAAATGTTAAAAGGAGGTCTTAAAGATGAAACAAAAAGATTCTAATTAGTACTATGAAAACATATGAAAATATACAACACACTGGTAAAGAAAGAAATGTCAGTTTCTAAATGTCCCAACACTAATATGTGGACATGTTAACTACTTCACTCTAGTATAAAGGTTAAAAGACAAAAATATTTAAAATAGATATACTTTCAACAATTTGTTAATGGATACACATTATAGAAAGAAATAAGTGGTTCTCCACTTGAATTATTTGCTAAGCATGATAGGCTCTAGATCCATCCATGTTGTCGCAAATGGCAAGATTTCATTTCTTTTGATGGCTGCCTAGTATTCCATTGTGTATATATACCACATCTTCTTGATCCATTCAGCTGTTGATGGACATCTAGGTTCTTTCCATAGTTTGGCTATTGTGGACATTGCTGCTATAAATATTCGGGTGCACGTGCCCCTTTGGATCACTACGTTTGTATCTTTAGGGTAAATACCCAGTAGTGCAATTGCTGGGTCATAGGGCAGTTCTATTTTCAACATTTTGAGGAACCTTCATGCTGTTTCCCAGAGTGGCTGCACCAGCTTGCATTCCCACCAACAGTGTAGGAAGGTTCCCCTTTCTCCGCATCCTCGCCAGCATCTGTCATTTCCTGACTTGTTGATTTTAGCCATTCTGACTGGTGTGAGGTGATATCTCATTGTGGTTTTGATTTGTATTTCCCTGATGCCGAGTGATGTGGAGCACTTTTTCATGTGTCTGTTGGCCATCTGGATGTCTTGTTTGCAGAAATGTGTATCATATAGTCTCCCTGATATGAGGAAGTGGTGATGCAACATGGGGGCTTAAGTGGTAAGAAGATGAATCAATGAAACAAGATGGAATTGGGAGGGAGACAAACCATAAGTGACTCTTAATCTTACAAAACAAACTGAGGGTTGCTGGGGGGAGGGGGGTTGGGAGAAGGGGGTGGGATTATGGACATTGGGGAGGGTGTGTGCTTTGGTGAGTGCTGTGAAGTGTGTAAAGCTGGTGATTCACAGACCTGTACCCCTGGGGATAAAAATATATGTTTATAAAAAATAAATATTTAAAAAAAAAAGAAAGAAAGAAGTGGTGACATCAGAAATATAAAATGAGTGGAGTAAAAAGAGTTTTGGTATGTGATCATAATTAAATTCTTATCAACATAAAACAAACACATATATATATATATATATATATATATATGTATATTTTGGTATAATGTTTTCTGTAAGCTTCATGGGAACCATAAAATAAAAATTTATAAAAGATACACAAAAGAGAAGAGAAACAAAACATTATACTACAGAAAAAAAATTAATTTACAAAGAAAGGCAAAAAAGGAAGGAAAGAAAATGGAACTATAAAACAGCTAGAAAACAATTAAGATAGCATGAGTAAATCTTTATCTATCAATAATCACTCTAAATTTTAATGGAGTGAAGTCTCCAAATCAAAATGTATAGAATGACTGGATGAATTTAAAAGAATAAAAGACCTAAATGTATGCTGTCCAAAAGGGATCCAATTTAGCTTTAAGTTACATGTTTTAGGATCAAAGTGAAGGGTTGACAAAGATATTTCATGCATGCAAGTGGAAAACAAGAGATAAGAAGTAGTTATATCTATCCACATAGACTTTAAGTCAAAAAATGGTAGCAAGAGTAAAAGGTGCTGATTATATAATGATAAGGGGATTATTTCTTCATGAAGATGTAACAATCATAAATATATATGCATCTAGCACTGGAGAACCTAAATATGTCAAGCAAATACTAGCATAAATGAAGTTAGAAATAGATGTAATAACTGTAAATAAATGTAATAACTTCAATACTCCACTTTCAAAAATGGATAGATCACCCAGACAGAAAATCAACAAAGAAATATTGAACTGAACCATAATTTAGGCCAAATGGAGTTAATATACATATACAGAATGTTCCAACCAATAACAGCAGAAGACACATTCTTCTCAAGTTAACATGGAACATCCCCCAGGATGTATCACATAAAAAGTCACAAGATAAGTTTAGCAAATTTAAGAAAACTTAATTTATACCAAGTATTTTTTCTGACCAAAATGGTCTGAAGCTAGAAATCAATTACAAAAGGAAAGCTAGAAAATATTAAAAATACTGGAGGTAAATGAACATGCTTTTTAACAGCCAATGGGTCAAAGAAGAAATCAAGAGAAAATCAAGAAACATCTTTCCTTAAATAAAAATGGAAGCACAATATAGCAAAGCTTATGGGATGCTGTGAAAGCAGTCCCAAGTGGGAAGTTTATAGTGATAAAGGCCTACATTAAGAGACAAGAGAGAGCTCAAATAAACAACTTTACTTTATAACTCAAGGAACTAGAAAAAGAAAATGAAATAAGCCCAAACTTAGTATAAGTAAGGAAGTAACAAAGATCAGAGATAGAGAAACAGAAATGAAATAGAAAAGCAATTTAAGAAACAATAACGAAGAATGAGACTAAGAGCTATTTTTTGAAGAAATGAACAATAAATAAAATTGACAAACATTTAACTAGGCTACAAAAAAATGAGAAGAACAAAAAATAAAATCAGAAGTGAAAAAGGAGACATTAAACTGATACCACAGAAATAGAAAGTATCATGAGAAACTACTACGAACAATTATCTGCCAATAAACTGGATAATAAAGAAAAATAGATAAATTCCTATAAATATATGTTACCAAGACTGTGTCTTAAAGAAACAGAATATCTGAACAGACCAATGATGAGTAAGGAGATTGAATCAGTAATCAAAATCCTCCCAACACAGAAAAGTCTAGGACCAGAAGATTTCACTAGTCAATGCTACCATACTTTTATAGAATTAATGCTAACCCTCAAATTCTTCCACAAAATGGAAGAAGAGAAAATACTCTCAAACTAATTTTATGAGACCAGAATTACCTCAGTACCAAAACCAGATAAGGATACTATAAGAAAAGAAAATTACAGAACAATATCTGTGATAAATATAGGTGCGAAAATTCTCAACAAAAACTTGGCAAGTTAAATTCAATAGCACATTACAAGAATAACTCACCATCATCAATCGGGATTTGTTCCTCTGATGTAAGAATGGTTCAACATACACAAATCAATAAATATGATATACCACATTAGTAACGTGAAAAATAAAAATCATTTCAATAAATTTTTAAAATAAAATTTTCAATAAATTTTTTAAAATTGATAAAATGCAATATTTTTTCATGATAAAAGCAGTAAACAACTTGGATATAAAAAGAACATACTTTAACACACTAAAGACAACATAAGACAAACTTACAGTTAACATCCTACTCAGTACAAAAAAATCAGGAGCAAGAGAAGAGTGCTCTCACCACTCCCACACTCCATTATATTGAAAGTTCTAGCCAGAGCAAAGGTAAGAAAAAATAAAAATAAAGGCATCCAAATAGGAAAAAATGAAATAAAACTGTCTTTATTTGCAGGTGAAAATATATAGAAAAAAAAAAAACTCCACCAAAAACTTTTGGAACTAATCAAATTCAACAAAATTTCAGGATACAAAATCAATATGCAGAACACAATTGCATTTCCATATACTAACAACAAAACATCTGAAAAAGAAATAAAGGAAGCTATCCCATACACAATAACATCAAAAACAATAAAATACTTAAAAATAAATTTAACAAAGGAGCTGAAAGAACTATACACTGAAAACCACAACACATTCATGAGAGAAACTGAAGACACAAACAAAAGGCATACCATGCTCATGTCAGAAAAATTAACATTGTTAAAATGCCCACATTACTAAAGCCATCTGTAGAGGCAATCCCTATTAAGATTCCCATGGCCTTTTTAACAGAGACAGAGAAAATAATATTAAAGTTTGTATGGAGCAATAAAGGACCTTAAATAGCCAAAGCAATAAAGCAATAAAGGACCAGAGAAAGAAGAACAAAGATAGAGGCACACAGTGCCTAATTTCAAACTATATTACAAGGCTATAGTAATCAAAACGGTATGGTACAATAGTCATTAAAAAGAGATATATAAGCCAGTGTAACAGAATTAAGAGCCCATAAATAAACCCTGTTTATAATGTTTGACAAGGAAGTCAAGAAAACTCAATGGGAAAGAATAGTCTCTTCAATAAATGGTATGGGAAAACTGGATAAACACATGCAGATGAATAAAATTGGCCCCCTATCTTATACCACTCACAAAAATTAACTTTGAAATGGTTGAATATCTGAAAATTAAAGACCTGAAACCATAAAACTAGATGAAAATATAAGGAGAAACCTTGCAGAAATTTACTGGATATAATGCCAAAAACACAAAAATCAAAAGCAAAAAACATATGTATTATATATTTTGTATGTATTTATGTATGTATTTGTATGTATTTAGTTTGATTACATCAAACTAAAAATTTCTACACAACAAAAGAAATAATCAACAAGTTGAAAAGTCAGCCTAGGGGATAGAAGAAAATATGTGTAAATCGTGTATCTGATCAGGGGTTAGTGTCCAAAATATATAAGAATTCATACAACTTATCACAAAAAATTCAATTGAAAATGAACAGAGGAACCAAAGGGTTTTTCAAAGAAGACACACAAATGGACAGCAGGTACATGAAAAGCAGTTCAACGTCACTAATCATTGGGGAGATGCAAATCAAAACCACAAGAGGATAGCATCTCACAGATGTTAGTATGGCCATGATCAAAAGACAAGAGACTGTTGGCAAAGGTGTAGAAAAAAAAAAAAGAGAATTCTTGTGCACTGTTGGTAAGAATCTAAATTGGTACAGCTGTGGAAGAAACAGTATGGAAGTTCTGCAAAAAAACAGAAATAGACTTATCATATGATAAAAAGAGTCCTACTTTCAGAGTATATATGTAAGGATTTGAAATCAGGATCTCATAGACATATCCACATTCTTATATTCATTGTAGTATTGTTCACAGAAGCCAAGATATGACAACAGCATACCTATCTATCAATGGATAAATTGATAAAGAAGATGTGACATATTATTATTTTATATATACATTATATATAAAGAAAATGTAATAGATATAGATAATAGATAGATAGATGTATATACTTATTATTTAGCAAAGAAAGAAGGAAATCCTTCCATTTGCAACAACTTGGATGAACCTTGAGGTCATGCGTTAAGTGAAAAAAGTCAAACAGAAAAATATAAATACTATAGGATATCATTTATATGTAAAACTGAAAAAAAAACCGAATTTAGAGAAACAGAGAGTAGAATGGTATTTAGCAGGAGCTGGCAGATGGGAGAAATGGGGAGAGGTTGGCCAAAGGGTTCAAATTTCCAGTTATAAGATTAACAAGTTCTGGGGATCTAGTGTACAGCATGGTGGTTATAGCCAATAAAACTACTATGTATTTGAAAGTTACTATACTAATATATCTTAATTATCGCCACAGAAAAGAAATGATAATTATGTGACAGGATGGAAGTGTTAGCTAGTACTATTGTGGTAATCATTTTGCAATACATAAATGTATAAAACTATATGTCATATATCTTAAACTTATGACAATGTTGTATGTCAACTATATATCTCAACAAATTTGAAAAAAAAAATACATCCAGCTAGGGATGTTAAGATACTTTAACTTATTTTTTTCTGTTTTTTTTTAATGGTAAATTTCCCTTAAATAATTTTAGTATGATATTAAGAGTAAGATCTACTTGTATTTTTTTAAAAATCTTTTTTGCTTTATCTTTAATTCTTTGGCAAGTCACCATAAAAAAAATCATAACATATTTTACAATCTGGTAATCTTATCACCAAAACTTGATAGAAATAATTGCTGCTCAAGGGTACCCTTATGGAGTTTGGATTATTTCAGTTCATCAGAATACAAAGACTAGCTTGTAAAACCTTATAGAGGTACATCTTGCCAAAGCTAATGTCTCCATTTAGTTAGAGCCGTGATGTCAGGGTCTGTTCCACTCTACTGGATCTGTCTCACCAAACACTCATTCACCATGTGCCCGGCATGGTGGGTGCTAAGAATACAGTGTTAAATAAAGCAGAATCCCTACCTTCAAAGAATTTAGAGTTCAGGTTAAGGTAGTTTCTCCCAAAGAATTTTCTAAGTAACTTTGAGAACTTGTGAACATACAGATGTTCATAGTCAATACAATTTCAAAATTTCTCCCAGCTAGTTTTATTAAAAACAAAGTGCAATCTCTGAGACTAGTCCATACTAAATAGAATACCTGATTCCACAATGCTAAAATAGTAGTCCAGGAAATTCTGCTACTTTCTGGAACTACAGACACTAAAGCAACATTTTAAAAGGATAAATTTGAGCAAATAAAAAGAAAGCAAACAGTGGAATGATGTGAAATTCCTTTAGCATAACTTCAGAACTGGAATAACATTCAGTTCCTTAATTAGAATTAACTATGAAATTATATAGTACAAGAGGTAGCTAGAATACCAGTAGACTGGAAGCTTCTAGCTTGAATCTAAATCATTTTAGGTTGATAAAAAGAAAATTTAAAATTTGTCTGTTATAAAGTTATTGAATAGTCTCAATAACTATCATTAACTAAAAGGCATAGAACACATGTTATATATTTGCATATGTGTCTTCATGTGTATAAACACACCCACATATTTGTACCCTGATATACTTTTAAGAGAGTTTTATAGGTAACATAAGAAATGATATGTATTAAATCTAGTACACATTTCCCACAGGTAAAGCATGAGGAATTTTGTTCTACAGGCAATCTGCTTTACAATGTTTCTGGACTTTCTCAAAAGAACCCTTGGAAAACTCTACAATAGTAACACTGTGTAGTGAAGAAATTGAATGAATATTTATTTGTTGTTTCCAAGATACAGATTGACAAGTGTCCTGTTGGAGAACATACAAAGCATAACTCTAGGTAACTACCTTCAGAGTGCATGAAAAGATATACCTTAGAAATGATTCCAAGTTGTATGACAACAACCAAAAAAAAAAAAAAATCCAGAAGTACCAACAGACCAAGCCTATAATAGATTTTGAAATCCAATGAAAGGTTGAATTTGTATCGACTGTAACAACTACCCAATCATTTTAAACACACATCCTCACAACCTCATCTACAAATGGCAACCCGCACATTTTTTACTATTACATCATTCTGCCTTTATGTTTTATGTCTGGGTTCACTAAAAAATGATGTCTGAATTTACCTTTGAAGTTAGAAAATGTTCTCAACCTTACAGATTATTTGCTGAAATCCAGCAAAGGCCTGGAATATTTATATTTCTCCAGTATTATCAGACACTTGAGCACCCTAACCCCCTCTTATTTTGTGGTCTCTAGTGCAAGTTCTGGTATTTCACCTTGCAGATCACTAGCTACCAACAATCTGGTTTCCTTTTTTTCTTAACAGTTCTCTTACACTTCAGCACTTGGTTTGCTTGCTATCCACAAGCTGATCACCACATGTTAACAGATGTAGTGACTCCCCACTCAGAACAAGAACTAAATTCAGGAAGTTAGGGCTGACAAAGGGATAGAGCAAAGCATTTGTGATAGCTTATTCTCCTCTGGCTAGGAATATCTGTAGGCATGGTTTAAATTGTGTGTGGAGAAGAATTGTTCTGTGCAATACATTTACATGGCATAAGAGAGGAAATTGGATTTCAAAGAAATTAAGTAAATGCTTCAGAAATTCCAAATCCTTGGATTTTAATTTAACATTTCTAACAAACTCTAACATACTCACTACAGGCAAAACAGTTGAACTGACTTGTTTTAGACACATTCCAAATCATTAAAAAAATTGAAAACTAACAATTTTATATTAAGACTCTGAAAATAAAGCTACATTGATGAAATGTTTAACTAAGTTTGGACCAAGTTTGATGAAAGCTTTCCAAACATTTGTGAAACTTTTTACAATCTTCCTTACTTGTGGGATTGGTAGTAAAACTTGATAGCAGGGCAGCTTTTCAAGAGATTTCAAAAATAATAAGACCTGTCACTGTTCCATTTGAATCATTAAATGTACATAGTCTCTTCCCATATTTACCAATGGTTTCCTTGCAACTTGTGGCTACTCCATCACCTCTTACTGCTAAATGCATTCCCCCTCCAGTGTACCCATCTGCCTATTATAAAATACTTGGGTTTCTCTGGAAATAAATTTAAAAGAATCAAAGTTGATTAAGGATATTTTTCTGCCTATTGCTAGTATCCAATTTTTCATTCACACATGATCATTTTTTCCAGGTATTGGAATACTGAAATCAGAGCCAGAAAACCTCCAGACTATTGATAATAAATAAATAAATTATAAATTAAAAAATGACTATAAAATTTTTGTGAATTGGAAAAAGTCAAAATATAGTCTTTGGTTTTCAAAATTATATTTAATAAACAAAGAGATCAATAGGGACCCAGAGATGAAACATAGTTTTCATTTTGAGTAGCAGCTTCAGTCAATAGTTGTGGATGTCTAGGGTGCTGGTCTGAGAACAAATGTATTGGGCCTCAAGACCCACTACAGATGAATGTCATGGGCATGGGTTTGTGAGAGCTGTGGCAATGCCAACATGTAGTTGCCATCTCTGCTCAAGATAACACGTAAGGTTGCTTCCAGCTCTAACAGCCTATGATTCACTTTTTCCTCTCTCCTAAATTATTTCTATCACCTGAGGAAATAATTTTTTTCTTATTTTTACAGCTGGGGAAATACTGTCAAAGTATATTTTGAAAGTTATAAAGTGCCCTTGATCCCCTTCTTAAATGGACTTTCAGTGATAATGTTTATACTCAAGTATTAGAGTGAGCTGATTATAAAACAGTAAAATAAAATAACAGAGGAATCAAAGGCTTTGCCAGTACTTACGCTCAGATAACACTTCAATTTCTATAATAAAAAGTCAGTCTTTTCCACAACAATTTGAAAACATGGCCCTGCTAACCAAAAGGACTTTCCTCTTGCTATAGTAGGCAGCTTTGTCTAAATAGGAAATTGGGATAAACTCCTGAAAATAACTCATTGTAAAAACTACTGTATCTTTTATAAAAGTTTTTATTTTTATATTTATTAAAGTAATATTTATTAAAGGAATTTACTTATTAAAGGAAGATCATTTTGGCAGATTCCTAATAATATAGGATTCTCAGAAATCACTTTGGAAAAGATTGATATAAGAAGCAAAAGTTTTTTCCATGAAAATAAGATTAATCATCACACAAGTTCTGATACTAATATAATAATGATTGCACTAGTAAGTTGCACTAGTAATTCCAATAGTAAGAGCTCATATTTTCCATTTATTTAGTGCTACTGTGCTAAAGGGTTTATATATATGAACTAATTTAATCTTCACAATAGCCTTAATATGTTTTAATATTATCATAATTTGAGATGAAAAGTAAATAAATAATTTATCTCAGAGTTAAGCTCATTGAGTTCATGATTGAAATACAGAAATCTGACTCTGATATCTTTAACTAGAAAGACACAGGGAAGTGACAGCGAAAGAAAGATATCATACTTATATCTGGCATGATATTTATTAAATTGACATCAGAATAAAAATACAAATTTGTGGAACTTGTGGATCTTGGTTATTCTTTCATTCAAGAAATATTTTTGAGTGTTCACATTCGCTAGACACTAAAACAGGCAATAAAAATTCAATCATGGGAAAAGATACAAGATTTCTCATTACACATAATCTAGAGTCTAGTCTACTTCTAGAAGTAGATATTAAATTGAAATGTAGGTAAGGAACATTAGATTACCTGTAATATAGTAAAGTATAATAAAGGAAACTAATATACAGTAAATTATACGCCAACTTTCTTAAACCACACAAAGATTACAGTTTAGTGATCTTATATTAATAAAGATAAGAACAGACAAAACTCTGTACAGCAAGCTAACATTTTCTAATTGTGAGACATGTCAGGATCCTCAGAAGAAGCAACTGGGATTCCATTGAACATAGCATCAATGAAAGGCAACCCAGAGACGACAGCAGATGAATAATCTGGGCTAATTGTTGACCTCAGTTACCACCTGAACTAAGCAATATTCCTCCTGTAAAGCTAAGACCATCACAGAGTTGCTGAGTCCTTAACCTTTCACTCCATTAAATTCAGTTATAAACACTAACAGCAAAAAGACTTCATTGCAGTACTTGATTAACTTGGCTTTGCAAAACCCTCTTTAGCCAAGGTATTTCCTATACATAATAATTCAATCGTGAATCATGATGACTTAAGATAAAAACATGGAGTTTCTGCTTCTGCAACTTAAATAACATTTATTGGGAAGCATTAAAAAGGCATTCCTATACTGAGAGTTTTGCAAACTTTGTTGTAATATTGGTATTTCTAACACCACAAATAATTACTTCATCAGTGCCAGATTGAACTAGAAATGTCCATGCAATTTCTGAAACAATGTAAATCTTCACAGTTTTCATTAATGAATAGAGTTAATACCCTTATATTCAAGGTTTCCCTGACTACCCACACTTACTCAAGGTTTCCCTGTCCAGTCACCCTTATTCAAGGCTTCCCTGTCCAGTCACACTTATTTGAGGTTTCTCTGTCCACGATTTCAGTTACCCAAGGTCAAATAGTGTTGAAGCAGATAATCTTCCTTCTGACATATTATCAGGAGGTCAATGTAGCCTAATGCCATGTCACAATGCCTATGGCATTCACTTCACTTCATCTCATCACATATTATCATCTCACATCATTACAAGAAGGGTGATTAAAATACAGTAAAATAGTCTGAGAAAGAGAGATACCATATTCACATAACTTTTATTAAAGTATGTAGTTGTAATTGTTTTATTATTGTTGTTGTCAATCTCTTATTGTGCCTAATTTATAAATTAAACTCTAGTGTGGGTATACATATATATATGTATAGAAAAAATATGATATATACAGACATACCTTGGAGATACTTTGGGTTTGGTTCCAGGCCACCACAATAAAGCAAGTATCACAACAAAGCGAGTCAAATGAGTTTGTTGGTATCTCAGGGCATACAAAAGTTATGTTTACACTGCACTGCCATCCATTAACTGTATAACAGCATACCTATAAAGCAATGTACATTTTTAATTAAAATTTTTAAAATAGCTAAAAAATGCTATTGATTTTCTGAGCTTTCAGTCAGTCTTAACCACTAATAAGAGATTGTCACAACAAACATAACAATAATAAAAAAGTTGGAAATATTGTGAAGATAACCAAAATGTGACACAGAGACATGAACTGAGCCAATGGTGTTGGAGAAATGGTGCCAATAGTCTTGTTCAACTCAGGATTGCCATAAACCCTAAATCTGTAAAAAAAATGCAATGTCTGCAAAGTGCAATAAAGTAAAGTACACTAAACTGAGCTATGGCCAATAGTGTTTGGTACTATATGCAGTTTCAGGCAACCACAGGGGTCTTGAAATGTATCCCCCACAGATAAGGGGGGACTGCTATACATTCTTAGTGTGGGCCCTGAAAATGTGGTGATACAAACATGCTCCAGTGTCTTTCTCTTTGAAATAAAATTTGAGTTAGAAAAATATATATAGCAATTATTAGAAACAGATGATATTTTTTGATACATACAGATCAGACCATCACTTAGTTTTCTCTTTTAGCTCTTTCATAATCACTCATGTCATGTCATTTACTGGCCCCATGTCATTCTGCCATTGTCAGTGACCCACAACTAACCTTTCCCAAAGAAGCTTAGAAACCTCTATTTTTTTTTCCCCGTTTAGGGAAAATCCGAGGTCAGCTGAGAGTTTGCTTTGGTAGAAAGGGTTAAAATTCCACCAGCTAAATCTCCTGAGGGATTACATAATTCAAAACAAAGTCAAATATTCAATCTACTGAAGTGTGCAGAAAAAAGCATTTGTGTAGAAAGAACCCCATCTCCATGATTATAATCCACTTTCTTGTTCTTAACTAGTGTACCAAATGCCTTACTGTAGCCTTGAATTTGCCAGGGCTAAGAAGTAGCTTTCTTAAGAACCCAGACTATACAAATATAACTTGAAAGCTGGCTAAGACAGAGCGTAAATCTCCACTTCAGCCCACCAAGATGACACCATACCTTCTGCCAAGTCTTAGAAACCCAAGCAGACCTAGGAGATGAGTAGAAATATAAATTGAAGTTCTTTCATGCATAAGCTCTTTGCTTTATGGTTCTTATTCCCACAGATGGATGAAATTTTTACTATTGGGAAGAACATTCTTTCTTAGAAACATACTCATGTAACAAAGTTCAAGTCTCATTTCTCCTTCATTTACTCTTCAGTGTCTCTATTTAATATCCACTGCCCTCTCTAAATGTGAATCTAGCAAATTTGTTCATTTGAGTCGGTTTGGTTCCAAGAACACCAGGGGGCTCTTTGGCCTTGTATTTACCTTTAAGGTCAAAGCTATGGAAAGCCTGTCACACAGCTTCTTCCTGAACATGTTGCCTCATTTATTTCAAGGGTTCCATATTCCCTGGGAAGTTGTTCTTTCCAAAGTCAATTTTAAGGTTAAGCAAATATTAGTGCATCTAGCAGTATGTCCCATGTGCTTCCTTCTTTGATTTCTTTTACATGCAAAATTCGAAGACAGTGTCATGAGTCCTTTAGAGAAAAGTGGCTCTGCACTTCTAACAAGCCAGTTTTCATTTTAGATATATTTGTCCATATGCCAAGGTGAAGGGATCTTAAAGACGCTTTCAGAAAACTGTAATGGAGTTTGATTATGAGAGCATAATCCCAACATTTTGCTGTATTCCTAAAAAATATTAACATAAAGACTGGAAGCCCTAAACCTCTCATTTTCCTTCACCCACACACACACGCGCGTGCGTGAACACACATGTACCTCACAATGATTGTCATTGTTCATGACAACAGATGATAGAAAACTTTCTGTCCATCCTTAATTTCATCAGGACTTCTATGATACTTCATTCTTTCACCTTGGGGTTGTCTGATGTTTAACTCTTGTTCTGAGCAACTACTCCAGTTCTTTTCAGTTGACAGTGATAGGTAGATTAATTTATTTACAAAAAGGAGTTTTCTTTACTATAGCTAGCAAATGCTTTATTTTAAAGGATTGCTGTAAGATTTTTGTATCTTGAAATTAAAGTATCTGAGAAAAATGAATAAAATTCTGACAGCTTTGTCCATTTAATTATCTGAAATGACAATATCCTGAATAGTATTTAGTGACTCTAAACCATGAAGAATCCTGCTTACCATAGTTCATAATCCATTCTTAAGGCCAACAGCTTTTATACTTGTAGATTATCTATACCTATCATGTTATATAGATATATAGACAGATACACATATATGTGTATATGATATATAAATGCATATATGTGTATGTAATATATCCATATGTATGTATCTTTGTATTATTAAAGAACATATCTCTTATAACTTTATACTTAGAAAATGTTTATACCAGTAGCTTCACCCTACTTGCTAGAAGGGATGCTGCCCAATTCATGAATCATTTAATGAAGCCAATTAGATCTTCCAAAAAAAAATGCTTATACCGTTAGATGAATTGACACTAAATATTATCTTAAATATAAAAATGTTCTTCATTATATATTTTATCCACACAAGACTGTGTTTAAAGACATTTTTTAATATTTAAAATTATATCACATATGTTCATGTCCTCATACTTCAATTTATGAATTTCCCTCAGCATTCCTGAACTTCATTTACTATTGCTGCATTTTGAAATGTTGCACTATTGATTCTTTCAAAAAACCACCTTCTAGTTTTGTTGATGTGTTCTACTGTATCTCTAATTTCTATCTTATTGATCTCTGCTCTAATCTTGATTATTTCCCTTCCTGTGTTTGGAGATGGCTTAGTTTGTTGTTGATTCTCCAGTTCTTTAATATGCAAAGAGCTGGTGTATTCTGGATTTTTCAGTTTTTTTTGAGGGAGGCTTGGATGGCTATGTATTTCTCTTAGGACTGCTTTTGCCATATCCCATAGGTTTTGGACCAAAGTAAACCACTGACCAAACAAATCAAAAAGAAATAAAGAGAGGGCCCAAATTAATAAAATTATTAATGAAAGGGAGAGATCACGACTAACACTAAGGAAATAGAAACAATCATCAGAAATTATTATCAACAGCTATACGCCAATAAGTTAAGCAACCTAGATGAAATAGATGCGTTCCTAGAAACCTATTAACTTCCAAAACTGAATCAGGAAGAAACTAACCTGAATAGACTGATATATAGTAACAAGATTGATGCAGTGATAAAAAATCTCCCAAAAAACCAGAACCCAGGACCTAAAGGATTTCCTGGGGAATTCTACCAAACATTCAAAGAAAAAATAGTACCTATTCTCCTGAAGCTGTTTCAAAAAATAGAAACAGAAGGAAAACTTTCAGACTCTTTTTATTAACCCAGCATTACCCTGATCCCCAAACCAGGCAAAGAACCCATGAAAAAGGAGAATTTCAGACCAGTATCACTGATGAATATGGATGCCAAGATTCTCAACAAGATCCTAGCTAATAGGATCCAACAGTACATTAAAAAGATTATCGACCATGACCAGGAGGGATTTATCCATGGGATACAAGGATGGTTCAACATTTGCAAATCAATCAATGTGATAGAATAAATCAATAAGAAAAGAGAGAAGAACCACATGGTCCTCTCAATTGATGCAGAAAAAGCATTTGACAAGATAGAGCATCCATTCCTGATTAAAACACTTTGAAGTATAGGGATAAAGGGAACATTCCTCAACTTCATAAAGTCTGTCTATGAAAAACACATAGCAAATATCATCCTCAATGGGGAAAACCTGACAGCCATCCCTTTGAGATCAGGAACACAATGAGGATGTTCACTCTTGCCACTGTTTTTCAACATAGTACTAGAAGTCCTAGCAACAGCAATCAGACAACAAAAACAAATAAAAGGTATTCAAATTGGTAAAGATGTCCAACTCTCTCTCTTTGCAGATGACATGATACTTTATATGGAAAACCTAAAAGACTCTGCCCCCAAACTACTAGAACTCATGTAGAAATTCAGTAATGTGGCAGGATACAAAATCAATGTACAGAAATCAGTTGCTTTCTTATACACTAACAATGAAAATATAGGAAGGGAAATTAGAAAATCGATTCCATTTATTACAGCACCAAGAACCATAAGATACCTGAGAATAAACCTAACTAAAGAGGTAAAGGATCTGTACTCGAGGAACAACAGAACACTCATGAAAGAAATTGAAAAAGACACAAAAAGATGGAAGAGCATTCCATGCTCATGGATCAGAAGAATAAACATTGTTAAATGTCTGCCTACAGCAATCTATACTTTCAATGCCATCCTGAAATGTTGTCACTATTATCTCTTTTAGATTAAAAATTTGCCTACCCTACATGTTTACTGAAGGCCCCAGATTCAATACTACCTGGGAAAGAAATTAGTAAACTACAATGCTCAAAATGAACTTCAGTAATTTAATTAGTCATACACAGTATCTAGCACACATGTTTAACTTTAAAATTATGCATACTTCTATTTTTTCAATATTCCTTGAATTCCTTTTCCACAATAGCAATTTGTAAAGCACTGAAATATTTGTAAAGCAGCACTTTTATTCATATTTTTTATAGTCAAAATGTTAGCTTAGGTATAATTCACACAAAGAAATAAAATTCAGTTCTTAATACCTTAAATAAATTGTGTTTTAGAGATCTTTAAGGGAAATGAAACAAAAAATGATAGAAAGAGCTTATCAATCCATTGACTCAAGTAGATCATTTTTACTGAACCCTGTGGAAGAGATTGCCTCAGGGCCCCATTAGCTTTTCCACTGAACAGGGCATTATGTTACTTAGATAAAGCCTCTTTTCTGATGATTTGTCCCAATTTCCCTGAGACTCTCAGTTTCCCTAAAACTCCCTTTCCCCAAAAGTCTGCCTCAAAAAGGCAAAGACAGGCACAGGCAGTCTGGAAGTTGGAATTGTTTACATAATTTATTAGTACAGGAGCTTGGAGTATAAAATCAAGCTAGACTTTTGTTATGCTGTATGAGATAATGTAAATAAAACTCCTCTGCTACTGGTAGCAATAAACTAGGAGTTAGCTTTCTTTGTATTTCACTCCAATATTCCCGAGGCCAGTCCATGTTTTCAGCATTTCCTCTTTCAGCAAGTACTGCTATACCATGCCTAAGCATAAAAATGAGAATCAAACTGATTAATTTGTTTACCTTTCCTCAAGTTTTCTCCCAAGTCAATGATTCAATTTAGTTCCACAATATGCAATCAATCATGTCTGTCTTTGGTTTTCTTTCTTTCTGTTGCACAACAACATTTTAAATGTTAAGATTCTTACATGAGTGTGGTATTGAGATTTTATGAAACCTTAAGTGAGGAAATTCAAATTTATGATTCCTTCAGTAAGCATAAACTGACTCTATTTGGACAATTCATATGTACCAGAATGGTTTCTGTATAAAGAGGCTTCAGAGACTCACTTTTTTATACTTTGGAAAATGCCAGAAAAACACTTAGGCTGAAATGATAGACACAATTTTTGTTTGTTTTAATCATCATCATCATCATCATCGCCAAATATTATTAACTCTCTAAACTATTTGGAATGTGATCCATTTCAGATTCAAGGTCAAAGCCTATTATGATGAAAAAAGCTATTTATTGGTATTAGGTCATTTCATCTGGGTTGGTGATTAGTATGCTAACCTAGATCTGTCATGGCCTGAACAAATCCCAAAAACAGAGAGCATGAGGGCCTTGCTCATGAAGAATCCTTAACTTGCATTCCGGTCATGGATTTATAGCCACACAAAGTGTCTGCCTCTTAACAATTTTTGATGAGATATACAGAATAAATGATTTCTCAGATTCCTTCCCTCCTCCTCAAATGAGTTGATTATTTTGGGGGTTTGGATCCTTACGAGAATCTCTTTCACCATTTCCTATTTTCAGTGTTGCTTGTTGTACATGATGTTAACTTGCCACACTTTATGCCAGTTTTCCAGACTGGCAGCAGTGAGTGACCAGTGTTCTGATTAGACTCACCTCCCTGTCTCTGTCACTATGAACAATGACCTTATCGCTCAGAATCAGCATGTGAAGAGACCGTCATGAATTGGTGAAGGCTTTTCCAAGGTTTCTGAGCATATCCCTCCCCCTTTCTTTCCTTGGGCTCACACTCCCATCTCTGTTTAGCATTCAGCCCTATCAAAACACATTTTCCTGAAAAGATCTGGTTATCTCATCACACTGTGATTTATAAGCCTTGGTGTGCTGTCATTCCCAGGTGCATTTGAATTTTAACCCCAGACTAGGAGCTTTAAATCAAAGGAATGACTCTATAATTAACTTTAATAATTTATGGTCTCCGTGAGCAGGTGAGAGATGAATATAAGAAGTTCAGGGGTTTCTTTTTACCCATGAAACCATATATTAATAAATGCTTACTTCAGCTTTGTGATAATTACCATTTAGGTATCAAATCATTCACATATTTTCTACCTCTGTTATGAATATATAGAAATCTTTGCCTAGGATTTCATAAGAGATGATCAAGGGGATAAAGACTTTCATATACTGGTCAAGTCAGAGTGAAGGGAAGAGTTAGCTCCCAAATTTGAATATGAGCTTAATGCTTTGGAGTTTTAAAGTTCACATACTTTACCTCAAAAAACCCAAATAAACAAACAAAAGCAAAAGCAAAACAAAAAATCCAAGATATCTATGTCTTACTTGCCAAATTCCCCAATAATAAGAAATAGAAAGACATAATGTTAAAGGTGAATATCTTTTGTTTTAAAGATTTTATTTATTTATTTGACAGAGATCACACGTAGGCAGAGAGGCAGGCAGAGAGAGAGGAGGAAGCAGGCTCCCTACCGAACAGAGAGCCCGATGAGGGCCTCCATCCCAGGACCCTGGGATCATGACCTGACCCGAAGACAGAAGCTTAACCCACTGAGCCACCCAGGTGCCCCTCCCCTTTTTTATAAAGAAAAGGTGAATATCTTGATATCCATTTTCAGGGAAGTCCCTGGCTGGATCTATTTTCTGCTTGAATGACTAAGTAGAATAACACAGAAGGGGATCTCTTTAAATTGGATATTAGGAGTTACAGAGTCTATGTAATAATTTGTTGGTCTCCCAATGTGTCAGTTTCTGAGATATCTGAATAAAGAGATCATGGGGGCTTCACCACAAAGTGAAGACCGTCATGACCCTGTTTATTAAATCTTCTGAGACTGATAGTGCTTCTATGGATTGGACATCCTAGAGCTGCAAGAAGTAACAGTGTTGTCTGGGGGGGGGGGGGGAACAAGAGACAAAATGAAACAGGGCCTCACATCTTGGGAAGAGCCCAGGAGATTTGAAAGAAGCCCATTCTTGCCATTCCAAAGTAGAAATGGGATATAATTTCTATAGAAGAAACTGAATTGTCTAATTAGGAAAAGTCTAGTATTTTCAATACAGAGATGTTGTCCAGTTCAGGGACCTTTGAATCAATATCACCTTATTCCCAAATAAGCTTTGTTAAAATCTGTCATCACCATGTACTAGCTCTGTCTGTGACCATGAATTAATAATGTTACAGCCTAGAAACTTAATTTTCTCTAATACAAAATGGTGATAATTGTGATTTTACCCACCTTATAGGATGGTTGTGAAAATTAAATGAGGTAATATTTGGAAACTTTCTGACACAGTTTAAATGTTCAACATTATTATTGTTGTAGTTGTTGTCTTATAATCCTTTTCTCCAAAGCTATTCAACTGGCAAAGCATCATTTATCAACTCTTTTAAAGGAAAAAGATGAAGAAAAAGTAAAACATTTTTCCTGTTATCACGATGGTAAACATAAACCTATGTCATTAGTTCAAGTTTAAGCTAAGATTGCTCCAAATTTCTACAATGTTGAAACCATACTTGACTTTGGCATCAGGCAATGTCATTTAATATGTTCATATGGTCCTGCATACCATTAAGCATGCACTGTGTATTATTTTATGATGTTTGAGTTGGACCCACACTTTCTGGGTGCACGTATTTGTGTGTGTGTGTGTGTGTGTGTGTGTCTGTGTGTGTGTTTTATTTTTTTCAGATTCTGTAAAAAGCTGGAGGAACCTGTTTCCAATTTCATGACCATTTATCACTAATCCAAAATGACTGCAGCATTACCTATAGACCTACAGACAGGAGGCTCTAAGAATTGGATCCATCATTTATTTGCCCAGAAGCTCTGGTAAACCAGTCTTATGTTTACATAGATGAAGGTGACAGTCTGCTGGGAAAGTGGACAAAGTATTATACTGAGCTAAAGAATGGGAAAAAAATGTTAATTTATTTAATATAATGAAAAATAAAGGAACATGATGTTGGTACTTTCATTAATTGCTTGATTGTTAGAACACTTGCTGTCTCTTTTAAGTTTCTAATATTCTTTTCGCAATAATCTTCAGCTGTAATTTTCATTCATGAACAGATTTAATACAAAGAAAGCAAAATCATGGTTTTCACTTGGGATAGTTCTCTTAATCAGGTATGAAGTGTACTTTCCCTGGAAAATCTTCAAACAAGTTTGATAATATTGCCGCTGTGAAGTAATTAAGGTATTTGGAGTTTCTGAAGCAATTTGTGTGAATAAAATCACAAATGTAATCATGTTAATGCCCAAAAGCAGCTTGTGGCATCCTGAAAAACTCCTACTTAAAAACAAATGTGGATGATCTATAATGGAAACCTTCTTATTCAATATTTTCATTCACTTGGCCATTCACAAAGGTATCTGACATTAAGCTATGTAAATGATCTTGCATTGAAAGCAATTCATTTAAAAATGTTAGTTTAATTTCTCCATGTTAAATTTAATCTCTATTAATGTTATTTTATAAGCAATTTTATCTTTAAATTCTCAAGGTCTATGATAAGATACCTTTAATAGTTTAGCTTCCTCAATGTAAAAAAAGGTTTTTGTATGATGATATTCATAGTAGGTTTATGTGAATTGGCTAATAAAAAAATCAAATAAAAGTTTGGTAAATAGTTGAAAAAGGTTATAGTGCCTACATTCATTGGCATACGATATACCTGACAAAATGTTTATAAAAATTAATTAGATAGGAAAATTCTTACTCTATAAGGACAATTGAAAGCACAATTTATAAAATACACTCAATATTATGATAAATTTTTGCATTAAAAATTTAGAAATGATTAATTCAAATGCTATTTTTATGGTTCAACTGAAAGACTGGCAAAATGATTCCACTACTTAAAATGCTTCAGTAACCTATTTCTTCTGAAACAAACTCTCTATCACTAGCTATTCTTGCCTCATTCTCTAAACTAATCACATTGACATTCTTTTCAAGATTCCTTCTTGCTTTAAGAAATCTAGTCCAAAAAAAAAAAAAAATCTAATCCAATGTTCCCTCTACATGGAATGCTTTTTCCACTCTAGCTGACCCTAACTTCCTTGGGCAGTAAACTTATAATAACTCTCAAATATTAGTTAATCTAATTCAGTTCAGGAGATAAGGTTTCCCTGGAATAAATAGTCTCATGTCCCTTTGAAATTCACTTTCATAACCTTTTTGACAATTTTAACTAATATTTGGGTATTTGTTTAATGTCTCTCTCCCACAGAACACATATCTTATTAGATCAGAGACCAATTGCTACGATTTAGCAGAGTATTTGGCACAAAATTGGTACTCAATATATTGTTTGTTTGAATACCCATTGTGCTTCTGGTAATGGTGGAGAAGTATATTAACAGAAAAACCCTCCTGTAGAAAATAGTGATAAACACTGAACAAAATACAAATTTATGCCTGTGTGCACAAGCCCGTGCGCACACACACACAGAGACACACACACACACACCTGGAAGCAAATGAGAAGCGAGCAGTAACTGGTGAGTAGTGAACACTTTGGCAGAAAAGAACAGCACTCATCAAGTTTCTCATGATTACAGCTTTTCTCTTGAAGGAAGTTTCAGTCACTACTGTGAAGGCCAAAAATCTTTGCTAAAGGCCTGATCTCTCTTATTTGCTTGAAGAATCAGAGGAAATGTATCTGGGCTCCCACAGAAGCTGCAAGTAAAGGGGAGGATCCCAAGAGAGAGCAACAGAGCCTAAGCCCACATTTGTCGCTGGTCCCTGAACCCAGCATGCCTGGGACCGACTCAAAACAGCCTAGTTAAGGTGGAAAAAGGAACATATATTTTAGCTGCTGCCTGCTGCAGGAGAACACAATTTAGAATTTATGTTTAGCCAAGTCTAGCTGTCTGCTAAAACAAAAATCAACACTGTTTTAGGCTGGGATTTATATTCACTACAAAAATGTCTCTGAAGAAGCAGCATTTATGTTGATACATAGGGTTTTGTGGGGGTTAGGAGGAGAGTAAAATAAGGATATTTCTTTCAGAGAGAAGAAAAGCATATGTGAATGTTTAATACTGGGAAAGATGGGCATATTTTGAGACACAATAAACATTAATATAGCTGAGGCATAATAAGGAGAGGGAGGGAGAGAGTGATAAAGTTCTAGTGTTAAGCAGGGGTCTTGTTTGTCATGTTACTTATTTTTACTTTATTTTAAGCACTTCTAAAGATGTCAAAGGGTTTTAAGCAGTATAATGGCATGATCAGATTTTCTTTTTTAAAAATCATTGTGGCTACAATATGGATAAAGCCTTGCTAGAAGGTAGAGGTTGATAAAGAAAAAGCAGAATCTATAATAAAATGTGACGTGAGAGTTAATAAGGTAAAGTTAAATATAAAGATTGACACCCAGGTTTCTGAACTGAACAGTCATAGTGCTGGTTATCAAGGTGCAGGAAACTGGAGGTAAGGAAAACTTAAGGAAGAGATTAACAATTGAACATTGAATATGTTGATGATGTCAGTTGAATATATTGGCCTGGAAGTAATAGAGGATTATGGTTTAGCAATATGAATTCAGTAGCTATTGATATAGCTTTGGTATTTGAAGTCATGAAAATGGAAGACAGTGTAATTGGAAAGGGGAAAGTGAGGCATGATGTCGACCCAAGAACAGTCTCTGAGTGACTTCTAATGGAAACAAAAAATTATGAACTTCTAGGGGGAAAGAAGAGAGCTAATAGAGTGCCACAAGAGCTAGGGGAAGACAGGGTTTCACAAAGGAGGGATGAATGATGTCAGAGTATATGGCTGAAACTCACCGTCCCACAGATGGTGATTATAAATTAGCAATATTTTTTCAAAAATTTGAAGACCCTGGAGAACAGCCAAATATGGGCATTCACTGAAAGAGTCTATTATTAAAGGCAGGAACTGAACCAGTTGAAGTTGGGTGAGGGGTCAAACGATGTCTACATACTGTGATCACTGTTAGATATTCTAACTTTTCCAGTAACATGTATATTTGTGTGTATTTACATACTTTTAAAAGATGGGCTTATCTCACCATGTTTAAAAGCTGATTGAATCAATACCTAGAGCATAAAGAGTTAAGGATGTAGGAGAAAGAGTGAATAATGGACAATAGATGTTCCCAGAGTTGTAAGAATGGATTTTATCATGCAACAATTATACAGTATTTTTACCACTTGACCACATCCCTATTTACGTTTAATTTCCAAAATCTAGATGCCATTATGCCAGCCTACGATCCAAAAGGAGCCCATGAAATCAGATTAAAAACAATAATCTTAGCAAGAACACAGGACAGCACTATACAGCGTACAATGCAAATAACAAAATTTCAGAGATTTTTCACAATTGTTTCACAATGAATGTTTATGGAAGATCATAACAATATGAAAAACCACAGACTCCAGAGCCAGAGACTAATATCCATAGCCCCTAGGAATGTCATTTGGGCAAATCACTTAACCTCTGTAAGTCTCAATTTATCTCTAAAATTCTACTAATATGGGTGACTGAGTGGCTCAGTCGGTCAGGCATCTGCCTTTGGCTCAGGTCATGATCCCAGGGTCCTGGCATTGAGCCCCACAGTGGGCTCCCTGCTCATCTGAGAGTCTATCCCCACTGCATCCTACTCAGGTTTGCTCTCTCTCTTTCTCTCTCCCCCTCTGAAACAAGTAAAATCTTAAAAAATAGATAAAATAAATTGTAACAATACAAGTGCTTAACCACCTCCCAAGCTTTTTCAATCTGAAATATCTATCTCAGTTCCTGACCACAACATTTAATAAATATTGCAGTGATGACAAAGGTGACTGATAATGATAGCTCTGAGATACAACTCAGCAAGTGGAAGGAATATATTTCAAAATGCACACATCCACACATATACACACATGTACACACATATTCAGACACAGAAAACTGGGAGTAGCAATGAAGTGTTAAGTAGCACTAAAATAGTCTGTTAAGAAGCAAAAATTTCCTTCTTGGGTTTGAAAAACATAGATAACAATGTCTAGTAAATAAAAGTATTTTATGACTTAAATGACAATTTCATTTGAACTTTGTGTTCATAATAATCAGAAGTTCAAACTCTATAGACCATTTTTGTGGTTTTAATTCTCAGCTCTATCATTTACTTGTTTTAAAACTTGGGATATGTATGTAATTCTTTGTGCTTTGCTTTTCTCATCTGTGAAATGGGGATAATAATAGTACCTATGCTGTGAGAATTAAACAAATTAATAGTAAAGTGGCACAGACTATCTAAATGTGCACCATACCCACTCTTAACTTCCAAGGCTCGGAAGAATTTATCTCACAGCTTCCTCTCAGTTAGGTTAGGGTAACACCACTGTGCTTCTGTCAAAGGAGTGTGATTCAAAGTAATATATGCTTCCAGTTCTTGCCATAAAATGCCTGGCATGGTCTTTGTTCTCTTACTTTGCTTTTTGGCCATTTCAAGCAGAGTTAGAAAGAGCCAGCATCTTTGATCACAATGTGGAAGGCTGCCTCCTGAAACCCAATTAAACTGTGACATGAATGATAAATATACCTTTGTTGTCTTAAGCCACTGAGACTTGGCAGTTGCCTTTTACAGCGTTAGAAATAATTTCCCTAAAGAATACCACAGCTCTTAGAGCAGTAGCTAGCTAGCACATAGTAAGTGTTCAATAACTGCTAGCATTTAAAATATTGTTGGACTTCCAAGAAGCCAAATGTCAGAGAATATATTGACTAGGAAATGATGCTCTAAATATCCACAATAAATGTCCTCATTCTGAAAACAAAATTTGACCTTGAAACCAAGCACAGAAAATATGTTCTGTGTTACGTGCCATATTAGTAGCAAACTGTATTTATTAAAACAAAGTCCAATGACATTTAGAAAGGTAAGCTTGCAAGTTAGTATTGTTAAATAATTTTATTGCCTCTAGCCACTTGATACTATGCTGTGTGCCATATCATTTTATTGTGTGGATTATCCTAAACTCATTAGCACTCCAGGCTCCTCATTTCTTCTAGACATTTTTACCAATTCACTCATTTCTTTTCTCTTTATCCAGGTGGAAGGAATATGGTTTACATGTATTTTTAGAAGCACTGAAATTGTATTGCATGCATGTATAAGTGCGATATATATGAAAATATATCAAAACAATGAAAATATGTTTGTTTGTGTCATAGTCAAAGAATACATATCATGATAGAGCACCAGATATTTAAAAATAAAAATTCCTCACTTGATATCATCCAACATCTTCCAAAGCACCATATACATTTTACATAAACAGCTTGAACAGAAGCTCTCAACTAGAACAAGGTTACACAAATATAATTTTTCCATATGGGAAGAAATCATATACATTACATACATTTTATTGTTCATTGCAGAGGGTTATGTGAAGTAGACTGCACTGAACTCTTTTTTTCTTTAGAAACTAGATCTAAAGTTTTGTTTTTTTATTTTGTTTCTGCAGAAACTGCATATATATTTAGCACATTCACTGAATCCTGTTACAGATATTTTTTTAGCCAGAACCAATAACTGTAGACCTCTCTTAGTCTTCTTCTAAATACTTGGTGTGTGTTAACATGAGACTCATGGAAACCTTAATTGCCCCATCTCGCCAGCACCACTGCTCATGACCTTGATATTCAGATATCCTTGTTTCTATATTCTTTCCAAAGTGATGGTGCATGAGAAAGCTTCTAGTCCTTATGGGTTTTTATTCTTTTGCATGGAAGCACCCAAACCAGTGCAGAATATTATAGTGATGTTCAGGTAATTACTAACTTCCTCATTAAAAGGGACCCCTCCTAGTGTTTTAAGTATTTCCGTTACATTTTAGGTCTTTTTCTCTCAGCTGAACATATTGGAACTACTCTAAGCATACAGGAAAAATAATCCTGGGTAATTCTACTTCAAAATCTCTGAGTAATGCAATTTTTAATGACATCCCATTACCTCAATGTTTTTTCCAATTCTAAAACAAAGTTTAACAACAATTGAAAAACCAAACCTCAAGGTACCTGCATGGCTCAGTGGGTTAAGCCTCTGCCTTCAGCTCAGATCATGGTCTCAGGGTTCTGCTCGGCAGGGAGTCTGCTTCTCCCTCTTTCTCTCTGCCTACCTCTCTGCCTACTTGTGTTCTCTGCCTGTCAAATAAATAAAATCTTTAAGAAAAAAAGAAAGAAAAACCAAACCTCAGGACCAGAACTGAATTTCCTTTTCTTTTTATCAAATATGTATCAGTGCCCTGCATAAAATTCCAAGTAACATTATTTAACTTACTCCATTATTGAGTATGAATGTACCTCCCAGTTGGGCACTGTGTGAGGTACAAAAAGTGCAAACATGGAAGACAAAACCCTGTTCTTCATGGAGCTCACAACTGAATTAGGAGAGAACAGATAAGGAAATCAATGATTATTAGCTATCATGATTAATAAGTGTTAAATAACACTTATTATTTGAGGAGAATCATAATAAACATATACACATGTACATATATTTTCCCATCTGGTAACAGAAAACAGGAGGTCAGATAACAGTGACTCTTGAGAACTTGTGATTAAACTTGGAGAACAGAAAAGCATTACGGCTAGAGATAGAATAGTATGTGCGAACACACAGCAGCAGGAATGAGACAAATACTCGAATCTTGAAGCCAGGACAGTTGGGTTAGAATAAACAATGAGTATAATATATATGATGGGTGATAGGAAAGCGAATCTTACATGATATATGAGCATTCAAATTTAAATAAGAGGTTTTCCTGAATGAAATGTATCCTAAACAAAACAAAAACACACTGTATTTCTCTAGGTAGAGTCTACTCTAGAACAAGAACACAACAGAAAGAGCAATTTCATTTGTTCGAAAGAACCAAGGAGGAGGTTTTGAATCAGGCATAGGGTGAAGAGCATCCATTCCTGAGAATACTGAAAGAGGAAAACTAATATCTTTGAAAAGTTTTTGTATTCCTTTATTTCTCTGATGATGAGAGCATGCAGAGATCATTTGTGCTCACTGCCTTGAATTAATTATAAATGGGTTACAGTTATGGCTTATTTTCATGGGTGACTTCTATTCCTTAGATTGCCATTGATGGGCTCTACCTGATACTGCAAAAGACCTGAAGCTTTCCTGGTTCCTTCACAAATCCTCCTTTGAAGTCCAAGACACTCAAAGAAATATGGCCAATGGAACCTCCTCTCACATAGTCATTTATTAACTTTAGTCTTTGTAAAACAAAACAGCCCAGAGTACAGTGCTTTTCTCAAATTAATTTTATTACTATTTCTAGAGGCTTATATTAGTTTGAGTTTACTTTAGAGTAAGAAAGAATGAAAGAAAAATGTATTATGGTCGTAGTTAAATGTGATCTCTGGGAAAGACACTGAAGAGTTCTTTCCCATGCTGGCTTAGTAAACTTTCCTTAACTGAGTTCACTTCCAGTCACTTGGCAACTTCCTCCAAACAGCCAAGTCAAAAATCATGATGTTCAGTTGCTGTGACAGTCCATGAACTAGGACAGTATGCAGTACATCTGCAGAAACCACAAACTATGCTGATAAAAGGAGTGATTTGCTCAGTAATCTTTCAGAAGATATATCTGGACAGAAGAAGTAATACTCCATAAATATTATTTTTATCCCATTATATAGGGTGTCAGCCCTTTGAGAATTTTAAAGAGTTTTACCAAAGGTGACTTGTGAAATAGGTATTGTTGCATCAGTTTTAAGAAGGGGCAGAGCAGGTTTCTCAAATATGTATAGAATTATAGTGCTGAAAGGAATGTAAAATGTATCATGTAGCAAGTTCAACTTTCTCTTCTACACATGAAAAAACTGGTTATAAGAGTTGAAATGGCTTGCTCCAAGTCACAGAGCAAACAAGCAGAGAAAGTCTTAGAATTCAGGTGTCCGGCCTCCTACTTCCATTGTTTTACTACACCTTGTAGCTGCATTGTGTCACTAAGTATTAGAAGAATATAAAACCACACACACACACACACACACACACACTCACATCTATACCCTAGCCAATCTGAACTACTAGCATATAAAAGCACCCACCTAAGACATAGAAACCATTCTTTTAGGCATATGTTTACTGCTAGATAAGCAGTTTCCAAGGTACAATATTTTGCACAGTTACAGAAATAATTACACCTTCAGATGGCTTCAACTCCTGGAATAGAAGACCATTAACTCTAAAATTGTTGAGCAATTGGTGGTTATTTGGTGACACAAAGGCATTCTGAAATTTAGATTCTAGGATCAGAGACTGGGATTGGAAAAATATATTGAAGTCCATGGAACTAATTTATTTTATGTTTGAAAAAACCCGAGGGCTTGAATCATACACTTATTAGCTAAATTGTGCTTGACAAATAGTCTTTGTAAAGTATTTATGTAATGTGGATCTCTTGGACCTTAATTCAATGTGAATGTTTCCAAAGACTGATAAGTTGTTTCTCATCCCCCCACTGCCATAGAGAAAACATAAGAATGAAAATGAATATAGCTATTCAAGTAGAATTTAGTCAAATCTAAATCAATTCTTAACTGAAGAAAATTAAATAATTTCAGGCATTTGACCCCTAAAGTGTATTATACCATGACTTCTCTGCTTCTATCATTACATTTTCTAGACTCGGCACATTCTTTTCCTGACAATCAGCAGCATTTCTAGTTTCCATGATGCATGACATTTTAAGAATGTCAAAAACATACAACACATGCAATACACAAATTTATGTGACTGAAATTAAACACACACACACACACAATGCAATTTCAAGAAAGGAATTTGATTTTCTCCTAATTAGATTGGTAAATTACTCTCCCTGAATACTAATAAGAAGGAGATGAACAAGTAACCCTAGAGTAGGACAGTTGGACTTATATTAGCTTTCCTAAAATGTATTTAAAGAAATAAGAACTATGTATAGTATCAATGACTTAAAATGTTCTTCAAAAAATCATATGAGTAAATATGTTTCATATTATGTCAACTGTTTTGGAAATCCACAATGAATTTGAATATTTGAGAATTCCTGTATTGATAAAAATGATGAGTAAATATCCTATTGATTTTTTTTGTTAAAGTTTCCATGAACTTTTTTTTTTTAAGATTTTATTTATTTATTTGACCGAGAGAGTGAGATCACAAGTAGGCAGAGAGGCAGGCAGAGAGGGTAGGGGGAGTAGCAGGCTCCCCGCTGAACAGAGAGCCCAATGCGGGACTCAATCCCAGGACCCTGAGATCATGACCTAAGCCGAAGGCAGAGGCTTAACCCCCTGAGCCACCCAGGCACCCCTCCGTGAACTTATTTTATCACAGAATGCTCTTTTTATCTTCCTTAAATCTAGAATGAAACACCAACTGTGCTACAGAAATTGTGATTGATAGAATACATGGGCAATGCTACTCAATGAAAATGTAATATACTTCAAATTATACAACTATCAAAAACTACATGACAACTTAATTTTGTAAAGAGTATTTTTCAAGTCTCTTTAAGTTTTCTTTAATCTTATATTAGACATACAGATAATTGTCAACTATAATTAACCAATATAATTATATAATTTGACAGGTGGAATTCCTAAGACATATATAATAATAAAACAGAATTCCTCAACTTGAATATTCAGGAAAAGTTTAAATGATTAAATGAAAGTGTGGATTTATTAATATTTGAATTCATTTTGAATATTGGGCTATTACTTGGCTAATCATAAATCACTGTTAAACAGAAGTTACTAAATGACATTTGGAGTGACACATGACAAAATATTATACTTCAGGGAAAACTGCAAACATAGATTTGATTCAAATTTTAACTAGCTATATAGATTCAGACCCAAGGAAAAGAATTTCTTAATGAGTCACTGTACCATTTTATAAACTATACCAAAATCTATAAGAATTACAAAGAGATCATTATAAAGAGTTAAATTTTCAAACATACCATGTATATCTAGATCATTTAATACCTAAACATTACAATATATATAAATATATAGCTGTAGTAAAGTATAAGTATCCCAATTCTGTGGTGAAACCAGAAGAATGAATAGAGTAAAACAATATTAAAATGGTATTAGAGAGGGTACAGATTGCATGGAGCACTGGGTGTGGTGCAAAAAATAATGAATACTGTTATGCTGAAAATAAATAAAAAATAAATTTTAAAAAATGGTAATTTTATAGCTTCTTTGGGTATGAGAAGAATCAATGAAACAAGATGGGATTGGGAGGGAGACAAACCATAAGTGACTCTTAATCTCACAAAACAAACTGAGGGTTGCTGGGGGGAGGGGGTTCGGGAGAAGGGGGTGGGATTATGGACATTGGGGAGGGTATGTGCTTGGGTGAGTGCTGTGAAGTATGTAAACCTGGTGATTCACAGACCTGTACCCCTGGGGATAAAAATATATGTTTATAAAAAAAAATTAATATAAATAAATAAATAAATAAATATTTTTTTGGAGCACCTGAGTGGCTCAGTCAGGTAAGTGTCTGCCTACAGCTTGGGTCATGATCCAGCAGTTTCAGGACTGAACCCCATATCAGGGAACCCTGCTCAGGGAGGAGTCTGCTTGTCCCTCTCTCTCTGCTCCTCCCTCTGCTTGTGCACTCTCTCTCTCTCTCTCTTTCTCTCTATAGAGTAAATAAAATATTTTTTAAATACAAAAAACAAAAATTTTTTATATTATGTAGTCACCTAGACAATCCCTTTAGTAAGATTGCTTATTCAGGCCCTACTATATTTTGGACATTAGCAAAGGAAAGACAAATATGAAAATGGATTTGACATAATACTCCAATTGGCATGCTAAAAAAGTGAATAAATATACTGTAAAGTGAAATATAACTGATTCATATCAAACAATGGTATGGATGCACACAGATAGAAGTCACCAGCCTAGACGAGGGAGGAAAAGATGGTGCATAGCCACTGGTATTTGAAATGGGTGTTGAAAGGTGAAGTTCCAAATATATAGAAACTTCCAAGTAGAAAGCTATTAGAAACAATTCAATGTATAAATTGTATCATTCCAGGAAAGAGAGAAATATAAGATGTATAGGAAATTCAGGTAACAGAAAGTATCCATGTGGCTGCAGTAGGTGGACTAACAGGGAATGAGGGTGCAAACACAGGGTGGGCCAGATAAGAAAAAAACCTTACATGCTATGCTAAGGAACTTTCAATTGTTGATAACACATTGTTGATTACCAGTCAAGTGACCTTTCCTTAACATTCCTTGACTGTTTCAAGAGATCTGTAAAACCCAGAGGTAGGTGATGCTACTTTCCCAAGCATCTCCTCCATTCTTTCCCTCCTGGCATTATCCAAAATCTATTATAGATAGATGGGATAGGTATCACATTGTTCCTGTGCTTTTCAGTCATGAGAAATGTTTTATATCACTGTAAAAATGTACATACTTCTGCCTTCTTTAAAACATCAGAAAATAAGGTCTTTTTTTATTTTAAAAAAAAAAGCATAGCTGTCATTGAAGTTTCATACTTCAATATTAATAGTTAAAATCTTGTTTTAAAAAAGACAATTCTTTCAAGAGAAGTAAATGTTCTAAAACTATTTTATTTAGATTTTAGAATTTAATTCTTGAGATTTGGGAATGGAAATAAGAATCCTGCAAAAGCTACAAAAGTCTTTAATTCGTCCTGAAAGTTTCTTAATTAGCTACAATTATATAGAATATTGGATTTTTACATTTTAATTAACCCCAGATCCTGATCAATTCATCCTTGCTAGTTCAAATTTTTCCAAATCTTTTGGGGCAAAATCTGGCTAGAGTCTTGTAAAATGTCTTTACATGTATTACATTGCTCTTTCACAGCTTTATATTAAGTTCTTTTTCCTTTGTGTATGGGAAAGGAGATTGAATTCTGAGAAACATGGGGGCAACTATATGAATCTGGCATGATATTAATAAGAGTACTGAGACAGTCCCAATTCCATAAATGGAATATCTCTTTGGCTCCATAGCAGGAGGCCTAGGTCTTTGGCCTCAGAATCCTTTCCAATATGTCAGTAAGTCACACATTCATATGTGTACTTATTTTAATAAATAGCTAAATAAAGGCAAAAAAATTAATAGCTTTTTTATGAGAGATCTCTTAAAGTACCCTAATTATGGGGTGCAGTTATTGATAGTGACATGTAGATTTAGTTTCAAAAATATCTGGTCTTATAAACACCATGAAGCTCAAATGTTGTTTGTCCTTACAAATAAAGTGTACAATTACCTTATGAGCTTTGCTTATTTTGAAATAACTAGAATTTTATAATGAATACTATAAAGAGGAACCAAAAAATTCAAAGCAAACAAAACTCAAAGGTTTTGTATTTTTGCATTTAGTAATTCACCATTATAAATGACTTGAAACTCATGAGATATCTTAGAACATAAAACTGTAAGCCACCTTTGTGAAATATGTAGTTCTTTGATTATTCCTTTTCTATTTCTATGATGATAACTTAAGGTAATCTTTTTTGAAAAAGCTTCAGATATTAAAATATAATTATTCAATTTTGATAACTAATTATCATGCTATTATGTTGTAGGAATTGTTGCCCCATTAGAGATAGTAAGACCTCAACATTTATATATATCCATACATGTATTTATATAGCATATATATCACATACAGATAAACATATATATCATATATACATATATATCTTATTCATATATACATATATACATACATATATATATATAAAAGACCCACTATGTATAGATATTACAAATAGATTTACAATACTTGTAAATTTTAAGTTTATTTTTCTGACTCTCTACTTTTTTGTTTTACAAAATTTATTCATCTCCTATCACGGAGGGTTGATAATATCCAGGGTAATGCACATGAAAATAGAAATGGGAGTGCGTGAAGGAATGGATGTGGCTGCTGCTTTGCCTTAATTCTCAGAATTACCACAGAAGTTAAGAGTTTTTCTGTAAATATGAAAGAGTTTGTTTTAAAGCCCATAGAGCTATATTGGAGTGTTGCTTTTACCACTAATGAATTGTGTAACTCTGAGGAAATCACTTAGCTCCCTGATCTTCATCTATGATTGTGGGAAATAAACCACTTATGTAAAAGCATATTTTAAATAGAGCCTCCTAATCACATGTTATATTGGTTTGATTACTGAAGCTTGATACTGTTTTCTGAGATGATAATTTTAGAGACAGCAACTATCTTATCTTTTAAATCCTTCTTAGTGAACCACCAAAAGCCAGAAATTCACTAAAAGCTCATGCTGTATTAGTCATAAAAATTTTCAGGCTATTAATTATATTTGAGTGTACAGCTGAAGTCAAGTATAATAGATGGTGTTCCGTTTTCTTTTACTTGGGAAGCAATTTAATTGATTCAAGTGTTCTGGGTGGCCCTTTCTTACTCTATCTGCTGTTTGGTTAAAGTATCTGGGGAAGTCCAATTGACAGACATTTATTGACTATTTAATATAAACAAAACACTTACCTGAAGACACATAAGTCTGAACGCAGCCCGAATGGCTGAATCTTATAATTGGCAAAGCACAGAGAATGCCCTGTTGATTAGTGCCTCTGAAGCCCTAGGGGATGGACTGGGGCCAGGTATCTGATCTGAATACTGAGCCCATTCACCAACAAAAAGCACTCAGGGGACAGCACAGCCCTGCAGTTCACAGTTTCTGCATCCCAACAGATGGATTAGGGGCAAACATCTGGTCTGACTGCTGGCTTGCCCATGAATGAGAACCTCTCAGGGAAGAGCACCCTACAGGTAGGTACAATAGCCAGACTGAAATGGACTGAAGGAATCTTGTCTGACTACAAGTCCATGGTGGACCAAGACAGGTCCCAACCCTGCTAGTGTAGTCACAACAGAAAAAGTGGGCCATTGGAACTGACTGAACTAAAGGCAAATGCTGCTCAACCACAATAGTAGAGCACACACAACCCCATAGGTGACACTCCTAAAGCACCTAGTTCTGGTGAATAGGGGTCATTTTGCTACAGAGCATCAGAGGACCTGTTCTTCATAAGGTCACTACTTTCAAAATCTATGTATTTCCTAATACATAGAAACAAACACAGAAAGTTTGATAAAATGAGAAAACAAAGGAATATGTCCCAAATGAAAGAATAGGACAAAACTACAGCATAAGAGCTAAGTGAAATGGAGATAAACAAAATTCCAGATAAAGAATAAAGAATTCAAAGAAGTAGTCATAAAAGTACTTACTGGGATTGAAAGAATGGAGGAGCTCAGTGAGCTTTTCAGTGAAACCTTCTCAGTGAGAACTTTAATGAATATAAATATAAATAAAAATGGAAATATAAATATAAATGATATATATGTATATATATGATGAGATGAAGAATTAAATAACTGAAATTTAAAAGACACTAGAAGACATCAATAATAGACATCAATAATAGATTAGAGGAGCTAAAAGAATGAACCAGCAAGTCAGAAGACAGTGTAATAGAAAGAAATCAAGCTGAAGAGCAAAAATTTAAAAAAAAAAGAATATTTTTTAAAAAATGAGAATTGGTTCAGGGAATTCAGCAACATCATCAAACATAGTAACATACACATTATAGGTATCCCAGAAGATAAAGAGAGAAATAAGAGAGCAGAAAATTTATTTGAAGAAATGATAGCTTAAAACTTTCCTAATCTAGAAAGAAACCAATATCTAGATCCATGAGGCATAAAAAAAAAAAAAAAAACTAATAAAATCAACTCAAGGAAGTCCACCCAATAATACATAACAATTAAAATGGGAAAATGTAGAGATCCTGTGAGAATTTTAAAAGCAGCAGGAGGAAAGAAAATAGTTACATACAAGGGAAATACCACAAGGTTATCAGCTGATTTTTCAGCAGAAATTTTGCAGGCTATCAGGAAAAGAAAGGCATGATGCATTCAAAGTGTTGAAAGGAAAAAACTTGCAACCAAGAATACTCTATCCACTGAGGTTATCATTAAGAGTAGGAGAGATATTGGGAGAAAGGGGGTGGGGTTATGGACATTGGGGAGGGTATGTGCTATGGTGAGTGCTGTGAAGTATGTAAACCTGGTGATTCACAGGCCTGTTCTCCTGGGGATAAAAATATATTATATGTTTATAAAAAATAAAAAATTAAAAAATTTATATATATGTTTATAAAAAATAAAAAATTTTAAAAAAAGAGTAGGAGAGGTAGAGTTTCTTAGACAAACAAAAGTTAAAGGAGTTTGTCTCCTCTAAAACTAGCATTACAATAAACATTAAATTTTTTGAATGGAAAGTAAAGGCCATATTCAGGAGTAAGAAAATTATAAAAGGGAAAAAAATTTGCAGGTAAATACAAACATAATAAAAGCAGTAGATTAGCCAATTATAAAACTGGTTCAGAAGTTAATGCACAAAAGCAATAAAATCAATTATATCTATAGAAATCAGCCGAGGGATTCACAAAAAAAAGGATGTGATAGTATGATATCGTGTACATAAAATGTGAGAGTAGTAAAAATGTAGTGCTTTTAGAATATGTTCAAACTTATGTGACTTAATATAGACTGCTATATGCATAAAATGTCACATATGAGCATGCTGATAATCAGAAATCAAAAACCTATATAAGACACACAAAAACTAGAGAAAAAGGAATCAAGCATGTGATTAAAGAAAGCCATTAAACCACAAAGTAAGAGAGCAAGAGAAAGAATGGAACTAACAAAAATAGGTATAAAACAAGTAACAAAATGGGAGTAAGTACATACCTATATAATTACTTTGAATGTAGATTGTCTAAATTTTCCAACAAAAGACATAGGGTGACTGAGTAGATTAAAAAAGCAAGATCCATCCACATGCTGCTTATCAGAGACCCATTTCAGACCTAAAGACACATGCAGACTGAAAGTGAAGGAATGAAAAGATATTTAATGTATAAATGGAAGTGAAAAGAAAGCTGAGATAGCAATATTTATATCTGAAAGAATAGACTTTAAAAAAAGGAATATAACAAAAGACAATAAAGGACATTACATATTGATAAAGAGAATAATTGAACAAGAAAATGTAACAATTAGAAGTATTTATGAACCCAACATAGGAGCATCCAAATATATAAAGCAGCTAAAAACCAAAAGAAAAAAAAAAAGAAGAGAAAAGAAAAGACACTAACAGTAACACAATAAGAGTAGAAGACTTTAACACCTACTTATATCAATAGATAAATCATCCAGACAGAAAATCAACAAGGAAACAGTGGTTTTGAATGACACATTGGATTAGAAGCAACTAATAGACATTCAAAACATTCCACCCAAAAACAACAGAATACACATTCTTTTCAAGCACACATGGAAAATGCTCCAGAAAATATCACGTGTTAAGCCACAGAACAAGTCTCAACAAATTCAAAAAGACTGAAGACATATCATGCATCTTTTCCAACCACAACACCAGGAAACTAGAAATCAATCACAAGAAAAAATCTGGAAGAGCACAAATACATGGATATTAAATAATGTGGTACTAAACAATGAATGAGTCAACCAAGAAATCAAAGAGATAATAAAAAATACATGAAGACAAGTGAAAATGAAAACATAATGGTCCAAAGTCTTTGGGATGCAGCAAAACTGTACTAAGAGGAAAGATTATAGCAATACAGGCCTACTTCAAGAAGAAAAATTTAAATAAAAAAACCTACCCTCACACTTAAAGGAATTTGAAAAAGAAGAACAAGCAAGCCCAAAGCCAACAGATGGAAGAAGATAATAAAGATAAGAGCAAAAACCAATGAAATAGACAATAAAAACAAAAGAACAGATTACTGAAACTCAGAACTTGTTCTTTGAAAGGATAAACAAAATTGACCAACCTTTAACTCATTAAAAAGAGGAGATGGACATCTAGGTTCTTTCCATAGTAAAAAATAAAAAAAATAAAAAAAAAAATGAAGATGAGAAAAAACATTGTTGTTGCTGACAGGGACATTAAAAAAAAAAAAAAGAAAAAAAAAAAGAGGAGAGAGAGGGCTTAAATAGATAAAATAAGAAATGAAAGAAGAAAAATAACAACTGACACCACAGATACGAAGATTATGAGAGAATATTATAAAAAATTACATACCAACAAATTGGACAACCTAGAAGAAATGGATACATTCCTAGAAACATATAATATCCCAACACTGAATCATGAAGATATACAAATCATATATAATATATCAAGAAGATATATAAAATTTGAATCATGAAGATATATGAAATTTGAATAGCAGCAAAGAAGTTGAATCAGTAATCAAAAAAACCCCAATAAATAAAAGTCTAGGACCTGATGGATTCACAGGTGAATTCTATGAGACATTTAAAACAGAGTTAATACCTATTCTTCTCAAAAAAAATTCCAAAAAATATAAGGGGAAGGAAAACATCCAAATGAATTTTACAAGACCATCATTATTACCCTGATACTAAAACCAGATAAAGATGCTAAAAAGGAGAGAGAGAGAGAACTACAGACCAACATCCCTAATGAATACATATGAGAAAACCCTCTAAAAAGTATTACCAAGCTGAATTTAATAATACATTAATAAAATTATTCACTGTGATGAAGTGGGATTTATTCCAGATATGCAAAGATGGTTCAATTTTCACAAGTCAATCAACATGATACAACATATTAATAAGTGAATGGATAAAAACTATATGTTCACCTCCATAGATGAAAAAGGTTGATGAAGCACAGCACCAATTCATGATAAAAAACCTTCAACAAAGTAGGGTTAGAGGGAACATACATTAATATAATAAAGGTCATATATGAAAACCCATAACTAACATCATCCTCAATGAAGGAAAAATGAGAGCTTTCCCTCTAAGATCAGGACAGGATAAGGGTGCCCATTCTCACCACTTTCATTCAGCATAGTAATGGGAACTCTAGCCATAGCAATCAGAAACAAAAGTAAATAAAAGCATCCAAATTGATAAGAAAGAAGTAAAGATCACTATTTGCAGATGAAATGATGCAAAAATCAGAAGACACAAATCAGTAGACAGAAACTGGTTTGCATTTCTATACACTAATAATGAAGGAACAGAAAGAGAAATTACAAAAATAATCTCATTTATAATTGCACTGAAATAATAATACTTAGGAATAACCCAACAAAGAAGATAAAAGATCTCTATGCCAAAAACTACAAAACACTAATAAAAGAAATTGAAGATGACATAAACAAATGGAAAGATAGTCCATGCTCATATACTGGAAGAACAAATACTGTTAAAATGTCCATAATATCCAAAGCAATCTACAGGTTTAATGCAATCCCTATCAAGATACCAACAATATTTTTCACAGAGCTAGAACAAATAATACTAAAACTCGTATGGAACAACAAAAGACCCAGCTGAAGCAGTCTTAAAGAATAACAGGGCACCTGGGTGGCTCAGTCAGTTAAGTGTCTGCTTTTGACTCAGGTCATGATCCCAGGATCCTGGGATCAAGTCCGTCATCTGGCTCCCTGCTCAGCAGGGAGTCGGCTTCTCCCTCTGCCTACTGATCCCCCTGCTTGTGCACTCTTAACTCTCCCTCTCTCACACACACTCTCTCTGGCAAATAAATAAATAAAATCTTTAAAATAAATAAATAAATATAAAGTTGCAAAGAAAAGCACCAATTTTTCTATAACTCCCAACATGTATGAAAGAAAGAGAGGCTTTACACTAATCACACTACACATAACATGGTCCCAGGAATTGGGAAGTTGGTCATAATTTGGGGCTTTTATTTCTAGTGTAGCAGAAACTGAAGAAATTTGTGTCAGTATATCTAATGAGCAACTTTATACAAAAATATTTGTTTTATTATCTGAAATATGCATATTTGTCACATTTATTAAGCATGAAACCCCTTTGCCCCTTTTGGAGAGTTTAGATTTATACAAAAGGGCTCCAAGTAATCAGTGAAAAACATGTATCTCACTGGTTAATATCAGTGAATAAAAGAGAGTTTCTAGGGGCACCTGGGTGGCTCAGTGGGTTAAAGCCTCTGCCTTCAGCTCAGGTCATGATTCCAGGATCCTGCGATTGAGCCCCACATCGGGCTCTCTGCTCAGCAGGGAGCCTGCTTCCTCCTCTCTCTCTGTGGGCTTCTCTGCCTACTTGTGATCTCCGTCCATCAAATAAATAAATAAAATCTTTAAAAAAATTTTTAAAAGATTGCTTTAGGTAGCATAGACATTTTCACAATATTTATTCTTCCAATCCAGGAGCATGGAACATTTTTCCATTTCTTTGTGTCTTCCTCAATTTCTTTCATGAGTACTTTATAGTTTTCTGAGTATAGATTCTTAGCCTCTTTGGTTAGGTTTATTCCTAAAGATACAAACATAGTGATCTGAAGGGGCACGTGCACCCGAACGTTTATAGCAGCAATGTCCACAATAGCCAAACTATGGAAAGAACCTAGATGTCCATCAACAGATGAATGGATAAAGAAGTTGTGGTATATATACACAATGGAATACTATGCAGCCATCAAAAGAAATGAAATCTTGCCATTTGCGACAACATGGATGGAACTAGAGCGTATCATGCTTAGTGAAATAAGTCAAGCAGAGAAAGACAACTATCATATGATCTCCCTGATATGAGGAAGTGGTGATGCAACATGGGGGCTTAAGTGGGTAGGAGAAGAATCAATGAAACAAGATGGGATTGGGAGGGAGACAAGCCATAAGTGACTCTTAATCTCACGAAACAAACTGAGGGTTGCTGGGGGGACGGGGGTTGGGAGAAGGGGGGTGGGGTTATGGACATTGGGGAGGGTATGTGCTTTGGTGAGTGCTGTGAAGTGTGTAAACCTGGCGATTCACAGACCTGTACCCCTGGGAATAAAAATATATGTTTATAAAAAATAAAAAGTTTAAAAAAATAAAAAATAAAAAAAGAGAGAGAGTTCCCACTATTTACCAAAGCTGTCCTACCAATGACTATACCCTCTTTTTTTTTTTTTTAAGATTTTTATTTATTTATTTGAGAGAGAGAGAGTATGAGAAGAGGGAGGGTCAGAGGGAGAAGCAGACTCCCCGCCAGCAGGGAGCCCGATGCCGGACTCGATCCCGGGATTCCAGGATCACGACCTGAGCCGAAGGCAGTCGCCCAACCAACTGAGCCACACAGGCGCCCCCTATACCCTCTTTTTAAATAGAGTTATATGGATGGGGTGCCTGGGTGGGTCAGTCAGTTAAGTGTCTGCCTTTGGTTCAGGTCATGATCCCAGAGTCCTGAGATTGAGCCCTGAATCAGGCTCCCTGTTAATGGGGAGTCTGTCTCTCCCTCTCCATCTCTCTCTTCCACAGCTCATGCTCTCTTTCATCTCTAGTAAATAAATAAAATCTTCAAAAAAATCCATATTGAAATAACAATGCTAAAAATGAATCTACTGTTACTATTTACTAGTGACACACAAGTCTAAAGGGAAAAAAAAATGTTTTGTTAAATTTGAGCATAAAAGAAACCTTAGCAGCAGGCATTTAATTTGAACATCCCAGAAGTAAGATAAGTAGGAAAGAAAAGATGAGAGAAAATAAATAAAACTGTCCAGATGCTTTTTACCAACCTCAGATAGGCTTAAAGGCATAGAAGACAGGATTTCAATCCCTAGCTGCCCAAAATACAATGAGATAAAGTTTTTCAAGTAAAACACAGAAAGCACATTAAAAAAGTACCAACTATGAGGAATTTTTTTTATGTTCAGTTAGCAAGCATATAATACATCATAAGTTTTTGTTGTAGTGCTCAATGATTCATTAGTTGTGTATAACACCCAGTGCTCACATCTTGGGTTGAGCAGTGTAAGAAAAATTTTAGTGATATGTTTCTGGGAAATATAGATATAGATATAGATATAGATATATAAATTATCATATATGATTTTATTATTATATTATATTATAATATATATTATATATGTAAAAACAAGATAAGTGGCAATCCTTTGAAAATGTTTTGGAATTCACAGCCAACCAAGAAATCATGCTTAAAAAAACAAACAAAACAAAACAAAAAAGACACTGAATGCAAACATGTTTACAAAAAACAAAAACAGACAAAAGAAACCCTGTGTAGGCCTTATATATTTTCCCCCTGTATTCCATCTTAATAACATAATTAACATAACAATAATATAATTAATAACAATACATCCTGTATTATATAATATATATAATATAATAACATAACAATACATCCTGACAAGTTCTTGTTGAAACATTTCCAACACACTAACTTTCTCTCTTATCACCTTTATTTTTGAACATTTTTCAGACCCTCAGATCCCTAAAATTTACTGTCAGGCATCCAGAAAGGACACACCACAGTGCACTGACCTCAGCATCATTCTTCAGATATCATCCTGATGTATTTCCAAACTATTTTGCTAGGAAAGGGGAAGTAGCCACAACATATAAAATTCCCAATTCTAAACCAGTTAGTTAGTAACTTAGTTTGTTTCAAATTTTCTGAAAAAGTTCTCAATTGGTAACGTATTCCCTAAATTCTTCCTCCTAAATATGGGTTTTAAACAGCAATAAAATCTTATACAATAAAATGTCAGAAAAACAAACTTTAAAAGGTAAGAAACAGTGCTCTGCTTTGGAGATGTTAATGCACTTATGTTCCTTTATCTCTGATTATGACATTATCCAGAAGTATTAAGGATTACACAGATCGCCAACTTTTTAGACGCTATGTCCTAGTGCAAAGGAAATGTGTTTTCCATACAAAACCACTACATACACTGAGCCGTATTTCCAGATACCCCTTACCAGCACTCCATTTTTGGCTTTGCATTAAAACAAAATTTACTTAGAGGCTCCACAAATAATAGCTCTCCAGTGTCCAATTATTGCTTCACAATTCAGGGAAACATCTACTTATGGAAAGGCATTGAGCCAATCACAAGTTTAAGTGATAGTCTTTGAAAATTCAGTCTTATATTTCGTTAGTTTTCCTATAAAAACATTCAGCAGGACACCAAATAAAGGTTAAAAAGTCACATTGTTTTATGAAAAATAACATAAGCCAGGATAGTATGTTATACACATAAAACTCCATGCCAATACTTCTGTGTGCATATACATAAGTACACACACACATATATGTGTATATAGTTATATGTAACAATAACTAATTAATTATGAGTTGTTAGGAAATATGTAAAAATAAACATATGGACTTGGCTTTCAGTCTCTGACAAGAACTAGAGTTGCTGCCTCCTTCTTCAAAAATTTATCACAGAATAATGTCAATAACTCAAAAGCATGAAATAGCATGAATTTGAGGTTCTAATGAGAAAAACTGTGAGAATCAACCTTGAAATGTCTAATTTTGAACTTGAGAAGGACAAGTGCATTGCCCCAAAATAGTGTCAAAGAAGAAATAACTAAATATGTTATTTAGTTAACATGATTAAAAATCATGGATTTTTAATAAACTACTTATTAAGTGGTGGAATAAGGAGGCAATAAAGCAGTAAGTATACAGAAAAAATAGCATGACAACTACATTTGACCCAATTAACCAAATAAATGAAAAGTATATGTTTCTTTCAAATGCATAGAGATAATAATTGAACATATGTTGGTCCATAATACAATTCTCAATAATTATACTTAAATCACAGAGAATACGATAACGTCTCTGAACTGCAACAAACAAAACAAAACAAAATCCCCATACATTTGTAATTTAAGCAAAGCAGTCCTTAAAACTGGAAGTTTAGATCACTGGTCTATTACATTAACTCCGCCTCCCAAATTTTCATATGTTGAATTTTTATTTTCATTCTCCTAAATTTTCATGTTAAAATTTTATTTTCATTATTTAAATTCCCTTGAATCTTCCTATTTGATCTATGTATTTAGGAGTGTGTTTTTTAATTTCCAAATATCCAGCAATTTTTCAGATACATATTTTGTTACTGATTTCTAATCAAATTCAGTTTTCTACTATAAACATATTTTACATATTTTTTTATTGAGATTTGTTTTATGGACCAGAATATAGTCTATCTTGGTGAAAGTTCAACATGCATTTGAGAATAAGGCATTTTCTGTTTTGTTGGGTGTGTAGTGTTATATAAATCTTACTTAGCTCAAATGATTAACAGCGTTACTCAGGTCTTCTACATGCTTACTAACTTTCTACGTATTTGTTCTATCAGCTAATGATACTGGAGTGCCAAATCCTCTACAACTGTGTATATCTCATTTTTTTTTCTTTTTTCCAGTTCTTTCTTTTTTTTATATATACTTTGAAGATCTGATGTTAGGTGAAAATCACTGACAATTCTAAGTCATGTCTTGGAAAAATTGACTCCTTTGTTATTATACGGTGACCCTCTTCATCCCTATTTTTATTCCTTATTCTGAATTATATTTTATTTGATTTTATTATAGGTATTCTAGTTTTGTTTTTGGCTGGGGTTTGCATGGTATAGTTTTTGCCATCCTCTTAACTTTTACCCTATTTATACCTTCATATTTGAAGACAGTTTTGTGCGTTCATTTTATAGATTGAGCTCTTATTTTAATACAATGTGACAATCTCTCCCTCTTAATTTGTATGTTTAGGCCATTAAGATTTAAAATCATTTTAATATATATGGCTAAAATTTATCATCTATATAACTGCTACCTATTTGTTCCATCTCTTCTTTTTTTTCCTGTTTTAATGTTTTTTCTTTTGGCTTAATTGAACAATATTCATTATTCTATTTTATCACTTCTTTGGACTTATCATTCTTTTAGGAAAATTTAGTGGTTGTCTTAGCCCTTACAATACATATATTTAATTAATTAAAGTCAACCTTCAAAAAACATCTACACTGCTTTACATGTAGTACAAGGACCTAAAGAAATTTTAAATTTTTCTTATAAAGTATGTCCATAGCAACAAATTTCCTCAGTATTTGAAAATGTCTTTCCTTATACCCCTCTATGTCTCAAAGATATTTTCCTAGGGCATAGAATTCTGGGTTGATAATATATTTTTTTCTTTCACCACTAAATAAATATCAGTTCATTGCCTATTAGCTTTCATTTTTTTTTCTTAAAAAAAGGAAGTCATGGATTTTAAGTAAGATATGGATCAATGAACTAATGGCTGAGTATTTAGTTGATGATGTATGAAAACTGGCTCACTATATGGATAAATTAAAGCTGGGTTTCTGTTACATTGCATGCAAAAAAGGTATACTTTCTCCAAATCAAAATTATCATGGTAGGAAATAAACCAATAAAGTTAATAAAGGTAAACAAAAGGTAACAGAGATGAAAAGGTCAAGAATTCTACAGCACCTGATGAAGACTGTGTGTCAACAAAAAGACATGATGGATAAAGTAGATAAACCTTTTGTTTATTATTCACAGAAGATACTTGAAATATCTAAAACCAACATCAGTCTAATATCTAAAATATACAAAGAACTTCTGCTAGTCCACAAAAATACAACAAATCAAAATAAAGAAAAACAATGGGCAAAAGATGTGAACAAGCATTTCACAAAAGAGAAGACTCAAAAGAAGGCCAATAAGATGAAGATATAATAATTTATACTTATTATAGTGGGAATATTAGAAAACTAGATAATTCAAGTATCTAAGAAAACAGATATATGAAAACAAACTCATGAATTACTTGTAGGAGTTTAAATTGGCCCAGCCATTCTGAAGAGTAATATGACAATTATAAGTTAAATTCAATGTAGGGTTATGTTAACATCTAGATTAAGTCATATTCTGAATGTATGTTCTGAAGCAATTCTTGCATAAGTATAAGAAGATATACATAAATGTTCATCCCAGTGTTGTTTTTAATACAAGTAACCTGAATGCAATCCAGGTGTTCATCATTGAGTCGAATGGACAATAAAATGTGCTGCATGAACACTCTGTAATACTGTGCAACCAGAAAAAAAAAATAGATCTAAACTCAGAAACATAAATAGATCTTTAAAACATGGTGCTGGGTGGAAAAGAAATAGATTGTGTTTATAACATAATAGCATTTATGTAAATTAAATGCACATGCACATAAACAGAAGCATATACAAATAAATTATTCAAATTATCAGAATTGAAATCAAACTATCTCTTACATAGGAGAGGAATGTTAAGTAGAAAAGCATTAAAAGAGGGACGCCTGGGTGGCTCAGTGGATTAAAGCCTCTGCATTCAGCTCAGGTCCTGATGCCAAGGTCCTGGGATCAAGCCCTGCATCGGGCTCTCTGCTCAGCGGTGAGCCTGCTTCCCCTTCTCTGTCTGCCTCTTTACCTACTTGTGATTTCTCTCTCTGTCAAATAAATAAATAAAATCTTAAAAAAAAATTAAAAGAGAAGGAAAAGGAAAGTAGGAATAAACTGTGGGCTGAATGAAGGGACAAATAAAGGAAGAGACTTGCATAAATTCTTTTTTTTTAAAGATTATTTATTTATTTATTTGAGAGAGAGAGAGATCACAAGTAGGCAGAGGCAGACAGAGAGAGAGGGGAAAGCAGTATCCCCGTTGAGCAGAGAGCCTGATGCCGGGCTGGATCCCATGACCCTGGGATCATAACCTGAGCTGAAAGCAAAGGCTTAACCCACTGAGCCACCCAGGAGCCCCGAGACTTGCATAAATTCTTAATAACAGTATACTAAGAACTTGGGACTATGATTAGTCAAACACTCTATCACAAGTCCAAAATAAATTATTAGATATTTGTTTAAATAGGTCCATAGATAAATGGGAGAAAGGTTAATACATGTAATTCGTAGGTAAGGGGAGGAGTGGATGGATAGAAGGGTGGATAGATGATATAAATAGATGATAGATCAGTAGATGATAAACAGACAAACATAAATATAGGTAGATACAAAAGAGATAAAACATTTTTTGAAATTAAATGTTCAAGTTAGAGGTAGAATAGTAACCTTGATGAATCATAATTCTTCTTAATGATATTTGTAAAATGTATAATTTATTTTAAATATATATCCATTTAGAGCAATATTGATTAATTCCTCTTCCAAAAGCCCAAGGATATGTTTTTTTCTAATAAGAAGGTGATTTTTTTTTCCTTTATAACATTCTTATAACTCACCCTATATCCATAAACTAGCTCCTGAGTAACTGGCTACAGATTTTAACTACAAGTTGCTAGCATAAGCTCCCCCAAGACAAAAAAAAACAAAAACAAACAAAAAAACAACAACAAAAAAGAAAAACAAAACAGTATTTTCAAAGAGTAGCCTGATGATGTACCTTTTATAAATACAAAAAATGACTACTTTCTTATACTGCCTTTATTTTTTATTTACAGTCCATTATTTCTTTTATTTTTTTATTTATTTTTTTAAATTTATTTTTTATTTATTTTCAGCATAACAGTATTCATTATTTTTGCACCACACCCAGTGCTCCATGCAATCCATGCCCTCTATAATACCCACCACCTGGTACCTCAACCTCCCACCCCCCTGCCCCTTCAAAACCCTCAGATTGTTTTTCAGAGTCCATAGTCTCTCATGATTCACCTGCCCTTCCAATTTCCCCCAACTCCCTTCTCCTCTCTTAACTCCCCGTGTCCTCCATGCTATTTGTTATGCTCCACAAATAAGTGAAATCATATGATAATTGACTTTCTCTGCTTGACTTATTTCACTCAGCATAATCTCTTCCAGTCCTGTCCATGTTGCTACAAAAGTTGGGTATTCATCCTTTCTGATGGAGGCATAATACTCCATAGTGTATATGGACCACATTTTCCTTATCCATTCGTCCATTGAAGGGCATCTTGGTTCTTTCCACAGTTTGGCGACCGTGGCCATTGCTGTTATAAACATTGGGGTACAGATGGCCCTTCTTTACACTACATCTGTATATTTGGGGTAAATACGAAGGAGTGCAAATGCAGGGTCATAGGGAAGTTTTATTTTTAATTTCCTATGGAATCTCCACACTGTTTTCCAAAGAGGCTGCACCACCTTGCATTCCCACCAACAGTGTAAGAGGGTTCCCCTTTCTCCACATCCCCTCCAACACATGCTGTTTCCTGTCTTGCTAATTTTGGCCATTCTAACTGGTGTAAGGTGGTATCTCAATGTGGTTTTAATTTGAATGTCCCTGAGGGCTAGTGATGATGAACATGTTTTCATGTGTCTGATAGCCATTCGTATGTCTGATAGCCATTCTATCGAAGTGTCTGTTCATACCTTCTGCCCATTTTTTGATATGAGTGTCTGTTTTGTGTGTGTTGAGTTTGAGGAGTTCTTTATAGATCCTGGATATCAACCTTTTGTCTGTACTGTCATTTGCAAATATCTTCTCCCATTCCATGGGTTGCCTCTTTGTTTTGTTCACTGTTTCCTTTGCTGTGCAGAAGCTTTTGATTTTGATGAAGTCCCAAAAGTTTATTTTCTCTTTTGTTTCCTTTGCCTTTGGAGACATATCTTGAAAGAAGTTGTTGTGGCTGATATGGAAGAGGTTACTGCCTATGTTCTCCTCTAGGATTCTGGTGGATTCCTGTCTCACGTTGAGGTCTTTTATCCATTTTGAGTTTATCTTTGTGTATGGTGTAAGAGAATGGTTGAGTTTCCACTGTATATTGTTTCCTGTTTTGTCAAAGATTATTTGCCCATAGAGTTGAGGGTCCATATCTGGGCTCTCTACTCTGTTCCACTGGTCTATGTGTCTGTTTTTATGCCAGTACCATGCTGTCTTGGTGATTATACTGCCTTTATTATTCTTTTCTTTAAAATTCAGGTACAGTTAACATGCAATATTATATTAATTTCAGGTGTATAATACAGAGTTTGGATAATTCCATGTATCACCAGTTCTCATCACAGCAAGTGCACTCCTTAATCCCCATCACCTCTTTCACCCATCCTCTACCCACCTCCCCTCTGGTAACAATCCATTCATTCTCTATAATTAAGAATCTGTTTCTTAGTTTGTCTTTTTTTCCTTTGCTCATGTATTTTGTTTCTTAAATTCCACATATGGGTAAATCACATGGTTTTTTACTTACTCTGACTTATTTCACTTTGCTCCATCCATGTTGTTGCAGATGGCAAGATTTCACTCTTTTTTATGGCTCAATAATATTCCAGCACATGTGTGTTATATAACATTGCCTTTAGCCATTCATCTGTGAAAAGACACCTGGGCTGATTCCAAAATTTGGCTATTGTAAATAATGCTGCTAAAAACAAGGAGTACATGTATCCCTTTGAATTAGCATTTTTGTATTTTGGGGAGGTAAATACCCAGTAGAGTGATTACTGGACCATAGGGTAGTTCTATTTTTAACTTCAGAGGAAACTCCATACTGTTTTCCACAGTGGCTGCACCACTTTGCATTCCCATGGACAGTGCAAAAGGGTACCTTTTCCTCTACATCCTTGATAATACTTCTTGTTTCTTGTTTTTTGTTGTTGTTGTTGTTGTTTGTTTGTTTGGTTGGTTGGTTTGGTTTGGTTTCAGTTTTTTAGCCATTCTGAAAGGTGTGAGGTGATATCTCATTGTGATTTTGATTTGCATTTCCCCTATGATGAGTGATGTTGAACATCTTTTCATGTGTTTGTTATCCACCTGGATGTCTTCTTTGTAGAAATGTCTATTAGTGTCCTGCCCATTTTTTAAATGGATTATTTGTTTTTTGGGTATTGAGTTATAAGTTCTTTATATATTTTGGATACTGACCCTTTATCAGGTAAGTCATTTATAAATATTGTCTCCCATTCTGTAGTTTGCCTTTTAGTTTTGTTGATTGTTTCCTTTGCTGTGCAGAAGGTTTTTGTTTTGATGAAGTACCAATAGTCTATTTCTATTTCCTTTGCCCCAGGAAACATCTCTAGAAAAAAGTTGCTACAACCAATGTCAGAGAAGTTATTGCTTTTGCTCTCTTCTGGGATTTTTATGGTTCCAGGACTCACATTAGGTCTTTAATCCATTTTCAGTCTATTTTTGTGCATGGTGTAAGAAAGTAGTCCAGTTTCATTCTTTTGCATGAAACTGACCAGTTTTCCCAACACCATTTGTTCAAGAGTCTTTTTCACATTGCATATTCTTGCCTGCTTTGTCAAAGATGAATTGACGATATTATTCTTTCCCTTTGCTATGTTGTACAAATATGCAATTATCAATTACAGACATTATGAATCTTATAAAATTTCATTATATATAAAAATAATATCACCCACAGGGATAATATAGAAAATTCAAATTTACATATAAAATTCCTTTCTTCCTAATATCATAGTCCCAAGTTTAACAAAAAATGTTATATTATCCTGTTGAGATTGTTTAAACAATTATTACTTCAATTAATACTACTTGTACTTTCTTTTGATGTGTTTTGTTCCTATCTCTTCCTGTGCTGAACAAAACAGAATGATCCAATTTGAGCTGCATGCCTGTTTAGCTAAATGAGATTATTCAGTGGTCTACTTAATCTTGAGTCATCAGAAGGCCTCAAACAGAATGAAGTAATATATTCTGCCCCTGCTAGCTCAGCCCCTTTTATTTTATTTTTTTTTTTCCAAAGAAGAAAGGTTTATGTTGTGGGAGAAGCAGAAGGTCTTAGATCATAACCATGAAACACTAGGATAACAGGGGAGACCAGCCTGCCTGTATGTATGAATGTGAAATCCTATCTGTGCAGGTCACTGACAGCATTCAATGAGACAAGGGCACTGAATTTGTGCAGGAACTTCACTTTTTACTTCATCCAACTGGGGAAAAAAGGAGTAGCGATTATAACCATGCTACACATGAATCTTTGGTATTTTACTAATCTTTCTACTATGCAGAGGCACTTTCTTTGAGCAGCCAACAGGCTTTCAATGGTCATGTCATCTCCCTTCAAATCTCTTTTAAACTGTTGAAGACATAGCCAGCATCCTGTCTCCTATCATCCTCCCACCCCTCTTCCCTTACCTTTATTCTTGGTGAAAGCTAATTTAAGGCTCTCCTTAGTCAAAGGGCAGTGCTTTCAGGGAAAACACATTGGGCTGTATATACATTTGATCAAAAACATTTGAAACGTGTACAAAAGCAACCAAATCCAAAAAAAGAAAAGGACAGCTGCATAAAGATATCATGCTATAAAAGAACTAGCTGTAAAAGCTCTGGCTAACCAAATGGCTAAGTTAAACAAAGCACAATTATGGGTACCCTGTCCTCTTTCCCATTTCTTTCTATCTATGTAAAACTCACTAATTAGCATCACATCGTTGTCCTAAATTCTAGTTTCACTTCATTTTCCTGACAATCCTGCTTTTATGTCTGCCAACATAAAAAAAAAAAAAAACAACCCTCAATTTTCTAGAGTTCTTCCACTTTTCGTGCTATTTTACCCACTCTTCTTCCAACGATGTACATTTTTATTATGATTAAATATTAAAATATACACATTATGTACCATAACACATGATTTTTTCTCAGAAAAATCATTGATTTTTTTAAAAATGGAATATATCCAAACATATTATGGGACTGCTCTGAATAATTTAATGGCAGACTTCATAAATTAAAATTTAGATATAAATCTAAGCAGCATTATTCCATTCTATAGGATCAAAACCAATAAACAATAATCACTTTACCAATTTTATCCACAAAATGCCTGAAAGTTATGTTAGGTTGCCTACCTGTGCATTTTTATCACTGACACACTCAACAGACCAGCACTGGGCTAGGTAGCATGGCAATCCCAAGGCAACAATGAAGCATAAAAATCTGGGCAGAATATCAAAGATTAAATATACTAAAATATAAGAAGGCAAATTCCAATGTACAAGGCAAGAGGTAATTAATAAGGTAATGAAAACATTCATCAGGCAGGAAAAAGCATGGACTGCTTATGATAGGAAATCAGAACATAAAAGCTACCACATGGAAATAACCCTGAGATCTAGTCAGGAAGATCTCTGAATCTCAGTTGTTGCTGGACTCTTCTCCTGGTGAAAAACAATCCTGAATGCTGCCTTAATCCTCTTTGAAAATAAAGGTAGATGGATTTGGAAAGGTCTCTAGAGGGATTTCGCTAAAAAGATAAATTAATCTGCTAGTGTGATCTCCAATACTGTAATTAGTATTAGTCTTGGGGTGCCTGCATGGGTCAATTTGTTGGCATCTGACTCTTGATTTCAGCTCAGGTTGCAATGTCGAGTCTGGGGATCAGGCCCTACATTGGGCTCTGTACTCAATTGGGAGTCTGCTTGAGGATTATCTCTCTTTTCCTCTGACCCTCCTTTTGTTTGCTTTCTCTCTCTTTCTGAAATAAATAAATTGGGGCACCTGGGTGGCTCAGTGGGTTAAAGCCTCTGCCTTCAGCTCAGGTCATGATCCTAGTGTCCTGGGATTAAGCCTCAAATCAGGTTCTCTGCTCAGGGGTTAGCCTGCCTCTTCCTCTCTCTCTCTGCCTGCCTCTCTGCCTACTTTCTGTCAAAAAGTGAATAAAATCTTAAAAATTAAAATAAAATAAATCTTTAAAGAAAAGGGTTTGAGGCTTAATACATATTAACCAATAAATCTCTGCTTCACAGGTATATTTTTGAAAAAAAGTCTCTTTCATAAAGACAATGTCTGCATCTGTTTCTGTACACACACATAGTAATATATGCATGAACATCCTTAACCATATTTAGAGACACAGATAATTTACATTCTACTTAGTTGGTTTCTAGATAACAAAGAATTTGTACTTGTACATCTTCTAGTTGTGTATTACATTTCATAATATCCTATACACCATCTACAGCCATCTTCAGATTTTTCCTAATTATGTATTTGTGATCTAATTCTTAGCCATCACTATGTATGCCATTTAGGCACCCGTTGATTTCATTCCAGAACCATAAAATGATCCTTGTGAATAAATGTAGTAATATACTTTGACATTCTTTCATTATATACTCTGAATACAGAAAGGTCAAAATTGCTACATGTTACATGTACAGTTAATGATCATTTCTCTGATGAGTACAGGCCTGACAGATTACTATATTTGAGAGTTGTGTTTTTTTTTCTTTTTTTTAATTTTTTATTTTTTATAAACATATATTTTTATCCCCAGGGGTACAGGTCTGTGAATCACCAGGTTTACACACTTCACAGCACTCACTAAAGCACATACACTCCCCAATGTCCATAAACCCACCCCCTTCTCCCAACCTCCCTCCCCCCAGCAACCCTCAGTTTGTTTTGTGAGATTAAGAGTCACTTATGGTTTGTCACCCTCCCAATTCCATCTTGTTTCATTGATTCTTTTTCTACCCACTTAAGCCTCCATGTTGCATCACCACTTCCTCATATCAGGGAGATCATATGATAGTTGTCTTTCTCCGCTTGACTTATTTCACTAAGCATGATACGCTCTAGTTCCATCCATGTTGTCGCAAATGGCAAGATTTCATTTCTTTTGATGGCTGCATAGTATTCCATTGTGTATATATACCACATCTTCTTGATCCATTCATCTGTTGATGGGCATCTAGGTTCTTTCCATAGTTTGGCTATTGTGGACATTGCTGCTATAAACATTCGGGTGCATGTGCCCCTTTGGATCACTACGTTTGTATCTTTAGGGTAAATACTCAGTAGTGCAATTGCTGGGTCATAGGGCAGTTCTATTTTCAACATTTTTAGGAACCTCCATGCTGTTTGCAGCCACTCTGGAGAGTTGTGTTTTTTTATTTGCTTTGGTTTATACTCCTTTGTAATCTACATTTCGAAGTGTTTGTGGTTTAAACTATTGAGCTGAGTTATCCAAATTTAGTTTACTATTCTCAATCAAAAAACTTCTTAAAGCATGTGAACACATATACATATATGCCTATAAATTCCCATTACCTTCCTCATGAGTTTTTTTTTTTAAGATTTTATTTATTTATTTGACAGAGAGAGAGAGAGAGATCACAAATAGGTAGAGATGCAGGCAGAGAAAGAGGAGGAAGCAGACTCCCTGTCGAGCAGAGAGCCCAATGTGGGGCTCGATCCCAGGTCCTTGGGATCATGACCTGAGCCAAAGGCAGAGGCTTTAACCCACTGAGCCACTCAGGCACCCCATTCCTCATAAGTTATTTTAATTAGTTTCTTATACCTCTTAAAGGAGGAAAATAATCATCTTGAATTAACTATATAGGTGATAATTAAAGTCTAATATCTTATTAAACAGTACTGGATAAAAATCAGAACTACATTGAAAAACCTCTGAATGTCAGGTAAATATGCAGAAAGCCTGTCACTCCTATCAAATTGGGTACCTTTGAAGATATACTCAGTGTAAGCATCCCTCTCAATGCTTTCTTCAGAAAACTACTATCATTTAAAAGCTGAGATAAAACTTGATGGCCATTCAAGACACAGCAATTTAGATTTATGAGATGTGACCCTTTCTTAACTTTATAAATTTAATTCATTCTACATATCTCCAAACTTCTTTCTATTAAACTAAGTGTCTTACAATCATAGCATCCTACCTCATTTTCAGTATTACTTACAGACCTTTTAAAAGTAAAGGTGATCATTTACTGTAGTGTTTTATTGAAAGTGTGGATGATATTCTATTCACCTTTCAATCCCAGGCAAGCATTAATAATAGGAACACAGGAGGCACATACTAGAGAACTATTAAATGAGTGAAAAAATTAATATCTAAATCATATCTAATTCCCTTAAATTTAAATAGGGGCCCTAGAATTATTTTATAATTTCCAATTAATTAAATTATGACAATTTGAGCTGAGTTTGACTAAAGCATATTAAAAAATTATAGTATAACTGCTATAAAAACAATAAAGTATCTGTAAATGAAGGAATCCTTTGCTTCTTAAAAAAAGCTATATATTTATTACAAAAGAAATCAATGAGGATTGTTCAAATTCAAACAAGAAAAGAGATGTTAATATAAATATTAATAATACCCACTCCAATTATACTTTTCTAAAGTAACTACTGGTAATAGTTCAGTTTGTAAGATTCCATACAGAAATAATACCTTCTTCTTTTTGGTTATTTTATTTTAAGGGTTTTTAAATTTTTTTAATTTTTTCAGTGTTCCAAGATTCATTGTTTATGTATCACACCTAGTACTCCCTGAAATATGTGCCCTCCTTAAAACCCACCACCAGGCTAACCCATCCTCCCAGCCCCCTCCCTTCCAAAACCCCCAGTCTGTTTCTCAGAGTCCATAGTCTCCCATGCTTTATCTCCCCCTCTGATTTACCCCAATTCACTTTTCCTTTCCTTCTCCTAATGTTCTCCATGTTATTCCTTATGTTCCATAAGTAAGTGAAACTATATTATAATTCACTTTCTCTGCTTGATTTATTTCACTCAGCATAATCTCCTCCAGTCCCATCTATGTTGATGCAAATTTGGGTATTCATTCTTTCTGAAGGAGGTGTAATATTCCATTGTATATATGGACCATATCTTCTTTATCCATTTGTCTGCTGAAGAGCATCCTGGCTCCCACAGTTTGGCAACCATGGCCATTGCTGCCATGAACATTGAGGTACAGATGGCCCTTCTTTTCATGACATCTGTATCTTTGGGGTAAATACCCAGTAGTGCAATTTCAGGGTCGTAGGAATTCATCAAGATAAAAAGCTTCTGCACAGCAAAGAAAATAGTCAACAAATAGGAAAGAGACAACCCATGGAATGGAAGAAGATATTCACAAATGACACTACAGACAAAGGGCTGCAACCCAAGATCTATAAAGAACTCCTCAAACTCAACACTAAAAAAATAGATAATCATGTCAAAAAATGACAGAAGACATGAAGACAGTTCTCCAAAGAAGACATACAAATGGCTAACAGACACATGAAAAAATGTTCATCATCATTAGCCATCAGGGAGATTCAAATCAAAACCTCATTAAGATACCAATCTTAGACCAGTTAGAATGGCCAAAATTGTCAGGAAAGGAAATGGCAAGTGTTGGAGAGGATGTGGAGAAAGGGAAACTCTCTTACACTGTTGGTGGGAATGCAAGTTGGTGCAGCCACTTTGGAAAACAGTGTGGAGATTCCTTAAAAATTATTTAGTTATTTTAAAATAAGATATATACATATATTATTTCATTATATTTTCCAGAGAATGGATTTGTGCAGAGAATGGCTACATTCTGTATCACAGTTCCTTCAACCATTACTCCTTGTTGAATAATTAGGTAGACTGTTTTAAATTGTTTTGTTTTTTTATATTTTGTTATGACTATTACCTAAAATGCTGCCATGGCACACTTGCATTTTGCTTTTGTTTCTACTTAACAGATTTCTAGAAATGAGTCTTATGTACAAAAGAATATGTGCACATTAACATTTTGATAGTTACTGACAGAATATGGTGATTCACATTTCCACTAAAACTGCATGACTTTGATTCCCAGATCTTGATAATTTTTATTTAACAAGATTTTAAATTTTAGAACAGCTTTAAATTTCAGAATTATTGCAAAGATGATACAAAGATTTATCCAATTGCCCCTAATATTAACATCTTATATTAGTATGGTATACTTGTTATAATTAGTGAACCAATACTGATACATTATAAATAACTAAAATCCATACTTTATTTAGATACCCAGTTTTTCTCTAGCATGCTTTTTTTTTCCAGGATCCTATCCATGATATCACATCACATTTAGTTGTCATGTCTTCTTAGGGTTCTCTTGACTGAAAATTTCTCAGACTTTCCTTGCCATGAGGCTATAATGATATAAATAAATGATTGAATAAATAAGGGACAATCAGTATATCTCCTATACAGAATTTACTACTAATTTATATAGGTATTCTGCCCTCAAGTAGGAAGAACATAGCTCCTTATCACTCCAGAAAGTGCTTTTTCAAAAAGGCCTAGGAAAAGATAAGGAGATAAAAAGACTAACTTACTGTGGTAAACTTAACAAACACTACCTCCAGCTAAGTGATGATAGTTAACATAGACAGTGATAAATAATACTGATACTATATACTCTTGATATATTTGCTGAGAATGACACTGTACCTCTGTAGTCTCCCCTAAAACCCATAACCCCAGTCTAATCCTGAGAAAAATATCAGACAAATTCCAACTGAACATCCTACAGAAGACCTGCCTAGTAGTCCTCAACCTGTCGAAAATGTTTAATGTTTCTAATCTAACTGTTGAAAAACAGTGATGTTTTACTAGTTCTATTTCCTAGAGCACTTAAGATCTGAAAATTCTATTACTGATTTTCACAGTACCTTGTAGGAGTTGAAAATTCGCTGAATAGGTGAATGAATAAAATTCTTATTTAGTGCTTCTTAAGGAGTTTGTATCTAATGTCAATATATTATGTTTCTATTGTTGTGTCACACAAGAACATTTCCAGGTCCTTTAATAAATAAACCATTAGGGGGAAGGATCCTGCTCTTCATCCTAAAGCTTGTAAATTTGATTATTTTTTAAAGGTAGCTGTAATATTTGGAATGTTTTCTGTAAACTTCAAACTTCTTATATCTATTTGGATATTTACAGGCTGTTCTAAGTAACAGAATGCAAAATACTTGCTTAAAATCATGCATACACATTAAAAATCCCATAAACAAAATTTTCCAGTTTTAAACATACTAAGACACAAACAATATCACATATGGGATAACAAATGGAGAGAGTTTTTGCCAATGCCTGGGGCCTTTGGCAATATTAATGCTTGGTATAATCTTTTGAAGAATTCTAAAAGCATGTGGCAAACTGTTTCCATGCACATGTTACATTCAGGGACACAGCTGTACTGTAATGATGGGTCACTTGGAATATATGTAACTCTCCTCGCTTCTCTTTTGATTTACTAAGCAACTTGCATTCTTGCCTTATATCTCCACTCAGATATCCTCTTATAAAAGGGATATTATAAAGATGAGTGAAATCTTTTCTGTGAAGTACTTAAAGCTTCTAAAAATAATTACTGGACAAATACAGCTCATTATTATGACCAAAGTCATCAAAAATTCACTATCCAGATCCCATTATAACATTCATAAATTATATTTGGCTCAATTATTATTTCATTCTTCCTTTCAGCATAAACATGAACTAGTCATTTTTTAATATTATAAAGCCAAACTTAAGTTCTGTGCTAACATTTATATATTCATGATAACAGTAACAGACTTTCTCATAAAACACATCCTGAATAACTTTCTTTGTTGCCTTTGGCAGTTTCTAAGAGTTGTAGGTGGCTAACATTCACTAGAACTTAACTGAAAAAATATTCATTAGTTGTGTATTTGTGAAAAATAACAAAACACCGAACAAGAAACACTGAAATATGCTGCCAAGAGGAATTTAAAGAGTGAAAAGCTATTTCTAACATTTTCAAGAGTTAAGAATGATCTCTTTCAATTTGATAAAAATGCCATTAATGGGGGCGCCTGGGTGGCTCAGTGGGTTAAAGCCTCTGCCTTCGGCTCAGGTCATGATCCCAGGGTCCTGGGATCGAGCCCTGCATCAGGCTCTCTGCTCGGCGGGGAGCCTGCTTCCTCCTCTCTCTCTGCCTGCCTCTCAGCCTACTTGTAATCTCTGCCTGTCAAATAAATAAATAAAATCTTTAAAAAAAATGCCATTAATGGTTTTATAGTTTCAGTAAAACTACAGCCTACATAGCTGCTTCTTCCTTTTTCTTCCTTAGTTTGAAGAAAGGCTAAAGAAAATCTAGAAGCATAGTCCTATCTTTGCCTTTTTTTCTTTAAAGTATGTCTTTTAGTTTAGTGTCCTAGAGTTTCCTGTGTCAGAGAATAAATACACTGTCCAGGTGGATGCTGAAGAAAAAGAAGATATGAAAAGTTGTGCTGAGTTTTTGTCTCTCTAATTCCATTTGATCAGATGACCACTGAGAACTTGAATGAAGTCTGCTCAGAAATCAAACTGAACAAAAAGTATCTCTATCAGCCTCACAGGCCAACTGAGAATTTGTAAACTTGATTTTGGGAAAAGCTCTGACTCACATATTATAAACTCTGGACTTTAAAAATAATGATATAAAAATAAAGAATAAATTTAAAATATAGTAAATATATATATGTATATGATACATGCACATATCATGTATCATACCCACACACATATAATGAAGTGATTACTGCATTAAGTTTAATTAACACATTGGACTTAGTGTTGGATTTTCTTTCTTTTGAATATCATAAGAGATGTCCAGAGGGCCTGGGCAGGAAGTGGTCTGGGTAGACAGAGTGTGGGGTTTCCCAGAAAGATAAATAGGGTGTAATTGGAGTCTACAGGGTGAACTATATGTGTATGGGGAGTGGGAAGTAAGTGTGGATCTCAATGGAGGGACACGGAGAGGATGGTCTGGGCTGCACTCAGAATCAGGATTAGAATAAAGAATGACAGAATAAGACCAGAGGCACCACAACTGCCACATTTCATCCCAGTGGAAGCCCAATCTTAGGATGTGTGGATCCTGTATAAATACCAAAGGTTTTCAAAGATCACAATTAAGTTTAAAATAATATCTCAGATAATTTAGCCAATAAAAGATGAGATATTGAGTAATACAATCTATGCTAATAAATTAATCACAATGATGTATGTGTGAAGACCATCAGCATCTTTGATAGATAAAGGAAAATGGTTTTTCTAAAATCTTTACAGTGACTGGATTTTTTTCACTTCTTCTAGAGTGTTCAGGATTCACAGACTGGCTATGAACATGGAGCAGCTCTCCTTTTTTTTTTTTTTAAGATTTTATTTATTTGACAGGAGAGAGCACAAGCAGAAGGAGAGCGAGAAGCAGGCTCCCCATTGATCAGGGAGCTCAATGCAGAGCTCAACTCCCAGACCCTGGGATCATGACCTGAGCAGAAGGCAGACACTTAACCAACTGAGCCACTCAGGCACCCCGGCTCTCCATTTTCAATATTTAGTCTTCTAACAATTAAAAACAAATTTTATCAATGTTAATTCCATCCATGTAAGAATCACTTGAAGGCAGATGAAAAGATGCAGAGCAGACATATCTAAGTTCTATGATCAGGTGAGCATGTTCATGTCAGTCTGAACACCTCTAGCTACGCTGTTACTTGTTACCATCATTCATTTATATAATTCTCGGGCATATGCCATACAATTTCTTTCATCATAATCTACTATTTAAGTGTTTAAATATGGAAAATATAAGAAATATTCATAGCTGATTACTGATTACTGAGGATAAAAAATATCTTGCAATCTCATCTCAAGATACTCTTCATTTTAAGTCATGCTCATTTGACCAAAAAATTTATATAGAACATAATGGATCAATTTACATGACAGAAATGGTAAACCTATATTTTCATAATCTTTGTGAATTTTTATTTTGAATAAAATGAAAGAAGTTTGGGTTTTTAATTTCCCTCCCTTGAATCAAAGTACATTTTCATTTAATATAGCCTCTTTTTTGAAAAATCTGCTAAAATGAAATCTTATCTAACACATAAAGATGCCTCTAGTATTTCAAAAGTACAAATGTAAGTCCAAGCTAGAATAATGAGGCAAGAAAAAGAAATAGAAGGCATTCAAATCAGGAAGGAAGAAATAAAATTATCTGCTTATAGGTGACATCATCTTACTTATACATAATTCTAAAGACTGTACCAAAAAAAAAAAAACTGTTATAGCAAATGAACTAATTCAGTAAAGTTGCAGAACACAAACTTATGTATGAAAATCACTTGTGCTCTATACACAAACAATGAACTATTCAAAAAGGAAAGAAAGTAATATTGTAATATAATAGCATCAAAAAGAATATAATACTCAAGGAAGAACATAAGCAAAGAATAAAAGACTCGTATGCTGAAAAAAATTAAAGACACAAAAATAAATGGAAAGACATCCTGTGTTCATGGATTGAAAGTCTTAATATTGTTAAAATGCCCATACTCCCCAAAGCAATCCACAGATTTGATGCTATTACCATCGAAATTCCAATGGCATTTTTACTGCAGAAGACTTAGATAGCCATAGCAATCTTGGGGGAAAGAATGGAGGCATCACACTTCCTCCATCTGCCCTAGGATATGGGGGACTTCCAGGGCCTGCTGTCCAGGTGCCTATAGGCCAACTGGGGCTTAGAATGCTAGAAACACAGAAAGGGTCTTAGTAACTGTTGTTAAGAAAGGCCTTCTAAAAAGTTTAAACAGCTCTAAGAGCTTTGAAACCTTATTGCTTGTGACTATTCATTCATGAGAGTTTTGAGAAATCTACGGTTGGAATAACTAGTACATTTTCACTATTTGCAAAAGATATCTGAAATATGATTGGAGGGGAACCCTGCACTGTGAATGGGATATGTTTAAATATTTATTTGGTTGGGTGCTATATTCTTCAGCTGTTAGGGTATGAGATGTTCGGGGCCAAGCCTGCTGGTATACAAAGGTATTGCCTTATGCATATTCTGAGAAGTATAGCCAAAGAGTCATAGGCACTGCCCTTGTGATTCCTGTATTTTGTGCAGAAACTAATAAATTATTTTAAGAAAAAGAATACAAAAAGAACTTCTGCAACCCAACAGCAAAAACAAAATAAAACAAAAACAAACAAAAAAACAGATTTAAAATAGGCAAAGGATTTGAATATATTTTTCTCCAAAGACATACAAATGGCCAACAGGTATAAGAAAAAGTACTAAGCATTGCTAATCATCAGGAAATTGTAATTCAAAACCATAGTGAGATATCATCACTTCATAGCTGTCAGAATAATTTTTTAAAAGATACCTTTAGGTAACGTGGAGAATTTGGAACTCTTTCATACTAATGGTGGGAATGTAAAATGAGGCACCCTTCTCCATTTTATTTATTTTTTTGGAACTCCTGCTATTCTAATTTTGGACTTTTTGGGGAAAGTCATCAAAAAGATGTGACCACTGATTGACCTGTGAACTGGTTCTGGGCACCCAGAAGCTCTTCACCCCCTCACCTGCCTTTGGCATATGGTTTTCACTTGCTTTCCCCACTCCCAGGGACCACTCTACGGACACAGCCTTGAGATAAGAATGTGGTGTTAACACCTGCATCATATGCCAGACTGAACCCAGTTAAGAGCTCTTTCTAAAAAAAAAAAAAAAAAGAGCTCTTTCTAAGATTTTCAGATTTAATTTTCAGAGATTTGGAGGGGTGTAGGGACCCATTTGTCCCTCTGTTGCCCAAAACAAGCCTCATACGTAGGTTCCCTTGCTCACTAAAACAGCCACCTAACAACCTGGAGTGACGCGCTTTTTTCTTTGGCCTCTCCCTGCCCTCTAGGAGGCCAATTTCAGATTACATCATGGGACCTCCTGGAGGGCTGTGAACCAACAGACCTCATGAATTAATCATATCCATGTTTTATATTTTTTCTCATATTTACTCCATCTTTCTGCCCTACCCTTCATAAAATTGGTGACTTGATCTATCAATTCCTTATTGTTGAAGTTGCTTGTGGTTTATTTTTGTTTAATTGCAACATTCATGCATTTAATTTCCATGAAATCTGCCTTATTCTCTGATCTCTTTATTCTATTTTATATTTTTAAAGGAAGAATCTCTCAGATTAATGAGATTTATTAGGGAAAATTTGGGTTCTATTTTGTTTTTAATATTTTATTTATTTATTTATTTGAGAGAAAGAGAGAGAGAGAGAGAGAGATAGCATGAGTGGGGGGAAGGGGCAGAGGGAGAAGGAAAAGCAGATTTCCTGCTGAGAAGGGAGCCTAACATGGGGCTCAATCTTTGGACCTTGAAACCATGACCTGAACTGAAGGCAGATACTTTACCACTGAGCCACCAGGCATGCCAGAAATATTTTATTTGTAAGAATTTTTGTCTGCTGTTTTGCTGTTATCTTAATAGTCTCTTCTCTCCCTAAAATATTTACTTCCCCCATGTCATATTTTTCTGTTATTTATCTCTATCATTCTCTTTTATGTTCCTGCTTTCTTAAATGAATGGCTATCCTAGGTTGTTCATTCATGTTTAATAACAAAGTAATAAAAATAAATGTTTATGTAAGTATGATATGTTTACTGGTGGACATTGCTACTGCTGTGAGTGTATAAAAACCTTCCCAAACATTGCCAGACCCTAAAATAAGAGAACCTGAACTTTTAAATAGTCACTTAGATTTTACCAAAATATTCATTAAATTTAAATGAACAAGCATTTCTCTTTGGATTTAGTTTAGATTAGTCTCACTTTTTTTGGAGAGGAATTGTTTTATATCTTTAAGTGAGTTATAGTTGATACATAATATTAAATTTGACTTAGGTGTACAAAATAGTATCTTAAGAATTATATATAAAATGCTCACCACATCAGTACATTAAAATATTACTCACTATATCACCTAAGCTGTGCTTTTCATCCCCATGGTTTATTTATTTTATAACTGGAAGTCTGTACCTCTTAATCCCTTTCACTCATTTCACCCATCCCACATTCCTCCCCTTGGCAACCACCAATTTGTTCTTTATATTTACAACTCAACATCAAAAAAAAAAAAAAAAAAAAAAAAGAAAGAAAGAAAGAAAGAGTCCAAATAATGCAATTAAAAAATGGGCAAAAGACTTGAATGACATTTTTCCAAAAGAAGACATGCAGATGGCCAAGAGACATATGAAAAGAAGTTCAACATCATTAATTAGGGGACTGTAAATCAAAACCACAATTAGATATCGCCTCACATATATCATAATGGCTAAAAAAGAACATAAGAAATAGTGTTGGTAAGAAAATGAAGAGAAAGCTCTTGCACTATTGGTGAAAATGTATATTGAAATTATGTAAATATGTATAATATGAAAAACAGTATGGAGGTTCCTCAAAAAACGAAAACTAGAAGTACCATGTAATCTAGTAATTCTAATTCTGGGTATTTACATGAAGAAAACAACACTGAAAAAGCTATATACACCTCTATCATTTACAGCAGGAATATTTATAATAGCAAAGACATGGAAGCAGCCTAGGTGTCCAAATGATGTTGTATATACACATAATGGAATATGATCTATAAAAACAATGAAATCTTGCCATTTGCAACACATGGATGGATCTAGAGGGTGTTATGCTAAGTGAAATAAACTGAAAAAGAACAATTTCATGATATCATTTATATGTGGAATATAAAAAATAAACAAGAAAAATAGACTTGAGTTTCTCTGTTTTAGTTTTTTCATTTTGTCTTTTTTCTGTCTGAGGGCCAGACTGTAAGCAGAGATCTGTGTCAACTATTCTCAGTAAGTATTTTCCAAATATTTAATGCCTTTTCCTTCAGTCTCACGTATTATTTCCACTCTTTTTTAAAAAAAAAATTATTTATTTATTTGACAGAGACAGAGATCACAAGTAGGCAGAGAGGCAGGCAGAGAGAGAGACGAGGAAGCAGGCTCCCTGCTGAGCAAAGGGACCAATGTGGGGCTTGATCAGGACCCTGGGATCATGACCTGAGCCAAGGACAGAGGCTTTAATCCACTGAGCTACCCAGGCACCCCTGTATATGTTTTATGCAACATGTCTAATACCTCCTCACTAGAAATGTCTGCATCTAAGAAGCTAGAATATCCAAGAATCCATTTCAGATTCTTAACTCTAATTAATACCAAAACCCTAATAACTAAAGAGGTTTTAAAGTCATCCATTTGGTTTCTTTATTGATATAGTGAGGAGTTTTTATCATGCTATACAATCTCCCTGAACTTCATTGATTACTTCCACAAACATATATTGAGTTTCTACACATAAGCATTTTTTCTTTTAATTTCTAGAGATTCAGTGGAAAATCAGACAAATCCCTTGTCCTCTCTGGATTAGAGTCATACAAACAGAAAAGTGAAAAAAATATATATAAAAACAAAAATATCTAGTTTTGTTTCATGTTATAAAAAAGCAGAAGTGAGGGGCACCTGGGTAGCTCGGTCAGTTAAGTGTCTGATGTTGGCTTGGTTCATGATCTTAGGATCCTGGGATTAAGCCCCATGTCCTGCTACCAGCTAAGCAGGGAGCCTGCCTCTTCCTCCCCTTTTGCACTCCCCACTCATGTATGCTCTCTTTCCCAAATGAATATAATCTTAAAAAAAAAATGCAAGGGAGATTAGAGAATGATAGAAGTTATCACAATGGTTGGTCAGTAAAGGGAACATTAAAGCAAAATTCTGGGTTGGCAAGATGGTGGAGGAATAGGAGACCTAAATATTGTCAGGTCCCAGGAATTCAGCTTGATAGCTATCAAACCATTCTAAATAAGTACAAACTTAGCAGGAGACCAAAGAAAAGAATAGCAGCATTTCTAGGAACAGAAAAGCGACCATTTTCTGGAAGGTAGGACATGTGGAGAAGTGAATCCGAGGTGATACACCTTTGAGAGAGACCATGGGGGAAGAGGCTGGCTCCCGACCAGTGAGAGAGAAGCAGAGCACAAAACTGGAAGTTTTAGAAGTCTGCTCCACTGAGCAACATCACTTCAGAGGCTAAGCAGAGGGTGGAGCCCTCGCAGGGACAGTGTGGACTCAGGACACATGGGCACATGGAGTGGCAGAAAACCAGGGGTGCCTGAGTGTGGCAGAGCTCCCAGGTATTGGAACAGGGAAGCCAGCTGCAGAGACAGAGCTGAGAAGAGGGCTCTCAGCTTGGGGTTACTTTAAACCATGATCTGAGGCACAGCTGGGACACTTGCTCTTTGAACAGGGACCCACAATTGGCAGATCCAGGGAGTCCCCCTTCCTGCTCCAGGAGAAGCAGTGCAGGAGCATGCTGCAGGAATCTGCTGGATTTGGAAACTACAAATGGGGTCGTGCACAAGAGACAGAAATGCTTGGTCATAGGCTGGGTGAGCATGGAGTGTGGCGGGAGACCAGGGAAATGGGAGTGATTGACTGCTTTTCTCTGAGGGTGCACTGAAGAGGGGACCTCAAGCTCTTGGCTCCAATGGGGCTGGAGATTGGGAAGATGCCATCTTCATTATCCTCCAAAGCTGTACAGAAGGCATTCAGGAAACAAAAGCTACAGAGAGCAAAACCAAGCAGATTACTTAGCCTGGCCCCTGGCGAGGGCAGTGCAATTCCATCTTGGGCAAAAATATTTGAAAATCACTGCAACATACCCCTCCCCAAGAAGAACAACAGGAACATCTAGCCAAGACCAAGTTCAAGGATCAATGAGAACTGCAGGTTCCAGAGCTAGGGGAATGTACCACATAGAATTCATGGCTGATTCCCCCATATTTCTTTAGTCTTTAAAGTTAATTTTTTATTTTATTTTTTTCTTATTCTATTTTTAAATTGTTCTTCTTTCATATTTTAACCTTTTTAAACTATTTTATCTTCTCAATACCTTTTTAGAAATCTTTATTAACTTTCAATGTTACTAGTCATATTCTATCCCTTCACTGTATATAACCTAATTTTTTGTATACATATAAGTTTATCTTTCTTTAAAATTTTGGAATATAGTACTTCTAACAGATCAAAATATATCCTAAAGCTAGCATATGTCTTTGTTCTAGTCTCCAGCCTGATGACATTCTTTCCTTCTTTATTTCCTTATTTTTTTTTCTTTTCTTAACCAACTTCTTATCAATTCCTTTTTTAGAAAATTTTTTAAAAGAATTCATTTATTTATTTGACAGAGAAAGTTCACAAGTAGGCAGAGAGGCAGGCAGAGAGAGAGAGAGAGGAGGAGGAAGCAGACTCCCTGCCTAGCAGAGAGCCTGATGTGAGACTTGATCCCAGGTCCCTGAGATCATGACCTGAGCTAAAGGCAGAGGCTTAACCCACTGAGCCACCTAGGCACCCTAGAATCTTTTTTTTAATTTTCATCTTTATAGTCATATTCCATTCCTTCATCATGTTTACCCTTATTTTATGTATATATATATATGTTTTTCTTTCAAGGCAGTTTCTTCTAACAGGCCAAAATACATACAAAATCAATTTTGTGGCTCTGTTCTATTCACCAGTCTAATCATATATACATTATGTTTTATACATTATATATTGTATATATTAATGTATATTATAAACATATATGTATATAATATATACTATATATTATGTTATATAATATATAATATAAATATAATTAATATAATATATAACATATATATTGAATATAACATTATATTCAATATATATGTTATATATATGTGGTTATATATGTGTATATATATAATTTTTTTATATATGTGTATATAATTTTTTTCTCCTTTCTTGTCCCCCTAGTTTCAGGTCTCTTCTTTCAGTTAGTTTATATTTCTCTGGGGTCATTGCTAACCTTTTAGTATTTTGAGCTCTCATTCACCTATTCTTATTTCAAACAAATGACAAAGTGGAAAAACTCACTTCAAAAAAATAACAAGAGACTGTACTGACACCTAGGGACTAATCAATATGGACATTAGTAAGATGTCAGAACCAGATTTCAGAATGAGGATTATCAATGTACTATGGGATTGAAAAAAGCATAGAAGATACAAGAGAGTTCTTTTCTGGAGAAATAAAACCCCTTTCTGGAGAAATAAAAGAACTAAAATCTAACCAAGTTGAAATAAAAAAAGCTATTAATGAAGAGCAATAAAAAATGGAGGCTCTTACTGCTAGGATAAATGAGGCAGAAGAGAGACTTAGTGATATAGAAGATCAAATAATGGGGAATAAAGAAGCTAAGCAAAAGAGAGACAACGAACTATTGGAGCACAAGGGGAGAATTCGAGAGATAAGTGATACCATAAAATGAAACAATATTAGAATAATTGGGATCCCAGAAGAAGAAAAAAGACAGAGAATGGCAGAAGGCATATTGGAGCAAATTATAATACAGAATTTCTCTAATTTGGGGAAGGGAACAAGCATCAAAATCCAGGAGGCATAGAACCCCCCTCAAAATCAATAAAAATAGAACAATACCCCATTATCTAATGGTAAAACATACAAGTTTCAGTGACAGGGAGAAAATCCTGAAAGCAGCTCCAGACAAGATGTCACTCACATACAATGTTAGAAATATTAGATTGACAGCAGACTTATCCACAGAGACATAGCAGGCCAGAAAGGACTAGCATGATATATTCAGAGCACTAAATGAGGAAAAATATGTGGCAAAAAATACTATACCCAGCTAGTCTGTCATTGAAAATAGAAGGAAAGATAAAAAGCTTCCAAGACAAACAAAAACTAAAAAAATTTGCAAACACCAAACCAGCATTACAGGAAATGTTGAAAGGGAGAGAGAGCCTAAAAGTAACATACCAGGAAGGAACAGAGACAATATACAGTAATAGTCACATTACAGGCAATACAATGACATTAAATTCATATCTTTCAATAGTTACTCTGATGTAAATGGGCTAAATGCCCCAATCAAAGAACACAGAGTATCAAAATGGATATTAAAAAAAAAAACAAAAAACACAAGACCCATTGATAGGCTGTCTACAAGAAACTCATTTTAGACACAAAGACACCTCCAGATTGAAAGTGAGGGGGTGGAAAACAATTTACCATGCTAATGGACATCAAAAGAAAGCTGGGGTAGCAATCCTTCTATCAGATATATTAGATTTTAAGACAAAAACTATAATAAGAGATGAAGGAGTACACTATATCATACATAAAGGGTCTGTCCAACAAAAAGATCTAACAATTTTAAATATCTATGCCCCTAATATGGGAGCAGCCAATTATATAAACTAATTAATAACAAAATCAGAGAAACACATCGACACATCGACACATAATACAATCGACACATCGACACATAATACAATCGACACATCGACAATAATACAATAATAGTAGAGGACTTTAACAACCCTCTTACTGAAAAGGACAGATCATCTAGGAAAGGTCAACAAGGAAATAAAGGCTTTAAATAATAGCTGGATTAGATGGACATCACAGATATATTTAGAACATTCTATCCCAAAACAACAGAATACACATTTTTCTTTAGTGCACATGGAACATTCTCCAGAATAGATCACATCCTGGGCCACAAATCAGATCTCAACTGGTACCAAAAGATTGGGATCATTCCTGGCATGTTTTCAGACCACAGTGCTCTGAAACTAGGACTCAATCACAAGAGGAAAATTGGAAAGAACTCAAGTACAGGGAGACTAAAGAGCATCCTATTAAAGAATGAATAGGTCAACCAGGAAATTAAATAAGAACTGAAAAAATTCATGGAAACAAATGAAAATGAAAACACAACTGTTCAAAATCTGTGGGATACAGCAAAGGCAGTCCTGAGAGGAAATTATATAGCAATGCATGCTGTTGTCAAGAAACAAGAAAGGTCTCAAATACACAACTTAACCCTACACCTAAAGGATCTGGGGAAAGAACAACAAATAAAACCTAAACCCAGCAGAAGAAGTGAAATAATGAAGATCAGAGTAGAATTCAATGAAATAGAAACCAAAAGAACAGTAGAACAGATCAATGAAACTAGGAGCTGGTTCTTTGAAAGAATTAATAATATTGATAAACCCCTGGCCAGACTTATCAAAAAGAGAAAGGACCTAATTAATGAAATCATGAATGAAAGAAGAGAGATCACAACCAACACCAAAGAAAAACAACTATAAGAACATATTATGAGCAACTCTACACCAGCAAATTTAACAATCTAGAAGAAATGGATACATTCCTAGAGACATAAAAACTACCAAAATTGAACCAGAAAGAAATCGAAAACCTGAACAGACCCATAACCAGTAAGGAGATTGAAGCAGTCATCAAAAATCTTCCAACAAATAAGAGCTCAGGGCCAGATACCTTCCCAGAGGAATTCTACCAAACATTTAAAGAAGAATTAATACCTATTCTCCTGAAATTATTCCCAAAATTGAAATGGAAGGAAAACTTCCAAACTCATTTTATGACAACAGTATTACCTTGATCCCCAAACCAGACAAAAACCTTATCAAAAAGAATAATTACAGACCAATATCCCTGATGAACATGGATGCAAAAATTCTCACCAAAATACTAGCCAATAGGATCCAACAGTATATTAAAAGAATTACTCACCATGATCAAGTGGGATTTATTCCTGGGCTTCAAGGTTGGTTTAATATCCACAGATAAATGTGATAGAATATATTAATAAAAGAAAGAACAAGAAAGATATGATACTCTCAATAGATGCTGAAAAAGCATTTGACAAAGTACATCATCCTTTCTTGATCAAAACTCTTCACAGTATAGGAGTATAAGGCACATACCTCAATGTCATAAAAGCCATCTATGAAAAAACACAGAAAATATTCTCAATGAGAAAAAAAATTGAGAGCTTTTCCTCTAAGTCAGGAATATGGCAGTGCTGCCCAATATCACCACTGCTATTCAACATAGTACTAGAAGTCCTAGCCTCAGCAATCAGACAACAAGACAAAGTAAAGCGTATTTGAATCAGCAAAGAAAAAGACAAACTCTCATTCTTTGCAGATGATAATATACTTTATGTGGAAAACCCAAGATTCCACTCCAAAACTGCTAGAACTCATACAGGAATTCAGTAAAGTGTCAGGATATAAAATCAATGCACAGAAATCAGTTGCATTTCTATACACCAACAAGACAGAAGAAAGAAATTAAGGAGTCAATGCCATTTACAATTGCACCCCAAACCATAAGATACCTAGGAATAAACCTAACTAAGGAAGCAAAGAATTTGTACTCAGAAAACTATGAAGTACTCATGAAAGAAATTTAAGAAGACACTACGAAATGGAAAAGTGTTCCATGCTCATGGATTGGAAGAATAAATATTGTGAAAATGTCTATGCTACCTAAAGCAATCTACACATTTAATGCAATCCCTATCAAAATCCCATCAATTTTTTTCAAAGAAATGGAATAAGTAACCCTAAACTTTAAGGGAACCAGAAAAGACCTTGAATAGCCAGAGGAATGTTGAAAAAGAAAGCAAAGTTGGTGGCATCACAATTCCAGACTTCAAGCTCTGTTACAAAGCTGTCATCATAAAGACAGTATGGTACTGGCACAAAAACAGACACATAGATCAATGGAACAGAACGGAGAGCCAAAAATAGATCCCCAACTCTATGGTCAACTAATCTTTGACAAAGCAGGAAACAATGTCCAATGGAAAAAAGACAGTCTCTTCAACAAAAAGTGTTGGGAAAATTGGGACAGCCACATGCAGAAGAATGAAACTGGACCATTTCTTTACACCAAACACAAAAATAGACTCCAAATGGATGAATGATCTCAATGTGAGAAAGGAATCCATCAAAATTCTTGGGGTGAACACAGAAAGCAACCTCTTCAACCTCGGCTGAAGCAATTTCTTCCTAGAATCATAGCCAAAGGCAAGGGAAGAAAGAGCAAAAATGAGCTATTGGGACTTCATCAATATCAAAAGCTTTTGCAAAGCAAAGGAAACAGTAAAAAAAACCAAAAGACAACTGACAGAATGGAAGATATTCACAAATGACATATCAGATAAAGGGCTAGTATCCAAAATCTATAAAGAACTTAGCAAACTCAACACCCAAAGAACAAATAATCCAATCAAGAAATGGGCAGAGGAAATGAACAGACATTTCTGCAAAGAAGACATCCACATGGCCAACAGACACATGAAAAAGTGCTCAACATCACTCAGCATCAGGGAAATACAAATCAAAACCACAATGAGATACCAACTCACACCAATCGGAATGGCTGAAATCAACAAGTCAGGAAACGATAGGTGTTGGCGAGCATGTGGAGAAAGGGGAACCCTCCTACACTGTTGGTGGGAATCTAAGCTGGTACAGCCACTCTGGAAAACAGTATGGAGGATCCTCAAAAATTTGAAAATAGAGTTACCCTATGACCCAGCAATCGCACTACTGGGTATTTACCCTAAAGATACAAATGTAGTGATCTGAACGGGCACATGCATCCGAATGTTTATAGCATCAGTGTCCACAATAGACAAACTATGAAAAGAGCCTAGATGTCTATCAAGAGATGAATGGATAAAGAAATGGAATGGATAAGAAAGAAATGAAATGGATAAAGAAAATGTGCAGGATACACACACACACACATATATGTATATACATATACATACATACATACATATATATGTGTGTGTATATATCCTGCACATTTTACATATATACACATATATATGTAAAATATAGGTGTGTGTGTATATATATACATATATATATATACGTAATACTATGCAGCCATCAAAAAAAGAAGTCTTGCCATTTGCAATGATGTGGATAGAACTAGATGGATTAGGCTAAGTGAAATAAGTGAATCAGAAAAAGACAATGATCATATGATCTCTCTGATATGAGGAATTTGAGAGGCTGGGTGGGGTGTTGTGAGGGGAAGGGAAGGAAAAATGAAACAAGATGGGATCAGGGAGGGAGAAAAACCATGAGACTCAATCTCACGACTCAAACTGAGGTGGGGGGAGAGATAAGGTGGCTGGGCGATGGACACGGGGAAGGGTATGTGCTATGGTGAATGCTGTGAATTGTGTTAGACTGATGATTCACAGACCTTTACCCTTGAAACAAATAATACATTATATGTTAATAAAAAACAACTTATGAAAATATTTTAAGAAAGCAAAATTCTGGATGAAATGGAATGTGAACAGTGTTAAGATAGGACAATAAAGCATAATGAGCAAAGAGCAGGAAGAACAACATCTTGAAGTGAGTACAAACTCGCAAGATGAGTAGAAAGATATTGTAGCTACAATGTAGTAACTGAGTTGAAAAGTCAGGAGACAATTGTAATGAGAGAGGCATGAAGATCTCATTCGCCAGTCTGCATCTTATTCTGAGTGAGTTGCTAAGCTAATTAGAAGTGTGTAAACCAAGTGAATGTCGAACTTAGTGTATGTTTTTAAAAATCTATTTTTCTTGCTTTGAGAAAAATTGCCTGTGGAGGGCAAGACTGGAGGCACAAAAGTCACGTTTTCTTAGAAAAGCAAAAGAGAAATGATAATGGCTTGGACTAGTGCCATCAGACATAGAAGAATCGAAGATAATAAATGTATTTGTTCATCTTTTGAAGATGAACACATTTTGAAGATAGTTATAGAACTTACATTTTATACAGTTACAATTAAATGAGAAGGGAGAAAAAAAAAAAAAAAACACAGGTTTCTAGGGTTTTTCCAGAGCAACAAGTGTTGCCATCACTTGCTAAAATGTAAAAGAGGAATAATAGGCTTATCAATGGGTCATATAGAGCTCTGTTTTGGATGTACTGAGTATTTATTAGACATCTAAATGGAAATGCAGAATAGGAAATATATAAGTATGTAGTTCAGTGGATTGGTCAGGATTATAAAACAAATTTGAGAATCATCACCATATAGATATGATGTAAACCTTTACCCACATTAAGATTATATGTGTAAATAGAGAATGAAAGACCAGGGTCAAAACCCAGAGACACCAACATTTAGAGATGAAGAATGGAAAATACCAGTGAAGATGAAAGGAAGGTACAATCAAGGAATTTACATATCAAGTTTACTTCAATGATAAAATTCATGTAAAAAACAAAGTCTATAGCTTATTTCTCAGATAAATCCTGATAATAGACTGTAAGTCTATATTGCCCAGTGTTCTGGTAAAATTACATGGATTCTAATATTCTTCTTGGTGTCAGTGAGTAATTTAAAAGTTCATGCACATTTGCAAAAACTACCATAAGGGGTACTGTAAGGGATCCCAGCTAGGATCCAAGCTTTTTAAAGAAATTTTTAGTTGAAGTACAGTACATACAAACATTAAATATGTGAAGTGCATTGATTTTAAGTGTATATCTCAATAATTGTTTACATATATGATGTCTTTTTTTTTTTTCTAACACCAAATTGTGTGACAATTATCAGACACCAACTGGGCATCCAACAATTAATTTCAATTCTGACATAAATGCCCAAAATTAGCATATACCCCACAGGTTAAAGGATCAGTCCTGCAAGGCTGCCCCTACTTCAGATACCAGTCAAAAGTGGTAAGGAAGAATGGAGAGGCACATGTACTTCCCACCAACTAGCTATAAATCAGGAGTTTCCACAAACACTTTCTAAAGTTCTATAATTCACTAGAGTGACTCACTGAATCACTTACATGTACTCATTAATTATAAAGGATACAATACAGGAATAGCCAAATGGAAAAGATGTATAGGGCAAGATACGTGAAGGAAGGGAGGGGTACAGAAATTTTATGTCTTCTCAGAGCATATCACCCTTTATATGTTCACCAACTCAGAATCCCTTAGAACCCTAATCTTTAGTGCTTTTCTGGAGGTTTCATGATATGGCCATAACTAATTAAATCATTGTCAATAGTTGTTAGCCTCAATTCCAGTTCCTCTCCCTTCCCTGGAGTTTAGAAGGTGAGGCTGAAAGTGCTAATCCACGGATTAAGGCTTGGTCTTTTGGTGACCTGCTCCAGCCAGAAACCACAGGCATCTCATTAGCATACAAAATACACTCAACACTGAGAAGATATCAGGCATTTTAGGATTTCTGAGCTGGGAACAGGTAAAAAAACCAAATACTGTATTTATTTTTTATTATACCAACACACATACACACACACTTGAAGTGAAACTTGAATTGAGATACAGAATACTTTGAGAACTTGCTTCCCTAGTGTTAATAATTATTTCAGGCCTGCTTTTCTCACATCTCCAATATCAACAGTCCCAGTGGACCTACCAGGGATTTCCCTGACAAAGCCAGACTGAGATTCTAGTGACATCTCAAAAACAAAATTGTGAGAGGTTTGATGTATGGAACACCCTGTACTACATATGAGACCTCAAAAAGATCTTTAGTTGGCTGTATTTGGTAGACCAAAGAGAGTAGTGGAAGAAATTTCTAAATTTGATTTTACCTGCTGTTAAGAAAGAGTATATTCTACAAAAATATCAGAGCAGTGCAACAGAACTTGTCAAAGATTTCAACCTTACTTCTTTAAGGCAAATTGTTAACATAGGATACATTTTAATGTGTTTTTTTTCCCCAAAGTTCTCTAGACTATTTTCTAAATATACCAAGATTTCAAAAAAAAATCAGATCCCCCAACCACCCTTTCCATTGGTATCTAGAAGAAAGTGAAGCTCAAGATAATGCCCTGAGGTATTTTTTCTCTCCAACAGGACAAACCTAGAAAGAAAAAGATGATTTTCTTTTTTTTTTTTTATTTTATTTGTTTATTTATTTATTCGACAGACAGATCACAAGTAGGAAGGGAGGTAGGCAGAGAGAGAGGAGGAAGCAGGCTCCCTGCTGAGCAGAGAGCCCGATGTGGGGCTCCATCCCAGGACCCTCAGATCATGACCCTAGCTAAAGACAGAGTCTTTAACCCACTGAGCCACCCAGGCACCCTGAAAAAGATGATTTTCTAGTCAGCCTTATCCGGTAATACTTCTTCCATAGACCCCATTGGGACTCTTAACATTAGGAAATAGGAAAACATTTAAGAATCCTAGTATTTGGAGAAGTATTTCTACCAAACTTGATCCCTTTTGTTCCATCTCATTATAATACTTGTTCTTCATTTTCTCCTCTAATTCATTCCCCACTCTTTCTTTTTCTTCTCTCTCTCTCTCTCTCTTTTTTTTTCTTTTTTTTTTTAGCATGGGGGTAATTGCTGCTTTGTGACTTGAGATGACAAGTGTGAACTCAAAGAATGCTTAGTTTCACTGCCCTCTGACTTCAGGTTGGGGTCAGCCAATGAAAGTTTTAGCTTTAGATAAGAGAACAGGAGGTCAGAGACATCATGAGTGTTCCCTTCAATGGCTTGAGATTTCATAGGCTCTGGTAACCCTGTTTTCTTGTATTATTACTTTTGTCTTAGTTGCAGTAATGGCTTTCCACTGTTCCTATTTCCTTGTTATCTCAACATCCCTTAGTGGTTCCCTTAGCCCTTCCCAAACCTCTTTAAATGAGGCTAAATATGCCTTTTGTTTCCTGCCAGGATCTTGACTAATAAAGTCCTCTAACCTACATTTAATTTTTTTCAAATTTCTTATATATCAACATAAGTAGAAATGTTAATGGATCCTGATACCAAGATAAAATTTAATTGATCAAAAGCTCTTTAATATGTTTCCTTATATAATTAGCTCTTACTGTTCTCTATAGAAATATATCCAAAGGTTCAATCTACTTCTCATTTTCTTTTTTTATAATTTTGTCTTTTGGTTTTTTATTTTTTTTTTTCAGTGTTCCAAGATTCACTGTTTATGCACCACACCCAGTGCTCCATGCAATACATAACCTCTGTAACACCCACCACCAGACTCACCCAACTCTCTACATCCTCCCCCCCAAAACCCTCAGTTTGTTTCTCAGAGTCCACAGTCTTTAATGGTTTGTCTCCCCACTCTGATTCCCCCCGCTCATTTCTCTCCATCTCCCAATGTCTTCCATGTTATTCCTTATGCTCCACAAGTAAGTGAAACCATATGATAATTCACTTTCTCTGCTTTATTTATTTCACTCGGCATAATCTCTTCCAGTCCCATCCATGTTGGTGCAAAAGTTGAGTATTCAGCCTTTCTGATGGAGCCATCATACCCCATTGTATATGTGGACCACATCTTCTTTATCCATTCACCAGTCCATTGAAGGGCATCTTGGTTCTTTCCACATTTGGGTGACTGTGGCCATTGCTGCTATGAACATTGGGGTACAAGTGGCCCTTCTTTTCACCACATCAGTATCTTTGGGGTAAATACCCAGTAGTGCCATTGCAGAGTCATAGGGTAACTCTATTTTTAATTTCTTAAGGAATCTCCACACTGTTTTCCAAAGTGGCTGCACCAACTTGCATTCCCACCAACAGTGTAAAAGGACTCCCCTTTCTCTACATCCTCTCCAACACTTGTTGTTTACTGTCTTGTTAATTTTGGCCATTCTAACTGGTGTAAAGTGGTATCTCAGTGTGGTTTTGATTTAAATCTCCCTGATGGCTAATGATGATATTCAAATCTAAAAAGAACTCCTCAAACTCAACACACACAAAACAGATAATCATGTCAAAAAAATGGGCAGAAGACATGAGCAGACACTTCTCCAAAGAAGACATACTTCTCATTTTCAAAATCCACTTTCCACTCAAACTTTTCTCCTTCCCTTTAATTTATCTTACCTTAGTATGCTGTATTCTCCTCTTTATGTCCCTAATTAGTGAGGAAAGTCTGTAATCGACTTCCTGGGCTTGCTGGATTCCATCCCATGAGAACCATAAACACAGACAAAACTGATTTCAATTTGTGAAACAACTCTGGACAAAATCTCTTAGATCTAGCACACTCTTTCAACAACATCTATTAGCTTTCTGATCCTGACAATTATCTTTGAAAACTTATTTTCTTAAAAGAGAGAGAAAGAAAGAAAAAGAAAGAAAGAAGGAAAAATTCTTTTCTGTGTTTAATTTTTTATTTGAATTTTTTTTTCTCCCCTCTCACAGGTTCCACATGCTTAAATAAAATTTGAGTTCTTGGTATTGGTAGGGTGATAGGATTCAGGGCAGGGTGCCCCAAAATATCCCACTTTGGCATATTAGTTATTTTGAATTAAAATTAGTTAAGGAACAGTCAGTGCAAGATGGACCTCTGACCCACTCCTTTGTCCCTCTGAAAGCATGAAATAAATTCACCATGTGAAGGGTATCCTTCCTGCACCTGTTGGGAGAGGCATCTATATCACCAGAGATAGGAAATTCAGGGCCAAGAAGACTGTATAAACAAACATTCTTTACTAATTTGCTTCCCAAATCCCCACTGTATTTCTCCAATTCTTCACAAATTATCTAAAAGATATAAAAGCTACTTGCTTTGGTCACTTCTTTAATCTCAGATTTCTATGAACTCCTTTATATACAAAATAATTTATTTTTGTCCTGTTAATCTGTCTTATGTCAATTTAATTATGATGCCTGTCAGGGAACCTAAAAAAAAGGAATAGCAGGTTTTCCTTCCATGCAATATGTTAACATCCAGCACAGGCTGACTACTTGCCCAATCAAATCATCACAACTTGTGATAGTGCATTTGATTTTCATGTTGGCAAAGATCATCCCATCAATATGCAATATTCCTCATATATTTCCCCAAAATTGCAGCAATTCAACTGTACATTAAAATTTCAGATTATTCAGTGCAGAAAAACATTTCTTCATAGACAACAGTCCCTGGATACATTGAACAACATATTTACTGTGGGCCACCATATAAATTCAAATAGTACCACATAATCCAAATGCTCTGATTGAAATAATGCATTTTTAACTTTAGCTCACTTTCCATTATCCAACCACTTTAAGGGTTCTAGTCTGTTTAACACATCCATCCCCAAGGTATTTTTCTTATATCAACCTTATGAGAGGTTATTCCTATACCACATCTGTTTACCATCGGCTAATTCCTAGTCTTAGAAATCATTCCAGTGACAGTTTGGTGGGATGATGTAGGGTATCTAGCTTGTTTCTACACTGAATGTTGATTTAGGCATGCCAGACAATCATACTAGTACCAAAATCCTGAAAGGTAATGTTCCAAATACATTATGTGATATAAATTCTGAAAAGATATACAGGTATAGTTCTTACCCGAGGAGGGGGTAATTTTAAGGTGAGTATATCACAAGGACACAAAACAAGAAGAAGGTCCAAGCTTTTCTGTATACACTGGGTTGTCATTCATACATAAATGGAAGCCTCAAATTGATATACAGAAACATGTTCTCTCTTTGGTCTGTTTCCTTCTTCTTGTACAGAGTTTAAGTCCAGACAGACTTGAAAAAGGCTTCATTCTAGGAAGGCAGGAGTGGAAAATTATAATAGGTTAAAGAACACAATATTTAGGTCTTGCCAAGGGAAAGCAAAGAATAAATACTTCTATTATAGTAAAGTCCTTGTTTAGGGGGACCTGGGTGGCTCAGTTAGTTAAACATCTGCCTTTGGCTCAGGTCATGATCTCAGGGTCCTGGGACTGAGCCACGCAGCAGGCTCCCTGCTCAGTGGGGAGCCTGCTTCTCTCTCCCTCAATGCCCCTACCTCCTGCTCATGCACTCTGTCTCAAATAAATAAATAAAATCTTTTTTTTTTTTAAGTCCATGTTCATTCAAAAAACCAGAAAGACAAAAGGAGATTGAGAACAGAAAAATCCAGTTCTGCCACATACTGATAGGGCAGGAATAAGCTGGTAAATTCATTATAAAATAGCTAGCTATTATCCTACTGATGTTAATTATTATCCTAAAACTGTATATTTAGTGTGTTTATAAATCAAATAATTGTATTTCAATTTAATAAATGGAAATTCAGTTTATTTTTCAAATGAAACATCAATAAGTTACTTTTTAATATTGTACCATATTTAAATTTTAACACCAACTTTGTGATTAAGGAAATCTACATGAATTTATAGTCATATTACCTACAAATATATCATCTTGGATAGCACTGCCCACATATGGGGAAAATCAATGTTTCCAGGGGAATGCCTCAACCAATAGGATATTGAGGCCACCAGATAAATGGTCATGTCTTCAGTAATTTAGTGAGGTTTCTGGGAGATATTCTGGACCATTTTCAGGAAATTCCAGTAGAACTGAGGTCTCTTACCACCAGAACAGAACTGATAATAAACTCTTATATTATCTTTCCCTCCTCTCTTAATCTCCTGGTCCTCTCACTTCTGCTTCCTGGGATAACCTTCCAGATATACTACTTGCATCCAAAGTATTTTTTTAAGCTCTGCTTTGAATAACAAAGTAGACACAGAAAATAGTTTCTTGTAATGGTATTCTAGAAATACATTATTCAATAGGCAGAAAGCAACAAAGAACCCAAACAAACAAATGGGATGATGACAACTCCTGTCATGTTGAAATACTACAATTATTTATTTTTTTTAATATTTTATTTATCCATTTGACAGACAAAGATCACAAGTAGGTGGAGAGGCAGGCAGAGAGAGAGGAGGAAGCAGGGTCCCCGCTGAGCAGAGAGCCCCATGCGGGACTCGATCCCAGGACCCTGGGATCATGACCTGAGCCGAAGGCAGAGGCCTTAACCCACTGAGCCACCCAGGCACCCGAAATGCTACAATTATTAAGACAAATTTACCTTGCAGTAGATTGGGATGAAATATAGCTTAAAGTAATAGCACTGATTCACATAAAATTAGTATTTGAAAGTATGGACATACATTCATTAAAAACTTTTGTGGAATTGGCTGGCCTTGCTAACCGCCAGAAGCACTGAAGAAGGAGAATGACCACCAGCCAAAGTTAGACCATTACCAACTCAGAAAATGGATGCTAAATCCAGATGCTAAAAATCTGGCAAAGAATTTAATCTTAAGGGTGACAAAAGTACAAAGGGAACTGAATATACAACCTTAAATAGTCTTCTATGATAAAATCAGGGCCTTGAGAAGAAATAGGTAGACTTCTGAGACCCAAAAAGTGCGTATGTATGTGATACAATAGAACTCTGAGCCCCTATATTTACTCTTACTATTCTACCACAGGCAATCCCTCCTCCCTTGCTGGAGGATAATGTCTTGATCATGCCCAGAGATCATTCAATGACTTCATCTAAGCCAAATACTTTAGAGGTGACCTTCTACTTAAAATTCAGAACCCAACTGCCTCCAGAGTAACTAAGGGTAATATTGTCAGCACAGACAAAAGGGGAAATACAGTATTTCTTCTGGAAGTATATGGTTTTCTCACTGATAGAATTATAGGAACACAATAATATGTACCTGTAGAGTTAAAAAAACAAACAAACAAAAACAGAAATGAGTTTGTGGATGTTACTAAAGAAAATGGAATATAAGGTGGACAGAAAAGGGTGTCTCCTGGGTACCTGGCTGGCTATCTGGTAGAGCATGTGTCTCTTGCTCTCAAGGTAATGAGTTCAAACTCCAGACTGAGTATAGAAACAACTTAAAAATAAAATCTTAAAAAAAAAAAAAGTTTTCCCCATGATTCAAGTAAATAGGAATATTAAAAATAAATCTATTATATAAGATCTAAACACTGGTAACTATGCTTCCTGAGAGTACATGGCATCCCAAGATGCTCACTTTACTATGAGTATAATGAATTCATTTCTTTGAAAGGCACAGGGGACTGCCTGGGGGACTCAGTTGGTTAAGTGTCCAACTCTTGGTTTCAGCTCATTCCTTTGATAATTTACATCTAGCTTTTTCTTAGATTAGCTCACCAATATCAAAGTATTGTTTTGTTTTTAAAGATTTTATTTACTTATTTGACAGAGAGAAATCACAAGTAGATGGAGAGGCAGGCAGAGAGAGAAAGAGAGAGGGAAGCAGGCTCCCTGCTGAGCAGAGAGCCCGATGCGGGACTCGATCCCAGGACCCTGAGATCATGACCTGAGCCGAAGGCAGCGGCTTAACCCACTGAGCCATCCAGGCGCTCCAGTATTGGTTTTTATTCATGTTGTAGATTTAAAGTTTTCCGAGAGATAAGTACACATTCTCATTTTGTCATTTTGTGACCAGTACATCAAATTTTCTTTATGACCATCTAGGCATAAAAGACAAGTATATTGTCCTATAATAGAGATTCTGTCATGCTTACATAAAATCAACTAATTCTGTTAAGTTTACTTTCCATGACTTTGGCCTCACTGATATAATTTTCTAACCTATGTAATTTCATAATGTTAAAACTATCACTGTATTATAAAATCATTATAGATGTGTTTGGTATAGCTTAATATATTTTGTGTATTAGTTATGTATCTTAATCATAGGCTTAATGATATTGTGATAACAAAAAAAAGGTCAAAATCTTAATCACTTACCCAATCCACATGACTTGGGTAGACATTGCTCTCTCTTTTTTTTTTAATCCTAATGCAGAGACCCTAGCACTCAGACCAGGATCTTCTGAAACATCCAGTCCTCATGTCACAAGGGAAAAGAGCCATGACGAACTACATGTTAGCTCTAAAAGCTTCTACTCAGAAGACAAACATAACCTTCATTCACCATTTTTGGTCAAAGCATCAATGGCTGAGTCTTACCTCAGTGTGGTGGGGAAAAGGTTCCTCCTGCCAGAATTATCATAGAATGTACAGTAAACTGTAATACAACCTATAATAAGTAACTGTCTTTGCAATATTTTTAATAAGTATCACTTAAAAATATACTTTCTTATAATATGGGCAAAAAATTACCTAATAATTTTTCTGAAACTCAGTGTTTTGTTAGGAATTATACTGTTATTTTATTAGCCTTAGAAAAAGGGCATATTATATAAACTGTCATAACCTAAGCAGTTTTATTTCAGAATTTTTCCATGATAAGAGATCAAAATTTCTTTTATTGGGCAAAATAACCTCAAAATTAGTGTTTACAAGATGTAGTGTGCCTAAACTTTCATATCATTTTGATAGTGACTTAATAGATACATTTGAACATAGATTGCTTAGTATTGTGATGGACGTGACATAAAGGGTTAGTGGGATAATAACTGTGACTGTTCTAATCTTTCCAGAAGCTAAGAATGACTCAGACTTTTTGCTGCATATTATTACTAGACTTCATTTGAATGATAAATATAAATGAGTGAAAAAATGTTTTCATTATAACTCTAGGCTTTTTCCTCTCTCCATTAAAATTCAATTAGATGATTAGTAATGTACCCATAAACTCATGATGACATTTTCTTTCCTATTGCATTTACATTCTTAAATAGAAATCCCTGCTGAGTTAAAAAAAAAAAATGTGTTTCTTATATAACTCTAACAGATCCTTCTTCCGTATCCAAAAATGATAACCCAGACCCAATATGGGAGTGGGGGAAAGAGTTACAACATAAATATAACTAACAAATGAGTAAAGCACTCAGCAAGCACAGGTTCTTAGATTTCTGTGTCAAAACTCTGCAGAACGTGTGTCCACACAAACTGAGTCTTAATTTCCCTTCCAAAAGAGGAAGTGCACAAAGACACTACCCATGCATATGTGACCCAGAGAAGTCAAAGATGGTGTTAGGCCAACACCAGGCTTAATTTTAATGATTTCATGAATCAAGATTTTATTCTTTCCAATCCTCTTTTGATTATTGTTTTCCAAAGAAATCTCAAAGGCAGCTGACTATGTTTATGAGATGGGTATGGATTGGCTCTTGCTAATCAATGTAGTATTGCAAGGGTATTTTATGCACACAGTATCTATCAGGGAAGAGAGTAATATTAAGAAAACTTTTCACAATAGCATGGATTTTGCCTCAGAAGCTATACTCATAATTAATAAATCTCAACGTGGGATATACATGTGTTTAAATAACATTTTGTTTTACTATAAGGAATCAATGTCTTCTAAGGTTGACATTTTTAAAAACATAAAGTGCAGTATATAGATTGGGAAAATATAATCACCACAATACTCACATTGAAATAAACTAATAATTTTTACTCACTCATTATTTCCTCATTAGTTATTTGCTCTTTTGGAACATTATTTCATTGTTCTCCACATAACTCTTCCATAGATTGCCTCAGAGCAAGGAAACCTAGAGGTAGTAAAGAGCATAGTGAAATTCAAACCCCATCCCAAAGTAGTTAGCCAACAATATCATGGAGGGGGTCCTGAAATTATTTTAAGAAGTTGTATTTTAGAACTCCTTGGGACCCCTTTAAGCAATCTGACACTGATTTAGCTTTTATTTATTCATTCTTCAAGATCTTGTGGGTCTCGTTTTAATATAATACTTTCCATGGTTAGAGTAGTCAGCAGAACTAGAATTTTGAGTCTGTTTCAGCCAGATGATCTCTAAATATGTGAAGAGATTATCTGATCAAGCTTTTCTAGCTGTAAGCCTTGGTTTCATAATGTTAACTAACATGTCTTAAGCACTCACTATGTCTCAGGCTCTGCTATTAACGCTTATTCCTCACAACAATCTAGGAGATTACTATTATTACTATCTATGTTTTATAGGTAAGAAACTGAAGGCATAAAAAGAGTTCTAGCTGTTAAGCATATAGCCGAAACACAATTAAGTAAACTTGTTCAGAACTGATAACCACTACCATCTATAATTATAGAAGATTCTGTACAAATAAACCTTTTTAAATAATATTTTCTGGGATAGTCAGATAAAAATAATAAATATGAAAGATAAGTTCTATCATTTATTCGTTATTTCTGACAAAGCATGACTCATTTCTTTTAGCCATCTCTTTACATTGCATAATCCCGGAAGGAAAAGTATGCATTACACTGTACCAACACATTTTGAAATACAGTTAAGTAGAATCATTTAACCATATTGTATTCAAAATAGACTAAAGCACTTAGGTGCCAAGAATTTCCCTTCATACTAGTTTTTGCAAATTGTCTTACCCATTGAAAACATATCTGTGAATGGTATACAGTGAATAGAAAATATTTTTGCAGATGTTCACTTGTATTCAAAAGTTCCAGCAAACACCCGCAGACACCCACAAATTTTCCCCTGAGTCTTGGCTAATTTTCACTTCATAGATCTGTGAATTATTTTAAAATAAAAGAAACATGTCAGGAAATCTTTGTCTGGCTCCTTCCTTCTTAGCTCTTGGTATTTTATCTCTTACCCTGTTTTGCCATATTTTTCCATGCAAGAAATAGGTGTATATTCAATCAGTTTATTTAACATGTCCTTATGAAAAAATTTCCAACACATAGCAAAATGAAAAGAATTTTAGAGGGAACATCCTTAAATTCATCCCCTATGTTTTGTCATTAACATTTTACTACACTTGTTTTATCACATGCCTTTTCATCTGTCTATCCGTTCATCAATCTTATTTTTTGATACAAATTAAATTGCAGATATCTGTAACTAGCCACTAAATGTTTCAGCATATTATTACATGTAATTTAATATTGTTTATAGTTTTTCACTTTATGTAAAATTTACATAACAATAAACTGCGGAAATCTGAGTTATACATTTGCTAAGTTTCAGTCTATGCATTTGTGTATTCCAAATACCTATCAAGAGATAATTACCATCATTATACATGCAAAATTTTTACAAAAATAATTTCAATCTATATTCCTTTTTTCCTACCTTCTATGGCCTATGGCTAGTAACTCTTGAATAATCTATGGTCCTCTTTTGAATACTACACCTAACAAATTTGAGAGTTATCTTAAGAATCCTATTGTTTCTCACACAGAAAGCTTTACAAAGGAATAAGATGCCAAAGTTCATTTCTTGGAGGCAGTTTCTGAGAAAGGAGAATCCGAATGTTGCCCAGTGGTCTCACTGAGTAGAAGAACAGATCGGAGGTATAAAAAAAAAAAAGGATTTGTGTGACAGGAGAGGGAGTCACAATGACAGCAAGAGTTCCAAAACTCTGCAGAGGAGTCCAATCAAACCTAATTTGCATATAAGAAAACTACCCAAGGTGGGAAAAGGACCACTGGAAAATAAGCTGAATAATTCTAGGAGTTCAATAGGGTGGAGAATAATTTGTTTTGCCAACAATCAGAATAGAAAGCTCTTGGGGCACCTGGCTGGCTCAGTCAGTGGAGCATGCAACCCTTGATCTTGGGGAGTTCAGGCCCCATAATGGGTGTGGAGACTGCTTAAAATAAAATCTTAAAAAAAAAAACAAAGGAGAATAGAAAGATCTTCCAATTCATGGGGCATGAAGAAGGGTTCTCTGAAGGGTACCATCTTAATAGCTTGGGTATATTAATTTCCAGCTAAGAGTGTTTAAGGATCATCTTAGTGAAGATAAGAGACAAGTTATAATAGGGTCAAAATAATCTCAAGTAACTTAACTGCTTTCCAGATAAAAATGTTTTTTTAATCATTTAAAGAAATAGTAAAATCCAATACCCAACATCCCACATTTACCATGTTTAGCATGCAATTAAAATTTATCTTTCACACACAAAAACATACCTCAGAGGAAAAAACTCAACCAATCAAAATAAAACCAGAAATGACAAAGAAATTATAATTAGGAGAAAATGACCTTATAAGATAGCAATTATAAATATTATCCTTATGATCAAGAAGATTGAATAATTAGGTACATGATGATAAAAGAAAGATATTTAAAAAGCCCAAATGAAACTTATGGAGATGAAAAATAACTCATGTGAAAAATTCACTGAATGTAATTAATAGCAGATTAGACATTGCAGAAGGAAAGACCAGTGAACTTGGGGGGCCTGGGTGGCTCAGTGTGTTAAAGCCTCTGCCTTCAGCTCAGGTCATGATCTCAGGGTCCTGGGATTGAGCCCACATTGGGCTCTCTGCTCCATGGGGAGCCTGCTTCCTTCTCTCTCTCTGCCTGCCTCTCTGCCTGCTTGTAATCTCTGTCTGTCAAATAAATAAATAAGATCTTAAAAAAAAAAAAAAAAGAGAGCGAGAGAGAGAGACCAGCAAACTTAAAGACACACTCATAACAACTATTCAAATTAATTCTCAGCGAGGATAAAAAGATTAAATAGGACATAAATAGTATATCAAAGACCTGTGGGCCAGTATCAAGTAAATGTAACTAACTTATAACTGAACTTCTAGGACAAGACAACAGAAAATATTTAAAGAAATGAAGACCTACGCCTTTCTAATTTGAAGAAGAATTTAAATCTGCAGTTTCAAAAGGCACAAAATATCCAAGCAGAATACACTTAATGAAAACAACTCTAAGACATGTCACAATCTAAGCATTGAGAACCAAGGATACAGATGCCTGTTAACCCACCACAGAATAGACACACTAGAGAACAAAGATAAAAATTAGTCTTCTTGCTAGGAAAAAAAAAAAGGCACATTTTTATATAATTAAAAGGATACATATCTCTCTACTCCTAATGCTGGTTCAGTATCAGTATTCAAGAAAACTTGTACTGACCAAAAGAATAAAAGAATGAATAAATGGGGGGGGGAGAAACACTATCAAATTAGAAATCTATATTCAGCAAAAAGCAAAAATTAAGATTAAATACTTCTAGACAAAAGTTGAGATAACTCACTACAGTAGACTGTTATAAGAGAGATGTTAAAGAAGTTATCTAGATATATAATATCTGACAGAATATAATACCACATGGAAATCTGGATTCATACAGAGGAAAGAAGTCTGCTAGAAATGACAAATATATGGGTACCTGCAAAAGACTTTTTCTCACATGTTTAAATCTCTGAAAAGATAATGTATAGTGTAGGGTAAATTAAGAATCAGTTGTGTATTTTTTAACATATGAAGTGTAAAACATCTGGCACCAATAATATAAAGTACAGGAAAGGATAAATGGAAAGGTATGGCTGTTTCTTACACCATAGGTGAGGTGGTATCCTATTCAAAAGTAAACTGTGATAAGCTACAATGAATATTGTACACTTAAAACAACCAGTAAGATACAGTAACTTAAAATAAAATGAAATAAGTAAATTGAAACACGGTTACTGTTTATTTTAAAGTAATATTTAAAGTCAGGGGAATGGGTGAAAATACAAATGAGAATCCAGGGACTGAACCATGGGACACTTAACATTAAGAGTTTAGGAAATAAGAAGCAGCAGCTAATAGAGAAAGCAGGTGAAAAAGCAGAGACAGATGAATGCAAGATTTCTCATTCAACTCCTGAAATTGAGCATTTTTGGTTGATGGGGGTAAAACAGTTTCGTAGACTCTCTCCCATGAATGGAAGGTCTGTGTTCTTCTGGAAGGAGACTTTAATTTATAATTGTGTTTAAAATTTGTCCCTATTTCTATCATCCTATCAGCTTCTACTATAGGCACATGAATTTCAGCATAACTTCTCATGTAAAATGGAAGCATGATTTCTGAAGGTATCATATAAGAAATAACCACTTTAAAGATATATCACTTCAATGTCAATTTGGATAATGTTCCAACAGAAATCACCAATGGAACTGAGTTTTTTACAATTGATTTTAAATCCATACATATTTTACAGGAAACACTCAAGACTTCATTGTGCTCAAGCAGATCTTTATATATATAATAGTTGCTTTTCCATCATCATTGTAAATTGTATATAAGTTTGATGAAAGGGAGTTCTAAAATGTGTTGAATAATATGCAGCTTGCTTTTGACTAATATGTTCAATTCAATTATCTCTAAAACTATTATGAAATTTGAAGTATTCAGATATTAACAATAAATTCGCATAATATGCCTTGTTTGGATCACTGTCTTTTAAGTTTAATAGATGTGACAGCACCTAATAAATTGATTTTGAACATACAGAAGTAAGTTCACTGATGTCAGAAATAAGGTTTAAAAAGTTATGCAAATGAAATATTCAATATTAGTTGAATATCTATGTCACATATTAACTGTAGTAAATTCCAAGAAGCATTTTTAGATGGTGGGGCGAGTCAGAAAGAGAGGAAGGGAGACAATCCTTAGCAGGCTCCATGCCCAGCATGGAGCCCAACATGGGGCTCCATCTCACAACCCTGAGATCATGAACTGAGCTGAAATCAAGAGTTGGATGCTTAACTGTCTGAACCATCCAGGAGCCCCCAAGCAGCATTTTTAAAGAAATTAAAGAAGTTCTATAATTGATATGAAAATAGAAATAGCCAAGTATAACCAAAATAATTTTTTAAAGAAAACTATATAAAATTATAAAAGTATACTACCTGATTTTAATGTTTGCTAGAAGGCTATTTGAAAAAAGAAAAATGTACTACTGGCAAAATGACAGACAAGACACATGGAACAGAATGCAAAGTCCAAAACTATGAACACTAATATGATTGATTAATTTTTAACAAAACATCAAAGTAATTCAAAATGGGGAAAGTCCCTTACATCACACTTTGAAAAAAAAAATTAGCTTGTAATGGATTGGACCTAAATGTAAAAGCTGAAACTGTAAAACTAGGAGGAAACACAGGAGAATATCTTTAAACCTGGACTAGGCAATTATTTCCTAAGGAAAGCAGCAGTCATAAAAGAGAAAAATCATAAATTAGACTTCATCAGTGTTAAACATCTGCTTTGTTTAAGGTTCCATTTGAGAAAATTAAGAATAGATAAATTGCTGAAAGAGTAGATATTAAATGTTCTCATCACACACAAAAAAAGGTAGCTACATGAGGTGATGGATATCTTGTTAAATGACCTTATCTTGGTATTCATTTTGTAATGTATAACTATATCAAATCATTGCATTGTACACCTTAAGCTTACACAATGCTATTCAACTATTTGTCCATAAAGTTGGATAAAATTGCAGTAGAGAGGAGGAAAAGATACTGATAAGATTCATAAACATTATACCAGGAGAAAGAAACCAGCTACAAAAGAGCACAATCTCTATAATTCCATCTATATGAAGTGCTAGAATGAATAAAGATATTCTGGGGGAGAAGTAATTAGAAAGCAGCAGGAAAGGAACAGATTGGGCAAGGAGATGAAGAAAACTTCCAGGGAGTGGAAAAGTTCTAGGTCTCAATAGATTTATGTGTCCTATGGCATTGGACATACATATCCCCTTAGAAACTACAGAAATAAGGCGTGCCTGGGTGGCTCAATCAGTTAAGCATCTGACTTGGGCTCAGGTCGTGATCTCCTGAGTCATGGGACTCAGCCCTGCCTTAGCCCTACCTGGAACTCCACCTTTGTCTCCACACTCAGCCTGGAGTCTGCTTGTCTCTCTCCCTCTGCCCCTACCCCTGCTCATGCTCTCTCAAATAAGTAAAAAAATCTTTAAAAAAAAACTATAAAAATAATATTCAAGTGGGTGAAGGCTATAAATGAAACAAGAATAGTATAATATCCATAGTTGTTGAAGTTGGGTAGATCCAGAGGGGTTTCTTACACTATTCTGATTTTTATGTTTAAAATTTCTATAGGTCAAAGCAGTTCCTTATTCTATTATTTTCTTTGCATATATGTATGTCTTTCAAAGAAAGGCTGAAGATTTCCTTGAAAGTACAAATCAAATTTTTACGAAATTTGAGGAAGAAGCTGAGTGTTTTTCCATCCAAACTCCATTTAGATCACTTTATTTTGTACATAACATTTTCACTGCGATTAAGCGGCTAATATCCTGATTCAAATTTGTAAAGAGTAAATGATGTTTGTTAAGAATTTTTGACACATTCATGGGTGCCTGGGTGGCTCAGTGGGTTAAAGCCTCTGCCTTCAGCTCCGATCATGATCCCAGGGTCTTGGGATCCAGCCCCCGCATCTGGCTCTCACTCAGCAGGGAGCCTCCTTCCCTCTCTCTCTCTGCCTGCCTCTCTGACTACTTGTGATCTCTGTCTGTCAAATAAATAAATAAAATCTTAAAAAAAAAAGTTTTGACATAATCAAAACCGTGAAACCATGAAAGAGCTCAAGTTTTTTGAGTAAGACTTGAGTTTTTAATCCTAACTAGTGACCTCAGATAAAGCCACTTTATGACTCTGACTATCAGTTTCCCTGTTTGTAAAACTGAGGTGGGATGGTCATTAGTGATCTCATTTAGTCTTCCCAATGACTTTGCATAGAAAGTAAGTGAAGTAAGTATTTAACATGCTGGGGACACTACAAATATTTAATAAATTTTAGCTTTTTCAAAATTACCAGTGTTCCCATCATTAACTTATTTTCATTTTAACAATACAAATTATGTTCAAATATACTACAGTGCTAGTATACTTTGAGATGAGGGGTTTTTGATATTACAAAATATCATATTTTATAATATTTTGTACCCTATTTTTTTATGTTCAGTTGCATATTCTGTTTCTCTGAGTGGAGAAAGAAAATTTCTAAAGCTTACTCTCCTGGTATCAACAAAGAAAATATATATTCATGTATCATTTATATGGATTTTGCCTTTTAAAAACTAGACCTTTGAATTTAAAGTTATAAATATCTATTGTCATACTTTCTTGTATTACAATATGCAATTTGTGGAAGAGATTGATGTGAAAATTTAAATTCATTTTTCCAATTTAATAAGGTAATAAGAAAGATACTTTGAGGAGATACATACATGATAAAAGTGTTATATGTTAAAGAGAAAGCCTTCTCTCTCTTTTTTTTTTAAAGATTTTATTTATTTATTTGACAGAGAGAGAACACAAGTAGGCAGAGAGGCAGGCAGAGAGAGAGGAAGAAGTAGGCTCCCTGCTGAGCAGAGAGCCTGATGCAGAGCTCGATCCCAGGACCCTGGGATCATGACCTGAGCTGAAGGCAGAGGCTTTAACTCACTGAGCCACCCAGGTGCCCTGAGAAATCCTTCTTTTTTAAACAAAATCTTACACTGCTAAAATAAGAAATGTACAGTCTATAAAAACATGTCTATTTAAATATTAATAATAAAGTTAAATATTTATTATTTTAATTTATAATAATTTCAAAAATCCCTTAAATGACACTAAATGTTTCCTTAAGGTGTGACAAATTTTGCAAAGTACAAATCAGATCATGTTGATAGTCTGGAAGGATTCTAATTAATACATTAATACATTTTCAGTGTTTAATCTTACCCGAAAGCAACTATTTTCAAGTTTCTCTAGCCATGAATATTTCTCATGATTAGCAAATGCTGTGCTTTCTACCCTATTCACTGAAATAACTTTATATACTTTTTTTCTTTTTCTTTACTAATAGTAATCTCATAAATCATGACCACCATATTATTTGGCATTTCACTGTTTAATTTTCCAACATTTTAAAATTTTCATCTTCATCACTATTACTGATCATTGTAAGGATCTTTTTTCAGAAGAAATGCACACTTTATGATTCTGACAGTTGTCGCCAAATCATTAAATCATAGAAAGCTTCTAAAATGGGCCTCGAGGATCTCTGCCTACTGGTAATTAATGCCTTATGTAATAATCTCTGTCTTTGAAGTGTGGGCTAGACCTAGTGATTCTCTTCTAAAGCATATAATAAGGCAAAAGTGATGGGATGCCATTTTTTAGATAGGGCTATAAAACAACCAGGATATCTATCTTGCTTGCTCACTTTCTATCAGTACAGCCATGTCTTAGAATCCAAACATGGGGTAGGTTGTTATACTGCAAATGGTCCTACAGAGATATTCACACAGATGTCTCAGGCCAATTAACCAGTAAGGACCTGAGGACTGTCCCTAGACACATGAATGACTACAGCCTCTATAAACACCTTGATTGCAGCTTCATACAAGACTGAGACAGAGGCAGCTAACTAAGTCATGCTAACCCACAGATATTTTGAAATAATAAAGTTTGGTGTTTTACTCAGCTTAGTTTTAGAGTAGTTTGTTATGAGGCAGTAGATAACTAATATAAAGAATTAGAAAGTTGTGCTGATATGCAATGGTGGCAAATCAACTAGGCTCAAACATTACCTGGTGATTAACCTCTAATGCTAGTCCCTGGTGCCACTCAAAAGTAAGTGTGGAAAAAAATATATAAAGTAAGTTTGAGTAAATTTACAAATTGTCTCAGTTATTAACCTTAGGAAAACATAAGAAAAAAATTTAAACCACTAACATATTTAAGTATCACATCTAACTTATTTTAAAAAAGCACAATTCTTTTCTCATATTTATTTGCTTTTAGAAAGCTAAATTTGAAACGATAAATACGGGGCATGAATAATTTTCTTATATCCCTAGGTAAATCCTCAACTTTACTTATGAAACACTTTAACTCCAATGCCACATATTGGGATTAAAGTCTTTTTATCAAGATTTATTGAATACTAAAAGTGAATTACGATGTTCTGTTCAATATCACTTGTCTGTGCTTCCTTCCGTCATGGATACTGGTTACGACTGATGGCAACCATAATGCTCTCTGTGCTTCATATATTTCCAATATGCTTGCCTTTAACAGAATAACCCCACTCCAAGTAGTTGTATCATGACGACCTAAGAAAGTTCCTTCAGTGTTTGGTTTGCTCACACTTTCTCTCTCCCTGGAAGTGTTGCCACATGCAATGATTTCCTGCAAGTGACCTGAACCCAAGAGATATGCTATTTTCCAGGGAGATTATAATTGTTTAATTGTCAAAGCTACTTAAAAATTAAAACAAAAACTAACAAATTACAACAAAAAATTGAAAGCTGAAGTGGTTTGAATTTCAAAATACTTAAAGCTCTTTGTTGTTGTAAAAAAACACAACAAAACAGGTTTGGGCATAAATACAGTTTTTTTCTACCAAGAAAATTCCAAATCCTTCTCTGTGTGGTACTGCCATCTAGTGGGCAGTTCAGTGGGGCTAGTTAATAATCCTGAATTTGTTCTGGTTATTGGTGAAGAGAATCAGTTCCTCCCACATTTATTGAGCACCTGCTATGGACAAGGCACTTTCTGATTAACTACGGGAGATTTTTTAATGATTAAAATGAAAAACTTATACCTTAGGTTCAAATATTTATTGTTTTATCTAGAATTTTAAAACCACAACTGATATAGTTACATTTTATCTTAGTAATTTGACCATATTTTAAAGGTACTGTCATATTTAAAAAGCCTCTGTTGCCTTCAAGACCTTATACACTCCTCCTCTCACCTATCAGTCTGTCATGAATTTGAACGAAATTATGGAAGAAAACAAAGTTATGTTGAGTCAATCCCGTGTTTTGGAGAATCAATGTATAATGTAAATGTTATTACTATCATAATTTCTACTAGTATCTTTTATCAATGACTAGCAAATTTCCTCAGGGAAAGTTGTCCCTAAAACGGCAACATCAAATGTGACACTTACTATGTATATTCATGATTCATTTTATTTACAGAGCTTAACTGTTATAAAGAAAATTCAAATAAAACCACCTTGTATGAAAATATATCTAAACCTTGGAAATGTAGTGAAAATGGAAAGGTGAAACAGATGTATGAGTACAGTATAGACAGTGATAATATAGAGGGCCATGAAAAAGCTGATGTTTAAGCTAACATTTTAGGGAAGCACTGTCACTAGTGACTTCTGTGATAGTTTGCTAAATTAAAAAAAAAATCAGAAGTTTCTGAGACAAAGACATATTTGAAATGAACATAATTGTAAAAGCAGTATGACACATATTCGTTTATTTTTAATTATATTGGTGGCATAGTTTTTAGACTGGCAACTGCAAAAATAAAAACCTCTTAAAGACCAAAAATTAAGAACACTTAGTGGACTCAGAATGAATAACTAAAAATTATTGCATTTATTCATGAGATTATAATGATATATTCTTGAAGAGATCACTAGAAAAACTTAATTTCTAATATATTGCCATATCACAGTTAACTAAAAACAATAGCTTCAATTTGTATAGTGCTTTGAGGCGCATAAAATGATTTTACAAACCTCATTTTATTTACACATCTGTGAGCAGATAGTGGTTTCTAATTTGACGCAGAAGATACTTAGATTTCACAAGCTGGCAGGCCAGTCCTGCTCCTCTGGTCAATCATAGGCTATTATCTGGAAAACTGTTGCGAGCTTTTAGCTAGATTTTCACTAGAAGATGCGATTAATCCTCTTTTTAGTGTAGTCAGTGGGCTTACCCAAGAGTCGGAGGGAAAAATCCAAACCAAATTGTAAGTACATTCTTCTTTATATTTGATTTTAAAAACCATGTTTTACTGTCCTAAACTGTGTATATCTGTACACAAGAGAAATGCTAGCTTTGGGGATGATTTAGTTCTTGCAAATCCTTCTTTCATCTGTCCTTATCTACTTTACTGTGGGTGATAGATTTGTATAAATATATTTCACCTGAATTTCCTGAAATAGTTCTGTGATCTCAAAATTAAGTCTTTCCTTTGAAAGGCTTTATTTAGATGCTCATTCAAATGCATGCACAGTTAAATCCGGCTCATCAATTAGCATCAATTTTCTAACCTGCCTACATTAGTTTTGTTTGTTCGGTTTTGGCTTCTTGGGCTTCTGCACCTTGGTTTTTAGTTTTGTGCATGGTCCAGCAAGAATCATAGGTGGTACATGATCCTGGAGTATTTTTCTAATATGCTATCAGTTAGTGTTTTCTCAATACTACTATTATCACTAGAAGTGCTACAGTTTGATGAAAACATCATAAAATATTTTAGTTAATGTTAAAGTTCTTTCAGCTGCACATATAGTAATAAGAACTCAGGATTCTGTCTTTTAAAACATGGCACTGTTTAATCAAGTTAAATAAGTTTGGTGCCAGGAGACAGTCTGTCTGTGTGGCCTCTTGTAAGACATTTTCTCCTCTCCTAGTCATAGGTTCCTCATTTACAAATACAAAATGATAATGAAACATAAAACTTATAGAAAACTTAAATTATGTCTTAATGCACATTGTAAAACATAAAATGGTAAACAAAACTTGCCCTAACAAAATAGTTCATATAAGGTATATAACTCTCAGATAACTTAAATATTATTACAAAAGTTTTGAAAATATTTACCACACTTGCACTGTCCTTGGGGGAAAAATTGAGAGTTTCAAGCTATGTGTGAGTAGCTGTTCTTTTAAATTATTCTTAAGGTATAATGTTTTCTTCTTAATAATCAAACATTCCTTTCTTCTTTCTTCAGAATGATAGTCCACTTTGAAAGCAAAGATTTATACAACAGACTCTTCATTTAAACCTTATGTAAAGAAATAAAATCTTTATGTCCACACATTTTGAACTCCTACCTTCATGCATTTATAGTGTGTTACATTTCCCAGCTTTCTCATATTTAATGTTTTATGGCCTGTTTTCCAGATTCAGGTAGTAAAAGGTTAGAAGGTATGTTTAAATAGACAGAAGGGGTACAGAAACATATTTTAATTAAAAATAGCTTAGAATAGAAATCTCTGCCCGGTTTCAAAATAGTTTGCACCAAAAACTAATGAGCAAATAAGAAATCTGATCCGTTCTCCAATGAAACCCAGAGTGATATGCATGTCCTGTTGCATATTGGCCTAAAAATGGCTGCTTGGAATCTAGCCAAATTCCACCAAGTTTGTCTAATCACTGATGAGCAGTTTTTCATTTGCACAGATGAAACACAATTGAAGCAAAATGTAATTCAAGCCAGTATGTTTGGAAGGATAAAGACTGAACACTGGAAGAACAATTTCTGAAAAATCTTTTTTTTTAATTTTTTATTTTTTATAAATCTTTTTTTCTTTTTAAGATGTTATTTATTTGATACAGAGAGAGAGGGCACAAGCCAGGGGTGGGGGTGGGGGGCATCAGGCAGAGGGAGAGGGAGAAGCAGACTCTCTGCTGAGCAGGGAGCCAGTCCCAGGACTGGATCCCAGGAATTTCTGAAAAATCTTTAGCAGAAGTTGTAAACTGAATTAGTCCATCCTCTCTTTTAATGAATCAACCTTCTTCTGTACTCAGATATCTTGTGGCAAGTTTCACAAGTGACTGTACAAACAAATCAGAAGTATATCTCAGAGTGCGCATATCTAAGAGGGTCAGATAGCTTACATGCTCTAGCCCACTTTGACTTGTCTCCTTGGGCATTAAGGAGACTTAAAGATGAAAATATTAGGTACTTCAGTGCCCTAGTCTGATGCCCATATGCTATTCCTTTACTTATAAAATAAGGAAGGCTACAGCTTCCCAATAGCTGGTTAGGGCTGGCTAGTAAACAAAGGCATTTAAGTATGAAACTATATCACACTTTAGGTAGATAGTCCAAACTCCTTGCAAGATATCCCCTGTCCTGAAAGATGGATTGGTGACTCACTCATGAGAGATTAGATAACCAGGAAGTTTAAGTAGGATATTTAACAGGCTGATCTCTTGAATGGTGGAGATCTAATAACTTCGGATCTGGGGGTAGCCATTTTCTGCCATGTGAATCAAGTAATAGAGAAAACTCAACTGTAGGGAGAAAATTAAGCATCAGTGAGAGAAAGGATATAGATGAGAATCAGGGTGTGTACATTTTACACTCCATATGGGGTTTTGTTCTGGTCCCTAGCTCTACATCCTGTCAGTAATGCCAGGTTGCATTTCTGTATTTGAATTTCATTTAAAAATTTCACAAACAAGAACTTAACATTCTTAAAGATTTCTTTGTTGGTCTGTTTAAACTGGCTTGAGGTGATCTCTGATATTTGCAACTAGAAAACATTCACACATACCAAAACATGAGACAGAATTGTAAAAAGCTGGGGAATGAAATAGCCTATTCTTAACGTTCCTTTAAAAAAGTAAATCATCCATAACATAAGGAAGTTAAAAAAATACATTTTCTCAGAAAATCAATTAGTTTAAGAGATCCATCTTCTGCTATTGTATTATTTTAACCTATCTTGTGGAAGCTCTGCTTTCCTTTCATTTTTATTCCACCAAAACCCCATCTAAAATTTCTACTTCATAAGTAATATACTTTAAATTATTAAATAGTTAGCTAATATAATATTAATTATTAATATAACATATTAATGAGATTTGGGTGAAACAGAGCCAATCATTCACTTACATTACCACTAATATTGGCAAAACTTGTGGTATATATGTGGCCTATATAGTGGCTAGATGTGATACAGGCTTTTTCAAACACAGGAACATGATTTGACAAAAACACATAATACAATCTTTTGTAAAAGGACATTAAAAAGTAATGGGATTTACTTGAACTTCATGCCCAAGGAGACTGAATACCCAGTGTTCGAAGGTTTGATATTTACATTTTGTTTTAATCTTAATGAACATCAATTATACATGAGTCTTATACCATGTCAAACTTAATTGAAGAATGTACATAATTTATTAATATAACCTTTAGATTTTTCAAAGGACTAATATTTTCAATAATATAATTTACTCTTCAAAACTATAAGGCCTTCTTTTATTTAATGTTTTATTTAAAAAAACATTACTACATTAACATCATATGGTAGGGAAATTGAGTCCTGTTCTTTAGGTAGCCCTTTGTATTTTTTTTTTTCAAATAATCAGGAATTCTAGAAACATTCTAACAAACAATTATACTAAGTTTACCTTCCACTATGTGAGCATTACATACCTTACCTTTACATATCATTACCTTTAATCATTTCAATTTAGTTTTCTACAATTGTCCCTTTTCAGATTTCAAAATAAATGCTTAATAATACATTTTAGAAGTTTTACAATGAGATTTTCCACAATGTGCTCCTGCATAAAGAAACACATACACAAATATTCTTCCTTGTTTAAATAAATTTGATGTAATACGAATGTTTTCATATTTGTGAAAATACGTTTCTGGAAAATTAATTATAGAACAATGTAGTCTGTATTCAATAATAAATGCATATTTCACCTAAAAGAGCAAATGTTTCATTCACGAAATGTCACATAAAAATTGGTCTTACTCAATGCTTTCTAAGAATCTTCTGTGATAATGGAAATTCTCTATCTGCACTGTCCAATATAGCAGTCACTGGCCACGTTTAGCTATTAAGCATTTGAAAAACAGTATGACTGATAAGCTGAATTTTTAATTTTATATAATTTTAAATAATTTAAATGTGAAGTTAAATAGTTACAATCTATTGAGAACTGGGGCTCTGGAATAAATATAAGAAGTGTAATCAAGAATATTAGTTAATTTGAGGACAGAAAAAAGTTTGGAAAAAACTTTGAAAGAAAAGCAAGGGCCATCCGAGGTCTATAAAGTCTGTGTGTGTGTCTATGTGTGTCTGTGCGTGTCTGTGTGTGTGTGAGAGAGAAAGGTGATCATATTTGGAATGTTTAGAGAAAGGAAAAATATGAAGGAATTCAATGAAAAAAATAAAAAATATTTTAGGTGTAAAAGACACTATTTCTGATGTGACAAAAATCTAAGATTGCCAGGAAAGAGTAGAATCTACAGGAAAATAAATTATTTCATTGGGAATCATCTCAACTTTTCTTCCTTAATACATGAACAGTTAGAATAAAGAGATTAAGTCGTGTATATTTGAAGACAGAGGAAAGGAGTGGAGGAGAGCTAATGTTGTCTTTTTCTAGCTTTTTATCTTCTAGGAGTGAGGAAACTGAGTGGGATTAAAGATTTAAGTGGCCATATTCTAGGAATTGTATATAAAGATGGATAATAAAGAAAACTTTCTTACTGCACTTCAGGGATTTATGATGTAATGCTGAGAAAGACACCGTGCAGCAAAATACACTGAGAATTACTATAAGAAAGGCATATGAGATGGGCAGGAAGGAAGATGAAATTTACTTTCTTTGAGGGAAATAAAATTAAGTTGATGGTTAGGATTAAGAACATTTAACAGAGAGGTAATATAAAGCTCCACAAAAGACAAATCAAGAAAAACAATCTTACAGTGTTCAATAACATGTGCTCAGGTATGGTATAAAGGTTCTTAAATGTTGTATCATAAGAAATGTCTGTAAAGGCTGTAAAATGTGGGTATTTCTAAGCTTTGCTTGAAGAGAGTTGGTTTGGCATTTGTAACATTAAAACTGAAATAGCAATCACCATTGATTAACTGTGTCCTCCAGATTTTTGATAGGTACTGTTATCCCCATTTTACAGATTCCTAAATTTCTCCAGCCCTGATTCAGTAGATCAAGGATGAGGCCACTACTAATTGGTAGTGGTAGTGGTAGTTTTTGTTTTTGTTTTTTCTAAGCTCCCTATGTAATTTTGATATACAGACGCAGTTGGAATTTTTTTTTTAATCAAAGAAAAAATATAACTAGCTGTTTGAGTCAAAAAAATTAGGAAGCTGCTTATGGATTTAGGAAAGTTAATGGCCCTCAGAAACCTCTAAATCATGCTATCACTTATTCATTCAATTTTTCTTCTACATATTATGTTCTTATTGGGCTACAAAGCTAGGCAAGACATTAGGAGAAAATCAAAAGAAATAAAATGTTCTCTTTGGTTTCCAGGCATGTATAATCATTTTAAAAGGAAAGGTTACAAAAGTTCTAACTTGCCACTAGGTACCCAAATGGGTAAAATATATAACCCAGAATTTAAATTTCAGAAAATAAGAGACGTTCAACTATGGGTCTGAATATTCACAGTAGAGAAAGCTGGAATTCAGGAAGACCTTAAAAAAAAAAAAAAATCCATGGACTTTGAGTAAGCTGATAAATATGGGCAGGCCATTTAATTCATTACAGGGAATGATACTAACAGCCATGAAGAAACTGGCTTAGTAAAATAACAGATTATTTAGAATAAGAAATATATACCAAAAATGGGAGATAATTTTAGGTTGATAGATTGAGTCCAGGTTGTGAGGTGCCTTGAATGTGGGGCTGAAGAATTATAACTTACCCTCTAGACAATCACACACAAAAGCACAAAACAGAATCAAAGAGCCATAGCTGCAACACAATTTTTCAGAGTGTTGATTTAAAATTTAAAAAATACTAGAAATAAATATTATCAGAAATATACACTAACTTTGGTGCATGGCACATATCCAATCTATGATCAATCTATACTCTAAGACTTCACCTTCCTAGGTGAAGAACTTGTGATTCTGAGGGCTTTTTCTGAAAGCCAATCTTTACTAGTCTTCACAATGCCAAGGAGACAGTACCCAAGAGCAGTTCTCAGGCAATTACAGTAAGAAATTGTTAGATGTATACCTCAGTTTCTACAATTCTTGGGAAGAACAATTTTGAGTTGCACTCAGAACAGTTTCAACAGAAGGACCCAGACAGATGGATCTTTGAGTGCTCACAGTATTGGATTTCATCCCTAAACTACCTCATTTCCCCCACCCCTCTACAAATGCCATTTGGGACAAACTACCAAAAAAAGCTGTCTTTCATCCAAACTCTCATCTCATGGCCAGCTCTGGAACTACCAAGCCTACCACAATTATTACTAGAAGTGGTTCTTGGAAGCAGATCCTAAGAATGAGATTTATGGAACGGGGTCACTTATGACTCATATGACCACAAGGACCCAACTGCTGCTGATAAGTGGGGTAGAAAATACAGAATCAAATTTTTTAAAAACATTTCTATTAAGTCATAAAAGGATTTCATGTCATGAATTTTGTATAAAACCCTATGTATTAGGTTAGGTTAGATTTTGCTATGGTAAAAATCTCAAATCACAGAGCAAAAGTTTGTTTTCCATTCATGCTGCACATCTACAACTGGGTATCTTCATTCTTGAAATAGAATCATAGAGCATTCAGGATCACATTGTTGGTCACCATGACAGAAGGAAAGAAAGAATGGAAAAATACTCAGTGGCTCTTACAGCTTTCTCTCAAACAGCAAATGTTACTTGTATTCACATTTCATTGACCAAATTAATTCATCTGTCCATAACTAACTTCAAGGAGGTATGAAAAATACAATCCTACCATATACCTATGGAAGAGCCAAAACTATTTTTTGGATGATGCCAATGACCATCATGCCTCACTCCTGACTTCATTATAGTTTCCTTTTCCTTCATTTCTCTTTGCCTCTATTTAATCAATTACCTATTTTTCCATCTTTATAAGTTTGGGGTTTTTTTTAATCTTTAATTGTATTATTTTTAATCACTTTCCAACCGGGATTTAATCCTTTCCAGAATGGGGTTTGATTTTCCTATGCCTTAAAAATGACCAAAGATAATGATAATTTCCTTTTTTTCCATATGCATTTCATTTCAAATATCTTTCCAAGTCCAGTCTTGAGCAGTAAATATAAGAGGTTCTTTTTCTCTTAGGAATGGACTTTCTTTGTAAGCAAGGTCAAGCAGCAATGCCTATAGAGTGGTTACACCATTGTAGTAGGGCTGGTTCACATATTTTGACAGTCTTTGTCATGCTCATTGAGATCTGTTACCTAGGAATTTCTTATTTATTGGCTTTGCTCAATATGGGAGAGGGGAAAGTTTAGAAATAGGTTTTTAAAAGTAGTAACACAATGGTTTGCATTTGTGTTAATAATAAATACCTTGTTCTAACTGAAGGAAAAAGAATTGGCAACGTCTTTATATTTTTGCCTCATTGTGTTTTTGTGTACACTTGGAATTCATTTCAGTAAATTTTACTAAAGGATTTCAAAGGCAAATCTTAAAATGCAGCTATCTTTTTTTAAAAGCAGGCTTTTCTCATGCCTAGGTACATAAAGAATTTGGGGTGGTAAGCAAAATTTGGAGTATGAGCTGATTATCCTATTTTAGCTATAAAACACATGAGGTAGGCACTGGTAAATGGTGGAATCACAACTCAAACCAATGCTATGGCTCTTACCTCTTCTGAAATTCATACCACTTTCCCTTACCTGTTTAGGTAGTTCTCAATGCATATATTGATTCGTTGGCTGAATACCACTGAGGTAATTTCATAATATATTTTTGTACTTTGGGACAAAACATTTCCAGGAATAAGTAATAATAGGAAAGGAAACAAGAGCTTGGTAGGGAAAAGTATAATATAAATTGCCATTGTTATCATAGTTTAAGATTTAAATGATAATAAAATAGAAAACTTTGTTTTGTAGATGTTTTGTAATTTTTTTACTGCTATATGCTAACTGGATGATTTCAAGGACTGCAGTTATCATTCAAAGGATAAACACACACACACATATGATAGGGCTAAATGTATATGGTGACAATTACAGAAAAAAAAAAAGTGTGTGTTGAGGTGGGGTGGAGCTGAGTTAGAAATATGGAATCAAGGAACCAATGCATTATAGTGACAGTAATGGCAATACTTTGAAGTTGAAAAAGAACACATTTTGCCAGAACATACAAATTCATGTAGGGTCTGATATTTACCAATCAGTTGATCAAACAATAAGCACATGAAGACTAGTGATGGAGAAAGGTGAGCTCCCAAATTCTAACAAGGCTCCCAGATATGAAAGGCAAAGCATTCCAGAAAACCATTTTTGAAATTATATTGTAGTTCTTATCTATAGTTTTGTTCTCTTGGGCACTCTCTGAAAATTGCATAGGGATTTTTTTTAGGTCACCCATTATTTGATACAATTACATTCAGCTGGATCACAGTGAAAAAGAAATGAAAACAGTTGTTGGGAATTCACAGGCCAACTCAAGGTCCTAATGGAGGCAGCTGTGTAACAGGAACTTTGTATTTCTAAGAGAATGGAATTCCTGCTCCATTTAGATGTCCAAATAGAGTGCATAAAAGAAACCAAAGAGAAAACACATTATGGTTAAATGTTTAGGATATCTTACTTTTGGTTGATGATCTCAAGAATCCGTTCATGTTCTTCAGAGTAGTCCCATATCCTGTTTCAGCTCTGACTGAAGTAAGTCTTCTAAAGAAGAAATTATTCATAAAATCACATTTTGTGTTAATTTTATGGCTTTTACTATCCTATCTTTCCCTTGTGAACTAGGCAGATGTGATAAACTCCAATGCCAGTAATTATTTAAACAATAACACATACATTACTTGTTATTTTCTTCTTAGCTGACATGCATAACATTCCTTCATAAGCGGAGTATACTTCTGCTTGTCTTTTAGATTCACACATACTTAATTTCTAGCAAAGATTTTTTTTTTAAACACATATGTCAATTTGTCCACTGTAGTTAGGGTCTTTCCAAGGCCCCAGAAAAATTTTAACAATGGCATTTTAAAATTAAAATTTCTATCATAAAATTCTGCAATGCTTTTAGAAAGACGGAGTATCTACTGAGTTGATGGATACCCTTGTTAAGTTAGAAATCTATAAGAATTCTAATAAAGTCAATCAAATATCAAATACAAGTATAGTTTTACATGTAGACAGTCAAGCCTGTATGTATGTATGTAGGCATATTATTAACTTATGAAAAGTTAATAGAGATCCTTGAACACATGCACTGAAGGCATTAACTCTGTTCTGATTTGACTTGGCCTGGCTAACTATCTCCCACTTTGTATTTCTTCAGTAAAATCCCAGGTGCTTATATTCTGTACCTTCAGACTTATAAACACCGAGAGGTAATAAGGGCTCTGTTATTCACAATGAAAAGAGAAAAGATGTTCAGTTTGCTCTGTTCTGGCAAAAAAAAATTTCATGGACTAACCAAAAACCTTCTCTTACCTCAAAATTTCACACTGGTTTACCTAGTTTTAAATTTAAAACTCTTAAAAATGTTTATAGTTAGTTAGCATAGTTAGTTAGAATTAGGTTCTCTTAGTGTTACAAAGGCAGCTGTACCTAGAAGTAAATCCTTTGGAAATTAAAATGGTGAATTTCTCCACAATATACAACCATCTCTTTTGAGCCAAGCCTGCATATTATCTACACTACAACGTGTCTCTTCATTAGGGCCTGATACAATTCCAACAAATACTCATGGATGGCAATGGTGATAATTCATAGTAATATTGTGTTTCTCTCATTTCAACCTTCATCTGAAGGTGGTGAGAAGATATTCTTTTGTTGCCCTTCAGATTGTTCCAGGGTTACAAGGTGAAATTAGTAGGTATTTCCCCATGTCTATCCCAAAGGGCATGGTGACACTGTATCACTATACAATTCTATCTAAGAAATGTTCAAAAGCAGGCAAAGGAAAGACATATTTTTAGTGACGTATACATAGATGTTAAAACTATTTTAAAAACAAAATGATTTTTGTGGGAGTCAATATAAGGGTAGGGATCCTAAAGACTTTTGGGATTCGTTAACTTCAGTGGTAGTTAGGTATTTTCTCTATCATTATCTTTTAAGTGTACATACATTTTTAATGCAATCTTTAATTTCTATGTTATATCTCACTGTAAAAAAGAAAATAATGTGGAGACAAAAATATATCACTTAAACATCACTTCTTTTCCAAACCCTATTTTCCACAAATATTAGACAGTTCTTCTAATGTGTACCCATAATCTTTGTCCATACCTGGAGCACAAAACCCTCATCTTGTAAGTTATTCTATGTCTCCCTCCCTAGACTCTTAGCTTCTCCTAGGAAACACTTATATTTTGGTACTTTTGTAGCTCTGAAGCCTAGGGTAGGGAAGAGCATCTTGTTGCTCTTAAATAAATGCCTCTTGGAAAGTTCATTAATCAATCAAGTAAGCATGCAGTTTGAAGGAACACAGCAATAAAGGTTTAGTGGAGTCAATATTCCCCACCACCCCTACTCCAACTGACAACAAATACCTTGCAGCTTTTGGCAAGTTATTTATCCTCTGTGAGCATTAATTTTCTCAAAAGTAGAATATATATATCTCTCATGGAATCTAGACATTTCAAATGATGATATATAAAAATAAGATAACTATATAATTTACTGTCCACTTAAAAGTGCAGGATACTTTTAAGAGTAAAATGAGACTTTTTAAAAATTAAAATTATGTACTTTCAAAATATTGAGAAGGTATTTACCATATTGTTGGTATTAAAAATAGTCTTATTTTAAAACTAATTACAAATTAAGGGTGCATGTATCTATGCACACTAAAGTAAAATTTTAAAAACCTATTTTTATTTTAATACAAAATAAGAAAATTAGTTATCTCTTTAATATGTTTATGTATTTTAATAATTTTCTTAGCCACTTACTATTAAATGATGTCACTACTAGTTGAAGAATATATTACTTCTAGACAAGAATATACAATGGAGAAAAGATAGTTCCTTCAATGAGTGGTGCTGGGAAAACTGGACAGCCACACACAAAAGAATAAAACTGGACTACTTTCCTATACCACACACACAAATAAACTCAAAATGGATTAAAGACCTAAATGTGAGACATGAAACCACAAAACTCTCAGAAGGAAACATAGGCAGTAATTTACTAGACAGGGGCCTTAGCACATTTTTCTAGATATGTCTCCTCAGGCAAGGGACACAAAGCAAAAATAAACAATTGGGACTACACCAAAATAAAAGGATTTTGCACAGTGAAAGAAACCACCAAAAAAACCCCAGAAAACAAAAAGGCAACCCACTGAATGGGAGAAGACATTTGTAAATGATAGATTCAACAAGGGGTTAATATAAAAAATATAAAGAAGTTATGTAACACCAAAAAAAAAAAAAAAGATCAAATGTTCTGATTAAAAATGGGCAGAATACCTGAGTAGAAATTTTCCCAAAGATATACAGATAACAAGAAATACATGAAAAGATGCTCAATATCACTAATCATCAGGAAAATGCAAATCAGAACCATAATGAGGTATGACCCTACACCTGTCAGAATGGCTGGAATCAAAAAATAATAATAATAATAATAACAAGTGTTGGTAAGGATGTGGAGAAAAAGGAATGCTCATGCACCCATTGGTGGGAGTATAAACTGGTACAGCCACTGTGGACAACAATTTGCAGTTTTCTCAAAAACTTAAAAATAGAGATGCCTGGATGGCTCAGTCAGTTCAGCGTTTGCCTTTGGCTCAGGTCGTGATCCCAGAGTACTGGGATCAACCCACTGAATGGGAGAACTCCATCCCAATAGTGGGATGGAGTCCTATATCAGGCTTCTTGCTTAACAGAGTGTCTGTTCTACCTCTGCCTGCCACTCCCTCTGTCTGTGCTGCCCATCTCTCTCTCTCTCTCTCCAACAAATAAATAAATATAATCTTAAAAAAATTAAAAGTAGATCTACCATATGATCTAGTAATTCCACCCCTGGGTATTTACCCAAGGAAAATGAAAACACTAATTCAAAAGATATATGTACCCCTAGGTTTATTGCAGCATTATTTACAGTAGTCAAAATATGACAGCAACCCAAGTGTCCACTGATAATGGATAAAGAAGATGTGGTATGCTTGTGCATGTGCGCTCATGCACGTGCGTATACGCGTGCGCGCGCGCGCGCGCGCGCACACACACACACACACACACACACACGACTATTACCAGACTATTACCCATACAAAAGGATGAGCCCTTGCCATTTGCAACAATGTGGATGGAGGGTATTATGCTAAGTGAAACAAGTCAGGCAGAGAATGACAAATACTATGTGATTTCACTTACGTGTGAAATCTCAAAAATAAAAACCTCCAAATAAACAAAAGGCAGAAACAGACCTATAAATATAGAAAACTAATGGTGCCAGAGAGGAAAGGGCTAGGCAAAATAGGTGAAAGGGAGGGGGAGATACAGGCTTGCAGTTACGGAAATAAGTCATAGGGAGAAAAGGTACAACACTGGAACTACAGCTGATGATACTGTAGTGGCGCTGAATGGGGACAGATGGCAGCTTTACTTCCAGTGATCATTGCATAGTACATAGACTTGTTGAATCACTATGTCATACACCTAAAACTGATGTAACATTATGTGTTAACTATAGAATTTTTATCAAATGATGTAAATACATTTTACTATAACAAACATCTATTGAGCATTTAATGTTTTATTTTCATGAGGAATAATGCGCATACAGGAAAATGTGACAATATCAATTGTAAATCTCAATATTGACATATATATCCCCTATATGTACCCTCCTCATCAAGATATAGAATATTCCTATCACCCACTTTGCCTGTTCCTAGTCAACTACCCTTTCAAACCAAAGGCGGATACTCTGCTGAATTATTTATATCACCATAGATTAGTGCTACCTGTTCTTGAGCTTCGTAACAAGGAAATCATACTCTTTTATGTCTGTCTGTATTTTTTTATGTTTGGTTCCCTCCATTCAGGAATATGTGTGTGACATTCATTCATATTGTTACCTACATCACACACTCATCTTTTTTTAATTGCAGAAAGGAATTTCTTTGTATGATGGATCACATTTTTCTTTTTATCCATTCTCTTGACTGAAATGCAAGTTGTTTGCAGTTTCAGCCTTTAAGAATAAAGCTACTATAAATATTATTTTTTAAGTCTTTTAGGGAACAGATTACATTCATTTATATCTCTTAGATATATACTTAGATTGGAATTACTGAGTCAGAGGGCAAGCGCTTAACTTATTAGAAACTGCAAACAAATTTTTCCAATGTGATGGAATCATTTAATACTTCACAAACAATATATGAGACTGCTTGTTGTTCCACATTTTTTTAAACAACTATACTTACTAAAATCATATTTTGTCTTGGCCTAATGTTATATAATATTTATACATTTTGACAACTAGAGCCTTTTCTGACTGGTAGAATATTACAACTTGTTTTAAAAAATTATAAATTATGTGTTCACTGAAACCAGTTCCAAGCTTTCCAGTTAAGAACATGATTTTCTTACACATGCTATACTCACTCTGCCATCTACATACTTGCACTATCACTGCAAACACATGTAATTTATCCTAATGTGAAATCCTTAATTGAATTTATAATAGCACATATAATAATGTCATATATCAGTCAATAGAGTGGTCCTCTAGAAGTAGAGATTTGACTCTATGATTTGAAATGGGAAAATTTAAATTATTGTTTAAATTAATGATCTGATTTTACAGATTTAAAACTTTGCAAGTTCTTCTGTTAATGAGTTCACAACTGTTGCATCAATTTCTGTATATCCACACATAAAAAACAACTTTGATTGGGGTACCTGGCTAGCTCAGTGGATTAAGCCACCAACTCTTGATTTCGGCTCAGGCCATGGTCTCAGGGTTGTGAGATTGAGCTCCACCATGGGCTCCATGCTGGGCATGGAAACTGCTTGATTTCTCTCCTTCTACCCTCTCCTTTCCCCCCAACTTCTTGCATGCACACACTCTCTAAAAACAAAACAAAACAAAAAGCAAACAAAAAAAAAACCTCTGAATACAAAATTAATACATTTTTTTTTAAAAAACTGTCATTTGATCTACACCGAAAGTCAGACAGACAAAATGCTATTTAAATATTATCTCTGGGGGCACCTGGGTGGCTCAGTTAGTTAAGTTCTGCCTTTGGCTCAAGTCATGATCCCAGAGTTCTAGGATCAAGTCTCACATTGCTGAGCAGGAAGCCTGCTTCTCCCTCTCTCTCTGCTCTCCTGCTCCTGCACTCTTGCTCTCTATCTCAAATAAATAAAATCTTTAAAATAAATAAATAAATAAATAAATAAATAAATAAACAAACCAACCCTCTGCGGTAGACCATATTGAATTGTTGCTATGATCTTCCCTAAATAATTACTAACATTTAAAACACTGTCTTGTGTCTCTTAGGAAGCATCCTGATTTTTGCATTGTCACTGCAGCCCCTATACTGGTTGATTAATGTCAACAAATATTTTGTCAAGTTATAGAAATCACGGTCAATTTTCTTGAAAAACTGAATTTCACTATTAAGTTTTTCATTACACAGGAGTTTAGATTTTAAGCATCTTATTGTGGAAAGGATTTATGACAACATTAAAAAGGTTAGTAAGTAATACATACACATATATTGCAAAGGAGGATGGGGAGGACTGGTCAACTTACATATATTTACTTAACTACATGTTAAAATAAGAAGTCTGTTTATTGCCTGTGCATCTCACGTTTTACCAGCTGAAGCTATGACAGAAGCTCAAAGAACAATATGGTAGTTAGCAAGCCTATTTTAATTCAAATTAATACTTCGTTAAGACTGAAAATCTAGGGCAAATGACAAATTAAGTACCAGGATAATTAGCAAAAATAAGGATTATCAGAGCAGACCCAGTTGTAAAGTTATGATACACACACACACACACACACAGTTATATGCAAAGACATGTACATACATATACACAATTACAGGCTTGCCTTATACAACATATAACCATATGACTATAACAAAAATGCTCAAGAGTATTCTTTGTAAGTTTGATAGAACTGCTCAACCCCCATTTATCACATATTTCTTAGATACTTAACCTATAATTTCCCACACTTCCCATCACTATGATTACTGGCATGCTGACACTTTCATGATTTCTTAGGTAACAACACATCCTCATCTTCTTAGGGAAGATGAGTCCTTATATCTTTTAGAAATTAAATACTGAGTGTCTTGGCAGCCCAGGCCCTTTATCTTGGATCCTTTATTACTGGAGTGTGCTGGCTTTTACTCCCCAGGCATCTGGATGGGACCACTTACCCCCTTGCTCATGCTCTTCTGTGATCCCAGCCTCAAGACTATGGACCACTTTAATGAACACAAAGTCCTCACCATAGCAACCTTGTGCTGGGAAGGGATTAAGCACTGTGACGGCATCCAGGCTATCCCTTTCTCACCCTGGGTCACACTTGACTAAAAGGCTACCATGACAGCTAATGGTCTGGTTTCCAGTCTTCCTACAAGAGCACAAATTCTTAGCTACCTCAACCTGTCTTAATCCATCTTTTCCTCAACCCACCAATGAGAGTCTTCTCTGGAACTGCCTACCTCCCACCAACCCACCAATAGATGCACATATTTTTATAGCTATTAGACAAATTTCCTAGGCTCAATCATTGTGAAGGGGAAGGAATATTAGTTCAAGGGGCTTCTCCTAAGTATGAGGAGAGAGCTCCCCATACTTAGGGGAAGCTCTAAGGTGTTGGGTGACAACACCTTGTTGATTATAATTTTTTTTTTGTAACAAATGCTCCCTCCCCATACTTTATAGGGCTCCTGCATCAGCAAGGAACTCCAGATTGTCTATATTTGGGGGATATGTGGAAATACTAGATAAGAATATGTCCTGCTTCGCTGTCAATATATGACACATTTTTGGTGATGCTAAAAATAAGCAGTACAATGTGTTTTATTTTGTGGTCTAAGGAGGAAGGAATCTACTTGGAAGCATTGGATGTGATAACTGGATTTCTGTTGTTTTCCCAGTAGGAGTGCTTGGCAGGTGGCTGGGGTCCTCAGTTGTTCCTTCCTAATAAAATAAAAACAGGTCACCAAACAAAAAACACTTCTTAGCCACCACTGAGAATCACAGAGTTAGCTAGCTGTCTCTAGCCATGTACAGCTGAGAGCACTTCATTTTATCAGCAAACATTTTGTGTTTCTTTGGAAAGACCAGTTTAGTTACTTTATATCTACAAAGGGCTGTGGAAGGAGGATGAGGGCCATAGGGGGTGGGGGAGACAGGGAGACTGGTCAACTTTCACATTTAAATACATGTTAAAATAAGAACTCTGTTTACTGTCAATCCTTTCAAAATTACCAGCTGAAACTGTAACAGAAATTCAAAGAACAATGTAGGAATTGCCAAACCCATTCAAGTTTATTTTAATAAAATCAGTACTTTAAGATTGAAAAATCTAGAGACAGCTCAATAGAATCCCAGCATAAGTGGTAAAAATAGGGATTACAAAGGCAAACACAGTTGTAAAGTTACCCTATGCATAGCAGCTGCCTGCTAGTACTGGTTTATTTTACAGACACCAAAAATAGTCCTCATTAATGAAAACCTATCTTGACTATCTCCTCTGATGCTCCCAAGAAAAGTCTATACTAAAAAACATATTTTAAAATACACAATTTGAGTTGATCTAACTAATAAAAATAATAAATAAACTACTAAATAAAAATAAGCCCAAATGCCCAGTCTGACCACTAGAACAGATTGCTTCATTGGACAGTCTGAGAGACAGATTCAAAACTAATGATATAATAGGTTGCTGTGTGTTTGAAAAGCACCCAGCTATAGGACATGAACTGCCCAGAGAGGTGAAGTCCGTGAAGACTAGATAGAGGTGGAATGATATCTGGCAATTTTCAACATTAGCCTGGATTGTATAACCCTTTTTTTTGTTGAACAGAGCCACAAAGCACACTTTGCCATTTGCCAGAAGTTACACCAGTTAAGAATATCATTTCCAATGTTTTAATGTTGTGAGGAATCTGTTACATTTTAAAAAAAAAAATTCAACTACTTCCAACTAGCTGAGGAGATCTGTGATGCATCAGAGCTGCCCCACCACGGCTGGGATGTGCAGACAGCTCTCTGCAAGTCTTTGGCAGCAGCCTGCGAATCTGCGCTGAAGGGGGACTGTTTCAAAGTAGCTTTCGCTTTATTTTTGTTGTTGTTTCTCCAAATATCCAGTTTGCAGCAGCATCTGCTATCTCAGCTCAGACGGTCCAAACAGATGTGCCATTACCTCATGTGATGAGCAAACCCCTTGAACACAGTGCCTGCTCCTCCTTGGCAGGTAGTCCTAGACGCTTTGTTTAAACCCAGTTGTAAAAATAGCCGGAATCCACCAGGGAATGGGAACTAACGAGAGGCAATTTCTCTGCAAACTTGGTGAGGAGGATAATGGACTCCTTCTGAGTCCATAGTTTTATTAGTATTTCCATTTCAGCAAAATGTGCTTTCGACACAGCTTTCAAATTATCACTGAATTTATCAAGCCCATTTTACTTGATGTTGATGCGTTTGGTGAAGCAGATTGGGAGATGACTTCAGTGGTTCTAAATACATAGTGAGTGTGAAGTGTGAGCAGTCAGACTGTGGTATCTTCAGGCTTTGTGTCCTTACTTGGTGCATAAAGTTAGTAAGCAAGCAGGGCCCCATACTCGAGGCACAAGCAGCAGCTCTATACCAGCAGTGCTCTATTGCCTATGGAGTGTTGCTGTAAATGAGCTCAATGATAATTTTTTGTTTGTTTTTAAAGATCTTATTTGTTTGACACGGAGAGAGAGAGAACACAAATAGGCAGAGCAGCGGGCAGAGGGAGAAGGAGAAGCAGGCTCCCCACTGAGTAGAGAGCTGGACCAAAGGCTCAATCGCAGGATGCTGGGATCGTGACCTGAGCAAAAAGCAAAGGCTTAACCAACTGAGCCACCCAGATGACCCTACACTAACTGTTGAGGAAATAATTTATTACCACAACTGTTCTCTCCTATCTCTCCTGTATACTCATCCTACAAAGTTCTTAAGTATACTGAGAAGATAAAACTTTTTGCTCATCCTTTTGGCAGCAGAGTAGTTGGACTCAGACAATGTAGGAAAATGGTTTATTCTTTGTAGGCAATGTACTATGTGGTTTTTATACACATTTTCTCATTTAAATTTTATATAACAGTTACATATTACTGAGTTTTACTAATGTGGAAACCAACATTAAGTATCTTCTACAACTTCAGATCTAGAAATTGGCAGAGGAATATTAAAATTCAGTTTTATCTACCTCCAAGTTACATTTCCTCTCTACCATGCCATCCACCAGGCAAGGAAGTTTTGACATATTACTTACAAAATCTGGGCCTCAATTATTTTTTCTCCATAACCTGGTTATTTTGTAGTATTTTTTGTGGCAAGTTTCCTTCCACATACAGTAAGTAGGAACACTGTCAAAATTTGTCAGTGGTCAATAGTTAATTTCATACTTCAAAAATATTTTTAGCTGAAAAAAAAAAACCCTTACATTACATTTTCTGCCATTGAATTCACTCATTTATCCACCCATTCTCTTTCTTTCTTCCCTTATTTTTTATTTTTTTTAGCCATAGGATTGTGCTGAGTTATGGGCATGAAGTAATGAAGTATAATCATAATTTTAAAAAATTGTGTTAACTGAAAGAAATCTTACAAAGTACTTTTTTTCCTCATTGTAATATGCAAGAAAAAACCTGTTGCCCCCCCAGAAGTAAATGAGAAAAATAGTCAACAAATAGTATGATTTTTATAAAGAATCTTAATATAAAGACACAGTTCCACCAATCTTTATTTTATGATGATTTCATTTTATTTTTATTTTTGTTGTTTTGGTTTTTCCATTTAAATTATAATTAGAGGTAGAGTTATAAAGGTGAAGAATTTGTCACCTTAGAAAATAGGGCATTTTGTCACTGAGATTTCAGTATGCAAGATTAATAGCCTTTACTTTAGTTCCTCCTCTTTGAAAGATTACACAGAATTTCAAAACTTGGTTGGGTCGTGGATCTCACTCAATATGAGCAAAAGGGAAAAGGAAAACTTGCACTTAATTCAAAGCAAATATATAAACATTTAACATTAAATTATCTGTGTCATTTTCTCCAATAAATTTAAAAAGAAAATGTGGAATAAATAAACACAATGGATAAACATGGTAGAAATGAAAAAAAAAAAAGAAGAAGAAGAAGAAGAATATGAGATTATTAAGGAAATTCAAGTCAGGGTCAAAATTAAGGAAGGGAAAAGGCCTGGCTAAACTTGTAGTACCAAAGTCATAGGCCCAGGACAAGTTTTCGAAATAGTCTGTATTATGAGGGGTAAAATTTGAAAGATATTTTTCTTTTCTGGTATTTGATAGTGGCAGAAAGCTTTCCTTCTCCTTGAAGTTTGCTAGTATAATCACAAAAATAATTAGTTATCAATTACCACAAGACGTATTTTCTTTCTGAAGAGAGCACAGGACTCCCTCTTCCATTTTTAACAGCATACTTTCTTTTTTTTTTTTTTTTTAAACTGCTCCTTCCTTGGGTTATGAGTGCAGCCAGTTCTTGTGTCTTTCTAGTTCTTCCATTTCCCTCTTCTTTGTCTTCCGTAAGTGAGTACTCTCTTCCAACATGCAAGGATCCCTTCCTGGCATTATAGCATTTTTTGGTAACAGCCTATAATAAGCCACCAAGATTTTCCTTTTGGGAGCACCTGGATGGCTCAGGCTGTTAAGTGTCTGACTCTTGATTTCGGCTCAAGTCATGATCTCAGGGTCCAGGCATTGAGCCCTGCAATGGGCTCCCTGCTCATAGGGAGTCTGCTTGAAGATCCCCTCCTCTGTCCCTCCCCACATTCACACATGTGTGTATACACTGTCTAATAAATAAATCCTTATTAAAAAGGAAGACTATTTCTGTAGCACACATTTTTTTAAACAAGTTGGTCTAAACAATAACAACAAACACCACCAAGAAACAAACAAATAAATTACAGGATTGTCATATTTGAAATATCTGCCCAGGTAGGAAAGAGCAGTCCTCAGAAAAGAAGGAGGAGCACCCCCCTAGAGACAATGCACCAAATATTAATCACCTACTCTGTTTGGTAAAGTGCCTTCTGATAGCTTACAATTTAGGCATAAAGAGCAGTCATTAAGCAATTAATTTAAAGGCAATTCGATAAACTATGTCACAAAAATATATTGCACAATAGGTATATATAATGGGGAACATTAACTATTTTAGGAATTCAGGAAGTGGCATTTAAACTGACCCCTGGAAAAGGATAGGACAAAGAGAAGAGGAAAGAGAGTCACGTTTCTGTTTGTCAAAATTCAAAGCTAAGACAGACACCTATATTCTCAGTCAGGAGAAAAATTTAATGTTACTCTTGATTGGTGGACAATAACAAACTTTAAAAAATTTAAACCTCAGGGGCACCTGGGTGGTTCAGTGGGTTAAAGCCTCTGCCTTCAGCTCAGGTCATGATCTCATGGTCCTGGGATCTAGCCCCACATTGGGCTCTCTGCTCAGCGGGGAGCCTGCTTCCTCCTCTCTCTCTGCCTGCCTCTCTGACTACTTGTGATCTCTCTGTCTCTGTCAAGTAAATAAATAAAATCTTTAAAAAAAAAAAAGTGGTCTGGTCATCCACTTGTCTGGTGCTTTGTTAAAAAAAAAATTAAAACTTCAAATTCAATTTTACTGTAAGTAATGAATGAGACAGTTTTCACTACATCTTTGGGCCATTGTCCCTTCCTGACTGCCCTGCCTTTGCTCCCCCATTTTCATGCTTCAGATTATCTTTTACCACATTCCTAAACCTTGCCACTCCTTGCTCCATTGCCATTCTTCTCTCCCATCGGTGGACTTAGGTAAAACAAAAATGTTTATGAGGATTACCAAGAATTTGCATTACAATTTACACTTAAAGTTACCACTGCAATTTTTATGTCCATACAAATTGTTGTAAACAAAAGAAAGAAAGGGTACTTTTCTGAAAGAATTATGTAGTTATAAGAATCTGTTGGTATGTTTTCTTTGGAGGTAGCCAGATTGAAAAGATAGAAGGTATAAAAGGTTTGGGTGCCTGGGTGGCTCAGTGGTTAAGCCGCTGCCTTCGGCTCAGGTCATGATCTCAGGGTCCTGGGATCGAGTCCCGCATCAGGCTCTCTGCTCTGCAGGGAGCCTGCTTCCTCCTCTCTCTCTCTCTGCCTGCCTCTCTGCCTACTTGTGATTTCTCTCTGTCAAATAAATAAATAAAATCTTTAAAAAAAAATAAATAAAATAAAAGGTTGCAAACTCACAGCTAAATTAGAAGGATGTTAAGATTTTACATCAAATTTTAAATAGGGACGTCAACAATCTGATTTAACACTAAATCATAATTTCATGACTTTTTAAATTCTAAAATAGTCCAGTTTGCCTTTTTTATATCGCTTGACTGCATTCTGCTTACTGTGTTCCCTACTTTATCATGCCAGCAAGGTTTACTGCCTACATTTTTTCTCCCAGATTCATAAATAGTACTGCAAAGCAAATTAGACCTTCCTACTTTTAGTATAAGCCAAGAATTAACATCAAGAACAACTTTGGGCCAAAAGTATGATTCCCCAATGAAAGCACATACTTAAATGATATTTTCCAAAAATTCTCAGCTTGGAAAACCAGAAAAATGCAAGGTAATTTATGGGAAGAAGACTCTTTAGTACTTGACATTGAACATTTTAATTAGAAACGCATATGGGCCATATGTTAAAACAATATTTCAGTGTCTATCCAAAGAAACCACAGTATCTACAAGGATATAAGTTGAAAAGAGGGATAGATTGTCTTTTCATCTTTTAAAAATTCTTTAGAATCTCTGGAGAGGATATATACAATCCAAATAGATTTGGGTTGATGTGGTTGGAGTCTTACATCTATATATTATCTCAAGCTTTCATGTTGCAAGTCAGGTACTTCCATTCACATCTCCAAGAGGTACTAAAGAATGTATACAACAAGATTTTTTTTCACATGCAAAGCACTGAGACATGTAATGATATTTCTGCCTATCAAAGTATCTCTTAGAAAATTAAGAATTGATGTTGTTTATATCCATACAACCACATAGTAATCAAAGTACAAAGGACTCAACTTTATCACGAGAATCACAGTAAAATTTACTGAATTCAGTAATGTTTTGGAATCTGATTTCTGTCAAACCAACCTTGCATCTATTTGATGACATGGTAGTTACAAGGTGATGATGGAAAGAGCATTGGCTTGGGTTCTGGCAGTGACTTCAAGGTGAAAGACTCCGAGATTCTAGTTTATCATCTCTGAGATTATGATGTTATACGCAGCTGTTTGCCAAGATTCCTTTCTTCTAACAATATCAACCAATTTATGTACATAAAAGCTTTTTGTCATAACTCTCCAAGTGATGACTGCTCACCGCTTGCTTCAAAATTATCTTGCATGATTGATAAAAACACTGATTCTTGAACCCCACCCAATCCTACTAAATTGGAGTCTTGAGAAATAGATTAAAAGAAAAAAAAATATGTCTTTTTAACACTCCAGGGGATTAAACACTTAAACACTCCAGGGGATTCTTCCCTACAGTTCAATAACTATTCATATATAGTAGATTATTTTTATCATTGTAGAGCACCCCTTTATCAGTATTATATTTATTTTTCAAATATACTTACTAACAAGGGAAAAAACTCTTGTTTACATAGAGATTTATAATTACAGCTTCAGTGTTTTTTTCCCCATGCCCAGAGCTCTTTTCTACTTCATAGTAGAAGAGAAATTGCAAAGAAGAAATAGGCCATAGATCTTCTTGATGTCCATCAGAAATACCTACATTAGCAAATTAGGAATAAGTGTTATTAGAATAACAGAAACTCAGGTGAGAAAAATTCTGTTCTTTGCATCTAATGTTGAGGTAGTTACTGTCAGAGAAAATACGCTTTTGTAGTTAGCATAAAACATCTGATCCACTGAATATCCTATTCTGGTGCAAACTAGCACAGTGTAAAGTGGACAGTAGTAAGTGGACAGAGAGAAGAGAGTAGATCACAACCAAGCACAGAACAGAGACTCTTCCATTCATATCATTTGGTTAATAGTTTTACTAATATCACAGTGAAATGACAGATCCTCAAAATGTATTTTAGATTAGCAATAGTTTGCCTTGTATACATTTTCATGGCTAGTATATGAATAGAGTTTTAATATCCTAATCTTTGAAATCAGACAATAGTTCCCTCTAGTGTTCCTGTCTTTCCTCTGGACAAACAAGCCTTCTTATATGCAAGAAAATCTTTAGGACTCATAACTAACATGAAATATTGGAGAACACATAGCTCGGGTATCTGGTTATTGATTTCAAACTGCCAAAATAAAAAAAAAAAATAGTAAGCACTGAACTCACAAATAGAGTTTTAGCTCTACAACAAACAAGAGAGAATACACTGGTATATGAACATACTGGGGAAATGGCAGGAAAGCAGTTTGCAAAACCAGACCATGTAAGAGCCTCATCACCATCAGGGGCCAGGAAAAGAAGCCAGGCAGATTTGGTTCAGCTGATAGAAGGGTGAGGCCAGGATGTCAAAATGAGCTATGGATGGAACACCCACTTAACCCTCACACATAAGTACACATAGGAACACATGCCCAACTATACAGGTATGAGCTAAAATGGAGCCTGTCCATTCAGAGAATCAGTGTGTTGAGAGGGCTGTGGTAGATGTTAAAGGCTTGCACCTAATGAAGTTCAGTCAGCTTTTCTATACCCCCCCACTTTGAAAGACCTGGGTTTTAGGGGGAACCTTTCTTTATGGGGAGAGAGGTTCAAGAATATTGAGAACACCATGCAGAGATTAATATGCTAAAAGATACTGGTAGTGGTGTGAGCAATAGCGCAAGCCCCAAAGTGCATACTTTCTGAGAAGAAAAAGAACCTCTGAGTAGAGAGTAGTGAGACTTTGTGTCAGAGGATAATCAGGAAATGAGGTGCGTGAACACAGTGGCTGCAGTCACTTGTCCCCCTACATGCCTCTTCCCCAGGACAATCTCCACAGCTGAGCTACCAGAGTGAACCCTGGGGCCCAAAGAGGCCCTCTTCGTGGCACTGACTCCAGAAAGCTTAGCTGATAAGACTTTCAGAAGCCACACAGTTGTAACTACCTCAGTCAGATGCCCCCTGGAGAAGCCCTTACCCCCACACCCACCCCTGGTGGTGCCCACACACCCACAGCTGCTCAGTTTTGGAAACCTTTGATGGTGACTCCTTCTGCCATCCTCTTTGCCAAAGGCTATCTAGCAGAGGCCTTCTCGCCTCTACCCCCTGCCCACTACTGCACCTGGATATGAAATATAGGAAGCACTGCACATAGGGTGGGGCACCTGGCCAAGCACCTGCACATTCTGACAAGGGCCAGTGCCACTGGTACCCAGGAGCATAGTAAAAGCTTTGTGTGCTTCTGTCTCCCCAAAGCCTCCATACCCTGCATATAGGTGAGTGTCTCCTCCAATGTCCTGATTGTGAGAAGTGCTATACCTGATCAACCACCTGCAGCTCCACAGCAGGAAGTGGTCCTTCGACTTGGCCAAGTTTTAGCCTCAGCTTCATAATCAAGACAAAGTTTGTAAGAGTCAGCAGAAGCACACTAAGAAGGCAAAAAAGCACACAAGCTGCTCTCCCAGCCTCCTGGACCCCAAGCCAAGTCTGACTGAGGAGACTCTATGTAGAAGGCACTTGGTAGAACCTTCTGGTTCTCAGACACCTCAAGTGAGGGGCTCCCTAGCTCCTGAGACTCAGGCCTATCATTAGAAACTGCTATGAGCGTAACAGGTCACACAGAGAACCATCCCTTGCATACATCACCACACCTCACATCAGGATCAGAAGTGCTGGGTCCTGTGGTAATGACCAAGATGTGGTTACTCATAACTCAACACCTTGTACCAGTTGGGCCAAGACTTGAAGGTCACCAAGTCAACCCTTCTTTGTTTTATACTGATTGTTCATTAAAATGACTGATTCGTGAAGATGGGGAAAACCAAACAAACAAACAAAAAAACCTCAGTTAGTATTCATTGGTAAGCTATGATAACGATGGTTGTTTTGATGGATACAGAGAAATACTTTCAAAATCCCATTTCATGGAAGAATTTGTTGCCCTGGCTGCAAGGACTGCTATCAGTAGACGTTCTTCAGTTGTCAACCCTTTTACAGATGGTCTCAGCTATGTAGAGCTGCCTCATCCCAGGTCACATTATTGCCAGAGTGAACTACATCCAATGACTGCTGGAGGCAAGAGTAAAAATATGCAACCATTTGTACTGCTGAGTCGTTAAAATGACTGATGTAAAGATCAAACAAACCTCTACTTCCTGAGGACTCACTCAACGGGTAACGTGCAGTAATCAACTATAGCTGCTTTGATGGACACTCTAAAAAGCCCTCTGTATCTTCAGAGCTCTAAGTGGGTAGGTTAAGCTGTCAGACCTTTGTTACTGCTCATCTTCTTCCTCTGCGCAACCCTTCTTTTACCCAGCTTCGAAAAGTATTAATTTCTAGGACCGTTCCGTAGAAAACATCTGCACATTTAACTTCATCTCAGAGTCTGATTCCTACACACCCAACCTGTGACAGTTGATAATAAGAGTGGTCCAAGAAAGCAGGCAATCAGATGGGTCTCAGAGCTGGATCATTTGTCACCAACAGGCATCAAAGACTCATCACCTGTGATAGGTAAGCACAGGATAGTCCCTGGCACAAGGTATTGGTTCAAGTTTTCAAAAATTCACTTGTGAATCAGAATAATATGTCAGTGGAAAGGAATGCACAATCTGTCAGTTTTTTTAAACATATGGAAAAAATAGTAAAATTAAGAAAAATAAAATTGAATGTCTATTTTGCAAGAATATATGTTTTGCAAGAAGATAAAAAAAGCTGAGATCTATTAACAGACACCTGAAAGTGAGTGGCAAGCATCTGAAACTGCCCAAACCCACCCTCAGCCAGAATATATCAAAAACAGTATTGCCTTGAAGGAGGAGGAGAGTGGTGCAAATTTATGTCACCATTAAGGATTTTAAAAATTCTGGAGTGTAGGTCCCTATACACCTCTAGTTCACCAATCTATTCCCTACATGAATTAGAAAGATACTATAGAATTAAAATAGATCACAACAAACTCAACCAAGTAATAGCTCCAACTGCAGCCACCTTGCCAGGTGTAGTATATTTTCTAGAGTAGATTATACAGTCTTGTGGACATGGCATATAACCACTGATTTGGTGAATGTATTCTTTGCCTTCTATAACACTATCAGTAAATGAGTCTCACTAAAACTTCAAAATCACATGGAACTGACAACAGAATACTTACAGTTTTACCTCAGGGCTGCATCAACTTCCAAGTGGTGTGTCATAACATAGTCCAAAGAGATCTGAACCACATGGACAGAACATCACATTGACCCACTACTAGGGGCTTTGTTGAGACATAGGTATTACAGAGATGAGACAGATAAACTTGATGAAGATTCAGGGTCTGCCACATCAGTAGTATTTTTAAGGATCCAGAGATCATGGGCATGCCAGAAAAAAATATTTCATCTTGCACCTCTCTTTTTAAAATAATCTTTTATCTTCTCATAGCACTGAGAATAAAATCAAACTCCTTCCTCTGACTTAAAAAATGAAGCAAAACGAAAAGCTATAGTGATCTAGAGCCTGCCTTTCCTCTGAATTTCTGTTAAAAACTCTTCCTTGCTTCAGTACACTGTATTAGTTTTCTACTACAGTGTAATAAGTTATCACAAACTTAACTACTTGAAATAATATCCATTTCCTATCTTACAGATTCAGTTGGTCAGAGGTCTCAGCATGGCATAACGAGGCTCACTGGTCAGGTCTTCACAAGACTGAAATCAAGGTGTCAGCTAGGGCTGTGTTCTCATCTGGAGCTTAAGCCCTCTATCAAACTCATTTAAATTGTTGGCAGAATTTAGACTCTTTGATTTTAGGACTTATTTCCCATTTCTAGCTGGCTGGTACATAGTGTTACTCACAGCTGCTAGAAGGCACTCTCAGCTCCTAGCCACGTGACTCCTGCATAGGCAGTTCATAACACGGCTGCTTGCTTTCTTGCTTTCAGGTTCAGAGGAAAACGTGCACTGCTTGAAATCACTCTAGATCCTTTTTAAAGGCCCATCTAACTAGGTCAGGCCCATCTAAGATACTCTCCTTTCCTTAGAGTCCACTGAGTAGGGAGTTCACAGCAGCACCTACTTTAGTGCTTGATTGAATAATTGAGAAAAGGTGTGTGTATACCATGGGGTGAGCCTCTTGGGGGTTATCTTAGAATTCTGCCTATCACAGTGACCAAGACCAAGGCCTGCCTGAGACTGTTCTGATCTAGGAACCCTCTCACTCCTGAGCAAAACTTGTCCTATTAAATTGCCATTATGTTGACCTTCTTTGGCTCCTCAAAAACATCTAGCCCATTTTTCTCTAAGGATTTAACATTAGCACTTGTGCCTATAATGCATTTTCTTCTTGTCATTCACATTTCATATTAAATGTCATTTTTAGAGATTATATTCTCTGGAGAGTAGGCAGCAAATAAAGAATAGTTATAATCGATTAATAATATGTCAAGTTTTATGGGAAAAAGATGAAACAAGCTAATAAGGATAGTAATGTTGCAATTCTGAATGGAGTGTCGGGTGTATCCCTTTGAAAGGCGACATCTGAGCAAATATTTGAAGGGAGTAAGGGCATTAGCCCGGTAGATTTGTGGGGGGAGGATATTCCATACAGAGGAAACAGCTAGTGCTAATTCTTAAGGTGGATGCCTGACATTATCAAGAATATGCAAAGAAGAAAATGCAACAGAAGCAGAGTGAGGAAAAGTATCCTAGGAGATGAGTTTAGAGATGTAATGGACAACCACATCGTGTAAGTCCTCATAGAGTATTCTAAGATTTTGGCTACTGAGATGAGAAGATATTGGGGAAATTTGATAGAAGAACATGATCTGACTTTGCAAGATTCCTTCTGGCTTCTATGTTGAGAATAGATTGAGGTTGGGGGAAAAGAGGAATTAAGGAGAATGTTTAGGAGACATTTCAGTGGGCTGATTATTTGTGGTGATTGAGTGTAGACTGTTAACATCATAAGCAATGAAATATGATGAATGCAGATATAGTCACAAATCAACTCATGCAATTATGAAGGATTCCTTTTGTATTTCAGCTAGATTGGCCACAGATTACACATTATTTCCGGGTGTGTCTGTGAGGATGTTCCTGAAAGAGATTAGCATTTGAATTAGATTGTCTTCCCAGTGTGGGTGGGCATCATTCAATCTGTTGAGGGCTTGAACAGAACAAAAGATGGAAGAAGGAGTATTTTGCCCCTTCCTGACTAATTGCTTCATCTGAGATGTTGATTCCCTGTACTCAGATTCCTGGTGCCAGGCTTTCATACCTGTACTGGAATCTAGATCACTGGCTTGCCTGGATCTCAGGACTCAAAATAAATTAACCGACTTTCCTGTGTCTCCAGCCTGCAGACAGCAGATGGTGGGACTTCTCTTCTTTCATAATTGCATGAGTCGATTTTGTCATAATAAACTTCTCTATACATATAGACAGATATGGATATATGTCATACTGGTTCTGATCCCCTAGAGAAATCTGGCTAATAGACTCAGCCAAAGTGTCATGCAAAGGTCAAAGCCTTGCTAGGGAAAATGTGAGATCTTGCAACATGAGATGGGGAGGTTTGGACGTATGCACCTGGGGATGTTGGCTCTGCAGAACCCTCAGACCCGCCCCCACCCCTAGGTTTAGAGAGATGGCCCACCCTTCTCTTGTTAAGAGTTAACATTTCTACCACGCTGAATGATGGTACAGGTCACCCTCCCACCCCCTCTGCCCCCTGCCATGTAACAGATGAAAGCCCTCAGGAGCCTCTCCTAATACTTTTTCTGGCTTCCTCCAGTGCTACAACCCTTCCTAACCTGTCTGGAGAGGTGCTGGGCCTCATAAGTGGTGAAACAGACTATATAACCAAAGAGTTTTAAGACTTTGTTAGTTTGTACCAGAAAGGAGCCAAGAAAATACTCCTAGGTTTGGAATTTGAGGATAGTTAATTAAGGGGGCTAGAATGTAAGACCAGACAAAAAAGAATTTACTTGGGTTCATTGTTTTGGGGACACAGAGTTTAACACCTCAGGGAATGAAGAAAATTCCCTACTAGGGTGATTTTCAGAGTCTTGGAAAAAACAAGGCCTGTGCTCAGTGAAATGGAAATGCCTGAGTTACGTTAACAGATGTCAGAGAAAGGAACAAAGGAGCTCAGGACAATGGATATGCTAGAATGAATCTACGGAAAAGGCAAGGAGACCTACCTGACCCATCCATAGGGGGGATCCCAAGACATATCATTCACCTGGGGCCTTAGGCATGCTCTGGTGAGGGGTGAGATGCACCTCATTACAGTGACAAAGCTGAAGATCCTTAAGAAGTTCACTGGCAGCTTGCTTCTGCAGGCTGGGGCTGAAGGTAGTATCAGCTGTCACAGAGCTGAGCTCATTAACTTCCACCGGGAAGATGCTCCCTGCCAGCAGAAGCCAGGTGGCACTATTTAATCACCAGAAGGCAGGAGGCTGCAATTATAATAATGGCAAGGCAAGGTCAGTGGAGACACACCAAGAGGATGTTATCTTCAGGGAGTTGTGGAGATGGTTAATAGAGCATTGTATCCCCAGGGACAAAACAGATGAGCTGTCAAGAAGGGCACTGCTTAGCATCTATAACCAAAAAAGGCCAAGATGCAGAAGCAGAGAGATGAGGGCAATTGCCCCAATAAAAAGTAAGGAGCTCTTGTACATTTCCCTGAGGCAGTTTTCAAATCTGGAACCCATCGATTAACAAAGGAGCCTCCTCCCTGGAAGAAAGAACCTCACAGCAATTATAGGCTGTAATGATTCCCCCAGTCCTTCCCTCAAAGGGAGCTATGGCCATTTACTCAGGTCAGTGTACAGTGAGGTAGGAGGAATACGGAAACAGCTTGAGAACTGAGGTGACATTAAGGTATCATCATGGCATGAAGTGGTTGCTTATTGGAACCCTGTAATAAAGGAAGTCCTGGCTAAAGTCCAGGTCACAGTGGACAACTAGGACTGACCAAATGTTCTTTTCTACAACACCCAAGGGTAAAATCTGAATTCTTCTACTCTGCAATTAGAATAACTCCTCACATCCTTAGCCTATAAAGAAGAGTACTCATAGTAGGTAAGGCCAAGTGGAAACCCATGGAACTGCCCTTCCCCAGCCAAGATAGTAAATAAAAAAGGAATATTGCAACTCAGGGGTAGAGAAGGGGGTGTCATGGCAGAAATTAACACCGCTATTAATGCCATGAAGAATTAAGAGGTTTTGTTCCCAATCATAACTGCATTTAATTCGCCAGTCTGGCCCCTGGAGAAACTATAGAGATCCTTAAGAATGATTTTAGGCTTAGTCAAGGAACATCTCTAATTGCTGCTGTTGTGCCAAACACAGCATCTTTACAAGTCTTTCTCAGAGCTGTGTTAATGCTCTGCCCTCCATCACTAAACAGTACAAAGAGAGCTGAACCACCTGAATATCGCCAGGGTATCCCACTGATCAGTTATGTTGATGATACCATACCAACTGGGCAGAACAAGCAAGAGATGACTAGTACGTCAGAGAGCTTGGTAAGACATATATGCTTCATGAATTCACTGTTAAGACCTATGAAGATTCAGAGGTATACCAGTTTAGTGAATTTTAAGAGTGAAATAGTCAGGGCTTGCCCAGATATCCCCCCAAAATAAGAGGCAAATTATTGCCTCTGACATCCCCTAGAACAAAGAAGGAAGCCTGGTGCCTAGTAGGCTTCTTCGGATCTTGAAATCATATACCTAGGAATACTGCCCTAGCCCATATACTAGGTCAAATGGAAGGCTGCCAAATTTGAGCTGGTCCCAAAGTAATACAAAGCTCCAGAGCTGGTTCAGGATACAGTGCAAGCAGCCCAGGCTCTTGAGCCAAACAGTTGAGCAGACCCTATCATGTATGGATCCCAGTGGTGGGAAAAGATGCAGTACGGCACCTAGAGCGAATAAGAGGGGCACAGTGCAGGCCCCTGGGATCTGCAGCAAGGCCATAAGACAGAACTATATACCTTGTGAGAAACAGCTCCAGGAATGCTTTTGTTCCTTAGTAGAGATGGATAGGAGACCCAAGTAAAGCTTGCCTTGAAAAATCATATGGTCTGAATATGGCCCAGCAATTCATCATAAAATGAAAATGGTACATCTGAAATTAAGCCCAAGCTCTCAGATCTTGTTATAGGTTAAAAGCCTTAGTTTTTATTTTCATCCACATGCAACAAGTTTTGTGTTTTTTTTTATTAAAATGATCAGGACATTATCTTTCAGAAGATGGTGTTAAACATAGCTGTATTAATCTAATGAACACTTAAAATTATCTCTACTATGTGGGACTTTTCTGTGGTATGCATTGTCCAAATAAACTAGACAAATGTTGCTAGTGTATTTGTCAATACTTTAAAAATATGCAGTAGTTATATATAGTCTTCAATATGCTGTTTTATACTGATAGATTTGTATATTTGGTGCTTTTCACAATCTCAAAATAATTCTATAAAGAGAGTTGGGGCACCTGGGTGGCTCAGATGGTTAAGCATCTGTCTTTGGCTCAAGTCAAGATCCCAGGACCCTGGGATGGAGCCCCACTACGGGGTCCCTTAGCAGGGAACCTGCTTCTCCCTCTCCCTCTCGTGTTCCCCCTGCTTGTGCTCTTTCCCTCTCTCTGCCAAATAAATAAATAAAATACTTAAAAAAAAAAGACTAAAGTACTTGTAATTATATAGTAAAATTATAATGCCTATTTTAATATTCTTGTCTATTAATTCTAATATCTGTGCCAGCTCTGCATTGGTTTCAAATGTTTAATTTTTCTCCTTGGTGTATTTCATATTTTCCTGCATTTTTTTTCATGACTGGTAATTTTCAATGGACACCAGACACTGTAAATTTAACCTTGTTTAGTGCTAGATTTTTTTTTTTTTAATTTCCCTTTATATATTCTTGAGTTTTGTTCTGAGACACAGTTAAGGTACTTGGAAACAGTTTGATTCTTTCTGACATTTCTTTTAAATTTTTTTTAGGTAGAACGGCAGTAACATTTCTTCGAAAGCTAATCATTCCCATTTAGTGAGGTTTGATTGTGTCCCTTCTAAAAAAGATATGTTGAGGTTCCAATACCTAGTTCATCGTTGGGTGTACCTGACATCATTGGGAAAGAATGGTCTTTGTAGATTTAAACAAGTGAAAATGAGGTCACTATTGTAGGCACGAATATGACTGATAACCATTATAAAAAAGGGAAGTTTGTATACAGACACCCATAGGAATAAGATAGCCGTGTTATAGTAGAGGCAGAGATTGTTGTTACCCTGCTCTGAGTCAAGGAACACCCGAGGTAACAGAAGTTAGGAAGGTGATATGGCACAGATTCTCCCTCACAATTCTCAGAAGGAACCAACTCTGCCAACTCCTTGATTTCAGACTTAAAACTTACAGATCTGTAAGACAACAGGTTTCTCTTATTTAAACCACACAGTCTATGGAATTTTGTTGCTACAGCCCTGGGAAATTACTGTATGACATAACACTTTCTGAGCACTCTACTCTATGTGAACAGTGAAGTTTTCCTATTTGACTGTGATAATAGCGCCCCCCCCTTTAAAATATAGAAAACAAACTGAGGTTTACTGGAAGGAAGGTGGGTGGGGGAAGGGCTTAAAGGCTGATGCGGATTAAGAGAGGCATTTGTTGTGATAAGCACTGGGTGTTGTGTGTAAGTGATGAATCACTAAACTTTTCTCCAGAAACCAATATTACACTATATGTTAACTAATTAGTATTTGAATAAAGACTTGAAACAAACAACAGGGGTCCCTGGGTGGCTCAGTGGGTTAAAGCCTCTGCCTTAGGCTGGGGTCATGATCTCAGGGTCCTGGGATCCAGCCCTGCATCAGGCTCTCTGCTCAGCGGGGAGCCTGCTTCCCTTCCCCTCTCTGCCTGCTTGTGATCTCAGTCTATCAAATAAATAAATAATCTTAAAAAAAAAAAAAGTAGGCACTGTTTTTAGTTCCCCTTGAGGGCTGGCTATTGTTATTTCAAATCCTTTGAGGTGGTTCTTAGCCTTGAGTAGTTTCCTCTCTTGCATACACTGATTTGTACTCTGCTGAATCCTTGAGTTTATCCTCAAGAGAGAGAGAGAGTGTTCTCTTTATCCAGCTTTGTGCTCCTCTGTACTCTGCCCTGCTAGTTTTAAGGAGCTTGTTCTCCCCCTAACTCTCAGCCCTGTCTGCTTAACCCATGGAATCCCCGGTGCCCCACCTGCTCTCCCTTCTGTACTGCAACCTGGAACTCTCTCAAGACTGTAAACTCACCGTGAGCAATTATAGAGCTTACTGTATTATCTCTCAGAGATTACTGACCTTCATTACTTCATGTCCAAATCTTGAAAACCATTGTTTCATACATTTTGTCTAGTTTTTTTCCATTGTTTTAGAGGTATGGGTAAAACCACTCTCTGTTCCTCTATATTGAGCACAGCGAAAGTCTATTCTCATATATACAGTATTTGATTTTATTACTGACATATTTTTATACATTTCTCCTTAGTATCCAGAATGAAACTTTAAAACTACACTTTAGGACATACCACTGATGTACTTTGAGAGACTGAATAAAATCCAAAATCTATAGTACATAAGCTCTCTTCCTTGGTCTGCTTCATGCCTATTTATCTGACCTCATCATCCCCACTTCAGCTGCAATGCATCACCTATTGGACTTCCTTGATTTCCTCACAGGTATAAGTTTATCCTAAGAATGTTTATACTCGCTGTTCTCTGTGCCTGGAATGCATTTCCCAGAGATTTTCTCATAGTTGCCTGTCTTTCATCATTCAGGTCTCAGCCCAAATATCTCTTCCTCAGAAAGTATTTCCTAAGCCTATCTAACCTAGCATAGCTATCTGTTGGCTCTGGAACCTTGTTTTATTTTATTTATACCACTTTTCTTTATCTGTAGTAAGTTCATTAGGTTCCCATATTTTATCAGAAAATAAATTCCAGGAGAGATGTAAATTCTACTTTCTTATTTGAAGCTACATCTTCAGTGTACAGACCAGTGTCTATGGAATAGTAGTGCTTACTAAATGTTTTTGAGCTCTGGATAAATGACTTTCAGAAAAGAATATAAAAAGCTAAATATATGTAAGTAGGATTTTATATTGCACACCCTTACACACAAAAAATAATATATTACTATAAGGTAGTTACATTTATATTATCTGTTCATGTTACAGTAGAAAGGAAATACGGTAACATTATTCTGTAGGGAATAAAAATAGTGTTTTCTTTTGCACTACCTAAAAATACATTTCTGGTATTAAAGAGTAAAATAATCAGAAACTTCATATTTATATTATAGTATTTATTTTTCCTCATCATCTCTCATTTCCATAACTATAACATCTATTATTGCTCTGAGGACAAACCTATCTTCAAATGCGACACCTGAGAAGGAAACGTAGCTATATTCTTTTGTTGATTTAAAAATGGTAATGTTTGAAAAACTCCAAGCCAAATATTTAGTAAATGAAATTCTCAGTATTATATAAAAGAGCTGTAGCTACAGTACATCAGTCCTAGAAAAATATTATTCTTATCTTATGGGAAGTAAGGGAAATGTGAAACAAGAAAATAGAAAGAGTTGTATATGTAAATGTGTGCTTTTAGTTGGAGATTTGAGTTGAAAAGTCTCTCCTAATATAGAATAATAGCTTATGTTGGGAGTGGGGAGCACTATTACATCCTTTTATGTAAATCAGATTCTATAATGCAAACAGGCATCAACTGAATAAGCCTTCTTTCAACTCTTATTACAAAGCAGTATTAATGGGGTCATAAAAAAGTAACTTCAGACACTATGGGCTGAAAAAAGAATTCCATTACAAACAGTCAGGGTCATTTTTGTCTTCCAGTTCTGCTAAGCATCAGCCCTGAATTTCATGTTTGTTGCATAATTTTCTATATGTTGAATATTGTGTGTTTCACATGTAATAAAAATTATATGTATGTTCACTGACAATTTCATTGTATGTATTCACATTTGATTATTTTCTCAAAGTCACCCCTTATTTTTCCAGAGGAGGAAAATGGGGTTGATGGAAATATTTGTTGGTGTAGGATCATAATGATGTCCACACTTAACAAAAATTGCAACTGGAATTTCAGAAAGGGAAAACCCACATATATTCTTATTAAATACATGAAAAACCTAGTTTTTTGAGGGAGGGGCTCACTGCTGTGGGCAAGTATTTCTAAATATTGAACTTCAGGCATATATCTGCTTACATAAACAAGGCTGGGAAACCACTGTCTTCCCTAACTGATTAGAACAAATAAGAATATTTTCTCTGTGGGTAAGCCCACTCCCAAGAAGGAAGAAGAGGAACAGGCTATCTTACATAAGATCTGAGATGATGAACAGCTCAGATGGTAAGGACAAACCTTCTCCACCTAGGGACTAAGGCACATTCCATCTGTGACTCTGACATATCCTATGATATTTTATCATTGTCATGGTAAAAAGGGCTTACCAACACTGTATCTTTATTCTAATCTATTGCAATGAGAAATGGTGGACAAGCAAGTTTTTTTAACGGTATAATCCAGAATTTATACACATCATTTTTGTTAACACTTCTTTCATTAGAGCTTAGGTGCATGGCCACAAATAGCCCCATACAGGAGGTTGAGTGGTGGTGATATTGTGAAACAGATATTTGGTTTTCACCCATTGTTCCTGGCACAGAGCTCCTAAACCCTTGGAATTTCCTAAGTGTTGAGACCAAGAAAGGTTTCTTTTGTTATGTTAATATGTTAAGTGAATTTTGGACCCTCTCTAAGGGATGGGGTTGTCAGGAGAACCAACAAAGTTGTTAGAAGGCTGGAACTTTCAATCCCAACCACTTGACTTCTGGGGAGGGGAAAGGGGCTAGAGGTCATATTGGTTTCTAGTGGCCAGTTATTTACTCAATCATACCTGTGCAATCAAGTGCCCATAAAAACAAAAAAAGATGAAGTTTAGAGAGATTTAGGGGTTGTTGAACATGTGGTAATCTGGGGGAATTGTCATACCCTGAAAGCATATGAATGCCCCACACCATTTTCCCATACTTTATCCTGTGTCTTTTTTATCTGGCTGTTCATGAGCTATATCTTCCTATAATAAATTGGTATTCTAGTGGGTAAAATGTTTCTCTGAGTTCTGTGAACTGTTCTAGCAAATTAATGGAATCCAAAGAGGGGTTCATGGGAACTTCCAGATAGCCAGAAGCACAGGTCACAATCTGGACTTGTAATTAACATCTGAAGTTGGTGGAGGAAGGGGCAGATTCCTTTTTAGGTAAATAGTGTCAGAATTGAGTCAAACTGTAGGACACCCTGCTGGTGTCTGGAGAATTGCTTGTTTGGTGTGAAGAAACCTGTCCCTCACCAGCAGATGAGAATTAGGAGCAGAAACTTTTAGTGGGCTTTTTATTTTATTTTATGAAAATTTAAAAATAGAATTTGGTTTTATGTGAATTTACAACTTATAATTTAGAATACCCACTACTGTATATTATAGTTATTTGTTTTGGGCATGCAGTATATATAATGTGAGTCTACTAGTCTACAAAATGCCAACTTCAAGTTCAAATAGCAAGGGATACCACATTTACTTCCTCGGAATTAGTCATTCGTCCACAGAATTCCCATAATGAATTTTTGCATGTCTCTATCATTTCTTTCACCAAATTGAATTTTAATTACATTTAAATAAACATATATATGTGTGTGTGTACATTTTTTTCCCCTTTTTAGGTGGTTGTGATCACCCAAAGTCAGAAATTATCTTTTTTTCCTTAGTTCACGGCCGGGCATACAAAAAGCACTGAATGAATGTTTAGTGTCTTGGTAAAACATACAAAGAACAAAACAAGAATGTCAATTTCATACCTATTAATTAAAATAATAATTAAAAGAGAAGCAGTCAAGGGTCTTGACAAGCTAAAGCTAGACTTCGTTGCAGTGACATACAGCTTCCAAATTTTAGTGGTTAACACAATAAAAATTTGTCACTCACATATAATCCACCATAGGTCTAGACTCTCCATAGCAGCTTTCTGCTATGAGTAACTATGATCTAGGATGTTTTGACTCTATCCTAGTGACTTTGCTATTTCAATACTGAAATCAACACTTCTGTTATAGTAGAAGAAGAAGGAAGAGAGGACCTTATCCAAGAAGTGCCTTATATGTTTGTTCATATTTCAATGGCCTAAACTGGTCACACTGTCCACCTAACTGTAAAAGGACTGGAAAGTACAGTCTTCACTTATATCTGAAAAGGAAAAAGAAACTAAATATTGATGATTACTAGCAGTATCTACCATAAAAGTAAATTATAATAACTTAAACACATTACAGCAAATTTTGAAATTAGATTTTACAGTCTTCATAAAGGAAACTTCACATGCATTATCAAAAAATTTAAGTGCATTTAATTAAAAACAGAGTATTGACTCACTCCAGTTAATTTTCAGAGATTATATTTTCAACTGTTTTGTTGAAAACAACAAGTATAGAGAATCTTTCTAGAAATTTTTCTAGAAATACAAATTTTATACTTTTTAAAAAATTTTTTATTTATTCATTTGATGGAAAGAGATCACAAGTACGCTGAGAGGCAGGCAGAGAGAGAGAGAGAGGAGGAAGCAGGCTCCCCGCTGAGCAGAGAGCCTGATGTGGGGCTCGATCCCAGAACCCTGGGATCATGACCTGAGCTGAAGGCAGAGGCTTTAACCCACTGAGCCACCCAGGTGCTCCCAAATTTTATACTTTTTATAAGAATAAACTATCTGAGAAAAACATGTGTGGGCAACAGTCTTTCAAATCATTATAGATTCATTTTTTTTAAAAGATATTATTTATTTATTTGACAGAGATCACAAGTAGGCAGAGAAGCAGGCAGAGAGAGAGGAGGAAGCAGGCTCCCTGCTGAGCAGAGAGCCTAATGCAGGGCTCCATCCCAGGACCCTGAGCCAAAGGCCCAGGTTTTAACCCACTGAGCCACCCAAGCACCCCTATAGATACATTTTATTGTGTCTTGCACCAACATTATTCTAAGGACCTATGCTGAGTCACTCAGAAAAATGCATTGTATGAACTTCCTTCCTAGAATACCTACTTTAGGGATGCTAAAAAGACCTGTTCTCTCAGATGAAAGTTTCCTCTTTATTATAATACATGAGAGAAATTGACTCCAGATCTTAGAAACAGAAAAAAAAAAATAAAACAAAAACAGATATTCCAAACAACCAGTTTGCTTACTCTTTTGAGTGATATAAAAATGACTGTACTTTGTTTTGTTTTGATCACATCCTTGTGCCATGATGTTACATCCTCACTTCTGTCAGCTACATGGGCCATGTGGTTGAATTTTTGTTCATTTATATATTTTTGGCTGTATTATTTTCCAGACCATATTGTCTTTCCATGTGACTCTAACTTTTTTTTAATCTTTTATAATTTTACATTTTTATAATTCTCTGAAATGGTGGAAGATGGTAAAAAGATAATCAAGTCACTCCTACATTCATTTTTAGGAATAAATACAACTACTAAAAGATTTGACCCTTATAACCCCTAGTTAGGCCATTTTTATCCTTATAGACTTATTAGGAAAAACTCTTGTGTTTCTCCTCTTCTATTTATTCAGACCACTTCTGTGACCAGATGTATTTTCTTTTCCATACACTGACCAATTCTAATATCAGCTTGGTGTCCTAAAATTCAATTCAGTTCAAAACTATGTATAGATGACACTATCTACCTTGGAGTTCGCATTAGGTTCCACAAGAAAAGGGCTTAGTCCCATAAGACTGTCCCCACTTCACGCTTCAGTCACAAATTCCAGGTTGTCCGTTGTACTTCTGGCCAACTGGCTATAAATTATGTCTCCCATGAACCCCTCCTTGGGGTTGATAATTGGCTAGAAAGGCTCAGAGAACTCAGGAAAACACTAATATTTACTGGCTTATAAAATAATAAAGGATATGACAAAGGGCACAGATAACCATCCACATAAAGAGCTACAAAGGGCAAGTTCTGGAAGAGTCCAAAGGGTAGGAGCTTATGTACCTCTGGAGTTGGGATGAACTACCCTCCCAGCATATGAATATCTTCACCAACCAGAATCTCTCCAAACACCATACATTTAGGATTTTAAGGAGGCTTTATCATGTCATGTCACATGATTGACTCATAATTGACTCATTTCCCAGCCCTCTGGACTGGGGGTCCAGGTGGGGGTGAGGGGCAGTGGAAGAGGAAAGGTAGGGAGGGATGAGAGTTCCAGGCTCTAATGTTGTTCTTTCTAGTAACCAGCCTATACCCAGGAGCCTGCCAAGAGTCACCTCATTACCACAAAGATGTTCCTATCACCCAGGAAATTGCAAAGGATTTAAGAGTTCTGATAGGCATTTCTTATCGCTCAGGAAATTACAATGGTTTTGGATCTCTGTGTCAGGAACTGGGGTCAAATACCAATTATTAGCATTAGCAGGAAATGGAGATATATATTTTCCATTATTTCAAAACACTATGAATCAAAATCAAAATGCTGTTTGGTGACTGTAAAATATGATTAGGAAAGATTGGTATATGATTTAAAACGTTAAATTGCATCAGGTTAAAACAATGCAATACGTGGTTCCTTCAGTTATGGACATGGACCATTGGGAATGGATTTCAGTCTTGGGCATGATCAAGCTAGCTTCTTCCTGGACAGGTTTAAGAAGGGAGGGATGGAGCATACCAATATACCAATATTTATATCTGTAATCATTTTCGAAGGTTCTCTTCCTAAATAAATCTCCTCTTTTAGATTTTTTTTATTTGTTATATTCCTTCCTTAGATATGTTAAAATTCTTCACAGATTACATTCTAGTCATTCTAGTATGGAAACTACTTTACTTCAAGTGGTCTAAAGGTTTATGTTTATCTCTATGCTTTTCAAAATGAGTCATAATGATCTTTTTACTTATGTGAGCATTCCATTGATAGGTTTCCTTAAGAAAGTAGAGAGCCCCTGGGTGGCTCAGTTGTTAAGCATCTGCCTTTGGCTCAGGTCATGACCAGAGTCCTGGGATCGAGTCTTACATTGGGCTCCTTGCTTAGTGAGAAGCCTGCTTCTCCCTCTCCCACCCCTTCACCCACTTGTGTTCCCTCTCTCTCTCTCTCTCTCAAATAAATAAATAAAATTAAAAAAAAAAAAGAAAATGTTCTAGACTCCAACTTCTCTGGAAAATATTGTCAAAGTCCTCCCTTATATGACCTTAAACTTTCTTTTTCATATTTCTTATAGAAGGCAAAATTGAAAAAAAAATCATAAAAGTTTCTTGAAAAATTATAGTCTAATTTCCAGCTAAGCACTGGAAGGGGAATTTTATAAAAGATCTTGGTCATTTCCTAAGAAAACTGAGTATCATACATGTGTTAGCATATGATTTGAAAGACCTGCTCTCATCATAATACTAAATATATCCAAAAGCCATCTCAAAAAACATTATCTTGGGGCTCCTGGGTGTGTCAGTCAGTTAAGTGTCTGACTCTTGATTTCAGATTAGGTTTTAATCTCAGGACTGTGTGATCCAGCCCCATTTCAGGCTCAGAGATCAGTGCAGAGTCTGCTCATCCTTCTTCCTCTGTTCCTTGCCCTCATTGTGCCCATTCTCTCTCTCTCTCTCTCAAATAAACAAATAAAACCTTTAAGAAAATATTATCAAAGGACACTATCTTTTCTCTAACAAAATCTCTTCTTTTGACAATATTCTATTTATCATCTCTATGCAAATAGCTTCAAAATGTTCGTCTCAACGCTTGACCTTTTTGATTTGCTACAAACATCTCTTACATGATGTCAGGTCTCATTTCCTGTGGTTCCTGTGAGTAGTCGTAGCTTTATCCTTTTCCTTTCTTTTGGGGCACACCACTTTCAACTTTGTGCTTGTGTCATCTCATTCAACAGACTGAAACTTCCAGAATCTGCAGGCAACTTTAGGGATGGGAATTTCCTGTTGAAGTTTACAATTCCTTACTGGGGGATGGGGGAGGGAAGCAGAGGGGTGGAGGATAGAAACTATTTTCCACTTTTTTTTTTTAACTGAAAAAATGTATAATTCATCTATCAGGCAAAAGTTTTAACCAGTTTCCAGATATGGAACTAAAACATGAGTTAGCTCTGCATTAGAATGGTAAATATCTAAAACATTACTTCTGGAACATCAATTAAGATAGTTTCATATAGGGGCACCTGGGTGGCTCAGTGGGTTAAAGCCTCTGCCTTTGGTTCAGATCATGATCTCAGGGTCCTGGGATCAAGCCCCACATCGGGCTCTCTGCTCAGTGGGGAGCCTGCTTCCTCCTCTCTCTCTACCTGCCTCTCTGCTTACTTGTGATCTGTCTGTCAAATAAATAAATAAAATCTTTAAAAAAAATAGTTTCATATAGAATAATAGAATAATGACCTCTCTCAATACTAGCTACATTTGAGATGCACAGTCCCACTTTTGACGTTAGATGTGCTTCTCAAAATCTCTACACATAACTCTAATAGTATATCAGAGTCTATCAGAGTCTATTTAGAAGGTAATTCTAGAATTTTTTCTTATACATAATTTTCTTAAAAACATAGGGGCACTGGGTGGGTCAGTTGGTTAGCATGGGACTATTGGTTTCAGTTCAGGTCATGATCTCAGGATTATGATTGAGCCCCACATCTAGCTCTACACTCAACAGGGAGTCTGCTTGAGATTTTCTCTCACTCTCCTTCCACTGCTCCCCCCTGCTTGCTCACTCCCTCTCTAAAGTAAATAAATAAATAAATATTTTTAAAAATGTGTATAATTTGGAAATGAATATATATTTTTTCTCTATAATCACCTAAAATATTATATTGAGAGGTATGCAGATTCTATAAAGTTTTGCTATTAAAAATAAAGAGGTACATCAGGAAAACGTTAAACAGGGAGACTTTCTGTTAAGATTCTGTGACTCAGTTAACAGAAACTAATTTGGGGTAATATAATTAGGAAATTTATTAAAAGGATATTGAGTAACCTCACAGAATCCAAAGATGAGCCCATCTACTAAGCTTCAGAAAGGGTTGGAATACGAGTTATTTTAGAGATCTTGGCTGTGGAATTTCCTGTATGTTCGTTTTATAGAAGGATCATAGGTCTGTTTTAGCCACAAATTAGAGCCTAGATATTGTTCTGCAAATCAAAACATCAAAGCTTTGGGAGAAAGACTCTGATTGGCTCTGCTTGATTCAGGTGTTCCACAGCTAGGCAAATCCAGTTGGACTGGGAAAAGTCACCAGCACAAAGCTAACTGCTTATGGACCACCCATATCGGTCAGGTCTTTTATTTTGGAGGTGTAGCATAACAGTGCCGAAGTTTTTCTCTATTACTTTTATCTGATTCATCTCTAAATGAATAGGGGGTGGGGGGGTGATGGAACTTGTTTTCCACTACTGAAACTCGCCTAAATACATTTATGCAGTAGACATATGCTGAATTCATATTATTTCCTTTGCTACCACATTTTTCCTAAACACCTGTGATATATCACACAATCACTACTCAAAGCACAGAACTTAGAAACATTTATTATTATGTTTTCATTTCAGAAAAATCCTTAAGTTCTTTTTAAATTAATCCAATGCATTCTGATGACAATGTTATTTTAAAAAGTGTTGAGTTTATTTTTCAAATAAAAGTAAGTTGAAGTCATTGGAATAAGCTTCTTATGGAATTATTAAAATAATGCTATCTGAGTGACAGGCAGTGAAATTTAGCTGAATTGTTATGAAAGGAGCTTGTCTTGTTTTGTTGTGGTTTGTGTATTAAAAGATCGTAATTATTCTTACTCAGTTTTCTTTGTCTGCTTCTTTAAGGAATTTTCTAAGGCGTATGAAATATGGATGAGGCCTATAACATCTGACTTAAAATACACAAATATCTTGAAAGTTTCTAAAGCAGCTTTCTTTGGCTTTCATGGTTTTGAAAATCTGAATTTGTTCAGAGATATACTTATTTTTTTTCTCTAAAAGTTGATGTGCTATAACATAGTTAGAATCAAAAAATGTAACTTGGTTGGAAAACCTTTACTATAATATTTGCTAAAGAATATACAAATTTATATATCTAATTCATGAACATCAACTATATTATTACCAAAGGTAAATCTGAAACTTTATTCTTGCCTTCCCTGTCTGTCTTCCTCAAACCACAACACTCTATATTTTCAAAGTGAAATGGTTTGATTTGAATTGCAAATCTTATCACATATATAGTTTTATTCTTTTCTATCTGGATGAGTGACAGTGGTATATAAGAGTTAACAAACCTTATCCAGTTTAAAATACATTTCTGGTATTGAAAGCTAACAGAGCTGAAAGTTGAATGGGGGAAAGCTCAGCTCCTGTATTCATTCTTTTATTTGTGTTCTGAAAGGGCCTTATGGAGGAAACCTGATAGAAATGTCATGGCATTACTAAATAGATCGAAGTCCAAGGTGGGAAAATAAAAGGTTGGCTTTGCTGCTGCTTTTGTCATTTTATAAGGAATGGATAGTGCTTTCAAAATGAGGGCCTGAGGCTATGCATGGCCTTTAATTTCTCAGACCCTGAGAAGAAGCGAATCCATCCCTCAATGGTCTACTGAAAGAAACCTTTAAAGAAACTCCATGTCCCAAGAACACACATCTCTTGTAAAGATGACAACAAAATGGGGGGAAAATCTAAATGAAGGAGGCATATATCCTTGCACACAGGAATAGCCAACACCCACTTGAAAGCTGATCTGGGAGGATTATCAGCATGACTGCATAGGAATTTATTTTCTGTGATTTGCTGTGCTTCATTTCACTGGAATATGGGGTTCATCTTTAAATTGTGTGTGAAGTAGAGTGATAATTTGGGCGTCACGGGAGCTTACAGCTAGCTACATTGTTAACATATGATCATCAAACAAGTAAAAATACTATACTCTGAGAAATTCCAAGAAAACTTAGCAATTTGTTTCTCATTTGAAACCACTAAGTATTGTGGAAAAATAAGTCTTTGGAGTGATGCATTCTTGAGTTTATATACTCACTTCATGTCTTTCTGCCTTCAGGTAGATGAGTTAACTTTTGGATCTCTGTTTCTGCCCTTAAATGAGGATGGTAATGTAAACTATATTAAGTTTTCTGAAGAATTAATTGAAATAGCATAGGTAAGACCAGTACAACTTAAACTTACATTAGGGATTAATTTCCTTCCCTCCACTGAAATTGATTTGGTTCTAACGTGGATGGTTATGTTTATTTATTTATTTTTTAATCAATGACAATTATAGAAGAAGTTCAAGAATAATACAGAATCTCTGCTATTTAGAAAAATTAAAAATGATTAATAATTTCTTTTTCCAGAGTATAATTGCTAGTGATTAAGTAAAAATGAAGATCTGGAGGTCAACCTTGGCAGACTAAATGCAGGCTGCACCTCTTCTTTAATGAGTGAAGCTTTAAGGAGGCAGAATATGCTTAATACATATTTGTCCTGCAGTATAATAATATCTGAAAATACAGCAAACTTTTGCTTAATAGTGTAGCACTGTCATTTATAAGGGAATGATAAGTTGTTTTAGATTGAGAAAGCAGAACAGCTATAGCTTTAACCTAAAGTTAAGTAAGAAAAAAAGGCAAATTATACACCTGTTAACTCTATAGTTTAAAATGAGATAATCCCTATAAACAAAAGACTATATGTCCCTGTTTTCCTTGGACAGTACTGAGTTACATTTGAAATGCCAACTGTATTATTAATAAGGCTTGCTCCATTTTTAAATGGTTATTGTTAATATAATTATTAGAAGAAAACACATTTTTATAAACTTAAGTTGGGAAAATCTTCCTAATTATGACTCAAAACCCAGATGCAATAAGAGAAAATGTTGATAAATTCAATTACATTGAAAAAGAAAAGCTATCATATGGAAAAATAACATGAACAAAGTCACAAGAAAACTGAAAAACAGGGAAAAATATTTGTAACATATATCAGAGATAAAGGACTAATATATAACAGACTCTTAAAAACTGGAAAATAAAAAGACCAAATCCTCAATTTATTAAAAGAATAAAGTAATGTTCAATTAAACTAGTTAGACTCATCAAGAGAAGAAAATTATTTAGAAATTAATAACATCAGAAATGAAAAAAGTAGTTAAAATTGACATCACAGAAATACAAAGGATCTAAAGAGACAACTACTACTATGCCAACAAATTAGAAAGCATAGAAAAAATGTATAAATTGCTAGAAAAATAAGACTTTCTAAGACTGAATCACAAAGAAATAGAAAATCTGAATAGACTGATTATAAGTAATGAAATTGAACTGGTAATTTAAAAACTCCCCCCAAAACAATCCAGAATCAGACAGCTTCACAGATGAATTTTATAAAACATTTAAAGAAGAGTTGGGACCTATCATTCTCAACTTATTTCAAAATATTCAGGAGGAAGGGATACTTCCAAACTTATTTTACAAGACCAACATTACCCCAATACCAAAACCAGACTAAGACACTGAACAAAACAAAACAAAACAAACAAACAAACAAAACAAAAAAAGTCCATATCCCTGATGAACATAGATGTAAAAATATCAATAAAAAATCATCAAATCAAATTCAGCAATACAATAAGAGAATCGTACATCATAATCACATAGGATTTGTTCCAAGGATGGAAGGATGGTTCAACATCTGTAAATCAATCGATGTGGTATACCACATTCACAAAGTAAAGGATAAAACCATACAATTATTCCAATAGATTCAGAAATTGCATTTGACAAAATTGAACATCTATATATGATAAAAACTCTCAACAAAGTGGATATAGAAAGAATATATCTCAACATAATAAAGGCCATATGTTACAAACCCACAGCTTGTGTTATACTCAAAGGTAAAAAAGTGAAAACGTTTCCTCTAAGATTAGAACAAGACAAAGATGTACATCCTTGCCACTTTCATTCAATGTAGTACTGAAATTCCTAGCCATAGCAGTTAGAAAAGAAAAAGAAATAAATGTCATTCAAATCAGAAAAAAAAAAGAAATAAAGCTGTCATTATTTGCATATGACAGACTAATATATATAAAATCATAAACTTTCCACTGAAAACATTTAAAACTAATAAATAAAGTCAATAAAGTTGTAGGATACAAAATTAACATGCAGAAATTGGTTGCATTTCTATACACTAATAAAGAGCTATCAGAAAGGGAAATCAAGGAAACAATCCTATTTACAGTTGTATCAAAAGAATAAAATAGGACTATAAAAAAAGAGGTGGAAGATCCATACACTAAAAACTATAAGACATTAATGAAAGAAATTGAAGACAACATGAAAGCCATAAAGATATACCATGCTCATGCACTGGAAGAATTAATATTATTAAAGTGTTCATACTACTCAAAGTAATCTACAGATTAAATCCACCTTCCATCAAAATACCAATGGCATTTTCCATAGAACTACAACAAAGAATCATAAAATGTATATGGAACCACAAAAAACAAACAAACAAATAAGCAAAAACCCTAAAAAGCTAAAGCAATCTTGAGAAAAACAAAGTTGAAGCTCTTGTCTCCCTGAATTCATATTATACTATAAGTCATAGTAACCAAAGCAGCAATGATATAAGCATGAAAACACACATAGAGAATAGAGAGCACAGATATAACCCCAAGTGTGTACGGTTAATTACTCTATGACAGAGGATATAAAAATATACAATAGGGAAAAGATAGTCTCTTCAACAAATGGTGCTGGAAAAACTGGACAGCACTATGCAAAAGAATGAAACTAGGCCACTGTCATATACCATATACAAAAATAAATTCAAAATGTATTAAAGACTTGAGTGTAAGGCCTAAAGCATAAAAATCCTAGAAGAAAACACAGGCAGTACATTTTCTGACATTGGTCTAAATTTTTTTTTTCGACTATTTTTCTCAGGCAAGAGCAACAAAAGCTAAAACAAATAAAAAGGATTATATCAAACTAAATAACTTTTTCACAGTGAAAAAATTCATCAATGAAACAAAAAGCAACCTATTGAATGAAAGAAGACGTTTGCAAATCATGCATCTGATAAGAGTTTAATACTTAAAATACATAAAAACTTATACAAATTAATATTTTAAAAAATTAAAATTTTGGAGAATACTTAAGTAGACACTTTCCAAAGAAGACCTACAGATGGCCAACAGACACATGAAAAGATGTTCCACATCACTAACCATCGGGGAAATGAAAATCAAAAGCACAATTTCACACCTGTAAGAATGGTTATTATCAAAAACAAGAAATAACAAGTGTTGGTGAGGATATGGAGAAGGCAATGCTCATACATTGTTGACGGGAATGTAAATTGGTGCAGCCACCTGTGAAAAGAGTATGGAGGGTCCTCAAAAAATTAAAAATAGAATGACCATATAATCCAGCAATTCCACTTATGAGTATTTATCCAAAGAAAATGAAACACTAATTCACAGAGATATACGCACTCCTATGCTTATTGCGGAATTTTTTACAATAGCCAAGACAGGAAAGCATCACCTAAGTATTCACTGACAGATGAATGGATAAAGAAGGTGTGATATTACTCAGTCATAAAAGAGAAAGGAATCTTGCCATTTGGGACAGCATGAAGAGATACAGATGGACACAAAGGGCATTATGCTAAGTGAAAAAAGTAAGAGAAGGACAAATACTGTATTATTTCTCTTATATGTGGAATCTAAACCAAACCAAATCAAAACAAAACAAAATAGAAACAGACTTACAGATACAGGAAATGAACTATTGGTTGGGGAGCAGACAAAACAGGTGAAGAGAACTAAGAGGTACAAACTTCCAGTTATAAAATACATATGTCATGTAGTCATAATATGCAGCGTAAGGAATATAGTAATTATATTGTAATAATTTTGAATGGTGACAGGGGTAACTAGACTTACCATGGAGATCCTTTTGACATGTACAAACATATCAAACCACTGTGATGTACACCTAAAACAAATATGATATTGCATGTTAATTATACTTCAATAAAAAAGGGCAAATTAATGATCACCTAATAGAAAAAATGATATGCAAAACATACTTAAATGTATTAAAATACACTCATTTTCAATCTCATAAGAGAAATGCAAGTTAAGACTACCACAAGATACCATTTTTCACCTATGAAGTGCATAAAAATTCAAGTCTGTTGCTACACTCTGCTGGCAAAATTGTGGGGAGAGAGACCTTCTCATACATTGCTAGTGAGAGGGCCAAGTGGCAAAATCCCACATTCTAGCGTTTAACTTAAGATATGACAACAGATACGAAACATCACAAAAACAAACTTATTCACTTAAGTTATTATTTGTGTAACAAAATATTGAAAACAACTTAACATAATGTATTTCTATGGAAGTCTAAACAAATGTGTGTGGAATCTCTATAAACCACTATGGAATGGTTTCTGAGACATACTAGGTGAAAAATATAAAGTGTAAATAATGTTTCATATCCACTGTTTTGTAAGAAAGAAAAAGAGATCAGAAGGCAATGTATGTACTTGCTATTTTTGTGGAAAGGAGACTATAAAACTAAGTTAGGATAATAAAAATCATTATTCAGAGAGAGTGGGAAGTAATGTTATTAATGGTATAGTGCTGGGAGTGAGAATTCATTGAGTTTAACTTTTTAGGGTTTGACTTTTGAACCATATTAGCATTTCGCATATTCAAGAATAAAATTATAAGGCTAAAATAGTCACTCTAGTTGCATCTAAACAAAAACAAATAAGCCGAACGTCATTTCAAATTAGTAACAAACATAAGAAATATAATAAACTCAAGTAACTTTTGGACACAGTCCTCTGACAGAACATACTTAGTGGTAGATAGTCAGCATAAAAATAAGCAGGAAGGAATTACACACAATCCTTCAATAACATGAGGTGTTGGACACTGATCCCCTGCATAGTCAAAAATCATATAATTACTGACTTCCCCAAATACTTAACTACTAATGGCCTACTGTTGACTAGAAGCCTTACCAATAACATCAATAGTCAATCAACATATATTTTGTAGGTTATATCTATTATATACTGTACTCTTTTTTTTTTTAAGATTTTATTTGTTTATTTGACAGACAGAGATTACAAGTAGGCAGAGAGGCAGTCAGAGAGAGGAGGAAGCAGGCTCCCTGCTGAGCAGAGAGCCCGATGTGGGGCTCGATTCCAGGACGCTGGGATTATGACCTGAGCTGAAGGCAGAGACTTTAACCCACTGAGCCACCCAGGCACCCCTATTATATACTGTACTCTTAAAGAAAGCTAGAGGAAAGAAAATATTAGGAAAATCATTAGAAATTGAAAATACATTTATAATACTATAACTATATTTTAAAAAATCCTGTGTACAAGTGGATCCACACACTTCAAACTGCATTGTTCAAGGGTCAACTGTATTTAGTTTACTGTTGCAGTATGACTGTTGTTAAATACAAAATTTCCTTGTGTGTGGTGCAGAATAGGGCACATATGTAAATATACTGATATTCTCAGGAACCAGAAGACTCCGTGTGAAAGAAAGAAGATATAAACATTCAATGTGAAAGTGAAGAAGAACTGTGCAAGAGAATGTGTGTGTGTCCTAGCTCTTTAGAAAGAGATGAAAGATCCTGGAAGAGCCTAGAAGCAATGACACAACATTAGCAATTTGTACCTCTTGAGCTAATATCTTGATTTTTAAGTACCATTTACCCCTAAAGGGAACTAAGACTCCTTGAATTAAGAGTCTCAAGTAAGACTTTATGTAAGTCTTAATAATTAAGAATCTATCCACTTGAGTTTGTACTTAGATTCAACAGTTTCAGCTGTGTGACCTTGAGTTCATTATATATACATATACCTCTCTGCCACAATTTCCTCCATCATCACAATGAGAATCATTCTTATAGCTAATACTTAAATAGCATTTGCTATCGTCCAGACACTAGAATCATTTCTGTTCTTGGGTTTCCTGTGAGAAAGTTGGTAACATGAAATGCAGAAACTCTACATCAAAAATGATATACTTTACTTATAAATTTAAGTACATTATAAACATAATTTAAGGAAAAAATATAAAAATCATGACAGATAATATATTTACCTCCTTACTCTTCAAAGATATGTTGCAAATTAGGAAAATAGCATTAATGCCACAGAAGGAAAATAGCAAAGGAGATGAAAGGAGCTTTACATGAAATAAAGAGAAATGACTGAAGTAAGTAGGGCGAAAGTTGACTGACTAAAAAATCAAAGGAATACTATTAAAAATGAGTTATAATGTGTCATTTTCAACTTAACAAATACTAAAACAAAATAATAAAAATTAAAAGCTAGTCAATGTTAATGAGGGTTCATACTAACAGAACATTAAATATTAGGCAGAACTCTAAATCCGTAAAAATTCCTAAGCAATTCATACAGAGACCTCAAAAATGTGTATAACTTGGATTCAGTAATTCCATTTCTTAGAATTTATCCTAAGTAAATAATCATGGTTTGTAGACAGACATAGATACAGTGATGTTTTCTGCAGGATTGTTTACATTACCAAAAACTTGTAAGCAACCCAAATGTTCCACCATGAAGGCAAATTAATTACTAAACATGTAGTGAAACACCATGCAACCACTCCCAACTACGTTAAAGGAAATTACATTCATTTTACATTTTTGCACTTTAAAATATTATATTGTTTTGGGGCACCTGGGTGGCTCAGTGGGTTAAAGCCTCTGCCTTCGGCCCAGGTCATGATCCCAGGGTCCTGAGATCTAGCCCCACATTGGGCTCTCTGCTCAGCGGGGAGCCTGTTTCCCTTCCTCTCTCTCTGCCTGCCTCTTTGCCTACTTGTGATCTCTGTCTGTCAAATAAATAAATAAAATCTTGGAAAAAATTATATTGCTTTAAAAATAAAATCTAATATTTAAAATTTGTGTTTTATAATAATACAAAAACACTAGAAATCTGTACATCACAAAGTCTAAAGTACTTATCTCTAGATCTTAGTTTTAGTTTCTATTTAGGTATGTGCACTTTTAAGTTTTTTATGGTATTCTTTTATTATTGTAATGGATGTATATAACTTATGACAGGAAGAAAAGAAGATACAAAAATAGATTCGAATTACTACATATGATTTTGGAAACAAGATCAAGTCTTCAGAAAAACACACCTGAAATTCTAACATTTCTTCTTCTTAACCCTTATAAAATTAACTTACTCAATCAACTTTAAATTGTATTAGCACATCCTTTCAGAGAGCTGCTTTAATCGAAGAAAAGTAGCTGAGTAATTTGAAACCAATTTTCAGGTATTCTAAGGAGAATTCTATTTGAGTGTTTTGGGCCAAACAAAATTGTTCTCAAAGATTAAAGAAGTTTGTTGTTGCTATTTTCTAAATCCTACAATCATAACAGGCCACTAGGCTTTTATCATTAGAAATGACCTTTAATATGAACATTTTATGAATAAGCAAATGATGAGTTTTAAAATGAGACAAATGAGCATAGAAAGACACATTACTAGTTTTCTGAAAAACTACCCTAGTAACTGAATGAATTTAGCTCAGTATAATGAAAGTTTATAACTCAGAATAAGAACTTGTTTAATTTTTTTTTAGCTAAAACATTTGCATTATTTAATTATGGGACCTATCAAAAGGATTGAAGAGCTGGTAAAGCAAATATAAACAAATATATGATAAAAAGCAGTATAATGGGCTTGGCTAGGGGAGATTGTAGAGAGAGCCAAAAGGCTTATGGGGTATCTGGTCTTACTTAGCCTCTTCAGTAATTATATGACTTCAATAATAAATAGAGTTTAACTGAAAGTTTCTAAGAATATACAAGTATTTTAAAATACGTTTATATATATAAATATATAATATTTATATTCACATTTATATAAGGGTGTGTGTGTGTGTGCACTGAGATATTAAGGAGAGACTTAGAAGTTTCAATGAAACAAAGTAGTTTAGAAGACTAAACTTTGAATATGTGGCAATGCCACATTGCCGGTGGGGAAGCTTGAAAATTTAATAATCCTAAAAAATATCTTATTATAATTTGCTATTTGCTTTTTTAAAAAGATTTTATTTATTTGAGAGAGTGAGAGAGAGCATGAGAATAGGGTGAGGGGCAGAGAGAGAAGCAGACTTCCTACTGATCAGGGAGCCCGATGTAGGGCTCAACCCTAAGCATGATCATCAATTCCAAATCCCCAATATGATTCCTCTTTTGAAAATAAGTTAAGGAATCCCACGCAGGATTTATTATATGTAACAGAATATTAGTTCTATAGGGCAGAGTTTTGGTTTCACTCACTGTTGTATGCCTACTTAAATCCAACATTCTATTTCACATATTATTTTATGGCATTAATTTTCTTCCAGATTGGTGTGTTATTCTCTGTTCTTCTTATCCTACACCTTATATAATTTTGTTATTTTTGTACAAAGCAAAACAGAGACAAATACAAAAGAAGTAGTTTAAATTTCAATGTTTTAATACCCTTTAGTCTTAAAATACTTCTAAACTCATGTTTAATTACAAGGCCATCTAATATTTTCATGGGGGATTTAATAATTTTTTAAAGATTTAATATATGTTTATAAAAAATAAAAAATTATATAAAGATTTATTTTGGGTGGGCAGAGGGTAAAGAAGAAAAAGACTAATGAACCAACTAATCATAGCATGTTTCTCCATATAGGCTTATAGTCTCTAATCTTTTTTTTTTAAAAAAAAGATTTTATTTATTTATTTTACAGACAGAGACTACAAGTAGGCAGAGAAGCAGGCAGAGAGAGAGAGGAGGAAGCAGGCTCCTGGCTGAGTAGAGAGCCCAACATGGGGCTTGATCCCAGGACCCTGGGATCATGACCTGAGCCAAAGGCAGAGGCTTTAACCTACTGAGCCATCCAGGTGCCCCCTATACTATTGATTTTATATAAAGGACCTCTTTCACAATAAATAAAAATTTGTTTTATGACATTCATGATTATTTTTTCTAAAGAGTCAATCCTAGCTTTTCAAAGCTGTCAAAATGAAGATGTTAACTATATTCTGTAAAGCTAAAATTTATGAAATATTTTGAAATTATGAAATATTGTTCTTTCAAACTTCATTAAGCTTCTAGTATCTTATACTTTCCTCTTGGCCCAAATTTATTGTAATAAAAAATATAGTTTATTATTAAATAGATCAGATAAACACATCTAACATAATTTACTTTAGATTTTTAATTAACCTTAAATATTGAACACACACTATGATTAGTCGTTTTATAATTTCTCAGGCTTAGGAAATTTTGAGTAATTATGAAAATTTAAGTAAGCATGTTCACAACATAAATGAACAACATCCAAGTGATGCTTCTGATACACTATAGAAAGAATAGTCTTGTGGCTCTTTGTAAACAGGTGTAGCACATTGAGGAAGACAATCTGGAATGTTCTATCAACTTTTGATTAGCCTACAGTAACCAGATGTTGCCTGGAAAAAACACCCAGCTACCTTTATACATTTTCCTAGTGAATAGCAGAGAAGTTATAACTAGACAGGCATGACATATCACATCTTAAATATGTATAATTTTTCCTCCATTAATTGTTGAGTAGCTCCATCATCTCACAAGTAAATATAAACATTTACATTGTTCTTAATGGAATAAAAATTTGCAACCCCAAGAACCGATTGAAATTTATAATACAATTTACCTTGATTTTATTCTTAATATTAATAAATTCCATAAAAATCAGCATATTGTAAGCTGTTTCTGATTACTATATGGTCATATTTTCTATTTCTGATTCTTCTATTTTGTTCCTAAATTTGAAAATTTATAATGACACAGGTCTACATTTTTCTGCTTTTTAATTTCTTAAATGATAAGACTAGCTTTCTTTGTGTGTAATGTCTCACTTTAAAATGAGAGTGTGCCCAACCAACTGCTCCAACGAAATGACCTTATAATAAGGCAGATCACATGTAATATTTTAAACATTTTTTTAAAGATTTTTATTTATTTATTTATTTGACAGAGAGAAAGATCACAAGTAGGCAGAGAGGAAGGCAGAGAGGCAGGCGGGGGGGGGGCGGGGGATGCAGGCTCCCTGCTGAGAAGAGAGCCCAATGCGGGGGGGGGGGGGGGTTGATCCCAGGACCCTGAGATCATGACCTGAGCCAAACGGAGAGGCTTAATCCACTGAGCAACCCATCACATGCAATATTTTAAAAACAATGTTTGTTTATTCTAACATAAAGGATAGTGATATTTTGATCCATTCCAACATTTCCCTTTCCCTATTACTTCTTTTAATAATCCTGTCCAGCAGGTGAGAATAAGAAAAGCCTCTTAGAAATAATAGATCCGTGTTATGGGACAGGAAATAATCCTGGAAGAGATTTTCCCAAGAGACACCAAAAAGCTTCCAATAATTTAGAGTAAGGTGGATCTAGTAGAAAGTGTTTACAGCACAGAATCTATTGCTTCTTAGCTTGTGACACATTGGGAAAATTAGTTAATCTCTTGGTGCCTCAGGTTCTTCATCAACAAAATAGGAATGCCAACTCTATTAGTTTTGTATTGCTGTGGAGCAAATTACCACAAACTTAACAGGTTAAAACAGCACCCATTTTAGTATATTATCTGGGACATATTAGGTGATGAATATATCTAGATAGATATTATTCCCATTATTATTAGAAGTTTACATGGATTTAGGTACTAAATAAAGAAATAAAAATAGAATTAATCAGTCACAGTGATTAAGTATGATTCGTATAATCAAAGATGTAGTATGGTATTTATTTTCTAAAACAGGGGCTTGGAAACTTTTTCTCTAAAGCACCAGATAGTATAGTAAATATTTTAAGCTTTGCAGACCATATGGTCCTTATTGCAACTCCTTAACTCTGCTACAGTGGAAGCATGAAAGCAGACTTAGTAAATACGTAAATGAATACAGGTGGCTGTGTTCCAACAAAACTTTATTTACAAAAATAGGCCGCAGACCAGGTTTGGCCCTAGGACTGTAGTTGGTCCATCGTTCTTCTAAATTAGGAGCTAATAGGGGAACATCTCTACTAGTTCCTAATTTTATCTGTACTGATCTTTCTTTCTTTCTTTCTTTTTCCCCTGGAAAGACTATCCAGTTAATAAATCATTACCATATAACCAATTAATTATATAAACAGTATAGGCTTTGCAATTCATGTTTCTATCATAATTATTCTGGGGAGGAGGGAAGAATGGTTTTTAATAAGAAAAAAAAAATGGGACGTTTAGAGATGTTTGCTCCATTTTCTGGCCAGAAATAAATTACTAAATTTCACTGAAGTATTTTTTTTTCCACCTAGAAGCTGGAGATAAAAAGTTGCCTTTTTTATTTCTTGCTGAGGTGTTGTGACAGTGATTCATTGTAACTATCTGACATCTATTGAAGAGCAAAATTACACACAAAAAAAAAACCAGACCCAAAGCCATGCTTTCATTCAAAGTTAGAATCCTCTGTAGTTCCCAGGCTACTCCTCCTTGAATATTCTTGTTGGTTATGAGCTCTAATTGAATGATGTTCAGAATCAAAATTAATAATCTAGCATAAGATCACTTCACTTATATTATTATTAATTTATTAACATATGGTATTTCTTGGTTTTCTATCTTTGAATAAAGCTATTTGATTATTTTTTTTCCTGCTCCTCTCTCAGTATTTAGCAAGATCCCAGACAGAGTGGAGATAATGAAAATTGAAGAGATCATTAAACTTAATTCTGTCAGATGTTTGCAAGAGTTAAGTAAGTCTGCACTTAGAACACAGGAAAAACAGGGCCTAAATTCCACCATGTTTAAAAATCACTAAATATAGAATATTGGTTTGTTCCAAAGGAATATATAACTTCTGGTTCATGAAGTATTAATATTAGTACTCTCTAACAATTCCTTATGTGTTTAGTTAATTGTAGTTAATTGTAGTAAAAAAAGGAAGTTCTTTCAGAAGTTTTTTTTTTTAATATATTTGTTGACTGATACAAACTTGTTAATATGTATTTGCAAACATTTAAATCATAGACAGCAGACTTTCTATGTCTTTTACTTGTTCTAAAGCTATTACTCTTACAATAGTTGGTGTAATTAAAATGTTTTTCTACTAATCATATATAAACCAGTAGAGCTCTAAGCATCACAGGCTCTCAAAATGGTAAACAGGCCTTTGGAAAAAGCATGGAAAAAGTTTAGAAAATGATAGCGAGGAATGAAAAATAACCCTAGGAAGTGAGACTTGGAAGGCAAAGATCAACTGTCTATTTTCATTTATTTTTCTAACAAACACAAAGCAAGGATACACTGACAATGCCAATATATGGGATCAGAGATGGAGAAAACAAAGAGAAGATCCGGAACTGTTAACAAAACAGATACGTGTATTATTTTTAAGCACGATTCCTCTACTTTTTGCTTGTTTTTGTTTTTGTTGTGTTTTGTTTTACCTCTGACGCTCACATAAAATGTATCACATTCAATCCTTCTAACCCTCTAGCTATGTATCCAAATACTTTAGGCTTACTCTGAAAAATGATATGAAGTGTCGTATCCAACCCACCACTTGAAAGGACTGTTATTTCAAAATGTTTTCTTTTGTTCTAAGCTAAAAATAATAAAATAATGGGCTGAGTACAGTTTCAAATTGAACTGAACCATCGGGAGACTGTTTCAAATTAAACATGAACCGCTCCAAACGCAGCCAGCATGAAGAGATAAGAGTTCATGCACCTCTGTGAGAGCTCTCACACACAACAAACCCCTTCTTGTTTACATGCCTATTAAGAGTTCCCAGCAGCTGAAATTATTTCACTCAATTTGATTCCATCCTCATTCTCCATGCCTCATTTACCAATTCCTATACAGGGCTATTCATGTTCCTTGGGAGAAAGTGAAGGTGAATATTGTATTTACAAAGGCTAAAGCCAGACAAAAAGGATTTCAACAATTGCTGCTGCAATTCAGATCCCACTGTTCCCCTTAAGACTATCTTCTCTATCTGGAGATAAGCATCTGAGTTCCTTATTTCAGACTCCCAATGGCCAATGTCAAAATAGGTTGAGGATAAAGTTTCCAACAGGGCACAGAGGCCAGATTCCCAGGTCTGAGGTTCTATTATCAGAAAGGAGGTCTATGAAGAATAGTCAGTACTTTCACTTATATGACAAGAATATTTAGCATACTTAATATTGCTTCCAACTTTTATAACCTAGTTCTTGCTTGAAAAATTTATTGGCTTTAATTGATGAAGCAATTGCTTTATGACTGAAGCATATGTCTCCTTAACTATTAAGTTAATGTAGTTCATCAATACCAGCTTTTGGTGAAATAATATATGGTGTTAAAAGTCAAGATAGTGTGTAAATTTGGGGGTGAGTAGGGAAAACCAGGGAGACTTCTGACAAGGTGGTAATATTTTCTTTCTTGAACAAAGTGCTGACATCACAAGTATACTCTAAGAAAATTTAGCATTCTGGACACCTAGATTTGTGCACTTTCTGCATATTTTATCTTGATAAACAGTTTACCTAAAAAATGTCTCTTTTTGACTTCTGTCAGAACAGATTATAGGATATGGTGAAGAATAAATGCATGCTGTATGTTATATAACCTGCAGTCCACTGAGAAGTTGCTATGGTGATAGCAGGCATGTCTGTCTGTCTCTTCAAGGGAGTCCTTCCAATGTTTTATTTTGACCTTAAGTAGAGTGTAAGCTTTTGGATTAAGATGGTTTGTTTGACTGGAGAATTATTCTTTTATTCTTGTTTTAAAAAACGAGATATAGGATGTTACAAATTAATCAAGATGGTTTATATAAGCCATACACGTTATATATATTATATATTTGAAAGATTTTACATTATATATAACATGTTTATGTGTAACATATGAACATATGTATACAATGTTACGTATATAGTGTCACTCATACTATATATGTGTGTGTGAGAGAGAGAGAGAGAGAGTGATAAGTTCCTGTAACTTTGTTAAAATCTTTATAGGTAGAATTAGTTATATATTCTTGTCTGCTATACTTATTGAAATCACTACTGAGAAGAAACTATAAACTGAAAATGACAAAACTTTGCTCTTCTGATGTTCCACATAAGTTGGCCTGGAGTTGAGCAAACAAGTTAAATATAATATTCACATTTGCTTCATGTACTTATATATCTCATCTGTCGAAAACGGCCAAGTGATCAAGGTATGTAAAAATTTTCAGCAATTATTTCTATTAGTTTCCTTTTGATTTCTAATGATTTTACAAATGTATTTTTGAGGCAGCATAGCACATGTTATAAATATTTATAAAGGACATATCTACATTAGGAACTATAACTTTTTTCAAAATAAAATTACCCTACTGTCTCAATTAAAGCTAATTGCCTTCAATTTTGCTTAACTCTCACTCATTCAAGATTAGTTAGAAATTGAGATATTAAGTAGAGCAGAAGCAGACATTAAGACTGAAGTCATTTACTGAACTGGGACATCAATGAGAGACACTTCATATACACAGGCCCCTTGAAAAGGACTTCCCTATAAATTTCAAGGAAATACGCCCAAATATACAACTTACCCCCAGCAAAATATAGAAATATAATTATTTTCAAAGAATGTTTAACTCCTAGATAACAAAAAAGTAGTTATATTGTGAATTTTTTGTATCCCTATGTTCTATTTAATTTCTCTAACATTTAAAATTTCTTTTAAAGTTGGGAGCGCCTGGGTGGCTCAGTGCGTTATGCCGCTGCTTTCGGCTCAGGTCATGATCTCAGGGTCCTGGGATCGAGTCCTGCATCGGGCTCTCTGCTGAGCAGGGAGCCTGCTTCTCTCTCTCTTTCTCTCTCTCTCTGCCTGCCTCTCTGTCTACTTGCAATCTCTGTCAAATAAATAAATAAAATCTTAAAAAAAAATTTCTTTTAAAGTTAACATAAAATTGTTCAGGTCTTATAACTCACTCTTTTCTGAAATATAATAGAAGAAAATTTGTAAAGCAAGCCTTGGAAAATAAAATGACTGCTTAAATTTAAAATTAAAAAATGTTTTCTTTATTACTTAATTTATAACTCAAATGTGGAACATCCAAAATCACTGTGACAAAAATAATAATGAAAATGTACTAATGAAAATTTTGCTAATTGAATACACTTTTGTATTTAATGTAAGAATGAAGATAATAAAACCATCACGAAAGGAAATGTAAATGAAAAGTGAAATTATAGCTCTAATATTTCATATATTTAACTTGAAAAAAAAAAAGCAATTCAAATCCTCTAACAAAAAGTGCTGTCATACTAAATAAATATTGTACAATAGAACTTTTATTCCAAAATTCTCATTTGTATTGGAGGTTAATTTGTATTTTCACGATGATATGGCAACACATCCAATAAAGTCTCCAAAATGTACTAAGCCAGTAGACCACCCAAAAGTTTAAAAAAAAAAAAAAAGTTCCAGCGTGACCACCTTATGAATGAAAAAGCATCTCTACTAGGTCTTGCTTCTGTTAGGTGAAATAATGCATGCAGCAATGGGGGTAGGAAGTAACAAATATTTAGTACCACTGAATTAGTGAAACTCAAAAAAATTATCTCTTTTAAATCAATCTGTAAAGATGATATGAACTTAATCATAATTTAAAGAAAGCATTGAAGAAATTTAAATATAAACATATCTAACCTTTATTGAATGTTCACAAATTGTTAGGTACCTTGTTGGTCATTTCACATAGATAAAAATTTCTCCTCACAATGAACTATGAGTTTGACATTATTATTTTTCCCCATATTTTATGTAAGAAAACTGAGAGTTATAAAGGTTAGGAATTTTACCCATGTTTCCAGGGCTAATAATTTTTAGTGTCTGAATTTGAACCCAGGCAGTCTGATCTCACAACGTTGGCTTTCAACTCTATTTCAAGATGTATGTAGACTTATGACAAGATCAAGTATTCTTCAAAGTATGACTGTATGTACACACTTAGCAACAGAAATGCTCTAGAACAATTTTGTCTGGTTTTATTATTTCAGTCCAATAAATATATAATCATTAAGGAGACTGGAGATACAGAATTCAGCACTTGTTTTATGCAAATTGTGTAAAGTAATGCAGGAAAATATTTATGTCAGTTTTATTTTTTTAAATAATGTACTGAAAAAATAAGCAATTGAAAGTACATAATTTCCAGCTTTTAATTCTGTAGGAGGAAAATAAAGACAAAAAAGCAAAAAAAAAAAAAATAAAAGAGAGAGACAGACAAGTCAAGAAACAGACCCTCAGCTATAGAGAACAAACTGATGGTTACCAGAGGGAAGGTGTGGGGATGGATGAAACAGGTGATTAAGGAGTGCAGAGTGCACGTGTTTGGATGAGCACCGGGTGTTGTATGGAAGTGTTGAAACACTATTGTATACTTGAAACTGATATAACACTGTATGTTAACTAACAGGAATTAAAATAAAAATTTAATAGAAACATTGAAAATATAAATAAAACTTCTTAGTATGGAAAAAAAAGAATAAACAATGAAGATATTTTAAAAACCCAAATTATCCTAGGATGCCCTGAGAGCTGAATTAAGAAGAGCAATACATGGAAGGAATTCCTTCTTAGAAAAAAGCTAATTGAAAAGAATTATTTATATATGTTGCCAAATACCACCTAATATTTGTCAGTAAAAAAAATTAATGAGTTGCAATAAAAAACAATCAACAAAGCTCTGCATAATCTTCCAAGCTATTTATTATTATTATTAAAAATAACATGATTGACTATAAAATAGGACTATGATTAATAATAAAAGGTTTCATAAATCTTTCAACTATTTCTTCTGATGTCTCATACATGCACCTTTTTCTGTTTAGAACCAGAAAAAGAAAACTTGAAAATACAAAAGACAAAAATGATTTGAGACTTCAACCTATTAAGAACCATTATATTTCTACGTTACCTTATATGGTAAAATTCATGTATTTTTTTTGTTTCTGTTCTGAAAACCCTTTCCGAAATAAACCTGACCTACATAGCAGTCTACTCCCATAAGCTGAAGACTGCAATTCTTTTTCAAACTCTAATGAACCAACCAAATGGTGGCAGAACAATGTTAATGATGTAGGTGCAGGTGAGTTAAATTTGATAAAGCATTAAGCATTCACACAATGATTTTTGTTCCTGTTAAACACTCCCTGACAGTTTTCAAAATTAAAACATTGTGAAAGGGCAAAGCATGCTTTATGTCAAATCTAAGTATAGAAGCCAGACTCCAGCTCATCAGTAACACTTTCCAGATTATTTAATTGGTATTTTGTTTCAGGGGGAAAAATTGTGCTGTGTACATTATTCACTTAGTATTAGCAGTACAATGGTTGAGGTATCAAATAGGGTTTTTTTTTGGGGGGGGGGGTTCACATACTGGACACAGATGTGCCTGATTTAGTTTAATTAAAAAAATAATGACTTACAAATGTAAACATCTTAGAAAAGAAGACTCCTTAATGAGGCCTCATTAAGAGATAATCCTAAAAATTTGGGTAATGTTTTACACATTTTACCCTGGCTTTCCATGTTATATATAGCACAGTTAAGAACTTCTTCAAATAATCAGCATGCTTCTTACCTATTTTCAAATCCACAAACTGATGAAAGTAAAATAAATATGGCTTTCTTCCTCTTTCAGAATTTCTAAATATAGAAGACTCTTTGAATTTATTCCCCAATAAAATAAAGAATGACCATATGTACTGACAGTTTTTCAGGTTGATTAGGTACTTACTTTAATAAATTACATGAAAATTAATTTGGCATAATGGATTTTTGATGAAATAATGAGCTCCTGACAATTAAGGTTAAAATTATTCATTTCAGCAAAAAAATGCAACATAGATAAATGTTATAGAGATTTTTATATTTATCCAAGTTAGCATGCATGTTTAACCCCAAACCAAAACCTGTACAATAAATGAGAATCACAGAAAATGTTAAAGTATATTTCAGAAAATCAATCACTTCTCCTTTAGGAAAAGTTTGTTTATTTTATTAACCTAAAAAAGCATATATATGAAAGAATAATAACACTCAAATGGTAGTTCTCCCTTTGTAAAACTCAAATGTTGTTGACTCTTAGGTTGTGCTTAAGAACTTGTAATTATCTACTAAACTCAAACTGATAAATTAGAATTTCTGTTTTATATATATCTTTACATAAGAAGCTGTAAACTGCAGAGGCTGTGACTAAAAGCAAAACTGTTAGTTTAAATTTGCCTTTTGTGCACAGATTAAGTTTTAGCCTGTTATTCAAAGAAGACATAAAGTGGGAATATATAAGTGGGGTACACTTGGTCAGAAGTGAGTTCTTTCAATGCACTGTTCCTTGAAGAGTGGTAACAATCTCATCTGCTCATTTAGGGGAGTGTGTGTCTGTGTGTGTGTGTGTGTGTACATATATATATACACATATATATATGTATATATATATTAGTAGCAACAATAAAATCAATAAAATCAATATCACAGACTGCATTTGTCTTTGTATTCCCAAAACAGAATAGAATGTTAGGGGACCTATTTCTCAAGGAACATATATTTTCAACTCACCCATATTAAAGATGCTCATTTAACTCAACATTTTTAAAGGCCATAAAATGGATGATTTTGAATGCTCAGCCCCTGCATTGTGAATTACGTGTGATTTTCTAGACCATTAGCAAACACAACAAACTGCAGATTGCATGCAAGAGTACATAATGTAGATACAATATCAACTTCTAATTTTTTTTTAAGATTTTATTTATTTATTTATTTGACAGACAGAGATCACAAGTAGGCAGAGAAGCAGGCAGAGAGAAGGAAGCAGGTTCCTTGCTGAGCAGAGAGCCTGACATGGGGCTTGATTCCAGGACCTTGAAATCATGACCTGAGCCAAAGTCAGAGGCTTTAACCCACTGAGCCACCCAGGCGCCCCAACTTCTAATTTGTTTTTAAGAAAAAACTGGTATGGCTGAGGGAAATGTTTCTCTTCTGACCCAGACTTCCTTCTTTCATTGTCAGTATTTGTCCTCACTTGTCTATGCTATTCCATTTTCTACGCTACTCGCAGACTATATTGTTATTTTAGGGCTGCCAAAACAAAGTACCACAGACTGGATGGCTTTTATAAAAGAAGCTAATTGTCCCATAGTTCTAGAGGTTAGAAACCCCAAATCAAGATATTACCAGGGTTGGTTACTTCTGAAAGCTATGAGGGAAGAATCTGCTCCAGGCCTCTCCATGGCTTGTAGACACTGCCTTCTTTCTGTGTCTCTTCACATACTCTTCCCTCTATGAATATCTCTCTGGCAGAATTTCTCCTTTTAAGAGGGTACTAGTCATATTGGATTAGGGCTGACCCTACTGACATTTTCACTTGGTTACCTCTTTAAATAGCATTTCTTTCTTTCTTTCTTTCTTTCTTTCTTTCTTTCTTTCTTTCTTTCTTTCTTTCCTCTCCTTTCCTTCCTTCCTTCCTTCCTTCCTTCCTTCCTTCCTCTCTTTTCTTTTCTTTGTTTCTTTCTTCTTTTGGTTTGTTTGCTTTGTCTTGTTTAGGAGCTTTTTTCAAATTAGGTCACATCCTGAGGTACTAGGAAACAGGACTTCAACATATACACTTTTAGGATACACAACTCAACCCATGACATTAGCAGGTCATCTTATATTATACTTGACAGAAAACTTTTGTATGAGAAGGTCTTTAACGCCAATAAAATAAATAATAAATAAATAAATATTTCTGCTCACAATTATTTAATTACAAGTACAAGGTTTTTTCTGGCAACATTATTTATTTGTTTGTTTGTTTGTTTGTTATTTTTAAAATAGAGTTCTATCCCTGCTCTTTTCCCACATTGAACTCTCTCTGAAACCCTCAGCTGCTTTCCAGAAATGGGAGAGTTCTAGCAGATCTTCCCACCTCTGGGTACAGTCTGCTATTTCTTTCTGAGCTGTGCTCTGGGGAAGTAGTTGATGTTTCAGAGGTTTAAGTGTTCATATTGAATATGACCTACATTAGGCTCTATTACTGAATAAATGTCATCAAATTTGTATACCCTATTTTATTATTAAAAATTCCTCCTTGCTTATATTGCTTGATGATATATTGTTTTCATGCCAATATTACAGCAACATAAAACAAATGTACTGTATCATCAAATCATCAAAAGGCTTTGGTCAAAGTATTCCATAGTACTTCAGTCAAGAATGAGCACATGACCCAACATAGTTCAGTAATAGCTAATTCTAGAATTTTTAACTGGAAGTTTTAGGAGAAAAAATCTTTTTTCTGCTAAGGTGACTACCTTATAGGATGATAAACCTTGAGGTAATAGTAGTCAACCATATGGAGAAAGTCTGTCTGAGAATCAGCCAATATGACAGAAGCAGACTGGGGGCATAACAAAAGGCGATGGAATTTTCAAAGTATTCTTAGTGTACATAGATTCAACCATATCTGAAGTTTGTCTTATCACTGGAATTTTCAGTTATATGAGTCAATAAATTTACCTTTTATTTTCCTTTATTTTTTTTTTAACTTTAATGGATTCAGTATTTAATGCAGTTCTTTGTGGTCACATTATACTCTTTTTAAAGAAATTATTTTTTAAAATTTATTTTCCAGAGGCTTGGGATGTCTATTTGGACAGCCTTTTCAGAAATGCTACTAGATAATGGTCTTCTTGTTTTTCTCTGTCATTTCTTACCGTGCTTGTTCTCTTTATTTGGAGTTTTTCATGTAAAGTTTTGATGAAAATCTTGGGTAATTTATTTCTAGTCTAAGGCAATTCAGTAGTTAAACATGTACAAAAATACATAAAACATATATTTGAATGAGTAAAACATAATAAGTTATTAAGTAGAGCAACTGATTGCTGTTAGTCAGAATTCACATGAAAACAATAATGTATGGCAGTCCTCTGAAAAGTGGCTGAGGGGCTGCTTTAGTTTTAAAAGTCAGAACACTCTCTGGAGAGATACCAGACCTGAAGGAGGAAGTGGTCATGACAAGATCCAGGCAAAGAGTTCCTCAGGCCAAAGAAAAGCAAGTGCAAAGGTGCTAGGCTAGAAGGATAAAGAGGAAGAAAGCCATCATCAACATATTTGAAGTTTAGAACATACGTTCATGAGATAAAGTATTCAAACTTAGGAGTGAGGCTTTTATTCTTTAAGCCATAGGATAAGTCATCTAAATGTTATTTGAGGGCCAGGTGACACAATTTACACTTTACAAAAATCCTTCTCTGTGGAGAATACTAGAAGGGTAGTAAGAGGAGAAATAGGGGGACCAGATGGTAGGATATGGAAACCACACTTTTGCCATCTTTCCTTCTGCCCTCCTGTCCTTTCATTTTTCTTTTGTCTTGTCCATCTTTTTTAGAGACCAAAGTAAAAGAAAAGCCTCAGAAGAAAATCCTATCAAATAGTGACAAAAGCTTTGGAGAACAAGGACCGCACTTCTTCATTTCTCTGTAGTTGAGACCTGGCATGGTACCTGGCATATAACTGATGTAGACTGAATAATTTTTTAACTATGAAGTCAAGTTGAATGGATCATTAAGCATGAGTTAAGTCAAATATATAATTTTCTACAATTTTAGACTTCATCATGCTTTCTCCGCATATTATTTATTAGAAATACAATGAAGAAAAAATCATAAAAGGTTTCTACTCTGACTTACCCTGGGTCATAATAAGAACTGAAGAAAGCTTTTGTTTAGTCTCACCTCTAATAACTCTGCAGATACTCCAGCTCACATAATAATCCTTCTAAACCTAGGGTTGAGAGATCTAATGACTATGCCTCAGCATCATCTTACAACTTTGCTGAAGTCTGGGGATTTCCCCTTTCCCATGGCTGTAACACCAATTGTGCTCCTAACATCTTTTGAGACAGAGCTGTTATTTCGAGCTCCTAGCCCGGAAGCAAGACTTGAATTCATACATAAGACTGGGTCACCACTACACCATACCAAGAACCACTTTTTCCTGCTTACCATTTTGCAGTTTTCTGAAACCTAATTTTTATGCCTCAATAATCTTCCCTATTATATTTACTAAATTATTTTGCAATAGACTGGTTTTCCTCCAATACTCCAGTCATACCTGATTAATAATATTCAAAATCCCTGTATCAAACTCCATTCTACTTTACATGAGCTGTATCTCAGTTTCTTTCTACTACTTGTTGCATCCTGAAAATAATTCTCATCCAAAGCTATATAGGCTTTTGATTGAATATAAAAAGTTAAGATTTTCACCAACACATGAAAACATGCCTGATTAATTTGAGTAGTAAAAGAAAGAAAAATCAGCCTTAGGTATGCTGTGAAGAATACACTAACACTTTTGCTGATGTTTGTCCATTATAACATCCTTGAAACATTTTAAATTCTCAGAAATCCTTGAAACATTTTAAAACACACTTTTCTCCTTTGTAACCCTAAAAAACAAAAAAATTGATTATTTTTAGTCAAGAAATATTTCCATGGAGACAGATAAAAAAAAGTATCACAGTTATCATTACTTTTCTTGTCTTAATTGGAAAATAAATGTGAAGCTGTGGTCATACATTTTACAACCTCTTCTCCCGTTCTGTTCTGAAATGTTCTTGGATACAGTTAAAAGAAAATAGCAACATATGGTCCATTAGCTTAAATGACGTGGGGGAAGAACAGGATGGATTATTAATGATAACAATTTATACTTCCCTTTGTATCTATATGCTGCTGTCTTGATGAAAATTTGGCAGGCCTCACAGTCAAATGAAGTTTAAGGTTAAGTGTTGAAATATGACAAAAAGATTTTTGGGGCAAAAAGGAAAGAAAAAAATCTACATTGGATTTTTATGGACGTCTTAGCTGTACTTCTGCAATATAATTCATTTGTTGGCAAGTAACATTTCTTGTATGACTGTACAAATACTGAACTAAAATGATTTTTGGGGATTTCTTTACTTTACTGTAATTCAGTGAATACCCCAAGTTTTAGTAGTAATTTAATATGAAAATCTTGTATTTTCTCCTATTTGAAAGTAAATGGTCATATAGTTATCAGGAGGACATTTACAGGTGATTGGCTGCCTAAATGTCTGTACCTCTTGAACAACAATTCTTAAAAACAGTGATCAAATGGATATTCACAGGTTGCCCTGCAGAATAGAAATTCTAATGTCCTTATATCCTCACATAAATAAAATATATGAAATAACCGTTTCCTTTTGTGAATTCTCAGCCTTATCATTATCCTCGAAATTTCATTTCCTATTAAAAGTTCTGAAAATCTATAGTTAAGTCATCATTCTTATTTTTAGTGTTGTTTCCTGACATGGTATATACCGCAACATCAATCCTTTAGAAGCACTGTTGTACAAAATACCACCTGTAAAGAACTAGCGGTCTTCAAATGTATGTTATTTTAGCAGAGGAATCCTTGTTCCCCTAATGATGAAATAAAATATTACAAATAACCTCTATGCAGGTTGAGGTGAGAGCAGAAAACTAAACACCATGTATTGTCTGTCCCTCTAATTCTTTTCCTACCCCCTGCAAACCCTGACACACTTTCTAACAGAACTAGAACGCTGGGACTCCTTCTGGAATCTGCTATTTCATGAAGTATGAAAATGTAACCATCTTTTAGAGAATCAATAACTATTCCCAACAATTAATTGAGAAAGGTCTCCAGATCTTATAGGGAGAATTTTTTGTCATTATTTTCTGTTAAAAAACAAAACAAAACAAAACACTTCACTATAAATGAAAATATGTGGAAGTGTTTTGTCAGTGCAAAAAAAAAAAAAAATCTGGCCAATAACATGGACTATGTTCAGCAAGCCTAAACAACAGTTTGTCTGTTTACAGGGCTATGAAAAATTCCTATTTGTGTATAATAAAATAAAATGTATGTATTACATATAGTGTATGTTCTTCAGAAGAGCTGATGGCACAACTGAGAATTTTTTCTTAAAGATTTTATATATTTATTTGACAGAGAGAGAGATCACAAGTAGACAAAGGCAGGCAGAGAGAGAGGGGAAAGCAGAGAGCCCAAATGTGGGGCTTGATGCAGGGCTCCATCCCAGGACCCTGAGATCATGACCTGAGCTGAAGGCAAGGGCTTAACCCACTAAACCACCCAGGTGCACCTGAAATAAAGTAACTGAAAGAGACATATAATAAATTATCCTCATTGCAGACTATTTATTTAATATTATGCATAGGACCTACATAGCACTTAACTATGTGCCACACAGTATTCTACAAACTTAATGTTAATCCATTTATTAATGTGATAGGAGTCTGCTTTTATCTCCTTTTCACAAGAGGGAACTAAGGCAGAGACTGGACAAGTGACTTACTAAAGGTAAGCCTCTAGTAAAGAAGGGAGCTAGCTTTCAAACATATGTAGGTCGACTACAGAATCTATGCCCAAAGCATCTCATATTTCCCTGCATCACTAAAGAGGTAACTTTAAGAGGAGACCTAAGAATAAGAAGGGAATGGTGAAGAGAATTAGGGACAAAAGAGAAATCAGACACAAATATCCTTAGATGAGAAGGTATCACTGTATCACTATACGACTTGTGAATATTTACACTTTGAAAACTTTCCTTAAAATTTTCCTGTTTAAAAAAAAAAAAGAAAGAAAGAAAAAGAAGCATGTTTTTAGCTCCAATTTATGAAGGGTGTGGGTCATCATTCCTGTTTGTACAACAAAAACAAGAAAGCTAGACAAAGTGAAAAGTAGTGATTATTCTTGGACTTATCAAGAAATGAGGTTGTAGGGCAACCTACCACCTGGAAACCTGGAGAGACAGGTTTATCCAGAGAGATACATCCAAGACAGACTCACTTCAAGTAGAAACCACTAGAACCATGAACTGGTATAATACTTAACTGGCAATTTTGATGAATTTCTGGAGGCCAAGTGTGAACTAGCTTGAGAGTGAATAACTCTTAGGAACTGTAGGCCTAGGAAAAAATCCCACAATTTCATTGGTTTTACCTCCAGGAACCCCAACAGGTGAACATTTGAGAAAGACCCTGTGCCTCCAGTGATGACAAAATAAGAATGATGACAGTGAAATTCCCAAAACTTTCCTCATCATTAATGCTTATTCTCCAAAGAAAAAGTCTTGGCTGGAGCCTTCTCCCAAGTGAAAAGAAGACCTCCTCCCACTCCTGCCCCCTCTGTTCTTTTTGTCTCACCTAAGGGAGAAAGAAAAAGAAAATATAGTTAACAGAGGCTGACACTTCAAAGAAATGAATTTGAAATGTTGAAGTGAGAGAAAGGTGTATGGGGGTCAGTGAAAGATGCTACACTACTGAAGAAAGACTTAGCAAAGGCACATTCCTGAGATACAGACATACTAAAACACTGTAATATAATTAGAGGATTATAGAATGCTCCTGTTCACCCAAACCTTTCCATCACACTAACAGGGTTGCATTAGAGTAAATTAGAGATGAGGGAACTTCAATCACATGATGAGGAATGCTTAGGGAAGCCCAGCATTAAAAAAGGAGACAAAAACAAAGATACTAGAGTCATCCAAGACCTCTAGCACATGTAACTACAGCAAACATGAGTCTAACTCCATCAAAAGTAACATAAATCCCCACACAAAAGGTCTGTTTATCTCAGTTCCTATCATCCAGTTAAATATGTCTGGCTTTGAACAAAAACTTATAAGAAATTACAAAAAAGCAGGTAAAATACAGTCTTAAGAGATGATGCAATTATCAGAAATAGATTCAGAGAATGATGCAGATGTGGGAATTATCAAAGAATTTAAAATTACCATGATTAACATGTTAAGAGTTCTAATGAAAAAAAAGAAGACAACATTGGGATGCCTGGATGGCTCACATGGTTAAGTGTCTGCCCTTGGCTCAGGTCATGATCCTAGAGTCCCAGGATCTAGCCCCACATTGGGCTCCCTGTTCATTGGGAAGTCTGCTTCTTCCTGTCCCTCACCCTGCTCTGTCTCTCTCTTACTCTCTCTCAAATAAAATCTTTAAAAAAAAAAAAAAGGAAAAAAAAAAGAAGGGAAAAAAAAGACGACAAATGAAAGAACCTAAGATAATATAAGCAGAGATAGAAATTCAAATAATTATAAATATTAATTATGTATTATTAATAATTATTTATAAATATTTTAATTATGATAATATAAATATATTATTATCTAAATAGAAATAGAATTATATAATATACATTATAATTATATTTAATCATAATATGTAATTATATATTATAATTATAATATATTTTATATTATAAATATATAACTATAAACTATATATGGTAATATATAAATATATGTAAAGTATGAATTATTATAATTGCTATGAATCAAAACACTGTAACAGAAATGAAGGATTCTTTTGATAGGCTAAGCAGCAGACTTGACATGCCTGAAGAGTCAGCAGCTTGCAGATAGGTCAATAGGAATTAAAATACAAAGAGAAGACAAGAATGGCAGGGTTGGGGGTGGAACAGAATATCACATCCAAATTAGATAATTTCAAAAGATAGGACATACACAGAGTTGAATGCTAGAAAAATAATGGAACAAAAAAATACTGAAAGTGATATAATAAAGAGTCTAACTCAATTTTTATGTTTGGTTTCTGACATCTTTTAAACCTCACCCCTCTGTCTGTCCATTCTTTCTTACAGTTGGACAAGCCTAGGTGCTCCTTCTTTTGGAGTTGGTAGGAAGCTGCCCAGGAACTCTCATCTTGGACCTATCTCTTAGCCACCATAAACACTTCAAGGCAAACTCTGCCTACTCTCTGAAGGGCATTTTAGTGTTTATTTGGGAGATTTCCTGCTCTTTCCAGAAAGCCTCATTATGGGACTAATAAATATTTCATATCTTCTTGGGTGTCTGTGTGTGTGTGTATATGTGTGTGTGTGTGTGCATATGTGTGATAATCAGGATCACAATTCATGACCAAAATTACAATCTATGTTCAATTTGGCTCCAATAGGCTGTCACTGAAAATTGGTCACAAGTAATAATGATTGAGATAACTTTTCCAAAGTTAATGACAAACACCAAATAAAAAGTTCAAGAAGCCTGAAGAATGCCTAGTGGTATACATACCTAAGAAGTCATGCCTGAGCATATCATATTCAAATTTAAGAAAAAAATAAAATCTTGAAAAAATTCATAGAGGGGGAAAAAAATCCTACCTATGGAAGAACAAGGATAAGAAATATAGTGGTATTCTCATAACTATAGAATCAGGAAGAAAGTAAAACAAAATATTGAAAGCATTGAAAGAAAATAAGCCATCAACCTAAAATTCTATATCCAGCAGAATTATCCTTCAAAACAGAAGAAAAAAATTTTTCCCTACAAATAAAAACTCAAGGAATTCATAACCAGCATAATTATCTTGCAATAAATGCTTTAAAAAATTCTTTTTTTTTTAAAGAGAGATCACAAGTAGGCAGAGAAGCAGGCAAAGAGAGAAGGAAGCAGGCTCCCCGCTGTGCAGAGAGCCCGCCCTGATGCAGGGCTCAATCCCAGGACCCTGAAATCATGACCTGAGTTGAAGGCAGAGGCTTAACCCACTGAGCCACCCAGGTGCCCTAAAAATTTCTTCATGGAGAATGAAAGTGATGTAGAAACCTAGAACTACATAAAGAAATTAACAACAGTAGGGAAGAACAAATGATGGTAATATAAAACCTTTCATTTTTTATTCTTAACTGATCAAAAGCATAATTATTTGTTTGAAGTAAAAATGGTAACAATATATTAGATGGATAAATATAATGAAGAACATCAATGTCACAAGGGATAGGAGACAAGAAATGTGAAAACTCATTTTCATAATAAACCTATATGTGGGATCTGAAACACAAAACCAAAACACACTGAACTCATAGAAAAAGAAGATCAGATTTGTGGTAACTGGAGGTGAAAAGTTGGGGAGGAGAACTGGAGGAAGGCCGTCAAAGATACAACTTTCAGTTATAAAATAAATAAGTACTAAGGATGTAATGTACTAGATGATGACTATAGTTAATACTCTTGTATAATACACAGGAAACTTGTTAAGATAGTAGATCCTAAGAGTTCTCATAACAAGAAGAATTTTTTCTTTTTATTGTATCTATATAAGGTAATAGATGTTAACTAAACATGCCATAACAATTCCACTAAATATATAAACCTGTCATGCTATACATATTAAACTTTTATTGTGATGTATGTCAATTATATCTCAATAAAACTAGAAAAAAGTGAATGATCTACATATACTAAGTAAAAGGCACAGATTGTCAGAGTGGATTAAAAGGCAATACTCAACTACATGGGGGTTATTTTTATATTTTTTTAATTGAGATATAATTGGCATATTATATTAGTTTCAGATGTACACATAATGATTCAATAATAGTCTACACTGAAAGATGATCACCATTATGTCTAATTATTAAGACTTAACTATATGTTTCCTACAAGAATCTGACTTTAAATAGGTTAAAAGTAAACAGATGGAGAAAAATATAGCATGATAACACTAATCAAAAGAAAGCTGGAGTAACCATTTAATTTCAAAGTAGACTTCAACACAAGGAAGATAAAGACAGGGATGACATAATGACAAAGAGGACAAAGGTTTATCAAGAAGACATAACAGTCTTATACCTGCATGCATCTAATAAGTAAATATTAAAGCACATGACTCAAAAACTTATAGCACTAAAATGAGTAATAGACAAATTCGTATCAGAGTTGGAGACTTCAATATCCTTCTGGTAGTAGTTGATAGAACAGTTAGGAAATCACTAAGGATGTAGATGATCTGAACATCACTATCAAACAATTTGGTCTAATTGCCCAAGTCCAGCCATTAAGAGAAGAATATATATTCTCTCTCCCCCTGCCTTTCACTTACAGAGGGAAAGAGAGAGAGAAAAGGTGGATAGGGAGGAGCAGAGGGAGAGGGAGAGCGAGAATCTTAAGCAGTCTCCATGCCTAGCATGGAGCAGGTAACAGGGCTTGTTCTTACAACCTTAAAATCATGAACTGAACTAAATCAAGAGTTAGATGCTTAACCAGCTCAGCATTCAACTAAGCCACTCAGCACCCAGAATATCAATTTTTCTCAAGCTCTCATGGAACTGTCACCAAGAAAGACCACATCCTGGGCCATAAAACACACCTTAACATATTTTTTGTTTTTAAATAGAAATTTTGCTATGTTCTCATACCACAAAGGGAAATCCATAACAATATCACAAAGTATTTTTTTCCAATTTTTGGATCATCCTAATTTTAAGAATGTCATGATTTTTAAACCAAAATCTGTTTCCCTTAGAATTCCCTTTATGCTCTGTTCCCTCAGCCTTTAGAGCTGTAGACAATAAGTCTAATCTTCACTTTAAGTGACAGCCCTCCAGATATTTCACGGCATGCCTTCTTCCCAAGCAGTTTTATCAACAGGGAATGTGCCCAGTTCCTTTGATCATTAGATATAATCTAGTCTCTAAATTCCTTAATATCTTGGTTGCTCTGCATACATTTTCAAATGTGTTCACACTCCCTTAAAATATTATAGATGTTTAGCACAACTGATGGAGATTTCCTGTTAAGAAGACAATGGAAGCTATGAGTCTACAATCCTCCTTATGAATAACAGAAATAACTCAAAAGAATAGTTCTATATTGTCCAAAGAGATAATTTTTGATAAATTTAACCCAAATAAACCTAGGTGGTATCTCAGAAGTTGTATGATGATTTAATGTTAAAGCCAAAGGAAAGCATATTCAGTACTTTATTCACTGAACTGTGCCTCAAAAATATTTTTAATTATCACATGTAGTTTGTTTTGTTTTGTTTCATTTTGCTTTTTATTTTTGTTGTTGTTGTTAAGTAGGCTCCACGCCCAGTGCAGAGCTCAACATGGGTCTTGAACTCATGATCCTGAGATCAAGACCTAAGCTGAGATCCAGTGTTGGACACTTAACAGAATGAGCCACACTGGAACCCCTCAAATGTAGTTTTCAAAAATTTTCAAGATTCCATTTAAATACGAGGCACACAGTATGTTATCAAAACTTAATGCATAAAAAGGAAGTACTTTTCTATGGTTTATCAATGTAGATTTATCAGCTGTAACAAATGTTTCTTCTGGTAAGGGATGTTCATAATGGGGGAGGCTATGCATGTGTAGGCAGGAGGTAAAGGGAAAATCTCTATACCTTTTGCTCAATTTTGCTGTAAAGCAAACTGTTCTAAAAGATAATAATAAATCTTAAAAAGAAGTAAAAAAAAAAAAAAAAAAACACTGAACCACTCTAAGAACTCAGGTTTTGTTGGCAAATACATTGTTTGAATATTTTGATAAAATTAGTAGACAATAGCAAAATTCTAGGGAAAAAAAATATTTTTCTTGATGAATATTATTTTTTCCCATGCTGGTCAATCCAGTCAATATCGCCTCATTACCTATGCATATAGGTACACATACACTTAATTTTTCTGTTCAAAGATATGTAAACCACAGAAAGAAATGTGTCTAGCTGTACTTTATAAACACAGATTTGATGACAAAGAATATTTTGGTGCTTTTCCAAATTATTTTGAAATTCCAAGCACGTAAGATTTTTGCTGGTAATTTAATCTTAATATCTTTAGAGAAATTTCCAGTTACTTTGTAGTTACTGAAAATTTCATGCAGATAAAATTCTTAAGATAACTTTAAAAAATTAACTTGTGGATGGAAATGGAATGTGTTTTGCAAGACTGCAGATGAAAAAACAAAACCCAAGAACTTATGGGTGTTACATTTTATTTTAACATACACGTTTTCCCTTTCAAGGTCATATTTATCTGGATCACAAAATAGAATTATAGAATTTAAAGAAAGCCAAATTTAAATTAAGAAAATAATCCAAATATTTAGGTCCTCTAGTAATTGTCATTAATATCTGTGTGCAAAACTGAACATTTCTCTGAAATATATCTAGGTGCCAGAAAGACCAAAACAGAAGTTTTAATTGTATAATTGAACATTATGTGTTCTAGGAAATTTAACCAGAGTTGATATAAAATATCTGTGTGTGCATTTCAGTTTCATTGAGTGTGAAAGTATTTTTACTATCATTTTGTTTATCCTAACTAAACGTTTTTCAATCTTTTAGCCTGAAAAAAAAAGTTTAAAAGAAATATTTACATGAAAGTGCAATATTAAAAATGAGCACTTCAGCCAGACTACTCACTGGCATAATTACTTTGAGCTCATTTATCTTTAAACCCATTTATAATACGGTGATATTATTATCACTGTACTACATCCATCCTTTTCTAAGATCTGAGGATGGATTCACACATGAGAAACCTCTCCTCATTGTCTGTCCCTTCCATTCACGTGACAAACAGAGAGCTCAACTCCAAGGCACAGACAAGAACTTCTATGAACCAGAATGCTACATCAGAATCCTAAGAAACTCGCTGCTTTTGTTGGTTGTGAGATAGTGATATGTTTCTTCACATCACACAGAAGTTTCCCCATTCTTTACCTACCACAAACAGTGCAGATTCCACATTTTGCATATTTTACACGATAGACCCAACATCTTTAACAGAATATTGGGTCTCTAGGAACAAATATTACTGTGACTTGGACACTAGGTTAGGCAGCTGATATTTAATGAACTAATATTAGATATTAGGAACAAATGAATCCCTCATATCTGGCACACTTGACATCAGTCAATGGTAAGATCATTGTAAAAGGAAGTTAAATCTGGAAATAATAAAAATAGTAATGCCATAACTTAAACATGTAACTTTAACTTACAACGCAGCAACTTTAACTTAATTTGCTTATTCTTTATTATAGGAATAAGGCCATTTCCTGAAGAATAGGTCTACAGTTTGTAGGTTCCATAATTTTTCTTGAATCAATCATATGAAATGAACCATCTACTACTGCCAGTTTGAGTTTCTTTGAAGAGAAACTAGAATTTGTAAAAAAAAAAAAATTTCAAAGCAATTTGAATTCAAAATCCTCCTAGAATTTCATAACCACCCCTTCAATGATCTTATACATTTTCAGGTACACATTTAAGTTTGGAACTAACTGATATTTAATCTTTCAGACCATGCCATTTAGTTTTCCTAGAAGCAATTATTTTTTGTTTTATTTTATCTTTCAATGACTTACACAATATTCAATTACATTTCATTAATATAACAGATGGAATTGATGCAAAGAGTTTTGAAAAGACACTACAGATGCATACTCCGCATAGAATTAAAGTAATAGCAGCAGATGCAGAAGTATCAATGTCCTATGGGCTCTAATCAATACATTCACAGAGAAAATGGAGCTTCAGTTAATCTAGCAGTTGATTAAGTGTGTCATTTAAGCCAATTTCTATTGCACTTATCAAAATCATCAGTTTATGTAAAGATGTGAAAAGAGCTTCAGTTGTTTACAATATGGTCAGATCTCCTAGAGTAGAATCTAATCCATTTTTCAACCTCTAGATTCAAGTAAATATTTTTTGAGATCTGAATTAGAGGAAAGGTAGTAAAGGGTAGCAGAAATAAAACTAGAATAGAAAATAGAAAAAAGATAAATCCCATATCCATCCTTTACTAACTTTGGGAATGATAAAATAAAAATAACAATTTAGCTCACAAAGTTGATATAAAAATACAATGATATAATATATGCTAAAGCTTTTTAGTTTTCCAAATATTGTCCATACACATTTTTTTAATATAATTTTTTATTTTTTATAAACATATATTTTTATCCCCAGGGGTACAGGTCTGTGAATCACCAGGTTTACACACTTCTCAGCACTCACCAAAACACATACCCTCCCCAATGTCCATAATACCACCCCCTTTTCCCAAAACCCCTCCCCCCAGCAACCCTCAGTTTGTTTTGTGAGATTAAGAGTCACTTATGGTTTGTCTCCCTCCCAATCCCATCTTCTTTCATTGATTCTTCTCCTACCCACTTAAGCCCCCATGTTGCATCACCACTTCCTCATATCAGGGAGATCATATGATAGTTGTCTTTCTCCGCTTGACTTATTTCGCTAAGCATGATACGCTCTAGTTCCATCCATATTGTCGCGAATGGCAAGATTTCATTTCTTTTGATGGCTGCATAGTATTCCATTGTGTATATATACCACATCTTCTTGATCCATTCATCTGAAACCAAAAAAACAATAGAACAAATCAACGAAAGTAGGAGCTGGTTCTTTGAAAGAATTAATAAAATTGATAAACCCCTGGCCAGACTTATCAAAAAGAAAAGAGAAAGGACCCAAATAAATAAAATCATGAATGAAAGAGGAGAGATCACAACTAACACCAAAGAAATACAAACTATTATAAGAACATACTATGTCCATACACATTTTTAAAAATATTATTATCCTGCTATCTTGTCTGTTACTTAAGTTTTCTAGCCAAATATAGTAAATGGCTGACTTAAAAGTATTTATTATGCCAAATAGTTAAGAAATGATTTGAAATATGGGATTCTCTATGTATGAAAATTATTTCATAGTAGGACAAACTTTTGAAACCAGTTCTAGAAATATGTTTGATACAAATGTTGTGAAAACGATTTTTTTTCAAAGATTTTATTTATTTATTTGACAGACAGAGATCACAAGTAGGCAGAGAGGCAGGCAGAGAGAGGAGGAAGCAGGCTCCCTGCTGAGCAGAGAGCCTGATGCGGGGCTCCATCCCAGGACCCTGGGATCATGACCTGAGCCAAAGGCAGAGGCTTTAACCCACTGAGCCATCCAGGTGCCCCTGTGAAAACGATTTTAGTGGATATTGTTATTACAATCAAATATAAGAAATAAGCAGAACCCAGTTAGCAAAATACCTGTGCAAGGGTCTGACTTTTGGTTATTTGGAACTTACAACTAGATTAATCATTCTGTATTTCAGTCGTAACATTTGCATTATTTCTTTTCCAATATTGGATTTATGCTCATTCACCAGGAGGAACATTCACTTCCATTGCATTATATGTGTTGGTAAACTCAAAGGCACAAAAATCAGGTTAACAGTGCTTCCACTGTAAGTCTTTTATCTGTACATCAGACATCAAAAATCCGAGAACCCATATGAAATTGACTAATAACCAAAACACTCACAGTCAAATTAACTGTTCCCATCTGAGGTGATAAATGGAAAGTTCATAACTGTAAGCCATGGCATATGAAAAATAGCTCATTGACATCTGTTCTTAACATCTGGCTTTTTAATCGATGCACTAAAGCAAATGGGATGTAATTCTATTTCTCCTAAAAAATTAGCCTTTGTGATCATTCACATCTGAATTATATGGCCACAAAGGTCTACAAAATAAAAAAAGATTCAATGTTTATTAATAAAGTCCAAGCACTCAGGTCCATGAATGGTTTATCCCTATCCTTTAGTCAGCAGTTTTATATTTGTGTGACTACCAGCAACATCGTAAGACAGCATTATTACATGTCTTGTTCCCCAGGAAAAATAAAACAAATGCAACAAGATTTCTATTTCCTCTACCTAGCTCATCAGGAGAAATACTGCTTAAGGAAGGAAAGTGATACAGATACACATATTTATTTAGTCCCTCAAAGAATTCTGTATAGAGAGACACTTTTAAACTAATTATGTATTTGTTTCCAATAAACACTAAGAAATGACTTTACTAAAAGGTTTTTCAATATAATATAATTAATATAAAATTAATATAATATAATTAATATAAAATAGACACAAAATACAAATAAATGTATATTCGTTGGCCTTACCACAATATTTACACAAATACAAAACAAAATTATACACAGACATATGAAAATAAAAGCAAATTAAAGAAAGTGCTGAAAATGATTATATTGGTGAGTAACATGCATGAGTCAGTCAAACACAGTATGGAGACAGACAATACTTAAAGAACTCAAAACAACACTTGGTTTATATGGTTCATTAATAATGTGACTAATTCGTCAAGAATAACCGATGTAAAATTTTGTAGACTGGTTTAATATATCAAATTGTCTGAAGTTTTGCAAAATGATACATGTATCCTTGGGAAACAGACTACAGAGCATTCAAACCACAACTTTTAGTTTTCTAAGTATGAATGAATGGTCAAAATGGCTGACGGCTTGGGGCAATTAGTAGTCCTATTTAGACTAGTTTTATTTTACCAGTCTATTTCACATGTCCCATTTTAGAGAGACTAATACAAGTTAAACAAAGGTACTTATTCAGGAACTTGCAGTCCACACAACTTGCCAGGCCCCACGCAGTATATACTTCAGAATGTAATAAACAAATTTGCAAGGTACTCTATCTGACAGAGGTACACAAACTAAATTGCTTATAGTGTGACAACTGATAGGAATAGGAAGTATTCTGTCCTAAATGAAGAGGATCTAACTGAAACAAGAAGATCAGAGAAGTCTTCCCAAAGAAATTGATTTCTAAGCTGAAAATGAAAAAAAATGCATAAAAATTGGGCAAAGAATGGAGTGGTGTGCATCCTGGCTGGAAGCAACAGTGCTGAGGAAGTCACAGGGATCAGAAAGAGAACAGCTAGGAAGAAAGAAAGGAAAAGAAGTGTCATATGGCAGAAGAATAGCTTGTAAAAGAAGCAGCAGGATATAAATTAAAACTAGAAAACTAAGCAGGATTAGAAGGTATGTAAAACCTTATACACCATTATACCATGTTAAGAATGTTAAACTTTAGCCAAAGAGCAAATAAGAGTTTAGCGGGAAACTGACAAGATAAAATGAGTGGTTCAGAATGACTGCTATGGCTAATGTATGGCAAGGGAATTGGAGAAGGGGAAAAAAAAAACTGGAAAAGATGATGATCTTTGAGAATTACAATACTTCAGTAACACTTTTATTATGCGTATCTGTGCTACCAGTCACTCATCTGGATTGAAACTAAATTTGGCAAACTGGGTGTTAACATCAATTTGTTTTGCATACATCACTGATATTTTTTAGAGGAAAATAATGAGTTAGTATACAGAAAAGTCCTATGTAAAGTTTGTTTGCTTGTTTATTTAACTCTGGGGCTCAAATTAAAAACTCTGAGATGAAGATCCAAGACCCAAGCTAAGATCAAGAGTCAGACAGTTAACTAAATGAGCCACCTAGGTGACCACTGTGTAAAGATCATTTAACTGTAACCTTCATTTTGCCTTCTGAGAAATTTATCTCAAGATTTTTGTACCAATTAGCTATTGTTGATTAACAAACCCCACTCAAAAACTCAGTGATTTAAGGCAACAATAACTTAGTTGTTGCTCACATTCTCCTACTGGGATTACAAGGCTAACACAGGCATGTCTTCTCTTTCAACAGCAGGTGTGTAAGACTGCAGTATGCCCAATTAAAAAACAAAAACAAAAACAAACAAAAAAAAACATGTTTCAAGACTGCTTGTTTCATATACATTAACATACCATTGGCCAAATAGTTCTGAATCCAGAGTCAAGGAATACAAAAGAATGTTAACCCAGAGTGAAAAGACTATAAAGTTACTAGGTAAAAGGCATAGTTATAGGAACCATAAAGAATGAGGTGAAGAATTGGGTTTAATGTCACAATTCACTAAAATTTAACACCAGGAAAAGTTCAGTTGGTTAATCATCTGCCTTTGGCTCAGGTCATGAACCCAGGTCCTGGGACTGAGCCCTCAACAGGCTTCCTTCTCAGTGGGGAGCCTGCTTCTCCCTTTATACTCCCCTGCTTATGTTCCCTTCCTTCTTATCTTTATGTCAAATAAATAAATAAAATCTTCTAAAAAAACTATTTTTGAGTTAAATTCTCTAATATTTGTAACTAATACCCAAACCCATGAGCAGAATTTGATAGACATCTTCCCCAAAATGGGCTTTTGCCAGGAATTTTGTGTCCTCAAATAATATTGATGAAGGCTTAATCTGAATTGAAGACTAAGCAGTAAGAAATCTCTTCATTCAGCACATTCTGGTGCAGTAGATTAGCACTATAACAAAAAATCCCTTAAATTTTACATTAATTTTTATTACAATATAAGAGTATAAATAATTTATAATCTATAAGCAGTGAAGAACCCAAAAATAAATAAATAAAATATATTAAGGAGTAATTTCAAGGATGCTTCCCCAACCATATTTTCATACAAAAGCACTACTTTATTTATGCATGGTGTATTCTTTAGATAATGTATTGGCAGATGGAAGAAAGCCAACCAAAAGACTTACATGAAATAAGTGGTTTTGCTACCAGAATAATACATTTTGGGCACAATTTTTAATAACATATTTGTACTACTTCCTAATGGCCTAAATTTTGATATTTTCTTTTACATTCTTTTAGTTCAGTGCTCATCTAAACAAGGCTAATAGTTACACTAAAAATAGTTGTGTTAAAATAAGGAACTGCTCTTTCTGAGAGTTGAAACAATTCCACAAGTTTTAGCCTACTTTGTGTCCATTTTATCTTTATTTAATGTTTTAGTTTACTTCATATTTAATACTCAAATTCTTCACAGTTAGTACTAATGTTATCAGAACTTTAACCTCTATGACTCCCTCATTTTTATGTAGAATAACAACATAATTACCTAATTAGTTAGGTAAATATGTAGGTTCTTTAGATAAGGAGAGTGAAACCATGACTGCTAAATAATCTGCTGGAAGTCATCACATGTCCAGGCAATCTTTTAAAACATCCCTTCATTAATGGATGTAAAAAGTGTTAATCTGGTATAGGGGGAAAAATTTAGGTGTAACACTTGATAATACATAGGTACTATGGTAACAATCCATATATGACTTTATTTTTGAGAGAGCACATTATTTCACATTCATACTGATGTTCCCAGACTGTGGGACTCAGCCTCTGCCTTGGACCATGCACAGCTGGTCGCATAAGCAATGAGTTTGGGCTTTAGAAGGCCTCAGGCTACCTTGGATCTAGGTATTTGGAAGTGGATGGGATTTTATGCCAAAATGTCTCAGCCTTCTGTCTATTTTTAGCAGAATGTGTGAACATTCTGGTCCCTTCTGCTTCAGGCATCAAACTTTTAACAAGGTGTTTCCTTGGGTGTTGTCCCACAAGCACTTTCACACACTTCTTGGAGGAATGGAAGTAAAAGCAACATTATGAAAAGCAATTTGGCAATTTTTATTAACAACTTTAAGCATTTTCTTGCATTTTGACCTAAGTACATTCACTTGTAAGACTTCATCCGTGATGGGGGAGATATACTTTATATTATATAAGATATTATGGGTTCAATTCCAGACTATCACAATAAATTGAATATCACAAAAATGTGAGTCAAATGAATTTTTTGGTTTCCCAGTGCATATAAAAGTTGTGTTTATACTATACTGTGGTCTACTAAGTATACAATACCCTTATCTCTAAAAAAAAGTATGTGTCTGGGGCACCTGGGTGGCTCAGTGGGTTGAGCCTCTGCTTTCGGCTTGGGTCATGATCTCAGGGTCCTGGGATCAAGCCCTGCATTGGGCTCTCTGCTCAGTGGGGAGCCTGCTTCCCCCTCTCTCTCTGCCTGCCTCTCTGCCTACCTGTGATCTTTCTGTCAAATAAATAAATAAAATCTTAAAAAAAAAAAGTATGTGTCTTTTTGTTTGCTGTTTTAAGTTTTAATTTAAATTCTAACTAATTAATATATAGTGTAATAGTAATATCAGGAGTAGAATTTAGTGATTCTTCACTTACATGTAACACCCAGGGTTCATTACAAGTGTCTTCCTTAATATCCATCACCAATTTAGCCCATATAGTAATACTCAGTTTGTTCTCTTACAGTTAAAATTCTCTCATGGGTTGCCTTCCTTTCTCTTTTTTTTTACTTACTTCCCCCATGTTCATCTGTTTTGTTTCCTAAATTCCACATATGAGTGAAATGATTTGTTTTGTTTTTCTCCGACACACTTATTTTGCTTAACATAATACACTCTAGCTCCATGTCATTGCAAATGGCAAGATTTCATAATCTGTGATGGCTGAGTAATATTTCGCTATATATATACACATCCCACCCTCTTCTTTATCCAGTCATAACTCGATGGACATTTGGGTTTTTTCCATAATTTGCTATTGTTAACAATGCTGCTATAAATATCAGAGCACATGTGCCTCTTTGAATCAGTATTTTTTTATCCTCTGGATAAATGCCTAGTAGTACAATTGCTAGGTGGTAGGGTAGTTCTATTTTTAACTTTTTGAGGAAACTCCATACTGTTTTCCAGAGTGGTTGCACCAGCTTGCATTCCTGCCAACATTGTAAGAGGGTTCACTTTTCTCTGTAACCTCACATCTGTTGGATCCTATGTCATTAATTTTAGCCATTCTGATAGGTGTGAGGTGGTATTTAATTGTGGTTTTGATTTGTATTTCCTTGATGATGAGTGATGTTGGCCATCATTTCATGTATCCATTGGCCATTTGTATGTCTTCTTTGGAAAAAATGTCTGCTCATGTCTTCTGCCCATTTTTTAACTGGATTATTTGTTTTTGGGTGTTGAGTTTGATAAATTCTTTACAGATTTTGGATACTAATTCTTTTTCAGCTATGTCATTTGCAAATATCTTCTCCAGTTCCATAGGTTGCTTTTTAGTTTTGTTGACTATTTCCTTTGATGTGCACCAGCTTTGTATCTTGACAAAGTACCAATAGTTCATTTTTGCTTTTGTTTCCTTTTCATCTAGAGACATGTCTGGTAAGAAGTTGCTACAGCCTATGTCAAGGAAAGCTACAGGACACTTGTGAAAGAAATAAAAAATGACACAAAGAAATGAAAATGTATTCCATGCTCATAGATTAGAAGAAAAAATATTGTTAAAATGTCTCTACTACCCAAAGCAATCTACACATTTAATGCAATCCCTATCAAAATACCACTACCATTTTTCACAGAGCTAGAACAAACAATTCTAAAATTTGTATGAACACAAAAGACCCCAAATAGCCAAGGCAATCTTGAGAAAGAAAAGCAAAGTTGGAGGCATCACTATTCTAGACTTCAAGCTTGATTACAAAGCCATAATCATTAAGACAGGATGGTACTGGCACAAAAACAGACACATAGATCAATGGAAAAGATCAGAAAACCCAAAATGTCCCCACAACTATATAGTCAACTAATCTTTAACAAAGCAGAAAAAAAAAATCCAATGGAAAAAGACAGTCTCTTCAACACAGTGTTGGGAAAACTGCACAAGAACACAGAGAAGAATGAAAATGAACCACTTTCCTACATGAGACACACCAAAAAAATCAAAATAGACGGAAGACTTAAAGTGAGACAGGAAACCATCATCATCTAGAGGAGAACACAGGTAAATATATATATATATGAATATGCATATATATATATATCTTAATTGAAAAAAATTTCTAAAATGCTGACCATCTTATGAGTCTTCAGCAAGTCATAATCTTTTTGCTGGTGGAGGGTCTTGCCTTGATGTTGATGGTGCTGACTGATCAGGTGGAGGTTACTGAAAGTTGGGTGTCTGTGGCAATTTCTTAAAATAAGATGACAATGAAATGTACTGCTTCTATTGACTCTGCCCTTAATGAACAATTTCTCTGTAGCTTGTGATGTTGTTTGATAGCATTTTACCCACAGAACTTTTTCCAAATTGGTCATTCCTCTCAAACCCTGTTGCTGTTTTATCAACTAAGTTTATGTAATAGTCTAAACACTCCATTGTCATTTCAACAATATTCACAGCATCTTCACTAGGTGTAGATTCATCTCAAGAAACCACTTTCTTTGCTCATCTCTAAAAAATAACTACTCGCCAATTAAAAGTTACCAGGAGATTGCGGGAATTCAGTCACATCTTCAAACTCTACTTATGATTCCAGTTCTCTTGTTATTTCTACCACATCTACAGTTACTTCATATACTGAGGTCTTAAACCCCCCAAAGTCGCCCTTAATGGTTGGAAACAACTCTTTCCAAACTCCCATGGTCGTTGATATTTTGACCTCTTCCCATGAATCAAAAGTGTTCTTAATGTCTTCTAGAATGATGAATCCTTTCCAGTAGGTTTTCAATTTAATTTGCACAGATCCCTCAGAGGAAGCACTATCTATGGCAGGTATATTTTGAAATGTATTTCTTCAATAATAAGGCTGAAAGTAAAAATTACTCCTTGAACCATGGGCTGCAGAATGTATATGGTGTTAGCAAACATGAAAACAACAATCTCATTGTCCACTATATTATCCTCAAAATGCAACAAAGTGAAGTGTAATAAAATGAGGTGTGCCTGTATATGCAAATATTTCCTCACAATAATGCTTGTCGAAACCATACTCATACTAAGAAAAAAGTAAAAAATTGACCTAAATCTCTCAAAATTAAAAAAAAAAAGATTAAAATGAATCAAACATATGCATGTACTGGCAATTATGCATACAGTAAAAATGAAAAATTATAAAACTCAGAAAAAATGTATTATAAAATAAGGAATAATCTCAACTACTTCAACAATATAAAGGAAAACATTCTGGAAATAAATTACATCAAAATATTATAAAAGATACATCCAGGCCATGGCAGTATGTTTGATGGTTTACTTATTTCTTTGTGAATACCCATTTTACAAGATATATAAACAGGGACAAATGTGACCAGAGACCAGCCATATGTTGTTCCTTTTCCTCCTAATTCCTGCCTTCGGAAGTAGGGGAAAAATGGTTACCTTTTTATTCACTAGTCTATCTTGCCCACAGAGGATGTATCTGGAGGTGGATAGTTGAGCTCTATTGGCTTATCTTCCCCTAAAGGTAGCCTATCAGGTGACATACAGATGTGATTAATATTAGCACACCTGCTGTATTTTGCTCAGAGTGAAAAATTAGTGACACTCAGAAGTCAATTATTCTTGTAGTCAGCACTGACAGACCAGGGCAAAGTTGCCATTTATCCCCAGTAGCACAACACTTGACTAAATCATCTTGATTTCTTTACTCTTTCAAGGGAAATACAGTTGCAGAAGTGATTTCAAGAAGTCCCTTAGGTAATCATGTGTTAACATTATGGATAGATAATAAACCCTAAAAAATTTAAATAATTGCCTACTCAACCATGACCTCATATGTAAGATTTTAAGTTTCAAGAACCCTTTCTGAAATGTATAGGGCTGCTCTACCCGCCACATCTTGGACTCAGTGTTTTCTTTTTTCTTGGTTGATTCTAGTAATAGAATGTCTCTGCATACAGCCCCCATCCATTTGGCCTCTCCCCAAGACTGAGGGCTCCTGTGGGCTCTAGCTCTGACTCTGACTTACATCCTCCCAAAGGACATTTACACTTGTATGGTTGCTTCTTAACCTCAGGCTTAAAACTTACACATATATGAATTATTTGTTTTTTTTTTGTTTTTTTTTTTTAAGATTATTTATTTATTTATTTATTTATTTTTATTTTTTTTTTTTAAGGAAGCTGAATATCTTTTAATGCACAACTTAACAAGCTGATTAATTTTCCTCCATGCAAAATGTTACTAAGAGAATCCATTAAAAATGTACTTTCAAACAGATAAAGGTATAAGCATCCCTGTACAGACATTTGTTGTATCTTGACTTCCCTTTGTTCTCTCACTATCATAAGCAGAATTCCAGCCATCTTGCACATGTATGCTCTTCTTCACAATAAGAAGTGGATGAGTCAGTGTAAATCCATTACAATTATTGGAAAAACAACTAAGGACACATGGCTAACTGACGCTGGGTCAATAAAATCTTCTCCATATGTGCAGGGTATCCCACTTTTAACTTGATATTTTTTCTTTAGTAAAAACAAAAGTCATATTCATTTTGGGTCTCACATTTATTAAATTACGAGGGAAACTTCAGTGGTAATAAATTTAAACACAAATATCCAATGTCTAGTTAAAGACTGCAAAGGCGAGGCTCCATAATTACATTAAAGGTGGAAAAGGTAATATTATTCAGAAAGTTGTATGAGTGCCTTTTTATAAGTAGAGTAAATTAAAAATGACATCTTTGCCTTTAACAGAGAAGGAGGTTTTATTCCATATGAAAAGTCACCATAAAATACATCAAAATAGTCATTATAAAATTCATGTTCTGGTAAATTCATGTAGTGTAACTAAAAATACCATTAAAAGGCATCATCATGGAAATGAATGACTGATGATCTTTTTTTGATTGCATAAAACTTTAGTAGTTTGAAGCATGTTTGATCTTATATACCAGTAAACTTAACAAGACCTTGAAACTTCAAAGATTAACTTTACAGGGAAAAAAAAACCATGAAATAAAAGGGAAAATGAAATATATAAAGTATTTCAAGGCTGCAAAGAGTCATGGATTTTCGTTCTTGGGAAGGATAAACTACATAATATAGCAGATGTTGTATTTCAAAATAAGATAATATTGATTCTGTTTTGGTATATGTCTAAAGTCACTGATGAATATCTCAGATCCTGTAACTACTAAGAATATAAATAAAAGGAACTGGGAGTAATTAACTTAAGTCCCTGCATAATTTTCTTTTAAATCATATAATTGTGGTTAATGTGCTTATTTGTATATTTATAATCAAGTTGATGGTTAAAACCCCTGAGACCAACTTCTGTATTTTAGAAACACACTTCAAATATTGAAGCTCTTATATACAATATAAATAATGTACTATTAATCATTATTTTAATTCCATTATCTAATATTATGTATAGCATTTGCATATGACTTATAGAATTAGAATATTAATAATGCTATTTTACGATGGGTTTACTTATATAAAAATTGAGAAATTTAATTATATTGATGAAGAATTATTCTAAAAAGACCCAATTAAACAGAAACATAATCAGGCATGGAAGAAAATATTTATATTTTACCTAAATATTAAAATTATTTCTATTAATAAATAAAATAAAAATTATTTCTATTTGGTACCTGTCACTATCAACTTTCATGTCATTTATGAGTCTGTTTACTTTTTTCTTTCACCCTCCTTTATTCCTTCACACAAACATATATTCAGTGCAAGCTCCCTGACAATATGTAAAGAATTGGCATCCCACTGTGTTTGTTTTAAACTATAGCCTATGAACCTAAAAATAGGGACAGGAAGTAACAGATATCAATGATTACCTTAAAAGTCACAGTTAAAATTTTTTAAAGTACATATATAAAATATGCATAAATGTTGACATTTAGAAAATATTTCTACTCTTCATTTTTATAGTAATAAGCACTTTATAAACATAATTTTACAGATGGATCACTTTGCTATTTAGATATGTGACATCACTTATAATCAAGAGTATTATCATTGATTAAGAAAAAAATATCAATATAAAGGATAAAAATATTATCTAAATATTTGACAAAAAAGAACATCAATATTGTTTCAAATAATTTGAAGAATTTAAGAAATTGATGCTTTCACTCAATGAATACATATTTCTGCTGTTAACTAAATATACAGATGATGACAGTCAAATTACCTTTACTGATAACTGTTAATAAATCACAGAGTAGACAACTTTGAAATTATTGCATTAAATATAACCAAGTTATAAATATAGAGAGAGTATGGAGAATGCTACTACAAGACAAATTTCATGTCACTGAAATATTTTACAGTGGACCCATTTAAAGAATCATGTGTTTAACTGTAGGCTCTTTGAAACTAAACATTTTACATAAAATGGAATTATATCAAGGTCAATTGCACATATTAGTATTACCACCATTTTCTATCCACAGAAATTATATTATTTAAAATGTTATTTAAGGTCATTCTTTAAAATGCTGTTGAAATTAAGAAACTTTCCTACTTTCACATTTTAATGTTGTTGAAATTTCACAAGAAATTCCCACCAAAAAAATTAGCAAACTGAAGGAAATTTTCAAAACCAGAAAATGTATAGAACATTTGCAGATCTTCCAGAGAAAATAAAACTAGCAAGACTTGGAAAATCCAGCATTAACGATGAAGAAAACCTGGTTTTGTCTGGAGCAAAATGATATTGTACTAAATGCTTAGAAAATAAAATAGATTTTTTTCTAAATTTCTCAATTCTTATACCTTGTTAACTTTTTAAATTAAAATAACAACATATCAATACAACAAAGAAAAATTGCTAGAAAACTATTACTCATAATCTAACCACCCTAGTAAATTTTTACCCCTTAAATATTCCAAATTTCTATTGTTCAACTGCATCCCATGCTCATTTGCTTTTCATTTCTCATATAAATATTACTTCCAAAGCATAGCGTCTGTTTTCATAAAAGAAAAATGAGGGATTTTCATGTCTTTATTGATTATTCTTTAAAAATTGAGAACCATAATATTTATATATTTATATAATCTATATATACATAATATATATATAAATTTTATATATTAAATATATAAATACATTATATATATAATATATATTATGTTATATATATGTACATATATATATATATATATGCTTGTCACGCAATCCTAATGTTCTCTATAAAATTCTTCTATGACTTCATTCCGGGATGATGCACATCTTTGGTCTACTTCTACCATTTTTTGTCCATTTTAGTAAGTTAAACTGTTTATGATGAAAACTCTTCCATATTTCTATGGTTGTTTGCCCTGATATTGTGCCCTTAAACTGTACTAACCTAACATATATTTGCACAATTAGTGCCTTCTGTAGAGATTGCTCTAAAGATTTCCTTTTCCCTCCAATTCTTGAAATTACTATTCCAAGTCTACTTGTCTTCAGACAATTTAACTTTGAATTTATTCCTCTTTCCTTCTTTGTTTTGAAGGACTTTTCTGGCATTTTATGTAGCTTAAAATGTCTCATGCATGTATGATTTGGGAAGATCTGGGAAATACTAATAATTTATACTCCACATTGTCTCATATCTTATTTGGGTTCGTTCTAATGGCTGCTTGGGAGGACAGCTATGGCCTGACCAAACATTAAATTCTTCTTTACATCATCGCAGGGTTGCTTTGTATGTTCACTCAATACAGTCTTTCCATCATGGGGGCTTAAGGGTAACCAAATGTCTTAAATCTCTTCTAGATTTCCAAGAGCTAGCATCCCAAAAGGTCTAGAAGAAAGCTGAAGGGGTGCCTGGATGGTGTCAGTTAAACATCCAACTCTGGATTTCAGCTCAGATCACGATCTCAGTGTCCTGAGATCAAGCCCCACATTGGGTTCCATATTCAGTGGGGAGTCTGCTTCTCTCTCTCTCTCCCTCTGCTCCCCGCCACACTTGCTCTCTTGTTCTTTCTCTATAAAATAAATGCATTTTAGTTGTTTTCTTAGTATCTGCCATGGAGTCATACTTCACTACAGGTATAATTCCAAGAACTATTAACAGGAGGCGCAAAGGATGAACTGACTTGGCTGTGAAATCTGGCAGAAAGCCAAGCTAATTGAGTTCTGTACCTATCTCAGACTATATCTGGCTAAATTCCAAGCTACAATTGCTCTCTAATAAGGCCTTTGGCTTAAGATGGGATGGTCCTGAAGTAGAGTAGGTGCAACTGGAACTAAGACCTGACAGAAGGCTATATGACCACTTGTACATCAAAGATTGTTTCCAATTCAGGGAGCCCCAATCACTTAAGCTGAGAACAAATCATTAGAGATCTATTTGGAAGACTAATTCAGGTGATCATTATCTTAAATCACCCCCATTCTGGCTTTCCATTGTACTTTGGTCTCACTTGTTAGGAAATCCACAACCCTATTAACAGCTATAGCATTATTTACTAATCTTCACTTTGATGTTATAGAAAACACCTCTATTCATTCATCTAATAATCTGTATGAGGTATAGTTCCATATGCAGGGAATTTCTCAGTGAATGACTTAAACAGAATGCCTAGTTAATAGCTTAGACTTCAATATAAGAGACAGAAAACAATTAAATACAGCATAAGAATGTGTTAAGTGCTTTGAACAAAGCAAAACATAGAAAATGATGAAATAGGAGGTATTTTAGAAAGGGTAACTAAGACGAACCATGAAGAAATTTATGAAGAGATGAAGAGATGACATTTGAAATGAAATACAGAAAGGGTAGGCTGGTGAGAAAATAACATTCTAGGGAGAGGTAACATGAATAAGAAAAGATGAGAGGTAGTAATAAGCTTGATATGTTTCATGAATACCAGTATGGTTAGATATTAGAAAGTGAAATGTACAGTAGTAGATGTGGTCAGTCCTTTCAGAGTAAGATAAGGATTTTGATTTTAGAAAATGCAATGGATGTCATTATAGGGTTAAAAAAAAGATGACATGATCTAAATTATATTTTTAAAAGATCTCTTTGGCAGCTATGTGAAAAATGGATCATAGGGAATTGATTATAGAGAAAGTAGAAAAATAAATACAGTAATTAACATCATGAATATAAAGCAAAGTCCCCAGCAACAGAACCTCCTATCCACTTCTAATAAATATAACTAAATTTTTGAGAAAATAATCAGCTATGGTTTTGCTTGAGGCCCAACTAAGAGTCCATTCAGTTTTGAGTTGCCAAATTTGAATGACAACTGCTCTGTATCATTAGGATTTCCTACTATAGTGCAGCCCAGGGTTGTAACAATGTCATAGGGTTATACTTATAGTGAACTCCACCTACTGCATACCACATGTGTAACTACACATAACTACACATTCAAATATCCTTTAATAATTAAGGAATATTCTCTTATACAGTGTTTTATGGCACAGAACTCTAGAGCCCGACACAAGTGCTTGTCTCCCACTTCAGTAAACATGATGTCCACCTAATTTTTTTTTTGAAAAGAATATTTGCTCTTTCCATAGACATGGTACTTCCCTAGGCAGAGGTAGTATAGATCTCCTTCCAAAATATAAAGTATCAGTCCAGGCATATGCCCCTGATTAGTGAACCAAACTTCCTGAACTAATTGCATAACATTTATATGCATCTCCAGCCATAAATCCAATGGACTATACTGTGGTTATGCCTTGGTCTTTTAAGTTTGAGTTTTCTGTTTCTTACCACTAAAACCTGGGTTACTAAGCTATAATTATCATTGGGAGTTCTTGACAGTTAGGAATAGAAATTTACACTGTATCTCAAGTAAAAAAAATTTAATTTATTGGAAAAATATCAGGGACTCACAGAAATACTAGAAACCTGGAATATGAGCTTTGGAAAACCGACAAGAACTAAGAAAGAAGATGAGGGAGTAAAAAACCATAGCAAAAGTTATACAGATCAAAGAGACCAGTCCAATATTCTCCATCTATCCTCATACCTTAGGCTGGGCATGAGGTCTAGATGGCTGGGCCTATACTACCTGCTCACCCTGGATTCATGGGAATGGAGAGAGAATCTGGCCCCTTTTGCTTTCATGGGAAGCATGTATTACCTCTTACCAATGCAATATTCTAAATATAGTTTTCCTGAAGTGAAAACATAATACTAATGGAAAGAAAGAAGTGGAAATGTGTACTGGCAAAAATAACAAATTTATCTATTATTTCATATGTTAGTTTGTTTCAACATACATTTACTGAACCACGTACTGGGAAGTGTTCTAATCATAAGGAAGAGTTCAGAAAAATACTGAGATACTAGAACAGGGATAGGTAAGAAACGTAGATAGGAGGATAAATATTGTTGGGACTTCGTAAGTCCATTAGCCCTAGAAAGCAGTTTGCATTTTATTCTCAGTGCAATTTTGAGTTTTTAATAAGAGGAATGATATCAATTAACCTTTTTAAAAGACTGCTCTGATTGCCAAGGAGAGGAGAGAATGCAAGTGGATCCAGAGCAGAAGCTGTAAAACTTCTAAGGTTCTTGGCTGCAAGCATCAGAAATAGACTTTGACTAACTAGCACAAGAAAGGAACTATTTAGAAGAATATCAAGTGATCTACTGAATCATCCAGAATATGCGAGGATCAGATATGGAAGCCAAACAGAAATCAAGAAAGAATGGACAACAAAAAACACAGCTCAAAGAAGATAAAGATAAAATATGGTGAGTTCCCCTCCCAAATGTCACTGTCACTGGTTACTCAGCAATGTATGTGCTAAACTCTCAAAATCTCTGCTAGATATCTTTATGTTGACATAAACATTTTCCTAATTCTTCCTGCCTCTGCACACAACTCCCTTCAAATTCAAACTCTTGAGTAGTATCAGTCAAAGGTCAAAACTTTGTCATATGACTTTATTCAAACTTTCGAAGGATGAGACAGAAAGAAGCTGGTTCTTTTGGTTTCTATAGTGAAAACCAGGGGAGTGATTTCAACCACTTCTCACGTGGCAGAGAACTCCCTAAAACTAAGAAGGGTTGTTTATAGGCAGCATTTTGCTAGATAAATTTCCACTGAAGGAAATTAGTATTGGTGTTTCAGTAAGACATGAAGGTGCCTTAGACCTGGACTTGGAAGAGAATATAATGGGATGCTTGACTGCAGGCTTTGGAAAGAGATCATCAAACCACTTCACTGTCACTTACTCTTTGTGTGACTTTGAACAAGTTACTTGGCCCTACACTTATCTAGATTCTTTATCATCTCAAAATTTGGGAGTACAGGAGGACTGTAAGAATTAATTCATGAATGTGCTTAGTAGTAAACACAATATAAATCTTAGCTACCTTTTTTTAGAGTAATAGCAGTGAATATGGAAAGACATAATGAATAGGGTAATAAATATTGAAAAGAGAGTCTATAGGAGTTGCTTATTTTTGATAAGAGAGGAAGGAGGTGGATCATGGATGACTTATAAATTATGGTTTGAGCAGGTATATGCATTCTAGTAACATATACTGAGATGAGGCAAATCTGTATTCCATCGGTTTCCTGAGTTTGATACACCCATACTAGCATGATTTTGAACTACTTTGTTTAAAAACCTTGGTTCTGTCCAGTTCTAGGAATACCCCAACATATTATGCCAACCTTGAGGACAGTTTCACACCTGCACCCAAACACAGACAGGACACAAAATTTTTTATTTTATATTTGTTCATCCAATATCTATATGCATCTAGCATCAATATCTGTAAGAATAACTAGAAAGTCTGGCATGTCAAGGACTTTCCAGAGTTTTTAAATGACTATCATCCAGCTCTTCCCAAAACACAAATGGGTTAACTAATATTTGACAGATATAATCTAATAGAGCCTATCCCAACTTCTGAATTTTTCTCACTTTTGTCATGTAATGTCAAATCGTCACAGGTTCCATAAATTAGAATGTGCACACCTTTGGAAGACCATTCTATTTGTCACATTTTCTAAAGAACACTATAAGTAAAACATAATTAGAAAAAAACAAAAAAATGCCCTATAAGATTTCAGAATGTTCTTTTAGTCTTCATTGTAATAATAAAGTACCATATGCACAGTATTATACTTCTTCGTAGTTTATCCAATTCCATCTTCAATATCACATCTCTTTGTTCAAATGTTTATTAGGAAAGAATAAAGTTATCAAAACTAAAAGGAAACTTTAAAAGATAATTGAATAATAATATAATATGAGAGAAGATAAGAATCAAAATTCATCAGAAGAAATTTTCTTAGATTGTTCCTAGACTAATATGTCACATAAAAAAAGAAATAACACCTTTCTTAAAAATTATGCCACCCAGTAAAAGTTTAAAAAAAATCAATATGTAATCAACAAAATATAGTTGATTGTTGATTGACGGAGAATTATTTTTTAATCAAATGTGTAATCTAAACAAAAATAAAATACTGCAAATTACTTAAAATTTAGGCTAGAAAAAATATGATCAAAATTTCAGGAAAGCTTCTCTTCCTCTTTCCTTTGGCTTTTAGAAGACTTTTTTTTTTTTTTCCACAATGCATATCTCCCAAATGAAAACAGGAAAAGCAATGGAAATAGCCCAAACTTTCCCAACCTTCATGATAGTGAAGAAGGCTGATAAAAGTTACTGTAAAAACAAGACCAACCCTGAAAACCAAGACTAAACAGCACTCCTTTTATGCCTCCAAGTTACATTTTCTTTTCTGATTTAATATGTAATGAGAATTGCATGGAACAAAATTTTGGCATCTATTTATCGTATGAGGACATTTTGTGAAAAACCATATATTAAATGCTTAATTCTTCCACTGAAATAGTGAGGGAAATATTGGACCATCATTAATCATATCAAAGTAGTATATTATTCCAAAGCAGAAAAGAATGTTCTTATAAAGGCAATCTTAGAGTAGAAGCCAAACTAATTATAATATCCTTTGAAGTATAAAACCTGCAGCAGAGGACCTACATGACCTTGTTGGAGACAATTTCAAATGCTAAGCTGCACGTTGAAAAAGTGAAAACTTTGTTTTATGGATATGTGTGTGTATATAAGGGCATGAGGGAAGAGAAAGTTCTAAACACAGTCATCTCAATTCATACTCTGTTGTTAAGGGAGATCTTTAAGTGAGCCTGCTATAAAATTTCCTACTACTTTTACTCCAGTAAGTGAGCACCAAAATAATAATATCTATTTACAAACTTGAATTCAAGAATGAATATGGCAACATATGAATAGGATCCATACAGCTGTGGTACCTAGTTCACCTTCTTAAACCAATAAGTAGTCAAAAATATTTGTTGAAGAATAATGTAAGAAAAGTACCCCAACAAAAGTGATCCAGGGTGTTCTACCGTCAACTTACCACATTTGTATTACAGTATAACTGTGCATCATCACATTTGTTTGTTTCACAGAGATGTACTTGCTGACATTTTAGCTTGGTATGCCCTTCCCCTAACATTGTATGACTAACTCCTTCTTGTCTTTCAGATGAATAAGCCAATGTCCCAGAAGGAAAGAAAGGCAAATTCAGAGTAATTGGGGAGATTTTAATGTGAGGATCATTTGCAAAGATGGCGATTTTAATGAGATTACTGAAGGCAAAGGGAAAACAAAAATCAAGAGATGGCAGCAATATAAAAGTCACAACCCCTAGGTTTGGTAGGGAAAGGGGAAAATAGCAGCTATTAGAACCAGAAAGAGCTCAGTTTAGCTACAGCTGTGAGAGAGGATTCCCATCAAAGGCATGGCCACAGGTCAAGGAGCTCAGCTCGACCCAACCTATGAACCAAATCCTCAATTTCTTCTTTAAAAAAAAAAAAGTGTGTGTGTGTATTTATATTTCTATAAATATATATTTTAATAATAATAAATATATATAAATATATAATAAATAAATATAAACAATATATTATATATAAATATATATTTATATAAAAATATATATAAATATATAAAAAGTATATATATATACACACACATATATATATTTCAGAGATAGAGAGCATGAGCAAGCTGGGAAAGGAACAGAGGGAGAAAGAGGAGGGATCTGAGTAGGGATCCACTCAGAGAGAGCCACTGAGGAGGAATCCCCCTGAAAGGTGAGCTCATTCCTTGAACCTAGATATTATAACCTGAGCCAAAGGCAGAAGCTTAACTGACTGAGCCACCCAGGTGCCCTCCCTCAACTTCCTCTTAATATCATGTCTTTAAAGACACTTTTTGAGCTACTAATCTCAAGTAGTAATCTCACACACTCATGCTTTATCATGTGACAGCGGCAGACTTTTTGATGTACTTTATACATTATCAAAAGCATCAAACTTTTTGTTTTTACTAAAATTTCTAGACTGCCCTTAAGGAGCATCTAAACATTAGATTATTTTTCATACAACAGATAAGACTAGAAAACTTGGGGGTGCCTGGATGACTTGGTTAGTTAACCATCTATATGACTTCGGCTCAGGTCATGATGTCAGGGTCCTAGGATCAAGCCCCAAGTTAAGCTTCCCACTCAGTGGGGAGTCTTCTTATTCCTCTCCCTCTACTACTCATCCCACTCATGCTTTCTCTCCAATAAATAAATGAAATCTTAAAAAAAAAAAAAAAAAACTAAAAAATTTAGACATTGGGAAACCTGACAGTGGACTTTAAAATAACTTAGATCTTCAGGGTTCTAATACAGTGAGGGTCAGGGTGGGCATCTGACCTGAAATAAATGACTGTTTTTAGTGTTGGTTATGTAGTAAGGATGTCATAAAGTTATTGTCATAGAGTACTCAGAATGGCCATGGCATTCTCTAACACTGATGGAATTATTGCTGTCTCCTCAACCCACAGAAATGAGTGAGATTTTGAGAAACTCCCTTCCCCAGCAAGATTCTGACTTTCTGCCCTGGGAACCATCCAGGCCCACACAAATCAGCTGACACCACATCAATGACTGCAGAGTCATTGAAAACTAGGGAAGGTTCTGGATGAATGTTCATACAGGTGGAGATTCTGGGTTTCTTTCTTTCTTTTCTTTCTTTCTTTCTTTCTTTCTTTCTTTCTTCCTTCCTTCCTTCCTTCCTTCCTTTGTTCCTTCCTTCCTTTCTTTCTTTTTCTTTCTTTCAAGATTTTATTTATTTATTTGACAGAGAGATAGAGAGCACAAGTCTACAGAGCAGCAAGCAGAGGCAGAGGGAGAAACAGACTTCCAGACAAGCAGGGAGTCTGATGTGGGACTAGATCACAGGACCCTGGGACCATGACCTGAGCCGAAGGCTGACACTTAACCAACTGAGACACCCAGGCTCCCCGAGAGTCTGGGTTTTAACACTGCTTCCAGGCTTCCTCTTAAGCAATGACAGCAATGCAATGCCTTAAGTGGAGTTCAGTTCATTAGACAAGGCTGTTCTGGAGTTTAGCAGCTATCTATATAAGCTTGAAAGAGAACAGGGGAGTTCTTTCCCTACAGCAGGTAAGCAAGACAACGAACTTCAGTTGATGGGTTGTTGTTGATTTTTGGTTGGTTTGTTTCTTTGTTTTTGCTTTTTTTTTTTTTAAGATCTTATTTATTTATTTGAGAGAGAGCAGGAGAGAGAGTAGAGAGCACAAGCAGAGGGTGGGGGGTGGGGGAGGAAGAGAGAAGGAGAGGGAAAAGCAGACTCCCACTGAGCATGGAGCTTGATGCAGGGCTTGATCCCAGGACCCCAAGATCATGACCTGAACTGAAGGCAGATGCTTACCTGACTGAGTCACCAAGGTGCCCCTGGACTTCATTTTTTAATATAACCCCAAGATCCTGAGAAAATTTGTCATGGGAGGCAAGGGGAAAAAAAATACCTAGACTTCCTTCTCAAAAGAATAGATGAGACTTTAGAATTGGAAAGATTTGCAGTTCAGAGTATAATAAGGAGGCTGATTCCTTTTTTTTTTTTTTTTTTTTTTAATGTTTGACTGCTAACGGCCTTGAAGACTTAACTCTCCTTCTTCCCCTCATGCCCTACATCTGGCAAGCAGATAAGGAAGCCTGGCTTTTCCTTCCTTTAGCACCTCATTCAAGTCCCACCCATAATGGGAACTGTTACTCCAGCCCCACACCTAAACAACACCAAAATTAAAACCTAAGCCAGACCCCTCTCCTCATGCTCTCCCCCAGAAACCTCAATTATGTAGGCAATAAATCTCTTCATACCTGCTTGGTATGTGCGTCTATGGCATCATCAACATAAACCAAATTTTGGGTGAAAGTCGGCCCTGCTTTTGCAGAGTGACCAGAACATAAAGGAAATCTGCCCTCCTTTTCCATTTCCAACTAGTGAAGAAGTCAGACTGGTTACCCACAATCCTCAATTTTATTTTTCCTAATAGGTTTAACCATTTTCTTCCCAATTCCTAATCCACCTTACCTTCCATTCCTTGCCAGTTTAAACTCTCATCAGTTAAACTCTCATCAGTTACACCAGGTTCAGCTGGAGTCTTACCATGAGCAGAGTGGTCATTACCAAACCTAAACAAAACTGAAGTGAGGAAAACAAAGTCAATGTGTCCAAAGTCAATGGATTTGCTTCGATATGTAGTTGCAGCAATAGTAAGATGTGAAGTTTTATCAGGTGAATTTGCATTTACAAATACCTTTTCCAGAATTTTCTGATCCAATTCCACCCATTCTAATTTCTCACCTCTTTTCAAGGTGTCTGTTTATTAAGTGGAAATTGCTTAAAACTTTATGCTATTTACTCACTGATGATGTAGAACTCACCTGTTATTACCAGTCTGGTTATGTTAAGCCTGATGTTGAACTGAAAATTAAGAATGGTACATTTTGTCAGATAATAGGATAACTTATTTTGGTGATTTATACTAGATAATTCTATTCACCAAAAAAAATTTCCAGTGTAACTACAATTTAAGTTTCTTGAAGATTCTTCTACTTTTAAGAAAAATAGTAATGTAAAGAAATGGCGGGCATCATAGTAACAAATTTTTGTTTTTATTTTTTTCCTTCCAGGGATTTTATTAAAAATAGAGTGGGTAAGGAGAATTAATTAATTTGGGCCAATCTATGTACTGGGACATACGTAAAATGAAGGAGAAAGAATGGATGTATCATGCAATTCATTTCTTTTAAGTGAAAAGTGGGTTTTTATTTTCAAAGGGTGCCTTTGTCAAATAGCAAATACAGGAAGCTACATGCAAAACTTCTGGTTTCTCGCTTCATCATTCTCTCCATAATAAGGCCTCATTTCAGATTTCTTTTGGTACCAACATTTTCAGTTCCTTTGGCTCTAACCCATGGCCCTTATCTGACCCAAAAAGCCCTTCAGCACTTATAATTCAAAGAGAGCATACATTTCTGTGGAGAACCAGACCAGCCTAGAGCTAATAACAGGCTGTTAAGATATAACAAGGAAAAATGAGGGACCCATTAGAAGGTTGAAATGCTTGGCTGGGAGGGGAGAAAGAAGAGATAGAATCCAAAGTCTAAAGAGATTGAAAATATCCATGTTAAAAAAATTTTAACAACAGATTTAAAAATAGACTTTAACCTTCCTTCCTTTACCAAATGTTTACCAAAGCATAACACAGAAGCAAACTAAAAAATCCAAAATCATTGATCTCATGCTGTGAAATGAAACTGATATAAGATAATTTTATACCACCTGGTTAATGCAGAGTCCCCATATTTAAGCATCTGCGTGAAAGTCTGTGTACATATTCCTGAAAAATAATTGGTTGTTCGTGTCCCAGGAGTAGAATATTTAAATAGTGTATAAAATTTTTTATGATGAAGCTTGCCAGTGTCATTTCATTTAACTCTTTGTAAAAATGGAGGTGAATCTAGCTTTTTGGAGGAACATGAAGACTAAAACTCAAGGAAGTTATATCAAAACATACAGTTAGTATTCCATGCTAAATTACTTGTGTTGTTTTATTTCAATTTAACTTTTTCTTATAGATGTTCTTGGTCTTATCCTCAATTGTAAATATACTTCTTACACTATTTTATTCATTAAAATTATAAAATTAATATGCTTTAGTAACAGTAACTTCAGAGATGAATAATGAGAATAATGATGCATCTCTCAGCAGTCTAAGCTATGTAGAGCAATTTTCTTATCAAGGTTTAATTTACTAGAGTAAAATTTACCCATTTTAGAGTATAGTTCTCCTAGTTTTGACAATGCATATAGGTATGTAACCAGTGCCACAATCAAGATATAGAACAGTTGTATCACTCTCCAAACTTTGCCATATGTGTAGCAATTTAATAGCAGCTACTTTTTAAAATCCTGATTGATGACAAAAATTCAATAGCTTACTTTACTTTTGCTCTTGATTATAGAGGCATTCAACTGTAGGATTACTAGACATAAAATCAAATATCATTATTGAGCAACTCAACATTTTGTCCTTCAAAATAGGGGACATGTATTATGCACCTCTGTCTCTTTCTTTCTCTCTCTCTCTCCCCCTCTTTCCTCCCTTTTAAACTGTCTTCCCCTTAAAAAAAAAAAAAAAGCCTTAACTTCTTCCCCGTATTAATCAGGATGTTCTATTTTTATTTTTGTTTTTCTTTGCTTTATACAGACAGCTAGCCTTCTGATTTGTATTAACAGGAAAGAAAATATCACCAAAACGACATTACCTCATGAGCAAGAATGTAGCACTACATTAGTTTTTCAAGATTGGATAAAGCATGTTTAGGTTAAATGTGGACATCAGCAGTTTTAAAACCCAAATCTGATGCATCTGGCACTCTTTATTGTCTTAGAGGTTTCATCAGCTGGATGCTTAAAATCTGTCTCCTGGCAGCAAAAGTCTCCAGTGAGGTTTTTATGTGATTTGTTAAGAAATGCCTGGTTTCAGAAGTCATTCCTTTCAATCCCCAGGGAAGCATGGCTGCTAGAGTAACTCTGCCCTTGAGCTACCTGCTAGATGACTTCGGAAAATCTTATACAGAAGCAATATTTAAATTAAAAAAGACAGTTTGAAAACCTGTTTTTAATTTGTGCATAAGAGCTCTAACTCCCTCAGTTTTGTTAGCTGATAACGGTTTCTTTTTTGTTTTGTTTTGTTTTGTTTTAGTTATTTTTAAAAAGCAAGGCTGGGGAAAGAAAGAGACCCCTTTGGGAAGTAATAAAACATCCCCTTTACCATAATAGTCTTGGGGTGGCTGCAGAGCAAGTCTTCACATAGCCCATGCTCCCTCAGAGCAAGAGGCTATTCTTGAGTTGATGAAGGGTTAATGCAGGGATGCTTACAGATCAAACATAAAACAGAAGCCACCCAAGGTTCCGCATTGTTGCTCAGGATGCATGAAGTTTGAAGACTGCCATGGAACTGGACTGGCCATTCACATGCTTTGATCCATATCCATGTCCCATACTCATCCATTTAGACACAGTGAGTGCTTAAAAACTAGAATTGCTTACACCCATTCCTTTTCATACACTTCTGTTATAAGTGCCAATGCATTTTGCAGTAACTCGGGCGCAGATCTTCCCACTCTTACACTAATACTACACGCTTGATTACTTTTACTTTCTCAGCCCTACCCAGATATTCTTGGACAGAATCTCAGTCCTTTTAGCCTCTAGTAAGAGATTATAAAGCTTGAAGCATTCTTTACCTTCCCAGAGTCGAAGTAATACTCATGGAATACTGTTTTCAGAAACTTTACACGAGTGGTTCTCAACATTTAGTGTGTGTCAGAAACACTTGGTGAGCTCGCTAAAACACAGGCCTTCTCCTGAGTTTCTGATTCAGTTTGTCTGGGGGAAGCCCCAGATTTTGCATTTCTACAAATTTTCAGGTGATGCCACTGCTGGGCCAGGAACCATATTTTAAGAACCATAGGTTTATATGATGCTATCTAATTACTGATTATACCAAGTAGTGAAATAAGGAACACCACTGTTTCTTTGTAATTTTTTTCCCTTTCTCTGTACAATGGCCATTCAATACTCCATACAATTTTCTCCTTACAGCTTTCTACTCGTTATGTGTACAATTTGGGTATACTAGATGTTTGTTGACACTCAGGTTTGATCTCTCCTAGATTGCAGACCCTTACAGCCCACAGATATATTATAGACTCACTTGTAAGTTTGTGTAGACTTGGCCAATGAGACATGATCCTGGAAGATTTTAAAGGCAGAAAAGAAGACACCATTATTTTCGGATGGTCATTGTGGAAAGACTCAGGTACTAGAAGATGACAGATGTCACATATATACATGTACATATACATATATATATATATATGTGTGTGTATATATATATATATATATATATATATATATATATATGTTTTAAGGCTAAATTTTTCCACAGGGGGCTTTGCTGAACAATATTTCTGAGGAATGTGTGTGTGTGTGTATATATATATATATATACATGGCTAGTGTTAGGGAGAATGGAGCAATAAAGGAAGGTCCCTAATCTAATCAAAAGGAAGTCTAAAGACCTATTGATTGAGATTCTTAGTAACTAAGATGTGATAATTATGTGAAAACTATCAGAGCTCCGTTCTATTTATTAACACATCCTAATAAGTAAGAGGGATAAGATTTAGTAAAAATCTTTAATATTTTAGCATCTATCTCTTCAGGTTGTTCTCAGGATAAAGTATTAGAATATCTACAAAAGCCTCTGTGCCAATTTTATAATCAGAATTATGAGACTGAAACTGGATTCTATCCCACAGTGAAATGAGGGGGAGGGGCTTCAAAGTAAAATACTTCAAAGTGAAATAATCAGCATTTTCCATAGAAAGAAAATCGGAGTTTAAAAAGAGATATAGCCAAAAAGCATATTAAAAAGGAAATCCAAGGCTTTTATATGAATGGGGGGATCTGGATATTCCAACAAATCCTCCTTATGCCTCTACTTTTAGTGCCTTCTGGATTCTCCATGATTTCACCTCACCCCTTCCTCTCATCAATATTTTCTCTGGTGGAATTTTACCCCAACTTTAATAGCTATCAGTAGTGATTTGGAACAAAGAGAATATGTGATTGTAGGATTTCTATATGCAACTCAGAATGATCTTTTAACTCTCTATTTTAAATTAAGATATAGTTTCAACAAAATCTCAGAAGTCAAAACTCATAATAGAAGTCCTTAAATTTTAAGTAAATTAAGTTTTAATTAACTTCGTTTCTCATATTCCATCATTGTTTCATTTTATGTCTAGATTCCAGACACTGCAAATAAATTTACAACTTAATATTGCAGACACTGTGCCAACAGTTAAAGTACAAAACACAACAACCAAAGGGTGTCTGGGTGGCTCAGTGGATTAAGAGTCTGGCTTTGGCTCCACTCATGATCCTGGGGTCCTGGATTGAGTTCTGCAACAGTAGGGAGTCTTGCTTCTCCCTCTCTCTCTGCCACTCTCCCTCTCTCTCTCTCTGTCTCTCTCAAATAAATAAATAAGTCATTTAACAAAAAAGCAATAGTAGAGAGACAATCCCTGCTTTCATTAAGACAGATAAGTTAGAAAGTCACTATAAAAAGTGTGATAAGTACTTAGCGAAGAAGTATCATATGTTGGCAGGAAAGTGAGTGCCGTCAAGGAAATGTTTCCTGAGGAAACATTTCCAGGCCTACCTCTTGAAAAAGATATTATTTAAAAGAAGAAAGAACAGGGTAAAACACAACCAGATATGCAGAGAATATTATAGGAGCCTAGTGTAAGCAGAAGCAAAGATCAGGTGGCTTCTGCTCTTGCTCTCACCAGTCCACTGCCACCACGGCCTCATCCCCATGGAGGAAGTGTCTAGACACAGAATGTGGAGCCCTGCCATCACACTCTCCATGTCTAACATGGCATGCTAGTTCCCCTGCAGAAGAAAAATGGCCTCAGATTCATTCCTATGTTCAAAGTGGCATATAGGAGTTCTCCAGGTAACCTAAATTGATCCCTTCATATCTGAAATCCAGGAAACAAAGAAAGGATTGGGAATCAATGCCACATTCCTAGTGGGCTACACTGCCCAATGTGGTATCTGTTCGCCACATGTGGCTACTGACAATTGGACTATGGCTACTTTGAAATAAAAAATGTCCTAAGTGGAAATCATGTGCCAGATTTCAATGACTTGGTATGTAATAAAGAATATATGATATTTTGTAAACTGATTTCATAGTAATTACATATTAATTATTAAATAAATAACCAATACACAATATACAATCAGTCAATACATATTACATGGTAATAGTTGCTTATACTGGGTTAAATAAAATATCATTAACATTAATTTCACCTTTTTTAAAACTTTTTTTTAAAATGCAGCTACTAGAAAACTTGTAACTGTATATGTGGCTTCCATTGAAGAGCATTGCCATGGAGCCATTCCAGCACAATAGGAATAAATGAAGGGTTAAGCTAGAAATAAAGAGGTGTACAGAGGGCGCCTGGGTGGCTCAGTGGGTTAAGCTGCTGCCTTCGGCTCAGGTCATGATCTCAGGGTCCTGGGATTGAGTCCCGCATTGGGCTCTCTGCTCAGCAGGGAGCCTGCTTCCCTCTCTCTCTCTCTCTCTGCCTACCTGTCTACTTGTGATCTCTCTCTGTCAAATAAATAAATAAAAATCTTTAAAAAAAAAAAGAGGTGTACAGAGCATAATGGGTGACTGATATAGGGGAAAAAAATCAGTGGCCAAAGCCTTACCTTTTAGATACTGACTAATGAAAACAGGGATTAGAGAAATTAGTAGGTTTAACCTTAACAGTGTTAGAGGAGGGTGGACTCTGGCCTGGTTGCAGAGAACTTGATGTATGTGGTTTACAAGGAGGGCCCCAGAAATTGAAGTTTTGTTAAGATGTAAAAGCTGATCAGACCTCAGGGGTTGATTGTCAGCAGTGATTCAGGCCTTACCCAGAGGAAGGACACAGGATGTTTTTTTTTTTCCTCTTGAAAATAAGGTTTCCTATGCTATAAATTAAAACAAAAATAATGCCTTCCTTTCAGATAACCTTTGAATAATTTCCTTCAGAAAAGCATATATTAATTTCTATACAAGATAAAATCCTAACTCTGAGTCTAAACCCTATAGAAATACAAGATTTTAAAATGACAAAATAGATGTCACTAGAAGATAAATGTAGTCCAATCAGAATATTAAAGATGAAACTGAGCCTGTCTCAGTAATTTACATGATGAATTTTTCTTCTGAGAAAAAATTCCATAGTCAGAGCAAGTGTGTTTTAAAAAATGAAATGTGTCACAAATTTATTTGTTCTTACTCATAATCAGGAATACAGAAATGTGTCAATTGTTCATGCAGATATATTTCAATTATAATATTTTAACAATAGTAAAATCAAGTAATGTATTTTTGACACCTGATACACCCTGCTACAACGTTCTACCGAAAAAAACAAAGTTGGGAATGATCAAATAATTTCCGTCAAGATTAACTATACAGGCAGAGATGGATAAAACAAACAAACAAAATAAATCTTGGGGCTCCTGAGTGGCTCAGTCAGTAATCATCCAACTCTTTATTTTGGCTCAGGTCATCATTTCGGGGTCCTAAAATCCAGCCTGGCATTGGGCTCCTTGCTCAGCACTGGGTCCACTTGAGATTCTCCTTCTCCTTCTGCCCCTCCTCCTGCTCTTGCAGGCTCACGTGTGCTCTAAATAAATAGAATCTTTAAAAAAAAAAATCTCCTGGAGGGTGCCTGGGTGGCTCAGTGGGTTGAGCCTCTGCCTTTGGCTAAGCTCATGATATCAGCATTCTGGAATCCAGACCAGCATAGGGCTCTCTGCTCAGCAGGGAGCCTGCTTACCTACCTACCCCGCCCCCTGCCCCTGTCTGCTTCTCTGCCTGCTTGTGATCTCTCTCTCTCTCTGTCAAATAAACAAATAAATAAATAAATCTTTAAAAAATAGATCTCTATCAAATAAATAAAATCTTAAATATATATATATATATATATATATTTTCCACTATAACTAGTACAAAGTAAATATTTAGCCTTTGCTTTCCCCACTTTTCTGTCTCTCCTTTTTGGTTTTTGTTTCTTTGACCTTTTAAGCATCTTTTTTGTTGTTGTTTATATTTTGTATTATTTTACTTTCATTCATCAATGTCATCCTCTTTCCTGCTAGAGGATAATATTTTTTATTAACCAGTGATGGCAAACTTTTTCTAATATAACTTGCTACTTTGTACTTTAACTCTTGTTTGGAATTATATTTTTTTAAGCAGTGACTCTAAAAGTGTTATGTGAACAGTATGTTTCTTAAATGTTATATATCTAAAAATTTTCTAATATTTTTTCATATGTGTGTATCTTCATGAAAAGGCACATAATGAGTTTATTTTTCTACCTTAAAATTATGTTGACAGATAATGCTCTATTCTCATTAGTGATTTATTATTAAGGATATCATTTTATAACTTTTATAAATATTATACTGCTCTACCTTGAATTCTTATATAAATAATTTCCTGTAGTGAAAGTAATTTTCTAGGTTGTTAACATCATCTTCATTCACTTTATTTGTTTGCAAATACTGACTCCTCCAAATCTTCCATCTCATGTTTTATTTTTCACATTTGGTAAGGGTCCTTCTAACTACACTATTGTAATTTTTTTTATACATTTGTCCTGCATTTGGGGAAATTATTACTATTTATAGGTTGGAAATCTGTGACTTGCCTCCAAGGCCTGCTTTCTCCTTGTTTCTTTGATTTATATAAACTGAATTCTTGGAGCACATTTCCATATCTATTCTCCCTAACAGATTTTGTTTTTATGTAGTGTCAAATCTGCTTTCCACCACTCTAGTAGAGCTTTAATTCTGTGCATTCATTTTTCATGCTATTGTTTTACCCTGTTACCTACGTATGTTTTCATCTCAACTCAGACCACTCTTATTACTGTACATAGTGTCTTTTTATGGAAAAACAAACTTGCTCTAAAAACTAATTGGTTCATAAACTAATAAACTAATCTCTGGGGCTTTCTCTCTTTGCTTATATACTTTATTTTCCTACTCCGGATTATACTGCTTTACTGTTTACTAATTTTTCACAATGATTTAACTTTATTTTCCTGTCACTTTGGTGTGACAAATTATGGAATAAATATGGAAAATTTAGCCTCCCCTAAATTTTCCATATTCAGTGTGAGGATGAGGACAAGGGAAGTGAGGATAATATTTTAATCTTAATTTTCTTTTTTTTAAAATTAATTAATTTATTTGACAGACAGAGATCACAAGTAGGCAGAGAGGCAGGCAGAGAGAGTGAGAGGGAAGCAGGCTCCCTTCTGGGCAGAGAGCCCAATGCAGGGCTCGATCCCAGGACCCCGGGATCATGACTCGAGCCGAAGGCAGAGGCTTTAACCCACTGAGCCACCCAGGCTCCCCTAATGTTAATTTTCTACCGTGTGCCTAATTATTGGCAAATGGCTCCTCCCCAGACCTGAAGCAAAGTGTTGTATTGAACAGGCTCCAATTCATAGCTGGTAGTCAACTAATGTCAAACCACCTTGTACATCAGTTCTCATTCAAAATCGCTGAGTATTTGATAAAAGACCTCAACCTGGCAAGATCTAAATTCATTAAACCAAAGAAAAGTAATTAGAGGAAATTTACATGCTTGAAAGTTGACTAGGATAGAGCATCATTAAGTTAGACCAACAAGCATTTTTTCATTGCATATCAGAAAAGTCAGTGTGACATTGACCCAGAGAGTATTACAAAACCTTATTAATTATCCAAAAAAAAGTAACATAGTTGGTTAATTATAGTACCTGAGACAGCAAAATAATAAGGTACTAAGCTTCTGAGATAAGTGGATAAAAAGATGTATATATTTCTTTCAGAATCTAAAAGATGCCCTCTTTGCCTTTTCTGTTCAAGTTATATTAAGATCCTTTTCTCACAGAATTTTTTTCCACTTTTCCATAATAAAGTTGGATATTGTACATGTAAAACCATATAAATTAGAAACTATTTTAAATGAGAAAGTGGAAATCAGGTATCTATTTCTCAGAAACAGATTTTTAAAAAAAAAAAAGACATGCAAGGGGAAAAGAGAGAGAATTTAGAAAGGTAACAAAAATTCCAAATCCTGTACTTTAATTTCAACCTGATAAAAAAGAATATCATATGTTAATAGTCCAGGCTGATAAGCAAAAGACTTTGAAAGGGGAAAGAACTCTACCTTTTTCATTTGTTCTTTTGCTCAATTATTTTTGGATACTGATGTTGATGTGTTAACTTTATCTTCAGGCTGGCTTAATCTTAAAACTCTCAGTTCTCTGTTTAATATTTCCTATTCATGGTTCACATGAAATGCAGCCATAGGGAAAAAGAACATGTTTTCCATCATCTAACTGTTTTTCTGTGCTGACATATAAAAACTGAAAATGTCTTGAATTTCATAAGCTAAGATAATCATGTAGGGCTCATGATAAAGCATTGTTTTGACTACTAAGTCACAAAATTAATAAATGTTTGCTAATCAATATCAAAAATAATTTTACTCCAAACATACACATTTTAACTGTATAATAAATAGATCTTAGACTATCTTATCTGTTTTAAAGTGAAATGTATGCAGATGGGATGATTCAACTTGAAAGTATTTGAAGTATAAATGACTAAAGACATAAAGATTAAAAGACGGTCAGTTAATGGTATGTTATAATTGAGTTTCTATTGGCTATGCATAGAGCAGATAATTCACTCCAGACTAAGTAGTACTTAGATAAAGTGAAAACAACTTTCACTTCAGTGTGGGCAACATAAATTCTTTTTGACTTCTTGCCTCTAACTGAAGCTATTTTGGATCACCTGCCATTTTTGGAAATGATAGTTTTACTCTATCACACAAGATTATCAAATACAACACCTTATATGTGCAATTTCTATATAGATAAGTTTTTCTTAAAATTTAAGCTTGCCAGTCCAAGGTAGAGTTAGTATTGAAAAAGAAGCTCTCCACACTATCAGGTCATTTGCCTACTAACCTTATGTAATTTTCTTCCATTCAACCAGTACCCACTATTGTACTGTTGAGGCCCAAAGGAATCATTGTTGGTACAGTGACATATACAGTTAATCAGATATGCACACAGCTTCAACAATGCAACCATAAAAACAATAAAACTTTAACTCTTTAAAGTATTTGTTAGGTTAAAAATATAAAATAATAAAGTTTTTTTGATACAGTAAGGAATAACTTCCCTATTCACCTATATGAAAATATATTCATTGCCAGTGAATTTCTGAAACTAATGTAGTCCATGGGATGTTGATGAATTAGTATTTTAGAGATAGGAGGATGGTGGGAACTCAAATTAAGATATCTATTCTCTGACTCACCAGCACAGCTCCAGACTGTATGTTTCCAACATATAAATCTATATTAACCTAGTTTCCTTGGTGAGATCATGGTGGACTGTCTCAAGTCTGTAATCTATTATGATAATTGATATAGACATTATAACACTCTATTGTCATCTGACATCATCCCCTGTTTGGCTAAAGGACACAAATAAATCTTACTTTAAAAATAAAGAAAGGAGAGAGATATTTTTTTAAGATTAAAAAAAAAGTGTTTTAGTGTAAAATTCATTTTTAAATATTTCTTAAACATGTTTCATTTCTTGATGTATAATGATGCCTTTAATTTTCCTTTCCTGACACACATTCCAAATTCAGAGTAAACAATTACTGGGAAAAAAAAAAAAGTAGTGAGGTTCAGATTAAAAGTCTACTAACAATAGCAAAATTGACTATCTTAATGAAATTTGGAAATAAGAATCAACCCAGATGCCAAGGAGCATAAGGTAAACCTAATGAAGACCCAAGGAAAATCAGGCAGCAGCTCATGGGAAATGCAAAACTAGCCAGCCTCTCTTCTATTATCCTTGTTTAATCTTCCTCAGAATTAGGTCCCTAGGGTAATTTCAAGTATGTATTCTAAAGTTAATTGCTTTTTTTTTTTAGACTTAATGATTGGAGGGTAGTAAGAAAAATAGAACATTAAAAATGTGTAGAAAGTATTCAAATTACCCACAATTAAAGGTTGTTTTCATGTAGACTTAATGTAGACTTAATGGTTTTAGTAAAACCACATTGAAATGACTAAGGTAATCTATTGAACTCAATTTTACTTCCAGGGCCATTATCCACTACAGAGATAACATCAGAGTCATAGTGTATGCTTCATTTTATGGAACGTTCTAAATTAATGCTTAATTTTATCCACGTTAATAATGCAAAGCTAGAGAAAGTCTTGGAGAGTGTAATGTACACTATAAATACCAAAATGTCAATTCAATGAACAAATAATTTAATTGCACGATATACAGTAACATCATAGAGCAAGTTTAATAGCTTGAGAGAATTTGATGACTTAAAATCATGAACACCAACTTCAACATTTCTGAATATTTCCTCTCCACAGAAATAATTCAAATTAAGATTATCACTAAATTATTTGAAAATAAATTAATTTAGACACAGTTTGTGAGGCAAGTTAGATAAGATCACTTATTGTAGTGTATTAGAAGAATGCAAACAAGTCTAGATGAGAGTCAAGTACTGAGTTCTAAAATAGTTTAAGGGCCCTAAAGGCTCATCTTCTTCTTGGAAATAAGGATTTGGAATAGATTATTTTTAAGGTCCTTTCTAGTATTTAAAATGTTCAGATGTTAAAGGAAAATTCCCATGCCCCACCTATCAGATTGCAAAAATCCTGCCAAGTATTTGGAGAAAATTTTAGGAAATAACTCTCACATGCTGCTTATAAAAATATAAATTTGTAAGAACACTTTGGAGAGGAATTTCTTAATATCTAACATACAAATATTATATGTATATTATATGTTAAATGTATGATATTTTATGTGTGCATAATTATTATACATGCATAAATGAATAAGACAGTGTTAGGTTAAATAAATCAATTTATTTATTAAAACTAATTTCTCTGGAAGAGTAGAATTTACTGTATTAATAATGAGAATAAATTTCTCATCACTTAAAAGCATTTTCATAGTTATCTACCAATCTGTGACTCAATTTCCTTGTCTGTAAAACAAGTATCACTATACATGGTATAAAAGATGGAACCTTTAAAGTGCCTGGCAAACTTGGGTCTCTATAAAGACAACAATTTGGGGGGGGGGTCTGGGGGACAGACCTTAAAATTATTAACCAGCTATGTATCATCCATTCTTTTATTTTTATTATTTTCTTTTATCTTTAAAGAAAGATGTTTCTCATTCCTTTCTTCAAAGTATGACTATCTTAGCTAATTTACCACCAGCACAGACCAGTTCAGCTCAACCTGCCATTGAAAATCTAGCTTCTGATCTCACAGGTCAGCCCACATGACAGTAAGTTTCTGTTTTGGGTGGCCAGTGTCTGAACCTTACTGGCTGTTAAGTATTTAAATATTTTGAATATTATCCATTTTTATTCAATACTAGTAAAATTAACTTTTATTACCTTGAGGTAGAAAATTGGTTTATGGTAAAATTAAAAATGAAGAAAATAGGGGCACCTGAGTGGCTCAATCGGTTAAGCCTCTGCCTTTGGCTCAGATCATGATCTCAGGATCCTGGGTTCTAGACCAGCATTGAGCTCTCTGCTTTCCCTTCTCTCTCTGCCTGCCTCTCTGCCTGCTTGTGATTTCTCTCTCTCTCTGTCAAATAAATAAATAAAATCTTTAAAAATAAATAAATAAAAATAAAGAAAATAATAAACCATGCAAATAAATAAAAATTTCTGCAAGTCTATGAAAACACCCACATATTAAAAGGAATTCACTTGGGGTGCCAAAAAAATAAAGCATAGATATCATGTATGGGAATGACTCTCCCCTTGCCAAAGACCAGTGGACTGAAGGGATACCCTCCCCCTCTGTCCGCAAACCACAAAGCAGTCCCCTCTAAGAAAAAGAGAGGAGGGGGCTCATGAGACGTGAAGCCCTTTAGGGAGGAGAAAGGAAAAGTGGGATGCAGATGGAGTGGAAAACTACAGCTCGGAACAAATAGCTGTTTTTGTTGTTGTTATTAACCATTTCTCTCAGAAATATAAACTTTTTATGCAAAATTCAAATTTACATAGAAGGTGCAAAAAATGACAAAATGAAGTTATATAACCTTTATCTTAATTCACCTATAACTAATAGCTTCCCCCATTTGCTTCTTCATTCTCTCCCTATCTACTTATCTATGCGTGTCCAGATATTATGTTATGTGTGTGTGCGTGCATGTGTACAGACAGGAACAACTGTTTTCTGAGCCATTTAAGAGTGATTTCCATATATCATTGTCTTTTGCTCCTAAGTATTTCAAAGTGTTTTTCCTAAAATAAGGATAGTCTCTCTCTCCCATAGCCACAATGCCAAGCTGTATTTATTTTTTCAATTTACATTTTACCTAAAACCTATATAATACTTCTTAGGCTATATAATACTGCTTGTGCTCTCTCTCTCTGAAATTTGATTTCATCAATTATTGACTGTATAATCTTGTATATATGACAACTCTCTGTGCCTCAGTTTGCTCATATGTAAAATTAGGATAATAATATCACAGATACTATTTTGGCTTTGAGTGGTGCCTAAAAATGTTGCTAAGTACAATTTAAATTTTAAAAAGAAATACAGCTTTTATTGTGGTTGCAATTAATAGTCATTTGGAGTTGCCCATGATTTCCTTCATCTGAATGTCAAATTACAAAACTACTTTCTATTCTCAAACTCCATCTCAGAAAGCATTACTGGGGAAAATACCCCAAATCCAATGTTCCAGGGCTCTTTCCACTCACTATGCTTCTGCCTGTAAATTGTGAAATTTTTTATACTCTCTTCTGGCATTAACCTCCATGTTTTTATAATGGCATTCAATGAATCACGTGTCCCTTTTTAAGTAACTTTGGCAGAAAACTACTTAAATTTGCTAAATATGGGGACATCTGAGAGGCTCAGCCACATAAGCATCTGCCTTCAGCTCAGGTCATGATCTCTGGGTCCTGGGATTGAGCCCCGCATTGGGCTCCTGCTCAGCAAGGAGCCTGCTTCTCCCTCTCCCTTTGCTGCTCCCCCTTGCTTGTGCTCTCTCTCTAACAAATAAAATCTTAAAAAAAATGGAAAAATAAATTTGCTAAATATTATGTCATTACAGAGTTTGAAATAGTAAAGACAGCAAGATATGAGGATTGAGGAAGTCACCCTACAACTTTGTTTTTGACCTTTAACTTCTTTCAAAATATCATTTGTCTCATTCAATATTTTAGTCTATTACTTCTATTATTATTATTAGTTTACAGGATCTAAAGACCCTATTATTATTTTTTAAAGATTTAATTAATTTATTTATTTGACAGAGAGAGAGAGAGTGAGTGAGAGAGGGAACACAAGCAGGGGGAGTGGGAGAGGGAGAAGCAGGCTTCCAGATGAGCATGGAGCCCAATGTGGGTGGAGTTTGATCTCAGGACCCTGGGATAATGACCTGAGTTGAAGGCAGATGCTTAACGAGTGAACCACCCAGGCGCCTCTAAAGACCCTTTTAATTAGCAAATTTTCTGAAGAGGAGGGTGCCTTATTTATTGTTAAACCTCATAAAAGCACCTTTGAACAACATCCTGTCATACAAAGATGATAAAGGGATAGACAGCCTGATGAATGAACCCAATCTAAGAGAGACTTCAAATAAAGGGACAGGCTGTTGATGGACATCTAGGCTCTTTCCATAGTTCGGCTATTATGGACATTGCTGCTATAAACATTCAGGTGCACATGCCCCTTCAGACCACTGCATTTGTATCTTTAGGGTAAATACCCAGTAGTGGAATTGCTGGGTCATAGGGTAGCTCTATTTTCAACTTTTTGAGAGACATCCATACTGAATGGATAAAGAAGATGTGAGATATAGATAGATAGATAGATATAGATATAGATATAGATATATAAAATGGAATACTATGCAGTCATCAAAAAGAATGAAATCTTGCCATTCTCATATTATCTCTCTGATATGAGGAATTTGAAAGGAAGGGTTGGGGGTCATGGGGGGAAGGAAGGGAGAAAATGAAATAAGATGGGCCTGGGGAGGGAGACAAACCATAAGAAACTTAATCTCAGGAAACAAACTGAGGGTTGCTGGGAGTGGGGTGGCTAGGTTATGGACATTGGGGAAGTTATGTGCTATGGTGAGTGCTGTGAATTGTGTAATACTGATTATTCACATATCTGTACCCCTAAAACAAATAATATATTATATGTTAATTAAAAATTTAAAAAAAAAAAAAGGACAGGCTTGATTTTTTGGTAGAATTTGGTAGTGCATGGGATAAGTTGGAAAGTAAGAAATGGAATGAGAAATGCTCATGTTACCTGGCAAAGGTTACTGATGATGCCACTGAGATCAGTAAAACAAGTCAGATATGACCTTGCTTGAAGAGCTTGTGGTCCTTTTAAAAGGACAAGTCCAACAAAGTTCTATGTACATGGAGAAGCCAACAATAAGGAAAAAAATTTAAAAGTCCTCAGCATGCAAGAATAATACAATTCCAGGAAACATAGAACTGTATAAAGATGTTTAAAAGAAAATGCCAGATATCTATATAAACACAAGCTAATAAAGAAGTGGGATAGTGGTGGCGCCTGGGTGGCTCAGTGGGTTAAGCCTCTGCCTTAGGCTTAGGTCATGATCTCAGAGTCCTGGGATCGAGCCCCGCATCGGGCTCTCTGCTCAGCAGGGAGCCTGCTTCCTCCTCTCTCTCTGCCTGCCTCTCTGCCTGCTTGTGATCTCTCTCTGTCAAATAAATAAATAAAATCTAAAAAAAAAAAAAAAAAGAAGTGGGATAGTTAGAGAAAGGAAACAAAAAAGAGAGGCAGATTGAAAAGGAAAGTAAGTGTAAATGTAAATGCAAAGACCGTTTAGGAGAAAAGTGAGCCATGGAGACAAGTTAGGGAGCTGGTTAGGGCACAGGCCACAGTGTCAGGGCCATGGAGGAATATATTTACTCAAAGACTAATGCTCCATTGTAAAAGAAATACCACACACGGAATGTGTTTGTGTTTTTATAGTTTAGAATGTCTGTAAAACATTTCTCATTACATTAATTTCCAGTGGAAAAAGTAATATACCTTTCAAAACATTAGATTTGTAAGTGCCCAGGAACGTCTAATTTTTGCCATCCCCATCATGTCCTGTAATAAAAGATAAAAAAGAGGCCTTTACAAGATGTTTAGAAATAGAATAAGCAGTGAGGAGAAAATTTCCTTTTCCTTTTAAACAAATTTGAAAATGGGCATGCCTCCAACTAATAAAAGAATGTTTACTTCCAGCAGGCCTATCAAGAAGACCATGGGTGCAGCCCTTAGCAAACTTACCAAGAAATCCCTTGTCTCAGGAATACTTCGTGTCAATACACTCTGTTAATAAAACACAGGAAAACGTGCATGCAGAGAAGCACAAAATACTCAGAGAGGTGTGCGTTCCATATCCATTATTATTCCAAGAAGAGCCCCTTCTACTTACAAGAAGTAAATTTATCAGAAGCAATCTCATTCATACCCATGACTCATCCATAAATAAGAATTAGAGATGCCATTTAAAAAAAAGGGGGACAGGGCTTATTTTTAATTCATACCAAATATATCATAAGTCATCACTCTATCAGTTGGCATTAGACATGAATTTTGGAAATTAAAAGAGATGACTGAGTTAGCAAAAATGATTGAGAAAGCCTGCTTTCTGTATTGCAGGATAACCAATTTTCTTAATTAAAAACCTGATACCCACATGCATTGACCGTATTATAAAGGACATGGGGTTAGAAAACAAGCCATCCAGTGTCACAGCCTGGTTTTACTCTAATCTGTGTGTAACCCTGAGCTAAGCCCTCTGTGTACAGTGTTTTAATGGAAAGATGAGAATCAATTATTTTTCTTCTTTCTTAAAAAATAGACCTTTTTCAAGGAAATCTTACACAGAGCCATAATTACTAAAACAGAGGCTCTGTCCTCCTCAGGTTGAGAAGAGGACCACAAGCTACTAGATTTCCCCTCCTCCGCCCAACCCACCATGCTGACCTCAAAAGCTCCTCCACAGAATTCAAGAGTTCCTCAAGAAGGAATTTTTTCATTTGCTCATTTATTCATGAAATCCTCATGAGTAAATCATTCCTTAAAAATCACTGGTTTAAGTGACTTCTGAATGTTTTGTTTGTTTGTTTGTTTGTTTTTAAGATTTTATTTGCTTATTTGAGAAGGATAGAGTCCATGCACGAGATCTGGGGCAGGGGGTAGCTGAAGAGGAAGAAGCAAACCCCCAGCTGAGCCCCAGTGTGGGGCTCAATCCCAGAACCCTGGGATCATGACCTGAGTCAAAGGCAGATGCTTAACCTACTGAGCCTCCCCGTGGCGCCCCTGGTTTCTGAGTTCTAATTGTCTTTTGGCTTCTTATTTTTACTCAGACACCAAAGCAGAGGCCCCATGTAAGTGTTTGACAGGCCCAGAAACTTGTGCTTTCTTCTTCAAGGGGTGGGGCAGGGGGTGGGGGGATTGCTCGGCAGATAAGTAAGCACTGCTTCTATAAACTTTAATTATAAAATTTATCTCATTATGGCTGATTTTAAGGTTTTGTCCAGATAGTTGTAATTGTGTTAAAATTCTGTTGATTAAAAATGTACTTAGAGGAGTGCCTGGGTGGCTTAGTGGTAAGCCTTTGCCTTCAGCTCAGGTCATGATCTCAGAGTCCTGGGATTGAGCCCCGCATCGGGCTCTCTGCTCGGCTAGGAGTCTTCTTCCCCTTCTCTCTCTGCCTGCCTCTCTGCCTACTTGTGATCTCTCTCTCTCTGTCAAAAAAAAAAAAAAAAAAAAAAAAATCTTTAAGAAAGAAAAAAAAATATGTACTTAGAACCAGTGTGCAATTAGAAGTTTTAAGATGAAAGTTTTTCTTTAATTGCTCTTTAATACACTTCTAAATTTTGAGAACCTGGTCCCCTCCTCCTATCCCCAGGTAGTGAAACAGTTGTTACTGCTCTTGACTTCAGCTTGCCTTTCTGAAATCTCCCAAGTTTCCTAAACCTGCATCTATCACACAGAATATATGCATTCAGATTCTTCTTTCCTCTCAACCCTGTTATTTCTTGGACGACAGTCGACTAGGCTGACAAACTAATCAGGGCTAATGAATTCATATACTCATATATAACACTTTCAGGGAGATATGAGAATATTTTAAAATGAGCTTCAAGAGTCCAATCCAACTCAAAGAAGTGAATAAAAAGTGAAAATTCCATAAATCTTGGAAATCCAGTTGCACAGGTATTTTGAGCCATCAACAACTTTGGAAATTCTTGGAAATTTCATCACATATGCAATCACTCTTTCTCCTTAAGTCCCACCCCCAGTTGAAGCTTGATGATGTTTATAATATGAAGATCTTTTTCACTGGTATTTTTTTTTAAGATTTTTATTTATTTATTTGACAGACAGAGAGAGATCACAAGTAGGCAGAGAGGCAGGCAGAGAGAGGGAAGCAGGCTCCCCGCTGAGCAGAGAGCCCGATGCGGGGCTCAATCCCAGGACCCTGAGATCATGACCTGAGCCGAAGGCAGCGGCTTAACCTACTGAGCCACCCAGGCACCCCTCACTGGTATTTTTTTGTAAGGGAATCTGACCATAGTAGGCTTTCCTGTTTTCTTGATACTCCAAATACATAGAACCTGAATTTTCATCCCCAAATGGGTTTTTGTATGTAGAATTCTCTCTTATTTTCTCTATGACAACTTACTATTAAGTAGGTTTGCCTAATTGCTATTCATATTAAACCAAGAGAGGATCAATTAAGAAGAGAATGACATATTACTACTGTCTCTAACTAGTGATAAATCATTTAGAATTAAATCAACCAGGAATTTTAAGCGGTCTACACTATCACATATTCTATAAATTTACAGGATAAAACAAAATAAAACAGGATAAAACAAGATCAGACTTACTTGGTCTAATTATTACAAATTTGTAGACTTAACCAGAACAGAGTCAGAACTATTGGATATTAATCACATGCTTTTAACTCCTGGATGACTATATTGTACTAGGATTTCCAATCTCATCATTGTGCAGCTCTTTCTTACATGCTCAAATGTGACCATCTCATTCTCTTACTTAAAATTCATTAACAAAAGTTATGAGAACCTTCATAATCTAGACCTTGCCTATTTCTCCAGCAATATCACTTTCTACACGCTCCTTCTTCCTCCATCTACCGGCTCTCTGTCATCAGGTATACTTCCCCTTCTGCTTTGATTTTCTTCCTCACCTTCTCTCATCACCCACTCCCATTGTCTAGTTAAGGATAATTCAATTATATGTATCTCAATAGATAGTACTTCCTCTAGAAATTCTTTTTTGCCTTCTCAAGTAGTTTAGATCCCTCTTCTTGTACATTTGACTTCCTCTATCAGCAGTTTCCACAGGCTATTCCAAAGGCCTATTTTTTTAAAATTTAATTATTTAATTTAATTTAATGTTTTATTTTTTGTTAACATATAATGTATTATTTGTTTCAGGGGTACAGGTTTGTGAATCATCAGTTTTATACAACTTACCTGTTTGTAAACTCCCCTATAGGGTAAATAACCTGAAAAGAAGACCATGTTTCAATAGGCCACTTTGTTTCTCAGCACTGAGTGTCATAAGTAGCATGCATTAAGGAATTAAAACAAATGCTGCATGGACAACAAATGAATGAGATGACTACACTCTACTTACCTTTTCCTTAATTTTAGCCATTTCATGCATATATGTGTATATATACATATATATATATATACACACACACATATATATAAATATATATACACACACATATATTGATATACAGTATATATCCATACATGTATATAATGCATATGAAGTCAGTGCATGCATACAGATACTGATGAGTAATTTGTACATATATAAGTATACATACACACACAAGCACTCATACATATGTATGTGTTCTCATACATATTTATGGGAACACACACACACACACACACAAGAAATGTCACCTTCTCACCCTAGGTTTTATAAAAGTTTCAGTTTATTTTGCATGTAACTGCAGACTTTGTGTTTTATAACTTATAACCAAAGCAAAATGAAACTATAAAAGAGTCTTGGTTATATTTTTACAGGGGAAAAGTTTTAATTAAAAACATAACTGACCTCAAAGAATGGAAATAGAATTTTGTTAAAGTTTGTCCCCCATGATGTATTTTAAATTAAAACTCAGTTTTTATGCATTCATTTAAAAATGTTTCGACCATCCTAAGCTAGAGAGGAGATGGCACAGAAACATCTGAAGGGCAGAGAAGAAAATGAACCATAGACTGCCCAAAGAACCTTAGTTTGGAGCACTTCACGAAGAAACTGAAGAAAAGGCTTTGCCTGCAAAGCAGGCAGAGTGAAGGTTTCCATCATGTTACGTCGTTTCTGTGTATAGGTCACTAGATCACAAGAGAGCCCGCTTTGGAAATTACTTATCAGTGCCAAAAGAACACTGTTCCAAAATTAATAATAAATTGCTTTAATATTTCTCCTTTCTATAAATTTACATTCATGCCATAGGTTTGGAACTATTTTTGAAATACTCCTTCTAAGGAAAGTTACCAACCCCACAAACTGTTTGTGAGAGTATTAGAAGTGCCAATTGAAACAGGAATGCAATAACTTTGTGAAATCGCATTATCTGTCAAGTTCTAAAGCTTATTCAGGTGCTTCCTTAAACCCTTGGAACCCATAGGGAAATGAACATGGGATGACTTTTCATTCAGGTTGCCACAACATTTCAGTAGTGAAACTCCATCCTGGTCTACTAGACACCAAAAATAAAGTTCCAGCAGTAAAACAAGTGTCAACAAACCCCATGCTTCTGTGCAGAAATAGCAGGTACTAATAAGGTAACATCAGTACATTATAAATAATCCCTAGGATAGTCTCAAAAGGGGTCTACAGTATCAAACACGTGCAGCAGACAGAGAGTAAAGGCACCTCTGAGGCCATCCAGAAATGGTAAAGCAGAGTAGTTTATAGCAGAGGTTGTCTGAAATATACCCCTCAGCTCCAGGTGCCAACGGCCACACTTCGGAGGAAATCACCAAGACCTTTCATTATTTGATGGGACAAGCAGACAACAGGAATGTCTCAGTGTCAGAGCTTTTAATGAAAGAAATTAATATTAATCAACACATCTTAACTCAGTTGACAGTTTAAAAGTTGGAATGAAGCATGTCATTCAGGCTAGGAGGTCCTTGGTCCAAGTTAAACAAACTAAAGGAGAATGTCTGGTTTTAAGAATGCTTGTTCTATACCCTAATAGGACTATGCTTTCAACATTAGAAATACCCAGGTGCTAAATTAATCTTGTTATTTTATTTGAATGACTTAGTCAATGGGTAAATTTATTCAGATTAGAAAAACATGATATCAATATCTAGTGGCAAAAATGTATAAATGATGCTATTAGATACTTGTTTGTCCCTTTAGATTTTGGGTTACTTAATTGTATATCCTGTGTCTGAAGAGATATGTGCCTCACATATAACATGCATTCAACATCATATTTGGTGAATAAATAGAGGTTAGACAAACACACTTATAAATCTTATCGGAATGGCCAATGATACGGAGACTGTCAAAGAGGCACTTGGCTGTCTCAATTGGTTAAGCATCTGCCTTCGGCTCCATCATGTTCTCAGGGTCCTGGGATCCAGCCTCATAGGTCTTTCTGATCAATGGGGAGTTTGCTTCTCCCTCTCTCCCTTTCCCTTCCCCTCCCCACTGCTCGTTCTCTCTCTCTCAAATAAATAAATAAAATCTTTAAAAAAAAGAGAGAGAGAGGCTGCCAAAAAGAAAGTTTTCACCAATTAACAAACAATTTAAGGAAATAAGATGTTTTAATTTGTCAATCGATTATTTTTTACCAAAGAGTAAACACTTTTTAATAAAAACTAGCATACAGTGATGTCAACACATCAGCAAAAACTTCAGAATAAGGAATTGAAAACTTTGTCTCTCCATAAGGCAATTTTTAAAAATTGACAAAACTATCAGAATCAACTTTTCATACCTTGAAATTAACCAAAGTCTTGAAGTTCCCAGTGCCTGAAAGAAGAGAATGGATCTCAGTCACAAAGAATTATAATTATCTCTTCTGACCCAATGACTCTCTAGAAGACAGCATAAAGGTTTGTCTTTATTTCACTTACTGGAACTGACCACCATATATATATATATATATATTTTTTTTTTTTTTAAGATTTTATTTATTTATTTGAGAGAGAGCAAGAGCAGGGGGAGGAGCAGAGGGAGAGGGAGAAGCAGACTCCCCAGTGAGCAGGGAGCTCAATGCAAGACTGGATCCCAGGACTCCGGGATCATGACCTGAGCCAAAGGCAGCTGCTTAATTGACTGAGCCACCCAGGTGCCCCATGCTACATTATGTCTAAAGCCTATTTCTACTTCCCTGGGAATTTGTCAAGAATATTTACAGCTGAGGTGATAAATAACAGTGAGGCAAATAATAGCCTAAACATAAAGCCTGGAGGAAAGGCTGAGAATGAGAGATCCATATGGGCTTTGAAAATCTTCAACATTTTTCTGGGAATCTAGGAATTCATGCACATGCTTATGGCTGCGCACACACTCAGGAAAGACCTGAGAAGGCCCTAGACTGTCATGTCCTAATAACCTTAAAGCTCTAAAAAGAAGTAGGAAGTACAGGCTAAGGTACAATTTTAACCTGTTTGGATGAGCACTGATCTTGTGGCCAACACATACAGAGACCCTTGTGAATTAATGGAAGATTGTTTTGGTTCTGGATATGTAAAGAAATCTCAAAAAAAAAATTAACCTAAGAAGAGTGAGATATGTACAGTAAAACTACAAAAAGTTATTGAAAGAAATTAAAAGTAATCTAAATAAATGTAAAGAGCTTCCATATTTATAAATGGGAAGAGTTTAATATTGTTAAGATGGCAATACTCCCCAAATATCAGGCTTTGTAGATTCAAGGTCATCCATGTCAAAATCCCAACTGTTTTTACTCCTAAGTGAAGGAGCTGATCCTAAATTCATGTATAAAAGGACACAGAATAGCCAAAGCAATCTTTAGAAAGTAATCACTGTGAGTGACAGCCTTATACTGAATGTTTAAAATATCTTATCTGAGTCAGCAGGGAATAACAGTAACAAGAAATGGGTAAAACAATCTCAGTATTGTCTCCTGTATGTAGATTTTGCTTTCCCTTTTATTTTTTTTTAATATTTATTTATTTATTTGAGAGGGAGGGAGAGAATGCTGGTGCATGTGCACAGGAGAGTGGAGAGAGGGGCAGAGACAGAGAAGATCCCTACCCACGCATTCAATCTCAGGACCCTAAGATCTTGACCTGAGCTGAAACCAAGAGTCAGAAGCTTAACTGACAGAGCTACCCAGGCACCCCTTTGCCTTCCCTTTTAAAGGAAGAAGTGCTGTGAAATTATAAATTTCAGTTCTATTGTATAAAGTTAATCTGTTCAAAAATCTCATTTATGGATGCCTATGTTGCTCAGTCAGTTAAGAGTCTGCTTTTGGCTCTGGTCATGATCTTTGGGTCTTGGGATGGAGTCCCAAGCAGGGTTCCCTGCTCAGCAGATAGACTACTACTTCTTCCTCTGCTCCTCCTCCTACTATGCTCTCTCTCTTTCTCCTAAATCAATAAGTAAAATCTTAAAAAAAAAAAAAAACCTCCCAATTGTTAAAAAAAAAAATCTCATTTATACCCATTTTTCCTTCCGTAAATAGTACAGCTGTTATGACATATGGTACATATTCCTCCTCTGCATTATGCTGAATGGTGCTGATGTTTCCTTTTCCTTCTTTTTTTCATTAGACTTTATTTATTTAATTATTTTAGATAGAGTGTGCAAGTCAGTAAGTGGAGGGAGGGGCAGAAAGGGAGGGAGAGGACAAGCAGACTCTCTGCTGAGCAAGGAGCCCCATGTGGGACTCCATCTCAGGACCCTGAGATTATGACCCGGCCAAAATCAAGAGTCTGACCTTCAACGGACTGAGCCACCCAGGCACTCTTGGTGCTGATGTTTTCTTAATATTTCTTCATAAAAATATAATCCTCGATTCTCAAAATGAAAGTAGAGGGAACAGATAATTCCATCCAAAGACTAGCCAAAATTAGAAATGAGACCTTTACCCATCTCTCTTTTCAAAACATGATTAAATAATTTTTTCCTTCCTTCTTCCCTTTTTGTTTTTGTTTTTGTTTTTTGCCTTTTTTCCCCTATATGAACAAAGCAAAATGAAAATATTGTACGGATGCTTACTATGGCACTAGGAAAGGCAGCTATGCCTATAAAATGACTTCAATATTTAAATATTGGTGCTTCACAACCAAGTTAAAATTATAGCTATTGTGAAGTTAATGTCTATTTATTATATTAGGACACATGAGCAATTAATTCCTAAACTACTGTGATGATGTCATATCATTTTTAAAGTGCAAGACATTAATAATTCAATTATTAAGTCAGTGTGCTTGTATATGTTTATTTTTCCATAGGCTAAGGGCCTTCAAAATGAATGGCAAATGGACTTCAGTTTTCTATATCCCCACTTACCCAGGTTGTTATTTATAAAACTGATATCGCATCTCTCTTGGAAGCACTCTGTTCCCATTTTTGAGGAGTACATTTGGCAATATTTTTTGTTCACATGCTCTGGGAGCTGGTAATATTTCACTGGGCAGAGATGGTATTTTTCATGCCTACCAAGCTAAATATAACAAGAAATTACAGAATCAGGCAAAGGTGTAAGGTTGGCAGAAGTTTCCATTTTTAGTTACATCATCTAAAAGCTTTCAAAATTATCAACTTACATATTCCTCTATCTGGGTTCTCCTTGTTTCCATACTCCCATCAGCAGACATCCTGGCAGGTAAGATGAAACAGAAGCATGGAAAGTCAGGCAATGAGAGTTGGAAAAATCTTGAGCGATAAATTTTGTTTCACAACTCTCTTTTTCTGTTCCCCCTACCACCTCCCCGCACCAACCCTCCAGGCCCACTAGACTTTAATTTTACACAACCAGAAACTTCTTCTGGAAGAAAAGTCTGGTGTTTTGTTTTGTTTTATGATAATAAGAAGAGTTTGTTGAAACCATGGAAAATAAGTAAAGGATAAGTACTGTAATAAAAATACCCAGAATTACTTTCAATAGTAGATTAAAAGAATACAGGAAATAAAGCTGTGTCATAACCTAAGAGAAAGCAAAATTAAGAACACATTATATTTGCAATAGTCAGAAGTTATTCTAACTTCTAAACAAAAAACTAGTTAGAAAAATATTTTCTAGCAGATTCTTAGTGTCTGGATAGAAATTCTGAAAAAGAACAAAGAGTTATTTTCTTAAAGCTTGAATTCCAATAGTTGGTAATAATAGCTACAATAATTGAGGAAAACTCAAATACACATTGCATTGATTTTTGAAATAAATCTTTCAATCTTCACCGAATCCTTTTAAAACATCTTTTGTTTTAAAACATCTGGTGAATACAGGCAAGTATCCTGTATTCAAATGAATTATGCCTATCGGGAAACAGGAAAGTCATGTTCAATGTGCTATTTTTTCTCTTAAAATGTGACTATAAATTATGGTCAGAGTGTAAGGATTTAATTATTAATTAACATGCCAAATCTTGCCAGCTTGCCTGTTCACAATTATTTAGTGTCTCACTTGCTCTGCCCTGAATCACCGGTCTGTAAAGGCTGGATACACATTTCCTAGGCAGGTTTGCTGGGAGAGAAATCAGATTCAGGTTAAGCCGGCAAGAAGAATGTCAGTAAGATTCTGAAAGTGGAATGAAAACACATCCTCTCTTTCTGCCTGCAGTGCTGCCATTTTCGTGGTATCTAGTACACCTGGGGGAGTGCAGTACCCTCTAGAAATCATACACCCATGGACTTGCTTCAGACAGTTGGGGGCAACAGCAGGGGTTACTTCCAGTGACAGACCAGGACAACAGCATTACCTTTTGGATGACCTGAAGCTAAGCAAAACCTGGGAGCTACTTGTTGTGTTCACGTACATTTGATTCAACAACCCTCCCACCGACTTTGGAAGTATCTAACTCCCTGTGTTAATCAATTACCTGTATTAAACCTCTTCCTTCTTGAAAGTGTTTTCTGTCATTATGACAGAACCTCGAGCAGTAACAGTAGCGTGTAAATGAATGCTCATCTTGAGAGATTTCTGCCTTATCTAATGAGATGCCGTTGCCCAAAATATTTTTAGCATGATGGCCTAAATAAGTGTCTCAATCTTCGGGTAACGTTGATTGGAGTGTCAAAATTCCGTCATTTCAGAATGGATTTGATTTAAGAAACAGCTAGATGTTTGAATTTAAGGTTAGGTAAGGCAAGTACTTTTTATAGATTGAATTACGTCCCTCCAAAATTCATATTTTGAAGTCCTAACCCCCAGTATCTCAAAATGTAACTGTATTTAGAGATAAGGACTTAAAAGAAATAAGTTAAAATGAGGTTATTTAGGTGGATCTAATCCAATAGGACTGGTGTCCTTGTAAGAAGAGATTTGGAAACAGACGTGTACAGAGGAAAGACCATGTTTAGGGAGGAGGAGAAAGCCATCTACAAGTCAGAAGACAGAAACCTTAGGACATACCTATCTTGCCAATACCCTGGTCTTGGGGTTGTAGCTTCCAGAGCTGTAAGAAAATGAATTTCTGTTGTTAAGCCACCTAGTGTGTGATTTTGTTGTGGCAGCTCTAGCACTAATCCAATACTATTTTGGATATGAAATATATGTGAGTGTAAGACATTAGACTTCATTCTAGAAAGAGTCTCATAAGATGTCTCTAAGGATAATTCTAAGTCCATAAGTGTGTATTAAGGAAAGACCATAATGTATACGTAAACCTCCCAAGGTGTATTCTTTTGTCAGGAATAACATTCATTTAAATGACATTACACAAGATTTATTTTAAAGTCCTGTTTATACCACTGAAAGTTTGTGTGAAGGAAATACACATGCAAATAAGATTTACATTTACATCAATAGATAGATGGACAGATAGACATATAACATAAATTATCATATCACCATAAATTATCATATCATACAGGGACAAGTACTAAACCAACATTTTTAAATTAGCTAATCACCTTAGGAAACTGGGAAAAATATTGGACAGAACCCTGTAAGCTGCTCCACGATTGCAAAAATGTAAACCAAAGGGTCATAGCTGTCTTTTTCATTTCATGATGCAAAAAATACGGCATGCTATCCTCCAGCATATTATTTGATACTACACTAAAGACAGACTATTGAAAATAGTGTTCTGACCACCTATGTTCTTTTTTTTTTTAATTTTTTATTTTTTATAAACATATATTTTTATCCCCAGGGGTACAGGTCTGTGAATCACCAGGTTTACACACTTCACAGCCCTCACCAAAGCACATACCCTCCCCAATGTCCATAATCCCACCCCCTTCTCCCAAACCCCCTCCCCCCCAGCAACCCTCAGTTTGTTTTGTGAGATTAAGAGTCACTTATGGTTTGTCTCCCTCCCAATACCATCTTGTTTCATTTATTCTTCTTCTACCCACTTAAGCCTCCATGTTGCATCACCACTTCCTCATATCAGGGAGATCATATGATAGTTGTCTTTCTCTGCTTGACTTATTTCGCTAAGCATGATACGCTCTAGTTCCATCCACGTTGTTGCAAATGGCAAGATTTCATTTCTTTTGATGGCTGCATAGTATTCCATTGTGTATATATACCACTTCTTCTTGATCCATTCATCTGTTGATGGACATCTAGGTTCTTTCCATAGTTTGGCTATTGTGGACATTGCTGCTATAAACATTCGGGTGCATGTGTCCCTTTGGATCACTACATTTGTATCTTTAGGGTAAATACCCAATAGTGCAATTGCTGGGTCATAGGGCAGTTCTATTTTCAACATTTTGAGGAACCTCCATGCTGTTTTCCAGAGTGGCTGCACCAGCTTGCATTCCCACCAACAGTGTAGGAGGGTTCCCCTTTCTCCGCATCCTCGCCAGCATCTGTCATTTCCTGACTTGTTGATTTTAGCCATTCTGACTGGTGTGAGGTGATATCTCATTGTGGTTTTGATTTCTATTTCCCTGATGCCAAGTGATATGGAGCACTTTTTCATGTGTCTGTTCGCCATCTGGATGTCTTCTTTGCAGAAATGTCTGTTCATGTCTTCTGCCCATTTCTTGATTGGATTATTTGTTCTTTGGGTGTTGAGTTTGCTAAGTTCTTTATAGATTCTGGACACTAGTCCTTTATCTGATATGTCGTTTGCAAATATCTTCTCCCATTCTGTCAGTTGTCTTTTGATTTTGTTAACTGTTTCCTTTGCTGTGCAAAAGCTTTTGATCTTGATGAAATCCCAGTAGTTCATTTTTTCCCTCGCTTCCCTTGCCTTTTGCGTTGTTCCTAGGAAGATATTGCTGCGGCAGAGGTCGAAGAGGTTGCTGCCTGTGTTCTCCTCAAGGATTTTGATGGATTCCTTTCGTACATTGAGGTCCTTCATCCATTTTGAGTCTATTTTTGTGTGTGGTGTAAGGAAATGTTCCAATTTCATTTTTCTGCATGTGGCTGTCCAATTTTCCCAGCACCATTTATTGAAAAGGCTGTCTTTTTTCCATTGGACATTCTTTCCTGCTTTGTCGAAGATTAGTTGACCATAGATTTGAGGGTCTATTTCTGGGCTCTCTATTCTGTTCCATTGATCTATGTGTCTGTTTTTGTGCCAGTACCATGCTGTCTTGATGATGACAGCTTTGTAATAGAGCTTGAAGTCCGGAATTGTGATGCCACCAACGTTGGCTTTCTTTTTCAATATCCCTTTGGCTATTCGAGGTCTTTTCTGGTTCCCTATAAATTTTAGAATTATTTGTTCCATTTCTTTGAAAAAGATGGATGGTACTTTGATAGGAATTGCATTAAATGTGTAGATTGCTTTAGGTAGCATAGACATTTTCACAATATTTATTCTTCCAATCCAGGAGCATGGAACATTTTTCCATTTCTTTGTGTCTTCCTCAATTTCTTTCATGAGTACTTTATAGTTTTCTGAGTATAGATTCTGTGTCTCTTTGGTTAGGTTTATTCCTAGGTATCTTATGGTTTTGGATGCAATTGTAAATGGGATTGACTCCTTAATATCTCTTTCTTCTGTCTTGCTGTTGGTGTAGAGAAATGCAACTGATTTCTGTGCATTGATTTTATATCCTGACACTTTACTGAATTCCTGTATAAGTTCTAGCAGTTTTGGAGTGGAGTCTTTTGGGTTTTCCACATATAGTATCATATCATCTGCGAAGAGTGAGAATTTGACTTCTTCTTTGCCGATTTGGATGCCTTTAATTTCCTTTTGTTGTCTGATTGCTGAGGCTAGGACCTCTAGTACGATGTTGAATAGCAGTGGTGATAATGGACATCCCTGCCGTGTTCCTGACCTTAGCGGAAAAGCTTTCAGTTTTTCTCCATTGAGAATGATATTTGTGGTGGGTTTTTCATAGATGGCTTTGATGATATTGAGGTATGTGCCCTCTATCCCTACACGTTGAAGAGTTTTGATCAGGAAGGGATGTTGTACTTTGTCAAATGCTTTTTCAGCATCTATTGAGAGTATCATATGGTTCTTGTTCTTTCTTTTATTGATGTGTTGTATCACATTGACTGATTTGCGGATGTTGAACCAACCTTGCAGCCCTGGAATAAATCCCACTTGGTCGTGGTGAATAATCTTTTTAATGTACTGTTGAATCCTATTGGCTAGTATTTTGTTGAGTATTTTCGCATCTGTGTTCATCAAGGATATCGGTCTATAGCTCTCTTTTTTTGGTGGGATCCTTGTCTGGTTTTGGGATCAAGGTGATGCTGGCCTCATAAAATGAGTTTGGAAGTTTTCCTTCCATTTCTATTTTTTGGAACAGTTTCAGGAGAATAGGAATTAGTTCTTCTTTAAATGTTTGGTAGAATTCCCCCGGGAAGCCGTCTGGCCCTGGGCTTTTGTTTGTTTGGAGATTTTTAATGACTGTTTCAATCTCCTTACTGGTTATGGGTCTGTTCAGGCTTTCTATTTCTTCCTGGTTCAGTTGTGGTAGTTTATATGTTTCTAGGAATGCATCCATTTCTTCCAGATTGTCAAATTTATTGCCGTAGAGTTGCTCATAGTATGTTCTTATAATAGTTTGTATTTCTTTGGTGTTCGTTGTGATCTCTCCTCTTTCATTCATGATTTTATTTATTTGGGTCCTTTCTCTTTTCTTTTTGATAAGTCGGGCCAGGGGTTTATCAATTTTATTAATTCTTTCAAAGAACCAGCTCCTAGTTTCGTTGATTTGTTTTATTGTTTTTTTGGTTTCTATTTCATTGATTTCTGCTCTGATCTTTATGATTTCTCTTCTCCTGCTGGGCTTAGGGTTTCTTTCTTGTTCTTTCTCCAGCTCCTTTAGGTGTAGGGTTAGGTTGTGTACCTGAGACCTTTCTTGTTTCTTGAGAAAGGCTTGTACCGCTATATATTTTCCTCTCAGGACTGCCTTTGTTGTGTCCCACAGATTTTGAACCGTTGTATTTTCATTATCATTTGTTTCCATGATTTTTTTCAATTCTTCTTTAATTTCCCGGTTGACCCATTCATTCTTTAGAAGGATACTGTTTAGTCTCCATGTATTTGGGTTCTTTCCAAACTTCCTTTTGTGGTTGAGTTCTAGCTTTAGAGCATTGTGGTCTGAAAATATGTAGGGAATGATCCTGATCTTTTGATACCGGTTGAGTCCTGATTTAGGACCGAGGATGTGATCTATTCTGGAGAATGTTCCATGTGCACTAGAGAAGAATGTGTATTCTGTTGCTTTGGGATGAAATATTCTGAATATATCTGTGATGTCCATCTGGTCCAGTGTGTCATTTAAGGCCTTTATTTCCTTGCTGATCTTTTGCTTGGATGACCTGTCCATTTCAGTGAGGGGAGTGTTAAAGTCCCCTACTATCATTGTATTATTGTTGATGTGTTTCTTTGATTTTGTTATTAATTGGTTTATATAGTTGGCTGCTCCCACATTGGGGGCATAGATATTTAAAATTGTTAAATCTTCTTGTTGGACAGACCCTTTGAGTATGATATAGTGTCCTTCCTCATCTCTTATTATAGTCTTTGGCTTAAAATCTAATTGATCTGATATAAGGATTGCCACTCCTGCTTTCTTCTGATGTCCATTAGCATGGTAAATTCTTTTCCACCCCCTCACTTTAAATCTGGAGGTGTCTTCGGGCTTAAAATGTGTTTCTTGGAGGCAACATATAGATGGGTTTTGTTTTTTTTTATCCATTCTGATACCCTGTGTCTTTTGACAGGGGCATTTAGCCCATTCACATTCAGGGTAACTATTGAGAGATATGAATTTAGTGCCATTGTATTGCCTGTAAGGTGACTGTTACTGTATATGGTCTCTGTTCCTTTCTGATCTACCACTTGTAGGCTCTCTCTTTGCTTAGAGGACCCCTTTCAAGATTTCCTGTAGAGCTGGTTTTGGTATTTGCAAATTCTTTCAGTTGTTGTTTGTCCTGGAAGCTTTTAATCTCTCCTTCTATTTTCAATGATAGCCTAGCTGGATATAGTATTCTTGGCTGCATGTTTTTCTCGTTTAGTGCTCTGAAAATATCATGCCAGCTCTTTCTGGCCTGCCAGGTCTCTGTGGATAAGTCAGCTGCCAATCTAATATTTTTACCATTGTATGTTACAGACTTCTTTTCCCGGGCTGCTTTCAGGATTTTCTCTTTGTCATTGAGACTTGTAAATTTTCCTATTAGGTGACGGGGTGTGGGCCTATTCTTATTGATTTTGAGGGGCATTCTCTGAACCTCCTGAATTTTGATGCTCGTTCCCTTTGCCATATTGGGGAAATTCTCCCCAATAATTCTCTCTAGTATACCTTCTGCTCCCCTCTCTCTTTCTTCTTCTTCTGGAATCCCAATTATTCTAATGTTGTTTCATCTTATGGTGTCACTTATCTCTCGAATTCTCCCCTCGTGGTCCAGTAGCTGTTTGTCCCTCTTTTGCTCAGCTTCTTTATTCTCTGTCATTTGGTCTTCTATATCACTAATTCTTTCTTCTGCCTCATTTATCCTAGCAGTTAGAGCCTCCATTTTTGATTGCACCTCATTAATAGCTTTTTTGATTTCGCCTTGGTTAGATTTTAGTTCTTTTATTTCTCCAGAAAGGGCTTTTATATCTCTCGAGAGGGTTTCTCTAATATCTTCCATGCCTTTTTCGAGCCCGGCTAGAACCTTGAGAATTGTCATTCTGAACTCTAGATCTGACATATTACCGATGTCTGTATTGATTAGGTCCCTAGCCTTCGGTACTGCCTCTTGTTCTTTTTTTTTGTGTTGAATTTTTACGTCTTGTCATTTTGTCCAGATAAGAGTAAATGAAGGGGCAAGTAAAATACTAAAAGGGTGGCAACAACCCCAGGAAAATATGCTTTAACCAAATTAGAAGAGATCCAAAATCGTGAGTGGGGAGAAAGGGGATAAAAAGAGGTTCAAATAGGAAGAAAGAAAGAAAAAAACAAAAAGAAAAAAAAAAAGAAAAGAAAAGAAAAGAATTTTTAAAAAAAGAAAACACCTAAGAAAAATGTAAAATATATATATATATATATATTGGATAAACTAGTAAAAAATCGTTAAAAAAGAAAAAGGTAACAGTTAAAAAAAAATTTTACCCGAAGGCGAGAAAAAAAAAAAATGAAAAAGAAAAAATTAAATTAACTGCAAGACTAAAAAAAAAATCACAGGAAAAAAGCCATGAGTTCCGTGCTTGGCTTTCTCCTCCTCTGGAATTCTGCTGCTCTCCTTGGTATTGAAACCGCACTCCTTGGTAGGTGAACTTGGTCTCGGCTGGATTTCTTGTTGATCTTCTGGGGGAGGGGCCTGTTGTAGTGATTCTCAAGTGTCTTTGCCCCAGGCGGAATTACACCGCCCTTACCCGGGGCCGGGGTGAGTAATCCGCTCGGGTTTGCTTTCAGGAGCTTTTGTTCCCTGAGCGCTTTCCGTAGAGTTCCAGAGGACGGGAATACAAATGGCGGCCTCCTGGTCTCGGCCCGGAGGAGCCGAGAGCCCAGGGCCCCACTCCTCAGTGCGCCCTCAGAGAACAGCGCCCAGTTACTCCCGTCTGCCTGACCTCCGGCCGCGCTCCGAGCTCACCGAGCCTGCGACCGGTTCAAGGTAACACGGACCTGCGAGCTTACTGTCAGCTCTGTCTCTGTAGCCGGCTTTCCCGTTCCAATACCTGCAAGCTCTGCGACACTCAGACACCCCCGATCCTTCTGTGACCCTGCGGGACCTGAGGCCACGCTGACCCCGCGTGGGCTTCGCCCCGGTTTAGCCTCTGGAGCGATGTCCCTCAGCGGAACAGACTTTTAAAAGTCCTGATTTTGTGCGCGGTTGCTCCGCCGCTTGCCGGGAGCCGGCCCCTCCCCCGGGGTCTATCTTCCCGTCGCTTTGGATTCACTTCTCTGCCGGTCCTACCTTTCAGAAAGTGGTTGTTTTTCTGTTTCCAGAATTGCTGTTCTTCTTCTCTTCGATCTGCCGATGGATTTTCAGGTGTTTGCAATCTTTAGATAAGCTATCTAGCTGATCTCCGGCTAGCTGAAGCAGTCTCAGCTTGCTACTTCTCCGCCATCTTGACTCCTCCCCCCACCTATGTTCTTATAAAGAAAAAGCAGAGAACTTGACCTTGTAAGGTGTGGGATTTTGACAACATTGCAATTTGTGAGATACGATTACATTTTTAAGACAAGATAGATAATCCATCAAATCCATCAAGTACAAAAGAGTGAAAAATAACTGTAATACACTGGCACAATTCAAAATAAATCTAATCATTATTATTAGATTTTTTTATAGTTGTTCTTCCCTTTGTGGCTGCAATTTAAATATTATTTTCAGAACAAGTACTACATTTGCATGATTCACAAATAATAATATAAAAAGGTATGCAAAGCTTTTCTACCATCACTGTATCACCTCACTCTTGTCCCCACCTTGGGAAGTCACTCTCCTGAGTTTCTAATTCTCCTTCCATAATTTCTCATTATATATATATATATATATATATATAGAGAGAGAGAGAGAGATAAACATACATATACAGACTACATACACACACACGTATATATTGAATTCTTAATATACATAAGGGAACATGTTATAGGCAGTTTAAGGTAGTTACTTCTCAGTATATAATAATCTCCCTTTTATAGATATATCCTATATATGCCATACCATATCCTACCAATAAAATATTGCTGGAAATTTGTACTTTTTCTAGTCTGTTTCTGTTACCCATAATGCTTCAAAGAGTAACCATTAGAGATAGTGAATTCCTATAAAACCATAACAGGGGCAAAATTTCAATTGTATAAAATATAGTGTTGTGTTTTTGCAAATTAATGGAAATTGGGATTTTTCATTCAGTCTTTCAGCTAGCATATGTAAACAAAAGCAAAAACAGAAAAGTGTTTCCATGTAATCGCTTTGTATATGTGGAAAATAGAACAATTACCACAACAAAAAGCATGCAGTTATACAGTGGTTCTCTTATACATGGTTTTACTTTCCACAGTTTTAGCTAGCTATGGTCAACCACGGGTCCAGAAGCAGATGATCAGTAGTAGTCCAGTGCTACATCACAACACCTATGCATTCACCCCACTTCAGCTCATCACAGGCATTTTATCATCTCACGTCATTACAAGAAGAAAGATGAATACAGTACAGTAAGATTTGGGGGAATGGGGAGGGAGAGAGGGCCCATACTCACACAACTCTTATTACACTATACTTTTATAACTATTCTATTTTAATGTTAGCTATTGCTGTTAATCTCTTACCATGCCTAACTTATAAATCAAACTTTATCATAGGTATTTATGTATAGGAAAAAAACAAAATATTTATAGGGTTTCATATCATCTGCAGACTCAGGCATCCACTCGGATCTTGGAACATATCCCCCCATGGATAAGAAGGGGCTACTGAACTTCCCTGCGATAGCCCCAAGTGACTATTGGACTTTTAATTTCTAATCTCACCTTGTTTCTCATGCAGAGTAGACTGTTTAGTCCACTCCCACTTAAAAATAGAGCCAATGGTCAAGAACATTATGGTTCATTCCAAATAACATCCCAGATGTTATAAAGGGAGTTTACTTCATTGTCAAATTGCCATTTGTTGGGCTGTACAACTTTATTCTTTATCCATGAAAGCTCAAATTTCCCTAGTTTTGCCAACTGAGTTGCAAATACATTTTAATACACTCAGTATTGTACCAAAGAAAAGAATAGAGAATTTGGTGAATTTATCTATATTTAAGTTTTAATGTAACAGGTCTTCCTAGTGGTATATAATGATTAGCCTTTATTTTAGATCATTGTTGGCCCATACTGCAACTATCCTCCTTCACTTTGTGAAGCACTACTTGATGAGGTAACCAAGTGACCTTATACCTCACCAGACACAGGAATTTCCAATGAAGACAGTTATGTCTCTGCTCCAATGTAGTTAATCTAAAAGTCCCTCAAGTCTTAGGTGTTAGTGATGGCAAAACCCCATATTAGGTCATCCAGACCATCCCTTGGCAAGACTCATTTCAACAGTATTTGATGTTTGCTTTTCTACTTTGTCCAGTCCTATTGACTTCAACATTTTAAAATTTAAAAGGCACACTGGGGAATCCCAAAATTTTCTTCTCAAAGCAAATCAGCAGATTATAAAACATTGAAAAATATAAGAATCTTTTTTCCTAAATCCCAAGAGACAAAAATGTTCTGTTTCCAGCAAAGTAAAATGCTTATTTATATTTCTCCTAGAGATTTCAATCAAATATGTTTAATTGCTGAATATTTTTAATACTAATCATAATATCTGTTACTTGTTACATGTAAGTATGAATTGACATTAATATTCTGGAAATTACTGTGTTGACAAACCTATCTGAAATGGCCCTTTTGGTGTCACATTGGGAAAATGGTCAACACAGCTAGATTGGAACAATGAGATCAAAGTTTTTTGTTTGTTTGTTTGTTTTTAAAGATTTTATTTATTTGTCAGAGAGAGAGAGAACAAGCAGGGGGAGCTGCAGGGAGAGGGAGAAGCAGGCTCCCCGAATAAGGACCTCCATGCAGGAACTTGATCCCAGGACCCTGGGATCATGACCTGAGCCAAAGGCAGACACTTAAATGACTGAGCCACCCAGGTGCCTCGACACCAAAGCTCTTGATTTCAAGGCACAGCACTTAACTGCTGGAATACTGGGCACACAATAGCAGTGACAGTCCCAGAGGTCACAGACCCACCATCAAGTAGATACTGCAAAATAATCAGACGGGATAGAAGCTGACTTGGAATCCCTAAGAAAGCTGGAAATCCTGACCACCCAGTTTTTATTAGTGCTGATACTATACAAAAGGCACATGTAAATTAAGTCAGAACTCAGAAATGCTGCATTTATATCTACAGACTTTTAGCAATAAAAGCTGCTTTATTTCTGACTCTAACTTAATGACCCTACTTAATGATTTAGGACTAGATATGTGAAACATACATAATACCACTTTATGATTTCTGCTTCTGATAATGGCCGAGTAGTATGCTGCAGACTAATCTTCTGCCAAGAGTAACTAGAAAAACTGGAAAGTATTTTAAATCTGTTTGGAAATACTGGACCACTACTAATGCAGTAGCAATTTGAGGGGCCATGATTATAGGGGAGAAATAAAGAAAGCTCAGAGAAGTAAGGTTGATATTTTGGTCCATTCTAAACAGTTTTCATATGCCTTTTGGTAAAAATATATATGCATTTCTCTCAAGTTTATACCTAGGCTTAGAATGATGTGTTACAGAGTATTTATATCTTCATTTTGGTAAACAGTGCCAAAGTTTTCAAAAATGGTTGTATAAATTTATACTCCTACAAGCAATGGAAGAGAGTTCTGTTTGGTCTATATTCAGCTAACATTTGGCATTTAGACACTTGTATTTGTCAAAAGAAAACATTAGGAGAGTAAAAACAAACAAGAACAAAAGAATGGAAGATAGTTGCAATGCACATATCTGATGACAAACTTATACATAGAATATATAAGGAATTCCTACACATTAATTAAATAGGCAGATAATGAGAAAAAATGGTACAAAAGACTTGAATATGCACTTTACAAAACAGAATATCTTAATTGATAATTTCATACTAAAAAGTGCTCAATTTCACTACCTATCAGAGAAATATAAGTCAAATCCACAGTAAGATACCTCTATACATATCAGAATCTTTACTCTTAAATTCAGAAAATACAAAGTTTTTATCAAAATAAACAAGTTGATCTTTAAAATGAGAATAGGGATAAACTCTACAACATTATTTCACTAGCCAAATATAGGATATTTCTCAGCATTAAAAACGATAAATGATGGGGCGCCTGGGTGGCTCAGTGGGTTAAGACTCAGTCTTCAGGTCAGGTCATGATCTCAGGGTCCTGGGATTGAGCCCCACAGAGCGGTGGGGTGGGCAGGGGTCTCTGCTCAGCGGGGAGCCTGCTTCCCTCCCTCTCTCCGCCTGCCTCTCTGTCTACTTGTGATCTCTGTCTGTCAAATAAATAAATAAATAAGCCTTATAAACAAAAAAAGGTAACTAATAAGAATACATCACAACACATTTTTTAAAAAATCCATGAATCCATTAAATGACAAGAACTAATTTAATGTAAGAATGAATTCAATAAATGATCATCAAAGCATATTAATGCCATTTAATGAAAGTATGTTGGGGAACAGAACACAAATTCAACATATGATGTTATACATAACTTAATGAATTGCTTTCACAATTGAAAGCGCTGGCAAGCATTACTTTAACCAACTAATCAAACTGAGTCACCAAAAAATGGAATGAAGGAATGTCGACATAATACAACAAGAAGTACACAGTATTACCTAATTATTGCAAAATTCATGACGAAACTCTTTAGTCTGAATCTAACCATTAGGATACAATTCCTCAAGTCCAAAATATAAGATGTTTTATAAGACACCTAACTTTTTAAATGACAAAGTCACAAAAGACATACAAAGGTAGATGACTGTTCCAAACTAAAGGAAAGTAGGTACATGAAAAACAAATGCAGTATATTGAAACTGGTTATATTCTAAATGGACCATTTTTGAAAAAATCACAGAAACTGTAGAATGGACTACATTTTTAAACTATACTACTGAATCAATGCTAAAAATAATATTCTTATTTATATCGATGCTAGGGTTATAGAGAATGCCTTTGTTCTTAGGATATGCAAGCTAAAATATTCAGAGTGAAATGTCATGATATCTGCAAATTAGTTTCAAATGATTCAGCAAGAAGAACAAGCATAGGGTGCCTGGATGTCTCAGTCAGTCAAGAGTCTGCCTTCAGTTAAGATCATGATCCTAGGGTTCTAGGATCCAGTCCCATGTAAGGCTCCCTGCTCAGTGGGGAGTCTGCCTCTCTCTCTGCCTCTGCACCTTCCCCCTGCTTGTACTCTCTCTCATGATCTCTCTCTCTCAAATGAATAAATAAAATATTTTTAAAAAAGAACAAAAGCATAGGTGGATAGATGGACAGACCAACAGAAAAACATTAGTAGAGAAAGAAAATGCAACAGACTGTTAAAAACAGATCAACCTAGGTTAGCGATATATTTTGTTGTGTTATTTTCGAATCTACTCTAGGCTTGAATATCTTCAAAATAAAGTTGGAGAAGAAGAGAGAAAAGACATTTTAGATAACAACAGCAACAAAACCTTTAGAGAGGATTCAGTACCAAAAGAGATATACTAAAGTAAATACTAAAAGTTCTTCTTCAATTAGAAGAAAAATGAGTCACAATTGGAAGCACAGAGATGAAGAAAGGAATACAAAACAATAAAAAGGGTAAATATTTGGTAATTACAAATGAATACTGGCCTTATAAAACCATCCTAGTAAGTTGTGGAATTTGAATTGTTAGAGAGTATTAAAATACAAGAAAAGAATAAAACAAAAGGCAGGAGGTAAAAATGGACTTCAAATGTTCTGAGGTCCCCACATTGCCCCAAACCTTAATTATATAAGTCACAATGTTTTTTTGTACACCCATTAGCAACAACAAAAATAGCTAGAGAGCGTATAATGCTCAGCCAAATGAAGAAGAATGGAATAGCAACAACAATAGCAACAATAAATAATCCAAAAAGAAGAGGGAAAGGAGAGAAGCAATGACATAGACCAAATAGAAAATAGAAAACAATTAATTACATGGTAGGTTTAAACCCACATCTTTTAAATGTAAACAGTCTTAAGGACTCCAAATTAAAAGCCAAGATTGTCAGTCTAGGTACCATTAGTTTTAGGAAGTTCTCTATAGAAAATCAAAGCCTAATTTACAGACCTTTCCTATAGTAATCAGAACACCAATGAGAGAAAAGAGGATGGTCAGAAGAAAAAGTGATTATATAGTAGTTAATATTTCTTATAACAGATTTTCCAATGGCATTTTTATAATTTTATAACTTTCTAGAATAATGAATATGTCTGCTTACATGTCATCAGTTGTAATTAAAAAAGGACAATTTATTTTAATCTCTTTTTGTGAATTTGGAAATGGCATACACACCTCTGTAGGAAGTCTAGGGTTTTCAGATCGAAATCTACAGAGATTTTTTAAAAATATGAAATAAACATCAGGTTTCATTTGAAATGCTCAACACTTTTAATGCCTTTAAACTGATAACATATTGATTATATTTAAATAGTATGGGGACGCCTGGGTGGCTCAGTTGGTTAAGCATTTGCCTTTGGCTCAGGTCATGATCCCAGGGTCCTGGGATGGAGTTCCACATTGGGCTCCTCACTCAGTGGGAGTCTGCTTCTCCCTCTGCCTGTCACTCCCCTTGCTCGTGCTCGCTCTCTCTCTCTCTCTCTCTCTGACAAATAAATAAATGAAATCTTTTAAAAAATAAATAAATAAAAATAAATAGTACAAAAATAGTGGAGTTTAATTTTAAAAATCCCTTAAAAATACTTTGTTTTTTTAAAAATAAATGTCACAGCTAATTATAAAAAAAACTTTGAAATGAGGATTTTTGTGACTATTAAGTCACAGATGATCATCCATACTTTATGTCTGTCACTGAAAAAAATCAGATATTCTTAGTAATAACAAACTTCCCCTTATTAAAAATGTAATAATACCCAAGATGAACTGTTTTGAATTCCAATGTTAATATGTAGAGAAAATATTAATAATTCCTTTAAACATAGAAGCATAGAAAATTCTACCTTGTTAATCAAAGAAGACCAAGAGCCCAAAACAAACTTAAAATAATAAGTCTTCTTTTTAATCAATAGTATCTTGAATCAAATTTTCCATTTTCCTCCTATTTCCCGTGATTTCTTCGTTGCAATTTTGTATTGTGTGATCTAGAAAATTGCTCTTAGAATAGAAAATAATATAATCCAGAATGAAACTGTTATTGACCACAATTCCACATTTTCTGTCATAGATGTAGATATAAAATAAAATTTTAAAACTATTTTTAGAAACTGTGAACTTTCAGATAAATCATGAAGAATTACTTATATCAAAGCTTCCAGAGTTATTCTAAAATTAATGTTATAACATACACCTTTTATTTCAAACCATTTTCTTATACAATTTATTTTTAAGTAAACTGTATGCCCAAAGTGGGGCTTGAAATCTCCACTCCTGGATTGAGTCACATGCTCTACCAACTGAGCCAACCAGGCATCCTTGCTACATTTTAAAACTTAACATTTAAATCACTATAAATTAGAAGTCATCACGAATTAAAATATAATCTTTGGTCTTGTTTTCATATTAGATAAGCTATTACCCCCTCAATTACATATGGGCCTAAAACGAATAGAACTATTTTTTTCTTATAATTATGATAATGATAAAAATTAGTTTTAAGTAATACTGGACAATTTTCGAAATGTTTTCACTACTTTATTTGGCCCTCACAACAACCTTGTGACTAGGAAGAAGTAAAAGGACAATTCCCACCATTTTATAGATAAAGAAATAAAGCTCTAAGAAATTTAAATAAATGTAAGTTAGATGGTTATTGATGAGTTAACTTGAAGTAAGACAAATTATTTATTTATTATCCAACATATATTAAGTACTGCCAGTGTTCAAGATCTCTTCATTCATCTTTTGGAAATATATATAGTCACATGTTTTATTGTTGCTATTATTGCATGTAACGGTGATGGTAATGAGCATGTGCACATACCCACAGAAGAAGAGAAAAGGGGAAAGAAGAGTCAGATAAAGATGATAAAACTAAAGATTACCTAAAGAAGAATTCACAAGACAGGAAGTCCAAATATCATAACCAAGAAGAGAAAGGTCTTTTTGAAGAAATAAAAGTGGCTACCTGGAAATCCAAAAAATTAGAAAGAAGGTCATTTACATCTTTGCTAATAGAGTCCATTTTGCTAAACTATAAAAATATTTGAGGAAACCCAGAAAATCTTGCTACCAATAAAAATATTTTGTAGATAATAAATTAATATTATGGGAAATGCATAACCAAGGATTTTAACATTTTAAGTGGAATATTACTTGGGATTTTTGAGGTAAATGAAAGCATTTGAAAAGCAGTTATTTAAAAACACACACACACACACTGAAACCAAGTTTGAAATAAATAAGTTTGACATTATATGTCATTTTTTATACAACCTATTTATTCCCTAACATAATGATAACATGAAGACAATTAAATAGGTATAGGTAGATATATCTTAATTATATAGATAATCTTTTCAATTCCAATTCACTTACAGTCTTACGGTCTCCTTAATACAATGTTTCAATTCCACAATAAGTTCAAAAAACAATTTAGGAAATTTTGACTATTCCTAAATTTCTCTGTGAAGCTATCCTTCAGTAACCTTGCATGTGGGCCAGTGAAGTTAGACCATGAAAAGATTACTGAGACTACTGATGCTAATGAATTTGGTCTCTGTTACACAGGCTGTTATTGTGAAAGTGGATTATTACCATGAGCTGAGTTCAAGTTTGGAAGAGCCAGTTAATGGATTATCATAGTGGCTCAAAGAACCATTTTGTTACACTGGTAACATATAATAGGACATACTTGATTTGCAGAAAAATTAAAATGCATGGATAAAAATAATGAGGATAATACTAAAAACAGCACCTACCTACTCTCTTTCATTGACTTTAGGTCTTATCAGGCCATCCTTATCCACTCTGATAACCTCTTACCAAAAGGCTCAGGTAGCAAGCTACCATCTCACAGTTTACTGAATGTTCCCTACTTGGTACCTCCACCTCATGGCCCTAGATATAACTATGCTTCATCAGTAGTAACTTTTTTGATTGCTACCAGACTCATATAACCTGTAAAATATTTTTCTAGATCACACAGAGTTCCATAATTATCAACACCTTTAAGCTAACTGTGCCTAAGCATTATGTTTATATTATATATCTTTCTAGATTTCTATCTAAATTTAGGCTCTAAGCAGGTGTCATGCTAATAAATGATTTCTAATCAGGGAAAGTCTCTCTTTTAAACACGTGGTCTTTTTCCAAAAGCAAGAGTGTGGAAAGGGACATGTATAGTAAGGAAGAAGGGAAAACATCATCTAGGGATTATCCAGATGAACCAAAATAAGAAATAATGGAAACTTCATCTATTAGAGTGCCAGATCTAGGGTTTTACCACTTAGTATCCTGAGCTTATGTTCTTTGTGTGTGAATACATGTTAAACGAGTATCAAATGGTATGTCATATCAAGAAACAATGGTGACTACTATTGAAGGACCTATGAGAATGTGAAAAATTATATATTTACATGTATTCATATTATATATACATATATTTACTTTACAGTATCATCAATTAAATTTAACTATGTCAATGATAAATAACTTCAAAAATGCCATAATTATGTGTATCATTGCACATATCAGATTAAAATACACATATTTCATTTGATTTACCACCAAGATGTGTCCTTTATTGACCTGTATGTAGCATGATGTACAATTTATAACTTTCTGTTATAGTTATGAACACTGCCAATGTCCATAATTCATTTGTTGAACAATCTTGAATTTTGTTTTTTTATTTGGTGTTTTTGAGAATTTTTTCATTATGTATCAGTTTTAATCCACTTAAAGCTAAGTAATTGTTTTGTTTCCTTCTCAAAAATGCTCTATAGACTATGAGGTTAGTATACTAATTATTTAAATTTAAAATAAATTTAAATTTAAATATTTAAATTTAAATTATTTAAATTTTTAAATTATTATTTCAATTTAAAAATAAAAATTTTCCTCTTATTTATTGAAATATCATATTATCAATTCCTACTTTACAAAGGAGAAGAATATCAATCACAAAATACAAGGAATGGTAGAGTTGTAACTAATCGATAAAGAAAGAATGAACAAAATAGATATTCATTACTTAGTAACCATCGTAGTAGTAACTGATAAACCTAAGGATTATCAATGGATGCTAAGATAGTGGCTGAATGTTTGATGAGATACAGTATATTAGAAAATATTGGAATATCACCCCCCAAAGGTACTTGTCAAGTAAAAAAGGGAAATGATAACTTTACACTGGAGAAAAAAGGTTGATAGTAACTAGTATAGGTAATAGAAGTTAATATCACAAGTATGGCAAGCTGATGTCATGTGCTTCCATTATTTCTGTGATATTTCTGCCGAAGATGTATGGCCTGAGGAAACATCTGGGCATGAGGAAACATCAGTGGGACACAAGCTGAGGTCATCCGGTATAGTGAAATGTTTCATTCATTAAGACTTTGAAGGATATGAGAAGCAAAGAAAGACTGAGGAGTAGTTCAAATAAAATTGATGAGATATGGCAGCGAATTGTACCATGCCTTTCTGAATAAGATGCTGGACAAGTAATGAAAAAGAGACATTAATGAGACAGTTGGTGAAATTGAATGAATGTTGCCTCACTACTAATTTCTGGATTGAGATAACTGTATTATGACAATGTAGGAAAATTTTGTTTTCAGGGAAGAGAGCGAGAGAGAATAAATGAAGTATTGTGCTGGAGACTCTAGAATATGGGATAATTATGGGATAACTTTGGGAGAGGAATCTAGGAGTTCTTTGGACTGTCTGGCAAACTGAATGTAAATTTTAAACCATTTTAAAACATAAGGAAGCAAATCAAAAATGATACATGGAAATAATGAAAAATTCAACCATATGTTTTCTCCTATGAGACTGAGAATTACACCATTATTGATCAGGATATTTGGCAAATAGGATAATGTCTTTGAATTTTGTTTCTTATTTTTCTCTTCCCCACACAGATGAAAAAGACATAGTTTTTGCCATATATGTAATACTCTTCAAAATTTGGCTCCAGAACACAGTGATTAGTTGGAAGGCCCTCTGGAATTTAGGAAAAGTCAGGTCAACTCTCTTCCAAGATGGAACTCAGTAGAATGAGGCTGACTGAAGTTAGTAGCTGAGTTCATTTGTTTATCAAACATTGGCTGACTGATGCCTGACCTCTTGGAACTAGCTGAGTCCCCCTGACTGAATGGCTGGCTGAACTCCTGGTCCCTCTTCCCTCCACCAGCACCACCAACTCCTGTTTCTATCTTTGCTCTTTTCACTGGTTGGCTGCCCTCCCTGAGGCTACCAAGATGTTGCCAAAAGATTGAGAGTACTGGTAATGATAATAAAATTGACTCAGTACAGGCAGAAACCTCAGATAAAAACAAGAAAAACTAAGAGTGAAAAAGCATTACTACACACAAGCATGTAGCAGTAAATCTTTTTGATTATTTGAACTAGTTGAACATGTTCCCACTTACTATGAAGTAGGAGAGCAGTGGCATAATTTCATTATAAATCCTTTTGGCCAGTGACATTATTACTGTCAACCTTGTGGTAAATTAACAAAATGTGGTAAGAATAAAACATAGAGGTAAAAAAGATTTAAATTAATAAGTAGTTTCTAGGTCATGGCACTATGCTAGGCTTTTGAAATATTCTAAGCCTTAAATCTCCTGTGCATTGAGAGGGGACTAAGGGTCATAGGAGAAGAGACCAAATTGCACCTGGGGTGTATCAGACCAAAAAGTTTGCATCTAACTACACAACTTGGCAAACTTAACTCCCTTGAAAAGAATGAACTTAGGAAACATTTCATATTGGACAAAAATGTTGCTACCCACCAGTGAATCCTAGGCACCTTTACCTTCCAAGCTGAACAAAGGGCTCCCTCTCAGGACCCTGAGATCATGACCTGAGCTGAAATTAAGAGTTGGTCACTTAACCCACTGAGTTACCCAGGGGCCCCAGAGATTATCAGTATTTTTTATACGATCCTTTTGCTATTCAGTGCCATACAGAATTACTGAATACTACCTTGTCTAAATAGATGTTTCACATTCCCCTTTACATAGAACCTTACGTAGTCATTAATCTGCTGAAAGTACAAGCTGTGAAAATACATAGCAAGTTAACTGATCATCCTTTTTCCTAATGGCATATTTGCATTTTAATAAGTCTGCTGGAAAACTCAGATTGAAATCATTTTAAGCATTTGGGTTAAAATGAAAAACAAACAAGTTCTTTTCAGAAGGGGTCACTTTAAATAGAAATATGTCAGCCATACCAGCTACTTTCAGTGGAGAAAAATTCAGATACTTGCTTGGCAACTTGTTCACTTAAGTGCCTCTAATGATTAAAAAAAGAGAGAGAGAAGTCTTCTGAGATGAACTGTGAAAGTTGGGAAATTTCTTTGAAGTCACAAGTTTATACATTAAGATTGTAATTAGTTCTGCATTCTACTTATAACATGCTGGAGGTTAAAATTAAAGTTATTTGCTCTTTTATAAAGTTAACATTTTAGAAGACTGTCATGGTTACCTAATGCTTCTCCTACTGTATCACACATTGTACCACTAGCCACCTTCATGCTCTACTTTGAGGAGTTTTATACAAGAGAAGAGTCAAAAATAATTAGGAACTATTTGAAGAGCTAATGAGAGGCAGCACCTACCCAATCACATTATTTTGGGCTTCTGTGTAAGGTTTTCCTTTTTATTGATTCGTGCTCAGGAGGCCATAAAATTTTAATGCACAGTCTGTGTTATGTATGCACATATATGACTTCCAGTAGTGAATTTGAGTTGGTCAATCCAATTTTCCCAGCCAATACAACATGTACAAAAGACTTGACTTTGCTAGACATAGAGAAAGCTTAACAGTTGAGTTCAGAGCATGAAACAGAAAAAATAATCGATGCTATCAGTATTGAGAATATTATAAAAATCAATGTCCTTAGAATGAAGAATGGCTTACTTGTTCACAATTTTGTAGACATCTTGTCTCTTTGGTATCATTAATAAATAGTGGGGGCACCTGGGTGGCTTGTCAGTTAAGTGTCTGACTCTTAGTTTTGGCTCAGCTCATGATCTCAGGGTCATGAGATGCCCTGTGTGGGGTTCACATTCAGCACAGGATCTGCTTAGGATTCTTTGCCTTTTCTTCTCCTTCCCTCTGCCTCTCCCCACCCCCAAATAAATTAATTGATTAAATATTCTTAAAAATAGTGGATAAAGGCATTGCTAAATTTTTTTTAAAAAGTCATTGAGTAGGTCTGAGTGGAAGTCTAAACCAAACATAGAAAATAGGCCAACAAAATATGTTCAGAATATTAAAGCAGCAGCTTTCAGTACTGCTTTTATATGTGACTAAACTATACACATACAGCCATTTTCAACAACCAGTTGTAAAACTGCTAACATAAGGAACTGAGCCAGAAGAAATAAAGCCATACTTTTGTGTAATACAAGAAGTTGAAAGATGTAACATTCCATTAGAGCCATTCCCAGTGATGTCTTAATTATTGCAAAACAAAGAAATGTCATTCTTAAGTTAGCACAGTGTTCCTAGAGTTATCAGTCAATACTATGTTATGTAAATTTCCTTACTCATCCTCAAAAAGGATACTGAATTGAGCAGTATGAGGCCAGCTAAATGGAATAACATGAGAAGGGTGGGAAAACTTCTTCCTATATTGTTCAAGAAGGATGCACTACAGAATTCTTTAAATCAATCAAGACTATGAAAAGATAATGGGGGAAGCGTCAGCTTCACACTGCATTATAAAAAAGCTATATGAGACCTTCATCGGGTCATCACTCTAAAATGTCCCTAATAATTTATAGAGACATAATGATGAGTGCAGTGTTTATAAACAAAAGGTTAGCTCCAGATTGGGATGGAGAAGAAATGCTTATTTGAATGGGAGAGATTTTGGAAGTTCCTGGCTATTCCCAAATCAGTTTGCAAATGGTCTCAGTAGATGAATGGATCAAGAAGATGTGGTATATATACACAATGGAATACTATGCAGCCATCAAAAGAAATGAAATCTTGCCATTTGCAACAACATGGATGGAACTAGAGCGTATCATGCTTAGCGAAATAAGTCAAGCAGAGAAAGACAACTATCATATGATCTCCCTGATATGAGGAAGTGGTGAAGCAACATGGGGGCTTAAGTGGGTAGGAGAAGAATAAATGAAACAAGATGGGATTGGGAGGGAGACATACCATAAGTGACTCTTAATCTCACAAAACAAACTGAGGGTTGCTGGGGGGAGGGGGTTTGGGAGAAGGGGGTGGGATTATGGACATTGGGGAGGGTATGTGCTTTGGTGAGTGCTGTGAAGTGTGTAAACCTGGTGATTCACAGACCTGTACCCCTGGGGATAAAAATATATGTTTATAAAAATAAAAAATTAAAAAAAAAATGAAAGAATGAACACAGTGGCAAGGGCAAGATCTTCACAGAAGTATTCCAGCCCCAGAAAAAGAAATGTTATGTCCGTGTTTGTGAGTAAATATTTTTCAAAATATTAACCATATGAGGTTTGATATATGCCCTATATTTCCATTCTTAGTATAACTCAGTTTGGTCCAACATTTAGTTTTTTTAAGCATTTAATTATTTGCAGGGGGGGAAGGGGCAGAGGGAGAGAAAGAGAGAATTTAAAATAGGCTCCACATCCAACATGGAGTCCAACACAGGGCTCAATTTCACCACCCCTGAGATCATGACCTGAGCCAAAATCAGGAGTTGGATGCTCCAACTGACTGAGCCATCCAGGCACCCCAACGTTGTCTAATGTTTTAGCTCTTCCTAGGAACACTATGAAAGAGAAATACATATTGGACACACTTTATGTCATTTCCTAGCTTCACACCTGATTTGCTAGTATTGTTTTAAAAGGTACCATTCTTGAAAAGAATCAAAGGCTTAAGACACTCGGAGCCTTATGTTTTTAAAGTAGGGAACACTGATTAATTCAAATGATTTTTCTTCTTATATTGTTTACTTTAGCAAAGATATCTAGTAGTAGGACAAACCTGGATGTCCATGATCACAAAATATGGAATGACACAGGAAAAGAAAGAAAAGTACAACAGTATTAGTATTCTTTCAGGTACAGAGTTCAATTTAAGCTAGTCTTTAGAAAAATAAAATAAATAGAATACATAATTTTTTAAAATATATTTCATTATTTAAGTGGAAATTCTGTGAGACTGGATCCAGGAGTGTAAGATGTCAATCACAGTTCAATGTCTCCGCCTATCAACAGGTTTATCAGGCAATGGGCAAGTAGTTTATTGAAACTCAAGATTTATAAGATAGGCTCTATATTTATAGCTTTGCAACACTTGTAATAAAAGCCAGTTTTATAAATAAGACTTTCTCAATAGCTTTAAAAAACATAAAGCCCCTCGGATTCATAGTCCATACCTGAAACTCATTATAGAAAATGAGCACCTTATAAGAATAAGGAGTTTATTTGTTGCCAGTAGAAAAATAAAAGAACAAAACTCATTTACTCTAGAATCTAGAGTTCAATATAAACTTAGACCCTGAGAATATTATGCTGGCCCACAAAAGGAATTTTTCTGAACTTCCTAAAACGGGAGGTTAGGTGGAACAGAGGGTATCTGAATGTAAAGAGGATTACAAGTGTTGTGGGATGGTAAGTGTTATTCCAAAAATGCAAATCCAGTGGCCAATAATGTGTTTTAATATTTTTAATAGCCCTAGGCTTTATAATAAATTTTTGTAGGGTGAGAGGGTTTTTTTTTAAATACATATGAGACTTTTCTCTTTAAAACCAGTCACTGTAATTTAATACTTAATGTCTGTAGACTATAAGTAGTAAGATTTAAAATTTAATTGATTATTTTTCATGTCCTTTGGAGAATATATTTTCAATTATTAACAGTGTAAAATATTGCCTACTCTTCCCCTCATTAACACATTCCATTAAAAATGCTAAATGGGGACTCCTGTTAAAGTCTGATGTGATAAATCAAAATTTTATTGCCAGTTCTTTCCACAATCAGTCAGAATATCAGATTTTTTAGAACCAATTTAAAATGTAAATAATGAAATTAAATAATATTGAGGTACAAAGAGTTAAAATTTATATCTTTATTAAAACCAATATTATCCTAATGTTCTAAATCTTTTGGAGAATTTCTATGATATTACCCATAATATTATGCGTAATAGAGATACGTGACCTTCAGTAATCCACTAAAATTTCTACTTCTTATTATTCATAAGAGAAATTAGAAGAGTATTCCATAATTATAAAAGGGTTTTCTTTGCAACTATAAACCAATATGAAAATTAAGTGCTACTTTAAAAAATTATTTTAAGTCATTTTTCAGTTTTAAAAATGCCTGTTTAGTCCTATTAAATTCAAAACACATAATCTCTGTTTAGTGCAAAATTTTATTAAATGTTCATATTCTGAGTTAATTCAAAACCAATATACTCATACTTAATGTTGATTTAAGTTACACATCTATCCACAACTGCCTGATTTCAGATACTTAAAAATCTAGATCTATTTATAAAAGGAGATTATTTTTTGGTATGGGTTTACATTGTTCACTAGGGAAAAGAAAAGAAAAAATATGTTAATATTGTAGAGATTATGAATATGATGGCAATGTCATCACCAAGTGTTGTTTCTATATAAAGCTCTGTAATAGTGCCTATAACTTCATCATTTTCCCTTTTTAATTAAAATGGCATTTCTTCTTCCTACTTTGTATATTTCCTTTGGTCATCTGTATATTTTTTCATCCCAGTAAAAATTCTTTTGGTTTAGCTTTGTAGAATGGAAAATCTAAAAGTCAGATTAAAATTGCTAATCAAAAACAAAAACAAAAAAAACACCTGCAATTTCAAGGGTACAGAATCTATTACATCACAGGATAGCATTTGTCCATTAGAATTCACTATCTCTGAAGCAATAAAATGCTTTTCTGCATTTTCTGAAGACACATGTCTAGAGATATGTATGTTAATCAAAGAGCTCTTTTTAATCTTTTTCTTTAAAATTAGTAGTCGAGTTGATTGCTTTTTGTAAATGAACTCAAAATTGCCTGACTTACGACCTCAATTACAACCAGTTTTAAATAAACAATTTCTTGACTCCATAGTTGAACCGGTAAAGGAAACTGTAGGTAAGATGCATGTGTGGTAGTGTGTTTCTCCTTAAAGTTTTTGGATTTCACATCAAGCAAAATGAGAGGGGCTAATAACGCCATAATTCAGAATTGAAAATTGTAAAATATAATGCAGAGGTTTGTTTTATTGTGTTTTGCTTTTTGCCCCAGGTACTTAGTGGTCATAACCTTGAGTACATTGAAATATATAAAATCAAACTTTGAGTCTTGATAAGGAAAAAGAAGAAGATAGATCCTTAAGAAAATGTATTTGCTGTCATAGCTTGCATCGACTTTTATTTTTCTTTTAGTTTTTTAGAGATTTTTATTTATTTATTTGACACAGAGAGAGATCACAAGTAGGCAGAGCAGCAGGTGGATAGAAAAGAGGAAGCAGGCTCCCCGCTGAGCAGAGACCCCCCCCCTTTAGGTGGGACTCAATTTCAGGACCCAGAGATCATGACCTGAGCTAAAGGCAGAGGCTTAACCCACTGAGCCACCCAGGCGCCCCTGCATCAACTTTTAGAAAGCAATGTGAACACAGTTCTATGCAGATGTCATTAAAGGAACTTGAAACAGAATTAGTTACTGTAAACTAAGTATAATCGATTCACTCACTCACTCATTTATTCATCCATTTATTCAATAGGTAAATTATTCAGTACTACCAAGTACCTGCTTCTATGCTAGGCAATCTATACAGCAGTGGAAAAGAGATATGTCTGCTATTCAGGAGCTTAAAGTCTAATATGGGAAACCAATATTAAACAAATAATACTATAAATAAGTGTATAATTATGAGAAAGCCTGTCCTGGGAAATACTGGCCGCTGTGAAAGAACACAGACAGGAACATAAAGGCAATTTGCTCATTCTTTGGCTAACAGATCAAAGAAGGCCACCCCAGGAAGCAACATATAAACTAGGGCATGATAGAATGGTAGAAGGTAGTCAAGTAACAGTAAAGGAGAAAGAATGTCTTGTACAGAACAACTCTTTAAAGGGCCCTATGGCATAAGAAGCTTGAAATCATTAAGCAACCTTAAGAAGTTGAGTGGAGGGGCGCCTGGGTGGCTCAGTGGGTTAAGCCGCTGCCTTCGGCTCGGGTCATGATCTCAGAGTCCTGGGATCGAGTCCCGCATCGGGCTCTCTGCTCGGCGGAGAGCCTGCTTCCCTCTCTCTCTCTGGCTGCCTCTCTGTCTACTTGTGATTTCTCTCTGTCAAATTAATAAATGAAATCTTTAAAAAAAAAAAAAAGAAGTTGAGTGGAATACTAATATGTAAGGCACAGGGTATAAGAGGTTGAAGGTAAACCAAAAAAAAAAACAAAAAACAAAAAAACAAAAAAAAACTGGAGAGAAAGAGAAAAAAGCAGTGGAGTGGGGGTGGGGCACAACAAATTATGCACAACCCTGTTAAAGATTTTGAGTATTATACTAACAGTCAAATAGAGGATGAGAAGATTTGTCTTTGAACTAAATCATTCTGTTTGTTCCACAGAGAATGGGATTATGAAGAAGACTAACTAGAAAGTTCCTGGGGGGTGCCTCACTGGCTCAGTCAGCAAAACATTCTACTCTTCATCTTGGGGTTGAGAATTCCAGCCCTATACTGGGTTCAGAGATACTTAAATAAATAAACAGAAAGAAAAGAAGGAGGGGAGGGGAGAGGAGAAAAGAGGAGAGAAGAGAGGAGAGGGAAAGGAAAGGAAAAAATAAAAGTGACAGGGAAGGAAAGGAAAGGAAAAAGGAAAGAAAAGGAAAGGAAGACAGCAGGCAGGAAGGAAGGAAAAAGGGAGGGAGGGGGGTTAGGAGGGTGTGGGTAAGGAAGGGAAAAAAAGAAAAAAGGAAAAACATAAGGAAAGGAAAGGAAGAAAGAAATAAAGTGTCTGTAGTATCCAGGGAATAATTAATAATGGCCAAGACTTACAGTGTCAGCAGAGGAAGCAATTTGAGACACATTATAGATGTAGACTTGTCAGGACTTGCTAACTTAATAGACATGAGGAAAAGGAGAAATTAGGGCCAAGACTGAACCCATCCTAGTACAAATGAAAGTATTTATTAAGGTAGGAGATGTTGAAGGAGAAGCATATCTGAGATAGAAAATCAACACTGAATTATTGAGGTTGCAATGAACTTAATATATCTCGACAAAATTCCTGTGTTGAAATCCTAATTCTCAAAGTCATGATATTAGGAAGTAGGGCCTTTGAGAGTTAATGCATCATGAAGGTAGAGCCCTCTTGAATGTGATTACTGCCCTTTAAAAAGGATCCAAGAGTGTGCTCTCAACCCTTCTGCCATGTAAAAATAAGAAAAAATAGCAGTCTGCAAAACCAGAACCTGTCAATGATGGCACCTTGACCACAGACTTCTAGTCTTCAATCTATAAGAAACACGTTTCTGTTTTTCATAAGCTACCCGGTCTTAGGTTACATTAGCTACAGTCAGACTGCTGTAACTACTCTGTTATAGCAGTCTGAACCTGATGAAGGCAGATATGCTTGTGAGACAATTGATTACTGAATTTAGGTAGGGAGTCAGTAGGATAAGCTGTCTGGAAATCAAGAGAAGTCTGTGCTTTGTTATAAACACACAAGTTGTGAAAACAAGGACAGTGGTTGTAATCACTGAGGTTTCTCCTCTAAAGCCAACAGAGGGAACAAATGTGCTGTACCTGCTATCACTTTGATTTTGACCCACTGAAAGCCATTTTGGATTTCTGACTTTCAGATCTGTAGGATAATACATTCATGTGATTTCAAGCCACAAGCATAACATCTTACTTGTTCCCTCATTAATTGATGTTAAATAAAATACTTGACAAGTGCTCATTTTACATTTTTATGAAAGTTATGATTTTTTTTTTACTTTTTTGAAAGTAGATTTTAACAGAAGAAAAGTCATCAAAGGAGTTTCAGGAAAAAGAAATAGAAAAATAATAGCAGAGAGAATGATGTTCTGGAAGCCAGAGAATAAGAAATACATGAAGTGTTAATTGTGCAAATACAACAAGCCTGTTGAGGATTTAGATGATTGATTGGGATATAACTAGTAGGAAGAGGGAAGTATTAGACTATAAGTTTTAAAAGAATTAATTTAATTAAGAAATCAATGGGACAAAAGGAAAAGAAGAAAAAAGAACCAGTGATTCTTATAAAATTTGGGTAAAGATGGAGAGAAAAAATACACACAGTGTAGCTAGTAAAGAAAGCAATATTGTGAGAAATAATCTCTTCTGGGTGTTAAGAAAGGAGTTGGCAAAGAAGAAAAAGACAAGAGTTCAAAAATACAGGGAATATGGGGTGCCTGGGTGGCTCAGTGGGTTAAGCCGCTGCCTTCGGCTCAGGTCATGATCTCAGGGTCCTAGGATTGAGTCCTGCATCGGGCTCTCTGCTCAGCAGGGAGCCTGCTTCCCTCTCTCTCTGCCTGCCTCTCCATCTACTTGTGATTTCTCTCTGTCAAATAAATAAATAAAGTCTTTAAAAAAAAATACAGGGAATAGGAGAGGGATGGGAATTGCTGAGGAATTGTCCTGAGAGGATGCTTAAAGCACAGCTGAAGAAACTTCATTGTGAAAGAGAAAGAAATTGTCTTCCACTTCAACAGAAAGGAAAGAAGAGAAGTAAACTAGAGGTTTTAAAGTAATTTTACACCCAATAAAATGTGTTTCCTTATTGGCTTCTGAAACAAGATTTGACCTAGGACAATGGTAATAAAAGGACTCATGCTGAGAATGGGTGGGGATTTTAATAGAAAGTAAAACAAATACAAGGAAGGTGAATAAAATCACCACGAAGCATCACCGGGAAGAAAACAAATTATAAACTGTGTTAAAATCAGACCAATCAGGGTGCCTGGGTGGCTCAGTTGGTTAAGCGTCTTTCTGCCTTTGGCTGAGGTCATGATCCCAGAGTCCTGGGATAGAGCCTTGCATCAGGCTCCCTGCTCAGTGGGGAGCCCACTTCTCCCTCTCCCTCTGCCTGCTATTCACCTCTGCTTGTGCTCTCTATATTAAATAAATAAAAATCTTTAAAAATATGAAATAAAAATAAAATCAGACAAATCTGCTTATCTCTCATATTCTCACATCTGCTCTTCATAATCTTATAAACATGCAATGTTCTTCAGCATCTACTTATTTCAAATGTTTATTCAAGGTCTGATATTCACTTTTTTAGGTTAAGCTTTTTTTTTATAGACTTTATTTTTTTAGAGCAGTTTTGGTTCACAGTATGTTGAGCGAAAGCAGAGATTTCTCATATACTTTCTGACCTCACACATGCATAGCCTTCCTTGTAATAACATGTATGTGTTGTGGTGGATATATAGCATTATAAATTTGTCCAAATCCATAGAATATACACCAGAAGTGAAACTTAATGGAAACCATAGACTTTGGGAGATAATGATGTGTCAGTGTGTATCATTAACTGTAACAGAGGTTTAACTTTTTAAAGGCAAATTATTTCTATAATATTCTCTCATTGACAGATCTTGAGAATCTGTCTCCAGATCCCCATCCCAGACCTACTGAACCAGAAGCCTCAGATTGGAGAGCCCAAGAAGCACCAGATGCATCTTTGCTAAGACAATTCTGAGAATCATACTCTGCCCCAACGGGGGTTTGTGAAAGAGGCCCAAACTTCCTCACAACATATCTTGAAATGTCTAAGGTCAAATTATAAAACTGAAAATATATGCTTAAGTTATAAACTTTTGGTTACCACAGTAATGTAAAAGGAAAATTTGGTCAGCTGTAATGATGTCAGTCCTACAGGCAGTGTCTTGGGTTCTTCAGCAGTTGGAGAGTCCTCACTCTCCATTTCCTTTTTCTTTACCTTTGGCTGTGCCACAAACTCAGAGTCACTCCTGTGATCAGGCATATGCCGTAGTCCTAACTGCGAGAAAGAAGTCAAAGACAGGCACTGTATAATATCACTTTTATGTGAAATTGAAAAAGCCCAACTTGTAAAAAGAGAGTAAAATGGTGGTTACTAGGGGCTCTGGAGAGGGAGGATAGGACAGATGTTGTTTAAGGGTCTGAACTTACAAGGAATAGTAGTAAGTCAGTCCTAGAGATCGAATGCACAGTATAATGAACATAGACAATACTATTGTATTATAAACATCAAGTTTGCTAGCAGACTAGAACTTAATTATTCCAACCATTAAAAGAAACAATTTTGTGACAAGAAGTGCTATCACTATCACTATAATAGCAATCACATTACAGTACATAAATGTATCAATCAACATGTTGTATACCTTAAAGTTCCATAGTTTTATATGCCAAATCTATTTAAATATTTTAAAAAAAGAAAATGTTAGGAAACATAATTACAAACAATGTGTATGGATTTAAATATAACAAAGATTTTTAACTACTTTAACTTCATTTTTTTCCTTTTTAATTTCTGAGATATCGCTTTTTTGTATATTTAGATTTTGAAAGACCTGCAATAAAGACAAACACATATACTTTCTCATATGGTAATGTGAAACTCTACTTCCATCTAGTCTAAGATGTTTCACGGTATTTTTTTCTGCTGCCATGTGATTCATCCATGGAAATCATTAGCATCTGAAATCACTTACTGTCTGCAGTATTTTCCAATATGACTACAGAATACTGAGTTACCTTTTAAGAAAAATAAACCCACCTATGGAATCCATCTACACAAAACCCATCACCTATTTCAGAATTTTAAAAAATACTACTTTAGCATGAACAATAGAAAATATGAAAGAAGGTATCTAGAAAGAACAAATATGAAAAATAAGCAAAGTGAAAAATATAAGCAGGGTGGTTTTAAAGACTTTGTTTTATTTAATCTTCAAATTCTGAATTCTTACAAAAATGACTATAGTTTTAAAATATTAATTAATGAAAAAATGTAAATAAAACTTCTATTTATAATTCAGATTATACTATTAGAAATTATATTAATTCTTTTTAAAATAAAACTACAGAAAATTAAACACTGTCCAAATGCTTAGATAATTATCAATACGAACTACCATCTCTTCAAGGATAAGGAAATCAGGTTCCATAGTCTAAATTTCTAAAGCATTTCTACAGCCATGGTTCCCTATGTGATAAAGAAGGCACATACACAATTTAAAGGATACATCAATTCAGTTCACAAATGAAACCAACTTGGTCTTTAGTCCCAGCTTCTTGGCTCTCTTCTCCCCTGCTGAACTAGTAGTACTAGCATACTGACAGCAACTTTAAGATATCCATTATTCAGACAATAAAACTAAGGTAGAGAGGAGTTTGGTAACTTGCCTCGGGTCACATAGCTTCTCTGATAGGTTTTGGATCTAGACAGTTTAGTTCCAGAGATCACATTCTTAACCATTATACTCCACTGTTTTTCCCAAAGTATTAAGAAAGCTTAACTAGAGGGGGAGACACAAAGCAATTCAAAGGAATAAGTGCCAAGATTTCATATCATAGGGAAAAAGGTTCTCGGAACTCATAGCTCCTTTCTCTGAAAAAACCCTATCAGGGGCCAATTATAGCATATTAGACCTTCTACTCTGGGATAATAGCCCCTGCTAGATTACTTGTGAGCATCAGACAAAAATAACAATGCTACTAATAATGCAGAGTCACCTCACTATGCCCAGGGCCTCTATAGGGTTTGGCACTTCCATGTAGCTATGGAAATCATAGTCTGCATGTTACTGCTCTATCACAAGTCTACCAATTAGAAATTTAGATTATTTTTCTAAAGAAAAATGTTCACAAGATTTTGATTTACAAACAGTGTATAAATAGGCACTTGCAAAGCTAGCTATGTGAAAGTCTTAAAAACTTCTGTGTTCTCAATGTTTAATAAAAAAAAAATCGGTTTAATTTTTTCTTTACAGAAAAATCACTGCCTTGACTTAATTTGCACATTTTGTTAATCTAGTAAACATTTCTGTTTGAGTTTTGTTCATTTGTAAACTCATTTAGTGAATTTATACTTGTCCTTTACTCATTTTATATTATCATATTCATACTTTTCTTATTAACTAATAGGATCCCTAATTACTAATGTCATGAGCTCTATATTTATCAGTTACCTTTTTAATTTGAATTATGGTAATTAGCTATACTTTAGTATTTTTGTGTACTCAAGTTTGTGAATTTTTTTCTTCAGGTATTAGGTATTAGAAAATCTGAGTATATAAATATTCAGTTATATTTTGTTCCAGTACATTTTATGTTCAGTTTTTCCATATAAATATTTAACTCATCTGGAACTCAGTTTGGTATAGGTGTGAGGTTGTTTCCAATTGGCTTCAACACCATTTATTCAATTATCCATTCTTTCCTCACTAGCTTGAAATGTCACCTCTATCATATACTAAAATTCCATATATAGCTGTTCTATTTCTGCATTTGTCTTCTGCTTCACAGATCTTTCTGTCCTGTCTGGCACAACCCCACTACATATTATTTTTATAGTTTAATAGTACATTTTACAATCTGGTGGGGGGCATTGCTCTTCTTTAAAAATAAAAGTTCTGGCTATTCATTAACTTTTTTCCAGATAAACTTTAGAATCATTTGACAAGTTCCAAAAAAAGTCCCACTTGGATTTTGATTAGAAATGTGTTAAGTTTATAGCTTAACTTGGAGAGAGTTGATTTCTTCCTCTCCAGAAACATCTCTCCCACCACTATTTCAAAAATTTTCCTATTCTGTTCCATAAAATCTGGCCATTTTCTTCAGATAGACATGCGTTTTTCTTGCTAAGTGTTTTCACATATGTCATATGTATTGTTATTATTCTTAAGGAACTATTTTCCTAATATATTTCCTCTTTATGTTTTATGTTTTCTAATAGATGTGTTAAAATGGAAAAAATACAGATTCTCGGCTTGTGTCTATTCTTGTCCTTGTTCTTTAATGGCCTCATGAACTTCCACAAATTCTAAGTACTTCTGGCCTTTCATTTATTTTCACGGGAAAAGAACCTACTTTGCCCCATTCCAGATATATCATGTATATTATAAGGCTCAAGTAAAATAACACTTGAGTAAACAAGTAAAATTGATAGCATATTATTATACAATATAATACTAAATTATATAAATATCATTATACACTGTGTATAAAGAAACACTAACTGTACCTCTAAAAAATAAAATTAAAAACCAACATTTATGAGATTAAGAGTCACTTATGGTTTGTTTCCCTCCCAATCCCATCTTGTTTCATTGATTCTTCTTCTATCCACTTAAGCCTCCATGTTGCATCACCACTTCCTCATATCAGGGAGATCATATGATAGTTGTCTTTCTCTGCTTGACTTATTTCGCTAAGCATGATACGCTCTAGTTCCATCCATGTTGTTGCAAATGGCAAGATTTCATTTCTTTTGATGGCTGCATCTCACAAAACAAACTGAGGGTTGCCGGGGGGAGGGGGTTTGGGAGAAGGGGGTGGGATTATGGACATTGGGGAGGGTATGTGATTTGGTGAGTGCTGTGAAGTGTGTAAACCTGGTGATTCACAGACCTGTACCCCTGGGGATAAAAATATATGTTTATAAAAAATAAAAAATTAAAAAAAAAAAAAAACCAACATTTAAAACACAAATAATTGAAGTAAACTATTTGTATTGAGATTACTCAGAAGAATATTTATACATTCCACTTTCCTTTATATGTATGTTCAATGCTTTAAAAATGAATAATTTAAGAACTATAAAATAATTAAAAATAATAGGATTAATAATTTATACTAATATATTTTGTATCCATATTAGTCTAAAGGCATATCACAAAAACAGAAATCTTATGAATTCTCCAACTCTTCTAAAAATGGAACCAAAAATGGTCACCAATAGAAATTCATTTGTTTTTATTTAATTTGAAAAGTCATAGTTTGTTTTTTCTTTTTTTAACTTAGATTACATATAGACTATACAAACATAAAAGACAAATGTGTCTCATCATTAAAAATGGCATTTTGTTACATGTAAGTCCAATAAATGTTAATTGTGCAATAACTTTATACTGATATAATGAACCACAGTTTGATATTCCTATGACAGTACAATCACATAAGTGATGTAAGCATTTAACTGCAAGTACACACATTACATATACACAAATAAAAATATCTTACAAAAATTCTAAACAACTCTATGGCTAATTTAAAGAACAAACTGAGTAGTAGTATCTTTTTAGATACATGAAAATGCTGCAAAATATGCAGATGCTCTGAGTTAAAACTAGTTTAAAACGGACAACTTATTAGAAAAGCTATAAGCCCATCTACTATTGAAGGGAATTGGTCCAATAATCAGGAAAAAAACAATTACCTTGAAAAAAAGAAAAACCCTGCATTTTATTCTTTTGAGCTACACATTTTTGATGTGTAAAAATTTTAGTTTTTCTGTCTCCTTGAAACTAAAAGTACCTAACATCTCACTCAGTACATATATATATAGATAGATATAGATATATAGATAGATAGATTCCTACTTTCCTTGTTATTCAGGTTTATCCAATAATAAAAAGGCCACCAAGTACATACCAAGGCGATAAAAGTAGTATGTATTTTAACTGGGAACTTCATCTTGACCATGTAATATGTAGACTGTTGCCATACTTTTCACTGATCACACTCTTAATAATAATAATCATTAATTTTTCAAGGACACCATGATAAGTTCTTTCCTCATTGCTATACAACACAAAGACAAACAAGAAACAGTTAATTTGAGGAGCTTGAATGACACACCATAAACATGAACTATGAGGGGAAAAAAATTATGCTTGCAAAACACAGGCATCTTCAAAAAAAATCTCCTACCCAGTAATCCCAACTCCAACACACTATATCCAACCATACTGTTGCTCTGAAGACTGTTCCATACTAAAATTTCAGATCTGCCAATTAGATGGAAAGTGGCATTTTCCCATTTTTTACTTAATTCAATCAATGAAGAAAATTAATTTACATGAGGGAGGAAATTATTTAAATACCTAATACAATTTGTTATTGTCATTTTGTAGTAAATTTTTGGAGTGATCAAGCTTACAATTTTCTTTGATTTGAATAAACAGAAATATTTCAAATATCCAGACTTTTTCATTCATTTGGCTATAGAAAAGTTTACTTCTTAGTCATTACTTCTTAATGTTCTCTAAAGGCATAAAGAATTACTGAGTCTAACAATTTTACATAATTGAATCTATCTTATAACATATTCTATCTTTCAGATAAAGATGAATTTTCCTCATGTCTTAAAGTGTTTCTGAATTATGTAAAATTTTATTATGATGCCTTCAAAGGAGTCATAAAGCTTTGTCTGATAATCAAAATATGTATTATATTCACTGTGGGTACTTTGATATAATTATTCTCTGGACTCAGGACTGAAAGAATAATTTTACTTATTGAATTTTTACTCTAAAAAATTTGTCAAAATTTTAGTGTCTCATGAATCTTTCTTGTAAGTTTTTAGTCATTGAGAAATTTTAAGTGAAAAACAATTTTAAATTAAAATAAAAGGATCTGCAAGCAAGATGTGATAATACATCTAATTTAAAAGGGATTAATCATTACCAATTTAGCATCAAAAGAATTGTCAAACCAAAGGAGTTCCATATGGGCCATGTCATGGAGGGCTGAAAAAGATGTGGCACTTACCTCCCCCCTCTACCCAACTACAGAGGAAAATAAACAAATACTAGAATCTCAAAAGAACATGTGGATTTCCTCTAGAATCATGCCTCTACAAGTAGAATCAATACTATCAGAGTCTCTGAAAAGCATGGGGATTCATCTATAATCCATATTTTCACTACAGAACACTGAGGAAGCCACTTTCAACATGTCCATTCTGCTATCCACATGTGCTTACTCTTTTTAGAATTTATTGGATTGATTTGATCTATTCCAGCAGTGACTGTGGCCATGGGGAAGCTCTATTTCTCCTTCCTTCTGTTCTACTTTCCTCTCTAGTTTGTTCACAAAAAGTGTCTTAGGGAAGATTAAAACATAAATGTTTTTACACAGAAGTGGGCAAGCACTGAGAAGAAAAGACAAGAGAGTGGTAGAATTATGAAACCTGAGAATTCAACGAGTAAATTAAGTGACTCTAGAGTTCTATAAATCTAAGTTGTAAACTCCCCTAAATCTACTTAGTTACTGTAATATTGGGTGTGAGACTAAGTCTATCTGAATCTTAATTGTCTAATCTGTAAAATGGGTTGGTATACCTACCTATTAACATAGTTAGAAGGAATGAAACTATAACAAAATCCTTAATGTATAGTAAGTTTTTAATTAACAATGGTTTACCATGAAGTATTTTGGAGAAGGGGTTGTAAAACAGGAAGATAAAGATTTATCTATTTATAACACAGACCAAAACCAAATACTTAAGAACAGCTTAATTATGGTGTTGACATAGTAATATATAATGAAGCTATACCCAACTATATTTTCACAAAAAATATTTGAAGTTCTTAATTATCTTATTATATGCAAGGTAAAAAATAGTCTTGTATTTGTATAACATTTTCATGTTCAGGAGATTATAAAATAATTATAATAAAAATAAGTCAGAAGAATTATAGAAGCATATTATTTAAAATATTTTATTTTATTTATATTTATTTCATTATGCTGATAGGGGCTTTGGAAATTTTTAATTTATTAAAATAATTTATTCCACATATTAAGCAGATCCTCTAGACAGATAAAAGTAACATAAAATATGTGCTCAGGAAAAGCTGAGAAAGAGAAGATCTCACAAAGCAGAGTTAAAGTAGATATACCAGAATGTTAATTGACTGAATTTTAAACAGCCTAAAGCTTCATTATTCTCAATAATACCTGTTTGAGTACTTTGAGTTGCTGGTAATAGAAAATTCAATGCAAAACAATTTAATCAAATAAGAGGATTTAGTTTTGCATATTACTGAAACATCCTGAGGCTGGTTTCACATGGGATAAGATATAGATTCTAGGTCCACATCTCTACTATTTCTCACCTCTGCCTTCGTATATGAGCTTTGCTTTTAGATTGGCTTCTCTTGGGGTCATAGTATGATGTCATTAATAACTGTTTTCATAATTCCTCACTTACATCAAGAAAAAGGAGAGAAGAGATATCATCTCATAACAATCTAAAAAAACTTCCTGAGTGTTGCACTAATTAGATTACCACTATGTTAATTTCTGTGGCCAAGGGTTTATTATGTACTGGTTAGATGAAGTTTATGTTACATGAACTAATCCCTTAGGGTAAGATAGTCGAGTCCCCACTAGAGTTTGGGATGGGATCTACTGCTACCAAATTACATGGCTGCTACAAAGAATTAGAGTAAAAAAGATGATGGAGAGGCATGCACCATGGAGTAACCACTGTGTATAGGCCACAGGTGAAATATTTCATGAAAACCACAATTTTGTGACATAATGAAGAAACTGGATTATGATCAGATATAAAACAAAATAAAATTATGATCAAGTATAAAATAAATTTTCATGATTCTATGCTGATACAAATAAATGGTATAGTTCAAGTTTTATTGAGTGTGCCAGATCCATAGGTGGCCATTATAATTAAAATTAGGAATATATAAGTGAAAAACCTTTTACTGTGGTGGTACAATTGATTTAATATAAACAGGTAATGTGAAAAAGCATTACTCATCTCATCAAAAAGCAAATTTCTTAGTAGCTATTTTCCCAAGGTTGTTTCCAGACAGAAAATAGGGTCTGTACAGAAAAACAAAATATGTTACTGACCCATTCCAATAAAAGTAGAGAAAATGATTTTATGAACTCAAAAAAGTCAAATCTCGGAATTTTTTTTTTAAGAGTATAAAGAGACTCATGATTGATTAAATAATAAGTTAAAGAGAGTAAAGAAAACAGGCAATAGTGTTCCCTAGGCTAGCACTTTTGGTCGTTGTATAAATTTGTGTTTCTTAAAAAAGATTCTATTTATTTATTTTTTAGGGAGAAAGAGAGAGGACAAGCAGGGGAAGCAGCAGGCAGAGGGAAAAGTAGACTTTCCACTGAGCAGAGAGCTTGATGTGGGACTGGATCCCAGAACCTTGGGATCATGACCTGAGCCAAAAGCAAATGCTTTACTGACTGAGTCACCCAGGAGTCCCTAAATTTGTATTTTTAGAATGAATTGTCAGGGATGAGAAGAAAAATAGAAGTTGAATAAGTAAAGTACAGATAATTTTTCAGTTGGTGAAACTATTATGTATGATACTCTAATGATGGATACAAAACACCAGCAGGACAGAATGGAACTTCATGTACACAACTTCTATAAACAATCATTTAGGAAGTCAGGAGATCCCAGGATAGAATGTAAAATGTGACAAAAAAACAAAAAAAAACACCTTTTTTATGAATGTATTAATTAATCTCCCCAAAGGGAGTGAGGGAGAATGTTGCTGGCCTAAGCAACTTTGGAAATATGTGAAGCCTGTAAGACTAAAGGCAAAAGAGCCACACAGAGTACTATAAAGTTGTTTCCTACAGGGGTATGAGCTATCAATTCAGAAATCACTATAATGTGTATTGGAACTGAATAATTAAATAAGTGGGTGGTTGCTGGTGGAGACCAGGTTTCTTACTGTTGGAGTAGGAGGTTTCAGAGAATCAAGAGGAGGAGGTCAGAGTGATTTATGTGGCAGTGGTTTATGATTTATGTGGGGACATCAGTTAAACTGATATTTACCTTAGTATAAATACAGATTTACCTATAGGACTATTTATATATATGTTCTTGTATATGAATTAGTATACACACATATATTTACTTGCTCGGTCAGTGGAGAAGGCCTAGAAGCCATAAAATCGCAGTTGCAACAAGTACTTCTAGGGCCTAGTTGTTGGCTTCTAATTATATCTTCTAATAAAAAGAACCAAAAAAAAAAAAGAACCAAAGTTCACTGGGGAAACAGCTGATTCTAGGAACTGACACACAGCCAACTGAAAGAGTTCTCAGTGGTCAAAGCTGAAACAATCTGAAGAGCAAAATAAAGATGTATTGGATTATGATCAAATATAAATTAAATATCCATGATTCTATACTGATATAAATAAATGACTGGGGTACCTGGGTGGCTCAGTGGGTTAAAGCCTCTGCTTTCAGCTCAGGTCATGATCTCAGAGTCCTGGGATCAAGGCCCACATTGGGCTCTCTGCTCAGCAGGGAGCCTTCTCGCCCTTCTCTCTCTCTCTCTGCCTGCCTCTTTGCCTACTTGTGACTTCCTTCTCTGTGTCAAATAAATAAATAAAATTCTTAAAAATAAATAAATAAATAAATAAATGATTGAATAAATAAGTATATGGGGGAGAATAGGCAAATATCCCATGCAGAATTCCAAATAGTTTCTGTAGTTAATTTACCCTCAGGAAGGCAGAACACAATGACAATGTGGCCTGTACATAGAGTGTAGCAGGAGAGAAAACGAATACCACAGTGCAGCAATCTTACAAACCTTCCCTAGGTTATCAAGTTTGACACTATGATAAATCATGTTGATAGTTTATGGATCCTTGATATGGTGTCCTCACACCATATTTTTTCTCTGTGGTCTTCCTCCCCAAAACTTATAAACCCAGTCTAATCATAAGAGAACACTAACATAAAAGTACAAATAGAGGATGTCCACAAAATACCTTACTAGTACTGTCCCTCCCCACATACACACATGCACAAAAATCTGTCAAGGTCATAGAAAAGGTCTGGAAAACTGTCACAGCCAAGAGTAGCTGAAGGCAAGGCAACATGATGATGAATATAACATGGGATTCTTGATAGGATCCTGGAAGAGAAAAAATATGTGAGATAGAAATGAAAGAAGTTAGAATAAAGTATGGAATTTAAGAAATAATAATGTATCACTATTGGTATATTAATTGTGACAAATGTGTAATACTAGTGAAAAATGTTAATAATAAGGGAGAATGGATGTGGGATATATGTAATATTTTAACATTTCTTTCTGTCTATCTAAGTCTGTTCTAAAATTAAAAGTTCATTAATTTTTAAAAAGTCCTAGTAAAGTATGAAAATAGTGGACTTAAGTTTATGAAAGTTACCAATAAAAATCCTCCATAGAATATAATGATGAAAATGTCAGGTTCACTGTACTTAAAATTAGGAATGAGACAAAAAATGCCTTGTTCCTGTTCCAAGATTGGTGTAGAGGGTATAATTAGGGCATTAGAATGAGACCAAAAAATAAAATATATATGAATCACAAAGGAAGAAAAAAGTCATTCTCATTTTCTTTAAAAAAAAAAAAAAAGACTGTTATCAGGATCTGTTTTCAATATTGGAAGGCCTTCTTAATGGCTTAGATCATGAACATTTTGATTTACAACATTAGCTGGCATATAATCACTTGGAATACCTACATTTCAATTTCTGGAAAAAAGAGAAAGCTTTCATATTTAATTGTTCAAAATGAATCAAAGTAGTCAGTACTTTCACTCTCCTTAAATGATTAAACCCTATAGTAATGAAAACTATTAAAATAAACACTGGGTGTGGAAATCCCCAACTGTATTGTGATTTTAATCACTTTCACTATTAGATAACTTGTTTTCAATGGACAGTCAACTCTAAATTTGCCTGAATATTTAAGACAAAATAACATTGTAGTAGTTATTGTGTATTTAAATGAACACACAAAAATATAGTTAACACTTGGTTTACTAACTCCTTTGGAATATATTTAACAAAGGAAAATTTTCCAGAAAGAGAATTTTATTGCTTTGTATACTGATTCTTTTAATTCTAATAATTTTTAAATTTTTTCTAAAAGGTAGAATTATCCACATTTTATTATTTGTTATGATTTAATATTTTCCTGTCTATTCAGGTTCTTCATTCAGAACATCACAGGTTATATATATATATAGTTTTCTACACCCAGCTGCAGATGTGTATTTTTGCCACCAACTGTTCTAAATGACAGCTGAAGGCTATGCCTTTATATTAGTTTTTTTCTGTATGTTTTCTTCATATCTGGTTGTTATTTCACTCATAAACATTCAACAAGTATGTGTAATATGCCCACAACAAGCCAGGAATATTCTAGTACCATGGATATAGCAGCGAACAAACCAGACAATTCCGGTCCTCCTAAAGTTTAGGTCTAATTATTTCATAGCATTCTCAGTGTTTCTATTTCTGCTAATTTCTCTCCTCTCCAACTGCAATATTGGCTATCCATTGTAAATTTATACAATTTCTTTTAAACGTGGTAATATCAGATTGTTAACCTCATTAGATCTGTAACCTTAATCTGATGCACAAGAAATTCTAAATCGATGGTCTCTGAATAGGAAATAATTATGTATATTTCTTTGAAGCTTAAATGTTTTGTCCACTAATTTCTGGCAGTGCCACTGTGTTTAAGTAAAAAAGGTAATTAGAACTCTGTAAGTAGGCTGGTATTAAACCTTAGACTACCACCGGATAGAAAAATATGAAACAACTCAATTTCCTGGTCAAGTAAAATTCTTTTCTGAAATTTACCCTTGTAAGCCTTCCCACATTCCGTTTACTCCTCTGTGGGGTTCTCCCCAATGCTGTTCTTACCCAAACATTTTCTACTGATCTTTTAAGATTCAGCACAGATACTACTTCTTCTGGAATGCCTTCTCTCATTTCACCAGGCAAATGCACTGCTCCCTCTTCTGGCCTTCTGTATGCACATTTATTGTAATACACATCATAATGTTAGAATTTACTTGGATTTGTGGTTACACTTTTGACTCTGAGCTCCAAAAAATAGGATGATATGATATCCCTGCTTTCACTCTCTGGACATTTAAAGGTTAAGGCATGGAATGGATTTCAAGAATCTTTGTAAGAGGGACACCTGGGTGGCTCAGACGGTTAAGTGTCCACCTTTGGCTCAGGTCAGATCTCAGGATCCTGGGATGGAGTCCCACATGGGGTTCCTTGCTTGAAAGGGACCTTGTTTCTCCCTCTGTCTGCTGTTCCACAAGCTTGTGTACTTGCCCGTTCTCTCTTTGACAAGTAAATAAGCAAAATGTTTAAAAAAAAAAAAAGAATCTTGTTAGAGTTGTGTAGGGTAGTAATGAGGAATAAGAGCTCTTACGACCAGGTTCTTGGCCTGGCTCCACCACTCTGAGCTTGATACTCCCCTACCTCAGTCTTAAGGTCTAAAGCTTAGAGAATAATAGCTCCTATCTCTTAGAGTTATTTTATAACAAAAGAAATAATTGATCTAAAATATCTAACAGAATGCTTTGGAGAGCTTCACTAATGTTAATGGTATTATTCTTTAACTAAGCTTACCATATTTGTTATGTAGTTAGTAAGACAACAATATTTACTGAGCCACCACTGCAGAGAGAGAAATAAATTCCACGGGGAAAAATTAAAAGACCCAATTTCTGTCTGAGATGAGTTTATAAACCTATAGCTAACTACAGGCAACTGTTGTAAATGCTTTGTGCCTATCACTTGATAGCTATGTAGATGTGTTAATTTATGTAAGATTTATAGAGTCTTACAAAATCTTATAAACAATCTATTTATATTATGTGCAAATATTTTTTGGAATGTGTTTAAATTAGAGGGATGGCGAAAGGAATCCATCAAAATCCTTGAGGAGAATACAGGCAGAAACCTCTTCGACCTCAGCCGCAGCAACATCTTCCTAGGAACAACGCAAAAGGCAAGGGAAGCAAGGGCAAAAATGAACTATTGGGATTTCATCAAGATCAAAAGCTTTTGCACAGCAAAGGAAACAGTTAACAAAATCAAAAGACAACTGACAGAATGGGAGAAGATATTTGCAAACGACATATCAGATAAAGGACTAGTGTCCAAAATCTATAAAGAACTTAGCAAACTCAACACCCAAAGAACAAAGAGTCCAATCAAGAAATGGGCAGAGGACATGAACAGACATTTCTGCAAAGAAGACATCCAGATGGCCAGCAGACACATGAAAAAGTGCTCCATATCACTTAGCATCAGGGAAATACAAATCAAAACCACAATGAGATGTCACCTCACACCAGTCAGAATGGCTAAAATCAACAAGTCAGGAAATGACAGATGCTGGCGAGGATGCGGAGAAAGGGGAACCCTCCTACACTGTTGGTGGGAATGCAAGCTGGTGCAGCCACTCTGGAAAACAGCATGGAGGTTCCTCAAAATGTTGAAAATAGAACTGCCCTATGACCCAGCAATTGCACTATTTGGGTATTTACCCTAAAGATACAAACGTAGTGATCCAAAGGGGCACGTGCACCCGAATGTTTATAGCAGCAATGTCCACAATAGCCAAACTATGGAAAGAACCTAGATGTCCATCAACAGATGAATGGATCAAGAAGATGTGGTATATATACACAATGGAATACTATGCAGCCATCAAAAGAAATGAAATCTTGCCATTTGCGACAACATGGATGGAACTAGAGCGTATCATGCTTAGCGAAATAAGTCAAGCAGAGAAAGACAACTATCATATGATCTCCCTGATATGAGGAAGAGGTGATGCAACATGGGGGCTTAAGTGGGTAGGAGAAGAATCAATGAAAGAAGATGGGATTGGGAGGGAGACAAACCATAAGTGACTCTTAATCTCACAAAACAAACTGTGGGTTGCTGAGGGGAGGGGGTTTGGGAGAAAGGGGTGGGATTATGGACATTGGGGAGGGTATGTGCTTTGGTGAGTGCTGTGAAGTGTGTAAACCTGGCGATTCACAGACCTGTACCCCTGGGGATAAAAAAATATGTTTATAAAAAATAAAGAATTAAAAAAAAATTAGAGGGATGTGTTTTGACAGGGAGAATTGGGGGAAAGCACTCTTCCAAATTTTCCCATTTAATATAAGGTAAAATTTGTATTTATTCTTAAGATGCTAAAATAAATAGAAAATTACTGGGTGCCTGGGTGGCTCAGTTGGTTGGCGACTGTCTTCAGCTCAGGTCATGATCCTGGAGTCCCAGGATCGAGTCCCACATTGGGCTCCCAGCTCCATGGGGAGTCTGCTTCTCCCTCTGATTTTCTCCCCTCTTGTGTTCTCTCTCACTCTCTCTCTCTCTCCCAAATAAATAAATAAAATCTTTCTTAAAAAATAGAAAATTGCTCACCTTAAGAATCATATATATTTGCTAGAATAAAGGGAACAGCTTAAGAGATTTAGCCCCCAGATAAAGTAAAAGCATGGGGAACTAATGTAAACATGATTCTACTTGAATTATCAGAATACTGATACACCGGGGCGCCTGGGTGGCTCAGTGGGTTAAAGCCTCTGCCTTCTGCTCAGGTCATGATCCTAGGGTTCTGGGATCGGGTCCCGCATCGGGCTCTCTGCTCATCCGGGAACCTGCTTCCTCCTCTTTCTCTGCCTGCCTCTCTGCCTACTTGTGATCTCTGTCAAATAAATAAATAAAATATTAAAAAAAAAAAAAAGAATACTGATACACCGCTGAATTTTATTTTGCTTATGAAGAACCTAATGAAAAGACAAACTGTTTAATATTAGGCAAATCATGTCAATTAGTGGAACAAATTTTAAAAACAAAAGACCTTCAGTTTTAGAGTTAATTCTTAAATATTTAGTACTGAAGTTTTAATATTCTCGTACCAAATCTTCATTACAAATATTGTGAAACTGTGCTGCGGTGCTGAGAGCGCTTCCTTTTAAAAGAATAAAACCTGAAAGCTTTTAATTTATTGCTGAATTCAGTGTGCCAGCTAAATTTATCATAAACTCTTGAAAAAAATGAAATAATGGTTTACAGTTGCATCTTCCCAGATGATGAAGCAGGTTTATAGCAAGAACCAGAAGTTGATCTCCCATCAGTCCTAATCAGGCTAAATCAGCCAGGGATGAGCAATGGCTGCCTAGAGCTCAACTTCTAAAACAATGTGACAGTGTAATAATTCCTTCCATCACAATGTTTCTTATCAAGAAAAAAAAAAAAGCTGATTCCAAAATAATAATTGAACCCAGCATTCTGAGGCACAAGCCAGCCAAAGCTTTTCTGATCTTTTTAATGCAAAATCACTACATATCAAGAATTCAAGTCCAGTTGTCTAGGGCTTTAAAATAATGTGCAAAACATACTGCAGTCTCTGGGTTATGGTCCCATTCTCTGATGGCTGGCTGGAGATTTGGAAATCCTGGTCATGTTTATCTATTGCTGGTATCCCATTAGGAGTTCATAATCGGGACTTTGCAAGCGCCAACCAATCAAGCACAGTCATGAATCTGATGAAATGTGTGTGGAGAAAATCCCAGTCCCACAATTCCCTCCATAAAAAGCTGAGGAGAATACATACTTTTCAACATTTTCCATTTTCCCTCAACATAGAGTTTGGGCAAAAGCAACAACGATGAAGAATAAGACAAGCATTGCCCTCAATGGGGCCTGTACACGCAGGGAAAGTTATGGTACTCCCACAGACAGACAGTGATGGCAGTTTTACTGCTCACTTACAGGAAGGCTTGAAGGATAATAAAGACAAAAAAATATATATTACAATTTGCATAAACAGCAAAGAATGAAGAAGTAACCATGTTGTTTTTCCCAGATTTTAAAAGTTTCTGCCATTTAAATTTAAAATTTTGGTATTATTCAGGGTGCTTGCATGGCTCAATTGGTTAAGCATCAAACTCTTGATTTTGGCTCAGGTTATGATCTCAGGGTGGTGAGATTGAGCCCCCGCCTCAGACTCCATGCTGGGCGTAGAACCTGGTTAAGATTCTCTCTCCCTCTGTCCTTCCCCCTCACTCACATGCCCTCTTTCTCCTTCCCTCTCTCTCTTTCTTAAAAAAAGATAAATAAAGTAGTTTAAAATTTTTGGTGTCATCAATTGCACTAGAAAAAATTTTATTTATCTTTCAAGTTTTTATTTTAATTCTAGTTAGTTAACATGTAGTATAATAGTAGTTTCAGAAATAGAATTTAGTGACTCATCACGCATGTATAACATCTAGTGCTCATCACAACCAGTGCCCTCCTTAATTCCCATCATCTACTTAACCCATTCCCTACCACTCTCCCCACCTTCCAGTAACCCTGTTTGTTCTTTATTATTAAGAGACTCTTCCATGGTTTGCCTCTCTCCTTTTTCTGTTCCCTATGTTTAACTGTCTTATTTCTTAAATTTCTGTTCCCTATGTTCAACTGTCTTATTTCTTCAATTTCTTAAATAAGAAATAAATTTCTTATTTCTTAAATTTCTTAAATTTCATATGAGTGAAATCATATGGTATTTGTCTTTCTCTGACTGACTAATTTTCTTAGCATAATACACTCTAGCTCCATACACATCATTGCACATGGCAAGATTTCATTCTTTTTGATGGCTTATATTCCATTATATATACATAACAGTTCTTCTTTATCCATTCATCAGTTGATGGACATTTGGGTTCTTTCCATAATTTAGCTATTGTGGACATTGCTGCTGTAAACATTGGAGTGCGTGTGCCCCTTTAAACCACTGTTTTTATATCCTTTGGATAAATACCTAGTAGTGTAATTGCTGGGTGGGAGGGTAGTTTTATTTTTAACTTTTAGAGGAAACTCCACAATGTTTTCTAGTTGACTGCCACAGTTTGCATTCCAACCAACAGTGTAAGAAGGTTCCCCTTTGTACAAGAAACTTTAAAATCTAAACACAGGTAAAAGTACAGAGTGTAAGTCAAAAAGTCAATCCATTCTTTATTTCTTTTTTCATTAACTTGCCAGCAGCTGAAAAACTGCCTTCATTTTCTATACTGTATTGGGATATAAGTCTATGTATACTACTATGTATACATTAACCATCATAAATTGTCTTAAGCTGACAGAATAAATTCTAAATACTTACATAAAGTGTGGCTTTAAATACTAATTTTCACTTAAAATATATTTCACATGCTTTTTATGGATCAAATGTACTTCACATGCTATTTTTCATGGGTCCTATGTTGTAATATGCATTTTAAAAAGAACATTTTTTTAAGTTTTGCCTATTGTTACAATATTTATGATAAAAGAGACAAAATGAAATTATTCATGGGACTTGGATATTGTAGTAAACTCATCAAGAGAACATGTTTTTGAAAACATACATAATAAAACACAGGGACACATATATAAAGTAGGGCATTTGAATTACATTAAAAGACAAATATAGAAACTTGCTAGTCTAGAAGCTATAATTTTAAAGGAAAGTGTGAATGTCTGGAAAACTCAAGAAGGTGCAGACAAGAGCTTTGATTGTTTGGACATTTGCTGTAAATGTTCCAAAATGTTCTTAGATAGCATCACCACCAAATTTTCTATGTATTTCATTGTAAATCTTATCTTCTACCATTGCTCAGAAAAATATGGAAGATCTCTAACCATGCAGCATAGAATTCTAACTTTAAAAATAATACAGTATATGTGCATTCATACTTATCTATTTACTATAGGAATAAATTCAAATTGGAAAATACTAATGGAGAGTCTCACCCACTTGTGCAAAGAAGAGTGCAAGTCCTTAGCTTCTGTGGGCTCTGTCTGGCACTAGCCACAGTCTAATGGTCAAATCATCCCAGGCATTCAGTCTAGCACTACAGTCAAATCTGTATATCAAGGCTTATCAGTGAAACAATTACATCACAAGAAGAGAATTTTAAAAATATATGCTTAATTTAGTATATTACACTTTTCCTAAAGCAACAGTCAAGAAACAGTTTTAACTCAATGAATATTATTAAGTTAACTAAACTTGAACATAAATACTTACTAGATTCATATTTTGTACCATTCCAGTTTGGCTTCATACTGCAATAATGATCTTTGTTCTTAATTTATTTCTTTCAAGGAATGTGAAACTATCTAACTGAATTGATGAAGTAAACATCAATTTGAGTTTAGAGTCTGGGAAAATTATGTGCCCCAGTTATCCTGGGACTAACACAATGAAGAGGAAACATGGGCATTTCTTAGAAGATCAGCTTCAGAGTACTATAATTTTAGATAAATATTGTTCAGCTAAATGACTCATTTCTAGAATATAGTTGAGAGCCATTTCAAATGCCTTCTTCTTACTAGATAACTCATCTCTGTTAAAATAATGCATATGTAGGGCGCCTGGGTTGGGCATCCAACTGTTGGCTTCGGTCCCAGTCATGATCTCATGGGTCATGGAATTGAGCCCAAGTCTGGTTCTAAGCTCAATGGGGAGTTGGTTTGAAGTTTCTTTCCCTCTGCCCCTTGCCCCACCCTCTGTCTAAAATAAATAGATGAATCTTAAAAAAAAAAAAAGTGCATATGTATGAAAAGTCATCATCAGATGTTCATAGCATTCATTAGAAACTTAAAACAATTTTCTAGGTATATAGGTAATAAACCACTTAAATAGAACAGGTGAAGTCCATGGAATCTTTCAAGCTTTGGGATCCTGGTTTGCTGTTTATAGACTCCATTTTGCTTCCTTGTTTTTGCTTTTATTTTCATTTATCATTATTAGTAATATAACATCCAGTTTATAATATTCACAATATTTAAGTAACCCTTGAAACAATGCTCTGGCAGAAAAAAAGAAAATAAATTTAGAAATGTTCAAGTGCCTTCATTTTATAAATGCATAAATTATCGTGATATCAACACATATAGCTAAGCTCTGTCTTTGCATCATTCCAGTTAAATAAATACTAAAACTGGGGAAAGCATGAGAGAAATCTATTTAACTCCATGTTGCTTGTGTTACTTGTCTTATTTTATTCTTCCTGGTGATTCTAGTGAAAGTATACAAGGAAACTAGCCTTAATCAGAAATATTAAAATAATAAATTAAAGATTATGTTAGGAATTTGTAAATTTAAACCAGGACATTTTTTTTATATATAATGTAGAGCTGACCCTTGAACAACATGATTTGAACTATGCAGGTCCACTTACATGTGGGCTCCCCCCCCCACCAAAAGATACAGTACAGCACTGTAAATGTATTTTCTCTTCCTTATGATTTTCTTAGTAACATTTTCTTTTCTCTAGCTTACTTCACTGTAAGAATATAGTATATAATACATGAACATACAAAATATGTGTTAATCAACTATTTATGTAATCCATAAGGCTTATAGTCAACAGTTGGTTGTTAGTACTTAAGTTCTGGGGGGGCTCAAAGTTATAAATGAATTTCTGACCTGCAGGTGGTCAACCCCTTTTGCCCCCAAGTTGTTCATGGGTCAACTGTGTTTAGTTAATTCTGTGTATCATTACTCTGTGTTTTTAATTAATCTTACAATTAAGGGACAACAGAAAATGCTAAGACGATCAAAGAGTAAAATATATTCTTATTTCTACTGTTTTTCAACAATTCTATTTTGTGATTGCCAAAGAACACTTAAAGCTACATATACAGGTATATTTCTTGAGTAGATAAATTTCAGAACAAAACTGTTATTATAAGTTAGAGTTATGCAACAAATTATTAACTTATTCCTACAAGTGTCTCAGCACATACTTCATCTAGAAACCCTAAAAAATATAATTTCTGAAGTTGATATATGCCATGAAGGAAAACTTTAAAAAGTAGACAATAAGATAGCTTTATATTTTACCTTATATTTTGCAACAGTATATAAAATATATTCATTAAATTCATTTGTGATATTACACTAATTGAAAAAACATATACTAAGTGTCATTAATGTGTCATATAGTGTCTTAAATATTAAAATAGTAACAATAAAAACATCACAATATTTATCAAGGCTTATTATCTATCAATATATACAAAGCCATGTATATAGATTATGTCATACAATTTCCATTACAACTCTTCAAGTTAAACCCTTAGTATTCTCTAAGAATCTGTGGCAATTTGCTGGAGATAACAACTTATAACTGGTGGAATTAAATTAAAGGTCAAATGGTTTTACTTTAAAGCATTCTTTTTTAGCTTATTCATCACTACTTCAGGAAAAAATAAAAGGATGTATATCCTTACAATGCACTTACAAAGAATTAAAAAAACAACGTAAGAAAATGTGACAACTTCTGCTAGAGAGGTTTACACAAGTTGCCACTTGAATACCTAAGAAGTTGCAAAGTTAGGAAAAGACTTCACGGAGAAGCCAATGAAGCCAATTATCAAAGCCAGTTTTAAAAGATAAATCACGTGTCCCAAATAAACACTAGGAGAAACAGAAAGTGTACTCCATGATGTGAAAATGTAGTAAGTCATGAAAGACATCTATGGTAAATGGATACTTCCTGTTACAAAATGGTAGTTTAAGTTCAAGCAGATGTGTCAAAATATCAAACTAATTGTGGATTACAAAAGATTTCACCACGAAATTTGTACCAATATCTCTTAATGTATCCAGAGCTCACATTCTGAAAAACAAACCCTGAAGTATAATATAACTATATTGTCCCCTAATAGACATTTTCTAATTGTATCTCATAACAAGTCATTGAAGTATATATTATGATTATCCTATTTTATAGATGAGAAAAATGAGGCTTTGAAAGTGTGTTACTTTTGCAAGACCACAGAACTTCTAGTATGATTGTCACCAAGTCTGTGCTCCTCACCACTATGCTATGCAGCAAAAAAACAAACTGACAACAACAACAACAACAACGTCTATTTACATGAATGCAAAGTCTGTGTTACTTAGTCCCCCAACTAAGTCTTGCAGGAAATCAGAGGAAGTTTCTCTCCCATTTGAGTAGTCTTATGATTCAAAGTACAGCAAACTATAGTCCAAGGGTCAAATCCAGCTTGTCACCAATTTTTGTAAAGAAAGGATTTTCTGTAACACAACTACTCTCATTCTTTCACGTATCTATGGCTGCTTTCACACTACCCCCAGCAATTAGGTAGTTGGAACAGATACCTTCTGGCCTGCAAAGCTTAAAATACTATCTGGCTCTTTATAGAAAATATTAGCTGACCTCTATAATTACTTGACTGACAAATATAGGGAAGTGGTAATATAAAAGTGTTTTGACAGGTGGAGGGTCTTTGCCATATATCAGCTCATAGATAGGTAGCATGCCAAGAAGAATGGGCTTACAGAACAGACATCCATTAAAGCAAGGAAATTAGGAAGGATGGAAATTAAACAGTTCATCCACAAAACACTCAGAGGAACACCTTAATCAGGCCAAGGTGCCTATTGACCTTTAACTTCTTGAATGAAATGGACACCCTGATGTGGTTTTTTGACCATCTCTGTGTATGCATATCTATGAAATCCTTTTATAAGGGTCTACAGTTGTTACTCTGCAGTTATTCATATAAACTCGAAGTGTACAGGATGTCAGGAAAGGAAGGTCCCCATTTCACTAGAGAGCTAATTATTTTCCAATTTTAAATAATATGTGGTTTTGTCGGAAAACTTTTCAGGTAGGTTTAGAATTAACTTACCCTCCATTTTAACTCAATCACATGGTTTTGGTCATTAGCTCTGATCACTGATTTGCACAGCAGTTAGCCCCTAGAAATAACCTGAAAAGTGAAATTCCAATGGAATATTGATTTTGATTTATAAGGTATATGTATCCAGTGGAATTTAAACATTACCAGCTTTAAAGAGAACTTAAGCTTAGATAATGAGTGTGTGTATGCATATAAACAACCTTCCACACACATACACACCAAGAAGTTCACATACCAAGAAGTTCCTCTACAATTTTTAGCATCCTACATTATTGGCACATTTCCAGTGAATTTTAAAAAGCAGCAGAAATTCCTAGTTGATGATACAGTTTCCCAAATCACTTCAAAGCTGTTCCCTCAGCCACTAGTTCTTAAGACATGAAAGAAGAGAGGGCACTTTTAATTTGAAGAATGGTCTATAAAGTTCATATGGGAGGGAGAGAGAATTTGCCAAAGTGATTAAGTCCATGTGTGAAGGACTAAGCAAACCCTTCAGGCATTCTGTCGCACGTTATTTTCACTTTTTTTTTTTTCAATTTACACAACCATGTGGGTGGCCACATGTCTATTTGTTTTCCTTGTTTTTCAACAAGTGAAACTAGAGGTTGAGAAGGGGAGGTTAGAGGGGCATGTTTTTTAACTCATAGAAGTCATGGTTTTATTATTTTCAGATTGAGCCGATGTGCATTTGAACAAAGTACTCTCATTAGTTGAGCCCAGAAACATATGGTAATTGTGCCTACGAGGTTACTTTTGTGCAGCTTTTATATTTCTGAACATTTTATCTTTCATTTCTCTTATACAATGTTGCACTTAACACAGCTTGCATTCTAAAACAAACAGAATGAGAATACCAATCTTTACATGAGAATTTCATAGAGCGGAAAAAAACAGAATCCTTATCATGTGATGCTAAAACTTTTGCTTCTAAAAAAGCATTCACATAACTTTTAAAATTTACATTACTTAAGAAAAAGTAAATAAGTTGTCTTTCGTGAATGGTCTTGCATTTTAAGTGTGATTAATAATGGAAAATTTGTGGAAGAAAATTTTGAGAATTTTGAGAATTCTGTGATGTATACATTATTAAGGTCCTGTGAGGTACTTAGTAAAAAAAAAAAAAAAAATTGCCCTAAGAATTCAGCAATTGGAATAAAATGTATGAAAAATTTTTAACAAACTAGTATTTGGTGTCAGTGTGTTTCTCATTTTAAGAATCATATTTCAGTATAATTTTTACATGACTTTAATAATTCATTCTGGCAAGAAACTCCAACCAAGAATTTCCACTGTTTTATTCAGCTCAATTTCACTGTTACATCTATGTGAAAAAGAACAAACTGGGGTAGGGGAAACCATCTGAAAATAAAAGCCTACCATTCATCAATGTAAAATGGTGGCATACTATCTATCTCAAGGCAATTTTTCCTTTTTTTTCTTAAGATTACTTATTTATTTATTTGACAGAGATCACAAGTAGGCAAAGAGGCAGGCAGAGAGAGAGAGAGGAGGAAGCAGGCTCCTGCTGAGCAGAGAGCCCGATGTGGGGCTCAATCCCAGGACCCTGAGATCATGACCTGAGCCGAAGGCAGAGGCTTTAACCCACTGAGCCACCCAGGTGCCCCCAATTTTTGCTTTTGTACATGTATTACTTTCTTTGACCCTAGTGAGTTTCTCATAATTTTCTGTTTATGAAACAGTATCACGATCAGTCCTGCCAAGAGCCATCTTTTATTTTATGTTACTTTTCTCCATTTCTCATCACAACTTTTACCTCCCCCTCCCACATATACCTTTTAATGTGCTTCATTAATTTTCTTGCATGTTCAGGTACCCTCACAAAAGACAGGTGTCCTGTGTACGTGCTATGTATTTTAATATATAGGGATAGTACTTTGCTATAATTATACTGGTTTCAAATTCTTACTCAAAAATAAATTTTGAGCATCAACCCAATTTTCTGTAGATATTTATACTTCAACTTTTTCTAATGGTTCAAAACATTTTGCATATATGCCCACTATATTTAATTTATGCTCCCATAATGATAAACACATGGGTTATCTTTAACTCCTCACTACCACAAAGAAGCTGTGTTGACATCCTTCATGCTTTTGACTTTATGGAACTATGCAAATAATTCTCTTGAAGATATGCTTAAAATTTCCATATTAATGCACAATTTCATTGTTTTATCAATTGCTCTAGAGAATGGCTATATTGTTTTACTCCTATAAGCAGATCATGGGGCTTGTTGCTTCCACACATCTATATAGTCACTTGGCATTATTTGACATGTTCATAGTTGCCAATCTGATGGATTTAAACTGAAAGACCTAAGTGTGAGACAGGAAACCACCCAAATCCTGAGAACACAGGCAACAACCTCTTTGATATCAGGCACAGCCACTTCTTACTAGACACATCTCTGGAGGCAAGAGAAACAAAAGCAAAAATGAACTATTGGGACTTCATCAATATGAAAACTTCTGCACAGTAAAGGAAACAGACAATAAAACTAAGAGGCCCTACATAGAATGGGAGAAGATATTTGCAAATGATATATCCAATAAAGCATTAGTATCCAAAATATATAAAAATTATCAAACTTGACACGCCCCCCCAAAAAAATAATCCAGTTAAGAAATGTGGGTGCCTGTGTTAAAGCCTCTGCCTTCAGCTCAGGTCATGGTCTCAGGGTCCTGGAATCAACCCCCACATCAGGCTTTCTGCTCAGTGGGGAGCCTGCTTCCCCTTCCCTCTCTCTGCCTACTTGTGATCTCTCTGTGTCAAAATAAATAAAATTAAAAAAGAAAAAAAGAAAAGAAATGAGCAGAAGACATGAGCAGACATTTTTCCAAAGAAGACATACAGATGGCTAAGAGACACATGGAAAGATGCTCAACCTCACTTATCATCAGGGAAATGCTAATCAAAACTACAATGAGATCCCACCTCACACTGGTCAGAATGGCCAAAATTAACAACACAGGAAACAGAAGATGTTGGTGAGGACATGGAGAAAGGTGAATGTTGGTGGGGATGCAAACTATGGAAAACAGTATGGAAATTCCTCAAAAAGTTAAAAGCAGAACCACCCTATAATCCAGCAGGTGAACTACTAGGTATTTACCCAAAGGATAGAAAAATACTGATTCAAAGGGGCACATGCACTCTGATGTTTATAGCAATATTATTAACAATAGCCAGATTATAGAAAGAGCCCAAATGTTCATCAGCTGATAAATGGATAAAGAAGAGATGGTGTGTGTGTGTGTGTGTGTGTGTGTGTGTGTATTCTATAATGGAATATTACTCAGCCATCAAAAAAGAATGAAATCTTTCCATTTGCAAAGACATGGATAGAGCAACAGAGTGTTTTGCTAAGTGAAATGACTCAGTCAGAGAAACACAAATACCATAATTTCACTCATATGTGAAATATAATAAACCAAACAGATAAATATAGGGGAAGGAAGAAAAAAAAGAGGAAGACAAACCATAAGAGACTCTTAATTATAAGAGAACAAACTGAGGTTGCTGGAGGGGAGGTGGGAAAGAAGATGGGTGCTGGGGATTAAGGTAGGCACCTGTTGTGATGAACACCGGGTGTAAGAGATGAATGTAAGAGGTGAATCATTAAATTCTACTCCTAATATGAATATTACACTATATGTTAACCAATTAAATAAATCAATTAAATAAAAACTTGAAACCAAAAATATAATTAATTATTAATTGATTAACTCACAATAGTGTGATTAAAAATCACGCATTTTTCTGTGATGATTAGCCAATTTATGTATTATTTTTTGTGAATTATCTATTCACATGCTTTGCCTATTTTTTTATTTGAGGTTTCTTAACTTTTCTTGTTATTGTTAATTTGCAGAAGTTCCCTTGTGCTTTCTAGATATTAAAACTATATTCATTATAAGTGCTCTCTAAATCCATCACTGATGTCCTTCAGAATACATTTAACATGGTCACATCCATAAGTTTTAATTTATACTTTGAACATTTTGTTTTAAGAAGACTTTCCCCACATCATAGGTACAGACATTCTTCTGTCTCTATGTGTACATGCGTATATCTATATGTGTATATATGTATGTGTACATGTGTATATCTATAGTTTAATCCTACTGGGGTAGAGAACCCACTCTGTGTGATTTCACTCTTTTGAAACTTGTTGAAACATATTTTGCTCCCTAGCCTAAGGTTAATGTTTACAAATGTTTCATGTACACTTTAATATACTACAAAGCTAAAGTAATCAAAAGAGTATGGTACTGGCACAAAAATAGCTATGGGTCAATGGAATAGAATAGACAGCTGAGAAATAAACCCATGCATAAACTGTCAACTAATCCACAACAAATGAGGCAACAATACACAATGGGAAAAAGACAGTCTCTTCCATAAATGGTATTGAAAAAGCCACACATCTGCATAAAAAAGAATGAAACTAGACCAGTTTCTTTTTCTTTTTCTTTCCTTTTTCTTTCTTTCTTTCTTTTTCTTTAAACAGATTATTAATTTATATATTTGAGAGAAAGAGAGAGCCAGAGAGGAGGAGAGGGAGACTCAGACCCCCCACTGTACAGGGAGCCTGATATAGGGCTTCATTCTAGGACTGCAGGATCATGACCTGAGCCAAAGGCAAAAGTTTAACCAACTGAAAAACCCAAGTGTCCTGAAACTGGACCACTTTTTATATCACATACAAAAATAAGTTTGGAATAGATTAAACATCTAAATGTAAGACCTGAAACCATAAAACTGCTAAAAGAAAACATAGGGGGTACCTGGGTGGCTCAGTGGGTTAAAGCCTCTGCCTTTGGCTCAGGTCATGATTCTGGGGTCCTGAGATTGAGCCCCGCAATAGGCTCTCTGCTCAGTGGGGAGCCTGCTTCCTCCTCTCTGTCTGCCTGCCTCTGTGCCTACTTGTGATCTCTGTCTGTCAAATAAATAAAATCTTTAAAAACAAACAAACAAAAGAAAACATAGGGATAAATTCTTAGTCATCAGTATTAGCAATAAATTTGGGGGGAGCTCTGTCTTCTCAGGCAAAGGTAACAAAAACAAAAATAAGCAACTGAAACCACATCAACAAAAAGCTTTTGCACAACAAAGGAAATTATCAACAAAACCAAAAGGCAATCTACTAAATGGCATAGATATTTGCAAATGATATATCTGAAAGACCTAGAAAGGACTCAGACAACTCAAGAACAAAAAACCCAAATAATACAGTTTAAATATGGGCAGAGAACATGGTAGACTTTTTTCCAAAAAAAGATATACAGATGGGGGTGCTTGGGGGGTTCAGTTAGTTAAGTAAGTATCTGTCTTTGGCTCAGGTCATGATCCCAGGGTCCTGCAATAGAGCCCTGTGTGCTTCTCTCTCCTCCCTGCTCGTGTTCACTTCACTATCTCTTTTGCTATTTCTGTCTTTCTTAAATACAAATTAAAAAAATAAATAAATAAATAAAATCTTTAAAGAAAAAGGACATACAGATGGCTAACAGACACATGACAAAATTCTCAAAATCACTAGTCACCATGGAAATGCAAATCAAAACCACAGTGAGATATCACATCACACCAATTAGAACAGCTAGTATCAAAAAAAAAAAAAGAATAAAAGAAAGAAACCAAGAAATAACAAGTGTTATCAAGAATGTGGAGAAAAGACAAGCCTCATACCCTCATGCACTGCTGGTAGAAATGTCAATTGGTGCGACCACAATGGAAAACAGTATGGAAATTTCTCAAAAGATTAAAAAATAAAAACCCATAAAATTCAGCATTCCACTGCTGGGTATTTACCTGAAGAAAACAAGAAACACTAATTTGAAAGTATATATGCATCCCTATGTTTATTGCAACCTTATTTACAATTGCTAAGATATGGAAGCAACCAGTGTCCAATGATGGATGAATGGATAAAGAAGATGTGGTATAGATGGTATACATATATAATGGAACATTACTTATTCATAAAAAGAATAAACTCTTGCCATTTAAATAATGTGGATGGCCCAAGAAGGTACTATACTAAGTGAACTAAGTCAAACAAAAAAAGATAATTACTATATGATTTCTCTTATATGTAGAATCTAAAAAAAACAAAACAAAAGAACCAATAAAACAGAAACAGACTCAGAGATTCAGCAAATCAACAGGTGGTTGCCAGACCTGTTGGGTCTGGGAGTGGGGTGGGGTGGGGTGGGGGTGAGGAGATGAGTGAAATAAGGGAAAGAAATTAAGAGGTATGAGCTTCTTGTTATAATAAGTAATTCATGGGGATGTAAAATATAGCATAGGAAATATAGTCAGTAATATTATAATAAATTTGTATGGTGACAGATGGTAACTATATTTATTATGGTGAGCATAATGATTTTTTCTTTATCAATTTCCAGAGGTGTATTAAAATTTCCCACTAAATGTGTGGCAATATATTTTTTAAATTCAATTCTTCTTTTTATAAAGATTTAGTTATTTATTTTATTATTTTTTTAAAGATTTATTTAATTTTAGTTTAGAGAGAGAGAGAGAGAGTGGGAGAGGGGCAGGGAGAAAGAATCCCAAGCAGGCACGGTGTTGAGCACAGAGCCCAATGAGGGGCTCAATCTCACCACCTTGACAGCATTACCTAAGCTGAAACTAAGAGTTGGATGCTTAACAAATTGTGCTACCCAGGTGCCCCTCCAATCCACTTATTTTTGCACATTTTAAGAATCTGTTATTGCATGCATATGTATTTTGAATTTTTACATCTTTCTGATGTTAGTCTTTAATCATTATGAAATACTCATTTTACTGATAAATATGGATTTCAGTCTTCCATATTACCATTTGCTTTCTGTTTATAATTCCTATCTTGTGTTGGCTTTTCTCTCATTTCATAGTTTATTTTAAATTGAATGTTTATTTTGGATTGAATTATTGTATTATTAGCCCCTTATTTCTTTTATAATTACTCTAGAAATTATATGTATTCAGGAATGCACTTATATTGAATATCCATGACTACTTAAATTAGTAACTTATTTCTTCCAGAAAAATGCAAGGATTTTGGAAGGCTTTAACTCTATGACTGTCCTCCTCCTCCTGACTTATTTACCTTTACTGTGATGTACTTGAACTATAAAAATGTTTTAAACCCATAATCCATTACTATTTTTAGAGAAGTCAAAATTTGCTTAGATTTATCAATATATTTCCCTTTACTATTAGTTATCATTACTTCTTAATATTGGAGATTGCATCTAGGATTATTTGCCTTCTATCTGAAGGAACATGTTCTATTATCTTCTTACTGCAGGTCTAAATGTGAATCCTCACATTTTCTGTTTGTTTAAAAATATCTTTGGAGAAAACCAGAAGAGCATGAGTCCCACTCTAAAAATCCAGATCAACTGCAAAGTAAGTTTTCTTCACCTCATGAGAGAGATAATCACACTGAATCCAAAAAGCATGAATTCTACACATGTCAGGTCCCCTTGAGAAAAGAAAGAAAGCATGATGTGGCTCATCTGTGGCAAAGCAAGAACTGTAGCTACCATACAAATGGGTAAGGAAAAATAAGCTGAAATTTTCATTGATCTCTCAAGTCTAAATATATGACCACAAATAGAACTGCAGGTTACCTCAGACTCAGACTGAAGTCACACTCACACTCAGCTTCCCATGAATTGTTCCCAGGTGTGCATATGAAAATGGGAGGCGATGAGCAGAGAAATCCTTGCTCAGTGGTGCAAGCACCAGTCAGAGCATGACCACTGCTGTGAGAAAAGCAAAAAACATCTCTGCTTAAACACAGGGAGCAAAAGTCCAAAACATGGGGAGAGGAGCAGAAATCCCTGCTGCTCCCACAGCACCAATAAGAACTCTTAATTTCTTGTTCATTTTTGAAGGATATTCTTCATTGACCAAGTTCACAATTATTTCCTACATCATTTTAAAAAGATAATTTTGTGATTTTTTTTGGCTTCTGCTATTCTGTCAGTCTTATATTTGCTTCCTTTGACAGTAACTTCTCTTCTAAATTTTTAAAGTTGTATTGCTGTATTTGATGTTCAAAGTTTTACTCTATTTTTTAATCATTCTATTTTCTCCTATTTATTAAAAAAGGATTTTTTAAGCTAAGTGTTCCATTAAGTATTGTCTTAACTTTAGTGCACAAAATTTTATAAGTAATATTTTATTGACATTCCATTCAAAGTACATCAAAATGTTATAAATAGTGCTCATTGTTTGTTTTTGTTTCCTGATCCGAGGGACTATTTTAGCTATTCCTTATTGTTTCACTTTTATTGAAATATAATCAGATTCATAATACAAACATAATGTCAACACATTATAATATAAATGTCTACATATCATAATTTTTTTCCTTTTACATACATATAATTTCAATTTGCAGAAAATACATACACATAAATGAAGTGTAGTTCTAGTCATTTATTTTTTCAGGCATTGTCATCATGGATTCATTAGCAGAAATATTATAATCAAAAATTGCTAAATTGAACTGATTGACCTTGGCTGGTGTCGTTTCACTGTTTTAAAAGTATAAATAATCCTGAAAAAGTAGTATTATTAACATCTTAAACTTCAGTCTCATCCAGTTCTTCCCACCACAACCAGTGTTTTATAATTATAAAGTAGTTCAAGTTATTTACATGCTCAAAACCTTTCAACATCAGCCCACTGCACACTATATAAAATCTAGATATCTACAAGGCCCTATATCATCTCGCCCTGCCATCTTCCCTCACCTATCACATATCCCTGTTGGATAGGCCAAGATCCTTTCCATTTCAGTGATTTTCTATTTGCTGGTCTTTCTAGACAAGTCCGTAAGACTTGCCATGGGAAGGTCCCTAGATCTTCCAAGGCAGTCCTCTTCTTCCAACTCAGGTTTCAGCTAAGCTGTCACCATCTCAAAGTAGCTTACCATGACTGCTCATTCTAAAACAGCTACCTGCACCTCCCACTATTCATTTTATCACAAACTTATTATTTTATTTTATTCACAGCATTTTTTACTATTTCAAATATTTGATCCTTTCCTTTATTCATTTAGTTACGTATCTTCCATCTCTACAATGTAATATATTTTTAAAAAAGGGTCATTCTGTCTGATGCCATAACAAATATATTTAATCTATTACAAAAAGTTGTGCTTAATAAATAATAAATGCTCTGCTAACCCTTTACATTTGTGAATATCCACAATTTTATTTTATGCTCTGTATTGAGCATATTCTGTCTATATTTTCTGAGCATATCTGTCTATATTCCAGCTATATTAGACAGAATGTAATCAAATAATTATTACACCATTTCTTGAAACTCCATATGTTTCCAGTTATTTTTGTCCTGTCACTTTTCCTGATTTCCATCTGGAAATATTCCCTCATAGCGTTCTTCCCCAGTATAATAAAAATGCTTGCAATTCTTTAATGCCTACATGATAAACTCAGAACCCCATTTCTGCTTTTATGTTCTTCTTAGCATTGATTGGATATTTTACGTTATGAAGGAATTACTGTTATTTTTAGGTATGATAATAGAATTATGTTATGGTTTTTAAAAAGGATGAAGAATGGTTATCTCTTAGGAAACATACTGAATTATTTGTACATGAAGTTATATGATGGCTAATATTTGCTTCAAAACAATCCAGACATTATATGTGGGGGAACAAGATTGGCCCTATGGTGATAATAAATATCTTCATCCTACTTCTGTAAACATTTGTAACTTTTAATAATGAAACGAGAAAGTCTTCAAAGACTAATTCCATTTAACCTGACCAACCTGATTTTGAATACTAACCTGTACTTTACTCCAGCACATTAGCCTTTTCTGTGTTCTGTGTTTTTTAAAGATACACATTCATTTTTCTTTTAGCCACAATATGTTAGTTCATGACTTGTTGACAGGATTCAGCCTACCTGATGTGCAACTGCACGCTTCTATAGGATGCACTTATACCTACATTTTAACAATTATTTAGCCAGTGTTTTAACACTTAACTAATTCTGTTTCTTGAACAAGTCTTTTTGGGGGGTATATCTGGATGCAGTCCAATAGAAAATAAATTGAATTCCAAACATTGCACAAATCATCTGTTAATATATTAATTGACCCAAATAAACTTTTATGAACACAAATAGTTTCAATGATAAAAAAAAGTCTGTTATATAAACAGTATTCAAGTTATATATTGATTCTAAAATATTTTATGTAGAGAGGGTACATTTCTATGGGCTATGGGTTTTTGATAGTCTTATTGAGATGATATCATATATAAAATTACATATATTTAAGGTATACTATTGTATAAATTCTGTATATATTAGGGTATACAATTTGATGTTTTAATATGCATATACACTGTGAAATGATCAACACAATCACGTAATTAATTTATCTTTCATCTCTACATAGTTACCATTTGATTATGTGTGTGTGTGTGTGTGTGTGTTAAGAAGATTTAAGATACATCCTCTTGACAAATGTCAAGTATACAGTACAATATTGTTAATTATCATTACATGTTGTACATTAGATCTCCAAAAAATATTAATTCCACATAACTAAAATTTTGGTTTTACCCTCATACATACCACTGGAAAGCCTCTGGTAGCCACCATTCTACTCCCTGCTTTTATGAGTTCAACATTTTTAGATTCCATATTTAAGTGAGATCATGCATATTATCTTTCTGTGTCTGGCTTATTTCACTTAGTATAATGCCCTTCTAGTTCATCCATGTTGTCACAAATGGCCAGATTTCCTAACTTCAAACTTTTCTTGGACCGCTTCCTCAATTTTCTTAACCTTCATAGAACTGAAGAGAGTTAGGGCCTTGCTCTGGATTAGGCTTAGGCCAAATGAAATGTTGTGGCTGGTTTTACCTTCTAATCAGGCCACTAAAACTTTTTTTGTGTTGGCAAAAAAGGTATTTTGTTTCCTTAGCAATGGTGTATTCACTGAAGTACCACTTTTAATTTCCTTCAAGAACTTTTTGTGTGCATTTACAACTTGGCTATTTGGTGCAAAAGACTTAGTTTTCAGCCTGTCTTGGCTTTTGACCTGCTGCCTTCCTCACTAATGTTTAATGTTTTCTAGCTTTTGATTTAAAGTGAGATATGTGTAACTTGAAGACTTTGTTTCTTTTGAGCCAATTATAGGGCTATTAATTGATTTAATTTCAAATTTGTTGTGTCTTAGGGAATAAGGAGGGGGAGGAGAAAGGCAGGGAAATAGTTAGTTGGTGGGGCAGTCAGACACACATTTATCAAATAAGCTGACAAATTGTCCCATATAGGGGACAACTGTCCCATATAGGCATGGTTCATGGAGCCCCCCAAACAATTAAAATAGTAAAATCAAAGATCACTGATCACAGATCACCACAATAAATAATAATGGAAAAGTTTAAAATACTAGGAGAATTACCAAAATATGACACAGAGACATGAACTGAGCAAATATTTGTTTATATATTTAGGTGCTCTAACATTTGGTGCACATATGTTTAAATTATTTCTTCCAACTGAATTACCCATTTATCTTTAAGTAATAACTTGATTCTTGGGACAGTTTTGATTTAAAGTCTATTTCTTCTTACATAAGTATAGTCTACTTTGCTCTTCTTTGGTTTTTGAATGGAATATCTTTTTTTAATCTCCTTTCAGTTTCTGTGTACCCTTATATCGAAATTCAGTTTCTTGTGGACAGCATTTCATTGGATATTACCCACTCAACTACTCAATGACTTTTGATTGGAAAATTTAATCCTTTTGAAGAGACTGTTGATAAATGAAGATTTACTATTGCCATTTTGTTAATTGTTTTTGTCTGTTTTGCAATTCTTTTATTCCTCCCTTACTCTCTTCTTTTATTATTTGATGATTTTTTTAACACTTTGCCTTGATTCCTTTCTTTTTATCTTTTGTGTGTTCACTATGGTTCTTTCCTTCATGATTATTTGAGACTTGTGTAAGTTTTCTCATATTTTAACCATTTATTTTAATCTGATAACAATTTCAGTTTAATTGCATACAAAAACTCTGTTCTTTTACCACACCCCTCCACACTTTCTTGAGTGTGTTCCTGAAGTCAGAGTTTACTTCTTTATATATTATGCATCTGTTACCAAATTTTTGTGATTTTATTCTTTTTTAAAATTTTTTTATTTTAGTTATTCTTTTTTTAATTTTTTTTTAAGATTTTATTTATTTATTTGATAGAGAGAGATCACAAGTAGGCAGAGAGGCAGGCAGAGAGAGAGAGGAGGAAGCAGGCTCCCTGCTGAGCAGAGAGCCCGATGCGGGACTCGATCCCAGGACCCTGAGATCATGACCTGAGCCAAAGTCAGCGGCTTAACCCACTGAGCCACCCAGGCGCCCTATTTTAGTTATTCTTAAAATTTTCTTTTACCTTCTATATCAGAAATACAGCTAATTTTCATACCACATTACAATATTAAATTATTCTGCAATTGACTATATATCTACATTTACCACTGAGATTTATACTTTCTTATGCTTTCACATGGATGTTCAATGTGTCTTTTTTTCCATTTGAATACATTCTTTAACCTTTTCTTATAAGTAAGGCAATCTAATGGTGACAAAGTTCCTCAGTTTTTATTCTGGGAAACATTTTATCTCCCTTCATTTTTAAAGGATAGCTTTGTATAATAAAGTTTTCTTTAGTTGACAATTTTTTTTTCTTTTGGTACTTTGAATATACCATTCCATTCTCTCCTGCCCTGCAACTTTTATATTGAAAAATCTACTGAAAATCTTGGAGAGGCTTCCCTTGTATGTAACAAGTTGCTTTCTCTTGTTGCTTTCAAAATTCTCTATCTTTGACTTTTGATAGTTTACTTATAGTGTGTCTTGTTGTTGATCTCTTTATATTCAACATCTTAGGGATTCTATTTCTTTCTCCAGATTAGGGAAGATTTTGGTTATTATTTTTTTTAAATAAGCCTTTGTATTCCTTTTTCTCTCTCTTCTCTTTCTAGGGTGCCTATAGTGGGTATATTGGTTCCTTTGTTTGTGTCTTATTAAGCGTGTAAGTCTGCATCACTCTTTTAAATTCTTTTTTCTTTTTCTTCTTTGACTAGATAATTTCAAATGACCTACACTTGAGTTTACAGATTATTCTGCTTGATTAAGTCTGCTATTGCACTACTTAGTTCAGGTTTATATTCTTCAGCTCCAGAATTTGATTTTTTCATGTTTTCTATTTTTGTTGTTGTTGTTGAACTTCCCATTTTTTTCTTATATTATTTCCTGATTTTATTAGATAATTTGTATTCCCTTATAGCTTGCTAAGCTTCTGTAGAACAATCATTTTGAAATCTTTGTCAAGCAACTCATGGATGGCCATTTCTTTGGTGTCAGTTCCTGTAAGTTTATTGTATTTTTTTGGTGGCATCATACCTTGTGATTTATTGTGTTCCTTATATCCTTGCACTGATACTTGCACATTTGAAGAAGCCATCACCTCTTCCAGGTTTTACGTAGTAACTTCAATAATGAAAGATCTTCACCTGAAGGGAGGGCTACAAAGGAACTGACTAGGGGACGATATAGGATTCAATGGCACAATGTCTGGTGGCATACAAGTTTCTAAATGTGTGGTGTGTGGTAGCTCTGGGTCTCGGCGTCATAGTGACCTGGTGGCTCAGAGTGCTATGGTCTACAATGTCAGCAACTCTGTAGCCAATGGTGGGAAAAGCAGTGTGGTACACAAGTTGGCTGTGGGGGTCCTCAGCAACCCCTCCGAGTTTACTGGTGAGCACACCTAGGTAGTTCAAAACCAGTGACATAAATATGTGTGTCTACTAAGGATAGCTGTGAACATGTGTTCAGTGGTGGGGACCAGCAGCTTGTATTTGGGCCAGGGCTGGTGGCAGAGACTGAGAAAAACTGTGAGTGCACATATGCTAGGCACAATGTTTCCTGTGACTGAGGCATCTGCGGTAGCATTAGGTGGACTGACTCCAGAAAGGTGGCATCTTAGGCAGCTATAGTTTGCAAAGGCAAAAAAAAAAAAAAAAAAGTATAACTTTCACTGGTAGAATTGCAGAAAATACATGGTGGTTGCAATGGCTATTCACTGGCATTGGCAAAGGTTTACTAGCAAAAGCTACTGGGATTTCTGTAGAATAGGTTGCTGTGGTCCACAATGGTGAACACAGCAAAGTCTTCAGTGGTGAAAGCTACTGGATGTCCATCGCAGCCACGAGGGCTGTGAGGACCTCTGTGGCAAAATCTACTTGGGTTCTCTGTAGAGCAGGCCACTGGGCACCATGTTAAATCTGACATAAGGCTGACACTGATAGTCTCCACCCTTCTTTTTTTTAGCAGTTTCCAGACATCTCAGCTATGCCAATTTCCCCAGCAACTTAGGTGGGATAAATCAAAGCAGATTTTTTCAGGCAGTACCCCCACAAGAATAGGATTGGGGGTCATTATTTCTGCTGTTCTCTTCCCTTGTTAGGAAAACTCATGGTGTTAAACTGTATCAGCATAGGGGATGGGATAATGCATGCAAAATGAAACTGCGCTTCTTACACTTTCTGTGTAGTATTCTTAGGGTTTTGTTTTGTTTCCTCCACTGTGTTGCTGCAGCTCCTTAACTGGACTCCTGAGCTTTCCCAGAGCTATTTTCATTCATGAACAGCCAACTGTTTTCCATGAAATGAAGGCTTAGATCTCTACTCTGCCATCTTGCTGATGCCATGATCTGCTCCTGAAGATGTGTGTGTAGCATTTTTAAAGTAATTCCAATGAATCTTAGCTAATTTTAGTGGCTATTTCCCATTCTTCTCAGGCCCTGCTAACAATAAATTATTTTCACTAACTGGAATCACACTGAAATCAGTTTTGATTGACAAAATAAAGTTTAAATTCATGTGTCATTCCTACTATATTCATATTAAAAGAACAAACTAAAAAGTCTATATTAAAATTTATAGAGTTGGTGTCTGTGTATTTCAGGAAGACAACCACACTTTCTACCAAATTCCCTTGATATAAGCTCTAATAAAACTTAATAACTAATAAAGAAAACAAATTTTGTGTTCCATGCCTTTAGCAACACAGAACAAATTTACATTATAAAATAAACTAAAAAAATCAGTAATCTTCCTCGTATTCCTAAATATCTCTATATTTTGTGTTCTTCAGATGTTTGGACTTTTTAAGTCATGTGTTTTGTATCATATAAAAAATGACTAGGAATTTATTTCTTGGACTATTTTAGACTTAAAGATCATTTTGTGCTAATTCCATGTGTATTGTTTACTGCCACAATAATATTTGCTACTACATAATGAAGAGCCTTGACACAAAAACAATTAAAAAAATAAGAAAAATAAAATAAAAACCTAAAAAAATAAGAAAAATCTTTGGATTTTTTCCCATAATCATTCCAAAATGATTCCAATTACTTTGGAATCATTAAGCATAAAATCTAGAAAAGAAATGAGAAAATTAAGTTGTTAAGGTAAATTAATAGTGCTATTTCCTAATACATACTTTCAATATTTAATTTCTCAAATTATTATATTACACAGGAATGCTTCTCTCTGTTTCATCAAGTTGAAGTGCTCTTGAAATCACTTAATGCACTGCTTCTCTGAATACTTTCAGATGCTTTCAATTTCTTTAATGAAAACATACTGAATCTAGTATTCCTCTAAATTGACAAGGGAGAAGCAAGGAAAATAGTGAAAAAGGAAAACAACCTGAAAGGAATTGGAAAAGCAAGGAAAATAGTGAAAAAGGAAAACAACATGAAAGGAGCTGGAATGAGATAAACAGGTTGAGGAAAGGAACAACATAGTTGAATATATGTAGATGTAGAATTTTATTATTTTTAAAGTACCTACTAAATTTCATGAGTATTATTTAGATTTTTCATCTTAAGTTTTGTTTCTCCTAAGATAGTGTGTTGCTGTATAGTAAGTACCTTTTGGTGAAAACTTTCTATTTGTATTTCTTTGGGAAATTTGAGCTTCTTAGTTTCACATACACTAGATAGTATGTTTGGATACAGACTGATGAAATCACAGCAATTTATTAACTCTGATTCCTTGCACTATGCTTCCTTGCATGCCTGAAGATATGCCATACAACAAAGTAAATACACATGCATGACAGTCTCAAGGACAGATGCTTATTGGGGGAAATTGTTCAACATCCAAGCCCTTCACTATGCCCTAAAACACTGCTATATAAAACATAGTGTCAGGCGGATGGTGAAAGAAATGGATCAGCAGAACTCCACCAGCTGTGACATGTGGCATCAGGAGATGACTCTTTATCACTGTTGTGTTGAACTCCTGACACTGTTTTCTACTTTGGCTTAAAAATTTGATCCCTGTATCTCCGATCTTTCCTACTTGCAAGGGGTTTTCAAACTGCCAGATACTTTCATTGTGAGAAAATGCTGTGTTTTCAAATGAAATTGTCCTTAAAGGAAGACTGACCTGGGGAAACCTTTTGTAAATTATGTAATGGAAAGAAAATGAACCATCAGGGAAACACTTTTTTTTTTTTTAACTATCCCCTGCCCTATTGTGATAGTGATAGATTTTTTTCATGGTGGCATTACCTCCAGCGTAGGTTAGATTTACAATTATCTTTGAAGATAAATTTGAAATATGATTATTTGGGGGCAAGAAGGAAGGGTTTATATATTTGATTTATATTTTATTAACATTTATAATTCCTTATCACTATAACATAAATATGAATGATTCTTTAATAAGTGCATATTTACATAAATAAGTTGGATCTCTTGAAGTTGGTCTATATTTAGTATATGATGTACTTCTTACTGCAATATCTAATTATTTTATTAAATTAAAAATAATATGAAACAATTCTTATACATATCAGTTCTACAAATAAAACATTTCTTACTTTACAATTAATTATTGATTTGTAGTCAAGAATTTAGTGAAACTAAATCAGATTCAAATTCAATAGTCTCCTAAATTAGATATTTTATGTAGTTTCTAGTCATCATTTTTTCCCCATACATCTTACATACCTTAATAAACTCTATGGAACAAAAATAGTTTGTTAGACCAGTTAATCCCAGTGAAAGAAGATGGGATTACATAAATTAAGAAAAGACATATCAGAACATGGAAGGATAATTTAGAAGTGCAAATCAAACAAAAATACATAAATAACTCCAGATCTGAGATGCTGCATAGTATTCATGTAGCCTCTAGAAATCTCATAAAGGCTACTTTTAATAACATAATATGCACTATCTCTAAAGCATTACATTGAAATTTTTAAAAAATCTCTTCTGTTTCTAATTAATGTTTTATTTTACACCACTATGCAGGATGATACTTGATTCACAAAATTAATAGAATATTTGCAGTTTTTATCACTAATAATTATATAAATACCAGAATTATATAAGTACCAGAATTCAATAAATACAAATAACTTATAATGAATAACTTCACATAAATGAACAGGCAAGCATATACTTTTTTGCTTAATACAAAATACAGTTTTTTCAAAGATAGTAGCAGTTAGAAACATGTGGCTATCATTAAAGAAATATGTATATTTAAATAATATGCTAAATAAATATTACTCAATTTACAGCTACTGATAAACATTTATACTTCAACTATAATTTATAAATTGTATCCAAAGTATAAAAATGTGAGTTCAGAACCCCCTGTGAAAAAATTTTATAGACTAATAACAAAATATACAAAATCACAGTTCAAATCAAAATAGTTTTGACAAAATTATACCAACATCTATAATCTCTTTTTTAGACCATAATGGTATTGTAGAAGTTAGTAAATAAAGCAAAAGAGAGATGTATTATATCTTTTTATACATATGTACATTTTTATACATATATACATATGTGTATCTATAAAAAGGATTGCAAGAAAAAAGTACTATTAGATATAACACTTAACAAAGGCTTAATTCACACATGCTTTCTTAATAAAATCAAGACATTCAAAACATCAGTAGCATTTTTGACAGAACTAGAATAAATAATAATAAAATGTATATGGAACTACAAAAGACCTCAAGTAGCCAAAGCAGTCTTGAGAAAGAAAAGCAAAACTGGAGGGAGGTATCACAATCCCAGATTCTAAGAAATACTACAAAGCTACGGTAATCAAAACAGTATTGTACTGGCACAAAAGTGACCATCAATAAATGGAACAGAAGAGAGAGTCCAGAAATAAACTCACATATGGTCAATCTACAACAAACAAGGAAAGAATATATAATGGGGGAAAAGACAGTCTCCTCAATAAATGATGCTGAGAAAACTGGACAGTTACATGCAAAGATCAAACTGGACCACCTTTTCACACCAAATGCAAAAATAAAGATCTAAATATAAGACCTGAAGCCATAAAATTCCTATAAAACAACATATTCAGTAATTTCTTTGACCTCAGAATTAGCAATATTTTTCTAGCTATGTCTCCTGAGGGAAGGGAAACAAAAGCAAACATAAACTATTGGGCCTGTACTAAAATAAAAAGCAAAGGAAACAATCAACAAAACAAAAGACAACCTATTGAATGGAAAAATATATTCCCAAATGACATATCCCAAAACGGGTTAATATCCAAAATATATAAAGGACTTATACAACTCAACACTCAAAAAACAAACAATCCAATTAAAATATGGGCAGAAGACACAAACAAACATTTCTCCAGAGAAGACATACAGATGGCCAACAAACACATGAAAAGGTGCTCAACATCACTAATCATCAAAGAAATGCAAATCAAAGCTACAATGAAGTATCATCTTACACCTGTCACAATGGCTAGATTCAAAAAGATGAGAAAAAACAAGTTTTGGTGAGGATGTGGAGAAAAATGAACCCTTGTACACTGTTATTAAGAATTTAAATCAGGTCACTGGGCCAAACAGTATGAAAGTTCCTCAAAATAGTAAAAATAGAAATGTTATATGATCCAGTAATTCCATTATTGGAAAACAAAAACACTATAATTCAAAAAGATATAAGCACTCTATATTTATTGCAGCATTTTACAATAGCAAGATATGGAAGTAACATAAGTGTCCATCAAAAGATGAATGGATAAATGTGTGGCATATATACACAATGGATTATTACTCAGCCATTAAGAAGGTGAAATTTTAGTACATGTAAAAACAATAAATCAAACAGAAAAAGACAAAAACCTTATGATTTCACTTACATGTGGACTCTAAAAAACAAAACAAATGTATAAACAAACAAAAAGCAGAAATAGACCCATAAATACAGAGGACAAATTGATGGTTGCCAAAGGAGAGGGGCTGGGGGGATTGGCAAAATGCATAAAAGGGGAGTGTGAAAAAACTTGTAAGTATTTTTTGATGATTATTCCTTGTATATTTAGCACAGAGGTGTAATTATAAAAGTATGGATTTAGTGTTAGAAAGACTGGAATCAGAGAAACTTATTTAGACTAAAGCTAAATTTACCTATTTGTAAAATGAATACAATGGTATCTGTCATACCTCCTTTAGCATTTTTCTAAAGATCAAATAAACCACTTCTAAGGAAGCACTATGTGAACTGTCAAATAATAAATATAAATTATTATTTTATTATCATATTCACTAATAATATAATAAAATATTTATGTTAATATAAACTCTGCCATTTACACATTACAAATGCTAGTTTGTTTCTGTAATTTTCAGTGCCTAGAAACACAGATCATAGAAATTATTTTCTTAATTACTGTAATATATTAATAACCCCCCTTAAAATTATACAGCACACCAGTATTAAGTAAATATTCTAATTCAATACAGTAAATGAGTATTTGTAATACATTAACCACTTAAGTATCTTTTTTCCCCATGGTATCACTTGGAATTCTCAGCTAATCGACGTATTTTTTTTTAAAGAAATAATATGTAGTTTTTACAGTTTATCAGTGCAGCATTCTTCTGTTGGGCCCATTTACTGGAAGTCATGGAGTAGAGGGTGAAGAAAAGTTTAGACCTGGAACCACCATGAAGTATGATAGATTTAAAAATATTTGTTGTTTGGAGAGGGATCATTGCAAACTGAAAAAATTAACAATAAAATGGGTCTCTGGTAGAATTAAATTGAATCCTTCCTCAGGCTTTCCAAGATTCACATAGTTAAAGCTGTGCTAAAAAGAAGCTTACAATTCCAAAATTATAAAAAACCATAAGCAAAAGTCAGCAAGCACAACACCAACAGAATCAGGCCACCAAGAACTTCAAATAGTAATCCTTTCAGATGAAATATAAAATAAGTATATTTAAAATAATTAATAAAAACATAATAATCTTTTAAAAACATAGGAAAAAGGAATACCTCATAAAAAGATTGGAGATTTGGGAGCAAAATAGAAGCATAGCTTAGAGCACAGGGAGACAAATAAATAGATAATAAGAAAAAAGCATAAGGACAGAACAAAGAAATCCAAATAAGATTTTGAAAATGATACACTACACAGAATACAGAGGCAAACTTTGAAAAGATAATGGTTGAGACATCAACACATTTAAGAGACTTCTTAAATACTTCATGAAGCAACAAGAACTGAATAAATGAAAAAGAATCTAAAGCTAAATTTATAGTAGTAAAAACTATAGAACCTCCAAAGAAAGGAGCACTTAAAAGTAACTAAAGAGAAAAGACAAATTACTAAAAAGAATTATAAAAATAAAATGACTCTCATAGGACAGTAGAAGTCAGGAAAAAAAGTGGAATAATACATTCAAAGTGCTGGAAAATAATTTTTGACAATTAACATACCCTCAGAAAAATAATCAAGATGAGAATGAAATCAAGGTACTTACAGGTAAACAAAAATTGAGACAATTTGCCATTAGCAGAGTTACTCAAAGAACTACTAAAAAAGAACATATGACTAAGGAACCAGAAAAAGAACAATATTTAAAAAGAAAAAAAAAATCCATATCACTCATTAATATAAATGTAGAACTCCAAAATAGCAATTTAAATTTCACACTATATCTAAAAATGGTAATTAAGGGGCACCTGGGTGGCTCAGTTGGTTAAGTGTCTGCCTTCAGCTAAGGTCATGATCCCAAGGTCCTGGGATAGAGCTCCACATTGGGTTCCCTGCTGAACAGGGAACCTGCTTCTCCCTCTGCCCCTACCCCTGCTGGTACTTGCTCTCATCTCTTTCTCTCTCTCTGTCAAGTAAGTAAATATGTCTTTTAAAAAAATGGTAATTAAAAATAACTACCTTGTCTTTATTTTAGGAATACAAAGACTGATTTTAAGATAGAAATTCTAGAAATGGCCTTTACAACACTGGAATAGTAAAAAAGGGAAACATGATTATCCCATTAAATATACTAAGACTTTGATAAAAATTAAACACTTATTCATAAAAATAACTCTTAGTAAACTAATAATATAGAAAAATACTTTAACTTAATAAATTTGATAAATTTGATAATCATTCATAGTAAGAAACATTATAAGTTACCTTTTAAAAAAGGCACACTATTTCTGTTCAACATCATCATATACTGTAGGGATAAAACTCCACACCAGATTAACATATGTGAAGATAGAAAATGATCAAAGGTACTAAAAACAGAATAGGCAACATAAAGAACAAAGTATAAAGTGACAGACCTATATCTAATCATACCAGCAATTACATTAATCATAAATGGACTAAGTTTTCCAATTAATAAGAAAATTATCATGCTGGATTTAAAAAGCAAGATCCAGGATACCTGGGTATCTCAATTAATTAAGCCAACTCTTGGTTTTGGCTCATGTCATGGTCTCAGGGTCATGAGATCAAGCCCCTGTCGGACCCCTCTAAGCATGAAGTCAGCTTGAGATTCTTTCCCCCTCCCTCTCACCCCTGCTCCCCCTGCTCATACTTTCTCTTTCTCTCTCAAATAAATAAATAAAATCTTAAAAAAAAAAAAAAAAGAAGAAGACCTAACTAGGGCGCCTGGGTGGCTCAGTGGGTTAAGCCACTGCCTTCGGCTCAGGTCATGATCCCAGGGTCCTGGGATCGAGTCCTGCATTGGGCTCTCTGCTCAGCGGGGAGCCTGCTTCCTTCTCTCTCTCTCTGCCTGCCTCTCTGCCTGCCTCTCTGTCTACCGTGATCTCTCTCTGTCAAATAAATAAATAAAATATTAAAAAAAAAAGAAGACCCAACTATATGCTATGTGTCTTTTGATACAAAGGCACAAAAAAGTTAAAAATAAAAGGCTAGAAAAAGATAAAGTAAGCAAAAAGTAAAGCTAAGAAGTCTGGAGTGTCAAAATAAACTCAGATAAAAAGAAATTTTATTATGAGAAGTACTACCAGATATTATAAAAGAATGTCCTGTAATAACAAAACACCAAAGTGCACATAACTAAACATGCAAACACACAAAACAATATAAATCTAACTTACAATTTAAATATATAAATACAAATATATAGAAAATATATATAATAAACTATATACATATGTGTATGTATGTATGTATGAATATAGTAAAGTACAAATATTGTGGTTGGTCACAATAACATTTATGATAGTGTTCATTGCCAGGATGAAGAGAAATGATGTAAAGTGCAGGGTGGAAATATAAAAGGCTTTCATTTTATTTTATAATAATTAATTTATTGACCAAAGATCTGAGGCTGATGGAACTCTTTTCTCATCTTGGCTAAATCTCAAAAGCAATATTAGATTAAAAGAAATAGGTTTTAAAAGAATACATGGAATACAATATAATTCATGTGAAGTTATAAAACTTATAACATAATATCTGCATTCTTTATTAAATATACATATGTACAAAAAGTATGAAATGTTTGTCAAATTGTATATACCGAATCCAAAAGAGATTCCCTCTGGACAGGATAAATTTGAGAATAGGAAAAGGTACAAAGGTAATTGTCATAAAAGCAATTGTTTATTCCTTAAAAATAATCCTAAAACATGCAAACTCTATATGCCATTCAGATGTCACCAGCCTAGAAAAGAACGCATGAGCACTCAACATATTATTTCCTATACTTTTCAATTTGCTTGTGGTATGTGTGTGTGCTTCTATTGTATTAGAATGAAAGGTAAAAACTAGTTTCACATTTCAACTCTGTCAAGTCCTCACCAGGAATAGTGCAGGCCACATGAACCTATTTTCTAGCTTCTGGGACAATTTGCATTTCTGTTTTGCTAGCCTCATGATCAAACAAAACATCATTAAGATTGAGAATAAACTAGAAAAACTATCCAAGGCCCATCGATGCTCCAAATATATGTTTTCATCATCTAAAAATGCAAAACATCTGTTTGTGGTTCCATTTCTTCTAAGCATCAAAATCATTACTATATCTAATGCAGTTATTAACTTTAAAGTAATCACCTCCTACAAAAAAGCCCAAGCATGACTTCTCTGGCAAATAAGTTAAAAAATTCTATTCAGTTGTTTCCAAAGCAAAATAGTTTGCTGTTCAGTTCATACTGCTAATTATTATCCTCATGATAATGGAAAAATCACATTACAGGAAAGAGGAAATCCCAGAATCACCATTATCCTGAGTAATTGAATTAGATAAAAATCAAATGTGCTAACAAATCAAGGAAGACTTCGACTGTAATATTATTAAATATTATTGATTAATAATATTTTTGTCAGTTATTAGGGTATTGTCATACCAATATCATATTGCCAGTATTAATGATACATAATTACTCCAATTCTGCTATTTGTCATTTACCTTATTCTAGAATTCAAAAATGATTCTGTAACCACATTTATCAATGTTTTCTTTCTTTTAGGAAAAAAAAAAACTTCTTACCCACTTAAGAACTTCCTTCCCATAAGGTCAAAAACATTTCTGCTTTATTTTCTTCAAAAACATTTACAGTACCATGCACTCATTGCCTTATTTATTTATACACTTTTATCTTTAATGCATCTGGTGCTTATCTTTTACATGTATGAATGATTTGGGTAGGTGTTGGGAGACAAATCTCCATAGGTCTCTCATATCTGCATGTCATGTGAGCAAAGCAGTAACTTTACTTTGTCCCAGACTATCATCAAGAATGCTAGCATAGTGAATAGTCTTGGCATATGAAGATAATGCTTCTGTACAAAGCAAAGGACAAGCATGCTTACTGCCCATTATAAAATAAATTCCTTAAGAAATGGATCCCTCAGGCGCCTGGGTGGCTCGGTGGGTTGGGCTGCTGCATTTGGCTTGGGTCATGATCTCAGGGTCCTGGGGTCCAGTCCCGCATCGGGCTCTCTGCTCAGCAGGGAACCTGCTTCCTTCTCTCACTCTCTCTGCCTGCCTCTCTGCCTACTTGTGATCTCTGTCTGTCAAATAAATAAATAAAATCTTAAAAAAAAAATCTAGAAATGGATCCCTCTCTGTAATGTAGCCCACTTTATGGCACATGACCTTTTGCCTTCTTTGTGGAAACCTGTGAGAAATGGACACTGGGGAAGTGACACAAGAAATGACAATACTCTGGCCACTACCATTGAAATGAATAATAGATGCACTTCATCTCCGACCCCAATGTGTCCAAAGTCACTGAGGATACTGGATGTGACACTTCTAAGCTCCCATCTATGGGAGTCTAGAGAACATGAGCAGAATGATGTTAGAAGAGAATAGACTTAATAGCTCTATATTCAAATGAAATGCATATCTAAATAATTTAATTTATATTGACTTTGAATTCATTTCTAGAACAGAAGTAAAATGGAAAATTGAATAGGTAAGTTTCCTTCTCAAAATATTATCTGTTACTCTGGTCACATCTTTTCCCTAATTTCTGCTTCTAATAGGACATTCGTAAATGCTTTGGAAAATTAGAATGACTACATCTTTCAATTATATCCCATTGTGCCTTGATTATATAGATGCTGCCTATTTAAAGGGTATTAATTTTTTTTATTTTTTATTTAAAGGGTATTAAATCTTTATCTTTGTCTCTACCATGCACCAATATTTATTTTGATTCTGCCTTTGAAAATTTAAATGTGCTGAGATGACCAGTAACTGGACAATATTTGTGACCAAGCATTCAAAATTCCAATCCAAGAAGGAGTATTCTTGAGAAACTTCTGAGTAAAGACAACATATAGTAATGGAAAAAAGAGTAATAATCTTAATTCTAGTGTGTGCTACCACAAATGTAGGAGTTCATACGACATACGTAACTAATCTTGTTTTTAAAGAGGGAGAGCCAAAAGCCATTTTAAATCATCAAAAATTGATGGCCAGCCATGAACTAAGAATCCAAGCAGAAAACATGGCAAAAACTGACCTAATTTTTGTTCAAAGAAGAAACAAGATTTCTAGAGGTTTCTTTTTAATCCTTTAATCACTGTCTTCCTGCACATCCCACTTCTTGGGAGTTGAGGAAGTTGAAACTTATTTTAACTGGGCAACAGAGTTAGGAGGGAAATTTTATAGGAAGCTAATTAAAATTATAAACATACAGTAGAAATCTGGGTATAACTGGTTCTACACATCATAGCCAAACACAACAAGGAAAGCTAAAGATTTTTCCTTTACTTTAAGAGTAGGGGATGAAGAAAGTTGAGACAAAGAGACCTCATGGAGGCAAAAACAAGCATATGGAAAAAGTTACTTAAAACATAAATGCCAAACTATACCAGAATGTTCAACAAGCAACTTATTTTTGCAGTCAAAGACCAGAGAAACTGGAATGTAAATGAAACAAAAAAATGAAGATGAGAAAAACAAAATCAAGTCAAATGAGCGTTTTGAATGCTTAACTCTTACATTTATGTAGAAGGAGAATTCTTTGACTTAGCAAAACTAAATTAAATCTTCAATAATTTTAAAAACATCCTATGCATCATAAAATCCAGTGTACTGACTGACAGCATTTGAAGTGTGACTGCAAACATAGTGTCTTAAAGATTTGCATGGCTTACTAAATGAATTAAAAATAAATACAGTTTTGATTCCTAAATCTTCAGTGCTGGTAAGTATTTTAGTGTGCATCTTGATTGATTTTTTTTAATTTACATAAATAAAATGTACTCTTTATGGATCGTTTTATATAGTTCTATGGCTTTGACAAATGCAAAAAGCTGAGTAACCACCAACAGAGTCACAAAGCAGAATATATCCATTACTCCAAAAATTCCTTCATGACATCCTTTTGTCATCAACCTGGGAGTGTTTTGTTTGTTTGATTTGGTTTGGTTTTTTTTAATTAACATATAACGTATTATTTGCTTCAGGGGTACAGGTCTGTGAATCATCAGGCTTACACATTTCATAGCATTCACCATGGCACATACCCTCCACAACGTCCATAACCCAGTCACCCTATCCCTCCCCCTGCCACCCTCCAGCAACCCTCAGCTTGTTTCCTGAGATTAAGAGTCTCTTATGGTTTATGTTCCTCCTCAGTCCCATATTGTTTCACTTGGGAGTGTTTTTGAAACTATACTAACCCACTTGTGTAGTTGTGTAGCTGGCCCTATTTCTAAATATTTCAATTGTGTAAGAAAATAACATCCTTTTTTTTTAAGTTTGGGTCATGCTGTTTGCCCCTTGGATCTAAAAAAATTCCTAACTGATGTGAAACACAGAGAAGAATAATAAATTAAGATTATTTAGCCAACAAAAGAGGTTTTGAAAAATGAAATTTATCTTTGTGTACTGAAAGAACATTTGATAGCCTCAGGTAGCAGAACTGAGATCAAAATTTGAATAGGTCTTAAAGAAAAAGTAGAATATAAATCTAGGATTTTGTGAGAATAATTAGAACATCCTTTGGAATTTGGATCTAAAGTATGTACCTTCTAAGATTAATGACCTATGATTTATAATTCTACGAAGAAATGATAAAAGAAGTATAAAAGGAGAATTTAAAAGACTGAGTGAATAAGAAGTTCTCATACAAATAGCAAGTATCAAGGTGACTGAACACCATGGAAAAAATATGAACAATATCAGAAAAAGTTAAGAGAAAGAATCAACAAGGGAATATGAGGACAGCATGGTTGAAATAGTCCTGATATTTGTAGTTGTGAAACCTAGACTTCAATTTCATTTTTCCTATAACCTTTACTATGTATTTATATGACAATGAACAAATTATTTAAGTCTTCTGGTATCCCAACCGAAATGTTAATAATAATAATAAAATTCTTATTTACTTCGTGTAGTTTACTTCAAGACCAAATAAGATAACCCATTTGATAGAATATTTTTGAATTTGAAGCTTTTTCACAAACATATTATTTTTTCTTATACCTTTATTATAATAAGTGGAATTTAAAGAATGGCTTAAATATACAATATTGGAAATAGAAATATGTACCAAAAGCTTGGAATAACTATCAAGATAGAAAACAAATTTTTGTTTGTTGTGTACAGGAATAAAAGAATTTTTTAAAAACTAAGGTTAGTTTTAAATGTATGTATAATGGTCTTTTTGTGCAGTCCAGGTTTGAGTGGAATTACACCACAGTGTTCAGTTCATCTTTCCACTATTCTCCCCAAATCCCCATTAGTCCCACCAGTATAAGATGGTATCAAACATCTCGGGAGGTTCACTTATATCCATCTTCCCTAAGAGCCAGGGTAGATTTTCACATAATAGAAGAAAACTCTCCAGTTGGATGAGAATGTCCCTGGTAGTGAGAAGACTGTTCGTAGGTGAATGACAAGTCCCAGAGCTATGCTCCAATCACAGCTATCATTCTTCTTGGAGACAAAAGAAACTTAAACATTTGGAAGAAGAATCTCCCTTCTCAACTAGGGAACTTAATCGTCTGAAAATATGTTAATAAAAGTCTATTAGCAAACCAGAGAGGAGGTTTGGTGTTCTATACCTGGGATTGTTTTCTATTCCGTGGCAAAATGAATAGGGTATTTTGTTTGCATTGGAGTGACATGAAACATGAATATCAGGAAAACTCATTAAAACTCTAGGTCAGAGAATACATATAATACTGTAGCTGAGCAACTATACAGATTTATACATCCAGGAAAAGGTAAATTGAGACAGGATATGTGATGAAAAATATATGTGCATCCTCAAGAGTTGTACACAGAATCACTAGCAAACACACACACACACACGCACACACACTCACACATACACACACACACACACACACACACACACACACACACACATATCCAGGCTTCCCTAGAATATATTTAGAAAAATGATGATGTTATAAAAGGCAACTATCCAAAAGGCCTAAAAAAAGGAATTTTATAACTCATGAATCTAACATTGTGACACTGTAGTAACAGACATACAGGTTTTGATGAAGAAAATATAGAAGAAATCTATCACTAAGAGGCACAGAAAGCACAAATAATTAGACACTAACAAAATATAACAAAGCAAACTAAAACAGAGGTGTGGGGGGTGGGGTGAGCCTGGTGGTGGGTATTATGGAGGGCACATATTACATGGAGTACTGGGTGTGGTGTGTAAACAATGAATTTTGGAACACTGAAAAGAAATAATAAAAGAAAAGAAAGAAAAAATACCTAAGTCAAACACTTAAATACAGTCACCTACTCAATGTTCCAGCACCCTTCCCATATAACACTCATGTGCCCATGCATGCAGCTAGAGGTACAGGATCATCAATTTTGAGTAAAATAATAATGTGGTAGTGACATATTGCAGAACACATTCAAAAATAAGTTTTATTTTGTTTTGTTTAACTATAGAAGTTGTATTGTATATTTGTTTGCAAACACAATACATTCTAGTGACTTTACTGATTTGCTCAGATTTTACTTGAAAGTGTTGAAATTCACTATTTATTGAAACTCTGCTCAGTAGGCCAAGTCGGCCCTGAGACCAAAGAAAACAGACATATCTGACTTCTTTCGATCTGTAGAACAAATGGGAAAAAGAGGCCCTTATTTCCTGATTTCCCCAGCACCAAACCAAAAATATTAAAACAGTTTCACAAATGGTTAGAACTCAAATTGTCTCAATGTCAGCAACCTATATGTACTCCAGAGATTACTCTGGTGCATGTGACAAACGTGCTTATGATCAAGTTCTTCCCATCACTACTTTGCTGGCTATCTTTGCTAATGTTCTTCCAGGAAGAGCAAAGGAAAAATTCCAGTCATCTGGAACTGGCATCATCTGGGAGCGCTGAAAGACTCTGACAGAGTCAAAGCCACGACTTTCTGCAAGAATGACTGGTATGAAATCAGAGTTAGTGTTACCCCTGTTTCATTCAGTGTAGGGAACTGCATCTTTTAGTTACTCCCAACTCTCTCACTGGTATCTGAGCATAGACACCAGCCAAGGAGAAAGTCTATTCATTGCCATTCTTCCACTTAGCATATAAGGCTTGGTCCAGAAATAGTTTGTCATCATCTTCTTCATTATTACTGTTATTGATTATTGTCTTGCTGACAGATTCCTCAAAACTACCTTTCTTCCTCTATGTCAGTTTCCCAGCTATGACCAAAGAATGAAGTCTTTTCCAAGAGGTTCCTCAATGCAGTGAAATGACCTGGATCAAACAGTTCTCCAAGTTGATCCCATTCCTTTCATTAGAGAATGGTATTTAGAAACCAAAATGTGGAAGCTAACTTGTCTCATTGCTACTGAGGTTTTATTGCTTTTTAGTGAGCAAAGCTAGGGAACATAATGTATATCCATATACAGATAGTCCCAAATTTATAATGGTTTGACATGATTTTTCTCAACTTTATGACATTGTGAAAATGACAGGCATTCAGTAGCAATCACACTTCGAGTTTTGAATTTTGGTCTTTTCCTAGGTTAGCGACATGTGGTATGACACTCTCTCTCACAATGCTGAGCAGTGGCAGCCACCCAGTTACAAGGCAACCATGTGATCACAAGGGTAAACAACCAGATAACATACATTATATATTCATATAATGTTTTTCATTTTCAGTATTATTCAAAGAAATCACTCAGTATTCAATAAATCACATAAATATTCAACATTTTGTATAAAATAGGTGTTCTGTTAGATGATTTTGCCCAACTGTAGATTAACATAAGCACGCTAAGCAGGTTTAAGGTAGGCTAGACTAAGCTACTATGTTTGGTAGGTTAGGTGTATTAAATACATTTTGACTTAGGATACTTTCAATTTATGATGGATTTATAACAATGTAACTCCGTCATAAACTGAAGATGATCTATTGATCTATATACATATCTCTGTCAATATTTCTAGACACACATATCTGATTCCAATCTAACCCCACAAAGTTGATTCTAGTATTTTCCTTTCCATTTGTAACTTGTTTCTCTGAGAAAAGTTGGCAAAGTTGGGCAAAATCATCTAACAGAACACCTATTTTATACAAAATGTTGAATATTTATGTGATTTATTGAATACTGAGTGATTTCTTTGAATAATACTGAAAATGAAACTTTAGTTTTCACTATCCACGATATGTTTGAATTCAGAATTGCTAATCCATAATCTTATGAAGAAAAATTTACCAACTATAGAACCATATTTGTATACATTCATTTTTAATCTTTGGCTTTAAAGTATCAAGCCAAATTGCTGTTTTGTGAAGTTAATTAGGTTACATTTTTCTTCCCTAACCCCTTTGTGTAATTATCTATAATATTACATTTATTATTTATTATTTTTATTATAGTTTCAATTCACCTCATAACCTGCTTCATTTTAGTTCTTTATTTGTATTTCACATATGTGAAATACAACCAATGTACTAAAAGTCAAACTAAGCAAAGCATATGCTTGGAATATCTCTCCTTCATCATTACTTCCATATCATTCTCTCCTTCCCATTTTCTCCACCTATTTCAGCCATCTTTAACCAATCTCATCAATTTTTGGATTAAACTTCCTGTATTTATTTTTGTCAAATAATCATATATCTTTTGTTTTTCAGAAGCTAGGATTTTTATTTAATAATTAAACCTATTTAATTTTTCTATTTTTCTATTCTCTAGCTCCTTAATTTCAGCTTTTATCTCTGTTGTTTTCTTTTTGTGCTTTCTTTTGACTTACACCATTATTATTACAATTTTTAATTGAGTAATTACTTTGTAATATTTCATTTTACTATTAAAGTATTCCATGGTTGGAATTTTTTAATGCACCCCATATATTCTGTACTTTTAAAAAAACACTATAATTTGTATCTTTCCTTTAACTTATTAGTTTAATAAGCATTTTTCACATTTCTAGGCTAAAGAACTTTATTGGTTTATGATTTTATTAAAAATTTCTAGTGTTTTATTGTGATTAAGGATCATTGCTTATAATATTTCTATTTTATGGAATTTACTGAAGTTTCTGTGTGTATATGTGAGTGCGACCTAATACATGTACATTTAGGTAATGTTACATAGACATACATAGACAAATACAGAGGTATTCTCTTATAAAGGTATAAAGCTTGATATATATCCACAGAATTTACCTTACTGATTATGTTTTTTAGTAATTCCATCTTCTTATTTTGGATGCATTTAATATAAAAGGGGGAAAGCAGACCCTGATAACCAGAAACTCAATTTCAGTGTTGTAGCTCTCCTAGTATTCTCATCTAGGCCTATTGTTCCACTGTTGGACAAAACAACCTGATTCCTGACAAGGTCACTTTGTGACTGTGAAGAAAACAAAAAAAAAAGGACTATTTCCTAATTTGCCTAAGCACAGACTTAAAAAGAAAGTCATAATATAAGCCATAGATGGTAAATATTTCTCTTTCCAGTTAATATGAATGGTTTCTGCCCTTTTACCAGTTACTGCTGTAGCTTAACTCCTAGTGCCCTCCTTCTAGATAAGATTTATCATTACAATAAACTATAATAAAATACAAATAGAATTACCTCCACTTCCTGATAATATTCTTCTATAAACTCTTCCCATATCATCTAAATAAGCTCCAATTTTAAAGTAAGTCTTTTCTAGTAACCCCTTATTTACATACTGTATGTTTCCCCATGGTGTGCAGTTTTCCCCAATGCAATGAGCATTAACTCAATTTACTAAGCTACAGGTTTTACCGGCGGTCTTTGACAGGAGGGCTTCACTTGCCTTATTCTAAGAGTAGTATGTTAAAGTCTCATATTGTCTGTTTCTATCTCTGTATTTTGTTTCATAGAAGTGGTTGCTATGTTATTGGATGCATAAATATTTGTGTCATAACATCATTGTGATTTGTGATTTTTAATACAAGTGCCCTTATTGCCTTAAATAATTTTTGGCTTGTGTGCTTTATATCTGCTGAAAATAGAATTGTTATCCTGTTATCTCAGCGAGTCTTTCTTCATGAGCTAAATTGAATTCTTTTTTTTCTTTTAGTGAGTTAAATATATCTAACTGTTATTTGATTTAACTTTGTCATAATATTTTATAAATACTGTGTATTATGCTTGTTATATTTCTTTCTATACAAGATAAATACATCTATACACACACTAACAGTATACACACACAGTATTAGGAAGGTTTGACTTTATGTTCTGGTGGATATATTTGTACACATATATTTTTGATGTCCTTAATCCACTGTTTCCTTATTTTACCTTTTATCTTTTACTGTCTAGTTTGTCAGCTTTTAATGGGATCCTTAATTTCCATCTGTTGCCCATCCAGCAATAAATGAGCTTATTGTACTTTCATTTTGTCTTTCCCTAATTCCCTATTTTTAAGCTGTACTTTTCTACTTTGTTACAAGTAATATTTTCCCATTATTATTTCATCTTCATTTTTTATTTTAAACTTTGATGTGTATGTCCATATGTGTCTGTGTGTATGTGAGTGTATAGTCTTTTACTGTAGTATACTCCCATTTAATGTAGTATTAAAGGATGAAACTCATCTGCTAGTATATTTTAAAAGAAAAATTCATGTATATGTAGAACTTTTTATGTTTTGTATGTCAAAAAATTTTCTAGAGCGTTGATGCTTTAAAGATAGGTTTAAGATAAAAATCCTTTAACATATTTTTGAGTTTTTTAAAAAAAATTCCTTCCCCATTGCTGCCTTGCTTTGTATGATGCTTTTGAAAAATCACGACACCAGTTTAACTCTTTAGCTCTTTTTAATATTTGATTTTTACTTTATCTTTGAAATATAATAATTTTATAAGAATACATACTGGAGTTGAACATTCCAACTTGATTTTCCTATGTACTTTATAGGAATTTCTCATTTGTAGATTCAGGGGTTATTTTTATTTCTGGAATTTTTTTTTTTTTAGATTATACTTTTAAATATGAGTTCTTATAAATTATTCTATTCTCTTTTTCTTCACAGATACCAATTTTATAAATGCTATCCTTCCTTTCTGTATCTTCCATTTTCACTACTTTTTCTCTTATGTAAACTAACTTCCTAAGTAAGTAAATAAATACTATTTCCTTTATCACATTTACATTCTCTCAATTATTTCTTCCCTAATTTAAATGTTCTCCTCACTTCTTCCATTTATGATTTATTTGGCCTGTAGTTTTAAAATTTCTGATTCAAAATAGTTCTTTATATCCCTAAATATTTGTTCCAATATATTTCATTCAGTTTGGAATGTTGTCTTATAAGTTTCCTCTGTTTCATAATTTTAGGGTGGGAGTAAAATTTTAATCAATTGGATGTGTAGGATCACATTTTGTGATTTTTTTGTGAGAACTCTGTTTGCATCTAGTTATTAGCTTCTTATGACACTGGTGAAAGGATTCCTAGTTCAATAACATCCTCTTCTATCAATCCAAATATTTAACTGGATTTTTTTTTCTGACAAAGAGTAAAGTTGTGTATATTTCAATTATTTGGTTTGTTTTTATTTTGCAGGACCCAAGTTTCTCCCTTTGCTGCTTTTTCTCTTTGACACCTGGTTTCTAAAGAATGCTTTTCCCCTCCTATTTGTCTTTCATCTTTATCGAAAGCTATGCATCTTAGTCTATTGTTTATATCATTAATATTTTGAAGTCCTTTTTCTGTAGCTTGTCTTCGACTCACCAAGACATTTTAAAAATATTTTCATACTGGGGTGCCTGGGTGGGTCAGCAGTTTAAGCATCCAACTCTAAGTTTCAGCACAGGTCAAGATCTGAGGGTGCTGAGATCCCCCTCAAATGGGGCTCTGCACTTGCAAAGTCAGCTTGGAATTCTCTTTCCCTTTCCTTCTGCCCCTCCTGCTCCTGCTCTCTCTCTCTCAAATAAATAAATAAATCTTTTAAAAAAATTCATACTGAGGATGGGCTCTTTCTGATGATGGTTTCAAATCAGCTAAAAGCCTGTGTCTGGCCCCATGTTCCCCATCCCTCACAATTAATCTCATTCAGTCTCATTCCTTGACTCCCACTACCACTTCTGCATGAGACCACTGGGATTTGGTTTTCTTTATCTACAGTTATATTAAAGTTTGGGCATTCTGTCTTCAAGCTATGCTAAAAAGGCAATTTTTTGTAATTTTACTTTTTTCTTAATGTTATTCTATACTATTTTGGAGGAAATATTGGGAGATGCATAACTTGACTGCCCCTATTTTCTTGAATATTTATATTTCTACTTTAATCCTTGAAAGTCTATGATGACTTGCATGTAGAGAAAAATTTTGAGAAAGGATAAGACATATTTACCAATTGGAAGTTACTGGTATACTTAACTGATGACAAATTATAATGAAACACATTTCTTTTTTTTTTAAGATTTTATTTATTTATTTGTCAGAGAGAGAGAGAGAGAGAGCGAGCACAGGCAGACAGAGTGGCAGGCAGATGCAGAGGGAGAAGCAGGCTCCCTGCCGAGCAGGAGCCTGATGTGGGACTCGGTCCCAGGACACTGGGATCATGACCTGAGCCAAAGGCAACTGCTTAACCAAATGAGCCACCCAGGTGTCCCATGAAATACATTTCAGTAGGATTTCTTAATACTTTCCTTTCAGCTTAATAAATGTTTATTATTATAATTATCATTATTAGTTGTTGTTCTTGTTGTTAATATGGCTAATTTCTTTGGCATATACGTTGGTTCCTACCAGTATTAAAGATGGTGCACTGCCAGGGGAGAAGTCAAGATGGTGGAGAGGTAGCAGGCTGAGACTACTTCAGCTAGCAGGAGATCAGCTAAGTAGCTTATCTAAAGATTGAAAACACCTGCAAATCCATCGGCAGATTGAAGAGAAGAAGAACAGCAACTCAAGAAATAGAAAAACAACCACTTTCTGAAAGGTAGGACTGGCGGAGAAGTGAATCCAAAGCGAAAGGAAGATAGACCCCGCAGGGAGAGGCCGGCTCCTGGCAAGCGGTGGAGCAACGGAGCACAAAATCAGGACTTTTAAAAGTCTGTTCCACTGAGGGACGTTGCTCCAGAGGCTAAATCGGGGCGAAGCCCACGTGGGGTCAGCATGCCCTCAGGTCCCACAAGGTCACAGAAGGATCGGGGGTGTCTGAGTGTCGCAGAGCTTGCGGGTATTGGAAGAGGAAAGCCAGCTACAGAGACAGAGCTGACAGTAAGCTCACAGCTCGGAGTTACCTTGAACCGGCGACAGGCTCAGTGAGCTCAGAGCGCGGCCAGAGGTCAGGCAGACAGGGAGTTACTGGGCGCATTTCTCTGAGGGCGCACTGAGGAGTGGGGCCCCGGGCTCTCGGCTACTCCGGGCTGGAGACCAGGAGGCTGCCATTTGTATTCCCATCCTCCGGAACTCTACAGAAAGCGCTCAGGGAACAAAAGCTCCTGAAAGCAAACCCGAGTGGATTACTCAGCCCGGTGCCTGGTAAGGGCTGTGCAATTCCGCCTGGGGCAAAGACACTTGAGAATCACTACAACATGCCCCTCCCCTAGAAGATCCACAAGAAATCCATCCGAGACCAAGTTCACCTACCAAGGAGTGCAGTTTCAATACCAAGTAGAGCAGCAGAATTCCAGAGGAGGAGAAAGCAAAGCACAGAACTAATGGCGTTGTCCCTGTGATTTTTTAGTCTTGCAGTTAATTTAATTTTTTCCTTTTTCATTTTTTTCTCTTCTTCTGCTAAATTTTTTTTAACTTTTACCCTTTTCTTTTTTAACGTTTTTTAACTAGTTTATCTAATATATATATTTTTTCTTTTTTATACTTTTCTTTATTCATTTTCTTTTTTTAATTCTTTTCTTTTCTTTTCTTTCCTTTTCTTTCTTTCTTTTTGAACCTCTTTTCATCCCCTTTCTCCACCCTCATGATATGGGATCTCTTCTGATTTGGTTAAAGCATATTTTCCTGGGTTGTTGCCACCCTTTTAGTATTTTAATTGATCCTTCATATACTCTTATCTGGACAAAATGACAAGACGGAAAAATTCAACACAAAAAAAAGAACAAGAGGCAGTACCAAAGGCTAGGGACCCAATCAATACAGACATTGGTAATATGTCAGATCTAGAGTTCAGAATGACAATTCTCAAGGTTCTAGCCGGGCTCGAAAAAGGCATGGAAGATATTAGAGAAACCCTCTCCGGAGATATAAAAGCCCTTTCTGGAGAAATAAAAGAACTAAAATCTAAACAAGTTGAAATCAAAAAAGCTATTAATGAGGTGCAATCAAAAATGGAGGCTCTCACTGCTAGGATAAATGACGCAGAAGAAAGAATTAGTGATATAGAAGACCAAATGACAGAGAATAAAGAAGCTGAGCTAAAGAGGGACAAACAGATACTGGACCACGAGGGGAGAATTCGAGAGATAAGTGACACCATGACATGAAACAACATTAGAATAACTGGGATTCCAGAAGAAGAAGAAAGAGAGAGGGGAGCAGAAGGTACACTGGAGAGAATTATTGGGGAGAATTTCCCCAATATGGCAAAGGGAACGAGCATCAAAATTCAGGAGGTTCAGAGAACGCCTCTCAAAATCAATAAGAATAGGCCCACACCCCGTCACCTAATAGTAAAATTTACAAGCCTTAGTGACAAGGAGAAAATCCTGAAAGCAGCATGGGAAAAGAAGTCTGTAACATAAATGGTAAAAATATTAGATTGGCCACAGACTTGTCGACAGAGACCTGGCAGGCAAGAAAGAACTGGCCTGATATATTCAGAGCACTAAACAAGAAAAACATGCAGCCAAGAATACTATATCCAGCTAGGCTATCATTGAAAATAGAAGGAGAGATTAAATGCTTCCAGGACAAATAAAAACTGAAAGAGTTTGCAAACACCAAACCAGCTCTACAGGATATAGTGAAAGGGGTTCTCTAAGCAAAGAGAGAGCCTACAAGTGGTAGACCAGAAAAAAACACAGACATTAACAGTCACCTTACAGGCAATACAATGGCACTAAATTCATATCTCTCAATAGTTACCCTTAATGTTAATGGGCTAAATGCCCCAATCAAAAGACACAGGGTATCAGAATGGATAAAAAATTAAAAAACCCATCTATATGTTGCCTACAAGAAACACATTTTAAACCCGAAGACACCTCCAGATTTAAAGTGAGAGGGTGGAAAAGAATTTACCATGCTAATGGACATAAGAAGAAAGCAGGAGTGGCAATCCTTATATCAGATTAATTCAATTTTAAGCCAAAGACTATAAGAGATGAGGAAGGACACTATATCATACTCAAAGGGTCTGTCCAACAAGAAGATCTAACAATTTTAAATATCTATGCCCCCAACGTGGGAGCAGCCAACTATATAAACCAACTAATGACAAAATCAAAGAAACACATCAACAATAATACAATAATAGTAGGGAACTTAAACACTCCCCTCACTGAAATGGACAGATAATCCAAGCAAAAGATCAACAAGGAAATAAAGGCCTTAAACGACACACTGAACCAGATGGACATCACTGATATATTCAGAACATTTCATCCCAAAGCAACAGAATACATATTCTTCTCTAGTGCACATGGAACATTCTCCAGAATAGATCACATCCTCGGTCCTAAATCAGGACTCAACTGGTATCAAAAGATTGGGATCATTCCCTGCATATTTTCAACCACAATGCTCTGAAGCTAGAACTCAACCACAAGAGGAAGTTTGGAAAGAACCTAAATACATTGAGACTAAACAGCATCCTTCTAAAGAATGAATGGGTCAACCGGGAAATTAAAGAAGAATTGAAAAAAATCATGGAAACAAATGATAATGAAAACACAACGGTTCAAAACCTGTGGGACACAGCAAAGGCAGTCCTGAGAGGAAAATATATAGCGGTACAAGCCTTTCTCAAGAAAAAAGAAAGGTCTCAGGTACACAACCTAACCCTACACCTAAAGGACCTGGAGAAAGAACAAGAAAGAAACCCTAAGCCCAGCAGGAGAAGAGAAATCATAAAGATCAGAGCAGAAATCAATGAAATAGAACCAAAAAAACAATAGAACAAATCAACGAAACTAGGAGCTTGTTCTTTGAAAGAATTTAAAAAATTGATAAACCCCTGGCCAGAGTTATCAAAAAGAAAAGAGAAAGGACCCAAATAAATAAAATCATGAATGAAAGAGGAGAGATCACAACTAACACCAAAGAAATACAAACTATTATAAGAACATACTATGAGCAACTCTACGCCAACAAATTTGACAATCTGGAAGAAATGGAGGCATTCCTAGAAACATATAAACTATCACAACTGAACCAGGAAGAAATAGAAAGCCTGAACAGACCCATAACCAGACCCAAAAGCCCAGGGCCAGATAGCTTCCTGGGGGAATTCTACCAAACATTTAAAGAAGAACTAATTCCTATTCTCCTGAAATTGTTCCAAAAAATAGAAATGGAAGGAAAACTTCTAAACTCATTTTATGAGGCCAGCATCATCTTGATCCCAAAACCAGACAAGAATCCCATCAAAAAAGAGAGCTATAGACCAATATCCTTGATGAACACAGATGCAAAAATTCTCACCAAAATACTAGCCAATAGGATTGAACAGTACATTAAAAGGATTATTCACCACGACCAACTGGGATTTATTCCAGGGCTGCAAGGTTGGTTCAACATCCACAAATCAGTCAATGTGATACAACACATCAATAAAAGAAAGAAGAAGAACCATATGATACTCTCAATAGATGCTGAAAAAGCATTTGACAAAGTACAGCATCCCTTCCTGATCAAAACTCTTCAAAGTGTAGGGATAGAGGGCACATACCTCAATATCATCAAAGCCATCTATGAAAAACCCACCACAAATATCATTCTCAATGGAGAAAAACTGAAAGCTTTTCTGCTAAGGTCAGGAACACAGCAGGGATGTCCATTATAACCACTGCTATTCAACATAGTACTAGAAGTCCTAGCCTCAGCAATCAGACAACAAAAGGAAATTAAAGGCATCCAAATTGGCAAAGAAGAAGTCGAACTATCACTCTTCGCAGATGATATGATACTATATGTGGAAAACCAAAAAGACTCCACTCCAAAACTGCTAGAACTTGTACAGGAATTCAGTAAAGTGTCAAGATATAAAATCAATGCACAGAAATCATTTGCATTTCTCTACACCAACAACAAGACAGAAGAAAGAGAAATTAAGGAGTCAATCCCATTTAGAATTGCACCCAAAACCATCAGATACCTAGCAATAAAGCTAACCAAAGAGGCACAGAATCTATACTCAGAAAACTATAAAGTACTCATGAAAGAAATTGAGGAAGACACAAAGAAATGGAAAAATGTTCCATGCTCCTGTTTTGGAAGAAAAATATTGTGAAAATGTCTATGCTACCTAAAGCAATCCATATCTAAATTTAATGCAATTCCTATCAAAGTACCATCCATCTTTTTCAACGAAATGGAACAAATAATTCTAAAATTTATATGGAACCAGAAAAGACCTCGAATAGCCAAAGGGATACTGAAAAAGAAAGCCAAAGTTGGTGGCATCACAATTCCCAACTTCAAGCTCTATTACAAAGCTGTTATCATCAAGACAGCATGGTACTGGCACAAAAACAGACACATAGATCAATGGAACAGAATAGAGAGCCCAGAAATAGACCCTCAACTCTATGGTCAACTAATCTTCGACAAAGCAGGAAAGAATGTCCAATGGAAAAAAGACAGCCTCTTCAATAAATGGTGTTGGGAAATTGGACAGCCACATGTAGAAAAATGAAATTGAACCATTTCCTTACACCACACACAAAAATAGACTCAAAATGGATGAAGGACCTCAATGTGAGAAAGGAATCCATCAAAATCCTTGAGGAGAACACAGGCAGCAACCTCTTCGACCTCAGACGCAGCAACATCTTCCTAGGGACAATGCAAAAGGCAAGGGAAACAAGGGCAAAAATGAACTATTGGGATTTCATCAAGATCAAAAGCTTTTGCACAGCAAAGGAAACAGTTAACAAAGTCAAAAGACAACTGACAGAATGGGAGAAGATATTTGCAAATGACATATCAGATACAGGACTAGTGTCCAAAATCTATAAAGAACTTAGCAAACTCAACACCCAAAGAACAAAGAATCCAATCAAGAAATGGGCAGAGGACATGAACTGACATTTCTGCAAAGAAGACATCCAGATGGCCAACAGACACATGAAAAAGTGCTCCATATCACTTAGCATCAGGGAAATACAAATCAAAACCACAATGAGATATCACCTCACACCAGTCAGAATGGCTAAAATCAACAAGTCAGGAAATGACAGATGCTGGCGAGGATGCGGAGAAAGGGGAACCCTCCTACACTGTTGGTGGGAATGGAAGCTGGTGCAGCCACTCTGGAAAACAGCATGGAGGTTCCTCAAAATGTTGAAAATAGAACTGCCCTATGACCCAGCAATTGCACTACTGGGTATTTACCCTAAAGATACAAACGTTGTGATCTGAAGGAGCACGTGCACCCGAATGTTTATAGCAGCAATGTCCACAATAGCCAAACTATGGAAAGAACCTAGATGTCCATCAACAGATGAATGAATAAAGAAGAACTGGTATATATACACAATGTAATACTATGCAGCCATCAAAAGAAATGAAATCTTGCCATTTGTTACGATGTGGATGGAACTAGAGCATATCATGCTTAGCGAAATAGGTCAAGTGGAGAAAGACAACTATCATATGATCTCCCTGATATGAGGAAGTGGTGATGCAACATGGGGGCTTAAGTGGGTAGGAGAAGAATCAATGAAAGAAGATGGGATTGGGAGGGAGACAAACCATAAGTGACTCTTAATCTCACAAAACAAACTGAGGGTTGCTGGGGGGAGGGGGGTTGGAAGAAAGGGGCATGGGGTTATGGACATTGGGGAAGGTATGTGCTTTGGTGAGTGCTGTGAAGTGTGTAAACCTGGCGATTCACAGACCTGTACCCCTGGGGATAAAAATATATTATATGTTTATATAAAATAAAAAATTTAAAAAAAATAAATCAGGTGGTATCTAAAGTTTGGTCAAAGAGAAGTTATGGAAAAGAAAGATACAGAAGAAAGAAAGGGTCTAAGGTGATATCATATTATTGCTGGGGAGCAGTAAAGACATGTTTGATTTTAACATTCACAACAGATGAATACAAATACTTGAAATATGAAAAAATACAGTTGTAGCAAATGAAGCTAACGGTGTTTCCATATAACCTACAGTAGCTATATGGGTATCAATGCACAATTCCTTTCTTGTCCTGAAGGAATGAGAATGCCGTATTAAAAAATACATTTTCTTTTACTTCTTATATAAAGTAGTGATTCATAGAACAGATATATTCTCCAACATGAACATATCATTTTATTTCCAGGCTCCTATTACCAACTTATCTATAAATATATCCAGGTCTCTTTTACCTTCCCTTTGTCGTCCATACTCTATATTTGATTTTCCATATTAACATCTCATTTAAATTCTTTGTTCTAATCCCATATTCATGACCAGTTTCAGGCCACAAACTTATGAAAAATCTTATTTAAAATATTTACATAATTCAGGGGTGCCCGGGTAGTTTACTCTATAAGCCCTTGTCTTTGGTTCAGGTCATGATCTCAGGGTCCTGGGATGGAGGCCATCATCAGGCTCCCTGCTTTTCCCTCTCCCTCTACCCCCTCCTCAACTCATGCTCTCTCTCTCTTGTGCTCTCTCTCCTGAATGAACTAATAAAATCTTTAAAATTAAAATAAAATATTTCCATAATTCAGTCTAGTTTCTTGAGCTTACATTCTACTAGACTGTCAGGTATTAATACTTTCAGCTAGGGAACCCTCTTCTATTTCCCCAGATTTGTACCTAATTTCTTGAGAGATTAGTTAGTGTCAAGATGGTATTTATCGACTAACCACAGCAGCATGAGGTATACCACCATGCCCTGATTTCTAGTTCAAGAGCCCTTGAGGTTGATATTTAGTCACCTGTCTTTTCTAACCATGTAATCCTTAAAGGCAAATCTTCAGTCACCTCTTATCCTACTTGTCAAAGGCCTGGAGCAGAAAAAGTTAGGGAAGATGAGGTGTGGGAAGACAAAGAGAAAGGGAGAGGGCACGGAATTAAATGCTCTGCATCTTGCTTTTCCTCTCATGTCCCACCTCCTTCCCCAATCCTAAAGAATCCGTCGAAATTCAATAATGGAAAGAATTTCTCTGCCTCAATATATATTTTTCCCTGTTATGTCTAAATCCATTCTGTATTCTTCAGTTTCCCTCAGGAGCTAAAATTTTGATACTCAAAACCCAGAAGAGATTTTTTTTTTTAATCTGTTTTTTAAGTGACTAATTCCAAAACATGTCTTTTCTTTGGCCCAGGTCCAGAACTGCCAAGCTGCTATCCACACCACCATTATTACGCCCAGGTGTTACTGAAAATAGGGAGGAGAGAAGAACACCCAAAATTTCAGAACTATGTTCCTCCCTTATTAATGTGATAATGATGGCTCTACACTGCTAGGCTAAGAGGTGAGAGGCAGAATGCTGAAGTACAAATAGAAATAATAACATTGGGGATGACTACCCTGTGAAAAAGTTATGCAAGGAAGCAACACAAATGCAGGGTATATTTACACTTGTGCATTTTACTGCTTTGAAAATGTTTCAATTGTACTGACAGAACACCAATAAAAAGGGTGTTCTCAAAAGAGCAGAAATATCTATATCTATCTATATATCTGTCTATATTAATGTGTGTGTATATGTGTGTGTGCACACACTTAATGAGGGTATGCTTTACAATAAAATCAAGTCAGAAAAAATTATAGTGCTTTCAGAATTTCAATCCCTGCTTTTAGTTCCAGCACATCTGCAGGAAAAATAAGTTTTGTGATTTCTTAGAGGCTTGTGGTTAACCTCACAGCATGGAATAAATTATCTACAATTCCATCCTTCATTAAAACACCCTTTCCATGAAACGTGTCAATGAAGTCAGAACCTGGCTGGCCATGGATCAACCAGAGCACTGACCATCCATTTATGTTTTTCCATTATATCCCTTAATTATAGCAAAATACAGTTATTCATTCCCAAGAGTTTTAAATTGTTTATGTCGTGCCCTAAATTAAGAACACTTATAATGTTTTAATTTGAACAGCATGAATATATACATGTATCAAAGTAAAATGCCATACGACACATTTAAACACATATATCTTTGACCTCAATTGAGAGTGAATGGCTGAATGATTTAATTTAATCATTTCTCATTCAAATTGCACAAACATATTCCTCTGAAGCATATTTAATAATATTTAGGAAAGTCTTTAACTCCTAGTCCTGCCCAAAAAATCTGTAATATCTAAAGAGTGCTTAAGTTTGAGAGAAAACAAAGGAGAACGTCATTCTAAAAGTTGTTTTAGCAACATTCATCCCACATTTTCACTTCTGAGTACATGAAAATTACTCCTCTCCCTTTCTCAGGTCCCCCCTCTCACGTTTTGCTCTTCATCAGATTGGTAAAAAGGAAGTTTTTACAAAAGAACATTCCACCCCATTTTTTTAAGTTCATCTCTCTACCACTGTGACATAATCAACCATAAAGATCCCAAAATTAAAAACAGAGCACCCCCTCAATTGAATACTTGGAGAGATTTGTCAAAGGCCAGTGTTGAGATTGTAGCTGAAGACTACAGTTAGGAGTTATTATCTTCCAATAGCTGTTTGAGACAAACAGATATGTATACAGTAGGTAATAAAAGTAACAACAAAATTTATATCTGAATTGAAATAGAAACCCAAAATCAAATTGAATGTTTTTATAACTAAGAATTCCATGATGGGTCAGTGACTTTATTACCATTCAAAACCTTTAAAATGGTACATAGACCAATGTAAGGACAAAATAAAAACAGTTAACAAAAGGTATTTATATATCCTTTGGATGTTTGAAATATTCCAATGTCAGTTCAAGCAGAGATCATATAATCTAGTTACCCTTCCTCAAATATAGGACAAACTTTTTCAGGTACTTTAATTAAAGTGAATAACTATTAATAGCTATTAATAAATAACCCATCCATTTTACATAAATGACAATAAAAGCAAATTTGAATGATTTATTACTTTGAATAATTGTGTTAATACATGTGCCAGAAATAATTATTAGGGTCCCAAACCATGTATAAAATTCAGATGTTTTATTTTTAACTTAATAAATACCATTTATATCTTTTATTCTCTATAATACTCTGGAGTTCATTAATATGGAGTTTTATAATATTTATGATAAAATTTCTAGTCATTAAATGAAAATTTTTCTTAACTTCTTATGGATTCTACATCTGTACTTGGAGATGTAGCTTGATGAAGAAAAATATTGGCTTTGTTGTAATGAGAAGTAAGAATTCTACTTAATAAGATTTACTATCAAACTGTAGGAAGGACTTCTAAAACAAGAAACATAATCAAATTGTGCCACAAACTATTTTCATACAGATTTTAAAACTTTCTGGAATTGATTCTAACCAAAAGAGTCCTGGGACTTTTTATTTATTTATTTATTTATTTATTTATTTATTTATTTATTTATTTTGGCATTGAGAGGAGTCTTGGCTAAAGAGTACCATAATTTCACTCCCTTCTCCTGTTCCACAGGCATTCTTGTCACTGATATAAGAAAGAATCCTTGGATACACTCCTGTTATTCACATTCTCTTTAGAGTAGGGATTAGGAGTCATCTACATTAATAAAAGATTTATGTATTACATGCAACTTCTTTACTAAACATTCTCTTTTTTTTCTCTTTAAATGACAGAAAACCTCCAATAGTGTTTTTGATTAATTGTCCTTATGCTCAAGTAAATTCTTTTTCATAACTGCAGTTTTTATTCAAATAATGTTTCCAATATTATTTTGGAACTGAAACATATAAATGAGTTTATCTTTACTGCAAATGAGTTATAACTAGATTCAGGGAGAAAAAATAATAAATATTAGGCATAATGGCTAAAATGTTAGGGTTTCCTTAATATTTTTTAAATTCCCTATGTTCACCAAGGGTTTAGTACAAAAGCAGTGAAGATGCAGATTAGGAAATTCTTTTTTCCTTTATAATTACGGAGATGTCAATCAGACAAAAGTTTCAGAGTACTGCACATTTTAGATTAATGGTGGCATGTTGATGGATCTAGGGCTCCAGGCCTTCAAGAGTGCTGCTGTCCTCAGTAATTCTGAATCAAAGATGAACCTACCCTGGCTCAAGTGTTTTACCTAAGTCCTTTTTCATTCTTGACAGACGTCAAAGACTTGTATCTTCAAAAATGTAGTCTGATACACTGAGATATCCTTGTATTTGATCTTAGACCAGGTCTTATCATCTTACTCAGGCTCTAATATCATCATAACCCTAGACTGTTCTTGGTGAGAGCACATAATGAGTTAGCCCTTTTACTATCAAAATGAATTCTTGAAGCAAAAGATTATCTAAGTGCTTTCTTCTACTTCAGTTACTTTACATTTTAGGATGGACAAAAATTATGTTATTAATATTTAAAGATTGAGGCCATAAAGTCACACTCAGATTCTGATTCAAGAGGTTACAGGTAGGGTTCATGAGTTCATTATTTTAAAAAGGCCACTAGATGATTCTGATTAATGTGAAATATAGACTGGCCAATGCTTTGAACAACACATGGGAAGCACAATATTTGTTCAGAACACAAAAGCTCATGTCTCTGTCAATATGCCACTTAAAGAAATAGTGGTAAAAGAGTTTCTATTAGGGCATTTCTAACCCAGAGGTTCTATTCTATGAAGCTCTGCAAAAAAATATACTATTTTGGCTTAGAAACTTAGGAAAGAAATCAAGAGCATTTGGAAGGAAATTTTCTTTTTTTTTTCAAATGTTTCTTATAAGAATATATTTCTAATTTAAGACATTATAATGGTGTCTCTAAAACACAAGCTGGACAAGGGCAAAACAATTTCAATTATTATAACCATTATAATGATATATGCATTATAAGGTTGTTTAAATTTCTTTGAGGGAAAATCCTTCTTTCATAAATGATAGAAATCCTATAGTTCTAGTGATAACTAAACTTTTGTCACAGTTGATCCTTTTTGTGTGGCTTGAACATAAACACTTTTCTTAGACACATTCTTGGGTTTTTGTCTTAACAGTTCTTAAGTGGATTCCATTTAACATTATACTGCTATCTTTTAGTATGTTTCCAACAAGAAAAGTTTATAGCATGCACCCTTGGTCCCTTGAAATGAGTACATCTATAAGTACATGTAATATAATGAAGAAGACTGGTAGAGAAATAGAAAGACAAAGGCTTTAGGTATGATTAGGTGAGTCAGTAGCATTCTGAGATTACTTTTCAAGCTCTAAATGGGAAGAGGAAAGAACAATAACACCTAAAGAAATATAGCAATAAACTATATAAGAGTGAAATGAAGTCTGGATGTGGAGATGCATTCAAAAGAAGGAACTACACAACAGTGAAGTACCATATCATCAAATATGTGTTTTTGGAGAAAAAAAAAATTGGTTAGCAGAATATAGCAACTGTTCAAAAGCTAAGGACAAGGACAATGGCTCTAAAAGCTTTTGGTTTTAGGAATCCTTTTCATTCCTAAAGATGATTGAAAGCATTAGAATTTTATTTATGTAAACATATACCATATTAGAAATTTAAGGTGATACATCTAAAATTATTTATTTTAGAGCTTAAATTCCCACCTCCCTACCCCAAGTAGGGGCTGGACTTGGGAATTTTAGTAACTCATCTCCAAAAAAGAGTATAGAAACAGAAAAACAAGTAGCTTTATAATTGAAGTTGACAGGCACTACCTTAAACAACTGATCAAGGTTAACATAATAGGTGATAAATTATGTTGAGTTCCTGTGGTGAAAAGGATACGTCATTTCAGTGTTGTCCCTCCACAAAACCCATAATCCCAGTCCAACCATAAGGAAACCCAAATTGAAGATTCTATAAAATACCTGACCTCGGGGTGCCTGGGTGGCTCAGTTGGTTAAGTCCTCTGCCTTCCGCTCAGGTCATGATCCCAGGGTCCTGGGATGGAGCCCCGCATCAGGCTCTCTGCTCAGCAGGGAGCCTGCTTCCTCCTCTCTCTCTGCCTGTCTCTCTGCCTACTTGTGATTTCTGTCTGTCAAATAAATAAATAATAAAATCTTTAAAAAAAAAATACCTGATCTCTTCAAAATTGTCACACACACAAAATAAAGACTGAGAAATTGTCTTTAAAAATACACTAAATGCAATATGAAGGACACGAGTGAGAAAAATGGGTAAAATCTGAAGCAAGTCTAAAGTGTAGTGAGCAGTAATGCACCAATACTAATCTCTCAGCTTAATAAATGTACCATAGTATTAAGAAGTTAACATTATAAGAAACTGGGTGAAATACAGAAATTCTCTGTACTGCCTTAACAACTCCTAAGTCTAAAAATATTCCAAAATAAAATGAGTTTTTAAATGATTCAATAGTCTAAAAATGAAAGCCCCTAATCATATCAGTGGATGCAGAAAAACATTTGGCAAAATCCAATAACCATTCATGATTTAAAAAAAACTCAATAAACCAAAAACAGAATAGAAATTTCTCCGTTCGATACAGACAATCCACAAAAATCCTATAGCTAAAATTATACTTAATGGCAAGAAACTCAAAGCTTCCTATTAATATTAGATACAAAGCAAAAATATCCTCTCCTATCACTCCTTTTCACTGTACTGAAGTCCTAGTTAATAGGAAAAGACCAAAAAAAAAAAAAAAAAGTCTATAAAGTCTATATACTGGGGAGGAAGACATAAAAATGTCCTTGCTTCCAAATGCTGTTATTGTCTATATAGGCAATCCAAAAGAATCAACAAAAACAAAAACCCCTGAAACTAATAAGCAATTATGGCAAAGTTGCAAGATACAAAGTTAACATACAAAGTCAATCGCTTTCCTATATACTACCAATGAACAAATGGAAATTGGGATTTAAAACACAATACTATTTACACCAGCACTGAGAAAACTGAAATACTTAGGTATAAATCTACCAACATATGTATAGTATCTATATGAAAAAAACTATAAAACTCTGATGAACAAAATCAAAGAACTTAAAAAAATGAAGAGATATTTTATGTTCATGGATAATAAGACTCAATATTGAAAGATGTCAGTTCTTCCAAAACTGATCTATAAATTCACTGCAATTCCAGTAAAAGTTCAAGTAAGTTATTTTTTGGATATCAACAAACTGATTCCTAAGTTTATATGAAGAGACATAAAACCCAGAATAAGAAACACAGTATTGATGGAAAAGAACTAATTTGGGGGACTGACACTACCCAACTTTAAGACTTATCAGAAATGTACAGCAATTAGCCGGAGTAATATTGGTGAAAGAACAGACAAGTAGATTAAGGGAACAGAATATACAGTACAGAAATCGACTCACATAAATATAGCAAACTGATCTTTGACAAAGAAGCAAAGGCAATACAGTAGATCAAATCTAGTCTCTTCATAACGGCACTTGAGCAACTGGACATCCACATGCAAATAAAAAAAAAAAATGAATCTAGACCCAGACCTTGCACTCCTCACAAAAAATGAACTCAAAATGGAGCATAGAACTAAATGCAAAACACAAAACTATAAAACTCTAGAAGATAACATAGGAGGAAACCTAGATGACCCTGAGTATGGTGATGCCTTTACCATACAAAACCAAAGACACAATCCATGGAAGAAATAATTGATAACCTGGACTTTATTATAATTAAAAACTTCTTTCTGTGAAAGACAATGTCAAGACAAACAGAAGAAAGCCACAATTAAGCAGAAATATTTGCTGATCATATATCTAATGAGAATTAGTAGCCATAATATATGAAGAACTCCTACAACTCAACAACAAAAATAACCCAATTTAAAAAAATGGTCAAAATCTTGACTAGAGATTTCTTCAAAGATGACATACAAATGATTCACAAACATATGAAAAATGCTCAACATCACTGATCCTCAGAGAAATGCAAATCAAAGCAACGAGATACTATTTCACATCTAATTAGGATGCCTACTACCAAAACCAAGATAAAACAAATGAAAATTAAACAAGTGCTGGTAAAGATATAGAAAAATTATAACCATTGAGCAACATTGGTGATATTGTGAAACAGTCCAACCACTATAAAAACCAGTATTGTGTTCTTCAAAACATTTTTAAAAAGAACTATCAAATGATCCTGTAATCCAACTTCTGGGGTATATTCAAAAGAGTTGAAAGCAATTCAAAAAATTCTATAATCCCCCATCAGAAAAAGAAAAAAATTCTACAACCCAAAAAGAATTAAAAGCAGGTCTATAAGAGATACTTGCACACTCATGTTTACAGCAGCACCATTCACAATATCCAAGAGGTGGAAGCAACTCAAATGTTTGTCAACAGATCAACAGATAACTAAAATGTGGTATATTCACAAAACAACATTATCCACCCTTAAAAGGGAGGAAATCCTGTCACATACTACAACATGGGTAAATCTTGAGTACATTATGCTAAATGAAATAAACCAGTTAAAAAAGACAATATGATTCTGCTTTTAGGAAGTATCTAAAACTTAAATTCATTAAAACATAAAATAGAATGCTGGTTACCAGGAGGTAAGAGAGAGGAGGGAGAAGAGGAAAGTTATTGTTTAACAAATATAGGGTTTCAGATTTGCAAGATGAAATGCTGTGGAGATCTGTTCCACAAAATGTAAATATACTTAAAACTAATGAACTATATAATTAAGTTAAGGCAGTAAATTTTATGTTATGTGTTTTTTTTACCACAAAAAATTAGTGAACTCTGAAACAAGATCAATAAACTTTTCATGCTCTGTGGTCTAGCATGCCTTTCAATGAATCTTTTATCTGTGCATGATTTAGTAACAGCATATACTGATCATTTAAAAAATACTTGTTCAAATAAATAAATAGGACTTGTTCACTTAGATATTCAGATAATACAAATGTTGGTATGTCAAGAAATCATATTCATTAATCACCATTAATCTTATCAGAATTTTTTTTCTTTTTTAGTATTGGGAAACTGTCAAACTCACACTGTTAAGGACAAACTTCCCAAAATTCTCATTCTTGGTTTTATATTTGATACCAAATTGATACCAAATGCCTTTTTTTTTTTTTTTTTTGTGGAAGGCCGATTTTGCTCATTTTCAGGAAAATATTTGTCAAACATCTTTGGCCCCAAATTATAATTGTCTATTAGTTATTCTTTCAGTAAAATTCTTGTACCTTGAAAAATGGGCCAGTTCAGCACACAATTCAAATAATTTTCACAAATTCTTTTCTCCAAAGTAATCATTGCACTTTGGTATACAGGAAACGTTCTTTATGCATATTTTTCATAGAATGTAGGCCACACACTAAAAAAATTAGTAAGTTTAATTCTTTATCAAGGATGTTCCTAAATGAAACAGCCATCTAATTTTAATGTGAGGGCATGGCAGTAAAGAATAAAATGACTAGTATAATTTGGTGTCACTGTCTTTGTTCATATCAAGGGATCATCAGTTTTACTCACTATTGATTCAGTACCATCAGTGCAAGTTTTCTCAGAAAAAATCACGAGTTGAAAAACTTATTCAACAATTTAAATAATATGCTTCATAGTAAATATTATGTTAAAAAAATCCACCCTCGAATTATACTGTAATTAACAAATGTCTTGCTGCTACCATTTTTAAGGAAAACCTATCCAAGGAGCCCAGATTCCCTTTCTCCAATCATTTCTGTCTGTCCAATATCAAAGCCATGAGGCGAGTCAATTAAAAAGAAACGTTTCTGAAGAAACACAGAGCCATTTGATTACTAAACATTGGGGGGGGGCATGAAACAAAAAGTAAATTTCAAAATATTCAATCTCAGTTGAAAATTTTATAATGAAACCATATTATGGAGTCATGTTTCTCTTTCAAGCTATTTCTTAGAACACGTTGTCTATTTTCTTTAGTTTTCTCTTTAGAGGTAAAATATATATATGTTGTTTAGAGAAATATATATATATATAACATTAATTGATATCTCCCAATTAGAAGTCTATGAAATATAAGAAATGAGAGATATTGCAATTCTTGAATAATCATTGGCCAAATCTTTAAAAAAATGAGTCATGAAATGGAAAGAAGACAAAACCTGTATCAAGTCTCTTTGTCTAGCATGCTTCAGCACTCTTCTAATACCCCAGTGGGGTTTTTTTGCAGACTTAAGCAATTCTATAAAAAAAAATTTCTATTAAAAAAATTCTATAAAAAAAAGCAATTCTAAAAAAAAAATTCTATAAAAAGAGATTGTTCTTACCATCATTTTTCCATTCCTTATTACTGACATATGACACATCCATTTTGTATTCTCTTCCTCCATGAATGTTGAATGAATTCCTTTCATTCCTTTCTCCATGTCCACAGTGAAATAATCAAAATCCTATGGGATTCGAGAGAAAATGGAAAAAAAAATTTAAATATTAAAAAAATGGATATTTAAGTACCACTAGTGTTTGTTGTTAAGCTTGCACATAAGAGTTCTCCTTTGTGACTAATTACAGTTAAAAATCAGGGGCGCCTGGGTGGCTCAGTGGGTTAAGACTCTGCCTTCGGCTCAAGTCATGATCTCAGGGTCCTGGGAATGAGTCCTGCTCTCTTGCTCTCTCTACTTCCCCCAAACCCCGCCTGCCTCTTTGCCTACTTGTGATCTCTGTCTGTCAAATAAATAAACAAAATCTTTTAAAAAACAAAGGTATAATCCTACATATAAGATATTAATTCAGTTTTTATGTTGGCAACTAAACCGTTAATTCAGTGAGTTATTATACTGTCAGGCTGTGGCAGTGTCATACTTTCCTTTACTTTTTAACATTTATTCAGAAGACATTTAGCAAAGTCAAATGTTCAAGGTGATGTCATTTTCTCAACACTCATGTATGCTTTCCCAACCAATATACAATAGTAGTTTAGTCTATAAGATGTGTAAATGGATTTTACATCAATAGTTGGAAATGCTACCCAGCAATCGCACTACTGGGTATCTACCCTAAAGATACAAATGTAGTGATCTGAAGGGGCATGTGCACCCAAATGTTTATAGCAACAATGTCCATAGTAGCCAAACTATGGAAAGAATCTAGATGTCCATCAACAGATGAATGGATAAAGAAGATGTGAGATATAGATATGGATATAGATATAGATAGATAGATAGATATAGAATGGAATACTATGCAGACATCAAAAGAAGTGAAATCTTGCCAATTGCAATGATGTGGATGGAACTAGAGGGTATTATGCTAAGCAAAATAAGTCAATCAGAGAAAGACAATTATCATATGATCTCCCTGATATGAAGAAGCAATGTGGGGGATTTGGGGGTAGGGAAGGAAAAAAATGAAACAAGATGGAATCAGGAGGGAGACAAACCATAAGAGACTCTTAATGTCACAAAACAAACTGAGGGTTGCCGGGGGGCAAGGGATAAGAAGAGGGTGGTTGTGTTATAGACATTGGGAAGGGTATATGCTTTGGTGAGTGCTGTGAAGTGTATAAACCTGGCGATTCACAGTCCTGTACCCCTTGGGCTAATAATACATTATATGTTAATAAAAAATAAAAATATAAATTACTCAGAAAAAAATAGTTGGAAATGCTATAACAAAGTGTTTTTTTTTAAGAGTTCACCATGTCTATATTTCACTCTATTACTTTTCTTTAACTCTGACTTCCCTCAAAGTGATGTTAGAGTGACAAAATTATCATATGTCATATAGCCTCTGGAAAAGTCCACTGTATAATTTTGAGGAAATGAGAATGACAGGTGACATCAGTGAAAATGATGGATTAGGTAGTTGCAAGGGCTGTCTCTCCATAAAAACATCAAAAACTCAAACAAAACTGTCAGAACCAACTTTGTTAGAATTCTAGAGAATAGTCAAAGGTTTACAGCAACCAAGAAAATGCTAAATCAAGAAAAAAGCAATGTAAAAATGGTAGGAACATACACCCATATACATAGCACCATTATTCACCATAGTTAAAATGTTAAAGCAACTCAAGTGGCCAACTATAAACATGGATAAACAAAATGTAGTGCATATATACCAAAGAATGTTATTCAGTCTTAAAAGTAAAGACTTCTGACTCATGAAACAATCTGAATAAACATTAATGACACAATGTTAAGAGAAATAAGTCAGTTATAAATTCAGAGAGATAACTTCATGGAGACAGAAAGAAAATGATGGTTGCCAGAAGCTGGAGGAAGGGGGAAATGGGGAATTACTGTTTAATGCATATGGAGGTTTAATTCTGCAAGATTAAAAAAGTTGTGAGGATGGATGGTAGTGATGGTTGCACAACACTGTGGAAAGGAACATTAAAATGCATACTGAAATGCACACTTAAAATTTATGAAAATGGCAAATTTTATATTACATGCTTTTTACTATAATTTTAAAAATAAAAAGACAATATTTTTTTAAGATTTTATTTATTTATTTGACAGACAGAGATCACAAGTAGGCAGAGAGGCAGGCAGAGAGGGAGGAGGAAGCAGGCTCCATGCTGAGCAGAGAGCCTGATGTGGGGCTCAATCCCAGAACCCTGGGATCATGACCTGAGCCAAAAGCAGACGCTTTAACCCACTGAGCCACCCAGGCTCCACAAAAAGACAATATTTTGAGAGCAATGTTAGAAAATAGACTGAAGCAAAAACGCAAAGTATGCCTCACAATGATAAAAGAATAATCACATTTTTTAGACATTGAACCAAGTTATTAAAGCTAAAGATAGTAAGAAAAAGCATTAAAAGTTATTTCAGCAAGGGTATTTATCATATTATAGATGGACCATATGACAAGATTGTGGAATTTGTATAAGAAATTAAAGAAATATTAAAATATTATAAGTTTCTTAAGTACATTTTTATGAAAATGGTATATGTAAAAATACCATTTAAAGCAAAGAATCATTGCATACTAAAGGTTACTGTAAAACAAAAACAAAAACAAAAAAACAAAAAACAAAACACAAGGTAACCTTTGTGGCATTTTCATTTTATCTTGCACCACTCTTTTTGCTGGTCTGGCAGCAGTCTTGAAGATGTCAGATAACATTCCCATTCCTCATTCCCAGTTCTAGAGAGAGCAGAGAAGACCTTCCTTGCAAAGAATTGGGTTTGTCTCTTATAACTTAATTAAGAAATAATGAAGGACTGACCTAAGGTACTTTGTTCTACCTAACAAAATCATTCAGTTTGGCAAAGTAAAAGCGTTCCTTAAAACACTGTAAGACATATGAACAACCCACAGTAAAAGAAATTACGATTGAAGGAAATAACAGCAGGATGTCTTGTAAAGAAAATCTGTAGAAATTTTCTAGTTCTGTAGGCTTAGGGAATCCAAGACCAAAACACTAGAAGATTGAGTGAAAACTGAGTGCCCACTTCCTAATTTGTAGAAGCCTGTGTTTTTACTTTATTCTCACATGATGGAAAGAAGACTAGCAAGCTCTCTGGGGTCTCTTTTATAAGATTACTAACCCATTTCTATAGGCTCTGTTCTTATGATCTGACCACTTCCCAGTGCTCCCGTCTCTTAATACCACTACATTGGAAGTTAGGATTTCAATGTAAGAATTTGGGGAGGACACAATATATATAGTCTATAACAGTATCATTCTGCTTTGGGCATGTATGTGACTTTCTAAATTCCTCTATTATACATGGGTGATTTAGAATGCCCTAATTTCTAATAAATAAATGAATAAATGAATAAATAAATGTCACTCTCTAAAAAGGACCATCTCTGAATTACATCAAATTAGGCCCATCACTCAAAGCTCCATGCCTTCAGTGAGCCTCTTCCACTAAGACTAGAAATGAAAAATAGCAACAAATTCAGAAATGGGGAAAAGGCTAAGGGATTTAGCGTGCATGTCACAGAAGGTAGGGGAAAGTCTCATCACCAAATGACACCTAAAAAGAAGGTCTTTTCTGTATTTTGCTTAGTGAAATAAGTCAAGCAGAGAAAGACAACTATCATATGATCTCCCTGATATGAGGAAGTGGAGATACAATATGGGGGGTTAAAGAGGTAGGAGAAGAATAAATGAAACAAGATGGAATTGGGAGGGAGACAAACCATAAGTGACTCTTAATCTCACAAAACAAACTGAGGGTTGCTGGGGGGAGGTGGGTTGGGAGAAGTGGGGTAGGGTTATGGACATTGGGGAGGGTATGTGCTATGAAGAGTGCTGTGAAGTGTTTACACACCTGGCGATTCACATACCTGTACCTGGGGGTTAAAAATATATTATATGTTTATAAAAAATAAAAAATTAAAAAAATACTTCAATAGATGAGGTAAACTTAAAAAAAAATAAAATAAAATTTAAAAACTTTAAAAAAAAAGGTCTTTTCTGCTCTTTTCACACAATTAATTCTTGCCAAAATACCAGTTCTTGTTAACGTAATAGCAATAGCACAATGGAAATTTTCCCATGTGCCAGGTATTGAACTTAAGTATTTATATACCTGACATTTATCTATGTCTCCATTTAAAAAAAATAAATAAAAATAAAACAAGAAACAAAAAACCAACAACTCTGATGTAAAGACACTTGTATGGCTCAGTTGGTTAAGTGTCTGCCTTCAGCTCAGGTCATGACCCCAGGGTCCTGGGATGGAGCCCAGTATTGGGAATCCCTGCTCAGCAGGAGTCTATTTCTCCCTCTCCCTCTGCTCTTCCCCCTGTTCATGCCCATGCTCTCTCTCTCAAATAAATAACTGTTTAAAAATTAAAAAAAAAAAAAAAAGAAAAAGAAAAAAAGAAACCCATGATGTAGTCATGTTTCTTGGCTTAAAGATGAAAAAGTTGGGCGCCTGGGTGGCTCAGTGGGTTGAGCCACTGCCTTCGGCTCAGGTCATGATCTCAGGGTCCTGGGATCGAGTCCTGCATCGGGGTCTCTGCTCAGCAGGGAGCCTGCTTCCTTCTCTCTCTCTCTCTGCCTGCCTCTCTGTCTACTTGTGATCTCTGTCTGTCAAATAAACAAATAAAATCTTAAAAAAAAAAAAAAGATAAAAAGCTAAGGTTTGTAAAGGTTTAAACGTATGTTCAAAGTCATAGTCCTGGCAAGTGAACTCAAGAATCTATCTAACTGTAAAAGCTACAGATACTTAACCACAACTTAATTCCATTTTCCCATACTATCCTTTCTTCTCCTACTCCACTTATGTGTTCTATTCATTCACCGAACCTTTTTCAGCACTGGCTCAGTGCTAGTTACTATGTGAAAGGGAGGCAAAATTGAGTAAGTGATAGTTAGCTTCCATTCTGCAAGAATTCACAATCTAGAAGAAAAAAAAAAAATACCAGGATATAAAAGGATGGTGTTACAGGTAGGAAGAAATATATGGGTGCATGAGGAAGCAACAGGAAATCGCAAGATACAAGAGTAATAAATGTTTCCCACAGGGTGAGATTTAAGTTCTCTTTGTAATAATTCTCCAGGTCTCTTTTAAGTCTTAGTGTAATCTCTACATATAAAAGTTTAACCATTTAGAATACACAAATTAGCAAATCCACCCTCACTAGGCTTTAGTAAATAGGCTTCTCCAACCAGGGAAATGGCCATTATTTCCAGTTCTAGAGATAATAAAAAATATCTCAGTAAAAGATGAAAAAAATAGAGATTTTTTTTTGTTTGTCCCAACTTTTGTTCTTTGAACAAATAACACATGCAATCTCTTTCATGTCTTCCTCATTCCTAATCAACTTGTGATATCAACCAAGACTATGATAGTGATAGGCCATCCCAGATTTTTACAGATGTCTTTAATGCAGCAAATAGTGAACTACACCATTCTCTCTTCCCTTAAGAGTGAATTGGTAGTGTGAACTGTAAAGCATGCTCAAACTAAATGACATTCATATTGAATGGCTGCCAACAATTCAGGGCATATATACACCATATGCACACACAAAAAAAAACTGAGGTCAGGAACCAGGTCTATTTACAAATTCACAAGTGAAATCAACTTCCTTTTCTTGGCTTCATTCTAGTGGCTGATGCTTGATCCACCATCACTGAGCCCCAGCATGGACCATGCCTATATTAGATACTCAGAATATTCCTGTTGCACATATTACTTTTTATTAAAATAATAATCCTGCTCTTGCTTAACAAAATAAGATGGTTGCTTTTGCTTTTATAAAAAACTTAAAGAGAAAAAATATACAAAGGACAGAAGAAATTTTAGGTTTTAGAACCTAAACTATTACCTGCATAGTAAGAATTAAAAGAAATGCAGTATGAATTTACACAGTGACAAGTACAGATCTCCAAATGAATATTAAGTAAATATTAAGGAAACAATATTAAGGAAAGAATGAAAACTCACCAAAATAAAAAGTAGATATAATTCCATTCCACATAGAAGAAACAACACATAAATGGCATGAAGGTTAAAAAAAAAAAAAAGCCTTGATCAGGAAACTTACATATTTTTTGTGACTAAAAACTATATAGTGAAAACATAAAAGACAAGATTACAAAAGAAGTAAAAAGAAAATATTGTAAAGTATCTCCTTTGAAAAACATCTGTACTTTATTTTCTAGAAGTGTAATCCCCAAATACTATTCTATAAATAGAACTTTTAATCTATAAATGTCCAATGTAAATTTCTAAGAGGTAAATACATAATGCAGTTTCCCAAATATACTATGTTTAACCCACCTGATACTAGGCAATATCTTAAAATTGGTAAATTTTCTGTGGCAGTGTTGCTTTTTAATCTTCTCCCCACCAAATAAATAAGCTACTGGTTTGATTTTTTTAAATAGATTGTGTGTCATAAAATCTATGGAACTTTGACGAGTTCCTGGGTGGCTCAGTGGGTTAAGCCTCGCCTTTGGCTCAGGTCTCAGGTGTTTGGCTTGGTCTCAGGGTCCTGAGATCAAGCCTCGCATCAGCTCTCTGCTCGGCAGGGAGCCTGCTTCCCCTCTCTCTCTGCCCGCCTCTCTGCCTCCTTGTGATCTCTGTCTGTCAAATAAATAAATAAAATATTTTTTTAAAAAAAATCTATGGAACTGGGTAAAAAACAAAGAATACAATGCAATTCTTCCCCTATTAAACTCCTATTACTAACTTACAAAACTAGTGTTCTTTGACACAGTTTAGAACAAAGTACTATAGGCATTCATCAGTGTCAAGCTTTGTTTATTTGGCAGGGAGGAGAGTTCAGCTTTTACCTCCAAGGGCTAACTTTAACACTGACAAAATGAAAAAAAAAAAAAATGATGAGATTGAGCAGTAGAGCACCTAAGAATTTCTCCAGAATCCAAGTACCCTTTTTAGGAAGACTCAATTAAACATCATCGGCTGTCTCACAAATGCAACCATATTATAAAAATAGTAACAAATGAAAAGCCAAACTCCTGGTTTTCATGTTTACATCTAGCTGGAAGAAAGTAATTTCTCCCAGGTCTCATTTTTCTTCCCCACAGGGATATTGAAAATAATGTATGTATTTATGCTGAGGAAGAATTAAGGAAAGAAAACTCATTTTAATTATTTGAATTATATTACTTTTAAATTGAAGATAATTAAACTCAAGATGAAATTTATGTATAACTTTATAAAATAATTACATAGGTTGTGTCCTGGGTTATGCATTAAGATGATAACCCTGAAGCTAGGAAGACCTTAAAAATTTTCACATCACAGACTATAAATGAATCTATAACCTTTGCTGCATTGACAATAATATAAAATCTGGGTGATGTGAAAAGGAAGGCCTTATGATTAGATGGCATCCTTAGAGAATTTACTGTCTTATGAAAATAATCAATCTGGAATTGATTCTGGATAGTTTAACCAGTATTTATCTTGGGACATGAGGGTTTTAAATATAAAAATATGGTTGTAGACTTGGGGAAGCAAGTTTAATTCATTATAGTGTTTGTCAATAAGACAATAAAGTATGTTGTTTTTCTTATAAAGATCCTTTCAGTTTGAAACTGATCTTTTTTCTCTATGTCGATCTATATTTTACTACATTAGAAAGTGACACTCTCTTCCACAATTTGAATATTCTGAATTGGGCACACAGACAAAGTCTAAGGATAATCACAGAGACCATGGTATGACACATTTGGCTGCCAATCATTTTAAAGCTATGTCTGACAGCTCTGTCAAAATCCATTTCAAACAATCTATGAGTAGATATATCAACAAGTTCACTGCGTATTTCACAAAGGAATGTTGATAAGTGGTGATAAATTTCTGGAAGACTTTGAACTCAGTTCAGGACTGATTCCTCTTAACATCTTCCCTTCTGCTTACGCCTTCAAACTACAGATGTGGATGAACAGAGCAGACTGGAGGAAAGGTCAGTAGAGTCAGAAATGGATCTTTCAAAGTGAGCTTGCACCTAAGATGTTTGATTGTCAGAATACCATTGTGTTAGCATGTGTCCTCTTGTGATTGCTTTTCTTGACATATAAACTAATATCACGGTCACTAAGAACAGTTCTTCATATCTTATTAATTAAAAAAGACAGTTGCTAAATGTAGTTGAGATCCAGTTCTTAACCACAACCAAAATAATGGGCAACTAAGTGTGGACCTACTAAATAAGTAAAATAATTATCAAAGTAAAGTGGCACATGAATGTATGTAAACTAGGATGAGTATAGAGCAATGTAATGGAATAACCATGTGGATTTGCTGAATATGAAGCAGACAAAATTTGATATCAGAGAAAATATGAAGAATTCTATTTGCAATTTCAAAGAAAAAAAACACAAAATTGACAAGTGGAAAATGATGGTAATAATATGATACTTTATAATTATTGATTATAAAATTGATAATAATATGATACTTTGAAAGTTACAACCAGTGGTAGTAAGAATAATTATTCCCCTTTGTATATGACAAGGTGAAGCTAGTAGCTCTACTATGAAAAAAGTGGCACCATCTTCTATACAAACCTGCATGGAATTCGAAGAAAACTTGGAAACTTTCTTCACATTCAGCTGCTATAATTTCCCTAAAAGAAGGCCTCAGTATGAATAGAGAGAACAGGAGAAGTCATGTGATGGCTAGTTGGTTATCTTTCAATAGATCTGAAATATATAGCAAGGATCTTTAAATTATCATTTTGGAGTAAAATATTAAAAAATAAAGTATATACAAGTGAATTATTGAAACTTTTTTCTGGCATTATCTTAGACTCAATTTTTATCAGTAATGTACACAAAAATTAATTCTATTATTATGACATTCTAGAATTAAAACTGTATATTATCCAGCTTATATATGCTCTTTACTGATGAAATATGTAACTAAAGGACTTTTAGCCATTTCAAAATGATATACAATCCACAAAGACTAATAATTGCCATCACTGGAGTCATCCTAAAAGATATGCAGTAGAATTGAAAAGCAGTGTAAAGGAGCAGACTGTGTGATTAAGATAATAGTAACGTAAAGCATCTAGCTTGATGAAATACATTTAAATACATTTAAACAAGTAAGTTCTGGCAGGGTAGTTTAAAAGAAAATACTCAGTTTATTTCATATTCCTACCTTTTATTTCTATACCAGAAAAAAAAAAAGAGAGAGAACTTTTACTAACTCAAATCCTTTGCAATGAGATGGGATAAAAGCAAAGTTTAACTTTTAAATTGTATCCTTTTTGTCAATTCTGCGAGTTGATTCCTAGCATAGCCGACCATCAGCTCTTTTGGCTCTATATTTCTTTTTCTACTGCCTTTTCTTAGCTTTACATGGTCAAGATCTGGTTTTCCTTGCAAGTAGCCTGAAAGATTTAAGTTTTGTCATGGTTCACAAAACCAGAAAGCTAACATCAAAATCTTCTTACCCTAAACAGATTGCATACAGGTTAGGAACTTTAAACATAATAATCAGCAATATGTTTTCAATTCTGGAGGGGCTGCAGTGAAGTCTGCAGTCAATGACACAGTCTTGTCTCGTCTGTCACTGTGGGTAATGGTGCAGAAAAAAACAATATATGATGCATGACAGATGAAGAGTGAGGACTGAGAATCAAAACAGACAGAGCGCTTTGTTCACAGAGCAACTGAGCTACAGTAATCAATTTACCTATGACCAAGTGAGTGTGAGGATGGTGAAAATTCCAGGGACCGACTGCATTCCCATCTTGAGAATCATAGGATCCTGCTGACATATAGAGCACGAAAACAGGCGAATGCCTATCACTCCCAGCCTGAGGATCTAGACCTCTTCATCAGCAGGCGCCTGGGTCCTCCCAAAGAAAAGGGGCTTTCTTCAGGCAAGAAAACATTTACTCTAAGAAAACATTTACTTCATCCAGTGTCAGATTGCAATTATGCTCAACATTTCCAGACATGGGGATTGAGTTTAAATACGCCCTCTCAAAGTGGAACCTTAGCTAAAACATAGGGCCTGTTTGGCATATACTCTCCCTAATAAAGTCCAATATGGTATCCTCCACCTCACACTTTCATGCTATGGGAAAGTTAAAAAAAAAAAAAAAAAAAAAAAAGAGTGTCAATTTTTCTCATTTGTATCAACTTTCCAAACCATTTTTAGAAGCTTACTAGGCTGAGGGAAAGGTACACAAGTTCGTTCTGTTTTGTTTTTAAGATTTTATTTATTTACTTGACAGAGAGAGATCACAAGGGGGCAGAGAGGCAGTGGAAGGGGGTACAGGGTGCAGGGAAGCAGGCTCCCTGATGAGCAGAGAGCCTGATGCAGGACTGGATTCCAGGACCCTGAGATCATGACCTGAGCCAAAGGCAGAGGCTTAACCCACTAAACTACCCAGGCACCCCAAAAGGTATGTAAGTATTACTCCAATTTAACAACTTAAACCCTCAAACTGAAGCAAAATTATCAGAGACCTTTTAGTGAACACTCATGTGAAGGACTGTCTTCCACACTCCAAAATTACTCTAAGGAATAGACTTTTTTTAAGGGGGAAGGGAGTAATTATTGTTGTAGAAAAATCTATACTCATTTAGCAAATCTCCTTAAATCTTCAGTCTCCCATTTGTTGAATTATTTGACGGTACTAGAAAATAACTTTGAACTATGAAATTGGTTTTTAAATTCAATAGTCCTCACACTGGTCTATATAAATGACCTGAGTAGCATGTCACCCCAGAGTCACCAACAAAGTTAGAATAAATTTAACAGACAAAAGATGAAAGTAAAAATAGTTCTGCATTAAATAAGATACTAGTTAATCACAATGCAGATTACTACAAGGACTTAAAATGGAGTAATAACAGCTGGTGATCATGAAATAGCTTCATCCCCAATCATTTAAAACATATTTATAGAACACCTACTCTCTCTTATGTCCGAAGAAAACAAGGTGAATAAAATATAATTACATTGTGTCTGATTTCTCTTTCATCCTCTTATTCCTCACTTCATCTTTCACTTCAAGATTTCCCATCTTACATGGGAAAGACTTAGAGAAATAAGCAGGCACATTCAGTAAAATATGTCAAGTTTTATAATAAAGATATGCATAGTGGTCTTACTCCTTGGGAATTAGCGAAGTCTTCCAGAATATGTCATTTGGCCTATATAATAAAGCATCGGAGAGAACAAGGGATGGAAGACCAGATGTGGAAGGGAGAAAGTGATTCACAAAATTAATGTACATGAAGATCAGTTTGATTGCATGGCAAGTAATCACTTAGAACTTTGGTATAATGTTAAGTCAGTATCCTGAACACTCATAACATGAGAGACTTAGAAGTAATATTCAATTTTCAATAGCTAGTGAGGACTAGGAAGAGAGAGTATATATGACTTCCCCTCCTCCATCTTAAGTTATCATAAATAGAAGTAAATATCAAGTCACTGAATACTATTTTTCAAACTGGTAAACTATGACTTTTATATACTCCTTTTGCGATCCCTTTAATCTCAAAAAGCTCAGCTTTCAAATTCTAGTAACTTAAAAGCTTTTACACATTCATTTGATTGGTTAATAATTAATAGTATCTCATGGCACAAAACTGCTACTTTGTTGGTTTTTAATATCATATCTACACACCTGTGTGAAATGAAGGACTAATTACTGCGTCTATTAACATTATTTTTAGAGGTAGAACTGATAGAAAAATATAGCAATACATTTAATTCAGTATGATTAAAGTAAAATTGTCTTAAATTTGAAGCACATGAGAGGTGCCTGAGTGGCTCAGTCAGTTAAGAGACTCTTGATTTCACCTCAGGTCATGATCTCAGGGTCATGAGATGGAGCCCCACATCAGGCTCTGTGGGTAACACGGAGTCGGCTTGGGACTTGCTCTCCCTCACCCTTTCTTCTTTTTCTTCTTCTCCTTCTTCTTCTTCTTTTCTTCTTCTTCTTCTTCCTTCTTCTGCTTCTGCTTCTTCTTCTTCTCTCTCTCCTCTCTCTAAAATAAGTAAATAACTTTTTACATGCCCCCACCAAAAAAGTTAATCACATGAGCAACTGGAGAAAATGATCTTACAGAAAATGCTTTCACTTGATTTTGAAAAATACATATATACACAATAATGCAGTTCTCTACTGAATTCATATTTTTTTGTTTCATCCTACTTCTTTTCAGCATCTCTTCCATTATTCCTTTCTCCTCATACCTTAGCAATTTACCTTACATATGTGTCTATTTATTCTAAAGGTTATAAAAATACAAATCATATTTCTCAGTGATCTTTTGTAAATTAACAAATAGCTAGATGAATTGTTGGGTAAATATAGCTACACACTAGAAGGTGTGAAGCTTTCTGAGAAACTTCAGAAAAAATGTTTTTCACACCAAAATAATATGGAGAATGTTTCACATGCAAATAGACCAAGAAAAAAAACACAAGTAATAAAACAACAACAACAACAACAAAAAAAACACAAGAGTAGTCATACCTGTAAAAAAAAAAATGTACTATACCAGAGGACCTTAGCCTTTAGGGATTTATACTTTTGGTAAAGAAAACATTACATATTATGTAGTTTTAAGGAGTAAATTTTACATTAAAAATCATTTAAAATGTCATAGAATCTACTCATTTCAGTGAAGTCATTCTTTGAATATTTATTAATCTTTCCAGTTACATGGGTCCATTTTGTAAGGTTTTTTTAAAAAAATTCAAATACTATTCCTTAGTCACTGAATAGAACTTCAGTGAAAAAGTTCAAGTCCTTCTAAAAGATGAGAAATTTCACAAATAATATATAATTATATGAGCCATAAATATGTCACAATATGAATGTATTAATTTTAAAAATCTTAAAATTGCTTACAGAAGATTTTAAGATATGAGAAACTGGATTAAAATAGTAATATTTTATATTTATACATTTTCTCTATTATTTTCCTCTTATTTCCAAAACAAAGCTTTAAATTCCTCATGAGTTAAAACTACTGCCCTCAGGGACCACCATCATGTCCATCAAGCAGAATACTAGGAAAATATCAGGAACATACAAGGTTCTCATAAGTATTGTTTATTTAGAGAGTAGCTTATATATCATTGTTAGCTGCCTTATACTTGATACTGTATAAAATATTTAAAATAAATATACCTTCACTTAGAACTTATTTTGCATGCATTTTGACATACTATGAGTCATATCATTTAGAAATAGCTTAAGCAAAAAGATTGAATTTGAGCCATTTAGTTGGTTGGGGAACATAACATCTATTTTTAGTTTGACTCAACCTTTCGTTACTCAGACTGTTTTGGTTTTGGGTAAATACAGCCCAAAATGTTCATTCTGAATAAAGACTGTTATAGAAATTAAGATCTTCACTGTGAAGCCAGCAGGAATATTATCTGGTGTTTTATATTTTGGAGGCGTTATACATTTATTTTTACTAGGATTACAAATCAGGTTAAGAGAAAGTTATCAAATCTGTTTAGAGATATGCTTGTAAAGAGTTAGGTTACTTTATAATACTAATTAGTTTATAATGACTGAAATGGTATTTGCAGTTGATGGTATAGATTCAATTTTCTTAGGTGAAAAGAAACAAGAGACCCTCTTTTTTTTTTTTTAATTTGTGTAAATGGGCTTTTTTTTAAATTTAAATTCAATTAGCCAACAAATAATCCATCATTAGTTTTTTCTTAATGTTCGATGATTTGGAAGTTGTGTATAACACCCACTGCTCATCACATCACATGCACCCCTCTTTTATAAGCAATACACTCTTACAAGGCTTATAAAACTAAACTTCAAGTTCCCTCAAAGTCCACATTCAAGCCTGCAAATGTATAAAGACAAATTCCAAGATCTTTCTATTTCAACTTTTGATCTGGTCCTCAAAAAATAACTGAAATCTTTTTATTTAAAATTGCAATGTCCTTCCTAATGACAAATTTAAGTCCAACATAATAATACCAATAATGCCAATCTACATTGGCATGTTTACAAATTAGTATTTTTGGCTGAGAATAAACTAGACCATATGGATACAGATATTCCAAACACCCAATTTGTTCCATATTTTTTGAGTTTATAAGTCAAGAGACCTAGCTATAGGCTCAACTTCTAACATTTAACTGCCTGTGACTGTTTGAAAGTCTTTTAATCTATCTATGCCCCAATTTCATCATCTTGGTAAGCAAAGGTCTTGAGGAATAACATGTGTACATGAGATGACGGCATATTCTAGTGATTTTTACCTGTAGAGGGATTGCTTCAAGGGAGAGAAGATGGTTTTCACATCTGAGAATCTGAGAAGAATGACACTGAGAGTTTACAGAATTGCTGCAGTAACTCCCACACACTGTTCAGAGGCAGAGGAGGCAGAGCATGTGAAGTGTGGCATGGAGACACAAGTAGGCAGGACCAGTGGGGCAGGGAGAGCAGTGAGAACATCTGGAGGAATAAGCCTGTGGGAGTTAGGAAAAACACAACTTCAACTGTGTTCCACTTGCTTCTGCCACGAGTCTGGTGAGTCTCAGCTATCATCTATAATCAGGACCATCGAGGGGCAGAATTACAGAATAAAGATAAAGAAGTGGAACACAATAATAAAAATGAGGCCTGAAGAAAGAGAGCAAAGTAAGGTGAAAAAGGAAAATCATGTCTGTAGGTCTAGCTCCTTCATCATTTGCAAAACTACAGGATGAAACAAAAGAAAGAAGAGTGAAAGTAAGAACATCTAAGAGACTTTTGCAAGGGAAAGAGGTCCATGAAGAGCACCTTCAGGAAGCTGCACTTCAAAGGGATGAAAGCAGCTCTTTCACAAGCGCTATGTGATGGAACCCATTAATGTCATGTGAATTCAAAGAAAACACAAGATTAATAGCAGGTGATAATAACATTTTGCCAAGTACTGTAGTTAGCTTTATCATAAGGTTAGTATTAATCATCTAAATCATATTGTGATGATTTTGATGAGTTTATTAATCAGATCTCAGATAAGGAGTATATTTTCTTTAGGAATAATCAGTGAAGATAAAGAAATTAAAACCTGATTAAAGAAACTGTCTGAAAACAGCACAGAAGTGCAGGCAAGGTTGAGACTTTTGGTCAAAGGAAGACAAACCATGGGAAGGGACTTTGGGATTGAATTCACTGAAATTTATTGTCTAAGACAATGCCTGACTCATGATAGAAACATAATAAATGTTTGTTGACTCACCTTACTGACATATAAAACTTAGTATTTTATTCACACAATTTGATATGGCTTCCATTCTGCCTCATTTCTGGAGTCACAAGCAGACTTTGTTCAGTTCTCTAGAGAGAGCCAGAGGTCTATAACAGATGTGCAGTGGCAATAGTCAGGTACTGGAAGGCAGAGATTGAGCTGCACATCCTGGAAAATGGAGGGAAAAAAAAAATTTAAAGGGCAGTTACCATACAGAGGTCAGAATCAAAGAATGACCTGAATAGAAGAAGATTGGTGCTAGTGTCTGGATACTGTACCACCAAGTTACAGATCCCAGGCTGTATTGTCAAGACCAAGAAAATTGTCATGATATGAAGTAGGCAAGGCCCAGTCCCTTTAAGGCACACATCTAGGTGAGGATTTGAATAGAAAGAATGTTTGGTTAGCCAGGACAAGGCAAAACAGCAATAATGAGAACCGTGCAAGTGTCAGACAGGGACAAGCAGGAAAGTTTTCTGTTCAGTCAAATAGAATTGAGCTAAAACAACTTAAACTCTTCCTTTTAAAGCCAGAACTTTTCCTTATGGCAGAAGTAGAACTGAGATTGCACATTGCAATCAATTTGTACTGGCTATGAAAGTGGAAGTCTGAAATTCTAGGAATTAGTCCTGACAAATTAGATATTAATGTATTGTGTCTTTAAAAATGACTCCTTGGAGATACAGGCAGTAAAACTCATATTTGACACTGGAAACATACAGTATTATCAATGCAAAGTACTTTATGATTTTATTGGGTTTTAGAGATGAGAGCAGACAGAGATGGCCAGTTGAAGTCAGGGTTCAAAGTAACTTGTTAACACAGTAAGACTGCAAACTAAAGAAATGTAAGGATTTAAAAAAAGGGGGAGGATATTGCTGATGTCACTAGGGCAGATATTTCAATGATGTTGTACAATATGATGCCAATAAATTTGCCATATGGGAAACATCCAGGTATTTGCAGCTCAAAATAGTTAAATTCAAATTCCTAAAAGGACTCTTCTAGGAATTTAGTGGACACAATTTCACAGAAAGCAGAATCTGTAAAAGATAGATTATTGTGCAAGGATCAGGTGGGGAAAGGATTACTGGGAAGGAAAATTAGAGGACCCTGATTGGTGACAACAGAGCATTGAGATGAAAGTACCGGGTCAATAAGGTTCACCACCAAGTGGCAAATGGCCAGGAATAATACACTAAATACATTAGGTCACAAAGGGACACTATTGGTGACTCCAAAGGATGATGACTTTTCTACTTGGAAGGGTTTAGGGAGTCAGCACCATGCTAACTATAAGCTACCACAATAACCATGGGGAACTATTCTGTACCTTGGTGATTTTTCCCTCTGATAACTCCACACACAGGGGTCTCTTCTCTTAGATAGTCAAAGTTCAGATCTAACGTGATAACAACCAAGATCTAGCAGAAGCTAGAGACAATGGTGGCACAAACAGGAAGAGCAGGGCAATGGGACCACAGAGAAGACCAAAAGCAGACACAATGATCCTGATGTGTTAAAAATCTTAAGTTGAGGGGCACCTGGATGGCTCAGTCGGAGAAGAGGATGACTCTTGATCTCGAGATTGTGGATTTGAGCTCCAAGTTGGGTGTGGAGATTACCTAAATAAATAAACTTAAAAAAAATAAAATCTTGAGGAGAAGTCAAGATGGCGGAAAAGTTAGCAGGCTGAGACTACTTCAGCTAGCCGGAGATCAGTTAGATAGCTTATCTAAAGATTGCAAACACCTGAAAATCCATCGACAGATCGAAGAGAAGAAGAACAGCAATTCTGGAAACAGAAAAACAACCACTTTCTGAAAGGTAGGACCGGCGGAGAAGTGAATCCAAAGCAACGGGAAGATAGACCCCGGGGGGAGGGGCCGGCTCCCGGCAAGCGGTGGAGCAACGGCGCACAAAATCAGGACTTTTAAAAGTCTGTACCGCTGAGGGACATCGCTCCAGAGGCTAAACCTGGGTGAAGCCCATGCGGGGTCAGCGTGGCCTCAGGTCCCGCAGGGTCACAGAAGGATCGGGGGTGTCTGAGTGTCGCAGAGCTTGCAGGTATTGGAACGGGAAAGCCGGCTACAGAGACAGAGCCGACAGTAAGCTCACAGCTCGGGGTTACCTTGAACCGGTCGCAGGCTCGGTGAGCTCGGAGCGCGGCCGGAGGTCAGGCAGACGGGAGTAACTGGGCGCTGTTCTCTGAGGGTACTGAGGAGTGGGGCCCTGGGCTCTCGGCTCCTCCGGGCCGAGACCAGGAGGCCGCCATTTGTATTCCCATCCTCCAGAACTCTATGGAAAGCTCTCAGGGAACAAAAGCTCCTGAAAGCAAACCCGAGCGGATTACTCACATCGGCCCCTGGTAAGGGCAGTGCAATTCTGCCTGGGGCAAAGACACTTGAGAATCACTACAACAGGCCCCTCCCCCAGAAGATCAACAAGAAATCCAGCCATGACCAAGTTCACCTACCAAGGAGTGCGGTTTCAATACCAAGGAGAGCAGCAGAATTCCAGAGGAGGAGAAAGCAAAGCACGAAACTCATGGCTTTTTCCCTGTGTTATTTTTTAGTCTTGCAGTTGAGTTAATTTTTTTCTTTTTCATTTTTTGTTTTTTTTCTCGCCTTCTGGTAAATTTTTTTTAACTTTTACCATTTTCTTTTTTAAAGTTTTTTAACTAGTTTATCCAATATATATATATTTTTTCTTTTTTATATTTTTCTTATTTGTTTTCTTTTTTAAAATTCTTTTCTTTTTTTTTCTTTTTTCTTTTTTTTCTTTCTTCCTTTTTGAACCTCTTTATATCCCGTTTCTCCCCCCCTCACGATTTGGGATCTCTTCTAATTTGGTTAAAGCATATTTTCCTGGGGTTGTTGCCACCCTTTTAGTATTTTACTTGCTCCTTCATATACTCTTATCTGGACAAAATGACAAGACGGAAAAATTCAACAAAAAAAAAGAACAAGAGGCAGTACTGAAGGCTAGGGACCTAATCAATACAGACATTGGTAATATGTCATATCTAGAGTTCAGAATGACAATTCTCAAGGTTCTAGCCGGGCTCGAAAAAGGCATGGAAGATATTAGAGAAACCCTCTTCGGATATATAAAAGCCCTTTCTGGAGAAATAAAAGAACTAATATCTAACCAAGTTGAAATCAAAACAGCTATTAATGAGGTGCAATAAAAAATGGAGGCTCTCACTGCTAGGATAAATGAGGCAGAAGAAAGAATTAGTGATATAGAAGACCAAATGACAGAGAATAAAGAAGCTGAGCAAAAGAGGGACAAACAGCTACTGGACCACGAGGGGAGAATTCGAGAGATAAGTGACACCATAAGATGAAACAACATTAGAATAATTGGGATTCCAGAAGAAGAAGAAAGAGAGAGGGGAGCAGAAGGTATACTGGAGAGAATTATTGGGGAGAATTTCCCCAATATGGCAAAGGGAACGAGCATCAAAATTCAGGAGGTTCAGAGAACGCCCCTCAAAATCAATAAGAATAGGCCCACACCCCATCACCTAATAGTAAAATTTACAAGTCTCAGTGACAAAGAGAAAATCCTGAAAGCAGCCCGGGAAAAGAAGTCTGTAACATACAATGGTAACAATATTAGATTGGCAGCTGACTTATCCACAGAGACCTGGCAGGCCAGAAAGAGCTGGCATGATATTTTCAGAGCACTAAACGAGAAAAACATGCAGCCAAGAATACTATATCCAGCTAGGCTATCATTGAAAATAGAAGGAGAGATTAAAAGCTTCCAGGACAAACAAAAACTGAAAGAATTTGCAAACACCAAACCAGCTCTACAGGAAATCTTGAAAGGGGTCCTCTAAGCAAAGAGAGAGCCTACAAGTGGTAGATCAGAAAGGAACAGAGACCATATACAGTAACAGTCACCTTACAGGCAATACAATGGCACTAAATTCATATCTCTCAATAGTTACCCTAAATGTTAATGGGCTAAATGCCCCTGTCAAAAGACACAGGGTATCAGAATGGATAAAAAAACAAAACCCATCTATATGTTGACTCCAAGAAACTCATTTTAAACCCGAAGACACCTCCAGATTTAAAGTGAGGGGGTGGAAAAGAATTTACCATGCTAATGGACATCAGAAAAAAGCAGGAGTAGCAATCCTTATATCAGATCAATTAGATTTTAAGCCAAAGACTATAATAAGAGATGAGGAAGGACACTATATCATACTCAAAGGGTCTGTCCAACAAGAAGATTTAACAATTTTAAATATCTATGCCCCCAACGTGGGAGCAGCCAGTAGAAATATATAAATATATATAAATATATAAACTACCACAACTGAACCAGGAAGAAATAGAAAGCCTGAACAGACCCATAACCAGTAAGGAGATTGAAACAGTCATCAAAAATATCCAAACAAACAAAAGCCCAGGGCCAGAGGGCTTCCCGGGGGAATTCTACTGAACATTTAAAGAAGAACTAATTCCTATTCTCCTGAAACTATTCCAAAAATTAGAAATGGAAGGAAAACTTCCAAACTCATTTTATGAGGCCAGCATCACCTTGATCCCAAAACCAGACAAGGATCCCATCAAAAAAGAGAACTATAGACCAATATCCTTGATGAACACAGATGCGAAAATACTCAACAAAATACTAGCCAATAGGATTCAACAGTACATTAAAAGGATTATTCACCACGACCAAGTGGGATTTATTCCTGGGCTGCAAGGTTGGTTCAACATCCGCAAATCAGTCAATGTGATACAACACATCAATAAAAGAAAGAACAAGAACCATATGATACTCTCATTAGATGCTGAAGAAGCATTTGACAAAGTACAGCATCCCTTCCTGATCAAAACTCTTCAAAGTGTAGGGATAGAGGGCACATACCTCAATATCATCAAAGCCATCTATGAAAAACCCACCACAAATATCATTCTCAATGGGGAGAAACTGAAAGCTTTTCCTCTAAGGTCAGGAACACGGCAGGGATGTCCATTATCACCACTGCTATTCTACATAGTACTAGAGGTCCTAGCCTCAGCAATCAGACAACAAAAGGAAATTAAAGGCATCCAAATCGGCAAAGAAGAAGTCAAATTATCACTCTTCACAGATGATATGATACTATATATGGAAAACCAAAAAGACTCCACTCCAAAACTGCTAGAACTTATACAGGAATTCAGTAAATGTCAAGATATAAAATCAATGCACAGAAATCAGTTGCATTTCTCTACACCAACAACAAGACAGAAGAAAGAGAAATTAAGGAGTCAATCCCATTTACAATTGCACCCAAAACCATAAGATACCTAGGAATAAACCTAACCAAATAGGCACAGAATCTATACTCAGAAAACTATAAAGTACTCATGAAAGAAATTGAGGAAGACACAAAGAAATGGAAAAATGTTCCATGCTCCTGGATTGGAAGAATAAATATTGTGAAAATGTCTATACTACCTAAAGCAATCTACACATTTAATGCAATTCCTATCAAAGTACCATCCATCTTTTTCAAAGAAATGGAACAAATAATGCTAAAATTTATATGGAACCAGAAAAGACCTCGAATAGCCAAAGGGATATTGAAAAAGAAAGCCAACATTGGTGGCATCACAATTCCGGACTTCAAGCTCTATTACAAAGCTGTCATCATCAAGACAGCATGGTACTGGCACAAAAACAGACACATAGATCAATGAAACAGAATAGAGAGCCCAGAAATAGACCCTCAACTCTACAGTCAACTCTTCTTCGACAAAGCAGGAAAGAATGTCCAATGGAAAAAAAGACAGCCTCTTCAATAAATGGTGTTGGGAAAATTGGACAGCCACATGCAGAAAAATGAAATTGGACCATTTCCTTATATCACACACGAAAATAGACACAAAATGGATGAAGGATCTCAATGTGCGAAAGGAATCCATAAATCCTTGAGGAGAACACAGGCAGCAACCTCTTCGACCTCAGCCACAGCAACATCTTCCTAGGAACAACGCCAAAGGCAAGGGAAGCAAGGGCAAAAATGAACTATTGGGATTTCATCAAGATCAAAAGCTTTTGCACAGCAAAGGAAACAGTTCACAAAATCAAAAGACAACTGACAGAATGGGAGAAGATATTTGCAAACGACATATCAGATAAAGGACTAGTGTCCAGAATCTACAAAGAACTTAGCAAACTCAACACCCGAAGAACAAATAATCCAATCAAGAAATGGGCAGAGGACATGAACAGCCATTTCTGCAAAGAAGACATCCAGATGGCCAACAGACACATGAAAAAGAGCTCCATATCACTTAGCATCAGGGAAATACAAATCAAAACCACAATGAGATATCACCTCACACCAGTCAGAATGGCTAAAATCATAAGTCAGGAAATGACAGATGCTGGCGAGGATGCGGAGAAAGGGGAACCCTCCTACACTGTTGGTGGGAATGCAAGCTGGTGCAGCCACTCTGGAAAACAGCATGGAGGTTCCTCAAAATGTTGAAAATAGAACTGCCCTATGACCCAGAAATTGCACTATTGGGTATTTACCCTAAAGATACAAACATAGTGATCCAAAGGGGCACGTGCACCCGAATGTTTATAGCAGCAATGTCCACAATAGCCAAACTATGGAAAGAAACTAGATGTCCATCAACAGATGAATGGATCAAGAAGATGTGGCATATATACACAATGGAATACTATGCAGCCATCAAAAGAAATGAAATCTTGCCATTTGCGACAACATGGATGGAACTAGAGTGTATCATGCTTAGTGAAATAAGTCAAGCAGAGAAAGACAACTATCATATGATCTCCCTGATATGAGGAAGTGGTGATGCAACATGGGGGCTTAAGTGGGTAGGAGAAGAATAAATGAAACAAGATGGGATTGTGTGGGAGACAAACCATAAGTGACTCTTAATCTCACAAAACAAACTGAGGGTTGCTGGGGGGATTATGGACATTGGGGAGGGTATGTGCTTTGGTGAGTGCTGTTAAGTGTGTAAACCTGGTTATTCACAGACCTGTATCCCTGGGGATAAAAATATATGTTTATAAAAAATAAAATAAAATAAAATAAAATAAAATCTTGGTTGAATGTTGGATTCATGGTTCAAAAATTTTTGTGTTTCATAACTTGTTGCATACACTCTTTTGTGTATTTTCAAAAACTAAGTAATAAATTTGAAAATAAAAGAAAATTTAAAAGAGTAGAAAGTAAACATGTGGACTTTAGAGTTAATGAACTTCATAACAAAGGAAACAATTAAGTATAATCATAACCATATTTTTCCTAAGACATCATCATTTCTACCTATTTTCTCAGTGTAATCATTAACAAAGTAATAGTGTCCTCTTCATTTCAAAAGTGTCCCATTTTGAACATTTGTTACCAAGATTCCTGCCCATCAGGAACTGCGGCTTTGATAGGTTTCACTGTCATGATTAGGTTATGTTGTATGGTACATTTGACTTTATGAGAGAGAGACTGTCTCGGATGGATCCATCTTAATCAAGTGAGTCCTTGAAAGGGATGGGGCTCTTCCTGAAAAAGAGATTTAAAGTGTGACAAGAATATGATACAAGGGAGATATTCCATTCCTTGTAAAACAAAGGTAAGTCACATGACAAGAAATACAGTCAGATTCTAGGGAGTTGAAAGTGATTCTGGCTGATGGATAAAAGGAAATTGGGAACTCAGTTCTACAACCACAAGGACATGAATTCTACCACGACTGTGTTATCTTGGAAGAGTTCCAGATGTGTTTCAGCGCTAGCCAACATCTTGGTTTCAGCTTTGTAAAACCTGGAGTACACTGTGCCCAGACTTATGCCCTACAAAAGTATGAGCTAATAAAGTATCTAACTCCATACACAGGGATCTCTTCTCTTAGACAGTCTGTGGTAATTTGTCTGTGGTAATTCGTTACATAGCAATTAAACTCAGTTAACCCTAGGAACACTTGAATATTCAAATTTTAGTTTCAAGCTATATGGTACAAGAAAAGTTACCAAAAAATAAGTTTAAAAAAATGTTGAGTTTAAACAAAAAGCACAGAGTTCAAAATTATGATCAAGTGCTAAAACTATCTTAATGAACCTGTCAACATAATAGATATACAAGAAGCAGGAGTTTGCTGAAAACTGAAAACTCTTAGACCAAAGCTGGTGATAAACAGCCATGTGCTTTACTTGCAAAATTTAAAACTTCAGGTTTGTGATTTATGGTTTATGTATTTAGCAAGAAGTATTTCCATTTGGTCACCAAAAATTCCAAGTTAGCCATACATTCAGCCTATGATAACTTGAAAAAATAATAATAAAGTGAAGTTACAATAAAGTGGCATAAGTACAGTATATTAGTAGAAGTTTATGTTGTAAAATATGGTTATATTTATATTCATGCTTATACTCCTAAATACATGGATATAACTCAACAAAATAAGGGGAGTTATTGCTTATAAACAAAACTGATAATATAGTCCTATTATTCAAATACTTCTGTAGGTTTGCTATTATAGCTACATGAAGATAGTTATTCAAAAGAAAAAATCAAATACTATGTGAAAAGTACTTAATATATTTTTGCAGTCTCTCTCTAAAGACTCTTGTCTATGTGTATGACTCCTCTTGAACTTGAGTGGGGGACTTCATGATTGGCTCAGCCAATAGAGCATAACACTGTAGCACAACGTGAAATGCAAGGCTAGTTGAGAAAAAAAAATGAAATATATCTTCACCTTGTTTGCTTGAGACCTTCCTGAGCTCTTAGAACCTACCTTTCCATGCTGTGAGGAATCCCAAGCAGCCTGTGGAGAGGCTTATCTGTAAAATACCCAAGCACCTCTCAGTCAATAGCCACCACCAACTAGCCAGATAGTAAAAGAGTCACCTTGAAAGGAGGCTTTCTAGTCACTAGTTAAGCTGTCCAATAGAATAAGCATTATTCATTTCTACCAAACACTACACAGAATACAGATTAATGAGTAAAATAAATGATTGTTGTTTTAAGCCATTAAGTTTTAGGGTTGTTTTATAATAATAAATAATTGGAACATCATCCTTAAAGATGCAGTTCAAAATTTATGTGTTCCTTATAACATTCCTAAAGTTCTAAGGCAAATTGGGTGTTTTTTTTTTTCCTTTCTCTTTGTTATTCTTCCATTTGGTTTATATCTCTTTTGCAATATCTAAAGCATAGTCTTTTATTTCACCTTTTGAATAACTGTCTTTCTCTTAGGACTATGAGATCCTTAAATGTAGTAACTGTTTCTATGTCTATCTATCTGGTGCATGAGTCAAGTAAAAGGAAGATAAAAATAGATACATAATAACTGCTTATTTATTGAAATATAAGCTGCATAAATGAAGTAATTAGAGAAAAGATAGCAATGATAATTTGATTATTGTGTTGAAATGGCCATTGCTTTTGTTTGCCAGGAGGTTTTCCTCACTGGTCCTCCCTTCTGTCTGTAACAGATTCCACTCCTTTAGACACAAGAAACACAAAATCAGTTCAATTATAAACCGATCCCCCAACCTGTGATCACAGGTCAGAGGATGGAAACTTGATCCAAGTTTATTTGAGTTTCTCAGACTCTTTTTTCTAGTTTCTGAAATGAGTGGAGACACTACCACTGAGAGTTATTATAAAATAGTGCTAAGTCAGTTCCCCAGCTCAGGGGTCAGCAAAATTTTTGTGTAAAGGCCAAGATAACAAATATTTTCAGTTTTGCAGGCAACAGGGCGACTGTCACTACTGTTACTACTCCACTACTGTGGAGCAAAAGCAGCCATAGACAATACATAAATAAATGGGTGGGACTATGTTTCAATAACACTTTATTTACGGACACTGAAATTTAAATTTTACATAGGTTTTATGTGCCACAAAATAGTATAGTATTCTATTTATCTTTTCAACCATTCAAAAATATAAAACAAATGAAATAAACCCTTCTTACATTGCAGGCTGCGCAAAACAGGCAATGGTGCTCTGTGTTTGGTCTATGCCATGCAGACTATCGTTTTCAAACTGTGGATGGAGAGAGAAGCCCCACTAGAGTCCCAGTTCTGAGTCCCCCAGCTGCCTGACTCTGCTCCGTGAGTTTCAATTTCCAGTAATCCCTCTGAGCATGTTAGCACCTGAGTCACCTTTTAACTAATCCTTTTATTTACTTATTTGTTTATTGCCAGTTTATTTGTTGGAGTTGACCCATTCTTGTACGTGTGTTCAAAAGGCACCAGTGCTCATTTAGTTTAACAATTGCAAGATTTTTTAATTAATTTTTATAACTCAGCAGCAGGAAAAGACTATACATGTGCAGGAAGAAAATAACTCTCCTAATTTAAAAGAAAACAATAGCTCAAGATAAATGATGTGCAAATAGCTTCACTATTTTACTATTTCACTTGACTATAAGAATACTGAAAGTAACAACTATGTCTAATGATTTGTATCCCCAAGTTCTCAAAAAATGATGAATTGATAAAATTTGTAAATAGAAAGCTTAGTAAAAAATGAAAGAAATCATCTCCTGAGTGAGGCTTTTAAATCAAATTGTCAGAGCAAGACTTCAGGTATGAATACATTGACTAGGTCCCTATGCTACTTCATGCAACTCAAAGTTGAAAAATAATTCTAGACAATAAATTTAAATATAATTTGACCTAATAGTGCCTGTATTACCACACTAAGTAACTACATGAGAAGTGTTTTAGTCAACTTGTTTTTTGTGGCGCATCTGTGAAAGCACATGAACAATTCAATTGGCATGTGACTGTTCTATCTTGTGGCTCCACTATTTATATAAACCAGGAATAAGCTATCCAGCTGCACATAGACAACTAGCCACTAAACAAATGGCATGAGAATAAATTGTTAATATGTCGTCTCCCAAAACAATTGTGCATATCCATTCATACATACACAAATTTTCTGGGTAGGAGATTGAGACTTCACAGGACCATCCAAAATAATAATATAAATCCTTTTGGATATCTATAGTAATTATGAACTGGTTGTAATTATTAAGATTAATGTTAGTACTTTCATTTTAGAAAACTCCTCAACTGGTAACAGCATACTACCTAAATAACAAGTATCGGGGAGTTGTTTAGCTCTGATGAATGTCTGCCCTGTTTCCTATTTGCTGTGAGTCACATGTGGGTGATGTGATATTTCATTTCAACCTTTTTTATTTCCTGTCACTGATTTTAAGTCAACAACAAAAGTCTATTAGAAACATAAGTGATACTCGAGTACGCACAATTCTTTTCGGTCAATCCTCTGCCCCTACTAGAGTCTAGATTTTTTTTTCCATTTATGATATTTTTATGCTCATGACTCATCTCTTCTTATACTTTTACATAAATAGATTTTGTCTCCTGGAGGCATGAATTATGCCCCCTTCTTAAATATTCCCAGGAGCCCTGAGTTGGTTTATCCTTTTCTTCACAGCTATGGGACGACTGAATCCAACACAGTATTTTAAAGCTTTAATTTTAATTACAAAATGCATGTATGCCTGGGCACACACAGAACTGCCTTTAAGAAAAAATGAGATTGTTAGGCCTTTAAGCTTCTCTGGAAGATCATTTAAATGGCTGTCATTTCTATTTTTTCAGCATGTTCATCAAATTAGGAAAGTATTCGAGTGAGAAAATTAAATCCTTATTTATCTTCATACTTTCAAAACAGCCACAGGCAGCTTTAAATGACTTTACATTTCTCTTAAAAATATGCACATGAAAAAAATATGCACAAGAATATTTTCAACTGAAATTTTCTGTAGTTGTTAAGTCAAAATTGGACTACGCATATTTATTTAGACAAATTTTTATTTTATTCACATTAAATCATATTAAAGGGATTAAAATAAAAACAGGCATAGCTGTGCTTAGCAATGCCTATATTATGAGCAACTTACATGGGAAAATCCTAAACATATAAATAATAATTTTTAAAATTTCTCTTACTTATTCTGTCACTCTAAAGTCATTCTAATTCTATATCTTGCTATATCTAGGGACTCTGAGAACATAGTTATGTCACTCTCTTGGCCTGTCCTGCAAATTGATTGGTTAGGGAACCAATCAATTAAATCATTTGATTGGTTAGGGAACCAATCATTAAATTATTTTCCCCTCTTTCTTCATCAGAGAAATGCAATGTGTACACAGAAGTTTAGTGGGTTTCCCGTTCCATCCATAATTATTCACAACTTAGTGTGTGCTACCCTAGATACATATATATTTATAACACGGACAAAGCCATATATATGAGTTAAATTAATTTTTGCAATGTATTAATGAAAGTACGTGCACATTCAGTAAAGCATTTGACCACCCAGTGTTTCTATTAGGTATAGATCTGGGATATGTTACCCAGTTGCATATATGCTGTTTATGACTATGTCATAGATATATAGTATTTACATAAAGTCAATATAATGTGAGAAATGAGTGGGTGGGCTCCAGAGCCAACCTTTCCAGGTTGAGATCCTAATACCACGAATTCTTAAGTGTGTGAAATTAGAAAGTTTTTAAATTACTTTATGCTTCGGTATACTCCATAGTGAAATGGGATAATAACCCCACCTACTTTACTGTATTGAGGATTCGTGAATTTCATATGTAGGAAATGCATAGAACAGGATCTGGCACATGGTTTGCACCTTTTGAAAGTTTTTTTTTTTATTGTCCTTTTTTACTCCTTAATTTTTTTACTCTAGGTTTTCCAGTTCTCTCAATTACCTTAAGAAGACCTCATTATTCTATATTTCAGATAGGTATATAGACAGATCTAGATCTGTATATAAAGAAATAAATGGTCCGTGCTGTCCTGGGAACTATTTAAGAAAACCTCAAATAAACTGGGCTTATCGTGCCTTTTTAAAAGCCCTACTATCCATCTACTTCTTTATCATCCCATATTTCTTGAATTCAAAACAGCAATGCTTTTTATTAATTCATTTATTTTTTAAGTATATTAAAACAAGCTGTTTCTCTACTTTATATAGAGTACTTTATTCACGTTATGGGTTTAGTTAGAGTAGCCCAGATAATTTTTGATCCTTGATAAAAATAAATAAATAAATAAAATGTTTCTGCTTTCCACGTGAAGGGAAACCCAGGTAAGAATTTAACACCAATGGCACTGGAACTGACCCCCACACCTGAGTAATTTTTATCAGCTTTTCTTTCTCTTTACTACTGACTCTTGGTTCAACTGGGTTCAACACATCCCACACGGAACAAATCATCAGCAATCACACTTTCCCTACACACCTGTCTAATTCCAGGTTTCATTCTAGACTCAGATGGCACAGCCTGAATGAGGACCATCTTTAAGTCCTTCCTTCTCCTCATTCCTCAAACCCCCCAAAATCACTAATCTCCATTGAGTCTTCCCCTAAGTACCTATCATATCCTTCCATTTGGCTTCATCACCACTGCCGAGACACTAGAATAGGGCTCTCACATGAACCTCCTAAAGTTTCCCTAACTGACCTCTTTATATCCAGGCTCTTTTCCCTTCAACTCATCCTTCATGACAGCAATGTGAGTTTTTTAAAGTGCTTCTTGTTTCTCCACAGATTATAAACTTTCAAAAGCTTTCTATTACTCTTGGAATGACAGTCAGAACCTTTAACAAGAATGACTGCATCAGCAGGGCCCTTTCCCTCTCTAGTCACATGCACTCATGGCCCTACCAACTGATTTTTTTCTATTTCTCCCCACATACAGTTAACTCTTTATCCTCTGCTGCTGCTAGCAACTCACTGTAATTCACCCTCTTTGCCACCGAATTCCATTTTAATCTAGCCGTCTCTTAGTCATCTTTCCTTTCTTTCTTTTTTTTTTAAGATTTTATTTATTTATTTGACAGAGAGGGAGATCACAAGTAGGCAGAGAGGCAGGCGGGGGGAGGGGTGGAGCAGGCTCCCCGCTGAGCAGATAGCCCAATGCGGGGCTCCATCCCAAAACCCTGAGATTACAACCCGAGCCAAAGGCAGAGGCTTAACCCACTCAGCCACCCAGGTGCCCCTCCTTTCTTAATTTAAATGGCTTGTGTTCTAAACAGAACTCCTCTGCACATGTTGGGTAACTTTGAAGCATTTTATATTTCCACTTTCAGATCACTTGTAGTATTCCTTCTAGTATTTTTTTGTTGTTGTTTAAAGAAACTGCTCCCTGACCTTACCACCCATCACCCTCCCCACCTATTGTAAACTTTTTGAGGCTAAGACATATTTTAGAAGTAAACACATAATTTAGTTCGGTCCCTTGTATATGGAATAAGGTATGGCACAAGAATGAAGAACAATAAACACCTGTTACATTTAGTATAATTGTCAGCCTCTCAAGTTTCCATGGATGGACAAAATACAACTGCAAAAAGTCAGAGAGGAAAATGTGAAGGAGAGTCATTAAGTGAATATGAAATCTCAATACGTTCTTGGAGCAAAGCAAATAAATAAATGGGTGCCTTCTAACAACACAGAGAGAAGGAAAACTGTGTCCCAGGATATGCTGTGAGGCGCTGTTATCTGAGATGAGTCTATATCCTTATAACCCTGGAGAAGACCCCACCTTGCAGTCAGCTAATATGATGGAGGGATGTTGAGAGTAGGACTGGCTGAACATATAAGAAACTGTTGATTCAGTCTCATTTCATTATTTTAGCAACAGACAAAACAGTATTTATCCCCAGGTTAAAAAAAAAAAAGTATCCTTTCTATAAATTATTATTATTTTTTAACATAGAGGAACCTCTGGCTTTTAGAACTGGCATGCTACTCCAGAGGTGTATGTAGAGCCCACAACCTTAAAGTTACCATCCCACCCTCTCATTTAAAATAGAACCTAACCGTGGACTGAATTCACCCAGAAACATAAAATTCCTCACCAATGATTCTTCTTCCTCAGGTGTCAGGAAAAGAGCAGAGGAATTCCAGAGCCATCTAGGGGGAAAAAATAAATAAATAAACAAACAAATAAAAAAATAAACCAGTCCAGTTCTTCAGCTTTCAGTATAAATGGACAACTAGGATCTTCAAACATGAGGATGGTTTGAAATAAGAAGTCGAAAAATAAAACAAAACAAAAAAAAAAAATATTGATCTCAAGAGAATCAGTATAATTCAGGAAAAAAAAAAAAGAAAACATTTAAAAATTCCTTAACAGGGATGTCTGGATAGCTCAGTTGGTAAGCCTCTGACTTCGGCTCAGGTCCTGATCCCAGGGTCCTGGAATCGAGTCCCACATCAGGCTCTTTGTCCAGCAGGAAGCCTGCTTCTCTCTCCACCTCTGCCTGCCACTTTCCCTGCTTGTGCTTTCTCTCCAACAAATAAGTAAATAAAATCTTTTAAAAAATTCCTTAAGAGATTTGTTATAGAGATATAAGAAAAAAATTCCATTTGTAAGGTAGGATCAGGAAGTTATGAAAAAGAAACAAAAAGAAAACAAAGAATTTCAGGAAATTAAAATATGTAACTGCTAAACAATTTAGTAGAAAGTCTATCATATAAAATGCATTAAATGTCTCAGAATATATTATAAAAGAGATAAGAAATATGAGAGAAAATATACAACATAGAAGATCAATCTTAAAGGGTCAATCCCAACTAAAAATAAATCCATGAAAAGGAATTAAAGAAAAAGATGCTATACATGTTCAAATAAAAACATGAAACAATTTCAAAAGGGTACCTAGTGAGTACCATGTGCTAAATTAATGAAATATCTAGGCCTAGATACATCTTTGTGAAATTTCAGAATTCCAAGGAAAAATAAAAGATCTTAAGAGTTTCCAGAGAAAGAAAAAGTATCACATACAAAGGCACAAAAGTAAAACTAGAGTAACCAAAGAAAAATCTGCATAGTAAAATTCAAATGCAGGGGGAATAATAAAGAGGAATTTTGGATTCCCAGTAATGTACACCGGATGGAAGTCTTGGAAATATGAAAACTTACACATGCACTTAAAGGTCAAACAGCTCTAAGTGAGTCACTTTGTGGACAATATTCCATCATTTTAGTTACAAATAACCTATCAAGCTTTTTCTCAGTTCCCAAGCATTCTTTCCACTCAGCCATCTTCTTTCCAATATATAATCAGGTACTGGAATCAACTGTGGTTCTCAATCAATAATCCTTTTGTATTGTGGAACAGTCCTGAATGGATTAATCCAACACAAGAAACTCAGTACCATTCCCTGTCAGCTTATGGTAACCCATTGGTTCAAGGACAGTGTCAAATATGAGCATATAAAAATTTAGACACAAAAAATTTTAAGACATGTAGCCTTGTTATTAGGAAAGAAACAAGAAAAAGGTGGCTGCTCTCTTTATCTGGCCATTAGCTAACATGGTCAGATGGCCCAGAGAGTCGGTAGCCATGTAGGTGCTAGCCTAGGAAACAAGTCAATGCACAGAGAATAGAATGAGGAGCATCATGGTAAAAGAGACCAGAAACCACACTGAAGCCCACCCTACCTGGAGACTTCAAGTCATACTGATAAGTTCCTTCATTATTTTAAGCCAATTTGAGCTGACTATTTTATTGTCAGGTGTGCTGCTGCAGGATTCTTAGGTAGAAGGACGTATGTATCATCGGCTCCATATTCTATATTCTGGATGCTCTGACCTTTTCTGAGATTTTTCTTGCCATAGGCCATGAGCCCTCCTGTTGATACGTATGAAGACAAAGCTTGATTGGTCAGTCATCACAAGTCCTATCCTAGTGCCCCTATTCAAGTCCATGGTCTCTCCTGTACTCATACTCTGCAGCTCCTTTATTAGTGCTTCATCTTTCAAAAACAAATGGATTCTCTCAACACTCCTTTCCTGTTCCTGCAAAGTGCACCAAAACTGTGTTATGCCCAACCAACCACATGCAGGCCTAAACAACTTGGAGTGATAGCTCTGGTCCTTCTATCGGGACACTTTTATTACTGAGACTACTCTGTTGTTTCTATGCTATGTTGCAGAAAAGAAGCATAAAATTCAATATGCAAAAATTTGATGTACCAACATGTGATCAAGGATATGTCTCTTCTCCTCTCCCCTTCTCGCTCTTATTTTGTTTTTGCCCTTTACCCAGTCTTCTAAAACTCAAATGAATTTACACTTCCAATCAAAGAGGATATTATCTTAAAACACATTATTTTTCACTATAGTTTATCCTTAAATTCTAAGTTCTAAAATTAAAAAAAAAATACTCTGGTTATATAAGTAAAAACTTAGAATTTAGAAAGCCTTTTTTCATTATAAGGCTTTCAAAATAAATGTTTTATCATACATTGAGAAAGTATAATTTGAACTGAGCAAAGATCACTATTTTCTAGATTGAATTGCTCTCCCATTGAATTGGATCTCATTGATTATTGAGCCATCGGAGAAAAAGGAACAGGGATTACCCAGAGCAGAGATGCATTAGTTTAATAATTTAAAAGTATTGTTCTGCTACATCAGTATCAGTTTTCTCACAAGAAAACTGTTAAAAGATAATCAAGCAACAATTTCATTGTTTAAAGGAAAGTGATTTGAACCTAGAATTCTATACCCAACAAACTGAAATCAACTGGAAGACAAAATAAAGAAATGTGCATAAATCAAGGGCTAAGAAAATGTATCTGCCATCTTTTCTTGAATGGTACTTAAAAATATATTTATCAGGCACTTGAGTGGTTCAGTTGGTTAAGCTTCTGACTTTTGATCTCAGCTCAGGTCTTGGTCTTAGGGTTGTAAGTTCAAGCCCCCTACTGGACTTAAAAAAAAATTTGTTTTAATTTGTCAAGAAAATATTAAGGGGTGCCTGGATGGCACAGTTAGTTGAGTGACCCACTCTTGGTTTCAGCTCAAGTCATGATCTCAGGATCAAGGGACTCTCTCCTTCTGCCCCTCCCCTCTATGTTCATGTGTGTACCCTCACTCTCTCTCTCTAAAATAAATAAATAAATCTTTTTTTTAAAAAGTTAAAAAATGTATGTGTCAAATTTATTTTAAAAAAGGAAACAAGAATCCAAGAAAATACAACTTTAAAAGAGAAAGGCAATGTGAAAAATCTTAGGGATTATAAAAATATAAATATATAAAGGATATAAGATGTTGAAAGGGTAGAAAGTAAAAAGGAAAGTTTTCTTCACCCTACACAGAAGAGGACTGAAGTTCAGATCAGAGTCAATGGAATAAGATGTAGTGTATTATTTGAAGTTGCAATGATAAATAATAAAAAATCAAACATTAGATTCTCAAATTAGTATGAGTTACAAAGACAAGAAGCAGACATTTATTTAATTCAATTTTTAAATTATGTTCTGCATTTCACAACCTAGAAGCATGTCCCTTGTCTATATCATATTATCCTTCTGCTCCAGAGTCCTGCCTCTTCTCTCTCCTTAGCACCACCTATTCAAAGCCAAAACAAGAGGCAATGAATAGGATTTTACATCATAAGGTAAGAAATTAATTTAATATTACATAACTTGAACTGCTAAGAAATCAGGCACCTCTCTCTTCAACTTGGACCACCTTTTTGTCTGCTTTGCCACATCTATAACTAACCTTATTCTTTTTGTTGCTAATCAACTTAGCTTCTATTTCTCCAGCCAGGTTTATAAAGATCCACATCTTTCTGACAAAACAGCTCTACACATGTCCATTTTTATACTAAGTCTTATGGTCTTCCTCTAAGAGAAAACTCTCCCACTATTCTTTTTCTCCTTTCTTTTCCTCTTTATCTCCAAATTTTATATATATATATGTATATATATATATATACATATATATATTAATATGTTAAACAGAGGTGAGTTGTTATATTTTATGAAGTAGCAAAAAAAAAAATCTTTGAAGATTTAAAAATTCCTCACCAAGGAAACTAATCAAAGATTATCCTTAAGATGTCTTTCATCTTTAAATGGCTGTCATTTATGAAATAAAAACTACCCTAGTTTAAGAAGTAAATCACTTCATGTATTTGTCATTAAAAAACATGGTAACTTGTAGATTTTTAATTTCCTTATAAGTACCTTCACCAAATAACATGTGATGAAGAAATATGAAGAACCCCAAAAAACTGAGAAAGAGATTCCAGTGCTATCTGGGAAGTCAAGGAGATGCTCAACACACCTCCTTTGGTGGGAGAACATCATAGACTACATACAAACAGTGAAGAAATGAACAAAGTACAAGTTTTGAACTTACATCAAGTACCTTTTCTGTGACTTTCTCTTCAAGCACTACGAGTCTGAGCACCTCCTAAATTATCTGCTCCTTTCCAAGTATGATTATATTTCTCTACAAAGATTAAAAAACCTTGGGATTCAAACTTCAGAGTTGTTTCCATCACAATATAATTCAATATTTCTTTATATCACAAGTGAGTACCTAAATAAGTGTTAATGGGTGACAATAAACTTTTTTAAAAGGACCTTTATGATCAATGCATTAAGCATAAATTATTAAAAAAATAGGGATAGTAGAGAGCATGGAAGAAAATGTATACTTGTAAAAGACTGTTGTGTGAATAATATATATGATTAAAGCCAATGTATTCTATCCCTAAACATCTTTTTCCCCCACCCAATTTCAGAATTGCTTTTGCTAAAAGTATACCACAAACTTATTATGACTATATCTATGTTCCAAAGCTTGACAGTTTTTAGGGTATGGGTTATATAGTGAAAGTGGGTAGGTACTGATGAGATTCAGCAACATTAAGGCAAACGGTTTCATTTCAGAGGAAACTAGAGGGGAGAGATCAGTCACTACAGAATTAAAGAGTTCAGTCATACTAAGCTCTATAAGTCATTAGTATGTGTCTTAATTCCTTTTTTATGTACAACAGTTTGAGGTTGCAAAGCACTTCCACTAAAATTGTTTTAGTGAATAAATGCAACTTTGTGGTTTTTGGGTGTTTTGCCTCATATGATAGCCACAAGTTTGTCCTACCTGAACCTGACCTAAGCTAACAGACATCAATCATCTTTTGTGAATTATATTATAATAATATATACTAGGAAGATAGGCTACTGAAATTAGTCATATATAAAATAAAATCTTATTATAATGCTCATACTGACTCATATAATGCACTATCTCCAAAACTTCCGTACTTCACTTATCATTTTGTCATACCATCACACAATCATATCATCAGTAACATAGCATGTCTCTTTCTAATGGTCTACATTTTTTTAAGACTTATTTATTTTAGAGAGACAGATAGCCCTTGTGGCCAGGGGGAGGGGCAGTGGAAGAGGAAAAGAAGCAGACTCCCTGCTGAGAGCAGAGCCCAACTCCAGGCTGGAGCCCAAGACCCTAAGATCATTACCTGAGCCAAAATCAGGAGTCAGATGTTTAACCAACTGAGCCACCCAGACCCCCATAATGGTCTACTTTTAAAAGATATCCTTCTGTCTCTCCTGAAATCAAGATTTGAATGTATTTTTCTAATTTACATAAAACAGTTAAAAAATAAAAAGATTGTTCTTGTGGCTACCCCTAATATTAGTTTCATATTCTATCAATGATATATTTATCTCCCCTTGGGAAATGCTATTTTAATGATATCTGTTGTATGCTATATATTATTTAATATTATATTTTCTCTTAATAAATAGGTATATATTTATCAGTTCATATTAAAGAGAAGTCATGAATGAATACAAAAATATAGGTAGAGGGTGTGGTCAACAACATGTTTGTCTTCAGATATAGTTACATAGAAATAAATATCTGTCAAAGGTATATGTGATTCACAGACCTGTACCCCTGGGGATAAAAATATATGCTTATAAAAAATAAAAAATTAAAAAAAAGGTATATGTGATAATCAAGATGTGCACAAAAATAAGAAAAATGAACTAAACTCTCTTTCTTTCTCCTCTCTTTCTTTCTTCCTTTCTTTCTGGATTAGGCTTTTGTTGAATGTTTGATTCTGTACAATTTTTAGACTTATAAAGAATCTGTCCTTTATAGGTCAGATTTTAAGTAGGTCTATTCACATTCTTTTCAATCAAGATACAATTTCAAAGTTCAGTTTATACTTAAAGAAAAACAGCATTATTCTTCTAAGCCCCATTACTTTATTAGACTGATTCCTCCTAACTTGATAAATCAAATGATAAAAAACCACAATAAAAACATTTATGACATAAGGAATTTTCCTGGCTCTATTTATTGGCTAACATATTTCACTAACAAAATTGAATAAATTCCGTAAGTTCATTCTGTTACAAACCTATAAAGATACCAGGAAGAAAAACTATGTGCAAGGATGACAGATGGTCCTAATGTTTGCAGTAGCCAGATGATTTATTAGTTTAAGCAAAGGGTACTTATGAATATTTCAAAAGATAACCAAAAAACAAACAAATAAATAAATAAATATAAATAAAGGCTGAACTCATCCAATATATTTCAGGTTTGTTTTCAGGTTTTTTTGTTGTTGTTGTTGCTTTGATTTTTTGGGTTTTTTTTGGGTTTTTTGTTTTGCTTTATTCTGTTGGGTAACAGTTGTTAAAAATAAACTCAACAGAGTATTGCCAAAAACAGACACATAGATCAATGGGACAGAATAAAGAGCCCAGAAATAGACCCTCAACTCTACAGTCAACTAATCTTTGACAAAGCAGGAAAGAATGTCCAATGGAAAAGACAGTCCCTTCAACAAGCGGTGTTGGGGAAATTGGACAGTCACATGTACAGAAATGAAACTGGACCATTTCCTTACACCAGGCACAAAAATAGACTCCAAATGGATGAAAGACCTCAATGTGAGACAGGAATCCATCAAAATCCTTGAGGAGAACACAGGCAGCAACCTCTTCGACCTCAGCCACAGCAATTCTCCCTAGAAACATCACCAAAGGCAAGGGAAGCAAGAGCAAAAATTAACTATTGGGACTTCATCAAGATCAAAAGCTTTTGCACAGCAAAGGAAACAGTTAACAAAACCAAAAGACAACTGACAGAATGGGAGAAGATATTTACAAAGGACATATCAGATAAAAGGTTAGTATCCAAAATCTATAAAAAAAACTTATCAAACTCAACACCCGAAGAACAAATAATCCAATCAAGAAATGGGCAGAGGGGGCGCCTGGGTGGCTCAGTGGGTTAAAGCCTCTGCCTTCGGCTCAGGTCATGATCTCAGGGTCCTGGGATCGAGCCCCAAGTCGGGCTCTCTGCTCTGCAGGGAGCCTGCTTCCTCTTCTCTCTCTCTCTCTCTCTCTCTCTGCCTGCCTCTCTGCCTACTTGTGATCTCTGTCTGTCAAATAAATAAAATCTTAAAAAAAAAAAAAAGAAAGAAATGGGCAGAGGACATGAACAGACATTTCTGCAAAAAAGACATCCAGATGGCCAACAGACATATGAAAAAGTGCTCCACATCACTCAGCATCAGGGAAATAAAATCAAAACCATAATGAGGTACCACGTCACACCAGTCAGAATGGCTAAAATTAAGTCAGGAAACAACAGATGCTGGCAAGGATGCAGAGAAAAGGAAACCCTCCTACACGGTTGGTGGGAATGCAAGCTGGTGCAGCCACTCTGGAAAACAGCAAGTTTTCAACAGAAAGTTGAAAATAGAGCTACCCTACAACCTAGTAATCACACTACTGGGTATTTACCTTAAAGATACAAATGTAGTGGTCCAAAGGGGGGCAAGTGCACCCAAATGTTTATAGCAGCAATGTCCACAACACCCAAACTATGGAAAGAACCTAGATGTCCATCAACAGATGAATGGATAAAGAAGATGTGGTATATATATATATATATATATATATATATATACACACACACACACACACACACACACACACATATATATACGTATATATATACGTGTATATATATACGTATATATATACACGTATATATATACGTATATATATGTGTGTGTGTATGTATATATATATACACACACACAATGGAATACTATGCAATCATCAAAAGAAATGAAATCTTGCCATTGGCAATGACGTGGATAGAACTAGAGGGTATTATGCTGAGCGAAATCAGAGAAAGACAATTATCATATGATCTCCCTGATACGAGGAATTTGAGAGGCAATGTGGGGGGCTTGGGGGGTAGGGAAGGAAAAAATGAAACAAGATGGAATCAGGAGGGAGACAAACCAGGAGACTCTTAATCTCACAGAACAAATAGCATTGCTGGGGGAGGGGAGTAGGGAGAGGGTGGTTGGGTTATGGACATTGGGGAGGGTCTGTGCTATGGTGAGTACTGTGAAGTGTGTAAGCCTGACGATTCAGAGACCTGTACCCCTGGGGCAAATAATACATTATATGCTAATAAAAAATAAAAAATTAAAATAAACATATAGTATGTTGCATACATGAAAGAAGCAAATTTGAGAAAGCTGGATACTATATAATTCCAACCATGTGACATTCTAGAAGGGTCACAACTATGGAAACAGTAAAAAGTTCAATGGTTGCAGGACATAGTAGGGATAGAGAGATAAATAAGCAGATCACAGATTTTTAGGGCAGTGAAACTATTCTGACATGACGTTATCAGGGTGCTTATATGTCATTATACATTGTCAGAAATTCACAGAATATACAAAAGCAAGAGTGAACCCTTATATAAACTATGGACATTGGATAATAATGATGTGTCCTTGTAGATTCTTCAGTCATAACAAATACATCTCTGTGGTATGGAACTCTACATTTTCTACTCAATTCTGCTGTATCGCAATTGAAAATCAAATTGCCCCCCAAAATAAAATTTTTCAAAATATTAAAGATTATTTTCAGCACTATGCAAATTAAATAGGGCTTGCCAAAGTACATATAACTCCCTAATAGGAAGCTAGGCAGTGGGAATAAAATGAACCGTTTATTAAGAAAAAATTAAATAATTATTGGTAAACTTCAGTGTTTTCCAAGGTACTCGTTCAAGAAATTTTCCCTTAGGAAATAATTTTGAAAAACTCTGCCATATTCTCTCTTAGAAAACAACAGTGTATGTTTGCTAAATACGTCCTGAAATAAAGAAACCCATTTAAATTTGTTTAATGCAGTGCTTATGTATTCAGCAAACCCGTATATGACATTTTCTTCACAAGGGGTACTCTTCTAGGCATTTTTTCAAATATTAACTCTTGATTAATCTTCTCACAAGAATTAATTCAATTGGGGGTGCCTGGGTGGCCCGGTTGTTAAGCATCTGCCTTCAGCTCAGATCATGATTCCAGCGTCCTAGGATGGAGCCCCTGCAACAGGCTCTAGGCTCAGCGGGAAGCCTGCTTCTCCCACTCCCAATCCCCCTGCTTGTATTTCCTCTCTCACTGTCACTCTCTCTCTCTCTCTCTGTCAAATAAATAAACAAAATCTGAAAAAAAAAATTAGCTCAATTGAAATTCCCATAAGAACTATTTGAGGGGGGGCGAGTCACAAAGAAATTAAGTAAATTATGCACGTCAGCAACTAATAATCTGTGGCTAGGATTCATCAAACGTGTAAGCATGGAGTCAGTTTCTAATATAAAACTATGAAAATAAAATGCAATTAGTACTCTGATACACTTTCGAAAGTAGTGGTAGATCACGTTTTAGTTTTCAAAAACATTTCCTTTGGATTTTCTCTTTTGAAAGTACAATCACCCTAGAGATAGGTAGCACAGAAATACTTTACAAATACTAAATGGGTTTTCCAAGATTTCAGAGGTAAGTAAGTGATGAAGTTAAAGTCTCAGTTTTGGTTTACTGAACTCTGAAGTCTGTTCTCTTTGCAGTATGTTCTGCTAAAAAAAAATAAAATAAAAATTTTTTTTTAAAAAAGTGAGATTTTTTTTCCACTCTACAAATGAAGATGGCCAAGGAAGAGGTGAGGGGATGATGTACTTTAAGACTAGAAGGAATTGAAGGCCAAATATAAAATTGTAAGGAGGCTTACTTCCAGGCTAAGGTACTGGACCTGATTGAATAAAAGAAAATGGCGAATTAGTGAGGGGGTTTTGTTGATTAGGAAACAATGAAAGGAGTTCTCTATAAAGGTGAATCCACACAATATGAACGATGCTTGGAACACTGGAGGAATGGAATCTGGGAGAACCAGACAATTATTAAATTAGCAGTGTGGTCTAAAATAAAGGGTTGTCTGATTAACTCATTTTATGCCCCTCAATTATACACAAGAAGGTTTATATGAGCAACATTAGAGTTAAACACATTTACATAAAACTGGAGTAATTTTCTCTCAATTTACTGTTTTTATACATCTCTATTATCCTATTTCCTCTACAGTCAGAGTGAAGGTCCTTCTCAGCTTCTCTCAGGGAGAGAAGAGTAATTGCTCTTTTAGACTGGAGAGATTACTGCTACCCTACTTCACAAAATGGGGAAGCATGTGCTATAAATCTACAAAGAATCCTTTGCTAACTTCTATATGTCTTTTATCTGCATTTTACAGCAAGTCCTTCTTTCTCTTTCAAGTCATCTGGGCTCTTTTCAGCTTAAAACCAACAAATTCAAAAGAACCTATCTTAAGGCAATTATATAATGCTGTTTTCACAGAATTAGGTCAATTTGACAAATACACAAAACTGAAACAGAACTCCAAACCATGCTGCTCACAAGGACATGAGTACAGCCTTAAAGGATTTTTTCAAAGTTGTGACAAGAACATGAAGCAGGAATCTCTTAAAAAAAAAAAAAAAAAAGGCAAATCTGAGGAATGGAAAGTCAATTTTGACCATGACATATATATGCATATCCTTCTTAATGTGATTTTTAATATTGGATAACCAACCCAAAACAACTACATATGTTCCCATCTTTAGGTATGAGTTCATTCAGTCTCAGAGAAAATGATCTCATGGGCCCACATACTTACCCATAGACTTGCAGAACCCATAGGACTGTTTTCAGACAGGCCATTATGCAAACAGGGTCAAGGCATTACAAGGATCCCCATCTTGGGTTGGGGGTAGGGTGCACATTTTTAGCCCATTCCTGCTGGCTCTGTCAGTTAATATACTGCAGTCTGCATGAAGTTTCTATTCTCGTTTCCATTCTGTTGCTTTCAATGTTTTTGGAATCAGTTGAAGTTGAAACATCTTGGAAGTAAAGTTTGGTTTTCTGAACCCCCTGGTTTCAATTATTTTTAAATCTGACGCACAAACACTGCTTTTAAAGATATGTGACTAAAGTGCCAAATAAGGATCTTTTGATTTTTTGAAATACATGTGGTTGAAATTTGAGACCTGGCTGCTGCCAAGCTGCAGTTCACAGAATAGAATACTGGCACAAGAAAACGAGCTGTTGTTCAGAGGATAATGTTAGAATGAACTGTCCTACAGAAGGAAAATGTAAATTTTCATGATTTAGCTTATGCTTGTGGGACAATTCCATAATCCTTTGTTAAACATGTAAAAGTTGAAATGCTGACTCTCTTGTTGTTCATTCAGGTTCTCAGCTATAAGTTTCTCCTATTTATAAGCCTGTCATAGAGTGATTCCTTATAATACTAATTTTTAAAAACACATTTACAAGATACCGAGACCCATTCATAGTAATTCAAACAGTTCCATATTTTTAAGTGTAACCTATAGGTAATAGGTATTGATTTCTTTAAAAGGAAAGTACAGTAATTTAATAGACCCTTCTGGGGCAACTGAAACTGTGGTAAGATCATTCAGGCTAAAATGTTATTTGGGGGAAAAGGATCAAAGTATAATTTACCTGTTTGTGGCAGGTATTATAACCAAGTGTCTCTAATAACTTATACTAGAGCATTCATGGTAGAAGTCACTGTAGTTCATCATCTAGTATTTTAGCTAACGTTACACATAAAAAGGAAAATCAATAGTACTATCATTTTTGACTAGGTAATGGTAAATGCCACATCTGGCAAAATATACCAGAAACTTTTATACCAACTGGAAAGATATAAAAGTTGAAACTAGATTAAGTTGCCAAAGTAGACCATGAAGAAATAGTAAAATCATATAAGAAAACTAACATGCAATAAAATCAAATAGGGGCAAATTTTAAGAACTGTAACAGGAATGGAAAAAGTACCATTTAAATATTTCCAGAGTATATTACCAAATTCTTAGAATTGGTTACCTCAGACAAGTAGGACTAGAAGAGTAAAGCTATAATTTTATTATTTTTCATAATTCTGTACTGTCTAAATTATTTGTATAATAAGTTACTTTACAGTAACAAAAGAATATATGGAGAAAGATAACAGGTCTCTTTGGTAACTTATGTTAACTATGCAGTTAAAGAACATCAAATCTACAGGTAAAATGCAAAAACAAGTCAAATAAACATAAGCATATAAAGTGTAAGCACCATAGTGCTGAATATCCAGATAAATTATTTTTTATTATTCATTCAGATGCTCTAATAGTATAAGGCACAACCCCCAAATCATTATTTACATGTAAGAAAGAAGGACAAGATAGACACATATCATATGACTTAAATTCATGTGTATTAGTGTAGTAATCATATGGGAAATCACTGAAGAAAATAGCTAAGTGTGGTGAGAACATTTTATGAATAATATATGTTTATGAGAGAGCCTGGACTAGAAGGTATCTTTTTTTTTTTTCCTACATGTTCTTAAAAGTGTTCCAGAAAAAAAAAAATAGTATTTCAGAAATGTTTATTTGGAAACTAGTTGAAGTTTGGTAAACTTAAGACAATGATAGATTCCAATTAGATGTTTGAAAAGAGACATGAAAGTAGACACTGATAAATGGTACAAAGAAACTCATATGAGGAATGAAAAAAATAATACCGTGATTGAAGTCTAGGGCATTCACGCTGTAGGAAAGCCCACTCTCCTCCAGATGCCTTATTTGGCGTTTTTTTATGAATACCTGTAGATGCATGAATCATGTTGAAAGGGATTGTGTACCTCTTCTTTTGACCTATCTTTAATTCTCTCCCTAAATATACAACTGGGCCAGGGAGAACATGGGTTTAAGAAGGTGAAAGTGAAAGCAGACCATCATAAATGCCTGACTTGACTTTTTGAAGTTTAAGGATTTGATGCAGTAGTATAATTTGCGGTATCAATTTTGTTAAATCACTGTTCTGTAAGAGGAGCTGTTATTATTCCATTACCGGAAACAGAATGTCTTTGTTTTGTAAGTTGGCTAGGTTTATCTAGCAATGCGTGCACATTGTGTTGTTTCCCACCAAATTGTGCTACAACTTAAGCAGATCCACATGCAGGTGACTTCTTCCCACTGAGGACCATAGTCTATGAGCAAAGATTTTTAAGCCCTCTCACATAATGGTGTTCATGGTTAAGTCTTCTACTGCTTTATTTTCATGAACTATATTTAAGGTCATAGCTTTTGCTCCTATTTACTACACAGATATACGCAAATACTAGAATATATGCAGATTAGCTCTGCTTCATGCAGATAGTACAAATTTATGTGCTCTAACTCCACTGGCACCTACAACAGTATTTGTTCCCCTTTGGGGCTGAAATAAAGGAATTAATAAATAATTCTGGGTTTTACAGGCAAAAACATACATATATTTATTTTTTTCTAGCTGCAGAGAGTAAAACATAAGAAAATTATCTCTTCTATTCCCCAAATAAAGAAATGATAGATCATGGATTATTTTTATTTAAAATATAGAGATAAATTTATGAATTGAACAGGTATATATCCATGAATCAGAAAAAGATAACTCAGAAGAAGGAAAAGTAATTGAATTGAATGTAGCCCATGAACGTAGAGCCAAATACAGGCTAAGAGGTCATAGTCTAGACCTGCATAAACCTGGAAGCCAAATCTGTGCCTTCTTCCTATGAAAGGAAATAAATTTTGTAAAAGTTGAAATAAACTACCAGACTAGAGCCCAGCATAGATGCAAAGTTAGGGGTGTGTGGGATGGATATTGGCCACTACACAGGCCAAGAATTTTAAGCCAAACAGCTACCATGTTCAAGACCCATACCTTATACACCCAGGACAGAAACAAACATAAAACAATTATATAGACCATTATAAAACAATTATATAGATCATCAAAACAATTATATAGACCAAAACAAACATAAAACAATTATATAGACCATCAAAATTTATACAGGATAAATTTACAAACAAGATTCACAAAGAACAAAAAGTACATGAATTGTTGATGCAACAATTTATTGAGTATCTCCTATATGCAAGGAGCTCTGCCAGTGCTAGAGAACCAACAGTGAAAAACAAATAGTTACAAATCATGCCCTCATAGAGCATACATTATGCATAGGTGGAGTAAAAGCAAACACAAAAATATGTAAGAGGGTTTACTGCCTCCAGCAGAAGAGAATTTGAACCCAGGAAATCAAGCTAATCAAGTAATGTAAAGATATTAAGAAGGTTTAAATATCTCAAAGAGATAAAAAGAAAAAAGATTTTAAGAAAGAATAATATGTGATGATGAAACAACAGACAGAGAAAAAAACAAATTGGGAATTTTAGAATTTAAGAAATAGAGTCATTAGGGACATTTTAAAACCTATAGGCTAAATCTTAGCTTAAAACCAAATCAGTGAGTAGTAAAAATAAGACTAATGGAATCTTTCAGAAACTAAGAGGGTAGGGGAGAAGGAGGGTAATCAAGAGACATGAGAAACAGTTTGAAGATCATATATATCTGCCTAACTCCAGAAAGATAAACAAACAAACAAACAAACAACAACAACAACAAAACAGAAAAGACCACAAAAATGTAATATCTAAAGTTCAAAGAGCTGAGATTTTCCCAGAACTATTGATATCACTCTTCAGGGTTAAAAAAAAAAAAAATCTGCCACATGGGTAATCCAAATCTCTATACATCACAATGAAATTTGTTACTCTTCGCAATAAAGAAAAATTTTTAAATTTTCCAGAAAAGGACTAAATTTTCTATAAGAAAACTTCACCAATCAGATTGATGGCTGACTTCTTATTGACAGAAATATGTGACAGAAGTCAGATAATTAATATATTTAGATAGCTCTGGGAAAATTACCTTGTATTTCATTATATGCCCAGACAGACTATCACTTATCTAGAGTTAAAGTGAATTAAAGACATTTTTAGAAATCAAGAACACAGAAATTTTCATCAGTCTCTCACTGAAAAACTATAAAGGGGCTATTTCAGCATGAAGAAATTCACTACATAGTAAGCCATAAAACCTGGTGATTCACAGACCTGTACCCCTGGGGATAAAAATATATGTTTATAAAAAATAAAAAATTATATAAAAAAAATAAATTCCAAATAATTGATATTCCAAGACTCTCTTCTCTCATCACAGTCCCATGAAGTTAAAAGATAGAAATCAACAGAGTTAAAACAAAAAAGGATAAAAATATCACATACTTGAACACCACAAAAATGACATTCAAGTAATGCAGTAATGCATGAAGTAAGAAGAGAAAATTACATTGCCCAGGACCTCCAAAACTGATTACAGTTTGAGCACTAGCATTGATAGCAGGCATGACTTTTTAAAATGTTTCTAAAGTTAAAAATTAATGGCTGTATAGTATTCCATTACATATATATATATATACCACATCTTCTTGCCATTTGCAATGACAAGGATGGAACTAGAGGGTATTATGCTAAGTGAAATAAGTCAATAAGAGAAAGACAATTATCATGTGATCTCTCTGATATGAAGAATTTGAGAGGCAGAACAGGGCGGTTTGTAGGGGGAAAGGAGGAAGAAAAATGAAACAAGATGGCACCAGAGAGGACAACAAACCATAAGAGACTCTTGATCTCAGGAAATAAACTCAGGGTTGCTAGGAGATGGGTAGGGAGGGATAGGGGGGCTGAGTTATGAACATTGGGGAGGGTATGTGCTATGGTGAGTGAATTGTGTAAGACTGATGATTCACAGACCCATACCTAAGAAGCAAATAATACATTATATGTTTAAAATAAAATAAATAAAATAAAAAGTGGACTTAGAGGGTCCTAGGGGTTGAGCTAAGATTGCCTTTTGCCCTTAGCAAAGTATCAACATTGAGTCAGTTGAGTCCCTAGAAGAATGTTATTCTTCCTGTTTCAAGGACTTGTCAGTGGACTGTAGGTAGTAAAGAAATTTAATAATTTTTCCTCTGCCTTTGTTTCCCACATCAAAAAGACAAATATTATGTAATTCCACTTAAATTATATATCTAAAGTTAAAATCATAGAGATAAAAAAAAATAGAATAGGGGTTGCCAGGGACTGGGATGAGAGGTAAATGGAATTTTGTTGCTTAATGGGTATAGAGTTTTAGCTTGAGGAGATAAAAATGTTCTGACAATGGATAGTATGATTGTTGCACAACAATGTGAATATACTTAATATCAATAACTGTATACTTTAAAAGGGCTAAACAGTATAAAAATAAAGTTAAAAATTAAGTATATTGGTTTACATTAAATTTCAGTAGATATTCACAAGCAGGTTCAATGAAGTTCTCTGCTATTCTTAATACACACATACACAGACACACATAGGCAAGTGTATGTGGGTAAAATATTGAATATTATTGAATTCCTTTTCTGCATCTATTGTGATGATCAACAATTCTACTAATAGAGTAAAAAGATATCAGTGATGAAGTGGTAAATATTGATGTCAAATCTTCCTTGCATAAATAGTATTAATTTTGATGCAATCTTAAAATAACTTCACAAATACAGACATTTCAAAGTGATGACCCACATTAGTATTTGTAAAATGCCATTTGCTCTTTTTACTAGATTTTTGATTTACTGAAGAAAAATAAAACTCAGGATAAATATTCAAACAGTATAGTTAATACAGTGAAAAGTACTTCTCTAATCCTAATTTTCCTTCCCAGGAGGACACTCTTAAGTTACTCTGCATCATTCCAGAACTGTCCATATAACTATCTATTTTTCATTTTAACATAATTTCACATAAATTTTAATACTATAATGGGAGGGATGCCTGGGTGGCTCAGTTGGTTAAGCAGCTGCCTTCAGCTCGGGTCATGATCCCAGCATCCTGGGATCGAGTCCCACATCGGGCTCCTTGCTCAGCGGGGAGCCTGCTTCTCCCTCTGCCTCTGCCTGCCATTCTGTCTGCCTGTTCTCTCTCTCTCCCCCTCTCTCTCTCTCTGATAAATAAATAAAATCTTAAAAAAAAACTATAATGGGAAATGATGTGTCTAGTTGAAATATATTTGAGATTTCTTAAGGTAGTGGTTTTATAATATTCCATGGTATAGGGATAGCATGAGTAAATAAAAGACATTAAGGTAGTTTCCAGTTATGCTATCATAAACAGGGCTGCAGAAAAGATCTTTGTAGAAATGTCCTTGCATACACATACAAGATATACATGATGAATTCCTAGAAGCAAAATTGCTAGGTCAAAGCATTGTACATTTATATTTTTATAGATATGACAAGCTGCCATTAAAAGACGTTACAATAATTTCAACTTCACCACCTTTTAATGAGAACTATGACTTCTCCATTCAATATATTTACATACTGTACATCATCAGGTACTTTAGTCTATAAGAAAATAAGTGTGAATCAAGTTCTTGTTATCTTAATTTTTATTTATTTAATTATGAGCAACATTATGTACTTCAATGTGATGATAACTCATTTGCACTTCGTTTCAGTTAACTGGTTATCCAATATTAAAAATTATAACCCAAACTATATGCATATATATTTCATGGTCACAGCTGATTTTCCACTCCTCAGATGTGCCCTTTTTTGAAGGGGTGGAGGGATTCTTGCATCATGTTCATGTCACCTTGAAAATTCTATTCAGGTTGTGCTGTATCTTTCTGAGCAGCATAATGCGGAGTTCGTTTCAGGTTTGATTATTTCTCAAGTTGACCTACGCATGAAAAAATACCACATAATTGCCTTAAGAGTCATTCTTTTGGGAACAACTTGTTGGTTCAGTCATTTGAGTATCTGACACTTGATTTCAGTTCAGGTCATGATCTTGGGGTCCTGGGATCAAAGCCCAAATAGGGCTCCACCCTCAGTGGGGAGTCTTCTTGAGATTCTCTCTCTTCTCCTTCTGCCCCTCTCTCCCTCTCTCTCAAACAAATAAATAAAGCTTTTAAAAAAGAGAAGAGTTATTCTTTTGTGTGACACAGATACAGTACCTATAACAATTGGCAAAGGATTCCTTGTAGATTTATAGCACATACTTCCCCATCCCCATTTAGGGTAATAATGTAGCAATAGTCCTTTCTTCCTAGAGGGAAACCAGGAAGGCACTTCACTGCCTGTTCATGTCTTCTATATAACTTTCCAATATGTTATAGGCCTTTTTCTTATTGATTAGTTATGCACATAACTAATCAATAAGAATATATGTTACAAAAAATATATATTAAAATTAAAAAAAAAAAAGAAGCAGCAGGAAGAGAGGAGGAAGGAAAAAGAAAAGGAGGAAAAGAAGGTGAGGAAGGAGCCACCTCACATGGGAACTGATTTCTTTGCACTGACTCCTAAATATTGGATCCCTGATTCTTGCTGGTCTCTTTATACTAGTCTTGATCAACTGCCTTTAGACTGGATATAAAATTCTATCTCTACCATCTTAACAGAGGGGAATCCTTTATTACTTTTAAATTACAAATTAACCAGTTGATTATCTGTGCTGATTCTTTCAAAGTAGTGAATTTCTTAAACAGTTTGAACAGCTGAGTACTTACTGACATAAAATAAAACTCAGAATTACACTGTTGCTATTAACTTATTGAGTTTCATCAGTATTCAAGTCTTCCCAGAATTAAATTTTCCACAGAAACTACAGTCTAGTTTTCTTAGACATAATATGGTTGATTGGTGATACTTTTATTTCAAAGGGGTACAATGTACTGAAGTTTACCAGCCTGAGAAGCTTCTTGGTCTTACATTTAAGAGTATGTAAGAGTCAGTTCTTAGGCCTTCACTTTTCAAATTACACAGCTAAATGACATCATGGTTTTTTCTTTAATTTCTCAAAGTTTTGGAAATTTAAAGTGCACTGAATATGTAGTTATATCCTTTTATTGGTTACAGATGCAATTATATAGTTTGAAGGCTTAAAACTGGTATTTACTACTTGTGTTTTATTTAGTATGATAAACACAAAATGCATGAAAAAGACTAAAGAATTAGCATAATTGAAATATCATAACCAAGTAGTCTATGCTACAAAATTTTCAGTCACTGAAGCATAAATTTAAAAATATCTATTGATAAAAAGCATAGAAGAAAGCAAAGACTATTCCACTTGGGCACAGATCCTCAGAGAGACTGAGAATGTGACAGTCTATAATGGCTAAAGCAAACAGTAGTACAAAAGGGACTTTCCTTACAAGTTATATTTCTGGTCTGCTAAAATATGACAGTTATTTTTTTACTATACAGAAACATTTTTGAGACCCTATAAATAAAGTAATTAACTTCAAAGAAAAAGTCAAGGAAATTTAATTACATAATCAACAGATGTTTATTTAAATAAGGTTAGATCAAAAGGGTAGAAATTATTTCAAAGACATAGCTTCCAAATTATTTATGTAAAAACAGTTTTCTGGTCATTAAGCTATCTTATAAGCTTATAAAAATAAAAGAGATAACAAAACCTGCTTGAAGAAATATAATTTCTCAAAGATTTTGATTTAAATCTTTATCTTGGACTATTTCCTCAAAAAAGTAACAGAGGTTAAGACACATGAGACACATTATCTGAACCACACTCGAGTTAACATTTACCACTGAAAGAGTCAACACCTAAGATACACAACACCTGGGAAGTAAAATGGCATAGTCTATATTTGCTTTTAGTACAGTGAGCTAAGAACAACACTCACATACACAACAGAATTTAGTCCCACTGTGGATGTACCACACTCAGAAATGGCAAGTGAGGCTTTTCCTCCCCTCTCACTCTCCCTAAAACTGGTTTACCTGGGATTGTGGGGGATTTGGCCTCACAAGCTGTAGTTTGCAAATCTCTGCTCTTTTGTTCTAAACATAGTTGCTGTTACTGTAGAGTCTTCATAAAATACATGTATAATCCAAATTAGCATGTATTTACTACTTACCTTTAATGAGAATAATATTCTACAGGCAAGTTAATTTGGAAAACTGAGTCACTTAGTCAGCCCTGACTCACATAAACAGCTGTACTTCTGCCCTCATTCATTTTAAGAATAAATTCAAAATGGTGTGAAATAATTTGAGCCCAGTTTGGACGCAGTTCACAATTCCAATGCCTATGGCTCAATGTACTGCTGCATCTATAAATTCAAAATAAACAATGATAGCATAGTGATTGTAAAGATGAAGAAACAGTACTTGAGTTACCTTAATATTGTAATTCTTTGCACAAATAACCCCCTGAATCTTGAAGAATGTATTCTTTTGAAGGCATTCTTCATTTGTGTCTTTTCTATTTTCCAAAAATAGTACCTTTATGAAGTTAAAAAATCTTAATCCACTACTTTTATTGTTTTTTTTAATTTTTACCAGCAGGATTTTATATATAAAACTCAGTTGCTATTTGTATTCATTTTTCTGTTATTATTATTGTTAATATATATTTCATTTCATGATTACTACTAAAATAATTGTTATCTAATGAGTATTATAAAATGATCCACTTTGAGGGTTCCTTATATTAGACACAGCACTGTTTCATGTTTTATTAAACAAGTGAATGCATTTTAAGCATCTATTTACTTGGTAAGAAGTTTAAATGTTTTAAGTATGAAAATAATTAATTTAAGATTAAATTAATCTGAGAAATCAACAAAGTGCTAACAATATATTAGTTAAAGGTCAGAGAATACAAAGATTGCAACTTGACAGGACTAATCAGATAAAATAACAGATGTAAAAAATAAGCAAGCTGCTATCATGATACATGGCATAATTTCAGAAATATGTGTTATAATTTTAAGAACGTGGTAAACTTGAAAACTGGTCTCATCACTAATTAGATCTAATATAAAGGTGATTTTCCTCAAAAGATGCTATAAATTTATAGGTCCTATAAATCTAGCCTTTTCCAAATATCATCAGAAAGTCAGAGGGGAAACTTTTTTTCAAAAGCATATACCTTTATTATCAACTATATGTGTCTTTCAAGAGATGAATCACTCGACTCAGTAAGTATTATATCTAAGAACAGGGCTACTAATTTGCTTGAAATTAACAGTGAACAATTTAAATGCCTTTAATATCACATTCTTTAGCAGTTAAACCTGTTATACTGCTTCACAGATGTTAATAACACATAGTGTTATTGACAAAACTTCCCAGAAAATGTATTAAACATGAGCAAAATATATCAACACAAGCTTTTGCAAGTCCATTTTCACCCAAAAGTAAAGAAAGAGTACAAAAAGAAATGATAGTGAGAAGATTAGATTACATCACTGGATCTCAACTGCAAAGTATATGGTATCATATGCAAAACTTAATTAAATTCCACTGTTTTCTTGTCAGAGCAAAATGCCTCATTTTTTTTTTTTAAAGAAAACCTTGGCTTTGCAAGTGTGCTGTCCTTAATAAATATCTATATTGTTTGTGATCTCAGTGTTTGCTCTTTAACAAGATTTATAAACTTCTTCCACCATTACAAAGCAGTTGCCTTACATATGCCATTGGCCACAAATCCAAAGAATTGCCATAGCAAAATGTTTGTGTATCCCCAGGACTAGACTAAGCTGTTAGAATACTACCGGAGTTCTCTTAACATTAAGAAAACAATATATGTGTAATCTATATAGTTCCCCAAAATCTTTTAAAATTATGGGTTTTGAATGATTTTGAAAAATCTCTATAATCAGGAATTCCTGGTGCAGTAAAATAAAAAAACTTGGGCTGAAATTCTAGCAATCATTTAACCTCATTAAACCAGAGTTTCTTAAAATTAACAAATGATATCTGCATTTCTAGACTGCTATACTGAGAACATCTATCTAAAGACAAAGACAGGTTAGATTGGGCAAGAAAAAAAATTACTTTTCTGAAGATAAAATCTCAATATAAATAAAAACATTAGGTTATCAAATCTCTAAACGTAACTGAAGCGAACAAAACAATCTTCCATCTATAGTTGATAAAATGGTGGTTAAATGTTCACCAGAGTGGCCAACCTTTTTTCCCAAAAATCATTACAAATGAAATAAAAATTTCCACAATGACTTAGATGAGTCTCTTTATAAAGACATTCCCTATATGAACCATATTCTAAATACAGAAAATAAGTTCTGGGGATAGAAAGTTCTGGTGACAATTGTATAATAATGTGAACATATTTAATGCCACAAAACTGTACATTTAAAAATGTTTAATATGGTAATGTTTATGTAATGTATATTTTACCACAATTTGTAAAAAGCAAAAAAAAAAAATAATGTAAATGAGGAAAGACTGGAAGAGATAACATAAATGGTTTAAGTACAATACAGTAAGGATTGATGGGTATCATACTGGTGAACTCATGTCCTGTAACTTCAACAAATGTTGACTAAGAAATTAAAGTCTGATTTTTGTGATAATGTATTGAACATCTACAGGCATACACTCTTCCAGATATTTAGATTACTTCAACCCACAAATGAGTTCTTCATGGAAATTCATAGGACTTCAGTTCTTCATGGAATAGTTACTTCTTCATGAGTCTTCATGGAATTCATACTCTAGCAAATGTGTGTAGTGGGCAATTTCTGCAGTTCTCATCAAGTGTGGCCATATGGGAAGGTCTTTTTAATATTGCCCAGATCTTCATATTTTTCAAGAGAAGCCAGAAATCTGGTGTTTTAGGTAAAATCTCCCAATTTTGGATATTGGAAAATAATTCAATTATTAAAAAACACTGTGTGGGTCAAACATCCATAAGACAAAACCATATTTGGGGATATCATTTGCAATTTCTAAGAGGAATGTTATTTAGTGTTCACTAGTTTCATTTAGATCTAACATGGTATGATTAGTTCAGAGTGTCTGTTTAACCCTTGAAGATGGCTTTTTAGGTTGGCTCTTTCACTGTTTATTAGTAATATTTTGCTTATTCTATATTAAAGTAGAATTGTATCCAAAGGAAGGCAGAATAAGACTGAAAAATTACACACACATACACACACACACACATCTCTTCCCAGCATATAACATATCACATCTATATTTCTAGAAGAAAACAGCATGCTGCTTTCTGACAGCACAATGACCAAGACCACCCTAGGCACGCATTACACTACCCTAAGCTGTGTTTGTTCAGAAGAGAAACAGAACAAAATTTATGAGCCTCACTTTAGTTCATATCAATATATTTCAAGCACCAGAATACTTCCTCATTTTGCAGGTGGTGCTTTAAAGCTTGGATTTTAAAATAACATTCCTAAGAATCCTAAGCCCTTAAGGCCCATCAATTAACCCTGAATTATCAAACATTTTAAAACCAATCATTCACCTTCTCTGTACATGCTGAAGCAAATGCTAACAAGCTCTTTTACCTTAATAAATTAAGAGTTGTTTCAAAAGTTAAGATAGGTGTATGTTCAAACTGCATTATGTGTGTTGACAGGGTGATCTGGGTTATAAGAAATTCTTTATTGTGCATTTTAAAGAATTACCTTTCTGTGGGGAATCCATGAATTTCTTTCTGTCATCCTCCTCCCCCTCTCTAAGCCACCCACTAATCTAAGCATTCTTGAACATGAACCTTATAAGTATTTCTTCATGCATGTGCAATATATTGGGTAACTAAATGAAATGCAGCTGGGAAATATGAAGTAGACATTGAAATGACTCATTAGGCAGCTGCATAGAATAGACAGAAGAAAGTGGCAGGAAAATCTACCATGAAGATGCCTAGGGTCATACATACCATTTCCAGTGGATAACTAGAGGCAACATTAAATAAAGCTCTGGGAAAGAATATGGAACTGTAAGGTCCCAATGCTAGACAATAATAGAAATTAAACTTACTAAAAATACGTATCTGGTGACAAATTTAACACCACACACCACTGAATCTGAGACTATAATTAACAGAAACAAAGCAGGAGTATGAATGATTAAAACAAAACATTAGTGCTATTTTAGAGAGGTCACTGATTAACAGGGAGCTTGGGGCCCCAAATTATTTTTTTGTTTGTTTGTTTGTTTTGTTTTTTACTTTGTTTCTTAGTCCTAAACTTGGGAAAGTTGACACAACATGCAGGTCATGAAATGGGTTGCCGGGGGGAGGGGGTTTGGGAGAAGGGGGTGGGATTATGGACATTGGGGAGGGTATGTGATTTGGTGAGTGCTGTGAAGTGTGTAAACCTGGTGATTCACAGACCTGTACCCCTGGGGATAAAAATATATGTTATAAAAAAAAAAAAAAAAAAAAAAAAAAAAAAAAAAAAAAAATGTGAAACCTGAACCCCCTGTTTTATTCTGAACCTGGCCTTTTGCTACCTAGATGAATCAATTCATCCCCTAATCTAAAAATGGGAATAATATAGACTGCATAAAGCTAATTCTGCAAGGATTCAATGAAAAAGTAGCATTATTTGAACCAGACCAATTTGTTTCTTACTTTATCACTTAATAGCTGCCTGACATGTACGAAAATATATAATGTCTCTCTACCTCAATTTATTCTTCTAAGAAAGGAGTAAAATAATATATAAACCACAGAATTGCAATCATGAGGTTAGATACTACACGTAATGTGTTAACACAATGACTGCTCATTATATACTATAAAAGTTAATCATCACTAGTAAATGAAAGTACCTGGAAAACAGTTCATATTCCAAAAGTATTAGTCAAATCTGACTATGATAAATATAAGGATAAATTATCTTAAGGGCAGTTATACATACATTTTTTTCTTTTCCAATTATGTCCTACATATATTTGGAGTTTCTAATGACAGCCAGGATGAGCAGCAATAGCAGCCAATGCTACACACACACACACACACACACACAATCTTAACTACGGAGGTATTTTAATAAGGTCCCTATAGCTAAATATCTTACCTAATAAAGAGAAGAAAGGTATTATGATATGGAATTAAGAGAGCATTAGCTAAGATAAGCTAAGAGAAAAAGTGTTGTAGAGCTGCCAGTAAACAGTGGAAAGCTAGCCTAAGAATTCAGAGAATAAAAATGCTAATTTGAGAAACATAGCACAGACTGTAGCCAAATGGCCTGGTTTGTCTCTGGTCTGTAACACTTCTGGCAACTTCCCTTTCTCAGGTGTACACTTCACTTGGTGAACACTGCCATCCAATTAGCTCCCTAAGGCATGTCATTTCTCTAATCAAAACATTTCCAAGATGCTCACATTTTCTAAATGTTTAAGTACAAACGTCATCTAAGTTAAAATCTCTCTAAAATGAGGAGTCAAGTCCCTCTTCCAGGTTTAGCTTTCATTCCACCCTACAGAGCACTAAACTCAGCATATGGGGCCACGCACAGCGCCTATGCACTTCCTAAGTGTTTGCATTTCCTTCTCCTCCACATTCAGTTCTTTTTCCCCCAGATGCCTGCTTTTCTGTCTTTACTTGCTTGAATCCCCAGCTAATTGAAAGAATCTTGAGAACAAGTAATATTTACATACCTTTATATATAACTTGCTTTAGCTAACAAAATGCTTCCATCTGCTCAACTCATTCCCAAAAATCCAGTGTCAATTGAGTGCCAATTATGCAGTCGGCATTCTGAGAGATGCTATAGGCAAACTGCTAAAAAGTATTTGTTGAATTTAATTAACCCTTCAGCTCTAAAGATAATGTTCTTTAAGGGCTTCTGGGTGGCTCAGTCAGTTAAGCAACCCGTTCTTGATTTTGACTCAGGTCAATCATCAGGATTGTGAGATGAACCCCACACAGGCTGGGTGCTGGACATAGAGCCTGTTTAATTTTCTCTCCTTCCCTCTCTCCCTCTCCCTCTGCCCCTCACCCAACCCCTAAAGATATAATAATAATAATAATAATAATAATAATAAGTTTTAGCTATTATGCACTTAAAACAGCAGTATGAGGATTCTGGTTTTATTTGTTTTTATTTCGGTGTGTGTGCTTGTTTTAAACACACAGATGTGTAATACTTGAAATTTTCAAAAAGACCTGTGATGCAGTAACTTCCCTATAGCAACAACTGCTGCCAAATTAGAAAATAAAAAAATATTTTTAAATTCATCTATAAGGTGACAATAAAATGTCTACATTTTTACACTGGACCTCATTTTATAAAACAAGAGAAAATTATTCATTATTCAAAATATACCAAAAAAACTCAAAAAAAGAATGTAAAGTCAAGCAGGCAGAATAAGTGCTGTCTATAGAGAATGCAGTCAGGATAAATTGGGTAAAACTTCACTTTGCAACATGTAAAAAAATCTTTTTAGACTTCATGAAATTTTTTCATACATTTCATAATAAATCAAGTATATGGAATCATCTTGATTATTGCCATCATGTTTAATCAATGTTCCTTTGCAATGTAATGTTTTCCATTTCTCCATTTAGAGTTTTCCAGGTCTAACCTGGAACTCCTCTCCTATTAATGAAACATGAAGTGACTTAGTATACTTTGATTTTTCCCTAAATGTGCCTCACTGGCAGCTATCATTTGTTTAATGTGGGGTTCATAAGTGTTTACATATAACAGAAAACAAGAAAATTTATGTTAAAAAATATAACACATTACAGAGCATCAACAAATAGGAAATATTTTTGTACTTAGTTGAACAACTGAAACCACTGCTTTAAACTTAGATATTTGACCTGAAAAAGTATCTAGAGGTTTGAGGAAAAAAATACATTAAGCGTATTATTGGAAATGCAACAAATATACTTAGGAATAAGTTTATGCAACGTTTCCTAATCAATTGGACAATCTTTAAGCATACACCAAGAAAAAACTATAGACAAACAAGTGGACATTGTTTTTGAATTCTGAAGAGAAATGTTACTCTCCTAATCCCATTTATTTTAGTTCCAGGGAACACTGTCACAAGTATCACCAAATAAACAAATGGTTGGATACTCCATTGAAAGATGACCTATTTTTACACTACATGTAATGTCCAACATTCTGGCCTGTATCTTTCTTTCCTCCTGACTATAACAATTTCAAAGAATATCTGGTAAATCAAAAGCCTGTAGATTTTTTAAATCTTCAAATATTTAGCACTGACAGTTTGAGAACATTACATGTTTTTGCATTTTCCATTATTAAATCATTTTTGTTTTAAAAATATTATCCTTTTCCAAGGGGAATTCTACCAAACATTTAAAGAAGAATTAATACCTATTTTCCTGAAACTGTTCCAAAAAATATAAATGGAAGGAAAACTTCCAAACTTATTTTGTGAGGGTAGCATTACCTTGATCCCAAAACCAAAGACCTCACCAAAAAGGAGAATTACAGACCAATATCCTTGATGACCATGGATGTAAAAATTCTCACCAAAATAGTAGTCAATAGGATCCAACAGTCCATTAAAAGGATTATTCACCACAACCAAGTGGGATTTATTCCTGGGCTGCAAGGTTGGTTCAACATCTGCAAATCAATTAGTGTGATACAATACATTAATAAAAGAAAGAACAAGAACTATATGATCCTTTCAATAGATGCTGAAAAAGCATTTGACAAAGTACAGCATTCCTCCTTGATCAAAACTCTTCACAGTGAAGGCATAGAGGGTACATTCCTCAATATCATCAAAGCCATCTGTGAAAAACCTAGAGTGAATATCATTCTCAATTGGGAAAAACTGAGAGCTTTTCTGCTAAAATCAGGAACATGGCAGTGATGTCCACTATCACCACTGCTATTCAACATAGTACTAGAAATCCTAGCCTCAGCTGTTAGACAACAAAAAGAAATGAAATCATCCAAATCAGCAAAGAAGTCAAATTCTTACTCTTTGCAGATGATACAATAGTTTATGTAGAAAATCCAAAAGACTCTACTCCAAAACTGCTAGAATTCATACAGGAATTCAGTAGTGTTGAGATATAAAATCAATGCACAGAAATCAGTTGCATTTCTATTCACCAACAGCAAGACAGAAGAAAGAGAATTTCAGGAGTAAATCCCATTTACAACTGCACCCAAAACCATAAGATATCTAGGAATAAAGCTAACCAAAGAGGCAAAGAATCTGTACTCAGAAAACTATAAAGCACTCATGAAAGAAATTGAAGAGGACACAAAGAAATGGAAAAGCCTATGCTTTTCCATAGAAATGGAAAAGTCATGCACATGGATAATAAGAATAAATATTGTGAAAATTTCTATGCTACCTAAAGCAATCTACACATTTAATGCAATCCCTATCAAAATACCATCAATTTCATTCAAAGAAATGGAACAAATAATCCTAAAATTTATATGGAACCAGGAAAAAAAAAAAAACGCAAACAGTCAGAAGAATGTTGAAAAAGAAAGCCAAGTTTGGTGACATCACAATTCCAGATTTCATGCTCTATTACAAAGCTGTAATCATCAAGACAGTATGGTACTTGCACAAAAACAGACACATAGATCAATGGACAGAATAGAGAGCCCAGAAATAGACCCTCAACTCTACGGTCAACTAATCTTTGAAGAAGCAGGAAAGAATGCCCAATGAAAAAATAAAATACAGTCTCTTAACAAATGGTGTTGGGAAAATTGGATAGTCACATGCAGAAGAATGAAACTGGACCATTTCCTGACACCACACACGAAAAAAGACTCAAAATGGATGAAAGACTGCAATGTGAGAAAGGAATCCATCAAAATCCTTGAGGAGAACAAAGGCAGCAACCTCTTCGACCTCAGCTGCAGCAACTTCTTCCTAGGTACATCGCCAAAGGCAAGGGAAGCAAGGGCAAAAATGAACAATTGGGACTTCATCAAGATCAAAAGCTTTTGCACATCAAAGGAAACAGTTAGCAAACCAAAAGACAACTGACAGAATGGGAGAAGATATTATCAAACTCAACACCCAAAGAACAAATAATCCATTCAAGAAATGGGCAGAGGACATGAACAGACGTTTATGCAAAGAAGACATCCAGATGGCCAATAAACACATGAAAAAATTCTCCACATCACTCAGCATCAGGGAAATACAAATCAAAACCACACTGAGATGTCACCTCACGCCAGTCAGAATGGGTAAAATTAACAAGTCAGGAATCGACAGATGTTGGCAAGGATGTGGAGAAAGAGGAATCCTCCTACACTGTTGATGGGAATGCAAGCTGGTGCAGCCACTCTGGAAAACAGTATGGAGCCTCCTCAAAAAGTTGAAAATAGAGCTACCCTGCGACCCAGCAATCTCACTACTGGGTATTTACCCTAAAGATATGAATATAGTGATCCAAAGGGGCACATGCACCTGAATGATTATAGCAGCAATGTTCACAATAGCCAAACTATGGAAAGAACCTGGATGCCTCTCAACAGATGAGTGCATAAAGAAGATGTGGTGTGCGTGCGCGCGCACACACACACATGCACACACACACACACACACACATTGGAATACTATGCAGCCATCAAAATAAATGAAATCTTGCCATTTACAATGAAGTGGATGGAACTAGACAGCATTATGGTGAGTGAAATAAGTCAATCAGAGAAAGACAATTATCATATGATCTCCCTGATATGAGGAGTTTGAAAGGTAGAATGGGGGGGATTGGGGGAGAGGAAAGGAAAAAATGAAAAAAGACAGAATCAGGAGGGAGACAAACCATAAGAGACTCTTAACCTTACAAAATAAATGAGGGTTGCTGGGAGGAGCGGGGGGCATGGAGAGGGTGGTTGGGTTACAGATATTGGGGAGGGTATGCGATATGGTGAGTGCTGTGAAGTGTGTAAGCTTGACAATTCACAAACCTATACCCCTGGGGCAAATAGTATATTATATGTTAATAAAAATAATAAAAATTTATCTTTTATGTAGCTATTATTTCAAAAGTATATTTTCCATGATTATGCACTAAGCAAATGGAAAGCTCCAAAATTTTCTTTATTCATTTTCCAAAAACTACATATTGTTACCTAGGACACAATAAAGAGTTATTAGAGTTACATTTAACTTTAAAGTTTGATGTGGGCTGGGGCTCCTGGGTGGCTCAGTGGGTTAGAGCCTCTGCCTTTGGCTCAGGTCGTGATCTCAGGGTCCTGTGATTCAGCCCCGCATCAGGTTCTCTGACCAGCAGGGAGCCTGCTTCCCCCCTTTCTCTCTGCCTGCCTCTCTGCCTACTTGTGATCTTTCTCTCTGTCAAATAAATGAATAAAATCTTAAAAAAATAGTTTGATGTGGGCTTATTTAAATGAAGTCAATGGATGCTTAAATAAAGCTCCAAGGTGTACAACTGACTTTGTTTCCTTGACTCATCAATAACATAAAGCATAAGTCATATCCACATGACATAAAATCAATAAGCTGGTAAAAAAAATTAAGGAATTTGGTTTCCTTTCAGGTTTTTTGTCCACCAAGAATCAAATATATTTATCTTTTTCTTTTTTCATCTATGCTTTGAATCTTATCATGAAGTTAGAATCTATTTGGCTGTACTAGCTACTGTAGAACACTAAATCCATTCACATTTAACATTTTTCAAAATAGCCATAATATTATTAGGTCACAATCTTAAAAATTCCAATCTCCCAAGAGCAGGTGACAAGGCAAGAGAAAACATTTCTTACATCCTAGCCCAAAGAGACACAGCAATATATGAAAGGTCCCCTTACAGTAGTGGTCTCATACATATTCCATGCTAGTAATGGGCTTCTAAAAAAGATCTACAGATGTCTAGTGCCAAGATGCAGCTCACCAGAGTGTATTTCCTAGACATTAGCTCCTCAGGAGATTCTGTAGAAAAAGGAGTTCTATAGTTGAAGATCTCTGGACAACAGTGCCTACAATATACACTACCCTTTTAAAGTTATACAATGCACATAAGAGCCAAAATTCTATTATAAAAATAGCAACACTTAAAATCCTTACCTGGCTAACTCAACATTTTTAAAAAGTGATTTGACTATGAGGATTGCTATAGACTGAAGGCTTCTGTCCCCACAAAATTCATAGGTTCGATTCCTATTTCTCAGTGTGATGGTAATAGGAAGTATAGTCTTTGGAAAGTAATTCAGTTTAGATGAGGTCATGAGGGTGGGCCCCCCGTGGGATGGGATGAGTGCCACTATGAGAAGAGGAAAAGACACAAAGGCTTCTACTCTCCACTATGTGAGGTGTGCCAGAAGACAATAGTGTGCAAGCCACTCAAAGGGCCTTCACAAAAATGAACTCAACCATACTGGCACCCTGATCTCAGACTTACCAGCCTGCAGAACTTTGATAAATAGATGTCTGTTGTTTAAGTTACCCAGTCTATGGTATTTTACTGTAGCAGCCCATGTGGTCTAAGACAGGGCTTTTATTTCTTTTTTCATATCATGTCTATTATATAGTTACAGAGAGCACACATTGGCAACACTGATATAGGCTAACAAAAGGTTTTATACAAGAGAGGGGAATGAATATGTTCACTTTGGAAATTCATCGCTTCAACTGTATTTGTAGAGAACAGATGGGAGGGAGGAAATCTCAGAGGTAATGGAAGTAGACACACCAATAGAACAGATGAAGGAGAAATGATGAATCCAGCTTCCTGGGTTGAACACATCAGTAGGTGACAGTTGTCACTGACTGAGATGGAAAGGACTGGAAGAGAAAAGAGTTGTAGGGAAGATCAATCCACAGCACCAAATAATTAGTCTATACTCCATGTGTATATATTTCTTAAGCAACAATACCAAATCCATCTCATCATTTTACTTATCTTGGGGCATTTTGTTATTGTTATTATATATGATAGATAGATATAGATATATATTTATACACACACACATATATATGTATATGTGTATACACACACACACACATTTTATTTAACATATATTATTTGTTTCAGGGGAACGGGTCTGTGGTTTAACATTCTTACACAATTCACAGTGCTCACCATAGCACATACCCTCCCCAATGTCTATCACCAAGCCACCCCAACCCTCCCACCACCTTCCTCTCCAGCAACCCTCAGTTTGTTTCCTGAGACTTAGAGTCTCTTATGGTTTGTCTCCCTCTCTGGTTCATCCTGTTTCATTTTTCCCTCCCTTCCTCTATGACCTTTTGTCTTGTTTCTCATATTCCTCATATCAGTGAGATCATATGATAATTGTCTTTCTCTGATTGACTTATTTTGCTTAGCATAATACCCTCTAGCTCTATCCATGTCATTGCAAATGGCAAGATTTCTTCTTTTTTTGATGACTGCATATTATTCCATTGCATATATATACCAGATCTTTATTCATTCATCTGTTGATGGACATCTAGGTTCTTTCCATAGTTTGGCTATCGTGGACACTGCTGCCATAAAGATTGAGGTGCATGTGCCTCTTCAGATCACTACCTTTGTATCTTTGGGATAAATGCCCAGTAGTGCAATTTCTGGGTTGCAGGGTAGCTCTATTTTCAATTTTGAGGAACCTCCATAATGTTTCCCAGAGTGGCTGCACCACCTTGCATTCCCATCAACAGTATAGAGGGGCTTGGGGGTATTTTTAAAAAATATAAAGTCCCAAGACCTATATACATAGATTTTGTTTCTGTAGATATGAAACAGAGTCAGAGAATTTATATTCCTATACAACTTCTCAAGTACTTCTGATGATCAAACTGGCTTTAGGGTCACAGCTACATTTTTTTGCCTAGTCAGATCTCTTGCACTTAGCAAGTGCTTAATTAACATTAATTACAAGAAGGATCTTATAACGCAGTGAAGAAAGGGATTAGAATCTTGAGTTTTGGGAACTGGGAAGTAGTGAAACTATACAGAGATGAGGAAATGAGTATAGGCAGTTAGGATTCCCAAAGCCTAAAACCTGTTCAAACTGTGATTGGACTGATCTTCATTTACTTCATTTATAAAATGACCTATAATGACTATTCTGTCTCCAAAATTCGTGTTTTCAAAGGTATCAGATGGTGAGTGTCTGCAATGGGTAATTAGAAGGGCAATGATGTCTTATTTTATCAATTCAGACAGAACATGAAAGACTTAGTCTTTAGTATAGGAAAAATAATGTTGAAGGGTCAAAACTACTAAGATGCATTCTACAGAGCACTGATATATGGAGTTCAAGAGATTGCCCATGCAAGAGTGTTTTACTTTTTCTTGTTACCATTCTATTCCAAATGATTCACCATCACTGAATAAAACAATTTTTACAGCAAAAGTTTGTACCTTTTATGAAAGAAGTAGTTTTTTGATCCGTTTGCTGGATCTACACTGAAAACCACTTTCCTACTTGGAAACCACCTGAGTAATTTAAGAGTCCAGCTCCTGTGACTTTCAAGTTTCTGTGGAGAGTATCAAAGTGAAACAGAGAAAGAGATGATGATTGCAGTTTTAGAGCACACTTTCTACAAGAAAGACAAGGAAGGTCATACTGAAGTCGAATCAGGCCGTGACTGTATGTTCACATTATCACCATAGACCTGCCTCAAACAGAAATTAACTTTCAAGTTTTCTTTCTTCATTCAATACTTTGTGTATAATAAGTAAGTATAATGCTTACTATATCAACAATACTAGATTAGTGTCTTTTACATCGTCCTTCTTCAATTATACCAATACCCTACCCTCTAAAAATCTATGAACCTTCCAAACAGAACAAAATCCACTGAGTCACAAGGATACGGTATATTATTCACCACTCTATTTTCATTTCTGTTTTCAAAGCACTGATTCTTTCTTCCTTCCTAATTTGTTTTGGATAAGCCTTGCTCAAGCTTGTTCTCCCTCCTGTAGAATGGAAATATTTACAGCAATGTATCTAGTCACCACAAAAAAATTTAGTTGTCTCATGAAATCCATTATAATGGGATTTTTACCTGCTCTTGATTATTCCATGTTGCCTCCCTCACTTTCCAAAACTTTTTTTTCACCAACAGTCTGATGAATCCAACATGAGGTGCCTGCTACACAGCTGTGTAATGATTTATGCATAACAATATATCTCATTTGGCTCTTTCGGGTGAAATTTTTTTCTCTTACTTCTAATATCAGAGCAGACCATATCCCAGATCCTCCTTCTACCAGTACATTTCTAATATTCACAAAATTAAAATTTGTCATACTTCCAAATTGGCTTACCCACTCCTAATTATTTAAAAATACTCTGTTCTTTGAAACATGACATTTTACTGAATTATGAACCTTACCAAACAGATGCTAACAAAACGTCTGATATTAAAATACAAATTTTTCAATACTGGATTATGATCTTCTGGGCAACAAATTTATAAGGATCATCTGGTTGCAAAATGTGATTTTAGGATTGGAGCATTGCAAGTATTTAGCATATTTTTCGGTATATGCACTATAAAAATCAACATCAAGAGGGTTCTCAGGACTTCAGGATGTGGTGAATGTCAGAAAATCAATGAGGACTATGCAGTGTCTGAAAACTTATGCTAAAAAATAACCAAATTGCTCCTGATAATAAAAGTGACACTGTGGAAGAAATAGTTTTGAATTAGTACTCATTATTACAACCCACTACTGGCACATACAACCCATCACTGACACATTCACCATGGCTCTTTAATTCCTACAGTCTTACAAATCACTCAAACTGTTACAGCTTCCCCAGTTTCTATTATCTTTCCCATGTAGTGTTGCAGCCTACAGGTGTCAATTCTTTCTGATTCCTTTATTAAATACACTTTCACATACCTTACAAAGGGTTATCTCGTGAAATTTGATACCACTCAGTTAACTTTAACATTATAACTGAAAGAAATGGAATCCATTTGGGCATTTCAAAACTACAAAATAAATGGAAAAGAGTGTTTTTCAAGTCCCTGGGGTGAGGATGAGGGGCTGTCTGGCGGAGAGGAGCAAAACTAAAACCAATTTGTAATAAGAAGCGAGTAGTAATCCTAATAAAAATGCATTTGGGTCATAAAGCCATGATAAACTTTATAAGACAAGCCAAAGGGTCACTATTCATACCTATTTTCTATTATTGCTCTCTTTAAATAAAATCACATTATTACTGTTGGTGAAAAGCCAATTCAGTGAAACATCACTGAAAATCCAGAGTGAATGCCACTTATAATTCTGTGAAAGAAAGGAAGCTGGTTCAAGTATGTTAAAAGTTATACACAGTTCTACCAGCTTCTTAAGCAAAAATAATTGTTCAAAGAAAAAAAAAAGAAGGAAAGAAAAGACAAATCTAGCTATCAAATCTTCTGTGACATACACGTACAGACACATCTTGATATCCATCCACAATGCTGGGTTCATACTTGATCTTCTGCAGTGGTAAACAGCTCTAAACCTCAGCTTTCTTTGCCATAAAATAGCCAACATCCCGAAAATAATACCTTCATCTTATTTATAAATTGCATACATCTGACCAAACTTTTCATATAGCAAACTAAGAAGTCTCTAAAATGCGGAAAAAAAAAAAGAGAATATTTATTATCTTTTTGTCTTTGCTGAGAAAAAAAAGTATCCACTCCTGCAATATACATATAATTTTCATATAGTAAAAGTAACAAAATTATAACAATAAACCATCCAAATACAGGATTATTGCTTTTATGTGCTTCTATTTTTAATACCAAAAAATGTAGTTTTATATTCTAGCTGGCACTGACTACACACGCAGTCCCTAAACCAAACATGTAATGTGTCATTTGAAAATGCATTTGTTGACAAGTTATGTCTTTTTAAAATTATAGGCATACCTCATTTTATTGCACTTTGTTTACTGCACTTCACAGAGACTGCTTGTTACGAATTGAAGGTTTGTGGCAAAGCTGTGTAGAGCAAATCTTTTGGTGCCATTTCCCCAATAGTAATTGCTTACTTCATATCTCTATGTCACATTTTGGTTATTCTTGCAATACTTCAAACTTGCTTATTATTACTGTGTCATGGTGATCTGTGATCAGCGATTATGACTCACTAAAAGCTCAGATATGGTTAGCAATTTTTAGCAACAAAACATTTTTTTAAATTGAGGTATGTATATTTTCTTTTTAAGACAATGCTTTGCACACTTAATGGATTACATTACAGTATAAACAAGACTTTTATATGCATCAGGAAAAAAAAAAATTCATTGGACTCACTTTATTGTAGTATTCATTTTATTACAGTAATTTGGAACCAAACCTGCACTATCTGAGGTAAAAAAGTATACAATACTTAGTAAATGGGAAAATAACAAGTTTTGCCTATGAATTATATAAACGTTATATTAAAACATTTAATAGTATATGATCTAAAATAATTTTTCCTTGTCACATGCACTTACACATTATTACTAACATTCTAAAGCAGAGTTTGTCAGACATTGCCATTGTGAAAGTGTTTTCCAGCCTGTCTTCACAATCACCAGTAGGTACTGCCTTTGATAGTTTTTCATGAAGTATTTCAGTCAAAGAATTTGACTACTGAGCTCATAAACCATATTAACTATCTCCAACAAATGGAAAGCAAAAAAGAGTTATCTTCAATTTGCTGCATCTATGAAAAACACCACTAGTTGAATGATTCTCCAGCCCCTAATGGTCCCTTTCATACAGTGTTCACATTCAGATGTTTCTTAGAACCTAGATCTCTAGGATTTGGCCTTAGGATACAGACATTTTATCAAAAGTCATATGAAGGAAATAGCAATCAGACCAACTATGTTCTAAAATTGTTTTAAGAAGCAAATACATAGGGACACCTGGGTGGCTCAGTGGGTTAAGCCTCTGCCTTCAGCTCAGGTCACGATATCAGGGACCTGAGATTGAGGTCCTCATTGGATTCTCTGCACTGCAGGGAGCCTGCTTCCCCCTGCCTCTCTGCCTACTTGTGATCTCTCTCTGTGTCGAATAAATAAATAAATAAATTTTTAAAAGGAAATACATAGATTATATAAATAGCAAGTAGAAAAGTTTAGATTCTGAGGAAGTGTTTTGGTTTTTTTGTTGTTGTTGTTTTTATTTTTTTAATGTAATAATCTAAGGTTAAAAAAGTTATCAAGATCAAGAAAACCCAACCTGTTACATCAGTCTTTATTGTGATAGCAGAAGGCAATACCACCCTGATCAGGGGCATTGTTAATGGAAATTTTTATTTTATTTTATTTCATTTATTTTATTTTTTTTTTAAAGATTTAATTTATTTGACAGAGAGAGACATAGAAAGAGAGGGAACACAAGCAGGGGGAGTGAGAGAGGAAGGAGCAGGCTTCCCGCCTAGCTGGGATCTTGATGTGGGGCTCAGTCCCAGGACCCTGGGCTCATGACCCGAGCTGAAGGCAGAGGTTTAACTGACTGAGACAACTAGGCACCCCACTTTTGGAAATATTTTAATTACCAGCCTCACTTTTTCAATCCATAAACCTATAACGCACATCTCCACAAATCTCAGCATATTTCTGTTAGTTCATCTAGAATAATGTGAAAGACTTAATAAAAATGCAATAAATATTTGCTAAGTGAAAAAAAAAAAGAATAAACACAATGAATGAAATTCTGACATTCATACTGTTCTTCAGGAGTCACTTGAGAGCAGCTAATATTTCCAGTGCAAAGATCTAGATTTAAGGCAAGTATTTTATGGCCTTAGAAACCACTCTCCATGACAACAACACTGCTCTGAACACTGCCTCTCCTATCATACTTCTAGTAGAGAATCACTATCTCGGGTTTGGTGAGCCTGCCACTTCCACCTTGAGGTAGGGAGACAATGTCATAGGAATTTTTCCTGGCTCCTGAGTCTTGTCAGCATTCTAGGAGAGTCCAGCCCTGTCTGTAGGCTATCTCTTATCTCATTTAATAATACCTATTATTTATTGAGCAACTTTTCCAAATCAAGGACTGTCATAGTAGATTCCACACAGATATAGTCATTATTACCTCTTACAACAGAAAATAAAAACAAAAACAAAAACAAAAACAAAAAAACTGACCTCAAAGTGATTGAGCAACATGGTGCAAGGTCAAAGAATTATTAGTAAACAGTGTAACAAGGTTTCAAACTCAAGTCTCTTTTACTTCAAAGCTGGGTTTATTTGACTGATGTCATGTTGCATTTTATTTATTTCCTAGTTAAATGATGTACAAATGCAAAGAAGAATGTTTTTACTTCCAAAATATAGTACATATGGAGATGTGTCTGTATAGTTACTAAGTGTCAAAAGTCAAATGGAAAACAATTTTGAATTATATTAACAATCCAATATTATAACTATATACACAAACATATATAGAAAAATACTGTGATGCTCAATTTGTGCCAGTCTGGCTAGAGTCCCCAGCTATTCGATAAACGTTAATCCAGGCAGTGTTGTTATGAAGGTATCTGGTAGATGTGATTAAAATCCATAATCAGTCGTTATAAATGAGGAGATTATCCTAGACAATCTAGCTAGGCCTCATTCAACCAGTTGCAAAGCCTCTTGAGCAGAGCTGAGGATTCCACAAAGAGGAAGCTCTTTCACATATGGATCACAGCTTCATCTGAACCAGAGTTCCAGTCTACCTTCCCCAACAGCTTTTAGGATTCCAGATTTGCCTAGCCAGTACTCATGTACTAAGCCAATTCTCTTAATATAAGCCTCCCACTGGTTCTGTTTCTCTGGTTGAACCCTACCTAACTGATACCTACATCTTCCCAAATACCTATTTGTAGGCATGATTCTTAATCTTGCTCTTGTAGTACTTTAGTCAAAATTACCAATAGCACTATGGCAAAGGTGAGGCAGGAGGTTATCAAACCTAATTCTTTTTCCTCTTAGACACACAGATAAACAGTATCACCCAGCAACCTCTGCAGTTAGATGAGGCCACATGGCTGAGTTCTGGCCAACAGAATTTTTTTTTTTAATATTTTATTTATTTATTTGAGAGACAAAGATCACAAGTAGGCAGAGAGGCAGGCAGAAAGAGAGGGGGAAGCAGGCTTCCCGATGAGCAGAGAGCCCGATGCGGGGCTTGATCCCAGGACACTAGGATCATGACCTGAGCCAAAGGCAGAGGCCTCAACCCACTGAGCTACCAAGGCACCCCCAACATAATTTGAGTAGAAGTAGTAACTATTATTTCCAGGTTTTGCCCACACAACATAACATCTGCAATCTCCCATGCTCTTTCTCCTTCTGTGGCAAATTTAGAAGCCAGGTGTGGAAGATTAGGAAGCCAACATAAAGGGGTAAACTGGGTTACTGAATCAATGCTTTGACAAAATCTGCCTGCCACTCTGATATATCTACTTTTCATTAGCAAGAATTAAACTTCCATTCTGTCAAGTAACTGAAATTATTGTGCTTATATTTTACGCAAGTTCTGCTACTATTTAAAAAAGTGGAAAGACAACCCAGACACAGCGAGTACAAACACTTCCTATTTTTTCCAGAATATAAGTATTCCCGTTTATTACCATCAAAGCCTTGGGATATCTATCACTACTGTACACTTCTCTTGCCTGAACCACACAGAGGAAAATTCATTGATCTATCTCATTAAATACTAAAAATGCCAGTAATTCCCAAAAAATCAAAACACTCTGAAATGTAACTGAGACCAGGAATATTCAAATCATCTGGATCATAGAATTATTCCTAAGGCATTTTTGCATTAAAGTGAAGCTTATGTCATAAAAAGCTAAGAGAAAAAATGCAGCACATACTTCACGTAAATAATTTACAATGCTAAGTGTGTCTGCTTGCTGTCCTTATGAATTTCAACTTAGAAACCAACCTATTGTGCCTTCTAAAGGGATTAGTGATTTGCTACTGGTAAAGAAAATAATACATTATGTGAAATTTGAATAAAGAAAAATGCACTTCATGGAGAATTTAAAGCTATTCTTATCTCTGACCTACCCTGTATGTGTTTTCTTAGTATATTGATGTTATTTCTGCTGTGGCCCTGCCACCTTGTGTTCTCTCTTCCTTAGCACACAAGTAATTGTAGCTTTTTTTTTTTTTTTTTGCTTTTTGCTTTTTCTTTTTTTTCCTAAGTACAATGAGACATGTTATAAGAGCTCATGTGTCAAGGATTTCAGATATTTTACTTTAATAAAAAGAAAACTCAAAATCACCTCTTGCCTTTGGCTGCAACTCTGTATGCACAAAGAACTGGAAATTTAATGCAAGTGTCAAGACCCACATAATCCTGTTATTGAGGGGGAAAAATTAGAGATGAAACGATCCAGATTTGCTGTGCATATTGGTCACATTTTTCAGATAATTCTTGAACTCTCTACTTTTACTGGCTCCCATTGTTTTACTGTGTAGTCTTTTATAAAGTGCCTAGAAACTCAGGAGATAAGTTAACTCAACACTCTTAAGATCTCTGACTCCAGACAATGTACTTTGGTGGAAAGCCAGGCTTTAAGTCCTTGGGGGAGACTTTTGGGATAAAATGATACAAGAGGAGACAGAAAAAAAGTGGGTTATAATCACTCATACAAAAAAAAAAGAGAGAGAGAGAGAGATGAGGAAGAATATTGGCTCTGATTAAAAAAAGGTGGATTTAATCAAGTGTATTCATAACTATGGTGAGGAAAAATAAACTCAATTAGAGAGAATACAATTGGTCTGTAGATGACAAGTGTTGATGTGAAGAAAATATTCCTAAATATATATCATTGCTTAATAAGTAGTATACTGAAAAACTGATAAAAAGAAGAGATTCTATCAGACAGTATTTTATAACTACCTGTTAGAGACAAATTCCAAAAATACAAATGTAGCTATAAAAAAGATCAATTGATTTTTAAGTATATAATTGATGTTGGAAGAGTCAGTGTTCACTGATCTAAAACATATCCATATCCACATATAACTCTAACATAACTATAAACCTTATAGCAAATACAAATACTTTAACTGTCACGTACAATTTAATCTCAGTAAAATAAACATATTATTAACTCTGAAGAAATTTATCTCTCTACAGAAGAATCTGTAAACTAGCTAAATGCCAAACTTAGATTAAAAACATATTTTTGTACCTTGCTCTTAAACCAGAGTAAATACGTTTCTCACAATCCATCAGTATTTAATTAACATATAACTGTCCTATTAAACCTAAATTAAACCCTTATTAGAAAGACAGTTTAAAGTGCATCTGCAGCTTCTTTTTATGTAAATTATAACTATTCACAAAGACCAAAGCAAATCTCAAATGCAAACTATCTGAAGTGATTATATAGTTTGATTTAGGAGAATGGAAACTTGGAAACCAAAAGAAAGCAAAATGTGGAGGGAAGGAGTTGACATGCATCAATAATTTCTTTTCTTTCCTTTAATTTTTTTTCCTTAAATTTACACTTCTGCCATGAATTCAACTGGATTCATTCAGATATCCAAATAGAATTTGGGATCTAAAACTGTTTATATGATTTCCTCCTGCCTAGCAACCCAACTGCTTTTGACTGCCTTCCAGAAAATGTGCCATTTTTCCTTCTGTTTATTTCCCCAGTATATCAGCATTCATCTGTTTGAGTCTGCTTTAATGGAAGTCTTTCAGTATGCCATGCAACATTCTGCTGGGGTAAGGAAGGTTTCTGATTAACAATCATGTGTAGCAGACCAAAACTGAGGGTTTGCAGGGAGAATCAAACGTTAGGACAGTCTGGGAGCCCTGAGAATGTTTATACTATTTTTTGTGTTAGGAAATGTCTGCAGGAAGGAAAGTCCCCAATAAAGTTGGTTTGGAATTAGTTGTAACCTCCCAGTTTGAGGATATTGCACGATTTGAGGATGACATCAGGTGGGAATAAAAGACAGATATAAGACCAAGATTGTGTTTTACTTTCTTTTTAGGCAGCCAAGAATAACTTGCTTTGCATGATCATGGAACCACTTCAGTAAAATGTTTAAATCTCGGGATTTTATGCATAATAAACCCACAGGAGCATTTAAGCTCTGAACAACCTTCTTTTCTTAATCGAACCACATAAATCACTATTCTACAAAGCATAGATTATGTGTACCTGAAAAATATTTTCAAAGAAGTATTAACAGGTCTAACATATTACATAGTATTTATCCTTTTAAATGAATTTAGTAAGAAATAACGTGGGTAATAGAAACCCTCGTGTAACATCAGAACTCTGTATTATAGACATCACCCATACAAACAAACAAAACTGAAGGGTTTACACAGTATCTAATACTATTATTAGAAATAGCTTTAAAACAGCAAAGTATCTGATACTATTGTTAGAAATGGCTTTAGAACAGTAAAGTAACAAAAAATTAATAAGAATTAACATACTATTTTCAAACTAATTAATTCATTGTTCATAAGGCCACCACTAGCGAATGGAACCAATTGTTTAACCAGTGCAATGTGACACAAATGATTAAGATGGTCCTACAACAGTAAAATTTGTATTTCTATGTACTCATTACTCATAGGATCTCATTTATCTCAAAGAAATTTATCAGGCCAACATGTACTATGAGAATTAGAATTCTAAGTTGAAGACAATTCCTACTTCCCAAAGTAAAACCAAAGTAAGCCGAAGTGTGATTTGAAATATATCACAGATTTCTTTCCATCATATAGGCCAAGTCCACTACACACAGAACATGAGAATATCAAAGTACCTAAAATTTCCCAAACCCATGCCTCCTGAATGACAAGGCACTCTTTGGAAGAAGGTCATACCTTACTCATCCAGTCAAACATTGAAAAATGGAATAAATGAGATGAGGAAAGAAGAGGTCAAACACAGTAATTTCGTCCTTAAGGAACCACACTAGAATTCCAAGAGACTGAAGACGAACTGAGATTGCCTTGGATGAGGAAGTAATGAAAGAACAAAGGAAACGATGGGAAGGACAAAGGTGGCCCAATGAAAGCTTCCTCTCCGCTAAAATTGGATAGGCCCATCCTATTCTAGAACAGCCTAGTTTTAGGTTATTTTCCACCTCTAACATTACTCTTTAAATTATTTTTTCTAAAATGCCTCAACCTCGCCCTGTCTCCTTTATGAATTTGAAGGAAAGAATAGGTGTCAAAGCATTTTCAGTTACTTATAATGAAGACTCTCAATAAAGAGCATTATTTTGGGTATTGCTATTATAATTTTACTAATTTTTTAATATTATTTTGAATCTATTCATCTAACTTGGGAATCACAGTGAAAAATGCGGCATCACTTGGATAGCATCTTCCTGCTTAAGTTAATCTTTATAACTTTTAAAATCAATATAAGTTTTTTTTTTTTAAATCAATATAAGTTTTTAAGAAGGTCATATCTTTAAGCCAACCATAGGAAAGTCACAGACTAAGCCTGATTTGTTTTCTTTTCTTTTTAATACTTGAAAGCCAATTTATTAATAAAAATACAACTGTTAGATACTCCAGTTAGCCAACCTAGTACATTCTCCCTTCTCCCTGTATTTTGAAACTAAACCTGATTTCTGAAGCTCCATGCTTAGCCCGTGAAGGTGACACCCATAAATAATTCTCCAACACAGACTTCCAAACTTACTCTATGTTTTGGAGCCATCATACTTCCCCTAGCAAATATTTGTGTTTGTATCCCCATTGTTCCCAAAACCCTTGACTATAAAAACACAAAAATGCAAGAAAAACAGCAGTCCAAATGACCACACATGGGCCAAACTGAACTGCAGGGTAGTCAACCCTCCATTCACACAGCCCCAATTGCTCACTATGCAATTGTAGGAAACAGGAAAAAGATTCAGATTGTATTCATTCACTTCACTCTAATTTTATTCCTGAAAATAGATGGGAGCCTAGAGTAGAACATTTGTGTCACTTATTATTCAAGCACACTCACAATTTCTCCTTTATTCTTTTTTCACTTTACATATTTGGTTTCTTAAAAGTGGCATTAGAAAACCTTTACAACTAGGGGCGCCTGGGTGGCTCAGTTGTTTAGCATCTGCCTTTGCCTTGGGGTCCTGATATCAAGCCCCACATCCGGCTCCCTGCTCAGCAGGAAGCCTGCTTCTCCCTCTCCTACTCCCCCTGCTTGTGTTCCCTCTTTCATTGTATCACTCTCTATTAAATAAATAAAATCTTAAAAATTAAAAAAAAAAAGAAAAGAAAACCTTCGCAACTAAAGACAGAGTTCTTTAAAATTTGTATGCCTGCTATGTTGAGTGCTGTGAAGTGTATAAACCTGGCAATTCACAGACATGTACCCCTGGGGCTAATAATACATTATATGTTAATAAAAAATAAAAAAAAATTTAAAAACTTGGATACCCCTTCGATAAAATTTTTACTACCTACTTAAGAGCAGCTGCAGTAACTCCCAACAAAGGCAGAGACCAACACCAACTCTTTTTTTAGTATATGTGCTGCCGAAGCGAGCACACCAACACCAACTCTTGAGTGCAGTGTTGTTGTTGTTTTTTAACTATTTATTTATTTATTTTAGATGGGGGGGAGGGGCAGAGGGAAAGAGAAACTGAAGCAGACTCAACATTGAGTGCAGTCTCACAACCCTGAGATAAGGACCTGAGCCAAAACCAGGAGTCAGAGGCTTAACCAACTGTGCTACCCAGGCAACTAAAGTTTTTCATGATTTTCTTAATTATTTATTATCAAGTTGAGATGTTCATTGTTACCCTTTTTAGATTAAAAGTCTTTATTATGCCTGTAGACAAATATCCTGGTTCTTTATCCATGATATGAATTAGAGATATGTAAAAACAAGCGGAGAGAGTCTAAGCTAAACAGACATTAAAACCTTCTTCGTTTTTACTTTTAAAAAAGATAAGAAATGGTTGGACTCTGAGGATTGCAAAAAAGGGGAAATAGGAGGGTAGAATGGAAAGGAGACAGTTTGGAAAGAAATGTTGAGAGACTTCACACAGAATTGATAAAATAGTTAAAAAAAAAAAAAAGAATTTTCGGGACGCCTGGGTGGCTCAGTTGGTTGGGCAGCTGCCTTTGGCTCAGGTCATGGTCCCAGCGTCCTGGGATCGAGTCCCACGTCGGGTTCCTTGCTCAGCAGGGAGCCTGCTTCTCCCTCTGCCTCTGCCTGCCATTCTGTCCGCCTGTGCTCGCTCTCTCCCCCTCTCTCTCTCTGATAAATAAATAAAATCTTTTTTTAAAAAAAAAGAATTTTCTCCCATTCTCATTTGTCTCATGCACTGTATCTAGAACACTCATATTAAATAATTCTATTCCAAATACAAAATGTGGAATCTTCCATTTAGACATAGTTCATACTCTATTTTCTTGAATCATTGTCTTTTAATCCTAGAAGAATAACTATTCAATTGGAGAAAGTATAATGAGGAAAACATTTATTTAAAATGTGTATTTTATTGTCTCTCTTTTGTGTTAAGCCCTGAAACTTGCACTTGTTTATATTATAGGGCTTATTATATCAAATTCAATTTATTTATTTATATGGCTGAGCCCAACTAAATTTTGAGCTTTTTTTTTTTTTAATTTTGTTTATTTATTTGACAGAAAGAGATCACAAGTAGGCAGAGCAGCAGGCAGAGAGAGAGAGGGAGAAGCAGGCTCCCTACTGAGCAGAGAGCCCAATGCAAGTCTCAATCCCAGGACACTGGGACCAAGACATGAGCTGAAGGCAGCAGCTTAACCCTCTGAGCTACGCAGGTGCCCCTAAATTTTGAGCTTTAAGTGACAAGTATCTTGTCACATTAATCTTTATACTTTCTAACCAAAAAATCAGTGTTATTATAAGTGAGTTCAAAACACATTATCCTTATGTAAGCAGAACTTTGATTTCAGGAGGGGTGGGGAGGAAAACAGAAGAGAGAGGAGATGAAAGAGAGAAACTAGTTCACAAGATTACACCCAAGAATGTCATATAATATTATTTTATTTTAAAAGAATTTTCTTCTAATATTTAAACGATATATAAGAAAAAAAATTCAATGTGATTGAAAGGCATTTGGCTTATCCTTTGACAATCATAGTGAAAATTTTCTAGCTTCTTCAGCTTCTATGTTAGTCGTGCTCAGTTATCCAAGGAGAGAGTCCTATCAGACCAAGAGATTTCTAGCTAACCACCACCTACATTATACTCACTTAAAAAAATAAATTATTTTAAGTGCTGTCTGTGTCAGATCCTTCGTGTGGTGATTCCAGTCTGCCATCTTCTGTTCCAAGCTTTTTTAATACTATAACAAGTCACAATATACTAGTCGAGTATGGTTTCTATTCATTAGAATAATTCAACTTTATATTCCATAATTGTGACTTCTTCATGTGGCCAAACCAAGGAAGATATGTGCATGCAGCAGTGGCATGAAAGTTTAATAAAGAATTTGCATAGTAAGTTCAGTTTCTTGTGATTCTCCTTTGCATTATATTTTTGTGTGTTGTACTGAAGATCAATTTTGGTGTCTAAAATGTGGGTTCTTTCCTTTTTTACCAGATTTTAAATTGGCTGACTTGAATAAAGTGAATAAGTATGAAAAAACAGTTTGCATGATAAAATACCAATCTTCTAACCATTAGACTCCTCTGGAACTCCAGAGACAAATTCAGATTGTACTTTCAGGAAATCAACCTGATAGGTTTTAGATTTCCTCCTAATTATCGCTCTCAATAACACTATATCCAAATTCTATCAGATTCCTTGATTTCCCATTCTCCACTTTTTTACAATAGACAATTCTCCTTTTGTTAGACTGACCAGCAATAGCAAATCACCAAGTCACTTTCCCACAGTCACTTGGAGCTCCTTGCTTTTCATTAACAAACTAATTAACATGAGCCAGTATGTTACGTGCATTGTATTTAATGATGATACTTTGGCCTATCCAATCTTCTTTCATGTTAATACTGAACACTATCCCATAATCACAATTTATCCTTTTAGAGAGAGCCTCATCCAAAGCAGTTTAAGACAATGAGAAAAACTCACTCTTCCAATCCTAAAGACACTACTGAAATGTGAGATCAATATTTCTCTTTCAATATATAGCAGTGAATGCAGAAGACCAAGCATAAATTGAATATTTTTATTCAAGTCATCATACTTAACAACTGAGACTTTTATTATCATCTAAATAATCAGAACCTTGAGTTTCCTGGTGGGTTTTTTGGTGCTATCAACAGTTGAATTCACGCCCAATTTCTCTGTTGTTCATAACTTCAATATAGGCAAAGCAGCAACATTTGTTCTGCTTTATCGTGGACAGTAGTCCAACCAAAAAATAATTGGATATATCTGTTTCCTGTTTCACAGAGCTGGCACTTTGCTTTCAGCACTGTTCACTGCATTAACGCCTCTCTCAATTAGGCAGTGAGAGAAGAGGGAAAATATGCACATACTGTGCTCTGGCATTTCAACAGCAGTGACTCCAGTCAATTCCAACAGAGCATCTTGCCTCCTGATTTAATCCCTCTTGTCAATTGTTCATCATAAACTGTATAAAAATGTTGCATATATTTTACAATTCACAATTCTGCAATGAGAAAGAGGGTGTGTCTACAAATGTATAATGAAAGAGCAAAGCTTGAGCCACAGGAAAATGATTTGCATGCCTTTAATTTTTATTTTAAATCAGATAATATATGTCACTCTAATTGCCAAAATACAATAATTGATCGATACAGAAAAGACAGAGAGAGAAAATCAGTTATATCTAAGTTTACTTAATAACGAAGTTGATCATAAAATGAAAACATGAGTAACAGATTTGTAGGATTCCCCCACAGTATCTGAGAAAAATTAGATCTTGCCTAAACAAATGTAATTCAGCACTATGGAGCTGAGTATGAAAAATGGCATAATTATTTCTCTGTATGAAGTAATTTCTCCATTAGAGCAGCAGTGAGACTAAAGAATTGAGATAATTATCCCTTAATATGTTATCTATTTTGAGTCTGCTACTCATCTTCTATAAAAATTAAAAATGATCAGAAACCTAAGATTCCTGGCACAAACGCACATTGAGAGCATATGCTTCCTGCCACCTAGTCTCCATCTTCACTTACTTTCTGCATCTCCCCTATGGCCCTTCCATCTCATTTCTATCGCAAGCTTTACCCCACTGTTCTTTCACTTCCCATTAAAACCTTGTTTTTCCCCCTCCCACTAATACTTCTACTTTATTGCCAATCTTCCTCGTTTCAATTTTCTCTGCCTTTACACACACACACACACACACACACACACACACACAAACACAAAAGAAAAGGGAAAACAAACAAACAAACACTTGTTCATAGCGCTCTGCATTAGGAGACAAAGACTAAACCCTAGCTGTTATCATTTTTCTTAACACATTTACAGCAACTCCAGGCATTTTCATGTGCCCTGGTGAAAATAAAGCACTTTGAATATAAAAAACAAAGATATGGCAGAGTCTTTGTCATCTGGGAGCCAATAATCCAATGAAGAGATAAAACACACAATCACTATAAATAAAGACAGTAATTGTGAAAAGAGACTTAAAATAAGAAATTTCAAGATGAAATGGAACAAAAACTAAAGCCTGTACTGTGGTTGGGCTGATGGGTGAAAGAAGTAAGAGGATATTATGTTTTATATCCTTCTATTGCCCCCCCAAGAAAGAGGCGTCAGGCAGAACTGGAGCCATATCAAAACCAGAAAGTAGAAAACTTTGTTAAGTGTTCTTGTTTGAAGTTTGGTTCAGCACCATAATAGGTACTGGCTTTTTATCAACTGCACAGGTGTTTGTGGCTATCATGCAGCAGGCACTGTCCTAGAAACGGAGCTAACACTGTGCTTGCCCTCCCGTTGCTTTCAGCCAGTTAGGGAAGATGAACACCTAAAGAGACAATTATCATATAAATACTCAGAGATATGCAGAGACTGTGCAGGAGAATATAGCAAAGTCCTCTAAGCCTCTGTGAAGATTAGGAGCATTTTTTTGAAGAGGAAAGGGGAGAAGAAGAAAAACCATGGTCAAACCAAAGATCTTCCAAAAAATCCAGCATGTCAGAACAGTTATAATCTGATGTCAAAAGTACCATCCCTCGTGCATGCTGCCCTCTCCTCTCCCCTCAACCCCTCTGCCTTTCCCTGTCTCCCCACTCTCCATATCTCATGCCCTCTCTCATCTATCTATTTTCTGATTACAAATCACCAAAATAAGTGCAAGGATACCAGCTTTGGCCTTCACTCCATCCTCTGGTGATTTCCAAGTGTGTCTTGGCAGGTATGATGGATCGGTGGGGGCACCTTCTAGGAGATAATTTATGTGATAGCTCTGGAATGAGTAAAGGAAACCTCAGGAAAAGACAGAATTTTGTGCATCATGGACATTGGTTACCTCACCATGTCTCATGGACTCCTAGTTGAGCCTCAAAGAGGAAAAGGCTATAAAGCGAAAACTCAAGAAGCATTTCCACAAAACCTTTGATACTCAGAAACTCGTAAGTACCACTCTGGTGTCTAGCTAACAACTACAAGGTACTTCAGCTCCTTGTAAAAAAAAGAAACAAATATTTTCCAAAAAGAAACAAGCATTTCTAAAAAGTTATTTAAATTATCATGCTCTGACAGAATTTTGTAAAAGAAAAAACTTTTTACTTGTCAGACTCTCTTCCTTGACATTTCTACAGAAGGGTTTCTCAAGTTTAGCATTATTAAGCCAGATAATTCACTGTTGTGGGGACTATGTTGTGTATTGCAGGATGCTACTAAACATCCTACAAAGGCTGCCCCTACAAATGTGAGAAGCATCTCCCCTCTAGTTGTGACAATCCAAAATGCCCCAGACATTGCCAAATGTCTTTGTGGGTGGGGGAAAAATCACCCCCACTGAGAATTACTGTCCCACAGTAATGTATAGTCATCTGGTACTATATCTGCTGTCCTCTGTCACTGCCTAATTTTTCCACCTGTCTCCCTAATAAACTTCTGCTCATGATGATCACATAGTAGGCACTCAGGAAATACTCACTGAGAAACAAACCTTCACAGCAAAGCATGGTTTTACTTTTTCTAAATTCTTTAAAGTTGAGGCAACATATGCTTTCTCATGTGGACCTCCCTCTGTGAACACACAGAACAGGCCAAGAAGCCAAAAGCAAAATTTGGCTCCAAAAGAGAAATGTGTAGGACAGAGTTATTTATTAAGAACAATCCAATCTGAGAAACATCTTTAAAGATAATTTATCTTCTCTTCAGTTGCATCCATTTTGCTCCAGGGAAGCTTTATAACTGTGTATAAATGTTTGTAAACTCTTGCTTTCTCCATGGTTACAAACTATGAGATTTTATTTGTTTACACTAAGAGGGGCAAGACTAAGGCTATTACTGACCAGAGACACACTAAGATAATGGCACTCTATTGATATTATGTTGGGCAAATATTTGTCAAAAGTATAAATTGAAGCTCCTTAAATGAGTCAAAACTTAGATTTCCTTCCCACAACTCTAAATTCTGAAAAATCTCTTAAAGGAGGAGAAAAACCACAAGCAGAATAGCTATGACGATATGAAGCCGGGCAGAATAGGAAGTGAATCATGGGCAAAAAGGAGTACAAACATCAGGGAATGAGATAGTCTGAATGGTATGCAGCATCTAAGAAGAAAAGTCAAGCTTTGAAACTTTGTACTCTACAAATCAGGATCTGATAAATGCCATAACAAAGGAGGCTGGTATCATGTCCCTTAACTAAGCCTATTGCCCAAATGTTTTACATTTGAAAGTCTTGAGGCATTTATGAGAAGTTGAATGAACTTTCGTGGTCAGTGTCTTGAGGCCAGAATGCTTTCAACCTCATCATTTCCTAACTTGAAGACAGGAAACTGGAAAAGCTTCATGAAGTGTAAGGGAGACAGATTTCATGTTTAAATGTAACAGTATGTTTCTCAAAATATTTAAACGAGCTAGGGAATAAATCTCTTAACTAGAAAGTTAATAAACCAAATGCATGTGTTTTATCCATCTCAAAATCTAGTATAGTATTTTCTTTAAATACTTTATGGCTTTAAAAGGGAAAAGGGAAAAAAAAAAAAGGAATTTTCTCCTTTATTTCTTTCACTCACATATGGTGGAAGTTTCCAGAGCAGGGGAGAGGAAAGAAAGAGGACCTCACATTTACCGAGAATTTACTACATGACACCTACTAGATTCTTCAAAAGAAGCGTTTCATTTACTCAGAATAATCCTGTGAGGTAAGTACATATAACCACATTACACAAATGAAAAAACTGATGTCCGACTCATATAGCTAGTAAGGACCAGAATTTGCCCCCCCCAAAATCTGTATTATTTCCCTAGTCTACCCTCTCAATTTACATCCAAAAATGCAAAAGGTATTCTGATTTTTTTCCTTTTGTATCTTTTTTCTCAAAAAAGTCCAAATACAAAACAAATAAAACATATGTGAGAACTCTTCAAAGATCCTTGAATGTCTCTTTTTAAAGTCTAAGAAAAACAATTTTGTCACTATATGTACAGTACTTCTCATAAAGTCTACTCAATTCAATTAGATTTAGGTTAAAGTAAAAAAATATATAATTTTCGGTTAGAATTATCACTGAACAATCAAATAGAAAATAAAACATTTAACTGATCTCAGATGTAACTAACGTAATCACTCCTGGCTAAAGTATACACAACATTTACAATGGTTTTAGAGGGTTTATTTTTAGCTTAATAACCATAGTTTAGGGAATGTTTCTGACATACAAATCAAGATATATTCTTTTCCCTATTAGCCTAATTATTTTTGATTTTGAGGCTATCATGATGATACCAGAAAAGGAAAAGGATTGTACAAACTCTTCTGAGTTGAAATGTAAAGTTATTGTACGCAATTTTCCTATTAGATACCCCATGACTATATATATTGATATCTATATAGATATAGATATCTCTATCTATATGTAGACTGATAGGTCTCCATAGCTGATGTAAAGTATATCTGACATGTAGGGAGAAAAAAAGAAAAAGGCAAGTGGTCCTATTCCAGTAGGAATAGGAGTCAGTCAATATCATTACTTTACAAACATGGGCCCCTACCCAGAATATCCTTCCATATTCCAAGGTCTAAAAGAAAATCCCAAAGATGCTCTTTCTCATTCATTGAGGGTCACTCCAGGAGGCTCCACTGGTTGGTGCTCTGCAGTGCTGAAACTCTCATTTGCTCTGGGAAAAAAAGGGAAGAGATGAAACATTTGCTACTGAAAGATTTTACTTAAAGTAAAATCATATGTTCCCCCCCCACCACCATTGCTCATATTAATGTATGGTGCATTAACATTTAGTCCCATAAGTCTTCATTATTCAGGCATTTAATCATATGGAAAATGTGGTAATTTAATTAAAACAAGCAACATAGGTTAGATATCCCTTGGGATACAAACCTAGGAAAATGATCTAATCCATCGGGTTTCCATTGTGAAAATGTATTAATATTAGACCACAAGACCACAGCAGAAAAAATTGCTGCTTATTTGCAAAGCAGTAATCTGATGCAGAAACAACTTGAGTTTAGGAAGGCAAAACGTACACCATTCTTTCTGAACCGAGTGGAGGGTTTGTAAGATACTCTACTGCCTCTGCTCTCATGGTGGTTGGAAGGGAAATTGCCACAGGAGATGCATTTTCAGTGATAAGAACTCTGCTATGTTTAGAATATAAATGCTGATAATTCAAGTAATGAGAATCTCTTGAATAAACTTTCATGACCTGCAATCATCTTTTCAGAGCATGATATTTCATCTTTTAGAATATGTTATCTTCATGAGAAAAAGGATTTACATCATATGAAAATAAAATCATCTCCTTTACACCTGAGTATCTAATTGCCCTGACTGTTGTTGTTACTATAAAGGTTTCTCCTTTCTAATTCTAAAGTCAAGTTTATTTCCATAGATTAGACAAATGCCATAATCCCCCTGGTTTGAGAACACAAATTAATATAATAATAATAATAATAATAATAAATCAACCTTAGATTCACAAGGTTCTGTAATGAGATATTTTTTAAAAAACATTAACCCCTCTATCAGTCTTGCCACAGTAAATGAAATTTGCACATCATTCACTCCTTGCTGCTAGGTTTTCTTGCTGCTAGGTTTCCTTGCTGCTAAGCCCCGGATGTATATGATTTAAGACAATTGTCTGCTTTTAATGTTAATGTGTTTAACCATCATCCAGACTGCAATATCTTAGGTTGCACTATTTTATCAAATTTTACAACCCTTGAAAGCTAGAAGTCATGATGATAGCTTTTCTTGAGGAAAGTGGATAAGAGAACTTGCCTGGTACATGGGGCACTGATTTGCATAAAAATACCAGATAAGCCCTAAGGTACATTTCCTAGACTATAGTCTATCCATCATAGATAGCTCTGGAATAGAAACTTAGTGGGTCACCCAACATGTCTCATGATTTTTGGAGGTCACGTGATTTTTGAATGATTCTTCTTTAACCAGTCAAACCAGTATAATGGGAGACAGCATTCGCAATGTTAAGGAAGCACCTGAGAATTTCTTAACAACTGGATAGATAATAGTGACCTTTAATTGTAGGGAAGAATTTGGGAAGATTAACGAAGTTGATAAAGAATTCTTTGTTGGATGGTTATGTTTTGGATGTCAATTAGACACTGAAAGTGAACTATCAGTTAGGAAACTATATATACAAGTCTGGAGTTTAGAGGAGATGTTAGGGCTAAAACATAAATATGAGTGTCATGAAGATATACATTATATTTAAACAATGGGAATTAGTAACAATATCTGTAGAGTGTTAGGAGGTAAAAAAGGTGAGGACTAAGCACGTTCTCTGGCATTCAACCTGTATAGGTTGGAAAAAGGAAACGGACCTGTGAAGAAAAATGGAAAGGACCTTGCCCATGAGGAAGGAAGAAATATGAGACTGAATGTCCCTGACACAAGGCAAAGAATTCTTTCAAGAGCTGCAAAAATGTACCTGAAGGGTTAATTAACACAATGTTTGAGAAATTATTGAACTTTTTGACATGAACCCATAAGTAAACTTTATTAAGAAATAATCTAATGATTTGATGGTATAAACTCTTGATATGAATGAGTTGAAGCAATAATGGGAAGCAGGAGAAGTTGATAAAATAAGTGTTGTGGTGCTTTTATACTGTGATGATTTGAGTAAGCTAGAACTAAGTTTTATAAAACCCATTCTCTGTATGTCTGTAGATTAGATTCGGACAAAAGAGAAATTTGTATCCAGAATGAATCAGTAGCCGTTACTCTCTGAAGACAACCAAAGTTAGATGAAGTGAGAGACACAGAATTTGTCAGCTTGGACCTCTGTCTCCTCTCCCTCTGCATGTAGCTCTTCTTCCTTACTACCAGCTCTGCTGATATAACAACCCCAGTTCCATCCCCAAGTTCATAGGCAACAGTCTTCCATAGGCTTCTCCTTTAGCTCTGCTCTATGGCCCCACTCTGGAAGCTGGACATGCTTGGCTTTCCAGAAATCTCTGACTTATTCACCCACACAAGTGTTTCAGAAGAGTGGTTAGACTTTTCTATGATCTTCCGATTCCCTTGTTGTGGCCTTATTTCGTACCTTCTCCCCCATAATTTCTATAGTTAATCCCATTTTCCATAATATTCATTTGGTTTCTGTGAGTACAAGTATAAAATTGGCACAAGGGGGACACCTGGGTGGCTCAGTGGGTTAAGTACTCTGCCTTTGGCTCAGGTCATGATCCTGGGGTCCTGGGATCGAGCCCCACATCAGGCTCACCACTCGGTGGGGAGCCTGCTTCCCCCTCTCTCTCTCTGCCTGCCCTTCTTCATACTTGTGATCTCTGTCTGTCAAATAAATAAACAAAACATTTTAAAAAAATAAAATTGGTACAAGTATAAAATGTTTCAAGAAGTTTTGTTTTAAAGGGAAGGAGAGAAATAGGAAACATCTAGATATAGACAGAGAGTCAAGAACAAGTTTCTATAATTTTTAAGATCAGATACATTATGGCATGTTGGTATGCCAAAGGCATTGATTCAAAAGGAGAAACTGATGATGCAGGACAGAATGGAGATACTGCAGAAGTGAAATCCTTGAGTAAGCAAATGGAGACCCAAAAAAGGGTTGGTTGTAAACAGATTCTAAGGCAGTTCATCTGACATAATGGAAGGCTGAAAATATGAATATGAATAGAGAGGAATTGATAAATACGAACACAATAAATTACAAGGAAGTTTGTGTCATCATTGCTTTCTTAGCTCAAAATGAAAAATAAGAAATGGATGTTGAAGGTTAGAGAAGAAGGAGAAACTGCAAAATAGATGTTGAAGCTTAGGAGGAAAAAATGACTAGGAAAACGTAGTGGAACAGTTGAACAGAGCTCAGTGAAGCTCGAAATCTCTGAAAAATAGGCCCAGTCCACTAAGTTTTCTGTTTGTCAGTTTGTTTGTTGGGTTTTTTTTTGTTTTTGTTTTTGGGGGATTTTTTGTTTTGTTTTGTTTTTAACACGTCCATCTCTAAGTTACAGATGTGGAGCAGAAAACTTGGAAAGGGGTTTGGTAAATTTAGACGAAGGAGAAATGTAAATGCATCCAAAGTGATGATTTTAGTAATAGGCTTTAAGTATGGTAAGGGGAAAAAATAGCACATAAAGGAGAGCATTATGGAGAAAATAACATCGAATTCCTCAACTAGGCATAAGAATTTATCCAGTGAGGATACGAGAGAGAGTAAACTAGAAAGTTATTAGAGTTAATGAAAAGTGGGATGTTTGGCATCTATCTATATATTGGAACTGGTGTAGTCTTTGGTAATAAGAAAGTCCATTGTTTACCATTAAAAAGCAGAGGGGATTAAAAGAAAGATCATTGGAAGACACGTCTGTCAAGTCAAAGAACTGAGATTCATTGGTACAGAACAAACCATCCTTAAGGAAGTTGACCCTGTCAAATATTGTCACATCAGAAAGAAAGAAAGCAGATCTGGGACTAAGGTGAAGCAAGCAAGGCACTCAGGATTTAAAACTTAATGAGGCATGTACTCTCAGGAGTTGATCTTGCACTTGTGTTACCTCACTAATGTTAAGCTGGACATTAAAAAGCATGAAAAACAATAGAAAAAAAGTACCATCCATTGAAATAATAGAATCACATAATTTTTCATAATTAAAATTTACATTCTTTAATGGGCATCATTTTATTAGATCAATAAGGGGTCTGCTCATAATAATCAATGTGATATTAAAATGAGAAATACCCAGTGAATCAGAGTATTCCAGCATAACATAACTGCATTGTTGACACATGAACCTCAAATAGTCTCACTCCTTTTGTGTCTCATAACTTCAGGAAGGTTGAGTGCTTAGCAGCTAAGGTTGGGAAGTAAAGCCATTGTCTCTTACACCATTTAGATTTCTGATTTTTCTGTTTCTTATTCCCCCTGACAATAAATTTAGGAATGGACTTTAGATAACTATAGAACCTAAACCCGATTTCATGAATTCTTACTGATCAATGGTTGCTTTTTCTTGAACCTAATGAATCTCTAATTACTTTCTTAACCTTACAGGCCCTCAAATACCCATTTACTCTCTCACTTAGATTTGTCACAGTACTTCTGACACATCTATTAATCTGGTAAGAAAGGAGAAAAGAATATATTCCATAGACAATATGGGAAATATAAGTAGCAGTCTTCAGAAAAAATATTAGGACAGGGGATATTTTTCTTAAATGTATTCAGAATTCTTCTGAGAACTCTAGACAGACTAATGAAAATTGTTTTATTTTCCCAATTAAAGAGAAACTATTTTTTTAAATTTTTTAAAATATTTTATTTATTTATCAGAGAGAGAGAGGGAGAGAGAGCGAGCACAGGCAGACAGAATGGCAGGCAGAGGCAGAGGGAGAAGCAGGCTCCCTGCCGAGCAAGGAGCCCGATGTGGGATTCGATCCCAGGACGCTGGGATCATGACCCGAGCCGAAGGCAGCTGCTCAACCAACTGAGCCACCCAGGTGTCCTAAAGAGAAACTATTTTAATCTGTAAATCTACCTCATGTAGGCTTTTGTTTTTAACTAAATCCGCACTGATGGTTCCTGGTGCCCTATAAAATACAGTGCTAACTGGCACTGCTTTGAGAAAAATAATGACATTCTATAGCTCAATCTTCCATTTCAGAGCAATCATCATAAAAACCTCCCAATGCTCTCAATGCAACTTTAAACTATGTAAACCACAGTGTATGTAAGGAATGGAGATAATAGCTTTGGTAACCAAAAAAGACACTACCCCTGCCTGAAGAAAAAACATAACAGAATCCACTATGTTGAGCCAAAACATGTAATTATAAGTGATATTAGCCATCCCAGGGATGTAATTAGATTCCTTTAGAAAATGAACAAAGGCTTTAAACTACCGCCTGAAATAATTACTTTACAAGTCAAAGAAATGAAAAATACTCAAAAATCCTTTATGAGATGACGCTCATGTTCCACTTCATTGAAATATGAGGAAATTAGTTCAGGTCCTCCTAGAAGTAGATCCAAGGTGGGATTAAACATGTAAAGATTTTACTAAGGAAAATACCTGTGTGAGGAAATGGGGAGAGAGCAAGGGAGACTAGGAGAGACAGCAAGACTTGATACAACCCTAACTCCAAGTGAAGGAGAGTCAAAAGAAAGATTGGGTGAAAGCATTCTAGACTTCCATACAGTTTGAAGAAGCTTCAACAAGACGGTCAGAATGGCCAAGCCAGAGACACCTATCAGAGGAGACCTGTGTTTGGTCAGAACAGGCTTACCTTAGTGTCCTTGCTGTGCTATTACAGCCTAGAAATAGTCCATGGGAAGCATGCCCCATGGGAAGAAAATGCCTTGATAGATTCACAGCAGGGCAGCTGGGGCCCTCTCAATTACCTGCCATGAAGATGGAAGTCTGTGACACACATTCTCATGGTTGCCAGAGGTGGGTACATAATGAATATTCTACTCAATATCTGATTTACATTTCAACCTCACTGGCATTTTATGTATTTTTTAATTGCACTGTTATTGTTAATGAGAATGATCACTGAAATAGCAACAGAACATGCACATTAGGCACACACATATAATAATGATTTTAATCAGGAATTCACACTGGCATCTCGGTATTATTCCTGCCCAAATACATAACTTAAGTTCTAATTTAAGATGCTTTACTGTATTTTTTTTTCATTTCCACTTCTGTTTAAAAAGTTTTTCAACCTTCTTTCAGGTTATAATTTTACATATCAGTGTTGAGATAGAGACTTTGGTTCTATTTTATACAAATGAGTCATTTAAATTTCTACCTTAACAATTTTAAAGCTTATCTGTGTGCCCACTTGTTATTAGAAATACTTAGTAAGGCATCCTTCACGATCCTAAAATTAAATGGAACAATGTTTTTTGCCATTTTGAAATTAAAGTCATAGATATATCATCTATTTACACATATAATTTCTAGCTGCAACATAAGAGGGAATATAATAAAAGTATTCCTAATAAATAATTTTAAAATATCAACACAAAAATGTTTGGTGATTACTATATTATATAATACCATGAAGTAATTATATGCTTACATCTACTTAAAATAAAGAATCTTAAAAGTAAAACAAAAAGAAGAAAAGTCATTCTGTACAAGAAATTTGGGGAAATCTTAAAGAGTGCTGATATGGCTAAACAGTAAAATAAGACTAATGCAAAAGTAAATTGTATTGTCTTATTTATTTCTACATGATAAAATAAAGAGGGAAATAACTTTAACTGAAATAGAAGTAATATAACAAGGTAAATGACTGAAGTAAAGAAAGTATCAAATTATTGCAAATGAAATGGGTCTCATTTATGAGTGTTTTCATCCAATTATTTTCCTATGTGATGACATGTGATAGGTAGAATTCTAAATTCTATAATGATTCCCACCCTTGTGCAATCTCTTTCCTGTGAATTGAAAGAAACCTGCAACTTACTTCTAACCAATAGCATATAATAAAGGTGATAGAGAATCATTGAATGAGATGTAACATGACAAAATGCATTTTGCATATGTAATTGAGGTCCCCAGTCAGTTGAATTTGAGTTAATAAAAAAGGAAATTATCCTGGGTGGGCCTGATCTAATCAGGTGAAGCCTTTAACAGTAACATAAGAGACCAGAGAGATTCTATTGCTGACATTGAAGAGGTAAGTCTCTATGAGTTCTGTGAGCTGCAAAGAAATAAACTGCGCTAAAAAACACATAAGCCTAGAAGGCTCTCAATCCTTATATGACAGTCCAATGCTGGCCAACACTGATTATAGACTTATTAGACACTGAGAAGCATACCCAGCTAAGTTGTACCTGGTATCCTGACCCACAGAAGCTTTGGGACAATAAATGTAGCTGATTTAAGCCTCTAAAATTATTATGCAGCAATAAGAAGGCCAACACAAGAAAGAGTAGTAATTAAGAATTACAGAAAACCAACAAAAAAAGAATTATAGAAAACAAATCTTTATCTTGACATTTAACACATATTCAGCATCTACCACTTCAAAAGACCTTGCAAGAATGCATCCTTCAATAAGTGATGGAGACATGAAGACTGGAGTGGAAAAAGAACAAATAATAAAGAACACAGAGTAAAGCTCTGAGGACAGCATCAGAATAGGATGAAAAAAACAACAGATAAGCCATTATTAAATTATTCCCATATTTAATTTTACAATATAAATTTCTTACTGTGTCATAAAAAGTTAAACATTATAAGCTTAAAATACTATGAAATACTTTCAAAAAATCCTGCATTAATTTAATGCAATGAGATCCCAGAATCTCTACTTACTCAATAATGTTTTATTTGAATCCCATCTTTTGAGAGATTCAAATATCCTCCTATACATTTTGAGTCATTATTAGGTAGCGGCTGAAATGAACAAAACAGAAAAAGGTCCTTCATCTTGTGAAGCTTATATTCTAGGAAGGAAGGATAGAAAGGAAATAAAAACAGTAATAATGTATACTGTGTTATATGGCAATAAATCCACAGAAAAAAAATGACTATAAAGGATGATAGAGGAGATATTGCTATTGTAAAATAAGGTGGCATGGATAGGAGTTATTAACCAAAGACTTGATGGAGATAAGGCAGTAGGTTGAAGTTTTTCATGGTGAAAGATTTTTATTAGTTTTTTTAAAGATTTTTTAGATTTATTTATTTGAGAGAGAGCAATCATGAGCTAGGCAAAGGGTAGAGGGAGAAGTAGACTCCCTACTGAGCAAAGAGCCCAATGTGAGACTCGATCCCAGAACCCCAGGATCACGACCTGAGCTGAAGGTAGCTGCTTAACCAACTGAGCCACACAGGTGCCCCTCATGGAGAAAGATTTTTATCCATGGGAAGGCAATAGCTAGAACAAAGGCACAGCTGGAGAAACAGGCCCCCTGGAGAAACAGCAAGAAAACTATTGTGGCTGCTCTGGCATGAGCAAGGGGAGGGAATGAGATAGAAGCTGAAAGAATTAACACTGAGGAGTCAGATCATACAGGTCACATAGAGATTTTGGATTTTTCCCCTGGGTGAAACTGGAAACCACTGCAGAGTTTTGAACAGAGGAAAGATCCAATTTACACGACTTATCACAGGAGCCAGGTAATTTCTTCTCCTATTTGGAGAAGAGAGAGGCAGGCAGCAAGGAAGCAGGGAGACCAGTTAGGAGTCTTTTATAATCACTCCAAAAGAACAGAGTGATGGTGGTGAGTAGTGGTGGTGAGTAGTGGTCAAATTCCTAATAGAGAGACAGTAAGATTTCTTGAAGGATCGGATGTGAGGTTTCAAAGAAAAAGATGTATCAAGAACAGCTCCAAAGCTTTTGGCTTGGAAGGATGACATTATCACCAACTGAGTTGGAAAAGACCAAGGTGGAAACTGTTAAATCCGACCCATTTTTAAAGAGCATTCAAGAAAAGCAGTATTTTCAAGTCAGTCTTTAAATCTACCCAAAATAAATTAAATAAATGGCTGAAATGTGGAAATGGAAAATGCCTGGTAAGCAAATGTGTTTGCTTAAAGTAAGTTTATTTATAAATAACAAATTTCCCTTCATTTAATGAAATTAATCTCATATCCTTGAGGAATTGCAAACACATTCAAAAGCTATCATATTATTTTAACAATTTCACTAATAATATTAATTATGATGTTTATTTTTATTAAAGATTTGTTTATTTTAGAAAGAAAGAGGGAGAGAGAAAGTATCGGGAAGGGGAAAGGGAGAGAGAGCCTCAAGCAGACTTTGCACTGGGCACAGAGTCTGACACGGGTCTCAGTCTTACTGCCGGATGATCACAACCTGAGCTGAAACCAAGAGTCAGATGTTCAACCAGCATATCACTCAGATGTCCCCCTCAATTATAATGTTTATTATTTTATTGGTTGAATAAAAAATATAAAACAATATGAAACTTTTTTAATGTTAAACTATTTACTTTGAAGAGTCAACTACTAGGTGTAGAATGAGACTCTTTATAATATATACAATAATCTATTAATCTAGCGGTCAATCATATACATTTAATAGAATTAAAAACAACATTCATTAATTTGTTGACTCAGACCCCTTAGACTAAGAGTTGTCAAAGTATAAGGCAATGAATTCCTACAACATCTAATGCCAGTTTTTAAAATGGACTGAAAATTTGTATAGTGAATAATCACATCTTATATCATACCTCGGTATAAGCAATGACATTGGATGAAAAAACATTTTTCTGTGAAATAACTTATATTTTATATATTAGCATCCCTATATAGCCATCATGAGTAATTCTGAAAGTAATTTTTATATTATGATTATTTCGTGCTTGCTTCGGCAGCACATACACGCTGACTATTCCTTATGAACCTTTTATGTGCCAAAAGTGAAATGGCATTATCAAGATGAAAATTCACTTGACTGCAGTTCATTACATAAATTTCAACATTTTTCATCATCTTGACAATATTACTCAAACTTCAGTTATAAATAAAACAGATAAGGTTATAGTATTTAGATTTTGGCCAACTTGTTAAAGGTTACTTTTCCCCTTATGTTGTATCAATTATGGCACTCTGCAAGTCTTTAACCTATTTCATTAAGAAATACAGTGTGCATCCTTCTGACCAGTAGATTTTTTTAAACATTCCAAGAAATATCTTTCACCCTCTGATTTTATCAACATGTTTGCTTCTAAAACTTTCATTTTTCTTGACTGGCTTGTTGCTTTATTAGGAAAACAGTGTATTGGAAGGGTAAGCATTCATTACCTGTTCAGTTGTGGGAAATGTCATAACATCCATTATCAATATTCAGCTGAAATATCATCAATACTTTTTCACTATATTTGCCATTTTTAAAAAATGGACAGGTGAAGAGAGGTGGTCCAAGATGGTGATGAAGTTAAATTCTGAACTCCCCTGCTCCCACAGACACATCAAATCTATGGCTACATATCAAGCAACTCCTTCTGAAAAAGACCTGATGACTACCTGAATAGCTCCTTCACATTAAATGAGAAAGGGGCCACATCCAGGCAGGTAGGAGAAGCTGATACAGGGTCTCACCATAAACCCCACCCCTGGTACAGGCACCCACAGTCCGGGGAAACAGAAAAATTGGAGCTAAGCCTCCGATGAGGAGCAAAGGCTTTTTTTCTACATTAAACAACACAACACTTCAGACTTGCACCTGAGCTCTGAGCCCCTAAAACCTCTGGATTTGAAAGTCAACAGGACTCACATCCACAAAACCCAAAGAGCTGTTGTACACCTGAAACTAATATAGTGCTATCTGTCAATTATACCTCCATAAAAAATAAGAAAATAAAATTAATGAATATTTTGTTATAAACAAATGCATATGCAATTGTGTTGGGTTAATGAATTCAGTACCATAAATTGTGATGTGATTTCCAATATGGTGAATAATTTTTGGAAAATTCTCAATATAGACAAAATACTATGCATAATACATATTCCATACCCATTTTTTTCAAATATGTTTTTATATTTTCAGTTTACAAGAGTCCTTTTTCTATCAGAAATATTGACTATCAGACTGACACAGATGTCCTTCTTTCCAGACAAGTTTGCCTTCTGACTGTGATATAGCCCAATCATTCAAACTTCTCACACTTCCTTCTCAAATCAAATATATTTATCTTTTCTGAGTTTCCTATTTTGTTTAGAAAGATTTCCTTTATTGGGCTAATAATTATACATTTATTATTATTAGATTTGTACCATTGATCCTCTAAATCTCAATTTGTTAAAGTCTTTGCAAGGTAGTTAATCAACTAGGTCAGCATCTTTAATTAAATAACTTGTTCTTTTTCCACTAAACTGTAATATCATATTCACATTATTTTAAATCCCTTTATATCCTTGATTTTATATCTGGGATCCTATTGTGTTAAACTAATCTGCTTTTCTACTCCTCTTCTGATGCCATGCTTTTTAATTACAATGGTTTGGTAATAAGTTTCAATATCAGAGAAGGCAAATTTCCACTTAAAATTATGTTCTTATACCTTTCTTGAATAGTCTAGAACACTTATTCCTTCACATATATTTACAAATAATTTTATCTAATTTTTGAAAACACTGCTCTTCTGCCTGGAATTACATTAAATATATAAATCAAAAGAACTGCTAGGTTTATACTGTTTTCCTATCCAGTACCATCAGTATCTTTCAATTTGTCTAGCTTAAATTTTATGTCCTTTAACAAAATTGCCTTTTTGCTTTCTTTTTTTTTTTTAATTTAATTTTTTATTTTTTTTTATAAACATATATTTTTATCCCCAGGGGTACAGGTCTGTGAATCACCAGGTTTACACACTTCACAGCACTCACCAAAGCACATACCCTCCCCAATGTCCATAATCCCACCCCCTTCTCCCAAACCCCCTCCCCCCATGCAAGCTGGTGCTTTCTTTTTAAAACTATGGAATATAATGGGCCAAGACAAAAGTAAAAAATAAACATATAAAGAATAAAGAAATAGTAAACACCTTTGTGTGTACTACATAGATCAAGAAATAGCATATAACCATCACCTAAAAGTCCCTTGACCAATGTGTCTCTGCCCAAATACGCTGAAGTGAGCACACCTTCTAACTTGCATCAACATGCTCTGACTCCACCCCACAGCGCGCGCGCGTGCACACACACACACACACACACACTCTCACTCTCACTCTCACTCTCACTCTCACTCTCACTCTCACTCTCACTCTCACTCTCACTCTCACTCTCACTCTCACTCTCACTCTCCTGTTTTTTATTGACCTGAGAGAAGGGTAGAGGGAGTAGAAACAAGAGGTAACAGCTTTCTTTAAATTCCTCCTACACTTTTCTCTAGTGAACATATGGAGAAGGAAGCTCAAATGAAAGACTGCTAAACCACTATAGATTCAGCTTTAATATAAGATTAATTTTACTAAGTAAAATATTCCTAAAGCACTGTATATTTGCCTTTTGACTTTGAGATAGTATTCATTTTATTTTATTATTTAACCATAATTATTTTTTTAAGATTTTATTTATTCACTTGAGAGAGAGTGAGAGTGAGAGAGACTACAGAGGGAGAGGGAGAAGCAGACTCCCAATTAAGCAGAGAGCCCAACGTGCGGCTCAATCCCAGGATACTGACATCATCCCAGGACATCTGCCAAAGGCAGACACTTAAACCTACTGAGCCCCCCAGGTGCCCCATATTTAACAATAATTCTTAACTGCAGTTCCACATGATGTAAAAAAAAAAAAGGTATATTGCCATGTTTAGTTATATAGGACTTGATGTTAAAAAATGAAAATATAATCTAAATAATCAGGCTAAATAGGTTAAAAAAAATCAGAAGACACAGTTGATTGAAATGCAGCTTTTTATGTAATAATTCAAGTAATTATCTCAATTATCCACTTCAGCTAACATATGCAGATTACAACTAAGCAGTTTCTTGAAATACCTTAACAGTTCTTGAAACAAATGACATAAAAATTGTTTTTTTAATTGCCTGTGTGCCAACATAGAGCAACAGCACATATCTGAAATAATTTAAAATCAAATGAACCCATTAGTTAAATGTATATAATAATCACTATGATGCACTTATGTGCTTTAATCTTTTTACATTAAAAAGAACTTCCAATCTCAAATGAAGGCACAAAATTTAAAAACATGCGTAACACTGCCCTCAAATACTTGCATATGATTTATAATGTAATTTAGCTAATTTTAGCTAAATATTGTATGGTTTTATTTTCCAGTCTTCCTGCAACAGAAATTTGACTTTGAGTCCCTATGCAGACTCAAAGACAATTTATATATAAAACACTATTACATTTTTGTCTCCATCTGAAAAATCAACTTCTTCTCAATTGTGTGTGTGTGTGCGTGTGTGTGTCTCAGTGGTTGAGCGTCTGCCATTGGCTCCGTTCATGATCGTAGGGTCCTGGCATCAAGCCCCGCACAGGGCTCCCTGTTTGGCGGGTGGCCTGCTTCTCCCTCTCCCACTCCCCCTGCTTGTGTTCTCCTTCTTGCTGTGTCTTTCTCTGTCAAATAAATAAATAAAATCTTAAAAGAGAGAGAGACAGAGACACAGGGAGGGAGGAAAAGAAAGTCAAAACTAATACATAATGGTAATTAGAACCAGTATTTGGTACCTCAGTGATCTCAAATGACAAGTGAAAGAAAAGTTAAAAAGAAAGAAACATAAGGGCAAGCAACATTTGGGAGTCTTCAATATGAAAATGTTCTGATAACATAAACTCAGAACTCATTAAAATTTAGGTAGATTTTCTAATGAAAATGACTAAAAATAACAGGACATGAAAATGTGAACCAAAAAATATCAGTTTTAAGCAGTTTTTTCACTGTATTTTCCTAGTCTGATCAAATTGATTCTGCTCTTTTCACCTTCTCTTTTTAACTCTTCCTGCCTTTTTTCCCATAGACACAAAGGGCACAAAAGAAGTCAAGCTCAGGCGAAGAGAGGAAAAAATAAAACAAGATGAAATCAGAGAGGGAGACAAACCCTAAGAACCTCTTAACTATTAGAAACAAACTGAGGGTTGTTGGAGGGGAGAGACAGGGGGATGGACGTTAAGGAAGGCACATGAAGTAAAGACCACTGGGTATTATGCAAGACTGATGAATCACTGAACTCTACCCCTGAAACAAATAAAACATTATGTGTTAATCAACTGAATTTAAATTCTAAAAAACTTTATTAAAAAAAAAAAAAGAGTTGCTAACCTTAAAAAAAGGAGAAGTCAAGCCCAGGATGTTCTCAGTGATTGTGCTGGAGGACGCTGGGTCTGAGATGAACACCTGGTGCAATCCTTCCAGATGTCCCTGTCCTGAGGTAAAGTGAAACAATTCTGTCTCTTCGTTATCTGCCCAGTACCTGACACTTGATAGGTGCTCTCTAAATACTACTAATAAATGAATCATTGTCACTGAATTTAATGTATACAATTACGTTTTAATTCTAAGAGTGTCTGAAAATCAGCATCACCAGGTGAATGTGAGGTGTGAACATAACTGACCAATGAATTATTTAATGGACAAGGACAAGACCAAAATGGACACTGGCTCTGCCACTCACAACTTACATAATATTCACAGTTTACTTTCTATGCTTCAGTTTTGTCATCAGTAATAAAGGTACTCTTAATATCTGTATCATAATGAAGGTACTCTTAATATCTGTATCATTTCTATTTTGTTTCAATTAAAAACTATTAGGCAAGTTTTTAGTGCTTAATTCTAACAATTATAAGTGAAGGGCAGCATGCATTTGGACACTGATCAAAAGACAAATTTGTCCTCATAACAGCCCTGAGTCCAAGATAAAGATAAGATTTAGGGTATGATCGGGTAAATGAATTACCTTAACCTACCAACACTATGCATATCAGTGCCTTATTGGGATTATCAAAAAACTATTCTGGTATTCCTAGCCCAGTTTTATAGTAAATGCAGCAGGCATTTTAATAATCAAAGAACAAATAATTTTAGTTTCATCAAAAGACTGGGATAATTCCTTTCTATATGGCTTATCACTGAAGAACTATGTGAATTCACTGATGCTGGAAATGATTTTAAAACATGTTAGTTCCATATATTATATATCAGGATAAAAAATAAGTATCAAAATTCTAAATCAAAACAGCAAAATTAACTCAATGATGCAAACATATGTAAATAGGTATGTATTTCTTTTTTTCCCCTTTTTAAAAATAGGTATGTATTTCTATGTATGAATGTTCTAATTGACTACAATGCAATTATGACACTAATTACCTGGAGTTGAGCCAAATTTCACAGGTTAAGGGCACAATCTTTTCTAACAAGACATCCCTCACTTTATTTCTTTTTTTAAAGAATTTATTTTTATTTAATTGAGAGAGAGACAATGTGAGAGCGAACAAAAGCAGGGGGAGTCGAAGAGGGAGAAGCAGGCTCCCCACTGAACAGAGCGCCTGATGTGGGGCTTGATCCCAGGACCCTGGGATCATGACCTGAGCCGAAGACAGACACCTAATGACTGAGTGACCCAGATGCCTTCACATTCCTCACTTTAGATATAAGCCAAGCTCTGGGGTTCCCAGGCTACCTACATGCCTGACCATTTGGCTACAAATTCAGGAGTTCCCACTACTTCATCAGGTTCAATAATTGGCTGAGATGATTCACAGAACTTAGGAAAACACTGTACTCATAATTATGATTTTATTATAATTGATATAAATAAAGACAATCAAAATGAAAAGATGCATAGGATGAGATCCAGGGGGTCCTAATTGCAAAATTTCTGTGTTCTCAGGATGTACCATACTGCTAGCAAATTGATGTATATCACCAAACAGAAAGTTCACCCAAGCTTCAGGTGTCCAGAGTTTTATTGGAATTTCATGATGTAGGCATAATTGATTGAGTCGCTGAAATCAATCTCCAGCTCCCCTCATACCCTCAAGGTCAGGAGTCCAGTCTTATATCATACAGTTCAAAGCCCTAACTGTCTAATCAGCTGCCATGCTGAAATTATCTAGGGCCCACCAAGAGTCAACTTGTTAACATAAACTCAGGTGTGATCCCAGGTGTCCACCATTAATAACAAAGACAATCCTAGAGTTTGGGAAATTCCAGGACCTGAGGTCAGCCAAATACTTTATTTTACAACACGAGCATTAATAAAATTGTTCAACATATCTTTGAAAAGCATAGAAATAAAGTAAGTTATCAACATGTTATGTAGTAGAATTTCCTAGCCATTAACAAATTCACATACATAGTTTTTATAAATAATGCCATATGTTCAGGTACCAACTCACACTGGAATTTAAACTCTATCATTGTAAATCTATCCATTAATGTGAGAGTAATGCCTCTCTACAGTTTTTAAGGTTTCTTTTTCTCATGTCAATACAAAAGGAAGAAGACAGGTGCCTCGTTTGACTAAAATTAAGGTTTGATTTTAAAAGACAAAATTGATTGCAAAGCAACACTGGGTCCTTAATGCTTAGTCTAGTGACATCAGTTGGTGTAACTCCTGCAAGAAAGCGAATCAGCCACCGTGAAGGGCTAGTAACGAGAGAACATACTGTTGTGTGATATTGACCTGTCTTCCAGCTATGCCAGCTTACTAACCCTCTTGCTAGAATATGAGTAAGATCCTTGTTTATCAGATACAAGCTTTGGTAAAGTTCATATGACAATGTTCCCAGGATTCTTTCCAAGAAATCAAATCTGCCTGGTCTTAATAAAACTGCTTTCACCATGACTGCTGAGAGGGACCTACGAAACAAAAGATGGAAGCTATTACAGCCACAGTGGAAGCAGGAGGTCACTACTACAGTCCTTCAGCTGTCATGAAAGTAGCAGTGAACCCAAATAATCCCAAATAAAGCAAATTTACGTGTGTGAACAAAAACAAAGAAAAAGAAAACAATGTAGTTTTTGAAAACCAGTTTGTCAATGAACAAGATCAAAGCATCAGGATTTACTTATAGACTAGCTCATTCTATTGTAAAAAATAAACATGCAAATGAATTTTCTACCACATTAAGTCTTCAAAGAGAAAAATTCCAACATTATCTAGGATATGAGTAGTTAGCATTACTCCCATTTCACATATTAAAAAAGAAGACGAAGAAGAAGAAATAATAAATTCCTAAAGCACAACCATAAGCAGAAACTTTTATGTTCATCTAACAAATCAGGCCACACCATTTCTAAAGAAGGTCACAGCATAAATGTGTGCTATTTCCCAGTTGGGGATAAAACAGGCCAACTGTCTGATGCTCATTGATCTGAGAGAAAGGAGAGAATGAATTTGTTGGTGAACCCTAAAGGAGAGAAAGCATCCATTTATATCCCTTTTTATTCTTAACTTTCCTTTAACAAGATCTTTCATTCTTTTATGTAAGATACCAAATCTACTTATAATTTAAAATGTTCTATCTCTGTCTCAATGTGTATTCGTTTCCTATTACTGCTATAAAGAAGTGCCATAAACTTAGTGTCCTAAAACAACACAGATTTGGTATCTTACATATACTTCTGGAGGTCAGAGACCTGAAATTGGCCTCGCTGAGCTAAAATCAAGTTGTCTGCAGAGCTGCATTCTTTCTAAGGCTCTGGGGAGAATCTGTTTTCTCTGGGCTTTTCACCTTTCTGGAGGCTGCCTGCATTCCTTAACTGCTGGCCCTGTTGGTCCATATCCAAAGGCAGCAATGGCCTTTAAATCTTTCTCATGTCACATCTTCCTGATCCCTGACCCTGACTCCTCTCTCTCCCTCTTCCACGTTTAAGGGGCCTTGTAATTATACTGGGCACACTTGGATAATAGAGGAGACACTACCTATCAACTGATCAACAAATTTAATTTCATCTGCAACTTTAATTCTCCTTTGCTATGTAATACTGTAACATAGTCAAAATTTCCAGAGATGAGGATAAAATCACCTTGTGAGGGAAGGGTTGTCAAAGGTTTATTTACATTATAATAGTATGGTCTATTGGGTATGAAAACACAACACTAGGAGTACTTAAACCTTCAATCTGGTTCTGGTCGGACAACAAATAAATTTTACGATCTTGATTAAACAAATCATACAGCCTCTCTGGGCCTCAACTTCTCCACCTAGTAACTTTCTAAATAGTCACTGATTCTGAAACAATTAACTAAATTGAATTCACTTATTTGAACTATTAAATAATGAATTTTAAATGAATCATAGAAAACATAAGACAGTTACTCAACAAAGGACTTATGTTTACAGTTTCATATACATGCCACCCTAAAACTATCTTCCTATTAATTTTTATCAGCACTGAAAACATTCTGATTTTCATGCCCTTATCTCTAGTAATTATAATCTTTAGAAACCTACCTAGAACTATTCATTCAGTAGGTGATATTCTTTGAAGTTCATTTTATTGAACAAAAGTAATGCCTTCCAATTTGTTAATATATTAGTCCTATTGTTAAATTATATGTTTAGGGGCACCTGGGTGGCTCAGTGGGTTAAAGCCTCTGCCATCAGCTCAGGTCATGATCCCACCTGGGATCAAGCCCCACATTGGGCTCTCTGCTCAGCAGTGAGCCTGATTCCCCCTCCCCTCTCTGCCTACTTGTGATCTCTGTCAAATAAATAAACAAAAAAATCTTTTTTAAAAATTATATGTTTGAGTTGTTAGTCTATCATTTAATTATTCAAAAGCTTGATTTATCGGGGTATCTGGGTGGCCTAGTCAGTTAAGTGTCTGACTTTTGATTTTGGCTCAAGTTATGATATCAGAGTCATGTGACTGAGCCTACAGCTGGCTCTGTGATAGACATGGGGAGTGCTTGGGATTCTCTCTCTCTCCCTCTGTCTCTCCCCTCCACCTTTCACTCTGGCATGCATGTGTATTCTTTCTTTCAAAAAAAAAAAGACCAGCTTGATTTCTCAGTCAAGGTATTAAAACTGTACCTATATTGAATCAAAACATGCAGAAAGGGAAATAAAATAACTCAAATATTTCAAATAATGCTATAGCTAAGATGTTGAGGTACATATATTCATTTCAGTATATGAAATATATACATGTGTTGTATATATTGAAGAATATACTTGTGTTAATTATATATGTGTGTATATATTTGCATATATATACATATAATTTATATGTATTTAATAATGTATATAAATTTAAAATTTCAAGATTAATCTAAGCCTCAAACACTGAAAGTGTTGTAACAGAGTCAAATTGGATCTCTTCTCTACTATAGTTAAAATTGAAATATTTTTCTATTTTATTTGTCAATATTTTTTGAGAAACAAAAAAATAATGCTGGAGAATTTCCTCTATTAAGAAAGTGAGCATTTTCAACATGTAAGGAGACATTGGTGCGTTGGTTAGTCTTACCAACATACAGAAAGCAAGTGTAAATTGAGTTTCTCTAAAAGACCATACCTAAATAGTTTGTTTTGGACAGAAAATAACCAACCTAGTATTAGAAAACAGGAAAAAGTATAGAAGTTCATGTATCACTGCAGGAAAACAAAACGAATTTAGATCTCTATCTCTATGCTAGTTGTGTCTTTATGTTAGACCATTATTTCCTGTTTCATATTTTTTACTCTATAAAATTCTGATAAGAAGGTTTCAATTTGGTTGAACTGGTACTTTAAAAAAAAAAAAAGTACATTATATTTTCCCACTTGGGAAGGCAAGTCCAGGAAAGACATGTCCCTTATCATGCAATGAATGATTCATGATTCTTAAAATTTCTTTCAGTTCAGGACACTAAAAATTTTTAAGAATGAAGTCTCTTCTTCAGAATTATATTATGTAAGCCATGCATAACCATGAGAAAGTATTGGTCAAAGACTCATATTTCCACTGTTAAAAAAAAAATCATAGAATATTGTGATGCCAGAGGAAGGAAAATATAACTGAGTATGAGAAAAAGCAAAACCTACTAAAGTAAAAATTCAGAATCATGAGATTATTTTAAAACCAATTTATAAATTTAGATTAAATCAGATGCAAAAATACATTTATGGAACCATTCTAGGAAGTTTCCCCTAAAGGAATTGCTTTAGCCAATAAGGATGATAATTGTTTTTCCCTCTAAACAGGTCAACCATCTTAATACCTTTTCATTTACATTTGCTTCTTAACTCTTTTAAAAAATACAAAGAATGATAGCCAATGACTCACTCTGAAATTTGACAAAATCCCCACATACCTACATTACACTCTTCCAAACAAGCATTTTGTTATATAAGCCTGGACAGTCAGGCCAAAGCAACGGTGACCAGCCTCTACAAGGCCTGGTCTCCTCAAGACAAATTCTCTTTCTGCCAGGATAAAACTTTGCAGAGCAAAGGCATACAGTTAAGTGTCCCACAGACATTAAGCTCCTGTCAGTCGCCATCTTTTTCTTTTACGAAAAAATAATAATCTGATTCCTTTTTGTAGATTCCAGAGGCACAGTCAAGGTCATAGTTAATGAGATCTAGCTTATGCCTGAGTAAGAGCTGTAGAGATAACAATGCAATGTGACCTATTACTCAAGTTCATTTCTAGCTGTGTTTTGGTTAATAAAGCCTACCTGCCAAGAATCCAACCACTTGGAAATGGCTGTTTTAGTGGTTGTACAGATGTACCATATGAAATGGCACTGGAAATCTGTAATGACTCCTTTATTCTAGTTTTTAGTTGTGGAGCCTTTTACACAAACAAGAACTTTTTAATTCCACTTCAAAATACCGAAAATTCAAAGTAAACTATACATATCTTTTTCAGACAATTAAATTAAGGGGAAAAAAAGATAAAATTTGAGTATACAAGGCCTAATGTGAAAAATATGTAAATTAGGTTAGAGAACAGAAATGTCAGCAGTTTCCCAAACTATTTTGTAATGGTGTAATGGAACTGTTTTGTTTTGGGGGGTTTGGGGGGTTTGTTTGTTTGTTTGTTTTTGTTGTTGTTGTTTTTTGTTTGTTTGCTTGTTTGTTTCTTTCTTTTTTTTTTTTGTAATGGAACTGTTATTTAAGAGCTCACTCACTTGGGGTGTCTGGATGGCTCTGTTGGTTAAGTGTCCAACTCAATTTCAGCTCACGTCATGATCTCAGGGTGGTGAGATCGAACCCCATGTCAGTAGGGAGGAGCAGGAGGCCTGCTTAAGATTCTCTCTCTGGGGCACCTGGGTGGCTCAGTGGGTTAAAGTCTGCCTTCGACTCAGGTCATGATCTCAGGGTCCTGGGATGGAGCTTCCATTGGGCTCTCTGCTCAGCAGGGAGCCTGCTTTCTCCTCTCTGCCTGCCTCTCTGCCTACTTGTGATCTCTGTCTGTCAAATAAATAAATAAAATCTTTTAGAAAAAAAAAAAAAGAAAAAGATTCTCTCTCTCCTTCTCCCTCTCTCTGCCCTTCCCACCCCATCTCTCTATCGGTTTTCTCTTAAAAAAAAAAAAAAAAGAATTCATTCACTTTTACTATATTTTATGAAAAAAATGGGAGTGGAGGGCCTATGAACTTTTAGGTATGGCTGATATTCCACAGAATAGAGTTTTACCCTGAAAATGCAAGTAGAAGTAGAAATAGAATCTGATAATTTAATCAAGAATTTTAAGATGAGACAGGTAAAGAATTACCCCAAACTCTAGTTCTGAATCACATTTTTCAGGCTTCAGTAGGATGTATAAACACCTTGTGATGCAAAAATACTAATTTAAAAGGCACCTGTGTTCCTAAAAGGAAAATTTCTCACCCTGCCCCACCAATGTAATCTACTGAAATAGTTAAATTCCAACTAGATGTTATTCTCTTTTCATCCCAACTGCCATTTACTAATATTAGACTAAGCATATAGAAGTGACTTAAAATAATTAAAATAGACTTGATTTAGGGAAAAAGTAATAATAAGTCAGGAATATTCAAATCTGCCACTCCCATGTATACTTTATTATGGAGAAAATTGTTATAGAAAAGTGTGGTTTATTTCTATATAATCAGGAATAATGTACCATTCTGTAAATGTCAATTTTTCCTCTATTATTGTGAGAAGTTGAGAAAATAGGTTAAAATAGAATCTTAAAAAGCATTTTGAGTAAGAAATATTAATTTAGTTGTGAAAGTATAAAGACTTAACAGGCTAAAACTATTTTGAGGCGCTCATGGAGGATTTCATATTAAGTCAAGGCATAAATAGTCTTAGTTTTATGCTATTTTGCCTAGGAAGAACATCAAAATTTCCTGTGTTATATTAAAAAAAATTACAACACTTCAGATTTAAATATTTAGATATCTTCCAATATTGCAAAATCAACTTATAAATTAAATAAAAGTTAATCAAATAATTGGGAAGTAAGACAATTTTTTAATCTTAATTTTTTATTCACATTAAAATTGTCATTTCAGAGCAAACTGAACATAAAAGGCATTTTGAGAGACATTTTACTCATCAACAAATACCTAAAATCAAAGCGTGACACATAGCAGGCACTCAAGATTTTTAACGAAGTTAATAAATCACACAAATATTTTGTGTATGTATGTTCATTAACTTAATTTTTGTAAAACTTGACATATGCTTATTCCTGGAAAAAAAAAATTCCAAATCAGCACCCAAAAATGTATTACATCCCTCATTCACTATGTTGATAGAATTTGGGTTTGAAAACACTCCTGTAAAATACATTTCTGATTTGTTAAAACAATTGTTGAAAGTTCAGATTGTGCTCTTTGGTGCTGGTGGGGGGAAACGCCACTAGTAGTTTTAAACTGAGTTTTATCATGCACATCTGAATTAAATTATATTTTTCTTGGTTTCAGATGAATAAACACATTTCCCCCATGGCATTATGCCAGTAGAATGATGCACCTGGAATATGTTAATTTTCTTAATGACCTCACAGTCTGTTATAATAAGCTAATCATATCCAGACAACAAGATTAGCATGATTTGTTCATTCAGAAAAAAAGTGCTTAAATGCCAGCTTAATTATTACTGAAATTAATCTTCTTATTTATAAATTTAAGGTCCAAATTTTGTATGACAGTGTTTCCTCCTAAACTTCTTTATTTTTTGATACTATTTAATCATCAGGTTGGTTTGATATTTACTCTTAAAACGTTTAGAACTGTATGCCCTTATTTAAAATGCTGGAGAATTTAAAAGTCTAGAGGCATGTTCAGTAATTCAAGTCAAGCTAATGGCACCACATATGTTTTCTGTTATGATAAGGATACAATCTTACATGTAGAATATGTAAAATATATGTATTTTTTCAACTCTTTTTTTATCCATATCCTCTAAAGTTTATACCCCCAATGAAATCTTATGCTTAGAACTACCCAAACAGTTGAGCCAAAACAATCCATTCTCATTTTTGTCCCAAAAGGACCACTAGATTTCACTTGGCAAGCATTTGTTATACCTATATAAAGCGGTAAACAAAGTATTTACTCCCTGATTTGTTTCCACCTAATGTGCTTTATATCACCAGAAGTAAGAAATCAATAAATATATTCCCTGTGACCATAATTATTTGACCTCTATATGCAGGAAAGAAATATAATTAAAGCAGTTCTGGATTATAATTCACTAGATTTAACCATTTTCAAACCTAAGCTGTAGATACATGCAGATTTAATTTTATTTCAAATACTATAAACCAGTTTATAATTGCTTCAGGGTTTGATTTAGTCAGGCAAGTTAAAGCCTTATTACTCAGGGGAAAGGATTGATGACAAAAGTGACAATCCATCGATATGTCATCCCTGAAAATTTTGTGATTCTTAGAAAAGTTCATTTTCAGCTTGTTAAAAAGGGCCAGCAATTTGTCACAAAAGAATTAAAGTATTACAAATATTTCTACAAGTCTGGAGTTCTTGCATATCTGCTAATTTCTCTCCAAATGAAGTTATTGTCAAGTAGTAGAATAACAACAGGGACTCTAGCAGAAGTATACCATCATAAGGAACCACAAAGAACTAGCATCAAGAGATATAGCAGGAGAGGAGTGGTCATTTGGTTGATATATCCCTTATTACACTGGGGCCTATAATAAGCTCAAAATTTTGTTCATTGTCCTGCTGGCCTACTGTCATTCCTTGCTTTCATCATATAAAAATATTAGCCTTTGGAAAAGAGTGGCCTGGACAGAAGAAATTAAGAGAGAAATTAAACACTTTTCCACATGTGCCAAAGGGGTATAATGTATCTAGTCACAACTGAGAGTGCTTTTAGCCCCAGCCCCCCTTTTCCTATAGGATGTTGTTGGTTTCTTGAAGTGGGTCTGATTTGGGGACTTACTCTTCCCTTATACAGATGATATTACATTAGACCTGCTCAATATCAACTTACCTAGTGGGTTAATAAAGTGTTGCAAGTAGTTAATAACTTTTGAGAAAGGTTTTAGGGTTATTTAAAAAAAAAAAAAAAAGGCAGGCACCTGGGTGGCTCAGTTGGTTAAGCATCTGTTGGTTAAGCATTCAGCTCAGGTTGTGATCCCAGAGTCCTGGGATCTAGTACTGCATCAGGCTCCCTGCTTCTCTCTCTCTCTGCCTCTACCCTTCTACATGGCTTGTTCTCTTCTTATCTCAAATAAATAAATGAATAAAAAGGCCACAAAAATCAAGTAGATTTTTCTGAAGACACATTATGTCCTGATACACTACCTATAAAATAATAGGTAAGATGGCTTAGCATAAGAAGCATGGGCTTTGGAACCCTGCGGACCTTATATTCAGATGTCCAACTCTGCTACTTCCTAATTTCTAATTTCAGGCTAGCTGTTTAACCATAGTGAATTTAATTTTCTCATTGGTAAAATGAGAATTGGATGAAAGAGGATATGAGAAGCAGTGTCTCCCATGGAACCCAGCATGCCTTTTTTCTTTGTGTTGCTGATATTCTTTCTAGATGTTAAATGCCACCTGGGGACAGAAGCTAGCACAGAGTCTGAATCACAGGAGGTACTCATCTAATTTTATTTCCCTTTCCTGAGAGGTCATTAAAATTAATGACTTAATCATATCATTATATCATTACATAATAAAAGTATCAAAATACTAAATCACTCAAGAGTTGACCATCTTGTCACAAAAAGCTATAAAGAGTTTGAAATATATTCATATATGTGAATCAGTGACTTTGTATATTATATTTTCATATGCCCTAGTTTGCCCAAGACAATTAAATATTCAGATACTGTAAGAAAAATAAATTGAACTCTAACTTCACCATTGCACTGGAAAAGTTGCAAAGTGATGAATAGAGCCATCCTCAAGGGCAAAGACCAGATGATAATTATTTTGCATAGCCTTTGTTGCAATACTAGACACAGTACAAAATCAGCTATAGACAACAGATAAACAAATGGTATGGCTGCATTATAATAAAACTTTATTTACAAAAATTGGTGGAGGACCAGATTTGACTCATAACCCATGGTTTTCCAGCCCATCTAATAGTGAAGATCTCTCAATACTCAACCAATTACCACTTACATGATTTCTTATATTCTTGATATTTCCTGTTAGTCAGCTAGACAGTCACAATTATATGCAAAGATTTAGAGAACATAGTAAAAGAACAATTGCATACTGAAGATTAGGTATAAATTCTAAACACATTCTTCTTAAAAATGTTTATTAGAAAAATATAGAAGAGTGGGCCAAGAAAGGAAGATGGCTAAATTCATAACTAATAGCATGATACCTAACTAGCATAAAAACCCAATATAATACATCTGCCAACCCCAAAGGCCATAGTTTAAATCTCCAGTCAATCAAGGGAATATTCCACATAATAATTTGTTATTAACTGGTATGCCAGTTACAAATTATGCCAATAACCAAGCAAGAACAGAAAACTGTCACTAGGTAACTAGGTAACTAATCTACAGTAGCTGGAGACCATATGAAAAACCAAACCAAAATATCTTTAATCCCCCCACTTGCAATAAGATTAAGCCAAAGCATCATAAATCACTGAATCTACAAATGCAAAAGAATTTTTAGATATTTGAACAAATGGAGAGAACAACAAAGATACTGCAAAACATTTGGTAATCCTCCTCCACAAAGCATGTTTCAAATCATAGAAGTTGAAAAACAAAGTTAAAAGAAGTAAAAAAATTGTTATGTGAAGATGGTTGAGTAGTTTTCTTCCATTGCACAAGGTCTTCTACAGATAAGCATTAAAACAATCAACTCATTTTTTCTCATTGGTTGATAAGCTCTCTCTTATTAGATTGTGAACTCACTGTCATGAACAATGTACTGTTCACTATCTCTGTTAGTGTGAGCTATAAGTAATATAGGTGTACTGGACAAAAATTTTAACAATAGTAGGTACTTAGCAAATTATTGTTCAAGAACACTCAATCCATGAACCCTAATGGAGTTATAGAAGTCACAAATTTGCTCTTTATATTATTACTGCAAGACCCATGCATCTAAATAGCAAGATATTTCCTGAAAGTGTAACACTTAGTCTTTTACTTTTCAATGATGTGCTGCAAAGACCAGAGTTCTTACTAGAAGACTAGAACATTTAGAGCTGCACCATTTGGCAATTCAAAGAAGGTTCCTGTCCCTCTTAATTAAACAAATCCCTCAGCCCTGCGCAAGCAGGCTGCTTTCCAGGATAAAAGAGATGTCATACAGATGTTTCCAACAAAATTTTCAAAAGCTTTACCTTGCTGGGAAAGAATGACTCCATTCAAAGTAAGAATTTTATCAATCCTCTAAGAATGAACACAAGCAGAAGGATTGGAATTTGCCTCCTTTTAAAGGAAAACACATACACAACGTACAACCAGACACTTATTCAAAATGTCCAGATGTCTTCACTGTGTAGGAGAATGATTCTTAAAATAAGAAAAGGCACTAGGAGAATGATTAGAAGGTGTTGCAAATCTGAGAAGTGAAAATACACAGACCTCTCCTGGATTGCCAACTTGATTAGCTCTTCTCCTTTACGGAAAGATGCTTTAGCCATTGACATGCCAAAAGAAAAACTCAAAACTTGCCTGATTTCAGGTCAAAGGTGAAAGAAAGAAAGGCCAAGAAGACAAATGCTTACAGAAGAGACCTGTGAAACAAGGCAGTAAAGATAGGTTTTATAGATCTGTAGTACAGAAGATGAAATCCAGTGTGGAATAGATCATGTCTGCTTGTGAATTTTAATGCAGATGATGGAACAAGAGGGCATACATAAAAATTAGGGAGAATCTGATTTGAAACAGATGTCACACAACCCTTCATTGCAGAGTCATAAATGAATGGATGGAGTACCAGGCAGGGAAAAAAAAAAAAACAAAAAACAACTATCCAGGTGAAGAACGCGGAATTTTTTTTTTTTTTTAAAGAAAATACTGCATATCTTCCCATGTTAGAAGAGATTAAAAAATATTGAGTCTTCTCTGGATGACTAAAACCAATTTCTTCAAATATGAGTGTTAATTTTATTTTTTATCACTCCAGAACAACATAGAACAGCAACAGCTTTTATTAGTAATGATGATAATAGAGCCCAGAATTAACATGTGGTTGAAATTATGCACATCTAATTTGGAGTTTGCTACTCTGCTGTCTTGGCATCATAGCCTCTGATAGTGAATTTAGAGATTTCCAAATTACAAAATATTAGATTATTTTGAAGAATAAAGCTCTATAACATGTTGTATTTTGTTTTTTAAAAAAAGGTGGAACACCTGGGTGGTTCCATCAGTTCAGTGTCTGCCTCTACCTCAGGTCATGATCCAAGGGTCCCACCGGGCAGAGAATCTTAACTCTCCTTCTCCCTCTGTCACTCTACCCTGCTTGTGCTCTCTATCTCAACAAATAAAAATCTTTTTTTTTTTTTAAGATTTTATTTATTTGTCAGAGAGAGCGAGCGAGAGCGAGCACAGGCAGACAGAGTGGAAGGCAGAGTCAGAGGAAGAAGCAGGCTCCCTGCGGAGCAAGGAGCCCGATGTGGGACTCGATCCCAGGACGCTGGGATCATGACCTGAGCCGAAGGCAGCTGCTTAACCAACTGAGCCATCCAGGCGTCCCTCAAACAAATAAAATCTTTAAAAAAATGAAAATAATAAAAAATTTCAAAGGTAAGGAAAGAGAATAGTTCTTTCATTTTTTCTCTATTATAATCTAATGTTCTCCTGAGGAATTTTTGTTTTATTTAATGGACACTTGAAATTGAATAACTAAACATTTTTACTGGCTACTAGAAATTTTAGATCCACATTTAGCACTCACCCAAAGCAACTGAATAACTTCTAACGTAAGTATTTCTGTGCTGTGCCATCTTAAGTCATTTTCCTACTGTGGATTTACTGTCTTCTTTTGCAAATATTTTTATCAGATTCTAATTTGTTCTACTTTACATATGTTTTAAGTCACTTTAAATGATTTGAAATAAAAGGAAGTACAATTAATTATTTAGATCTTTCCGATAGAATTGGACCATGAAACATCACAACCTGATCACTCCTTTAGTCTATCTCACTTCATTTAATATTAACTTTATACAAGACATCCAGAAAACATAATTACAAGGTAGCCAACACAGTCTTCTTCTGTCAAATAAGACTATACAAAGAGTTTTAAACAAGAGTGACAACAAAAAAAATAAACATCATGAATACAGAAACTGAGAATTCTCTGAAACATCCCATTTTATAAAATACCCACACATACACCCAGGTTTCATAGGGTTTCAGAAAGTGTCCCTTGTGCTTGCAGTTCCTAGCCCAACGTCTCAGCAATAAATCTTGCTTTCAACGTCACGGTGCTAAGCCTCCAAACCTTGTCATAATCCATATTTCATGACACTAATCTGACCACTGAAAATGGCATAGGTACACGGTATACCATTTATCATGAAATAAACAGAAAGGAGAAACCTCATGTCTATTTTCCCATAGTGGTACCACTTTTTTTCTTCTTTCATTTTTATTCTTCCTGTCTCAGAAGCTCTTTTCTACAACTCAAAACCATAAAACTTAGTCCACATGGCCATGGTGGTACCCAGTGAATTTTCTGCTTATACACTACCTGCTTTTTTATTACAAGTGTTTGGGGATGGAAGGAAATAACTAAGGTATACCGATTTCACAAATTCTGAAACTGTCATATACAATATATTGTCTGAATCCATATTTTGTATATCCTTTTTTTTGATAAGCCAGGCACTAGCATCCTCATCTTTGAATTCATCCTAGCAAAATAACAACTACAAATTTGATTTAATAGAAAGAACATGCTTGCCTGCTATTTATCTTTGTACTGACCCAAGGGTTCAACAAATTTCAATTTCATAAATGCTTATCAAATTTCTCATCTGTTTCTCACTGGAGAGAATGGCTTTGTCTCTGATACAAAGTTATGTTTTATAAATTTTTATATAGAAATATAGCCACAGAACAGAGAAACAATAAAAAAGGTGGGGGGGATGACTTAACAAGTAGATCACCATGATATCAGGGAAGATTTTCAAAATATATGCACCTTTCTTTTCTAGCCTACCTCCCAAATTGTGAACTACACATTTTTCACGTGAACTAGGCTAAGAAGGGAAGAGAAGTATTCCTAGTTTTATCTTCTCTTGTCAAGGTTCCTTGAAAGACTAATTAGTGTTTTAGCCACTGTATAAAAGGTCTCAAAGTGCACTTTATCCTTGATACTTGCAAAGCTCTAATCTGGCTATTATTTCAACTTACCAGAAGAATAATCATTTTCTGGGAATGTGGTGTGAGAGCAGAGAAATACTATTGTTAAAGATCAAATGAAATTGACTTAGATTTTTCCACTATTAGGACTTGGTCCATACAGAGAAGGAACATTCTCAGCATAACTCATCTGATCATAAAGTATTTCTCATTACCAGACTGCTCAGAATTCTATGGTAGTTAAAAAAAAAAAAGGTGCAGAATAATTTTCTAAAGAATAATAGGAAAAAAAGCTTTTTGCTGAAATAAACTGTAAACCATTCACTCATTGGAAACGGACCAATTTTTAGACTAAAGTTCCCAATTCATAACATTCTTAACCTAACATATATGAATTCAACACCAAGAACAGTAACTCTACACATCATGTAGCACTTCACAGCTCACAATACACTGTAAAGCAGATAATCCCATTTGATAAAAATCCATTTTAGTATCTCAAATTAAAGACAGGAAAAATGAAGTTCAGAGAGATTAAATTACTTGCATTGGTCACAGTGACCCTGCCAGGTCTCCGGTTCTTGGTCTAGTCTCTTATGCTCTATCTCCTGGAGGTCAATATTAATTTCTTTGAATTAGCAGAGTTTCAATAAGGTGACTCTGACAATATTCAGTTGTTTTTCTACAGGCTAGGTTTTCTTCATCTATACATTATCTTCCTCCTAGTATCTTTTTAACAATAAATTATTAGAAGAATTTCAATGTCACGTGCTGGACAGCAAAATTTACAGGAGGGCTGAGGGAGTCACAAAGCAGGTTCTCAGGCTGGTGTGTATTGGTCTCCTGAGAGCATCAGAAAGAAATGCTGTGGCTCTTATTAACAAAGAGGAATTGACAGATGTTTTTATGGTTTGCATCTAAGTGAGCACAAACAATGCCTGTGCTGCCAAAATGAAATTATTCTATCCTTTTTGCATTAAATATTTTCTAAATATTGTTAAGGAGCTAAAAATAATACTGACTTACCAATATTGTGATAGTGCAGCAAACAGAGACCTAGTCGTAAGGTGGATCAGAGATAAGTTATGGGGCTCATCAGAGCCATGGAAGAGTGTATTCTCTTCACAAGGGTCAATAATTTATTTTTATAAGCAGTTAGTCACCAGAGGGTCAGGTGCTATTACAGTCAATAAAGCTCCAGGAAGGGGCTTCTTCTCTGGCACATGCTTATTCCTCCTCAGCAATATAATGGTGACTTAAACAAACCTATAAAAGTCAATTTTAAAAAATCACTCTAAATTAACATAATCTCTTATGATAGGAATGTTTATGTTTACCTATTAGTACTTTAGGACAAGCTAAGGTTTCTATGGTATTTCAACTACCTATGTACTTTGAGCTGCACATCCAATATCATCTTACCCTTGATAAACATAGAGAGTCAGTCATGAACAGCTAAAATGTTTGTTCAAAATTATGTTGGATAATAGGATCAAAATTAGAGAAAGAATTTCACTATCCCAAGCCATTACAAAATCTAACAAAACTGTTCCTTACATGAATATGTTTTAAAGAAGAAAAGGTATGAAGTAGGAAAGAGAGAGAGAGACAGAGGGAAAGAGGCGGGGAAGAAAGAAAGGAAGCCAGGCATAAAAATCTATAATTTGATGAGCTACATTTCTCCTAAATATTTATTACTAGATAATATTCAAAGAATACAGCAGAGCTCCTAGGGAAATAACTATAGCTCTTCAACACAATAGTATATGTCTCCAGTCTATTTGTTTATTAATAATTCAGCTTTTATCACCACATATACTTAATCATTTCAAGTGTGAAACTCATGAAATGTCATTTCCATTCATTCTTAGAATATCGTCTTGGCAGTCAGTGGAGAGAATTATAGGATTAAGATCCCTGGCTATATATAAAACAAGGCAGAAACATAAAAATCTCTTCTTCAATTGCTAGACTGATGTAATGATCTTAATGACTTGCATACTATTGTTCTTCATTCTTAGGAATGGATTATATTTCTGGAAACTGACTTGACTGATGAGGTTTCATCCAGTCTCTCTGGATTTTGCTGCTGAATATGATCACTTCTATCACATGAACAGCAGGATCCAGCCATCTGGTTCTTCAGTACAGCTTCCATGGTATTATTGTTGAATGTGTGAGCCAGTAGGATCCTGCTGAATAAAGTGCACAATTCAAATCATAAAATTTTTCATATACCAGAGAACACTTGGGAGGCAACCCAAAGGTGAAATATAATACCTATCCCAATGAGCTATTTGCTACAGACCCAGAGACACAAAAGAAAGAAATCTTTAAGAACAATGTTTCTCAAAGTGAAGTTTGTGACCAATGGCCTCAGAATTATTTACAGAGACAAATAAGAGATGAAGATTCCTGGGCACCTTTAGGATTTAGACTCTGATAACTTCTAGACATAAATTCCAAGGATCTGCATAAGCTCACCTGGTGATCCTAAAATTTTAAAAGTTCAAGCTAAAACTGCCCTAAAAAATATTCTTAATTTTTAAAAAAGCCACTATTCTATTATTTTTTCACTGTTTTAAAATCTTGAGATCTTGAGCCTATACAACTCTCAGTCTCCAATGATGTTCCTTTGAAGACTTAAACGAAGCATGTTTTTGAACTAGACCAGTTTCTTACTATAGGTTGTCATGTAACCCAAGTGGGTAGAGTCTAAAAATGTTGGGAAAATGTCCCAGTAGGTTGCTAAGCATAAGACTTAAATGAAATAGTTAGTGCATCAAGATAGAAATCATGGAATAGAATTTTTCAAAAATACGTTATAACATAAAATATGAACTTAGTTTAAGATGTCTTATTGACATTTCTTTCCCAAACTAGATTATAGTGCTGACGACACAGTATAAATCCATACACATATACCACATGGGTAGAAGCATATGGCAGAAAAATGGCTGCTTTCTTTGCCATATCCACACTTGCCACATGTCCTGGAACTTATTAAAATTCTGTTGAAGTGGTCAGACTGTTCTTAGTGTGCTTGTTTTTTCTCGGGGAAATCCAGTGCCCTTTCAATGAGGAAACATTCAGTTACCAAGCTATTCCTGATTTTAAAATAATTTGCAAACTCTGCCTTGTAAACACTTACAGATCTACCACAGAAGTCCCTGGAGCTACCTTGGAAGTAGCCCAAATTTATCTCAAACATATCTTGCTCATGTAAAATAAATACTGAAACCATTATTCCAAAGAAACTATTTTTCTAAACCAGTTGCTTTTCAAACTGAAAGTCAAAGGCATCACCATGGAGATTGGAAATGCAAAGTCATGTGTTAGGTGAAACTGTCAGTGCAGAATAGGGACAGGAGGTGTAGCCTCATTGTTCCTCTTCCCACTGACATAGGTTCTACTATTCACCATCTCCTATCCTTTATGAAAGAAGAAAAATGACTACAAATAAAGAGCTGGGCTCTAAGGGCCCCTGTGTGGCTCAGTGGGCTAAGCCTCTGTCTTTGGCTCAGGTCATGATCTCAGGGTCCTGAGATTGAGTCCCACATCAGGCTCTCTGCTCAGCAGGGAGGCTGCTTCCCCCTTCCTTTCTGCCTGCCTCTCTGCCTACTTGTGATCTCTCCCTCTCTCTCTCTGTCAAATAAATTTTTTTTTCTTTTTAAGAGCTGGGTCTAATCTTGGCTTATTCTCATAAACTTTCCACTTTCCTTCAATATTTCCTATAGAGCTGGGTTTACAAAACTATGGTCCATGGGCTAATACATCCTTCAACCAGCTTCTGTAAGCAAATTTTTATTGGGAACTCAGCCACACACACTTATTTACACCTATAACTCTTTCCCTATTACAAAGTCAGAATTGAATAGTTGTGAAGACACCCTTGGGCCCACAAAGCTGAAACTATTTACATTCTGGTTCTTTACAAATAAAGTTTGCTTACCACTGATCTAAAGAATAGAGTTGTCTCAGTAGTGATTGCTATCAGTAGAGGTAAGGAGAAGCAGAGGTGGTGGATACCCAGAAGGATACAAGAGAGATTTCACCTGAATACTGTTACAGGAAAAATAGTTTGATCACCAAAACAATTCTATTCTTTTTAACAAAATAATTTCTTTAAAAAGTGAGAATTGCTCAGTGTGAATTTTTCACTATAAATTTTTTCAGTTAAGAATTTCACTGAATTGCTATTTTTGAAAAGTAGATCAGAAATGACCAATATGGGGGCATCGAGGTGACTCAGTTAGTTAAGTGTCCAACTCTTGGCCTCAGTTCTAAACCTCAGGGTTGTGAGTAAATTCAAGCCCCTCACAGGGTTCCACCCCAGTCATGGGGTCTACTTAAAAAAAAAAAAAAGTGATCAAGACAAAATAATGACTGTGAAAGCACTATATCCCCAAACTTTTCTTCATATTCAACACCTATTTTTGCTATATGCTTGATCTTGGTAAACATGTAATAGCCCTCCTGATTTCCCCAGATAAATACTGAAACTGTTTTCTTCTTGCTGCCCTACATTCTCTCATTCATTTGCTCATGCAACATTTTTTTAAAGAGTTTATTTATTCATTCACCAGAGGGAGAATGAATAAATAAGAGAGAAAGAGATCACCCACAGCATGGGGAGCAGCAGACAGAGGGAGAAACAGGTTCCCCACTGGCAGGGAGCCCACTGTGGGACTTGATCCCAGGATCCTAGGATCATGACCTGAGCTGAAGGCAGATGCTTAACCAACTGAGCCACTCAGGCACCCGCACAATAATTCTTTAACAAGTACTTAATACATGTCAATCCCTGTGGTAGGCACTTGGTATATAATGGTGAACAAATGGACATGGGTCAGCTTTCATAGAAAGGCTTGTCAGGTATAAGTAAATTTTGAACCAGATGGTCTTATATTAAAATAAAGAGAAAATAGAAAAAAATCAAACTCATAAATGAATTTTTCTCAGATTACCTATATTATTATGTTCTGATAGATAAGCAATGCAACTTATAGCAAAAATGAGTTAATAATATAATAATATACATTACTATATCATTAAATTTTCCACATCATGACTTTTATTTTACACTACTCAAAACTATTTTGTTATTTAGGATTTTAGTTAAAAACTTTGGCAATCTCACTCCAGAAACCAATACTTTACTGTATTTAATAAGTATAATTTAAATTAAATTAGAAAAATTTTAAAAAATTAAAAAACTTTGGTAATCCTACTCACAGAGCTTAGTAAAAGGAGTTTCAGAAAATTAAACCTACAGACACACAGAGTATCATGAGTTTTAGGAGAGGGGAAGTGCAGAACATTAGGGAAGCTATGTAGTAAAAAATTGGGGGAGAGGAGCTGCCTGATAGAGGGAGTATGAGACTTTTAAAAAGAAAAAATGAAGAGGAAATGGGAAGAGGAGAGAATACCAAATTATACATGTTCATATTCATTGTGTAAATAATTTTGGTTGCTGTTTGTTTGTTTGTTTGTTTGTTTAAATGGGAAGCAATCAGAAGTCTTAAAAAGGGAGAGGATGATCACATTTTTCTTCATAAACACTACTCTGGCTGGGCCAAAGAAGAATGAGGACTGGGGGAAGTTGGGAATCCCTTGGAAATCACATATCAAAATTCAAGAAAAAGATGATGGAGGCTGATCTATGGTGATGTTAGTGGAGATGAAATTAAATAGAGAGATTCAAAAGGTACTAAAATCAACAGGAAATAATAATTTATCAGATTTGATAGCTGAAGAAAAGAAGAAAAGCAATAAAGAATGTCTTTTACCTGGGTTTGGTTTGGTTTTGAGGGTTTGGGTCTTAGTTTTTGTTTTTGTTGTTTTTTGTTTTGTTTTTCTTTTTGCCTTGGACTACTGCCTGAGTTGTTGGGGCATTTGTTATTGGAATTGCAGAGGGATGGTAGGGTAGGAGAAAACATGATAAGTTCAACCTAAGACACTGAGTGTTTGGTACCTGGGAAACACTGAGATGAGATATGGCAGATGCAGAAGGTAGGCACACCTGGGGCTCAGGAGATTGGAAATGAGGATGAGTCATCAGTCTAAAATAATAGTTGAGAGAACTGGAATGGATGAGATTACCCAGGCTACATATTTGGAATGAACGAAAAATAACCCAGAATAGAATCCACTGAGTAGAACATGAAAATTCTGAAGGAAAAAAAAAAAAAAAAGGCTAGAAAGGTGTAGCTAAGTAGGTAGGAGAATATATGTTGAATTTTGAGTCAGAGTGAAAAGAGAGAGTTTCATGAAGAAAATAATGGTCAATCATATCATTTTAGCCTGAGGAAAAAAATTATGATAAAACCTAAAATATGTTCCTTAGATTTACTGTCATTGCCAATTATGGTGACATTAGTTAGGAGGGGGCAGAAGCCATGCTGCAGATAGTTGAGAAATCAACAAAGAAATGAAGTGGAACAACAAATTTAGATAATGTTTTCATATGTTTAACTGTGAAGGAGAAAAGAGAGATAGAAGAGTATCTAGAAAGAAACATTAGGAGGAAGTTATGATCAGGAAAGCACAAAAGCCAGGCTTCTAAAGGACTCCCAATGTTCTGTGCTCAATTGGTGGATGGTCACATGGTTTCTTTGTATTTCAAATAATTAAGCTGAACTTTATGTTTTGTAACATACAATGGTAGAAATATTAGACTGGCAGCAGACCTATCCACAGAGACCTGGCTGGCCAGAAAGGACTGGCATGATATATTCAGAGCACTAAATGAGAAAAATATGCAGCCAAAAATACTATATCCAGCTAGGCGATCATTGAAAATAGAAGGAGAGATAAAAAGCTCCCAAGACAAATAAAAATTAAAAGAATTTGCAAACACCAAACCAGCCCTACAGGAAATATTGAAAGGGGTCTTCTAAGCAAAGAGAGAGCCTAAAAGTAGTAGACCAGAAGGAACAGAGACAATACACAGTAACAGTCATCTTACAGGCAATACAGTAGCACTATATTCATATCTCTCAATAGCAACCCTGAATGTAAATGGTCTAAATGCCCCAATCAAAAGACACAGGATATCAGAATGGATAAAAAAATCAAAACCCATCAATATGCTGTCTACAAGAAACTCATTTTAGACCCAAAGACACCTCCAGATTTAAAGTGAGGGGGTGGAAAACAATTTACCATGCTAATAAACATCAAAAGAAAGCTGGGCTGGCAATCCTCATATCAGATAAATTAGAATTTAAGCCAAAGACTATAATAAGAGATGAAGAAGGACACTATATCATACTTAAAGGGTCTGTCCAACAAGAAGATCTAACAATTTTAAATATCTATACTCCCAACATAGGAGCAGCCAATTATATAAACCAATTAATAACAAAATCAAAGAAACACATCAACAATAACATAATAATATTAGGGGACTTTAACACTCTCTCACTGAAATGGACAGATCATCCAAGCAAAAGATCAACAAGGAAATAAAGGTCTTAAATGACACACTGGACCAGATGGACATAACAGAAATATTCAGAACATTCCATCCCAAAGCAACAAAATACACATTCTTCTCTAGTGCACATGGAACATTGTCAAGAAGAGATCACATCCTGGGTCACAAATCAGGTCTCAGCCAGTATCAAAAGATTGGGATAATTCCCTGCATATTTTCAGACCACAATGCTCTGAAGCTAGAACTCAATCACAAGAGGAAATTTGCAAAGAACCCAAATACATGGAGACTAAACAGCATCCTTCTAAAGAATAAATGGGTCAACCAGGAAATTAAAGAAGAATTGAAAAAATTCATGGAAACAAATGATAATGAAAACACAACTATTCAAAATCTGTGGGACACAGCAAAGGCGGTCCTGAGAGGAAAGTATATAGCCATACAAGCCTTTCTCAAGAAACAAGAAAGGTCTTAAGTACACAACCTAACCCTACACTTTAGGTAGGGTTTAGGTAGGGTTTAGGAGCTGGAGAAAGAACAGAAAGAAAGCCTACACCTAGAAGGACAAGAGAAATAATAAAGATCAGAGCAGAAATCAATGAAATAGAAACCAAAAGAGCAGTAGAACAAATCAACGAAACTAGGAGCTGGTTCTTTGAAAGAATTAATAAGATTTATAAACCCCTGGACAGACTTATCAAAAAGAAAAGAGGACCCAAATAAAGAAAATCATGAATGATAGAGGATAGATCACAACCAACACCAAAAATATATAAACAATTATAAGAACATATTATAAACAACTCTACACCAGCAAATTTGACAATCTGAAAGAAATAGATGTATTCCTAGAGACATACAAACTACCAAAATTGGGGAGACAAGATGGCAGAGAAGTAGGAGGAGGCGCCATTTCAACCTGTCCCCTAAAGTGAGCTGATTACCTACCAAAGAACTCTGATCACCCATGAAATCAGCCTGAGATTAGAATTATACACTTCTGGATCTCTACAGGGGCAGAAGAGGCCAGTGGACAGGTAAAGTGGAGTGGGAACATTGGACTGATATCAGAAGATAAAGAAAAGTGAAGGGAGCCACCAGAAGTGACCCCTTGGAAAGTAATACCCTAAAACAAGAATGCCCTGTGATCAGGGGACCAGCATTAACTAGGAGTCTGGTTGAAAGCATTCAAAAAGAGCAAAGGATCATAGGGGGGAAATTGGGGGAATCGGGTGGTTAGGGACAGGGGCTTAAGCCCACTGACCTAGGACAGCCACCGCTGGCCCCAAGCCAGAGAGAGTGCAGCAAAGAAGCCAGGTCTTGGTCCCTGAGCTGCCCGCGCACATGACAGTGTCTGGGTGGTGGCGCCCATGAGAGTAAGGGGGTCTTGCGGGGGGGGGGGCAGAACCACCTCCGTTAGCATTCTGCACGCACGCTCTTATCGCACGCATTCATGTGCATGGCCCCACTGCGCAACCAGAGTCTGAGTCGCACCCTACACCCTCACCTGAAAGAGGTGCATGCAGGCACCAGCTGGCGCTCTCTAAGACCTGGAGAGTCTGAGCACTCCTAGTCTGGAACCAGCGTGAAAATCTCAGTGCAATATCCCTGCTTGGGACCTCTCTGGCAGTCTCAAGCTGCCCAGACAGCTGCAGCCAGTATTTCTCATTGTTTTGGGTACAAGCAGGAGCTCCTGTGACCCCAGAGACCGTGACTGGGAATGGGCTCTGCCAGCGGCAGAGGGGGAATTTATGTGCTCTGGAGCACCCAGAGGGGAAGTAACTGAGGCTTCTCTCTGAGAGGGAGATCTGGGTGCAGTTTGCTTTCCTCTAAATCTCCAAAACTACCAAAAGCCACCAAAGGGAAAGAAAACAAACAAACAAACAAACAAACAAAAACCTCCAGAGAACAAAAGCCTGAGAAACTGCTTTCCTCAGAGCCCAACCCCTTGATTGGGGCAGGAGGACTTTAGCAACACTGCCTGAAAACCCATGCAGCAGGCCCCTCCCCAGAAAGCCAGCCAAAAAAAAAAAAAAAAAAAAGACAAGAGGAAATACCACCACAACTTCATAGATACAACTTTTATTTTTAATTCGTTCCCACTATTCTGGTTTTTTTCCATTTTTTTGTATATATAACTTTTTAACCTATTTACCATCACAATGAGATTTTCAGTACATCAAATTCCATAATAACCTCTTAACCTGAACTTTTTTGATACATATACCTGTGTTTTTCTTTTGCTTTTCTATTTTTTAAATTTATTTTATTTACTTTTTAATATTCATATAGAGACAAGCTTCAAGGTAATCCCCTTTCCCCAATCAATGCTACCTCTATAGGTAAACCAGTTTTAACCCCCCTTTATCCAGGAAAGTTGAGTCCTTTAACAAAGATATCAAGATACATCCAGGAAGAATCAAAGTAAACTTCCTCGTCCACATTGAGAATTTTTAACCACTCTCCCATCTTTTTTTTTCTGTCAGTGTTTCTGTGTCTTTGTTTTTGTCCTGGTAGTATATAAATATCATACTTGGACTTCTTTTTGATGAAGTTCTTTTATTTATTTATTTATTTATCTCTTGTCATCTACTTTTGTCGGTTTTTTTGTTTGTCTGTTTTTGTTTGTATACTTCATAAATCTTACCTTGGGGCCCATTTGGGCTGGGCCTTCTCTTTTATTGTATCTTTCTTTCTTTCTTTTTTTTTTTCCCTATCTCTCTCTCACTTTTCTTCTTTTTTCTTTCTTTTTGGTTGGAACTCTCAATTGTTCAGAAGTGTTCCAGGGTGCAACTTGCCTACACCACAGTTCATACATTCAGCTACACTTCTGTTCACCCATCTCTCACCAAAATGACGAGGAGGAGGAATCCAAACAGAAGAAAAATTCAGAGACTGGGCCCTCTCCACCAGAGCTATTGGATATGGACATAGAGAGAATGTCAGAAAGGGAATTCAGGTTAACAATTATCCAGGCAATAGCTAGGTTGGAGAAAGTCTTTGATGACAAAATGGAATTGATTAGGGAAGAAATGAAAGCCACCAGGGATGATGTTCAAAATGTTCTCAATGAGTTCTAATCTACTCTAAATTCTCTAAAAGCTAGGGTAACTGAGGCAGAAGATAGAATTAGTGATCTGGAGGACAAAAAGATAGAGAAAAAGGATCAGGAATAAGCCTGGAACAAACAGCTTAGAAGCCATGAAAACAGAATTAGGGAAATGACGCCATGAAACATTCCAGAGTCAGAACTATTGTAATCCCTGAGGGGGAGGAGAAAGAAAGAAGACTAGAACTACTCTGGAAAACAGCATGGAGGTTCCTCAAAATGTTGAAAATAGAACTGCCCTATGACCCAGCAATTGCACTATTGGGTATTTACCCTAAAGATACAAACGTAGTGATCCAAAGGGGCACGTGCACCCAAATGTTTATAGCAGCAATGTCCACAATAGCCAAACTATGGAAAGAACCTAGATGTCCATCAACAGATGAATGGATCAAGAAGATGTGGTATATATACACAATGGAATACTATGCAGCCATCAAAAGAAATGAAATCTTGCCATTTGCGACAACATGGATGGAACTAGAGCGTATCATGCTTAGCGAAATAAGTCAAGCAGAGAAAGACAACTATCATATGATCTCCCTGATATGAGGAAGTGGTGATGCAACATGGGGGCTTAAGTGGGTACGAGAAGAATCAATGAAACAAGATGGGATTGGGAGGGAGACAAACCATAAGTGACTCTTAATCTCACAAAACAAACTGAGGGTTGCTGGGGGGAGGGGGTTTGGGAGAAGGGGGTGGGATTATGGACATTGGGGAGGGTATGTGCTTTGGTGAGTGCTGTGAAGTGTGTAAACCTGGTGATTCACAGACCTGTACCCCTGGGGATAAAAATATATGTTTATAAAAAATAAAAAATTATATTTAAAAAAAGAAAAAAAGAAATATAATTTCAAACCACAAAGAGGTAAAATATCATGTAAAAATTTTAAAGTAAGTCAATATCTCTGTGCCAGAATATGGACAAAAGGACTTGTCCACTTAGTCACTGCTGGTACTTATGTAAATTGTTACAAACATTACAGAAAATATTTAGCATTTAAAGTTGAACATACACATATGCTACAGCCCTGTAATTCTACTCCTAAGAGAAAAATCTTACATCTACATACTGGGAGACTTGTATAAGAACATGCATAGCAGCAATGTTCTTAACAAACCACAAATGTTTATCAAAACAAATGTTCAGCAAAATGTGTTAAGCTATTGTTGCTACATTGTTATGTGTGATATGTGGAGTGGAGAAATAAATTGTGGTGAATTCATATATTGAGATTTCCTACGACAATGAAATGAGTGTGATACAGTACCACATAGCAACAAAAGTGAATCTCAATGTTGAGCAAAAGATGTAAGGCATGGAAAACATACATCATACATAATGATTCCACTTTCATAAAGTTTAATACCAATAAGCTAAACATACTGTTAGATTATATACATGTAGTTGGACACAAAATACAAACAGGGAGAAGAATGTGATCTGGGAGGTGTTTACAGGCATATTTTATTTCTTAACCTGGATGATGGATACATGGCTATTTCTTTTGTTTTTATAATTTTACAGTAATTATGAATTTATCTACTCCATTGTATAATTTATTTTCTAAATGTTTCTAAGGAAAATATCATATGCCTCAAAAGATGTGGAATCTTTGGTGAGAAAAAAAAAATTTTACCCAATAGAATTCATCTGCCCCTTTGAACACTTAAAGATTGACTTTGTTTCTTAAATCCCTTAAAATAGGGAAGTAGTAAATAGCTAGGAAACTGCAATAGTCCAGCAAAAATGGCCACTAGGGGGAAAAAAAAAATTCTTTGTCAGGGGGAGGGGTGCTTGGGTGACTTAGATGGTTGTCTGCCTTTTGCTCAGGTCATGATCTCCAGATCCTGGCATTGAGCCCCACATCTGGCTCCCTTCTCAGTGTGGAGTCTGCTTCTCCCTCTCCCTTTGTTTCTCCCCCTGCTTGTGCTCTGTTTCTCTCTCTCTCTCTCTCTCAAATGAATAAACAAAATCTAAAAAAAAAAAAAAAAAAAGACTCTAAATACACTGAAGCAGAAGGAGAATACAGGGGATTAAAAAATATTGAACAAGGCATTAATAAAAATTGGCACAATGTTTTCTGCATTTCACTTTATTTATGTCACCTCCAAAAATACAATGAATTAAAAATTCAAAAGCCAAATAAAGAAATAAAATCGCTATTTTTGTAGAAAAAGCAGAGGAAAGTTACTAGCTTCGCTTTGTAAGTATTCATGGAGAAAAGTTTACTATTTGTTTTCATAAGTCATGTTTCATCAGTTTGAAAGTTATAGGTAAGAAGAAAAGAATATTTCAACATGAATATACTTAAAAATATCTTCATCTTTTAAACTAATGTCATTTAACAAACACATGCAAAGAGATTGCCATAGTAAAAGAATATTTATTTTTATGGCTGTGTATAACTGTCAACCACAAAAAAGCCAAAATCTTAGAGGGTGTAAGATTAGATTTAGGGGTATTATGTATTTTCTTCACAGGAGGTAGATAGTTACTTGAAGGAACTAGAAACGAGTTTCCTCACTTTGAACCTAGTCCAAGTGGTGAATGAGTCATGACCAAATATTTTCACAACCTACTAGACATTCAGTGATCTTTGAGACACGAGCTGATGGTCTTCCATCATTCTTTGGTGGGCAGGTGTCACCACCACTAATTGGGCTTTTGCTTAAAATCTGCCCCGGGAGAGGGGAGGCCAGAAATCAAGGAGGTCTTTTGACTGAACAGCCAATTCATGGCCCGTGGTGGTCCTAGTTAGGTTGGCATAGAGGCTCCTGGCCAAGTCTGGCTAGTAAATGTACTATGTATGGTGTAATAAAGAGGGGTATTACCTTGTAGACCTGTCAGTCTGGCTCCTTTACCAACATTCACTTGACATTGACAAATTTTTAAAAAATGTAGGTGCCTTGCTGAATAAGCCTTTATCTGAATCAGCCATTTTGAAAATCTCAGTCTCAAAAACTTTATATCTGATATCTCATACAACTTACTGTGGTACATTCTAGTAAAATCTATCAGCCATAGATCAGAAGAATCTTAGGATAGTAGATAAGCAGGTACATGTGCTTCATAAATAGCAGGGTTATACTACAGATGTAAACATAAAACACAGGCCAGAAAACATTCTCAAAATAATGATACTTTCTCATTATATAAATTTTACAATTTATCAAATGATTTGACATATCACAAGAGGTGAAAAATTTTAATTTTAGAGGTAAAAATTTTGCTCATGTTCAGAAAGGTAATATAGGACTGAATCAGGACATATTCTGAGCAGAAGTTAATGTCTACTGTTGGATGCACTACATCACAGATGCTTAGAACTAGTAAGAATAGTGATAGCAGCTGCCATTTTTAGTGAGCACCTCCTAAGTTTGAGGCATTGTGTTATGCACTCTGTATATCTCTGTCTAAATTTAAAATACTGGGGCACCTGGGAGGCTCAGTGGGTTAAGCCTCTGCCTTGGGCTCAGGTCATGATCTCAGGGTTCTCGGATCAAGTCCCACATCGGGCTCTCTGCTAGGCAGGGAGCCTGCTTCCTCCTCTCTCTCTCTCTCTGCCTGCCTCTCTGCCTACTTGTGAACTCTCAATTTGTCAAATAAATACATAAAATCTTTAAATTTAAAATACTGAATTATATTTAAATGTATAGCAAGACCTGCCTATGAAAAATCCTTTTACTATAATAAAGATTTCTTACCAGTTTTATAAGTTTAAATGTCCATGTTTTGCTCTCTCTAACTGGAGCATAATTGTACTGATTTATATATATGTAAAAGATGTATAATGATTGATATGTATATTTCTACATAATATGTTATATATCATACTATAATTTATTTATTATGTTCTTTATATTTATATAATTTTTATTATAATAATTATATATAAGCATATATATGAAATTGGCCACAAGGACAGGATTGATCATTTTACTAAACTGTAAAAGAAATTTTTGAAAGATCAGTATTTAAAACTAAATTGTTTTTGGTCATTATTTTTATTCTATTATTTACCCTTAGTATCAGAAAAAGCAATTGCTTGTTATAAAAGTGCAAAGTAGGCGAAGTCCCTTCTAAATTAAAAGTGTTATCTACATACCTGTTGATAACATTATTTATGAAAACAATCACAATTACACTAGAGGATTCTATTTCATAGATATTTATTGAAAGTCTACTGTGTTATAAAAGCAGGAGATATGCAAATGTGAGATTAGACAATACATATCTTTAAGGACTTTATACTCTAGTAAGATGAGTAAGAAATGCAGGTAGAAGATAATGAGAATTAAGCAGAATCAAATACTTAATATCTTTAAGTTCTTCTAATAGAAAAGACAGTATATTTTAAATTAACATATTTAAAATTAACATTTCAGCAACAGCAATCCTTTATATCATCTAACTGATCTTAGAGTGGGTTGAAATAGCATTATTTAGTCAAAAAACTGACCCCTAGGAATCAAGAAGGATGAGAGGCAGGCGGTGTCTCTACATTCTCATTAATTTATTTCAGCACAATTAATTGCATTTATCTGTGTAACTAGCAGAAAACTTTTCATTCTGGTATTTTTCATTCAATACACAAGACTTCCCGCCTCCTGACAATAGACACACACACAGACACACACACACACATGCAAAACCTGAACCAGTCATTCTGATACACAAAATCCTGATCATACATCTAATACTTTTAACTCCACTTTTACCTTAACCCGAACCAGAACTTTGTTACTGATAAACAGTATATAATTCATGACAATTTAGTATGAATCTTTTAACATGGCCCCATATGCTAGAGAAGCAGAGAAAATAATATGATACAGATTTCTGAATCTCCTTTTAGCTCAGCAATCTTTTCATACAATAATTAAAGGCGTACTTAAAAAATCCAAATAAAGAGACCATTTGCTGTATAGATCTATAAACTGGATATTGGTGTTACAGATGCCAAAACACAGTTAGGAAGATTAGCTCTCAGCTCCATTCCCGCTGAGGAAGTTCCCTGAAGGATGAAAGAGTCCTGGAACAAAGTGAGATGCTTTAGCTGATCAAGCCCTATTTGGTCACTTTCATCTTTGCGATGCATGGAAAAGGAGCCCCTTTCCTGCCAGCTCTTGGCACTGTGACCAGGGAGAGAAATAAAGGGAGGCAAGGCAAGACCAGTACAAAAGGGGAAGTGGTTAAAGGCAGCAGCCCATTCCAAAGAAACAAAGGTGCTGGCAGGAGATGTTAACAAGGAAGATGCCTGTGCCTCCATGGCAAATAGAGTGCAATGGCCTAATAATAAACCTGAAAGACACAAGTGAGGATGGCTGCATGCAAAGTGGGGGGAAAACCTCCCAATTACTGCTTTAGACAGCCCTATTAATCCTTAGGAGCAATCCCGACAAAAAGTCTATTCAATTTTCCCTCAATGTGTTCTGTCTAATGGGAGCAGTATTATGTCTGACACTGAGGGTAATTACCTCATGAGAATTTCACATACAGAGAAGTAAAGTCTTTAATTTTCTGCAGGTGTCTTGGACACATTCTGCATAATTCTTTGCCCCAAAATGAGGTGCACATTCCTCTTCTGCAGGGCTGCTTTCAGATTGGGATGGTTTGCATTTGACGACTGAGTTAATAGTCCTTTATCTCAACCATTATGGAAAGCAGCACATAGTATATTCTCCCTTCATCACATCAGAAGTGTCATTAACATCTTCAACAAAGCTCAAAAATATAGGGATCTTTGTACGTAGTACTTATGTGTAAATACACATATACATAAATCTTATGAAAATATTCCCGAGTCACAATCATTAGCAGCAGATAAGGAGTTAGGAACCTCAGTCTACACATTGGTTATAAGAGTTCCAACAAGACTACAGCCCTGCAGGGAGGCACTTAACTGTTTACGCCTGCCAGTTCATAAAACGGAGAAATTATACAGGAAAGAGGGTCAATGGAAAGGACAGTATTTAAGGCCACTTTGTATCCTGAAATAATTACATATGGAGCATGTCTGATTGGTTTATTCTAAAGACTCTTCAGTTAGACATAAAGGGATTACATTTTGCTGAATTACACAGAGCAGTTTTATTATTTCAGCATCACCTGACAGCAGAGATAGGACACAGGGAAGGTTTAATATAACAACTTAGTAAAATGTACACCAGAGAGAAAAAGGCCTTTTAAAAAAATTGCTTTTCGATGATGGAGCAGTTGAGTGTAAAGAAATAGGTTGTAATGTGGCAAACTTCACTCAACAGAAAAATGATTAAATACTTCTCAGAGGTGGTGACTTTACTAATGAGACATTCTTACAGTGTAAGAATAAAGTTCATTTTATTTATTTTCTACTAGTGCATAAATTACATAAACAAGACCATGCCAATTTAGCATGATATATGTTCTTTATAATCCAGTGTTTAAACATGGCACTTAAGTCATCACAGTATGGTTCGTGGAAACTGATATGACTGGATCTTTTTATTTCTAAATTGCTCCCAACTCTACAATGATTTTATATTTCAGAATCTATGCCTGCATGGGTCATTCATATTGTTGCCCCAAAAGAACCCCTACTCCCAGCACTGTCTGTTGTGGAACATCTTACAAATAGCCTAAAATGTTCACATTTCATTCTTATCCAGGCATCAAACACTGTGGAACATTCTGACTATGTTCAGGTCCCCAAAAACCTGACCCAGTCTAATGAGAAATTTTATATAAACATTTACTTTAGGCATAAATTAACATCTTCTGGAGAGGAAGTTATCCTTAATTTTCATTGTGAAATGATGTAAAACTTTACTAAATTATCCCTAGGAAGTGTTGTCTTCTTTCAAAAGCCCAGGGCATCCTTTCAGAGAGAAGACCAAGAATGTACTCATGCTCTTTTCCCTCTTCTCTCAACCTGAAAACCCCAGGACATGAAGCCATTGGAGGAGCTTTGGTTAGTACAAGGATATATTGTCCTTGACTTCTGTTATTTCCCAGTCTACCCAGGCAAGACAAGACATCCATCAAGGCAACAAGTTTTAAATTTATCAGCATCTCTCAAAACTTCTCCAAAGTCTCCCAAGGCTGAACAGATTCTGAAAACTGACCTGGAAAATTCTGTAACTAAACGTATATACAATACATATTTTATAACTCAGTAAGAAGTATAGACTTGCTGATGCCCACTTACCACACATGTTCAGAGTTAATCACTAAGGTTGCTCTAATTTCATAATGTAAATACCACAGGCAAAGGTGAAGATGCTTCCAGTTACCTACTCAACTCTGTGCTTAGAGGATACCACCAATGTACTATGCTTCTCGTTCATATGATGGCTGAAGGTAAACCTTGGTTATTAGCTTACTTATGTAACATGATTCTTTATAAAATCTTTAACCACAAGTTCCAAATTTCTCACTGTGAACTTGTTATCATGGCTATCAAATATTGCACTGTCACATAATTCTCCTGTGTATTCTTTAAAAGACACTGACTTCTAAATTAGATCAAGTTAGTAAACGCTAAGACTAGCTAAACTCAAATCTAAAAAAAAAAAAGAAATCTACATAAAATATTCAAAGTAGGATTCAAATTTTCACTAATACCCATAATGTTCACTGCTTTTTCATAAGAAGTTTTTCAAATATCCAAACCCTTAGCAATTCAGAACAGGCTCAGGAAAGAACATTGCTTCTTACTCAAGAATTGGTTCCAAACTAATACAGATGATGGAACAAGAAGGCATACATGGGAAATAAAATGTGAAACAGATGGCAGGAGGCCCTGTGTGAGGAATTATACAGGCATAGATGATCTGACCAAAGAAATTCTGGTACAAACACTGGGTCCATTCAGAAGACAGTCAAGAAGAAAGATGAAGTAAAATAGTCTAACCAATAAGTGGTCATCATTAGGCAAAAATATATTTAAAGTTTACTTTTCGTGATGTAATTCACAGTAAGGTATTCTGGTTTCTAGGAAAAAATGAAAACAGAACGTGCATTATTCATCCTCATTTGCATGCAATAATGCCCATAAAAATGAACTGAGTGGGACATGTGTTCAAAGGCTGTGTGGACTCCTATATGTCATAAGAAAAAGCTTTATAGCAGAGAAATACTATTCATGGGTTTATGACAATTGCATGAAAGGATGAATGAAGGTTCAGAATGTGTGTGCTAAGCATAAAAAAGAATGTATTTATTAGTACCCAGATTATTTTTCTATTTCTGAACTGATTTATTTTAGGTGTCCCTGAGGTCTAAAGCATCCTGAAAATTCTAGTCAATCTCCTTTATTTTTAACTCAGTCTTCCTTGCGGAGGCTGTACATGCTTTGCATTTCATAAGTACTTAAAACAATAACATGGAAGAAGACTCCAAAATTAAATCATAAAATTTTAACAGCTTACAAAAATCATATTTAAGGGGTAATGGAGGTGGATTTATGCAACACATTTTTGACACTTCCATTTCTCATTCTAGTCAATGTAGCACAATGATGACTTTCACAAAGTAAATGGGGACTGTCAGCTCTAGTCACACATAAAAAATTTTAAGTCAAAATAACTCCTTCCCAGCCTTTTTAAAAACTTTAATTTTGTGCTAAAAACTCTATGAAGATGAAAGTACTGGAGAATCATTATTTTTTGCACACTTATTACATGCAAGCCACTCTTCTATTGGCTTCACATACAGTAGTAGTTCTTTTGTTTTTTTTATAGTAGGTCCTTTAATCCTTAGGATTCTCTAGAACTATTTACTGCTACTTATCTCTATTTTATAGATAAGGAGGTTGAACAAGCTTTCCATAGTCAAGAGTCAAGTAGCAGAGGTGAAATCCAAACCTAGCTTCAAAATCCACTCACAAAACTGTTACCCTCTATTATTTTTCTATACCTAACATAACCATAAATATTCTTCTTTAATTCCTAACAAATACAAGAAGACATCGCTGATTATTGGTAAGGGATCTATGTCTACTGTTCCTTATTGAAGTAGTTTTTGTCTTGGGTTAGTTTATTCATCTGTTATTCTCTGTCATATAGAACTAAAGAATATCTCTTTTGAAAACATTTTCCTTCCTAGACCTAAATGAGCAAAATATCCTGATTACCCACTAAATTATTTTCTGTAATTTTATACCCACAGCTGACTGACTGACTGACTGAATGAATGAATGAATGAATGTGTGCAGATGTGTTTATGTGTGGTGCTCTTTATCCCCCCAACTGGAATCAATAAGAATTGCTTTGAGACATGCTCTAATACTTAACTCTTTTACACAGCTATACCGCAAATTGAAACATTTTATTTATTTTTTTATGTATTTTGTATTTTTATGTATGTATTTTGTATATTTATGTATTTTATGTATTTTCTTATTTATTATTTATAAGTAATCTCTACATCCAACCCAGGGCTCAGACTTGGTACCCCAAGATCAAGAATTGCATGCTTCACCGAATGAGTAAGACAGGCACCACTATAACATTTTATAGTAATCTTGCAAAGTCATCTTATTGTCAAATATAATATTTAACTCTCTGACATCCAATTCATAGTTTTCTTTTATACATATTTTTAAATTTTAAAACCTGTATATATTACTCAGTTAAAATACTAAATTGAAAGGTAGAAATTTTAGAATAAAAACTTCCAGGTATTACAAAGGCCAGTACTTTCCACAATACTTCACAATCTTTCCATATCCCTATACTCATCTGTATACAGTCTGCTGACATAAATGTTAATCACACCTAAAAAATACCTTCACAGCAACTCCTTGATTGGTATTTGACCAAACAATTGGATACTGTAGCCTAGTCAAATTGACACGTAAAACTAACCATCACAGCTGCTCATATGTAAATTTCCAATTTGGGGAACTTTGAACATCAGAGAAGACAAATATTAGTGGAACTGGTTTTGTTATTTTCAATTTTAAGTAAATCTTAAGGTTTCAGTGGTTCTGTAAATCTGAGCATATCAAACCTCGAGTAATTATACAAAAATTCTTTCCACATAATGAACACAATTCTCCTGAGGAACAACACTACTAATGCAAAGGAAAGACATTTATAACTTGAATTGGGATTTGTAGACCACACAAAATACTGCAGTGTCCTATACTATATGCCATTTCAGCAACTGGAAAGAGAGCCTTGGCCTGACATCATACTGTTGTTATGGCTTCTTTCCAACAGACCAAGGGACAGGGAAAATTGGAAGTCACTACTGTACCCAGAAGCAACATATTAATGTCAAGTATAAATCTGATAGTACTGCATACATTACATCAGTCATCACATTCACACCTAATTTCATTACAAAATTAAGACTGGAAACTCCTAGCATTCTGGCATGTAGTTTCAGGGCACCGTCAAAACCTCATGTCACCTGAGGCACTCCGGGCAAAATTCCAGACTGCCTAAAGCACTACCTAATTTGCCTATTCAGTCACATATTTTTGCTGTGAAGATAAAGAGGGCAGCATTGATATTTTCCTGCATTTGCACGTTACCAGATAAGTGGCTTCAAAGGGCTTGTTTTTCCTTCCTTCGCACAGTAAAATTCTGAAATCATCAGCTCTGTGTTTGCTTTCTGAGAAAGAAGCTGACTTTGGCTTGTATTTAATTTAAGTGTCCTGCCCACAGCTATTAAGGCTGATTTGTAGTATATACTTTGCCAAAAATGCTTTCTATAGCATATTCTTTGAAAATATTACTACCAAAATATTTAAAACAATTGTAATATATTGATTGTTGTCTCTCTGTTTTTAGTGGATTAAATGCAAAATATTTATGATCAACCCTTTCAATAATTATAGATGAAACAATCTCAGATTTAATAACTATCCTTTAAATATTCTCTATGTTTGGCCTTTTCTCATGTATGCATAATACAGTCAGCCAGCCATGCCATCATTCAACAGAAATTAATGAGCATTACTTTGTTCTAGACATGGGCACACAGGACACTCATGGAAAAACAGGACACAGAAAGAAAGAAAAAGAAAGAAGCTTACAACCTTCTAAGGGAGAAAGAGAAGTAACTTATTAAAACACAGCACAGTAAGGGCTAGCGTTGAGTACGATGGGAGTTCAGGAAACTGCAAATCTCTTAGTATGACCACGGCTCAGACTTAACATAAAGTGGAATAAAGCTATCCATGAAGCAGTATAAGGATTAAGAGACATTACTGAAAGCCCAATTCTAAAGCATGACTCTGTATAGGTAGAAATCTATATAATAAATATAGACTATTCTTGTTTAATCTTACCATATCATGTCATTCTGATTATAACCATTCTGATTGTAATCAATGTTGTAACTGGGGCTCAGAGACATTTAACCAGCCAATTTTGTCGAGTACTGTGGTAGACAGAATAATTGCTCCCCAAAGATATCCACATCCTAATCCCTAGAATTTGTGAATATGTCACCTTCATGGCAAAGAGCATTTGCAGATGTGATTAAGTTAAAGATCTTGACATGGGGAGATTATCCTGGATTATCCTGGTAAACCCAATAAAAGGGAAGCAGGAAAGTCAGATTCATAGGAGACAATAGAAGAGTTGGGAGGAAGGGGCGCTGAGGTGAGGAATGTGGGCAGCCTCTAGAAGCTGTAAGAGCAAGGAAACAGATTCTCCCCTGGAACCTCTAGAAGGAACACTGCACTCTGGAACCTTGACCTCCTAACTGTAAGATAATGTGCATTATTTTAAACCACTAATATGCCTGGCATTATTATAAGTGCTTTGCATGAATGAAATCATTGCAGACTCACTGACTATGAATCAGGTACTGCTAAGGAATTTGTATTATATTTAATCATCACAAAATCCTTATAACATAGGCATTGACTTTATAGACATTTTACATGTATGAAAGCCAGGGCATGAAGAATTAAAGTAATTGCCTAAGGTCTGACAGCTAGTCACTAGCAAGCCTTGAGCCTGAACCCAAGCAATCTAGGCTATCTCTTGATTTTAAATGAGTTTGTTTTGTTTTGTTTTGTTTTGTTTTTGTTTTTGTTTTGTTTTATCAGGTCCACACACTTAGTAAATCTCTAAAACAGTGTCCTACACTGTATTTCCCAAAGAAGGCAGAACCTGAGGGGAAAATTTGGGTGCAGGTAATTCATTTTAGGTATAGATCCTAAGAGACAGGAATAGAAAATGTCATAGTAGTGAGGGAGAGAAGAAGCTAAAAGTAATTTCAAGGATGCTTTATAAAGCTGGTCTAAATGATAACAACTAGGGTTTTATCCCACTGGTACCTCTGAGGAGTGTAAAGAATGCATTTCAGAATTGACTACTCTAGGGACAGCAGAACCAAATATTTACCCACATTCCCTATTGATCAAAGGTTTCCCACTTAGTTTTAACTCCTCACATTTTGAGGGCTGCACACCCACCAGGGTAGTTGAATGGGTTTCCATATCTCCCACATGGAGGCATCTGAGAAGCTGCATGGTGACAGATACTCAATGAAATTGAGATGAAGTTCTGTCAGGTTACTCCTGCCTCAGTTAGTTGCTATAGCAACGAATGGGGGAGGCATGGAACATTGGTTGAAAGAAGGTAACCTCAGTCAGATCTGGAATCTGATAGTCTTTTGATTCCTATTTCTAGATTCTTCCTAGTGTATCATCATGCATCTCCTCAAGTAGTCACTTGTTTTTGCATTGATATGATCTGATATTTTGAAAGATTAGGTTTCTGTGACAACAGCTGACCAAACAAAATGTATTCTTACAGTATATTCCATGAAAGGTGTGTTATACAGTTTTATATGGATTATTTCTGCCTCACTCAATGAGTGTTAAATTCCCACAGGCAGATATAATAATATATAACACTTGTTTTTTCTGCTATGTCCAGTTCAACAAAAGACTCAAAATAGGAATTCAAAAAATATGTACTAATTAATGTTTATTTGAATTTCAACTTCTAGGATAGTTTTATTAATAATGGCAGGAATTTAAGTGGGCCCACTAAGGATTTTTGTAAAATGCTTTCTTCATTTTCTCATGATCCTTTCAAACCTGTTGCCATTCTTTCATCTTCTAATTTTAATAGCTTTATGTTTTCATCCAAACATAGCATATAGTTTGCTTTCCATAACTGGACAGCAGAATCACCAAGGACCAAGCCTGCAAATCCTGAAAAATGTTTCTTTCCAGATGGACCACAATCAAAATTTAACAAAATAAAGCTTCAAAAAATTCCCAAGTATGATTCTATTTTCATAACTTTGTCATTTCTATAAAGAACATTTCTTCTCAATTAGACAAAGTGTACACTACAGCAGACCATTTCAAAAATGGCAGCATTAGAATATAAGATAATATGATTGAGGCTATCAGTTATTAATTTGAGTCCAGTTAAATAGCTATAATGGAAACTAATTATTTGTGATATATTATTATGTAACATATCTGGCCAGTTAGTGAAAGACAGCCAAGTATTTTGTACATTAGCATCACAGGAACATTTCTTAGGATACAGCATTCTCTCTCTCTCTCTCTCTTTTTTTTTAAAGTACTCTGCATTTACCTTACTTCCAAGACAAAAATAGTCCCATGAAGAAATACACATATTAACTTAATTAAGAGAAATACAGAAAGTAAGTTTAGTTGTAAATAATCAAATTTGCTTGAGATTTTTCAATCTCTTCTTGGTTATTACACCTATCAGAATAGCATTAGGTTTAGAATAAAATAAAACAAAAAAGTGCCACTGAGAATCACTGGTATTTGGGACCACAAAAAGTTAAATGAAATTTTATGCCAAAGACTTTTATCAGTTGGAATACACTAATCTACATAATTGGCTAATTACTTTGAAAATTTATTCTTGAGTATAATTGAATTTAATGGTTAGTTACATGTAATTTTCTATACATATACATCAGTCATGAGTTATTTCTGTACATTTATTTTAAAATCATTTAAAGTTATTTAAATAAAAGACACTTATCTTTAATTTTGTCTACATGTAATAGAACTGTTTTCTAGAATACAACTATATACAAGTTTTAAAAATTAAGGTTTCATTAGTTTTTTTTAAGTAATTAACACTTGTTAAGGATAAGCCACACACTTAGTATTTTGGAGACTCTAGGATTTTGTGAGCCTCATTAATCATGATCAAGTACACCTTGAAAAAAAATCCTATGCCAATGAAAAGAACTATTCAACTATGGTAATAAATCATCAATTCACAAGGAAATGTGGGGCCTCAGTTTTTATAGGTTCATCGGAAAGACCTGCACACCATAAACACATATACTTGGTATTTGGTGTTACTGCTTTTAAAATATGGGGAATGGAAAAAAAAAAAAACCTATCTTCCAAGTAAAAAGATGATTAATCCAAAATTCCAAAGTCTGAGAATCATAGACTCAGTTTCTTAATAACAGGCATGTATCTTTAAGAAGGGCTCTTTGGAAGCCTGATGCATTTGTTCAAACGACAGAGAACAGAAATCTTAAACCAATTTTTCAAAGGTAAAAACACAATCTTTGAAGAGCAATACTTTTTTAAAACTAAACAAATATTTTCTCATGTTTCATTAGGAAAAAAAGAGGCTCTCAAACTGCAGTTTCAAGTTGCAATTTTACATGAAGTTTTCTTTTTTTTTTTTTTAAGATTTTTTATTTACTTTTTGACAGAGATCACAAGTGGGCAGAGGGGCAGGCAAAGAGAGAAGAGGGGAAGCAAGCTCCCCGCCCAGCAGAAAGCCCAACGTAGGGCTCAATCCCAGGACCCTGGGATCATGACCTGAGCTAAGAGCAGAGGCTTTAACCCACTGAGCCACGCAGGCACCCCAAGAAGTTTTTCATTCATAATGATGTTATGTTTCTCCACTCACCTGTTAGGGTCCCACATTCTTCCTATTCCTACAGTGAGATTTCAGAGAATGGCTCCAATTTCTGTACATATCAGTGAGCATTTACTAGAGAGTAAGGCTCAGTACAGCTTCTGTAATGCTGGGAACACCAGGGAAAATGTATGAAACATAACATATAGCAACTTATCCTGCCTCAGCCCACTTCTGGCTGGTTAAAATTGTTACTACTATATGTGTCAATTCAATTATCTAACAGTTCTAAAAGGTATGTGAGTAATATCAGGCATGATATTAGATGCTGAAGAACCTAAGGTCTACTACACTGGGAAAAGAACAATGGAGAAGATCGAAACCCAAAGAAATGTAAAACAGAAACTCTCCCATAAAATAAAGACTTAGCCATCCAACATCCCATCAATAATAAAAATAAATGAAGTATTCGTATGTCATGGTAGAGTGTCTGAATTCTTAGTAGAAGAGTTTCTGACAGTATTCTGTGAAATTAACTCTGATCACTCACACTAAAAATCTCAAACCAGATGCATGATAATCAGCCAGGTTTAGATGGAAGATTTTTATTCTCATTAACCGGTTAACAAATAAAAATGTCAGTAATGCCATGTGATGTAAGGGAATAGAAGGCTATATTCCTCCAGTTTCAATAATTTCCTAATACATATTATTTGTTTTTCCTTCTTCCTACACTTTTCATTTCAAACAAATATGCTTTCATCACATACTTTTCTTCTTGAATCTACTGGAGTTTTCATTGTTTTAAAATTTTTCTATTATAATTATATATGTCCTCAGCTGAGTGGTATGCTAAAACCCCAAAAAGAGAAAAAGTAGAAAAAAAAGGTAGAAACTAGAAACAGGGCCAAGCACAGGAGGTAAATGCTGCTTCCATGCAGACTTATAATTTCAATTAATAAAGAGATATAAATCAAATGAAATATTGAAAAATACTTAATTTTTTGCCAATTTTATATAAAATGCTGACATTCAGATAATGTAAAATATTCTAATATGATGTCATTAGTGACAAACTGGTTATGAAGATTATGAAATCAGAGGATTTAAGATTAAACACTGTACCAAAAAAAAGTTGTTATGTTCTGAGAAAGCTTATTCAATGAAATAAAACTTGGAGGTTTTGAAAAGCAACCTTAAACCCTGTCAAAAGATTACCAATGATGATTTGTAAAGATGAAAGTTTTTCTAAACTGTCAATAATGCATCTGTAATCAATCCTGCTAGAGAAAAGATTGAATTACCCTATTATTTTCCTCTATGAAAAGTACTAAAAAATTGTTTTATTTTAAAAAGTGATCAAAGTGTATGCAAGCATGAAATGTAAGAAAACAGTATTATAGAGATCTGACAATTAATACAAATATAATATTATACTTCTGAATTTGGAAGATGATTATACTATTTGTAAGGTTTCTTAAGTTAATAACTTTTTGTGATTTTTTAATTATAAATAAATAATCACTTTATACATAATTCTTTATTTGTAATTTGGAATTCTTTTTCTTCGAATTCTCTGACTTGTAAGCACTTTAGGCTGCACAGCTCCTGGAGCCACTCCTATTTCAAAACTGAACATCAATCCACAACTTGGAAGGAACAGAAACTAACACAGACACCAGGAAGAAACATCCAGCAGAGGAGACAAGAGTAAGCCAATGACTGAAGCTTAGAATTCTAGAAAGCAGCAGGGGGCTCAGGAACCTGGATTCCTTCCTGATTCTCAGAATGGCCTTTAACTTGAGAAGAAAATGCAGAATACTGTGGTGTAAAGGTGCCAAAGTCACCAAAGGCAAAAGATATCCACTTTTAGGGTAGTAAGATTACTTCTAAACCCTTTCCAGATGGCTCGAGAGGAGACTCTTAGGGCTATAGATGCCCTCTTATCAGAAGGATTAGGAATAGCAATTTCATTTTAACTTGAAATGTCCCAAGAGTACATCCTTGACCATTTGTTTGATGTAAGGTCACAGGATTTCCTCTGATTTTAAGTCACTGATTGATATATCACATCCTTTCAATAAACTATACTCATGCCACTGAGTCGATAATTTTTAGTTTCATTTTCTGTTAAGTAAAATTAAAACTGGAAGAATCTCTCAAAATTACTTGCTTGTGGAATCCTATATTTCTGACATTTTCCAACCTTTTATATTAGTGTTTTCCATATAGAATGTTCAATTTTTAGCCATTTTGACCAAAATGGTCATATATATATATATATATATATATATATATATATAACATACAACGATAGCAATATTTATATATTTTGCAACTAATTTGATTTTTAACACTTTAATTTTTGACTCTTTAAAACATAATCAATTTAACTCCCATAGGGGAAAAAAATAACTTTTTCTGAATGTCTCTTATATAGATTTAAATAATGCTTAACTAAACACATGTGCTTGCAATAACTACAATCTCTATAACAGGTTTAGTGAAATCTATAATGTGCTACCCAGACTAAAGACTAAAGGTCTCATTCTTCCAGTGTTTGGGAGTATGTAGGAACAGCCCCCAGCTGCCAGCCCTCCTCAGGAACTGTCTCTGCTAAAAAGAAAGCCACTTTCTGGGGTAGCCCACAGCAAATGATCCATCAACAAGCAGGAAATAAGGTCTGGCTTGGCCTGCTGGCCCCCAACTAGAGAAATCTCTCAAGAGCCATTTCAGACTCACCTTTCTCTGGAAGTGGACCACAGGTTTTTTTGAGACTTATATATGTAAGCAGCCCAGCTTCTCCATCTGCTTGAAGCCTGCTTTCTTCCCTCACCTTCTACAGGTGTTAATTGAATAACATTCCCTAACAAACTTCTGGTAGGCCAATCTCCATCTCAGAACCTGCTTCCCAAGCACCTTAACTGTGGATAAAACAATTGTTTATTATAATAACTTAAAATATATAGGAACAAAGGTACATAAGAACATCACAGAGGAGCTAGCATGCAGGAAGTTTGCACATGCTCTGGGCCATGATCAGTATGTTTTACAGAGAAGCTGAAGGAATTGGCAGGTCAGTTAAAAGATCCCTGAAGAGATCTACTGTCCTCTACTGAGCTTGGTCAGGATTGCTTCTAGCACTGTAGGAGAGGGAGTCTGGATGACAAATGTTTTCTAGTTATAATTCATCATATGAACACCAAGGCCGAGCAATGGAATCAATTAATTTGACTCTTTCAATGAGTGAGTCAGATCATCCACACAATAATCTAATTTACCATTGAGGTATGTCCATTATGTGGACAGGAAACTCCCAAATGGTGCAAGGACAGCCTATCTCATTTTGATGTGACTCTCAACACAAACTGTCTCAGCAAAGAATGTTTCAAATGTTTCTTTGACCTTTTTATTTCCCATAGTACTCCTGTTTATAAGTAAACAATTGAAAAGTATAAAACATTATAGTGGAAAACCACCATAATTCAAAAAAGTGAGGAAGATCAAGATGTTTATATTCAAGAAGAAATGCATATAATTTTTATGAATAGTCCATTTAATTATGTATGTAGTAATTCATATTAGTAAGAAGAAACCAGGTATAAGGCACAGTTTTGGTATTTCCACATATTTCTAGGTCTATTGCCTGTTCCACACTCTTTGAAGAGATAGCGTAACAATCCCAACAGAATATTTTGGCTATCTACTTTAGCAAGGGTAAAAAACAAACAAACAAACCAAAAAAAACCCACTAAATCTGAAGGCTGGAATGTCATCTGATGACAGACTTTATTGAATGGACAAATCAGTTCAGTATATATTTTACTACAGGATCAAAGTAGGAAGTCACTGTTAAACAAATTCTCAAACTAGTCTTTTCTGTTTTTGCCAACATGTATGTGTGTGTATATTTCTCTAGATAGATAGATAAATAGATATAATATATATCTAGAGTCTATCTGCCTGGGTATAAGCACATTATAATCTAAAGGTATATCTGAATTTCTATTCTTCTGTAAGTTAAAAATAAGCCTTAGAAACCAATTTAGACAAACACCCTATAGTGTTACATCATATCTTTGACTTTTGTGTAGACTGCAGGCATGACCATCATTCTCTGTGTCTATTAAAGTAGGGAAGTACCTGGGTGGCGCAGTCAGTTATGTATCCAACTCTTGGTTTCAGCTCAGGTCATGATCCCAGAGTGGGGAGAAAGAGCCCCACATCAGGCTCCACACTAAGTGTGGAGCCTGCTTGGGATTCTCTCCCTCTCCCTCCACCCCTCCTCCCGCCAACTCATGCACACACAAAATCATTCTCTCAAAAAAGAAAAACAAAAAACTAAAGTACAAGTCCTAAAGAAACCATATAATCACCACATATATGTATTTAGATGAACAAGACAGCCTGCATAAGCAAAATAATGAGACACATAAGGACTAGTATACATTTTGGAAAGAAATTCCCAGTGGGTTCAGCTAATTACTACTTTAAAGCAACTGCCTATATTCAGATGCCAACTGAAAGACTAAACCCGGGGCTATGTCCATATTATTTGCCTCTTTAACACCACAGACAACGTGTCTATGATGGCACTCGCAGCAGGACATCAAATATTCAGCAAAGAATGATTTTGAGGAAATACAGTGGCTTTGGGGGGAAAAAACTGAGGAGTAAAATCTCAGAATGTTTTTTCTTTAGGCTATTTTGTACTTGTGAATGAAAAGCCCACTGTCTTATGCCCTCCCTCAACACACACACGCACACAAACACACATACACGCACACTTCATACTGATGAAATTATTGCCAAACCATGATGATTGTGGTTTCTGAAAGTCAGATGTTGTCTTGACTCATGACTAATTGAGATGACTAAAATAAATTTAGACAAACACTTTACACTATAAAATGAAAAAGAAAAGCTTTTTATATATGTTCCTCTAAGCCAAGTGTATGTGTGGAATATGCATGGATCAAGAGAGAAACTTTTCCACAAAGTAGCCTTTAATTTTCACTTTACTTCAAAACAAGAATGAGACTCTCTCATGCAGAAAAGGGGAGAAGGACATTTGAAGCAGATGGAACAGGGAATGTAATACACAGAAATGCAAAAGAGCAATGGACATACAAGGAACAGCACATTGGCTCTTCCAAAGGCCATAGCTCTGATCCAGCAATCACATACATTCTCTGTCATCATCTGTTGTCTGCAGCATATGCACCCCTGTGCTTGGCATGTGCCCCTACAAACACTCAGGTCAACCTTTCACCAAGACCAATCTATCATGCATAGCAGCTCAAACCTGATGCTGAACTCCAAAGACAAAATCTCAGAGGGAAGTTTCAAAGATGAATTAAGAAAAATATATCAGGGGTGGCTGAGTGGCTCAGCCAGTTAAGCCTCTGCTTTCAGCTCAGGTCATGATCCCAGGGTCCTGGGCCTGAACCCAGCATTGGGCTCCCAGCTCAGTGGAGAGTCTGCTTCTCCCTCTGCCACTCCCTCCTACTCATGCTTCCTCTCTCTTTCTCTCTTTCTCAAATAAAATATTTTTTAAAAAGAAAGAAAAATATATCAAACATTCTAAATTAATGAGTGCTACAGACTATAGCAAAATGGAAAAAACATTTCTGTATTTCATATTTCCTATTTGAAGTTCCCCAACATAACCCTGTTTTGTTGTACCTTGCTGCCTTTCTGTAACCTGTTTCCTCTGGAAAACTGTTCCTCTCCATGCTTCTACCCAGTCAGATGTAATTTTCTTTTTATGCCTAACTCAAAATGTTACCTGCTCTGTAAAACCTTTCTCCAATCCTGTTCTTTAATGTTTGAACGACCTAGACATCACTTTATATGTTTATTGTGATTTGTAATACTAGTTTTCAATTTTTCCCTCATCCTGCCCCTCATTCTCTCCTCTGCCCCAAATTATGACATTCTAAAGGACAGAGAGTGTGATTTATTCTTTTTCTATCTCTTGTACTTGGTATAGTACTTTACAAACAGAAGGTTCCCAGTAGATGTATGACAGATAAATAATTTCTAGACTTGTACTTGTTGTTGTGGTTTCTTTTACTTAAATTTTAAAAAACAGGTATCTCACTTGGTAAGGATGATAGTGCTGGCTGACATAGAACACCTCACCTGCTGCTCCAACAAGGATTAATTTATGAATGATTGGACTTAATTCTCTAATTAAGAGCTAGCAGAAGTCTCTGAAATTCCACAAGGAGTGCCATTGGAATCACATTTTTGCACTATGGACATGGAGTCAAAGTTCACTCTCACCTGTATCACTTAACATCCCTCTGGATGACAGGACAGAGCTGTAGTCTTAATTTCACCATATATTACTTCAGAAAATATATTTATAGTTTAAATGGTTCATATAACCTCCTCAAAATTGCATACAAAGACAAACACATACATTTAAAAAAAACAAAAACAAAACAAGAGAAAACAAAAACCTCTTTGCTCTTCAAGTTATTTAAAGACCCTACCTCAATAGTAATTCAGTTTCAGAACATAAGCTGGCTCCATTAAAAATTATCAGAACAATAAAGTATCTTCTCTTTCTCAATTAGGAAATCTCTCCCTGTAACATGAAGAGAAACAAGTCCAGGGATTATAAGTCCAGGGATAAATAATATATCCCACCAAATAAACAAACAAACAAACAAAACATGTGAGTAGATACCAAGTCTCTCAGCTAAAAATTATTTTAACTGAAATGTACAGATTGACCATTCCAGGATCAATGGCATCCCTGAATAGTCAACTATCAAAAGCAGGCCATGTTTCATCTTTAAGGCTAGGTATCATGAATTTTAAAGTAAGAAGAAAAACAATCATGGATAGATGTATGTCTCATATAAATGAGGGGATGTGTGGGGGCTGTGTGGAGAAGGAGTATCCGAATCGGGGTAACATCTGCCTGGAAAATGGATCTTTCTTGCTGAACTTTACAGGCTGTGCAGTGTGTAGTAAGCGGGATTTTATGCTGATCACCAACAAATCTTTGAAAGAGGAAGATGGAGAAGAAATAGTTACCTATGATCATCTGTGTAAGAATTGTCATCATGTAATAGCCAGGCACGAGTACACAATCAGTATCATGGATGAATTTCAGGAGTATACCATGCTCTGTCTGTTATGTGGCAAAGCTGAAGATACTATCAGTATTCTCCCCAGTGACCCTCGACAAATGACTCTGTTATTCTAAGGATCATGCTTCTAAAATGGCAGCTTCTAAAATGGCAGCTAGTCTATCTAAGAACTACATATGATACATCTGCCATTACACCAAAAGCTATCCATAAAGAACAATGCAGTATAATACATGGGCACTCTTCTCACCAAATTTTGGTGAGAAAAAAAAGTCAGCTCATAGAAAGAAATTTGTCATTAAGTCATAGACACTAACTCAAAATTCAATGGGAATTCTGAAAAAGAAGCTGATCAGTCCAGAGAGAAAGGCTCTGAGGATGATAGAACAGGGTCTGAGTTCAACCTTGATAAATGCAGAAAGTTTAAGAATTAAGTAAGAAAGGAAGAGAAGCATGCCTTCCAGGCAGAGTAGATAACTTGTGCAGTAAGTTAGCACACACAGCTATGTTCTTATTGGCTAGAAATGAGTGACAAAGTTAAAAATAACATTGGGGGGACTAGTGGTGTGAATATATACCCAGATCCTGTGATTGAGGTTAGATTTTATGTTCCTCCAGGTTTCCCTTCCAAATGGAAATGTGTTTTCACTTTATATGAAAGGGAAAGAAATGCTTTGATAGATGACACTCTTAGAGAGATGTCAAGGCTTCAGACAACAACATCGAATACCATCTAGTTCTCTTGATATCTTGTACCCTGGTTTCTTTGCTTCCTTCATGTTAAATTACTATGGACATTTGCATGAAAAGGGGACCTTTGTTCCTCAGAGTTCATCTGCTCCAGTAGCCATTTACTCCTCACTTCATTGTCACTCTTCTTCTCAGCAAAGAGAGGGTGACAACTCAAAGTACAGAACAGTAGCAAGGGCACACATACTCCCAAGGACCAGAGACTCTGTTGTCATGTAAATCAGCTAATAAATAAAAGGGAAGAGAAGCACAGAGAAAAGATTTTTAGAAGCAACTAAATAAAATGGTTTCCATGGGGGCAAGAGTGGCTCTTTAATATTTATCAGTGTCACTGAGTCCTTTTTGCAACAGTAATTCATCATCATAAATAAAGCCTATTTCCATAAAGTTTCTTGGGTATTGCATCACAGTAAGGGTACTCCCCTAAAAAAAGCCACTAGTAATGGCTCTCCTGGTTTCAAAATGCTAGATTCCTGCTGATGGAGAAGATGAACAAAACAAAAGACGATAGATGCAAACAGAAACATAACTTTTTCACAAGAAGAACTCAAGTTGAGCTGTGGAACATAATAAGGACACTTAATCTTTAAAATGGAAACTTAAAATCACACTAACCCTGGATGTCATGGATTTATAGGAAACCAGACCCATATGGACAAAATGGTAAAGACTGAAATTTGATCCATTTCACTGAAATTCTCTTCGTACAACATGAATTTCATTATACTGAAATGTGCAGCAAGGAAACATGCACAACAGACTGTGAGAAAACGTTTGCTTATCTCTTTTCAAAGTGTTTAATGTGTTATGGATAAGAGAAAAGCGTCTTAAAAAGTTGCTGTCAGCGGCTACCCATTGACTGACAGATCCTTTAGCAAAAGCTGAAGGAGTGAGTAACCCTGGAAGCAGTTCATGCATGCATGCAGCAGCGTCAGTTTTAAGTGAGACCTGGGTCCATTTCACCCACTGAACTCCTTCTAATGGTAAACAATTTCACCATTGTATAATAAAAGAACCACTAAGGGAACCTAAAAACTATTGAGAAGACAAAGGAAGCTGAAAAAACAAGGCTAAGCGCTTTAAAGTTATATAAGGCACCCTTTCCTTCAGAAAGGAGCTCAACTTCTCTCTGAGTCAAAGAATCTAGACAAGATGGAAAATAAAGACCATTATCTTACCTTTAGAGTCAGTGAGAGAGCAACAAGAGGAAATTAAAAACCAAAAGAAGTTTTTGTGTGCTATTGTTTGGGTTCCTCCCGCCCTCCATTATTGCCCACCATTGTATGGCCCTGCATAGTGTAGGATGGCATTCAACAGGGAGATGTAACTTGAAACAAGTGTGCCCCAGCCAGCTGCCTTCCAGAGTCACCTTTAAGGCAAAGAACTACAAAATCAGAAATCCCTTCAGAGACTCTCCTTCACTGCTTTAAATTTACACTGAGAGAGCCCCATAATTAAAGAGTGATAATTAAGAAAAAATAGGGCAATGCCAGATTCATTTGGAACCTAAAATAATTTGTTTCCGTATCATCTTGCTTTATCCAAGGTCTTCCATCATTAGTTTAGCCCTTGTAATCAAAAGATAACACATTTTTATGTCTCAAATCCAAAAGAACTAAAACTGGATTTATGGTCATTATCCATCAAATTTTTTTCTCCCCTGTTCTCTTGCTCAAGAAACCATTACCTTGACCATTACCAATCACCTAGAACAAAACCCCTAGTTCCTTCTCACCCAGTCAATTACTGATTCTTATTCATTCTTCTGCTTTAGAATCTCTTTCAGAATGAAATGTGGAAATGCCACACACACACCTTCACACACAGTTTATGCCCTAATTAATTACTGAGAGCTCATCTACACCATTGAAACAACACAGTCACTTACTTTTATCCCCCAGATTTATTCCTAGCTAATAAATCCTGCACATGTTACCAAGGTACTTGTTCAAAATTTCCCACAGTCACTTCCCACTACCTACACTATAAAATGGAGTATTCGATCCTCATCTGATAGTCCATTCTCATATCCTACCCTCACACAGCTCCTCTGCACCAGCCATACTAAACTACTACTTGTTCCTTGAACTTGACTTGCTCTCTCTTATCTCCCTATACAATTGCATAATTGATCTCCCATTCTCCCCTAACCCTAACCCTACATGCCAATCAAGTATCATATGAAACATATTCTCTTCTATGATGTCCTTCCTGATGTAGTCAGGACTCTCTCTTTCATCATCTCACTGTACCTTTGTGTCCTGTACTTCATAATGCTAAAAACAAAGACTCAGTCCACAAATAAATGGGCATTTGTTGTAAGAAGAGGAATATAAAAAGAAAGAGGGGCCCCAAAGGAATGCCAGAATACTGGTCAGGCTTCAAGGAGACAGCATTTGCTGTCCAGGAAAGAGAACAGCACTGAGAACCCAGGGCAGCTCCTTGACTTGTCATCTCTTCATCCCCAGAAACAAGAATATATTAAAGCCCTTTCTTCATATCCTGTCTTTATTATACCACAGTATATTCCAGCTTCTGTTCCCATTAACAATGGCCTTACCTCTTCTATATACTGAGTTCAAACTATTTGGAAAAGAATAACTAACTTATCAATGCAATTAGGCACCATGATCTCTACTGAGGACTTCTTTCCTACCACCCTGCCCCACAGGATACTTTCCAGCTTGTAGATATGCTGTTAGGGGTAGTTCAAGCCAGCTGAAGCCAGAGTTGCAAATCCAGTGGACAGCAGCATGGGATCCATGGTGAACAAATCTCATAAAGGGGCTGTGGAGTGACAGCATTCTGAGACTAGCCATATCCAATATAACCTCGTATATAGTTTACAAGAAACTTACCACACTGTGACTTAACACACTTATTATTACACTTGCTTGCTTGACTGCATGATATCTTCCTAAAAGATTGTGAGCTCTTTGTGAAAATTCTTATCCTCTATGCTCCAAATCTACTCTAAGAATATAGCAGGTACATAATAAATGTTTGTTGAATAAATGAATGATTTAAGGATGTTAAATGTTAAAGAATTTTATTTTGACATATTTGACATTGACATTTTATTAATAAGATTGTTTTAAGTGTCTGCTTTTATACCCCATTAGCTGAAGCATGTTATCCAAACCTGCATTGTAAATCTCCTGGATTACTATCGAGTGGAAACTCCCTTAAGTCACAGGCACAGAAACCCTACACCAAAAACAGCAGTTCCAGTCAGCCTGGAAGATGATGAAATCATAGACTATCAGGGCTGGAAAGGATCTGAGATCCATGTCCTCAACCTCTATCCATCAGTACACACACAGCAGGTATTATTTACATGAGGAACACACTTCTCCATAGGTAAAAGGGACCACAAGCTCTCCTCAGTTCACTGTACGTACAACACAAGTCCACTTCTTTCTTTCCCATAGATCCTTTTCACAGTTGACACACTTGATAATGCCTTGAGATCAGGAAACTTACGCCTTTAGAAGATAAATTGTTTGTTCAAGGTCATGCAGCTCTCTAATGGCAAAGCAAGATTCCAGTCCTCTTCATCTGGCCATCATTCTTTACTAGTTCTCCGTTTAGCATTCCTCAGTGCCAAAGGCCCAAACTAATGTTTTAGTCTAATATTCTAATGCAAATGTCCAACTTAACCCTTTGTCACCAGACACAGGGCAAACATAAGTGTACACAGAGAATTCAGCAAATTGCATTTAAGGGAAAACACCCATTTGCATATAATGTAGAGGCAAGGGCAAGAGCAGAGACATTGGAAAAAGTACAACTCTAAGAAATTCGTATAATTCAGTGAATTAGTCATTCAGTAAATTGACTTCTGGCAAACTGACCTACAACCACTACCTAAATACACAGCTGTCAAACACACATAGTTATAGCTATGAGCTAACTCAGAAGTCTCCAATAAGCCATTATCTGTTCATATAAAATAGTGCATGATACAAAGCGCAATAATTGTTCTTTCCCAACCTAGTTAACATTCAGTTGTTTTATAATATAAAAAATACCAGATATCCAATTAATTTAAGCCCATTGTTTTCCAGGCTTTTAAGTTACAAATTAGCAAGTTTCTGCTATACATACATTTAGCGTATCTGTGTAATTGAGAACAGCATTTGGAGGCTTATTAATAGCAAGCACATGAAGGGGAATATGAAATGCTGGCTACATTCATATTAAAACAAGAATCTGTAGTGTGTGAAGTATTTGGTATTTAAACTAAGAGCTAATGAAGATCAACATCAAAAGAAAATTTAAATTGATTACTATGAATTATATGTTTGCAGACTCCAGAGTAAAAAAACAAGGAAATGCAACTGAGAAATAAAAATGACCAAAATATTGGCCTATGCATACAACATTTTTCACTAATCTTACAGTTATTACTTAAATCACCGAGCTAAAAGCTACATTTACACTACTTCTAACTATATGAGTACACATATGTTTATATAAATACACATGAATGCAGAGAAAATAATTGAGAAAAAAGAAACCCCAGACTCTTTCCCATTCACTCTTACTTGCTGAGTTGAGGAAATCTAGTCTCACCCACTTCTCCCTTTGTTCTCCAGGAAAGCCCATGGAATAGAGACTTAACCTGGAGATTCATTACTAACCATGGTGGACATTTTTATGATTTCTGCCTCATCCTCCACATCATTGGATTGTTATTATTGTTTTTTCCTTTCTAAAACGTTCATTTCTGGCGTGCCTGGGTGGCTCAGTTGGTTAAGCTGCTGCCTTCCGCTCAGGTCAGGCTCTCAGGGTCCTTGGGATCAAACGCCACGGTTGGGCTCACTGCTCAGCGGGAAGTCTGCATCTCCCTTTCCGTCTGCTGCTTTCCCTGCTTGTGCTCTCTCTCTCTGTCAAATAAATAGATAAAATCTTTAAAAATAAAATAAAATAGTCATTTCTTTTTTGTGTTATTTACAATTAGCCAGAATATAGTACATCATTAGTTTTTGATGTAGTGTTCATTCTAAAATGTTCATTTCTAAGAATCAACCCCTGCTTTTCTACTAATTAATCCACTTACTTTTTTCTCTCAAGTGAGAATCCAGAGAAATTCCTTCAAAGCAGGAAATAACTAGGATACTAGGCCTCATCCATACTCCTCTCCAGGACACAGGATTTTCTTAAATTTGTCCCAGGACTGGACACTATTTCTGGACCCTGCATCTGACTTCTCTGAGAAAGCCACTTCCCCTCTTCTTCAAAAGAGTATCCACAAAACATGCTTACTTTGTACTATAGTTGCTGGATAAAACATAGATTTCCATTAAATCTGAAATTCAAATAAATGATGAATACTTTTTTTACTATAGCTATGTTCCATGCAAAACTTGAGACATACTTACATTTTTAAAATATACATTATTTACCTGTAATTCCAATTTAACTTTTATTTGATAAAGTTAACAATCCTAACTTATAGCCCTCCCTTCTTTTGAAAGCTTCCTCTAGGTTTTTCTCTCTTGAGTAACTCAAGAGTTACTCAAGAAAGAAGCCCTATGCTCCTTATTGTTTTATATTTCTTTGGGGGATTTCTTATGACAGATACAAATGTATGTGCATCATTACACATGAGCAAACACATGTAATCAAAACAGTTTAATGTCAATAACCACAAAAACATAGGGCTGAAGGAGAAGCCACTGTCAAGTGCCCCTCAAAAATTTTCTAATAATTTCCCATGTCATCCAACAGAAAGTTCTTCCAAAATGGTCCTTCATTCTCTAATTTATGTCACCATAGCTCTTGGGAAGATGGTACTAGGGATAAGACCTTCTTTAGTAAGGCTTACTGTGCAATCCGATTCGGTAGCTAGATACAGGCACATATTGTCAATCAGTAAATAGAAATTGCCCAGATTTTGACTTGACATAGTAAAGTCCTAAATATCTTGTTATAACATTTTGGCCTATCTAAAACTGTACACATTTTGTCAACACTCTAAATATAAAAAAGAAAAAAAGCCAATCATTCCTGTCTGACTCAATTTTTATTTTTCCCTTTGGCTTTCATTAAAGCTGTAAGAAAGGAGAAGAGGCAGAAAGAAAATGTTATAACACACACACACACACACACACACACACACTTCAGCTTAAAAGAAAAAATATATTGGAAAATCAGTAAATCATGGATTTTCTTAGTGAATATATGGAATAAAAATTATTTCCTAAAAAAACAAATTCTCTTTAAAGAGAGAAGCCAAAATGGCCTAGAAATAATGCCTGCTTTCTTCTACATTTTTCTAAAGATTATTGCTCCAAGATGATGGCTTCAATGATGGCAGATGCTCCCACCGCTGGCTTTCCTACACCCAGAATGGTAGAGAAATTATTCAGGACAGGAAAGAAAGGTAGCTTTCTTTCCTATTTTCTCCTAAAGAAAACGAAATGCCTAATGTGTAAATAGGACATAATTGCAATACTTGATGTCCTTTAAGACTCCAGGTTATGGGGATGCCTGGGTGGCTCAGTTGGTTGTATGACTGCCTTCGGCTCAGGTCATGATCCCGGAATCGCAGGATCGAATGCCACATCGGGCTCCCAGCTCCATGGGGAGTCTGCTTCTCCCTCTGACCTTCTCGCTCATGCTCTCTCTCACTGTCTCTCTCTCTCAAATAAATAAATAAATCTTTAAAAAAAAAAAAAAGACTCCAGGTTATGTATTTATAAGTTTTAAACTGATTCTTCTTACGGGAGTAGTGACTTAAGGGAACACTATACATACATGTAGAGAATATAAATCTTAGGCATGTGACAAATTCAAATATGTGAGAAATAATCAACATTTCTATAAAGCAACTTAATTTACATTTCAAGCTGTCATCCCCATAAACCAGAGGAAATTTATGGTCAGGCAATAAATAAGTTCTGTGGCCGATGCCAATGTTTAGAGTTACTATACCAAAGGGCTGATGTAGCACCAAGGTATTGGGGAGCTGTGGTTTCCTACAGCACCTATTAAACAAATTAGTGGGTCTGATACATGAAGATTATTACTGAGATGGATTTCTTGTGACTCTCTCAGCCTAGCCTCTTCATGTCCAGCAGCCTCTGATAATTTTTGCCATGCTTGGAAAGCTTTTGCAAGGTTGCCTGTTGTCTCGCCAAAGTGGATACCCCAGGAATCTCTATTCCCTAGATCCAACCCATATGCAATAAAAAATCAAGACAGTTCTGCTATGTTCTTGGGCCATACACCCCTTCTATTTTCCTTCTCTAAGTAAATGTTAAAGATACTTCAGAGAGAAATCATTTTCATCTCATGATCCTTTAAGAGAATTATTTTATAACCAGTAATTGCCACCCATTAAGTCCTTAAAAACATATGGACTATTTCTATTGTCTTGCCACAGGCCTCCCTGAGGTCAGGCATTATATAATCACAGTCTACAAGAAGGTGCAGGTAATGGGATGATGAGGGAAATGCAGAAGACAGAACCCTCAGACTAGTATCTCAAAATATCACAGAACCAGATATCTAAACTCAAACTCAACCAAAAGTTCTTAGTTTCAAAAAAAGAGAAAACAAACCATTAATGGTCTAAAGTCCAGACTTAAGTTGTTATGTTTTTTTAAATGTTTCACATCCAAAAGTTCCACTACAAAGAATATTTTCAAAGACTCAGTGTTCACCAAAAGATAAGTTTCAAGAACACACAAGAATAGGATATTTAATCCATATCATCACCTTTTTCATAAGGTGATGATATGGATTAAAAAAAAGATAAGTATATCAAAATATTGTCTTACATAATTAGCCAAAATTAAATGCAGAAGTTCCTGTTGTTATAGGTACTAATGAGCAGAAATAACATTTCTCTTTTTTGTTAAGGACAGAAATGATGGTCAACTTGAAAGCAACACTTCATTCTTTACTTTCTGACAGATTTACAAACCGATAAACATCACACCAATGTTCTTTTTAGTGCACTTGAACTGATGAATTTTTATTCCAAGAGACATAGCTCTTTTGAATAGAATATAAAAGTTATCTAAGCAAATAAAGTTGGCCAGGATGAAGCTATAGATTTTTAAGTGTGTGATGTTTTATACTTACCTAAAAATAGAGAAATTGACCCTACTTCATAGATAGCTTCATTTTGGCTACCCATGATAGAACAGCTTTCTAAAGAGTAGTTCCAGGGGATGCGTTTGCTGAGGAAGAATGTGAATGAGTAGTCTTGCTCTGGATGTGCAGGTGAACAGGAGAGACGCAGAAGGCTTTTAAGTAGCTCTGAAGGACCATCTAGTATAATATACTGATCCAATGGACCAGATCCTATGACCATCTAGCAAATGGAACTTTTCAAAGGCAAACTCCTTCAACATGCTTTGCTGGAAATAGCAATAGTTTGTCTTTGCCTAAGCCTCAGATATGCCAAAATATAAAAGAATTAGATTAAATTCTATATAAGGAGTATGAAGAAGAAAACTGAAAATGAAAAATCCTAAAAGAATAAAGAATGAAAAAAAAATGTTCATAAGCTTCAGTTATGATAAAGAGAGACACTAAAAGGAGGGAAGAGCTGTTTCACATGACCTGTTTAAATACCAACTAGGATAGGAGGTTAAAGCTCTTTTCTAAGGAACAATGCAACCCTGGCAGCAAAATGCTCAAAATGACCTAATGAGCCTCTTGAATTACTCCATGATTTGAAAGTCTTGTGCATCTGGTGTGTGTCCACCAAGGCTGGGGCACATGTGATGGGACAACTCATCACGGCATTGCCTGGTACCACATGTGAGTATGACAAAGCATGTTTGAAGATAATGAGTCTATTTTTAAAATGTGAGATTTACTATGACTCCTAATCCTACTTTGGAAGTCTGCTTCTTTATTCGTACCAACATGTTTATTTTAATTTTTGTTGTATTTTAGAAACATGACATTATTCCAAGGGAATAAAGAGAAAGAAAATATTGAGTCAAAATAGTTTCTGATCATTTGCTAAAGCTTATAAAGAAAGGAACAGAGACACAATGATTAGTGTAAGCACACATTACCTGATGGGAACAAATGTGTTTGTTTCTTCCAAACTCTGTCAAGATGACTTTTTTTTTTCAGCATAACAGTATTCATTATTTTTGCACCACACCCAGTGCTCCATGCAATCCATGCCCTTTCCAATACCCACCACCTGGATCCCCCAACCTCCCAACCCCTGCCCCTTCAAAACCCTCAGATTGTTTTTCAGAGTCCATAGTCTCTCCCCTTCCAATTTCCCTCAACTCCCTTCTCCTCTCCATCTCCCCTTGTCCTCCATGCTATTTGTTATGCTCCACAAATAAGTGAAACCATATGATAATTGACTCTCTCTGCTTGACTTATTTCACTCAGCATAATCTTTTCCAGTCCTGTCCATGTTGCTACAAAAGTTGGATATTCATCCTTTCTGATGGAGGCATAATACTCCATAGTGTATATGGACCATATCTTCCTTATCCATTCGTCCATTGAAGGGCATCTTGGTTCTTTCCACAGTTTGGCGACCGTGGCCATTGCTGCTATAAACACTGGGGTACAGATGGCCCTTCTTTTCACTACATCTGTATCTTTGGGGTAAATACCCAGTAGTGCAATTGCAGGGTCATAGGGAAGTTCTATTTTTAATTTCTTGAGGAATCTCCACACTGTTCTCCAAAGAGGCTGCACCAGCTTGCATTCCCACCAACAGTGTAAGAGGGTTCCCCTTTCTCCACATCCTCTCCAACACACATTGTTTCTTGTCTGGCTAATTTTGGCCATTCTAAGTGGTGTAAGGTGGTATCTCAATGTGGTTTTAATTTGAATCTCCCTGATGGCTAGTGATAATGAATATTTTTTGTACTCAGCGCGGCCTTAGAGAAATGTGACATTGCCTTAGCAGCCTGCAGGTTAAGTCATACTCTTCCTTGGTCACAAGAAGGTAGAATCAAGTAGGCGTTGTGTTTTGCCTTTCTGTGAAACTCCCCTACATACCTATATTGGCACTGCATTATTACTATACCCATTTTATCTCCTCCAAACTTTTCTTCACATTGCAACCAGAATGCTTTTTCAAAATTGCAAGCCTAGTGAACACTCAAAACATGATCATGAAACAAATAATCAATAAGCAGGACTTAATTAAAATTTAAAACTTCTGTTCTGCAAAGATATTATCAGAAACATGAGAAGAAGACAAGACACAGACTACAGGAACATATTTTGCAAAAGACACATTTTATAAAGGACTATTATCCAAAATATACAAAATGTCCTTAAAACTTAACAATTAAAAAAAAAAACCTGATTCAAAAATGGATGGAAGACCTAAACACATACTCACCAAATATACATATAACAAGCATATGAAAAGATGCACCATACAATACGTCCTCAGGAAAATGCAAATTAAAACAACAGTGAGATACCACTACACACCTATTAGAATGTCCAAAATCCAAAACACTCACACCACCAAATGCTGGGGAAGATAAGAAACAATAAGAACACTCATCCACTGGTGTAAACACTAAATAGTATAAACACTTTGGAAAGTAATTAGGTGATTACTCACAATATTAAACATATTCCTACCATACAATCCAGCCCCCTAGTAGGTACCTAAAGGAGCTGACAACATATGTCTACACAAAAAGCTGTGCATGAATGTTCATAGCAGCTTTATTCATAATTGCCAAAACTTAGAAGCAATCAAGATGTCCTTTAGTAGGTAAATGAATCAAGTGTGGTATATCCAGACAGTGGAATGTTATTCAGTAATAAAATGAAATAAGCTATCAAGCCATGAAATGATACGGAGAAACTTTAAATGTATATCACTAAGTGAAGGAAGCTAATCTGAGAAGGCCATATACTATATGGTTCAAACTATATGATATTCTGGAAAAGGGGAACTGTGGAGACAGTAAAAATATCAGTGGTTGCCACTGATTGGGAATTGGGGAGGAAGGAATAAATAGGCAGAACACATAGGATTTATATGATAGTGAAAATACTCTGTTTAGTACTATAATGATGGATACATGTCATTATCCATTTGTCCAAACCCATGGACTATACAACACACCAATAGCAAGTCTTTTTTTTTTTAAGATTTTATTTATTTATTTGACAGAGAGAGATCACAGTAGGAGAGAGGAAGGGAAGAGATCACAGAGAGAGAGGAAGGGAAGCAGGCCCCCTGCTGAGCAGAGAGCCCGATGTGGGACTCGATCCCAGGACCCTGAGATCATGACCTGAGCCGAAGGCAGCGGCTTAACCCACTGAGCCACCCAGGCGCCCAATAGCAAATCTTTAACGTAAACTATGAACTTAGAGTGATGTGTCAATGCAGGTTCACCAATTGTAACTGATGCCTCACTCTGGTGGGGAATGTTGAAACGGAGGTGGCTATGCATGTGTAGGGGCAGGGAGTGTATGGGAAATCTCTTTACCTTCTACTCAATTTTGCTGTAAAAATCTAAAACCTCTCTAATAATGGAGTTTTAATGACAATGACAAAATGCGAACCTAAACAGATCACCCATTGTTAATGTAAAGAAAATGTCTTTTCTGTACTCTTAGCAGGAAAGTCCCTGTATGTAACATGATTCTGCCCAAGGCCTACCTCCTCAGTCTCATGCTGCCGTTCCCTGCTCATTGTGCTTCAAATTCACCTTCTTTTTGTCCTTAAGACTTTATCATAATTTTAAATATGCACTTATCTGAGAATGTGTTGTTTTCATATGTGTTTGCCACTAGTCTTGAGACTAGTCTTGAGATCCATAACAATAACGATCCTATATTCTTAATCATTAAAGCCACTTGAAGGCAAAACAAAGGGGATACCTGGGTAGCTCAGCTGGTTGGGCATCAGATTCCTGGTTTCAGTTCAGGTCATGATCTCTAGATCATGAGTTTATGCCCTGTGATAGGCTTTCTTCTCAGTGCAGAGTCTGCTTCAGAGATTCTCTCTCCCTTTCCCTCTCCTTTCCTTTTGCCCCTCCCCCTCTTCGGGAGTATGAGAGTATGTGTGTGTGCTTGCTCTCTCTCCAAAATAAAAAAATAATAATGAGAATAAAAATAAAGGCAGAACAAAAACTGGATCCTGGGTTTCCTGCCTTCCAACACCATTGTACGTTTCACTCCATCCTCTCTCCTCTTCATGTATTTCTAAATCAATTCTGAAACCTTATGTAACTCTCAAGATATACTCTCCAGATAAATTTCCCTAGGTTCCCAGCCATGTTCTAGTTACTCTGATCTGCTCACTCTTTTTACAAAGCAAGCTCTTCCCCACTTCCCTAACATTACTCAAGATCTTCCCATAATTTGAAACATTTTGGATTGTTCAAAGCTAAACTGATACTTCATTTCTCTCTCAAATCTTCATTGTATACTTTGGTGAATTTTTACAGCACATTTGCTTAGTCTGACAAGTATTACATCATAGTTTTGCATGTTTATTATTTTAACTTCTAGGATCTATTGGAAACTACTTAAAGATGGAGTCCATGAAGTCTCATGATTCTGTACACCCCACAGATCCCAGCCCAGTGTTGAGGAGTACATGACTGGCTGATTTCATAAAAAGCGTTTCCAGAGGTAACCTTGCTCTTATCACATCTTATCCCAGGAAGAAAAGCTTCATAAATCTTGGGCAAATCTTCTGTCCTCTGAAAAATTAGGTAGTTTCTTCCAAAATTGCATTGTCTGTGTGAATCTTCCCCTGAATTCAAAGAAGATTCAGCATGTTGGGCTTTTAGTGGCTCCTTTTGAGCAAAAACATTCTACATTTTGAATTTATAGTATATATTGCTTAGAGCTCAATTTAAAGAAAAAGATGGAGAGAAAAATTCAACACTGTTAAGGAATCTGACAAAATTTTACATATTCCAGTTGTGAAAACAGTACATGCTTCCTTTCAAAGGATGCATATCTGAGTATATTCTTTGGAATGATGCTGAATAATTATGATAACATAATTTCATGACTGGTCCACTATATAATTCTCCTAATGATAATGTAGTTTCCAAATGATTGTCTCCATAAAAATTATTTTATTGAAAAGTATTTTAAATTTCTTAATTTTAACAACAATAACAATAAGTGGATTGATAGTTCAAAACTTGTGGGTTTGGTTGTCATTATTTGGGCCTGGGTACCACTATACTAAAACAAAACAAAACAAAACAACCTCATCTTACTGTCATCTATTTGAATAGTACATATAGAATACACAAATAGAATAGAATAACCAAGAATTAATCTTCAAAGGGCTGATTATCCAAGAAATTTCTTGGATATGAACAATAACACCAAGGAGAGCAATAACAATACCAGTAATCTTTTACTGAATACCCAATCATCAGACTTTTTAAAGTACACCTTTTTAAGCCTCTCAGATATCCAAAGAAGTATAGATATTATCCTCCCCATTTTACTGTTAAGAAAACAGATTCAAAGAGTTCAAACAATTTAACAGGAAAAAAAGAGGTCAGAATTTGGATACTCAAAAACCAGTCCTCTTTCTATGACAGAAATCAAGCAATTGATAGATCCTAAGAATTCAGAAAGCTTTTAAAGGCCAAATAGGCACACTGAGGATTTTACTTTTAATTTTCAATCCCCAAGCATTCAACATAATGGGGAACATGCCATGATACATGTTGCAAGTATATGAAAAGTTGAAGTTATTTCATTATAACAATCATTTTCTCTATTAATCACAATAATAACGAACATGTTTTTATACCAACTGACAAAATCTATGCAGAAGTGACACAAGTGTATTTGGCACAACAATAAGCTTTTCTTTTTTTTTTTTTTAACTTGTTATTAACCTGTTATGGTAGATCTTCTCTGAGAGGATTACACATTTCCCCACTATTGACCTTAAGAGTCATATGAATCCTGTGGCAAGGAAATATGAACAGCATTGTCACTGGTTACTGTTGGCTGGAAGCTTTGAGAATTAGCACATGCTCTGCCATCCTCATTTTCTCCTCTTAGCCATGAGACTACAAATGTTCCAGACTGAAACTGCTCTATCAGCCTGGATCTATCAGCCAATGGATCCAATCCTCAATGGATATACAGCTTGAGTAACATACAAACCTTTATGGACATAAGCCACTGAAATATTACTTGTTGCTTGTTGCAGCAAAACTGAGCCCATCTTAACAGATACGCCTTTAGTTACTCTTTCTAAACCAATCCCCATTGTATTTGCTTTCTGTTGCAATAATGTTGTACAATAACCAACCCCAAAACTCAGCACCCTTCAATAACCAGCTCTCATTTCTCACTCAAATGTCTGAAGTTTGGCTGTAGATCTCTGTTCTTGGCTGGGATATTCTCAACCCACAGGACTATAGTCTGGGCTCAAAGGCCATTCTGTATGGCTCATTCTAGGACCAGCACCTGCCTAAGCCACTCTCTTCTCATGGTAGATGGAATAAATGTAAGAAGCCATTTAAACAATACAAGCACATTTAATCCCTCTGTTTTTATCACACTGCTAACAAAGCACTAAGTCTGTGACTGAGTCCAAAGTCAATGACTGTTCCTCAGGGAAGACTGCAAGGTAGCATGGTACAAAGGAGTGAAGATTGATGGCACTTTTCCAGTGTACCACAGCCCACCCACTTGGTGACAAATGTTCACTTTCACACATAAAAAACCTTATCCCTCTAAGGCCACAAAGTCTCAAAAACAGAATTAGACATAAAGTTCCCAAAATCTTGTTATCTACATTGGATCCACATGTAGTTGCTCTCCACGTAAAGAGCCCTGAAGCTATAAAGACAGTATATCTACTCTCCTACTCCATACACCCAACATAAATGGTGGGAATAGGACAAAATAACTGCAATAAACATTACCATTTCAAAAGGGGAGAGATGGGAGGCAAATACCAGCCACTGGTCGAGAGCTATTCTAAGTCACTCTGGACAGTTCCCCCTACCCTGGCACAGAAAATGTGTCTTAATTAGGCCCAAGTCCTACTTATTAGGAAAAACTTCCAAGTCCATTATTTTCCTTGGCTATGGGATCCATTCTTAGGATGTCCTTCCTCTTCCTTAGCCATATCTGAAGAAGGCATTGGGGAATATCGTCTCCGTTGATATGCAGCTTTCTCAGGCTGCTTCCTGATTGTAGAATTTGGAGGATCAAACAGTCCTTTTATTCTTTTTTTTATATTCTGTTATGTTAGTCACCATACAGTACATCATTAGCTTTTTGGTGTAGTATCCTATGATTCATTGTTTGTGTGTAACGTCCAGTGCTCATACAATCTATGCCTTTCTTAATACCCATCACCAGGCTCACACATCCCTCCACCTCCCTCCCTTATAAAAGGCCCTTTTAAATACTGAAGGGTCACTCTCTTTAATCCATGCTGATGATAATTTTTAGCTCTCTCAAAAACTTTTTTTGGTTTCTCTATGGATCTCTGTATATTGGATTACACTCTATTCCATCTGGCAAAAGCCGCACTACAATTCTTTTTGAGACATCCTTCTTTCTCCGGACTCACAAAGGCAGTACCAGTGAGTTAGTACAGAGATAAGTGGTGTATTCAAAGGGAAGGAAACAGCTGAGTGACTGCAGAAGAATACAAAATTGTCAGATATATCTAATAACCTGACTTTTTAAATCAAATCAAATCAAAGCCTTTGCCTTTAAGTGGGAGAATTATAATCTTTTAATGCAATTGTAACTTTAATGTGATTATGACTATATATTTCAGTATATTTGGACTTATTCCTTCCATCTTGTTTTTTTTTACTGTTGTTGTTTTTTAGTAAACCATGCCTCTGGATGCTTCCCATGTACCTTTCTTACTCTTGCTGGATTGATTAAATCTCATTTTGTTCTGTTCTTCTGGTGATTTGGAGGAATTACATATTAATGTTAGTACACCAATATTCCTCCTTATATTTGTAACATGAATGCTTAAACATTCTATTAAGTATTAATTCTAAAACTACCTTGACTGGGTGGCACAGTCGAGTTCAGTGACTGACTCTTGGTTTTGACTTAGATCAGTAGGGTCATGAGATCGAGCCCTGCATCGGGCTCCACATGCTCTGTGCAGAGTCAGCTTGAGATTCTCCATTCTTCTTTCTCTGACCCTCCCACTAGTGCTCTCTCTCTCTCTCTTGCGCTCTCAAATAAATAAATCTTAATAAATAAATAAATAAATAAAACAGTATCTGAAAAATAGTATGTGCTAAGTAAATCTTTTTTTTTAATTTTTAATTTTTTATTTTTTATAAACATATATTTTTATCCCCAGGGGTACAGGTCTGTGAATCGCCAGGTTTATACACTTCACAGCACTCACCATAGCACAAACCCTTCCCAATGTCCATAACCCCACACCCCTTCTCCTAACCCCCCTCCCTCCAGCAACCCTCAGTTTGTTTTGTGAGATTAAGAGTCACTTATGGTTTGTTTCCCTCCCAATCCCATCTTGTTTCATTTATTCTTTTCCTACCCCCTTAACGACCCATATCTCCTCATATTAGGGAGATCATATGATAGTTGTCTTTCTCTGCTTGACTTATTTCGCTAAGCATGATACGCTCTAGTTCCATCCACATTGTCACAAATGGCAAGATTTCATTTCTTTTGATGGCTGCATAGTATTCCATTGTGTATATATACCACATCTTCTTGATCCATTCATCTGTTGATGGACATCTAGGTTCTTTCCATAGTTTGGCTATTGTGGACATTGCTGCTATAAACATTCGGGTGCACGTGCCCCTTCGGATCACTACGTTTGTATCTTTAGGGTAAATACCCAGTAGTGAGATTGCTGGGTCATAGGGCAGTTCTATTTTCAACATTTTGAGGAACCTCCATGCTGTTTTCCAGAGTGGTTGCACCAGCTTGCATTCCCATCAACAGCGTAGGAGGGTTCCCCTTTCTCCGCATCCTCGCCAGCATCTGTCATTTCCTGACTTATTGATTTTAGCCGTTCTGACTGGTGTGAGGTGATATCTCATTGTGGTTTTGATTTGTATTTCCCTGATGCCGAGTGATATGGAACACTTTTTCATGTGTCTGTTGGCCATCTGGATGTCTTCTTTGCAGAAATCTTTAAGTAGTCATGACTACAATTTTAAAACTGTTTAGTTTAATATCACATTTTATCAGTATTCCTTGTGCCCTACATATTCCCTTTGTATTTGTGTTTTTCTTTCACTTTTCTTTGCTACTTAGTACTTCTTTTAGAATGCTTCTGTGTTTACTAAACATCCTGAGCCTTTGCAAATCTGGAAAAAAAAATTAACTCCTTACCCCCACAAATTATAAGCTAGCTTAAGAATTAGAATTATGGATCTGAAATTATTTCCCTTTTAGGGGTGCCTGGGTGGCTCAGTCATTACACACCTGCCTTCAGCTCAGGTCATGATCCCAGAGTCTTGGGATGGAGCCCTGCATTGGGCTCCCTCCCGGTGGGAAGCCTGCTTCTTCCTCTCCCACTCTCCTTGCTTACATTTCCTCTCTCTCTGTCTCTCTCAGTCAAGTAAATAAATAAAATATTTAAAAATTTAAAAATAAAATAAATAAAATTATTTCCCTTTTATACTCTGAAGATATTTCTTAATTTCCTTCTAATCTCCAATGTTTCCAATGAGAAACTGAACATTAATCTGATTTCCATTTATCATAAGAAATACATTTTTTACTTTCTGAATCTTTAGAATTTTTTATTCCTTAGTTTTGAGATCTCACCACATTAAACCTATTTGCAGGTGGGTCTTTTCTTATTCACTTAGCTCTGTACTTACAGGCCATCTGAAAATTCATATCTATCTTCATCTCTGGAATTTTTTTCTATCATTTCTTTGATTATTTATCACTTTCAGAAACTTCTATAACATTAATATTTAAATTCACACTTATCTCAAGTTTTTTTCCCATAATTTTCATCTATTTTTCCCTTTATACTATATGCTGAAATTATTTTGCTTACTCTCACAGCTCATTCTTATTTGAGTCATGTGGACCTGCTATTAAATCTATCTATATAATTCTTTATCAATTATACTGTTTTATTCTCCAAGATTTCTTGTTTCATGGATGAGATAAAATTTCCCATCCCACTGGGAGTATTATTTATACTTATTTCCAAGCCCTTTACTGCATATATCATTGACTTTCTTTTTTGGGGTATTACATTTATTTAGTTCACTGCCACTAATGCATAATTATTCTTAGATGTATGCTTATGATTTTATTTGATTATCTTTTTTCATCTGTTTATAGATATTATTTCTATTTACTATGATCTCTATGGTGCCACCATAGTAAAGAAGCAAGATAATCTACCTAACAATGAAATATACCAGAAAACAATTTTATAGGAGTGAACGCTATCTTTTTTTTTTCTTTCTTTTTTTTAGATTTTATTTATTTTGTGACAGAGAGAGAGATCATGTGGGAGAGAGAGAGAGGGAGAGAATCTCAAGCAAACTCCTTGCTGACCAAGGAGCCCAATGTGGGCTTTGGGCTTGAGACCTTGAGATCATGACCTGAGCCAAAATCAAGAGCCAGACATGTAACCAACTGAGTCACCCAGACACTCCCAGGAATGAAGGCTTTCTGTCCTAACTGGGAATTATAACCCACCAAGGACCAGACCTCATCTGTGACCCAAATCTCACACTCACTATTCTAGGAAAAAATACCAGTGGCTTGGAACTCTGGAATTAGTTGTGAAACAATTCAACTGCTTGTCCCAGGAAGACATCCCAATTAACTGCTTTCACTTTTCCTCAGGGATTCTTCTGTCCCTTAGATCTTAAGTTCTTAAATGTAGAGGCCCCTTAGGAATACCCCCATATATTTTGCATGATCCTATTGTGCAGTTTGAGGACTGTAGTTTCCTTAGTCAAATAATTTCATGTTTTATTATAGCCATTCTCTTTGTTTTATGGTTATTCTCTTTGTATTACATTATTCTCATTATTCTCTTTGTTTTACAAGTCCACAATAAGTCGTTATGGACTTATTATTTTCAAATATCTAAGTATTTTCTAGGAAGTTGAGGTGGAGAAGAATATAAAATCATGTGCTCATTTCTCAGTCTTGATCCAATCTCCTCTACAGTCTCATTTACTTTATGCATACTAATTTTTCTGTCTTTGATAGGTCATACTAAGAAAAACTTTAGATCCACCCAAATCAAAACAACACAAATTATGTATCAGTAGAATTTCAATGGATGAGTTTTATTTCTGATAAATGAGGCTTTGTCTATACACAACCCAAACAAACCTGTCAACTCAAGGGAAAGAGAATCAGTCAAACTCATTTTAAGAGACAATGTTTTGATTTTAGATAGTTGCAATGGTGCCATGTAGACACAGACTGAGTTGTACTCGACCTGTGAAGTAAATGAAGCAGTTAGAGACTATGTGATGTTCTTCAGGTAATATAGCCAAGTAGCCATTTGATCAAGAATAGCTCCCAATAAGTACTTGCCCTCTGAAAATTCTTTTGGATTTCTTTTTCAGCTCATTCAGTCAATTTATGACTTTGTGCAGAGAGCCAAGAGAATGTATCATGCACCACCCTGTGAACTAAGGAACATTTAGTTCACATACCCTCCAGCTCTTGCTTTAACAAGCAGCAGTAACAGCATAGCAGAAATTATCTCCAATCCTATTAATTCTCCTTAATATATAACATGTGGCCAGGCAACATGATCTTTCTAAAGCTGTGTTTTCTAGAACACTGTGCTTATTAAAGTCTTCTCTAAGAACATATTATGAATAATCAATGATAATCTGCTCCTCATCTCCCCTAAAAATGCTCAAAATGTAGAATACCATCTTTGCTGGAAATGTGTCTCCATTTTTAAACTATTATATAAAGAAGAGTTTTGATTTGGGATATCTTCAATTTTGATGCGAGAAATTAAGAAACTATTTGAAAAATAATGCTCCTGGTTTGGTGTAGTGGACATCTGTGGTCTCAACATCTGTGCTGGAGCAGAATCTCAGCATGGACAGAAAGGGAATATCCTTGGAGTCAATTAGATACATCAGGATTTTTGATGAAAAGAAGCAATTCTTTCAATAACAAAGGCTATTATTCTTCTTTCAAATAACAGCATGAAAGCAATTCTTTCACAGAGAATCAAGTCATATTGCTGAAATACCCACAAAATCTATTATTATCCAGTATCCAAAGAAGAGAGTTCCTTCACCACTAAATAGTAAAACGATATATGGATTCAATCTACAAAGTTTTCTAAATTAGAAATGATTTCTTCAGAGGAAATATAGGAAAGACTTTGGAATGCAAGAGAATACATTTCAGAGAAATGAGACAGATCTATAACACATGGGAAGAGCCTTGTGGCACTAATAGCATCAAGCTTGTTTGTTACAGAGGGAACATGTTGCTACCCAAAAGGACAGCAAAGCCAGGGAGAAATGACAGAATGTTGCTTCATGGGCACTGTTTTTTTGTTTGTTTGTTTGTTTTTTGTTTTTTTTAATGCTCATATAATGAAACTTTAATCAAGACTTACAGGCTAATTTTCTCATTTGTAACCCTGTGTGGCAATAACAAAACATGTGCAAGATATAGATAATAGATAGATAATCTCAGCAGTATGAGTTTGCATAGACACATGTTCCCACCTGAAATTATTTTCCTTTTATTAATGAATAGCACCACACTCTGATCATAAATCTATTTGCTTTTTAGTGTTAAACCCACTAGGGAGGGACTGTATCCAAATGATTGGTAGACTATACCCTCTATATTGATATACAATATAAGAACAAGAGGGGAAAATGAGAGCCAGATTCTTCCAGCTCCTAAATTACTCCTTCATATAAATTAAGAAGTTTTGCAAGTTCAATCCCATATAGATATTTTCCATTATCTACCAGACCTACTAGAGAAATACCAAGCATTAGAAGTATTTATATCATTATAAGTGTCACCAAATCATATTCAGCATTCAGGTGTTTGGAAATTCTCACTTCAAATTTTGATTTTTTAAACATCTCTTAATGATCCCTTATACAAAATGAAGTGTTTTTATGTTATTGTCCCTCCTTAAATTCAGCCTTCTCTAGTCTATTATTTTTCTGTTCATTCAAATTGCTTCTTCACATGAAAGCTTCCTTTGAAGTTTGTATTTCTTTCTATGAATAGACACTTTAAACCTGATAGCAGGGCTTCTGGATCTACAAGTGCATATAGTTTGTATTACTTTTACTCTAGAGTCTAAAAATATTCTCAACTGAAGCCATATAACCACAATAATCTCTAGAAAAATATCTTTTATCAGTCTCCACTGACAAAAATATATACATATATTAGATACATATTTTGAAGCAAATTCTGTCAGTTTCCATTCTATTTTCCTAAATGCTTAATGTAGTAAATAGGTCACTTTTAGCATTGAGTTATATATTGATGAAATACTCTTGGGACTGCTATGATGACTCCGAGATAGGGGAAATTTGGTACTTAGGAGTTTCAGGAAAAATACCCTAAATGGTACCTTTATGTCCTAAATACACCCAAAGACATAAACATACTATTGAAATGAAAACTTCAAGTGGACAAATAAACATACCTAGGTCAATTAGCACCTACAGCTCATTTCTCAAAAGAATTCTATATGATAGGAGATAAAACCACTACCATTTCATTAGTTAGGGGAAAGGGAATGAGATTTAAAAATTGGCCTAAATGAAAAAAAGAGGTACAGAAAGACCAGAGAGCAAGAAGAATAACAGAAATGGAAGGAAAAGCAAGAGGGGGCTCATGAAAAAACCTGGCCTATAGGTGAGCTTTTCTGAAAATTGGCTAAGTCCACCATGTTGTCTGGATACTTCTTGACAGGCACAGCAGCCAGCTGCAGTCCTTTCCTCAATTCTTAAAACAGACTAGGTTGACCACAGATTTTAATACACAGCTGAGGACACTATTTTCACTGTATATCTTTTCATTATTGGTAATCTCTAAATTTTGTGAGCAAAGGCAAGGAAGACCTACTTTTGCTCTGATAAGAACTATCTGAAACTACTAGCTCTTAGCTAGTGTACTTCCAAAGTCATTCTTTATACATTCTTCAGCAGTAAAGAAAAGCAACTAGATCTAGCTCCTGGTATTCAAATATTCTTATCTAATAGGTATGCTTAGATTCTTGACTAACCACATTTTTTTACTGTCCATTACAAACTACAGAACTTCATTCTAAAAATGTAAAATGCAGATGTGGCTTCTCCAAGCCAAATCTAAGTAGCATATTGGTGGCAGTCAGTTCAGTCTTCAGGGCATACAGTGCTGACAAAGCTGGCAACTGAATGAAGGGCCTTTTCAATGTGTGTGCTTTCCAGGCTAACTGAAAAATAATACTAGATATGTGAAAACTCCCTCATTATGTATGAATTTATCTCAAAGCATGGGTACCTATGAGACAAAATGGATAAACTGCAGCAAGACTGTTCTGGGGCATTACTAGAATTCTGTAATTCCAAAATCTAGGGAAGAACTTCCATGCACCAGATAGCAAAACTGATGTTCAGAAAATATCATTCTCACAGGCATCCAGCTTTAAGCCCTACCAAGCCTGTGTAGATCAGAGGAGAGAGAGGACACTTAAACTATTGAAAATATGTTTGTCTCTCACATGAAAAAACAAGGTTGGAAAAGAACCAAATTTTCATTCTCCAGTAAAAATAAACAGTTTTGTCCACACTTTGTCTCTTCTGCTTGCAAGCCTTGAAAACTTACCCTCCAGCTCTGATTAGAAAAGTAAGAAAAATGAAACTCAGTCTCATAAGAGGTCCTAGATTCAAAGTTAGAAATACTCCAGGGACATCCAGCTCATGAATGCTCACAGAGTACTTCAAGTGCCAAGTAAAAGAGCAGATGACACAAAACACCTTCATTCTCTTTGTCTACTAAGTTAGGAAGTTACTTCTTATTGAGTCTCAGAATTTGGATTATCTCTTTACACTCTCCTTCCTTCCCTCCATACCACCGCATGAACCCCATCTCACATCTCAGCCAAAATGGAAATTCTGACAAGGTGATTGTTACATGATAACTCCCTCTATATTGATATGGTAAATATGCATATTTTCCAAAGAGTGCCCCCAAAAGAAAAATCACATATGATACTGCCACAGAAGGTTTTCCTTGAAAGGTTCTTTCTCTTCTCCACTTACTACATTCAATTATATATCAATTCTTGTATCTTTTCTCTAGCAATGACTCTTTTTTTTTCTGTTTGCTCTATCACAAACACAGATGACTTTCACCATTTCAACAAACTAGTGGAATAGTTTCCTAGTTTCTTTCCTTCACTAGTACTTCCTCCGTTTAAATCTACTCCTTCCTATCCTGATCTGCCATTCTACAGGTTAGCTGCATTCCCCTGTTCACAAACCTTCAGAAGTTCTCTACTGCTTTTCAAATAAAGCTCAGATTTTTTTTTGCTCAGCACTAAATGCCATCATGCTCTTAATCACTACTTTTTTTTTAAATATTGGAATGGATTTATTTATATGGGATTTTTTTTGTTTGTTTTTTTTTTATTTCTTTTCAGCATAACAGTATTCATTATTTTTGCACCACATCCAGTGCTCCATACAATCTATGCCCTCTCTAATACCCACCACCTGGTTCCCCCAACCTCCCACTCCCCGCCCCTTCAAAACCCTCAGATTGTTTTTCAGAGTCCATAGTCTCTCATGGTTCACCTTCCCTTCCAATTTCCTGGAGGACAATGGGAGATGGAGAGAAGAAGGGAGTTGAGGGAAATTGGAAGGGGAGGTGAACCATGAGAGACTATGGACTCTGAATTAATCACTACTTTTCCAGGCTTCTTTACATTTCTTTTACCCTACATTCCAGTAACCCTGGCATGTACACATATCATGAACATGCATCACTTTTCTGGTAATTTTTTCATAGTGGTGGGGCAAGATGAAGGGGTGAATTGCTCACTAACTCTTAGACTTCCTCTTAGAAATGTCTTAGTGGCCAGCACAAGCCGTATCTTCAAAGAAGCATTGAAAGACAAACATGGGATAAGCCCAATAAAAGAAAAAACTGAAGTAGTAGTGAGCATAGCTGATGATCACCACACTCTAAAATCATGAGCATTTGTTAAATGGAAATAGTTCATGAGAAATACTTAGAGATGAATCTAACAAAATAAGTGTGAAATTTTTGTGCTGAGTACTATTAGAAAATCCCATGAGAAATTTTAAAAAGCTTAAATAAATGGAGAAATATTGTGTTCATTCAGTGGAAAACTCAATATTGTTTAGAGATCAATTTTCTCTAAATTTACCAACAGATTTATCATATTCCCAAACAAAATTGCAACAAATTTTTTTGTAAAAATTTACAAGTTGGTTTTAAACTTATACAACAGCAATGGACATAGCATAGGTAAAAAACAATTTTGAAAAAGAAAACCAAATTTGTTGAATCCACACTACCTGACTTTAATATTTATATAAGGCTATAGAAATCAAGGTGGTATGATACTGTCATAAAGATTAGATCTACAGATCAACAAAATGGAATGGAGAACCTAAATATAGATGTACACAAATATGGTCACTTTATTTTTGTACCAAGATAATTCACTGCAGATAGGATACTCTTTCTAAAAACTACGCCATAACAACTAGATATTTATATACCACAAGGGAAAAAAAGAATTTCCATGTTTACCTGAACCTTATGTAAGAATTGACTACAGATGAATTATAGACCTAAATTATTTTTTAAAAACCTGAACCATAAAGGAAAAACATTGATAATTTAGACGCCTCACAAAAATTATGAACTTAAGCTCTTCAAAAGATAATTTAAAAATTAAAACATAAGCAACAGTCAGGAAGAAAATATTTTCAATACCCACACTGGATAAAAGACCTGAATTTAGAAACTATTCTAAAATATAGAATATATTTTGGGGCGCCTGGGTGGCTCAGTGGGTTAGGCCGCTGCCTTCGGCTCAGTTCATGATCTCAGGGTCCTGGGATCAAGTCCCACATCGGGCTCAGCCTGCTTCCCTCTCTCTCTCTGCCTACCTCTCCATCTACTTGTGATTTCTCTCTGTCAAATAAATACATAAAATCTTTAAAAAAAAAAAAGAATATATTTTGGACATATTTATATTTATATTTGTATTTGTATTAGATATAAAATCTAGAATATATTCTAAAACTTTTGGAGTGACATCACCAAGATGGTGACATAGGTTGTTCCCAACTTCACTCTCCCTCATAAAAAGAACTAACAACTATTCAAGAACAAACCCCCACAGAGAATCCTAGGATATAGGGATGATGCTTACTTACCCCTCTGCACCACACAGACCAAGACTGCATTAGAATAAGAGAAACAGCTACATACTGACCACACTGCTCCTCCCCTAGGCCAGTGTACCATCATGGGGAAAGGTCTCCCCTGAGCCTCCAGTGGAAAAAACAAGCCAGTGGGTACAGCAAGTCCACCCCCCATGACTGTGTGCCACTTGCCAGAGTCCCTAATCTGATCTTGCACTACAGGGATTGCAAAAGAATCTGTCATGCTTAACTGCTGCAAATCTATGATAAAGAAGGAAGGGAGGCACCTGAGATAATCAGCAGATGGATCTTGTAAGATAGAATTAATATTTTCAGTACCCAACTTAATAATTCCAACTAGCAATTTTGCTTATCTGTAGAACCAAGTCAAGGGCACACTCTGACCAGAGAATTTGGCACATATGGGTCTGCCAGATGCACATCTTCAAATAAGTAGTTTTGTAGGCCTGAGAGCCTGGTTTGCCCAAGAAGCTTAAACACAGGGGCGCCTGGGTGGCTCAGTGGATTACAGCCTCTGCCTTCAGCTGAGGTCATGATCCCAGGGTCCTGGGATCGAGCCCCGCATCAGACTCTCTGCTCAGTGAGGAGCCTGCTTCCCCTCTCTCTCTGCCTGCCTCTCTGCCTACTTGTGATCTCTGTCTGTCAAGTAAATGAATAAAATCTTAAAAAAAAAAAAAAAGAAGAAGAAGCTTAAATATAGACTAATTCCACCTCAGAGAGTGTCTTCTAGCTCCATATGATCAAAACGGCTGGAAACAACTTTTGGAAGTTGTGCTGGCCCAGCTCTGCTTGAAACAAGAGTGAGGCAAGGAGTGACTGCCACCCCCCTACAGTGAGAAAAGCCAGTATGAGACATAGAGTATTACTGTGCTACCCATAGGCAAGGGCATAAATTTAGCCAAGGTTGAAGGTAACTCCCAGCTCCTCCTAACTGGAAAGCCTGTTTGGAAAATTAAGAGTAACCTAAAGGAGCCTCTCTCCCCTCCATGCAGGCAAGGGAGCTGAGACACATCTCCACTCACTGTAGAGTCTTCTGACCCCATCTGACCTGAAAAGCAGGAGATAATTTCTGCAAAGCAAAGTAAGTGATCCTGTTTCATCAGCTAACTTGGGGTACAGGTTGGTTTGAGTTAAGATAACAAAGAACTTTATTGACTTTAGAACTGCTTCTCTCACTGCTCAGGCAGGAAATTTAATTCATAGCCTTGCTTACTGAAAAATATAACCTTCAGCATGTTAAACCAAGGGAACTAAAACACATTGGAAAAAACAGCCCATTCAGTAGTCTTATGTTCACTGGTACTTGGACAGAGAGCAGAGCTCATGGCTTCCCGAATCTGCAGGGCAAAACTGGTGGCCTCACATGACCAGGAAATTCAGTAAACACACTGGACTGATTCAGGTGCCCAGGCAATGAGCTGTACAAGCTCTGGATCCCATCCTGATCCCCTGCCAGAACAGGGAAGCTATTCATACCCCCCTCTAATAGTGAGTATAGTACCCAGTCCTAACATCTAGTAAGGTTTAGCATAGAATCCTAGCAACTGTGAAGCCCATCTTACAGTCTCACATGGGCAGGGAAACAAGCCAGCAATCCTATCCAACTGTTCTCAGTGATAGACATAACCCCCATCCCTAACCTGAGAACCTGAACAGCTGCCTCACCCCCAAAATAGACCATAATAGCAGGCCCCATGAGCCCAAGGACATTACTAGCAGCCACATCCAGAAACCCAATTGAGCTGACTGGTGAAAAACTATCTCTGTCAAAGCAAATCTGTAAAGTCTAAAAAAGGATCCCAATTACTCAAATTCACAGATACCAATGTAAGGATTAGGGATCATGGAAAATCAGGTAAATATGACATCACCAAAGGAAACAACTGATAAAACTCCAATTTGATCTTAAAAAAAAAAAAATGGAGCTCTATGAACTGTCAAAGAATTCAGAATGATAAATCCTCTTAATAAAGTTTAGTTAACTATAAGAAGACACAGATAGACAACCAAACAAATTAGGAAAACAATACATGAACAAAATGAGAATGTCAACAAGGAACAAGCAACCATCAAGAAAGAAAGAAATCTTAGAGGTGAAAAATATAGTAACTGCTGAAAAATACAATAACTGAAGAATTCAACAGAGGGTTTCAAAAATAGACTCAATCATGTTGAAGAAAGATTCAGTGACGTGGATGATAGGACATTGGAAATTACCCAGTCAGAAGAATAAAGAGAAAAAAGAATGAAAAGGGGTAAAGAAAGGCTATGGAATATATATATGACACAAAAAATAGCAATAATGGCTGAAAACTCCCCAAACCTGAAGAGAATGGATATCCAGATTCACAAGGCCCAAAAGATGCCAAATAGGTTAAACCTGAATAAGGGTATATACCTATACACCAAGACATATACTTATATTGTCAAAAATCAGGAAAAGGAAGAATTTTAAGGCCTTAAAGAAGAAGTACAGAAGTTACATACAAGAGAACCTCCATAGCTAAAGTAGATTTCTCAACAGAAAACTTTTCAGAAATTCTTTCAGGAAAAAAAGGAATGACATATTCAAAATACTGAATGAAAGTAACTGTCCATCAATAATTCTATACCTGGCAAAGCTGTCCTTCAGAACTGAAATTAGGGATAAAGACTTTCCCAAACAAACAAAAGCTGAGAGAGTTCATTACCACTATACTTGCCTTACAACAAATGTTAAAGGAGGTAAAATAATGTTAATTTACATCATAAAAATACAAAAAGTTAGCATATATCTCACTGGTAATGGCAAATATATAGTCATAGTTAGATTCTGCAAAATAGTAATTCATTTGAAACTCTAAAAAATAGTAAAAATAATGATAACTATAATAGTCTGCTACTATTCACACAATATTAAAAACATGTAAATTTTAACAGCAGTAACCTAAAATAAAAGTGTCAAGTTTACTACTTCTAATGAAGCCAACTTGCTTCAGTTAAAACAGGGTGTTATAAATTTAAGATATTTTAGGTAAGCCTCATGGTAACTATAAGTGATAATCTTACAGTAATTACACAAAAGAACATGATAAAGAAATTATAGTATACTGATACCAAAAAGCATCAAAACCCAAAAAAGCAGGATAAGAAGGAACAATGGAGCTACAAAATAACCAGAGAATAATTAACAAAATGCAATAGTAAGTACTTCCTCATCAATAATTACTTTAAATCCAAACCTCTTAAGGTGTAGGGCCATACATGACTCATTTTGTCCTTATTTCCTACCTTCCCTCCACCCTCATCCCTTGTGCATCACTTTTCCTTCTTTGCGCACACAATAAATATTTGTTGAATAAAATAAATAAATTAAATATTAAATTATCTAATTAAAGACAGAGAATGGCTGAATCGATTAAAAATGAGATCAAACAATAGGCTGCCTACAAGAGACTCATTTCAGCCTTAAAGGCATATAGAATAAGAGTGAAGGCAAGGAAAAAGGTATTTTAAGCAAATGGTAAACCCCCAAAAAACAGTGGTAGCTACACTGGTATCAGACAAAATAAAATTTAAACTAAAAATGGTAAAAAGATACAAAGAAGCTCATTAAGTAACAATAAGGGGACCAATACATTAAGAAGATATAAGAATTGCAAATATTTATATGCACAATAGTGGAACACCTAAATATATAAAGCAAAAACTAATAGAACTAAATGGAGAAATAAAAAGTAATACAATAATAGTTGGAGAACTTAATATTTTGCTCTCAGTAATGGATCTATTATCCAGACAGGGAATCAATAAGAATACAAAATATTTTAACAGCCCTATAAACTAAATGGATATAACAGACTTATACAAAACATTCCATCCAACAACAGACAAATATACATTTGTCCCAAACACAAATCGAATATTTTCTAGAATCAACAATAAGTTAGGTAAGAAAACAAATGTAAGCAAACTTGAAAAGACTGAAATCATACGAAGTATCTTCCCTGACCACAATGACGTGAATCCAAAATCAGTAACAAAAGGAAAACTACAGGGTCACCTGGGTGGCTCAGTGGGTTAAAGCCTCTGCCTTCAGCTTGGATCATGATCCCAGGGTCATGGGATCGAGCCCCTCATTGGGCTCTCTGCTTCACAGGAAGCCTGCTTTCTCCTCTCTTTCTGCCTGCCTCTCTGCCTACTTGTGACCTCTGTCAAATAAATAAATAAAATATTTTTTAAAAAAGGAAAACTAGAAAATTCATAAACATATTAAAATAAACAACACTCTACTGAACCACCCAATGGATCCAAGAAGAAATTAAAAAGGAAACTAAAAAGTTGCTTGAGACAAACAAAAATAAAACACAACATACCAGAATTTGTGGGATGCAGCAAAAGCAGTTTTAAGCAGCAAGTTCACAGCATCAAGTGCTTATATTAAGAAGCAAGAAAGATCCCAAATAAACAACCTAACTCTATGACATAACTAATGAGAAAAAGAAGACCAAACTGAACCAAAATTAGCAAAGTAAAGTAAATCATAAAGATTACAGCTGAGGGACGCCTGGGTGGCTCAGTTGGTTAAGCAGCTGCCTTCAGCTCAGGTCATGATCCCAGCGTCCTGGGATTGAGTCCCACATCGGCTCCTTGCTCAGCGGGGAACCTGCTTCTCCCTCTGCCTCTGCCTGCCATTCTGTCTGCCTGTGCTCGCTCTCTCCCCCCCCCTCTCTCTGATAAATAAATAAATAAAATCTTAAAAAAAAATTAAAAAAAAAAGATTACAGCTGAAATAAGTAAAAGAGAGGGGAAAAAAGACAAAAGATTAACCAAACTAAGAGTTGTTTCTTTTAAAAGATAAACAAAATCGACAAACCCTTATCTACACTAAATAATGTAAAAAGAGAAAGGACCGCAATTAACAAAATTATAAATGAAAAAGGAGAAATCACAACTGATACCATAGAAATTTAAAGGAATATAATAGAAGCAACTATATGCCAACAAACTGACAACCTAGAAAAAAATGAAAATATTCTTAGGAACCTGCAACTTGACAAGGCCAAATCAGGAAGAAATAGAAAATCTAAATAGAGGGGCATCTGGGTGGCTCAGACTGAATCAATAATCAAAAATCTTTCAACAAAGAAGAGCCCTGCACTAGATGACTTCACCAATAAATTTTACCAAGTAGTTAATGAAGAATTAACACCAATCCTTCTCAAACTCCTTCAAAATATCAGCACAGAGGAAACACTCCCAAACTCATTTTATGAGACTAGTATTGATCTGTTACTATAACTAGAGAAGGATGCTCCTAGAAAACTGTAGTTTTCTAATATGTCTGATAAAAAGATACAAAAATTCTCAATAAAATACGAGCAAACTGAATTCGGTAGCAGAGTAAAAGGATCACTCACCATAATAACATGAGATATATCCATAGAATGCAAAGATGGTTCAACACATGATAATCAATCAATGTGCTACATCACATTAATAGAATAAAAAAATCATGTGATCATCTAAATAGACACAGAAAAAAACATTTGACAAAATTCAACAGCCATTCATAATAAAAACTTGTAACAAATTAGTCAAAGAAGGAACATATTCACTTAGAGTTCACACTAGAAGTTCTAGGTAGAGCAATAAGGTAAGAAAAAGAAATTAAAAGTATCAGAATTGGAAAGGAAGAATTAAAACTGCCTCTATTTGCAGATCACATAATTTAAAAAAATAGAAAACCCTAAATCTCAATCAAAAAGCCCTTAGATCTCATTAATTCAATAAAGTTGCAAGATACAAAATTAACATACAAACTCAGTAGAATTTCTATACACTAACAGTGAATTTTTGGAAAAAGAAGTTTAAAAATTGATAACATTTACAATAATATCAAAAACAATAATATACTTAAGAATAAATTTAACTAAGGAAAAAAAATCTCTAAAAACTATAAAATATTGATGAAAGAAAACAAAGAAAATACAAGATAAACTCAATAGCAAAAAACAAATAACCCAATTTAAAAACGAGCATGAATCTGAATAGACATTTCTCCAAAGGGGTTTTACAAAAGACTAAAGGTACATCAAAATTCCAAAATCACTAGTCATTAGCGAAATACAAATTAAAACCACAATGAGATATCACCACACTCCTGTTAGAAAGGCCATCATCAAAAAGACAAAAGAGATCAAATGCAGGTGTAGATGAGGAGAAAGAGAGAATCCTGCATTGCTAAGGGGATAGTGACTTGGTATAGCCACTATAGAAAACAACACAAAGTAGTTCTACTTTTAAGTTCAAAAAGTTAAAAGTAGAACTACTATATTATCCAGTAATTACACTTCTGGGAATATATCCAAAAGAAATGAAAACACTAACAAACAAAGGTATCTGCACCTTGTGTTCACAACAGCATTATTTAAAATAACCAAGACATGGAAATAACCTAAGTGTACATAAATGGATGACTGAATGAAGAAGTTGAGATACATATATATCATGAAACACAGCCACACACATGCAATGGAACATTATTCAGTCATAAAAATGAGGAAAGACTACCATTTGTGATAAACATGGATGGACCTTGATGGAAATATGCTAAGTGAAATAAGTCAGGCAGAAAGGTAAATGCCATATGATCTCATTTACATGTGGCATCTTTAAAAAAAAATTATCAAAAAAGGGATCAGACTTGTGGTTGCCAGAGGCAGAGGGTGAGATAGGGGAACTGGAGGAAGGTGGTCAAAGATACAAACTTCCACTTAAAAGATAAATAATTACTGTTAATGTAATGCGTCAACATGATCACTACAACTAACACCACTATAGGATATATAGAAAGTTGTTAAAAGAATAAGTCCTGAGAGTTCCCATCACAAGATTTTCTTTCTTTTTTTTCTTTTTTCTTTCCTTTCTTTTTATTGTATCTATGTGAGAAGATGGATGTTTGTTGAGCCTATTATGGTAGGCATTTCATAATATATGTAAATGAAATAATGACACTATAAATACCTTAAACTTATAAAGTGATGTATGTAAATTATTTCACAATAAAAATGAAAAGAAAAACTTTTACAACTTATTAAAGACCAAAAAAAAAATAGAGATGAGCAAAAACTTTCAGAAAGAATTCACCAAAGAAAGATATACAAAAAAGAAAAGAAAAACATAAAATGTTGCTCAATATATTAATCCTTACAGAAATGGCAGTTCAAACCACAATAAGACACCATTAACTTTCACTAGAATAGCTTTAAAAAAAATGATAGTTACAAGAAGGGTCATCTGTACCCCAATGTTTATAGCAGCAATGGCCACGGTCGCCAAACTGTGGAAAGAACCAAGATGCCCTTCAACAGACGAATGGATAAGGAAGATGTGGTCCATATACACTATGGAGTATTGTGCCTCCATCAGAAAGGATGAATACCCAACTTTTGTAGCAACATGGATGGGACTGGAAGAGATTATACTGAGTGAAATAAGTTAAGCAGAGAGAGTCAATTATCATATGGTTTCACTTATTTGTGGAGCATAACAAATAGCATGGAGGACAAGGGGAGATGGAGAGGAGAAGGGAGTTGAGGGAAATTGGAAGGGGAGGTGAACCATGAGAAACTATGGACTCTGAAAAACAATCTGAGGGTTTTGAAGAGGTGGTGGGTGGGAGGTTGGGGTACCAGGTGGTGGGTATTATAGAGGGCACGGATTGCATGGAGCACTGGGTGTGGTGCAAAAACAATGAATACTGTTACACTGGAAAGAAATAAAACAAAACAAAAGAAAAATGATAAAACTAAGTGCTAGTGTGGATGTGGAGCTATTGGAACTCATATTCATGACATTAATTAAAGGAAATTTACACCTTCAGTCCTATAAAAATGTGTTTTATTGACCCAAATGAAGAAAAATAACTCCCATTTTTGAGTTTTACTATGTGTTAGCCAACTATCGTTCTAAGTACTTTAATATAGTCTTCATAAAAATCTATGAGACACATAGAACAGTGGAACAGAGTAGAGAGCCCAGATATGGACCCTCAACTCTATGGTCAAATAATCTTCGACAAAACGGGAAAAAATATCCAGTGGATAAAAGACAGTCTCTTCAATAAATGGTGCTAGGAAAACTGGGCAGCTATATGTAGAAGAATGAAACTCGACCATTCTCTTACACCGTACACAAAAATAAACTCAAAATGGATAAAAGACCTCAATGTGAGACAGGAATCCATCAGAATCCTAGAGGAGAACATAGGCAGTAATCTCTTCGATATCAGCCACAGCAACTTCTTTCAAGATATGTCTCCAAAGGCAAAGGAAACAAAAGCGAAGATGAACTTTTGGGACTTCATCAAAATCAAAAGCTTCTGCACAGCCAAGGAAACAGTCAAGAAAACAAAGAGGCAATCCATGGAATGGGAGAAGATATTTGCAAATGACAGTACAGACAAAAGGTTGATATCCAGGATCTATAATGAACTCCTCAAACTCAACACACACAAAACAGACAATCATATCCAAAAAATGGGCAGAATATATGGACAAACACTTCTCCAATGAAGACATACAAATGGCTATCAGACACATGAAAAAATGATCATCATCACTAGCCATCAGGGAGATTCAGATTAAAACTACATTGAGATACCATCTTACACCAGTTAGAATGGCCAAAATTAGCAAGACAGGAAAAACATGTGTTGGAGGGGATATGGAGAAAGGGGAACACTCTTCCAACTGTTGGTGGGAATGCAAGTTGGTGCAGCCTCTTTGGAGAACAGTGTGGAGATTCCTCAAGAAATTAAAAATAGAACTGGCCTATGACCCTGCCATTGCACTCCTGGGTATTTACCCCAAAGATACAGATGTAGTGAAAAGAAGGGCCATCTGTACCCCAATGATTATAGCAGCAATGGCTCGGTCACCAAACTGTGGAAAGAACCAAGATGCCCTTCAACGGATGAATGGATAAGGAAGATGTGGTCCATATACACTATGGAATATTGTGCCTCCATCAGAAAGGATCAATACCCAACTTTTGTAGCAACATGGATGGGACTGGAAGAGATTATGCTGAGTGAAATAAGTTAAGCAGAGAGAGTCAATTATCATATGGTTTCACTTATTTGTGGAGCATAACAAATAGCATGGAGGACAAGGGGAGATGGAGAGGAGAAGGGGGTTGAGGGAAATTGGAAGGGGAGGTGAACCATGAGAGACTATGGACTCTGAAAAACAATCTGAGGGTTTTGAAGGGGTGGTGGGTGGGAGGTTGGGGTACCAGGTGGTGGGTATTATAGAGGGCATGGATTGCATGGAGCACTGGGTGTGGTGCAAAAACAATGAATACTATTATGCTGAAAATAAAAAATAAATTTTAAAAAAATCTATGAGGCAGATATTATTATTATCATCCTCATTTTGCAGAAATTTGGGAAATGGAAGCACAGAATATTTAGTTCATTTGCCCAAGATAACACAGCTGTTGAGTGAAGGAGCCAGAATTTGAACCTAGATAGTAATCGCACCTGAACCATCTATACCTGTGCTTCAATAGTGCTTCATAAAGAGAAAGCTGTTAGTAAAAGAGAAGCATTTGGTTAAAAGGAAATATATAATGAACACATACCATGTACTGGAAACCTTCCTAGGAACTGGGATAAAGATTGTTATCAATTCTCTTAACATCAATTTTGAAATTAAAATTTTAAGCAATTGGGAAAAAAGTGTGCTTTCCCTTTTGGATCTGCCAACAACCAGTTTGCATATCCTTAAGTAAATCACTGGATTTATCAGAACTTCAGTTTTTTCACCCATGAATGAAGCAGTTAGGTAAATCTTTAGGGTCATATTTGTTTTCTCCTATAACATTAAATGGAAAGCCCATACAGTTTGCAAAGTTCTCAGAATTCATAGAAAATTTCTTAGTTTTCTGTATCTTTCATGGATTTCCCACTCTACATAAATCATGGAGGTGTAAAGGAAACTATAAACTCAACTAATTTTAGATTATTTTATGCAATTGATTATTTCATCTTTGTCATTGACTATACACACTTGCAGAGAAGAGTATTACAGTATAATTTTCCAGCTTTTGAATCAGATTTTAAATTATGAATTGAATTCTTCAATCAGTTTAAACTACAAAACACTATTTTCAGAAGAAAGAGGGAGGGAGACATTAAGAGATAGGAAGGAGAAAAATAACAGGAAGAAATAAACTCAGAGCTACCTCGACTTTGTTTTTATTTTCTCTGAGAGTGGGTGAAGAGAGGATGGATTTGGACAGAACAATGCAATACTTTCCTGTAAAGCTTAACACAAGATTAAGTAAATTATCATTTCTTCTTTTCAAACGGGAATGGCTCCATTCCAGGAAGTGCCAACATCTGTTTGAAGAGAACACTTGTTAGGCAAGTGGAAATATATGGAGATAAACTGCTTACTCAGACTGTTAGGACATAATGAAGAAATCATAATAAACTGGAAAATTAAGATTAGAATCTGGGCGTAATTAGCAGTTCTTAAGGTGCCAAGTGCTATATATTTGAACACAAGCTTGGAAGTTCTTAGTTATTGTCAGCAAGTCCAGCTGGTGGTAGTTCAATAATCTGTTCAGAAATATTTACCAGGTAGAGAAAAACAAGTTTACTTAGGGTTAGTGCTTACAAGTGAGCACACACTGAAATTTCATCAGCATGTATAATTTCCAGGAATAATCCACTATAAATCAAGTCACTGTGAGAAGAATATGAGGATTTTTATATTACTTATTCATAATAGGAGGTGACTACTTTAAATATATGTAAACCTGTGTGAGTCATAAGTGCAAAGACAGTAATGACAACAAAAGCATTGTTATTTACATCTTTATCATTTTCTAAAATTATGCATGTATTATCTTCCCTGTTTCCAACAAACTGAGACAGATTAACCATTCAATCTCTCCATTTTAGAATGAAGAAATATCTCAAAGTAATTAAAGTTATTTGAGTCAACTGTAAGGCTTAAGGTCATTGTAAAATTAAAATTTTAACACTGGGAGGAAATTAGAGGTGTTATCCAACGTATTTCCCAACCATATTCCCACAAAATACACACACACACACACACAAAATTTATTTAAGGCTACGTCTCTTTTCTGTATTTTCTAGAAAACCTCAAGTTCTGCTATGCCAACACACTAATTTCTCCTTTTCAATCAACTTGAAAAGAGACAAATTTATTCAGTCATAAGTTCTTTTCAAATGGTTAGTTTTCCAAATTCCAAATTGGAAAAAAAATACATTTTCTTAAAATATTAATAATTAAAATTTCATAATGATGAAAGATATTTGTTTATAAAAAGAAAAGAGTAAATTTCAAGACAACAGACTATAAGCCTTACTAAGGCTAAAATTCTAGGTTTTCAATAATTTCAAAAAACTGCTCCTTTTAGTCTTTCCAACAAAAGACTAAAGTACAGACAAGTCCAAATATCAGTAAGAAAATATCCAATTTCTCCCCTATAATGGCCCAATGTCGGTACAAAGGAATGGCCTAACTGGTCCAGCTTTAGGCACTGCTTCCTGCATTGATATGATGTCATTTTATAATCTAAATCCAGGTTGACCTGATAACGTGTCCATCTAAAATGATAGCAGCTTCTACCCAGAGTTACTGCTGCAAGCATTTTAGTGTTTTGTCAGAAATGTCTGTACCACAAGGAAGAGCCCCTGCTGAGTTCCCTATGGACCTTGTCCAGAAGATGAAGCTATTCATTGGAAACCTGCCCAAGGAGGCCACAAACCAGATCTGCTCACTCTTTGAGCAGTATGGGAAGGTGCTGGAATGTGAATCATTAAAAACTACCACTTTTGGAGAGGGGGGTGCCTGGATGGCTTAATCAGTTAAGCCCCTGACTTTTCCTTTCTGCTCAGGTCATGTTCTCAAGGTCTTAAGATGGAGCCCCACCTCCATTGCACACTGGAGTCTGCTTGGCATTCTCTCTCCCTCTCCTTCTGCCCTCCTCCACTCCTACGTGCACTCTTTCACTCTCTCTCTCTCTCTTTCTCAAATAAATAAATAAATAAATAGGAACTACAGCTTTGGGCACATAGAGGACAAGGTGGCAGCTGAAGAACCATAAGCAACCTGAGCCCTACAAGCTGAACAGGGGGAACATCAACGTGAAAGCCAATAAGAATGAGAGTAAGACCTCCACAGAGTTGCATGTGAGCAACACTGGTCCCACCTGTATTAAAAAATAGCTTCAGGGGCACCTGGGTGGCTCAGTGGGTTAAAGCCTCTGCCTTCAGCTCAGGTCGTGATCTCAGGGTCCTGGGATCGAGCCCCACATTTGGCTCTCTGCTCAGCGGGGAGCCTGCTTCTCACTCTCTCTCTGCCTGCCTCTCTGCCTACTTGTGATCTCTGTCTGTCAAATAAATAAATAAAATCTTTAAGAAAAAAAATAGCTGCAGGCAAAATCTGATGCATATGGTCCAGGTCAAATGGACCATATGGCTCAAGTCAAATACAACATTGTGATAGATTTTGCCTTTCCACACAGATAGAGGATGCAGTGGTGGCCATCACCGGCCTTGACAACACAGAGTTTCAAGGTGGGATGTGTGCGGGCTAAAATTTGGAGCTGAAGTTGTATATAAGAATACATACACCCTTCATGGTATTCTGTCTCTTGGACATTCTTGGCTCTATAAGTTCAGTCCCTCTGCAGCTGTGGACCTTAATACACCTTGCTAAACTCAGACCACCTCTTCCTTTCCTCCCTTCTGCCCATTTTTCTGGTCTTCATGTTCTTCAGTACTTCTGTAATTTCCCATTTATGTTCTGTTCTCCCAGCAGGCGTCATTGTGTACAGAAACTGTGGTGGGGGTTGTGCTGGCTCCCGTCTCCTGCTGCCATTGGACGTTGGACTTGGGAATGACTTTGGTGAGAGTATCACTGCTCTTGAGTCTTTTTGGTCCAAAGGCTTGGCTTGTGGTGGGTAAACACACAGAGTTGGATCACTTTTTTTTTTTTCCAGTGAAATAAATGGTTTTTCAACATAGAAAAAAAAATGATAGCAAACATCTGCAAAAGAATTTTAGTTGATAAGTTTGTTAACCACTTACTAGGTGTCTTATGATGTTAAAAATATCAGGGACACAAAAGAAGTATACGATGTGGTAAATGTTCTCTGGAACCTTACACTGTAGTTGGGGAAAAAATGGCATATGTAAATCAAAAAGTAGACAATAATTAAATCCTCAACAGATTGGAAATAATCACAAATGTAATCTGAGTTCATATAAAGACATAGCTGTTTGACAATCCTCATTGTTTATTAAGTACCACATGTAAATTTCAAATCAGTTTCTTCCTAACACTTTCAGAGTAATCAGGGTTTAGAGACCAATGTTTTACAAGCAGAAGACTTCAAGCACAGCTACTCTTCTCTTAACTGTATTACACTTTTTGTAATCTGTTGTTACAGTTAGTTCAAATTATTTGAGAGAATTTGAAAGCTTTATTGATTTCTCCTCAGCTTTGGATCATTTGTGGTATATTCTGTATGAGACAAAGATTTTTAATTACTGATGTTCATACAAAATATCTTATTTAACACCACTGCCAGAGTCCGATCAGGTCACAAATTCTGAAAAATCAGACACAATTTGGAAAAGCACATATTTCTTAATAACTTTTGTATAATTTAGATATTTGGCTTATACCACAGAAAATAGGATATACCCCAAACTGCTGTTAATATAGTGCAATCATCATAAATCACAAGTGACATTGAAAGAAAACTGATTTTTTGTAATAATAAATAGAGATTTTTATTTTTAGTGAAGGTGGGAAACTGCTTACTACTTCTTTAAAATATTTTCAGATCACAATCATATTAGCCTCAATCTAGGGGGTGGAACTTTGGAGATTTAAGCAAAATTTCATTAAAATTCTGAAACACATTCATAAATACTTCTTAAGAAATATCCTTGCCTTGCTCACAGGTCATGATGCAGTGGCTTTCTCTACCTCATGGACAAAAAAATATATGCTGAGCCTTGTCTTAGATCCTTAATTTTCACAAAGAAATGTCAACTGCATTGTGTATTTCTTGGATTCTGAGGTATTTGTAGACAATCATTCATCTGTGACTATAAAGACAGACTTGACTCATAAATATATAAAAAAGTTAAAATGCAGATGAAAAACAAAATGTATAACATATATGTATGTAATAAATAAATGTATAACATATATGAAACACATTGACTATATTAAGAATTTTTAAATACTGTATGAAGAATTTTTTTAAGATAAAGCTTTTATACACCAAAGGAAACTGTCAACAAAACAAAAAGGCAATCTTCTGAATGAGAGAAGATACTTGCAAATGATATATCCAATAAGGAGTTAATATTCAACATATATAAAGAACTCCTACAACTCAACACCAAGAAAACAAACAATACAATTAAAAAATGGGCAAGAGGGCCTGAATAGAGATTTTTCCAAAGAAGACCTACAGATGGCCAACAGACACATGAAAAGATGTTCAACCTCACTAGTCAACAGGGAAATGCAAATTAAAACCACAATGAGATATCACCCCATACTTGTCAGAATGACTAATATCAAAAAATAATAAAAATAAATAAGACATAACAAGCATTGGCAAGGATGTGGAGAAAAGGGAATTCTTGTGCAAATGTAAATTTGTGCAGCCTCTATAGAAAACAGTATGAAGTTTCCTTAAAAAAAATTAAAAATAGAACTACCATATGACCTAGCATCTCTACTAGTTATTCATCTGAAGAAAACAAAGATATTAATTTGAAAAGATACAGGCACCCCTATGTTCACTGAAACATTATTTATAAGAGCCAAGATATGGAAACAATGGGACACCTGGGTGGCTCAGTGGGTTAAGCCTCTGCCTTCAGCTCAGGTCATGATCTCAGGGTCCTGGGATCGAGCCCCGCATTGGGCTCTCTGCTCAGCGGGGAGCCTGCTTCTCTCTCTCTTTCTGCCTGCCTCTCTGCCTACTTGTGATCTCTCTCTCTGTGTCTAATAAATAAATTTAAAAAAACCTAAGTGTTCAATGATAGATGAATGGATAAAGATGTGGTGTGTATATATTATATATGTATATAATATATTTATATATATATAATATATAAATAAATTATATATATAAATATGATTTACACAGACACACTGAAACATTATTCAGCCATAAAAAAGAATGAAATCTTGCTGTTTGCAATGACACGGATGGAACCAGACACTTATAATGCTAAGTGAAATAAATCAATCAGAGAAAGATGAATACCATATGATTTCACCTATGTGAAATTTAAGGGGAAAAAATTTAAGTTAAAAAAAAAAGGAAAGGGAGAGAGAGAAAAAGAGAGAGAGACAAACCAAGAAACATACACTTAACTATAGAGAACAAACTTATGGTTACCAGAGAGGAGGTGGGTGGGGGATAGATTAAATAGGTGATGGGGATTAACGAGTGCACTTGTGATGAACCTTGTGTGAAGTATAGAATTGTTAAATCACTATATTGTACACCTGAAACTAATATAACATTTTATATTAACTGTATTAGAATTAAAGTTTAAAAATTAATTTTAAAAAAAGGTGTTATACACATACACACACACACACACACACACACACACACACACAAACAGTGGAGTATTATTCAGCCATATAAAAGAATTAAATCTTTGCCGTTCATGACAACGTGGATGGACCTAGAGAGCACTGTGCTGAGTGAAATAAATCAGACAAATAGACAAATACTACATGATTTCACTTACATGAGGAATCTTAAAAAATAAACAAATGAACAAACAAAACAGAAACAAATTCATAAATACAGAGAATTAGTGGTTACCAGAGAGGGGGAAGAATGGGCCAAATAGGTGAAAAGGATTAAGAGATACAAACTTCCATTTATGAAATATGTGAGTCACAAGGATGTAAACCACAGCATAGTGAATATAGCCAAAAATATTATAATAACCTTGTATGATGACAAATGGTAACTAGACATCATGGTGATGATTTTATAATGTATATAAATGTCAAATCACTATGTTGTAAACGAAACTAATATAATATTGTATGTCAACTATGCTTCAATAACAGAAAAAAGAATTTTTAAAATGTGTGTTACAAAATCAATGATAAGTGTTTACAAGTGACAAAACATTTCTAACAGGCAATTTGGAAATATAATAATTATAATAACTACTAACATACATTAATTGCCACAAACAGTATTTAGCACTCTTAATTAATCAAATGCAATTCTTAACAGCAAACATATAAGGGAAGTATTATTATAATCCCTAATTTTCAGATCAAAAAACTGAAGCACAAAAATGTCAAGTAACCTATTTAAAATTAGAGACATGAAACTGAAGACTCTACATTTAAGTTTATGCAATTGAACATCGCGGCCTTAAAATTAGTTTTGACCTGTAACCCAGTAAAAATGTCTACTGTCTTTAGTACTATCTTCAGAATTTTTTTCCAGCAAATTATTAAGGTTTGACATAAAGATTTATATGCCAATATTGTTAAGGGCCATTTATAATAGCAAAATCTTAGAGACAAAATATATTTTCAGTATCAGGATGCTGGTTGAGTAAAATATGGTTATATATGTAATGGTTATGCAGGCAAAAAAAATCATTTCTCAATGAATTTTCAAGGGAATGGAAAATGGTCAGATATATTCTAGTGTAAAGAAAACAATATGTGAAATATGATCCCAAATTTGTATATATAAAAGTTAGGTTTGTATTAATAAAGAGCAAAATTGCTGAGATGATACATATCAAAATGTTAATGGTTACCTCTGGCTGGAAAAATTATGGGAGATTTTTATTTTTCATTTTATATAGTTTTCTATGTTTTCATATTTTCATTTAAAAAAGATTCATAAAATTTTTAAGTTGAAAAAACTATGTAACAATTGTGGCATAGCCATAACAACTCTATAAGCCCTAACTATATTCATTTATCTTCTCCTTTGGTTTCTACTTTTAATTTAATTTTTCTTGAGTATAATTTTTTCAACATCTTATTTGTAGTTTACCATATACTGTTTGTACTTTCATTATAAAATGTCTGAAATCCTAATAGAATCCAGGATAAACATTCAAAATGTAAATAGTAGCCTCTTCTGAAACTCCCTTTACATCCATTACCAGATCTAAAACACATGACTAAAATAACACACAATCTTGAATAAATGGTTCTTTTTAACCAAAAGCAAAACCACTATACTATCCTTTCATGTTTAATCCTCCATCAGCTTAACATTTTACATAAATTTTCACAAAAACATCATTTGATCTAAGAACATCTGCCAGATCCTGGAACACATCTTTCCAGTCTTTGACCTTAAGTTTAGAATAACTACTATAGGTGATATAGTAGTTATTCTACATGGAGGCTTAAGTGGGTAGAAGAATAAATGAAACAAGATGGGATTGGGAGGGAGACAAACCATAAGTGACTCTTAATCTCACAACAAACTGAGGGTTGCTGGGGGGAGGGGGTTTGGGAGAAGGGGGTGGGATTATGGACATTGGGGAGGGTATGTGATTTGGTGAGTGCTGTGAAGTGTGTAAACCTGGTGATTCACAGACCTGTACCCCTGGGGATAAAAATATATGTTTATAAAAAATAAAAAATTAAAAAAAAAAAAAAAAAAAAAAAGAATAACTACTATATATATGCTCTCCCAGAGATTCTGATATATCATAATATCCTTAGACACAACTTTTATTTGTGCTATGCATTTGCATAGGAATCTATGCAAGCACTTTTATATGCATTATTTCAATTAATCCTCATAACAAGCCTATAAAACAAGTATCACTGGACCAATTTAACAAATTAAAATAGCATGATAGGCACTGACATCTGATTCTTGAGGCTATTATTTTCTAGAAGATTTGTAAATACTGACTCTACTATATATATCATCAATCAGTGCTTTCTGAGAAGTACTTTGGGGACCACTGAATTTTTGGTTCCATCTAACTCAATATTATTTATTATAACCATGACCTAAGATTAAAAACATCCCTGGAAGCACACATAACATCATCTACATATATGTATATGTATGTCATGCCAGACAGAACTGTACTGAAACATGTGTGTTTAGTGTATACTAAGCATACAAAAGACAAAAAGAAAGAGGCTTTCTCTGTGGAGAATAATTAAGTTGAAGATGTGTTCTTCCTTTAAGATGAAATGCAGACTTCTCATTAAAAGTAAAATCTATCCTTTCAAAATACAGAATTAAATGTTCCTTTTTTTAAAACTCCAGATGGCTAAATGTATGCTTTTTAGATTTTTTGCTTGAGAGTATTCTTTCGTCTAACAATTCCCCTGAGACTCCTCTCTCCCTCAGTTCTCATAAGAATCTCTTCCTAGATCTCAAGCACTGCTACCTTTAAGGAGGATGGCCATGTCCTTTTCCTTCAAAGTTCCTCTTCCATTCCATAATGACTTACCCTTCTCTCTAAGGGCTCCCGTAACTGCTTACATTCTAGAACGTCAGCTGATTTAGTCCCTGTCTTCTCTCTGCATTTGCACCACCTGCATATCTTTGAAGACACTAGTGATACAGCTTCTAACTACGTTTTGTTCATGATGATATTTTCCCGAGTCAGATTTTAGTTTCTCTCTTAATTTTTCTGTTCTTAGGTACAATCAAGAATTAGAAACACAAGTATGAATCTTCCCAATACCCTAGACTTTGCTTACCACAAGAAAGAAGGCACCACTGCATTTTAATGGCCATAATTCATGAATAATGACCACAGAACCAGAGAGCTCTTTTAACAGCAAGAAAATCAGTATGATGAAAAATGAAGTGTTTCTGGAGAGGGAAAGACCTAGCCCTATGTGCAACGTTATTACAAATCCTAAAACCTGCAACAAATGAGACTTCTCTACATGCTTTCAACCCCTTTTCCTCCGCCAAATAATTTTATTATAGGAATTTTTTTTTTTTTTTACTGAAGACATCAAGTTAAAGATTCTTGAACAAACATATAATGCCAACTAAGGTGTTGGCATTATGGATGTATTTAATGCATCATATTTGAGTTCAGAGTTTCCAAGACATGTAGAAATATCTAAGTCTGCCTGAATAAGTGTCTATCTTAAGAAAGCGGTCAGAAATGTTGCTGCTTTCAACCATCACTTTGAATTTGTGCAAAGCATTAACCATCATATTGAAAGATCCATAGTTGAGCCTTCTTTGCTCTCACATGTGCTTAGCCTTGACTATGCCAAAAAAGTGGGCATTTTGCCTCCAAAAACAAGTGGTTGCATTCTGCATATTCTCATCTCCTCTTGATGACACCCCTGATTGCATCTAACCTGCCAGCAGAACTGGACTGAAAAACAAGAGCTTTCATTTGGCTAGAAGAACAAAGAACAATTGTTTCTGTTAAGCAGTGAAGTTTCTAATGCAGCCAGAGGTTACAAAAAAGAATTCTCATAAGGGAAAGAGAAAAAAAATCCCCATCATGTCAGCACTGTCAGTGACCAAAGCCATACTCCAATGTACGACCTATGGCCCTCAAAGCAGAGGAATATTTCTTCCTCTATAAAGTGAGTGTTATTTGATTAAATGAATGTTTCTCTAATAAATAGCATACTAAAGGTCTTTTGAAAAGCTCTGAACAATCCTCTCATCTGGAGCCAAATAAAAGATATACTGGCAAAAACAAAACTTTCATCCAAATTAATAATGTCTTTATATATCCCTGTCCAGATCTGCATTGGCTCAAGACTAGGAGGCATTTCTCCAGTAATCATTCTCTAACCATTGTTTTCGAGCAAAGCCAGCATCCTTTGTATTGAGGTTAACAGGTTTTATTTCTAAGGGTGTCTTTGTCTTCCTGACAATTACCACTGTGTGATATTAATTAGTCAATCACAAAAGAGCAGATTATTTTATATGTTGGTACAAAGACACTTAGGATCCCATTTAAAATTCAAAAATAAAGTATAACCTAACTTCACTAAAGGATATAAATTCTCTCTCCCCACACTCTTTTTTTGTCTTCACTATTCTTTTGTTCTTGAAATCTGATTTGTTGGAAGGAATAGAATATCTGCACATTTTGAAAATGGCATTAGTAATAAGAAAACTAGTGATACATCAGGAACATGAATGAGTTTATCATCTTGGACCATGACATTTTAGGTACCATTCCAGACATAAAATCACTTGAGCATTTGGGCAATAATCTGTATACTTCTTGGTGGCTGTTGGAGAATTAAGCAGGCAGATCATTCTCTCATCTCCCAATGTGAGGTCTGCCCATATTTCAAGATCTCTGGCAAGGTAGTAAATGAATACATGTATTCTTTCTCATAATATATACCACAACAACTTGAAAGATGAACACAAAATAAATAGCACAATTGTTTAGTCTTCAAAATGAACTAATTTCTCTCTGAGACCAAGATATAATGAGATGTGGAATCCAGTATTGCCTCTAACACATATTTTGTACATTATATGATTTACTATACTCTCACAGTAAAGTACGCCGAAAAAAGGAAAATGTTATTAAAATCATAAGGAAGAGAAAATACATTTACAGAACTGCATTATATAAGTAAGCCCATGAAATTTAAATCCCTACTTTTGAAGGGTTAACTGTACTTTTGATTGTCTAAGTGGGGAAAGAAAAAGAATTAGACTAGGGAAAGTAGAGAATGCTTATAAGGAATACGAAATGTCACATGGAACCTAAGGTCAGGAATGTGACTAGATTCAGAAGCAGCTAGATCTAAGGACACAAATGCTCTTAGGATATATTCTCTTTTCCTCCTTCCTGCTTAATTCTACTCTTCCTTAATAAAATCCAGTCTCCTTTCACTTCTACATGGTGGGAGGGAAGGCTACAAAGAGTTATAATTTACCTGAAGTCCAGGAACCCAAGCAATATTGGCTCCATTCTCTTCCAGAAATCCTGGAACAAATACTCACTGGCCCTCCTGAGTCAAGTTCTCCCTTAGACAAAGCAACAGAAGTAAGAGTCACACTGTAACATGGCCACTCCTTTACATGTAAGAAGTAATTCCTGGAGAGAGTTCTGGGCCCATAATCTCACAGAGGTACACTACACAAATTTAGATAATGCTGCCTAGCTACAGATCTTTCTTAAAGAGTCACAAAGCATACTAGCAAAATTAAAGCTATAAAAATACCAAACTATTGAAGTTCATTTTCCTCAACAAATTTTATGAAATTGAAAAAATGTTTATATACTATATGTATATAATATATTTCAAAATTATTCCCTGGAAATTAAAATGTCACTTATTCCATTTGACTTTACTTCATAATAGTTACTCTGTGGTTCATCAACATTATCAAATAACTTTCATGTCTCCATAGTAACACTCTGGGTATGCTGGAAACCCAATAAGAGATGAGCTAACCTTTTGAATATTTTAAATCTGGAAGAAATAAAGACAACACAAAGCACTTAGGTTTTTTATATATAGTTATATTGTGATAAATAAATAGTTCACAGAAGCAATAAGGTTAGAGGATGGTATGGTCTCTCCTCTGAATTTTGCTGAGAAAGGACACCATTTTTACATTGGCAATAACATTAATTATCAAACCAAATCACAATAAAGCACTGCCCCCTCCCAAAACAACATGCAGTTTAGCACAGTGTGATAATGATACATGATTTGTATTAACCAATGTTATAGTAGTCCTGTAAAAGAAAGACATAATCACTGCTGGTTTGAGCATGAAGGAAAGGTCTTGAAAGATGAGCAGTACTTTATTAGGGCAAACACTGATGGTACCTCTCTAGCAGAATTCTCAGATTAGGAAAAAGCATGTACAAAGATATGAAAATGAAGAGCGCAGCACACATTCTGGCAATGGTAAAATTATGTATATAAGTCAGTCATAAGCTACAGTATATGCCTGAAAGTAGTAGGAAGTAAGAAACAAAAGGGATTATGTCAAATTCTGGAGGCTTTTGAATGGTAAGGTAAATAATTTGGACCTCATTCAATAAGCAGCAAGGTGACTTTGATAGTTTCATGTTCTGTTCAGTTTTTGTTTTTCAAGTAACTGCTTTGTTTAAGGCACTGTTTTAAGAAAATTAATATACCATGGATATTCTGGAAAAGGCAGAATGCACAGACAAGAGATGTAGTTAGTCTTTTCCCTAAAATGGCAGATTGTATTTCTCAGATAGCTACAGTATCTCACATCCTCTATGGTCTTTTTACATGTGACATCAACATAACTCTCATCAATTGGTAGAGTCTGTATTCTTTCTCCCTTGAAGCAGAGCAGACTTTTGTGACCTTCTTGACCACTACAGTACAGCAGAATTGATGGTATGCAACTTTTAAAACTAGATCATAAAATGCCAAGCACTTCATCATTCTCTTGGGATAGTAACTCTTGAAACCATTTTACCCAGCTGTGAAGTTCAAACTAGAGGAATTCAAGAAATCAGATGAAAAGGCCACAGTGTAGATTTTCTTGTTCTTTTTCTTTATTTTCCAGCTGATAGTACATCTAAGATCTCAGCCAACAACTAGCATCAACTTCCAGACATAGGAGAGTAGATGACTCCAAATCTCCCCAGACCCCAGCCATGGAATCATCCCCAGAATTCAAGTCTTCCTAGCTGAGGCTCAAACATTATTAAGTAGAAACAAACCAAATTTTCTGTACAATAGCCTTGGACTAGGTAGTCCTCTGGGGCTGGGTGAAATTTTCAGTGAGGAATGACAGAGTTGTGAACCATCAGCTTGGAAATCTGGGTAGAAAACAACAGAATCCACTACACTCAACCACTGCACTCTTCAGATTGATTCTCTCTTATTCTAACTTCACCCCATTTGGAAGGAATTTCCACCTTGTTCTTTTTCTTTATTTTTTTTTAAGATTTTATGTATTTGTTTGTCAGAATGAGAAAGAGAGAGAGAGAGAGCACCCTAGCTCAAGCAAGGGGAGTGGCAGGCAGAGGGAGAGGGAGAATCAGGCTCCCCACAGAGCGGGGGAAGCCCCATGTGGGACTCGAGCCCTGGGATCATGACCTAAGCTGAAGGCAGTTGCTTAACCAACTGAGTCACCCAGATGCCCCTCCACCATGTTCTTTAAAAAAATAAATTATTTATTTATCTGTCAGAGAGAGAGAGCAAGAGAGCATAAGCTTGGAAGCAGTAGGTAGAGGGAGAAGCAGGCTCCCCACTAAGAAAGGAGCCCAGTGTGGACCCTGACATTATGACCGAAACTGAAGGCAGACACTTAACTAACTGAGCCACCCAGGGGACCCTCCACCATATTCTGACTGGTTTTGTTTTCTGAGAAAACTTACCAGAGAAATGTTTTAGTGGAATCACCTGCAGCCCCCACCATTACAACACTCCAAGTTGTAACTATTAATCAGCATCTCCCTCTCCATCTCCCTTTCTAGATTCCCCTCATCCATGGCTAGTAGCTCTAATTTATGCTAATCTAGTTACAGACAATCCCCTGTTTTCCAAAAAATGAACACACAGAACAAAGAGTCTGTTCTCTTGCCTCTAAAATTTAGAATGAAATCACATTTTTCCTCCACAATCCCCTGGTCATTTTCATTGAGACACTGAGAGCATGGAGTAGGCAGACTGCACGGTAGAAGGACTCAGACCTTCATCTATGTGGGTCTGGATTTCTAGTTACCATGCTTTCCTCAAGCTATGGCTGAGGGGTATGGGAGCAAAAAGAGATATCCAAATGGATCACCTAATACCAAACACATTATTCCCTTCCCACATTGTCTAGCAGCAACCTTACCTCTTCCCGAAGAACAAGGTCATTTACCACTGCCTATGTGAGGACTCCATTCTTGTTTACTGCTTCCTTGCTACAGGAGCCTAAAATGATCAAGGGGTTTATGAAACACTGTAGTTTTTCTTAGAGAAAGACAAGCTGCAAGTGATCTGTCCTTTACTTTGGAAGGAATGTTGCAACATGCTCCAGTCTGTTAGATTCCAAAAAACTTCACTAATGTTATGGGTGCTTGAATCTTTACAGGGCTCCTCCCCTTCCTCTGCCTACCAAGCCTTCCAATACACTTGCCTTTACTTGCTCATTTGGTTCAACTGCAATGATACCATCAGTGTAGTAGACCAATAAGACATAGTAAGATGTTCTGTGGAATGTCTAGACACCCCAAACCCTTTGGACTAAATTATAACAAAAGGCAGGAGAGTTAATATAGCCCTGGGAAAAGATCAGAAAAGTATGCTGCTGTCCCTAAATGGAAACTACCTCTGATCTTCCTTCTTAATAAGTACGACCATGGAAAAGTTTTTATGCTTTCAATTTGTCTTCTATAAAAGAATGATTAATTATAGTACCTATTTTCTAAGTTGTTAAAAGAATTTTTAAAATTTAACAGAAAATGTCTAACTAGCTTCTGATACGGGGTAAGCATTCAATAATATTATCTTTGAAAATTAGTCATTATCAAGGTTCTTTATTATCTTCTAATCCTAAATATCCTTGCTTTTTAAATTTGCAGACAAATTCGAGAGGTTGATATCCATCTGAAGAGAAACTTTCACTCTATTTGAAGTAATCAAATAGAGCCTCTGGTCAGAGCCTCTTAACAGTCAAAAAAGCCCAAGAGTATATCTTATGGACAGTTATAACCCATTTTTTCTATTAACTGCTCCACCTTAACTCTTGGTCTTTTAGAAAAATCACTTTTTAAAAAGCACTAATCATAACATATTTCACAAAGTCTAATAGAGTTCTATTGCTCAATAAGCAGTTATACAATCTATACAATTAGTCTCAATCCTGATATGACTAGGATTAATTTTATGATAATCCTCCAACAACATTTACTAAATACATTCGACAAGTCAAGTTTCTCCTTGATATATTACACATACTATAGAAATTAAGTGACCAGCTTCAAACACAAGAGCAGAGCATTCAGTCTTCTGGAGTCATCTGTTCTACATCTTACAGTAAAACATAGAAAAAGTTCACAAAAATTTGTCCAGTTCAGAAAACAACACTATGTAAAAGGAAAGCAGGATTATGTGGTCTGGTTAAGTCCCAAATCCACCAGTTAAGTATGAGATCTTGGGAAAGTTAATCATTGTTACCTTCAGTTCCCTCAATGTAAAGTGAGGACATTAATAGGGTTGCTTTGCAAAATTACAAACAATAGCTAATCCTTAGTAACTATAATCATAAATGTTAGCTATCATTATGACAGTATATACAGTGAGAGTTACTGTTTATTCTCATTTCTATAGTTTTAAACTACTTCGATTTTGGATCTTTAAAAGACTGCTTCACTAAAAATCTGTTTTCCTTATTATAGAATTTAATATAACCAACTAATGTATAAGGAGGAAAAAATTCATTTTCAAAATCCTACTTTATAAACTGAGATGCAATTATGATACAACATTCATTTAATGATTTTTTAAAAAACAGCAAATCAATTCCATTTATACAGAAAACCCATCCAACTCATTATTTTTTTCCCTGTGTTTCCCACATAAAGTGTACCTCAACTGAATGTACATTGGCAGAAGTGAAAAAAGTCTCCCTCTTCTTACAGACTTTGCTATTTCATCCCTGTTTACATTTTTCAAATGCTAGGTCTATAGCTCTTCTGAAATATTTACCCATCTTTCTTGGGACTAAATTTGGCCCACTGTATCTTTATATCATGAGGGCTCCGATGGGAAGTAAGCAGCACTAATTCATGTTAATATTAATGACAAACAGACCATCCTCTGCTTTCCAAAGAGTGAACACATGGAACAAACATTCTCTCCTCCTCCCTCTAAAACTCAGAATGAAATCTCATTTCTCCTCCATATTCCCCTGGCCCTTCTATTGAGCTGCTATTAGGTGATCTGAACACATTTGTGGAAACTCTACAACTGAGAAGCAATGTTTTTATCTTCCTTTGTTGAGTTCTTAATCTCACAAGGCTTATCTAGAGTTGGTATGTACCCAGGGAAAAAAACAGTGTATTTTCTCTTCATGGGAAAAAAAAAAAAAAAAGAAAAGAAAGAAAGAAAGAAAGAGAAAAAGAGAAGGGAGTAAAGAAGGAAAAAAAGAAAGAAAAGAAAAGAAAGCTCTTTAATCTCTTGCCTAGTTCCAATGAAACCTAGCCAAGAAAATACTTCAGTCAGTAAAAATCAGTGTGTGAAAGTAGTATACAGAAAAAAAATAAATAACCTTGTTTCCAATTATACTTCTCAAGGTTTGATCAACAATTAGTGGAAAAGTCAGGATTGTTTTTTGGAATTTCTAACTAAAAGGTAAGTTGATTTTTGTTTTCTTAATTGACCTAGAAAATTTTTTGAATAAAAATCATTGCCAAGTGAGGAAGTTTTATTAAAATACTTGAATTTTTTAACTGTGGAACTACTGTGTTCAAAATAAAGTTTTACTGGATCTATGAAATATAATAAAACCAAAGTAAAACAAGGATGTAACGCATGATAAGGTTGCACACTGAAGCATATTAAGGAAGTATTCATTATTCCATAAGTATATTTTTTTTAATTTCCACTTTATTTTTGTCACTTAGAGCATGTCTTCTTTTTTATTATTATTTTTTTTTAATTTCTTTTCACCGTAACAGTGTTCATTGTTTTTGCACCACACCCAGTGCTCCATGCAATACGTGCCCTCTCCAATACCCACCACCTGGTTTCCCCAACTTCCCACCCCCCACCCCTTCAAACCCCTCAGGTTGTTTTTCAGAGTCTGTTGGAAGGGGAGGTGAACCATAAGTATCTTTTTAAGTTTACCTTTGTGATTTCCTAATATCAGACTTATACATTGTACATTAATGTTGTATTAATTCATAAACACTGGTCCACCAAAGCAAAAAATACATAGATATATATGAAGTTTGCATCATCCTAGGACCAATTCATATTTTACCAATATATGAGTGTCTATCTAGTGGTAGATACTTTAATAAGTATTTCTCACATAAACTATCTTATTTAACTTAGACAATTAATACAGAGGGATATATGTAAGAGCATAGTTTCTAGAATCAAACTGCCTCAGCTCATAATCTCAGCCCTATTACTTACTAGTTGTGTAACCTTGAACATAAAACGTACTTAACGTGGGGCACCTGGGTGGTTCAGTGGGTTAAAGCTTCTGCCTTCAGCTCAGGTCATGATCCCAGGGTCCTGGGATCGAGCCCCGCATCAGGCTCTCTGCTTGGTGGGGAGCCTGTTTCCCCCTCTCTCTCTGTCTGTCTCTCTGCCTACTGTGATCTCTCTCTCTGTGTCAAGTAAATAAATAAAATCTTAAAAAAAAAAAAAAACCTACTTAATGTCACTGTGCCTCAATGTTCTTATCCAAAAAATGGCAATAATAGTTTTAACCACTTCATCAAGTGGTGCGGAGATTAAATGCAAAGGTAGACATGTAAATTCTCAGAGCAGTGTTCAGAAAATATTAACTATTATTTATTACTCACAAAGTGAATATTATTTTGGCCTATTATACATGAAATCACAACTCAGTCATTGACTTGTAAAAGTTTTCTCAGGTACCTATGAAGGAATAAGCAATTTTACATTATCCCATTCAGAGGAATAAATATCAGATGCTTGCAAACTGACCTAAATTGGCAATCCACACTTAACTGTATTACTTTGGGTAGATATTGGTAACTTTAATAGATTTCCTCATTTCTAGCCTTTATGTTGAATATAATAACACCATAAACAAATAGTCTTACCAAATCCTACGACACACACAAAGTTTTAATCACAGGAAGCCACAAAAATACTAATGCAACTACTTTTATTGGCTCAGTGAAGACTAGCTCTCTACAGTTTCAAGTATTCAACAGCATCCTACATAAAGGGATAATACAAGGCAGAAAAGGGCAATATCCTAGAGGCAGGATTCAGCTAACCCAGTAGGAGTTGGGCAAAAAAACAAACAAAAACTTTCCAGATGAGTGTACTTAACACAAATGGGGTTTGGGATCCTAAACCGAGGGCCCATGCTCAAGGAATAGATGCTGAAACACTATAGTCTGAAACCCTGTCTATGAAGGCGTCTCAGCCCAATATACCTAGCCAGTCACAGATAAACATCTTGAACAGAACTAATTTTACCAAAGAAACAACATTGCTACATCCAGTGCACTAATCACCACACCATCTGGTGTTGATCTGAGATGAAGAGAACTTAAAGCTTGGTTTAAACACCTCCAAAGTGTGGGAATTTGATTGGAGCTTCTCAAGTGCTTGCCAATACTCCTCCCAAAACATATATACTCCTTATTTCGTTCTTTTAAATTTCAACCACATCTCACCCCACACACATACATACAACACTGCTTATGCTTGTGTTTTAAATTACAGACAATAAAACATATTATTCTTTATTTTCTAGAAATTTCTTCTTCTAAACTAACATCTCGAGTTTATTAGCCTGTTTCAGTTTGGTGGTTCCTCCACTCCAAAGATCTTCAAATTCCCCTGACTTGTATTTAGGCATTATCCATGTGCCTGTTCCAGTCAACATACAAACAACTATTCCTAGTATTAGGTATTATCAAAATGCATGGTCTGCTCTTCCTTCTGTCTCCTAATGCCAGTGTATTTATTATTTAATCTCATGGAGATCTGTAGTCTCTGACCCCATTTTCAACCTTTTCTAAGACAGCGGAAGTGATGGAGCATGTTGAAGCTAGAAAATCAATAACCCAAACTGAACATACTCAAAATTAAAACTGGTGAAAAACGCTATCCATAGTTGGTCCCCAGACCCCTCTACCCTATTAAGGGTTTCTCATTCAAACTGCCTGCAACCACAAATGGTGTCAGTTCAATGGACATTCTTCCCCTTATACTCTCTTATAACTTCTTTTTCTGAGTTCTCCGACTCTATTCTTTTATAGATATCTATCATCTTCTATCACCATTCTTCTCACTTTACTTTGGGAGTTCTAATTTCTCTATTTACCCTAAGCACTCATATTGTCCATGATTTGTCTTCAGTCCAAGTCTTGCTCTGCATTCTTTTGATAAACTCATCTGTTACTATCTATACCCTGAAAATACCTATATCTCTATCTCCAACCTGACTTCCTCCCTCAGTTCTAAACCTGCGCCACCTTTCAACTGATTTGACTCTCCAGTCAGATATCTTACTGAAAACTCATACTTATGAAGAAGGCTGAACCCAACATCTGTTTCCCCCGATACTCCTCTACCACCACAAACCAACATCTTCCCTTCTATTTCTTGTTTCTGAAATTGAAATTCCATAAAAGTGACATTTACTATGATTTTGCCTCTACTGATTATTTAATACATTTACATTTTGTAACCGATTCATTTAAGGTATTATTGATGAAGTCCCAAAAGTTCACTTTTTGAATGCACTGCCTCTTAAGTTAACCCAAAACTATAAACCAGTAACTTGATGAAAATATCCTTATTGGGTTCGTATCTCAAAGGTCCCTAGGGGTGCCTGGGTGGCTCAGTGGGTTAGACCCTCTGCCTTCGGCTGGGGTCATGGTCCCAGGGTCCTGGGATCAAGTCCTGAATCAGGCTCTCTGCTCAGCGGGGAGCCTTCTTCCCTTCCTCTCTCTCTGCCTGCCTCTCTGCCTACTTGTGATCTCTGTCTGTCAAGTAAATAAATACAATCTTTAAAAATAAATAAATTATTATCAAAGCTCCCTAAATTAGATGACTCGGCTAACTCTATCAATCTCTAATGAAGTCTTTAATGTCAAAGTTTATGAGTGATTGCTCAGCTGAAAAGGAGTAATAGTTATTACTTGAGTGTTCACTCAATTTTATGCAAGGTGTACTACATAACATAGTTCTCAACTGGGGGGAAATTCTGCCCTCCCAGAGAAGTTGGTCAATGTCTTCAGAAACTATTGGTTGTCACAACCATGGGAGAGGTACAACTGGAATCCAGTGGGTAGATACCAGGAATGTTGCTGAACATCCTACAATGAATATAGGACAGCCCCCACAACAATTCCCCCAATGAAGAATTATTCAGCCCCAAATATTAATAGCACTAAGGTTGAGAAATACTATTTATCCCATAGCAACCTTGTACAGTAAGATGGTACTAACCCTATGTTACAAACGAGAAAAATAAGACCTTGAGAATTCAGTATTCCAGATTACTTAGTAAGTGTTGTGACCAGAATTTGAACCCAAATTTGTGGAACCCTAAACACATACTTTCTTCAGTACAGTATGATACCTCCCCCAAAATACTAGCAACTATGATTTTTTAAATATGGTAACTATCTCACATGTGATTTATGATATAGTGTACAACCATATCTTCCAAAATAAAATACAGAAAACTTAAAAGTCACTGCAGATCAACTCTTTTACATATGACTATGAGAAATACGTAGACTCATTGTTTTTTAAAATTATGATTGGAGATGATACAGTAGTTCTGTGTTTCTAGTTAGTTTTATTTGTTCCTCAATTCCCTAGCTCAGCAATAAAGTTTTTAATCTGTGTAGTCTAAGGTTATTTAAATTGATATACATTTACATTAATTACCACTAATTCTCAAAACAATCTTTCAAGGTAGGTGTTACTTTCTCCACATTACAAATAAGGAAACATTTGGCTCCAAACATTTGGCTCCAAACTACTATTTAGAAAGGCTTAGGGAACAAGATGTTAAAAACAGCTTCTATAGGTTTTAAATTATCAGTAACTGACAAAGAACTTTCTAAAAAACACAAATAATCCAGTTCTATTTCTTACTGAGATCCTATTCATTCTTTGATAGTCATGCCAGCTTTCTCTACACAAGTATTTTTGTTTTTTTAGTTTCAGAGGTAGAGTTTAGTGATTCATCAGTTGCATATAACACCCAGTGTTTATTACATCAAGTGCCCTCCTTAATGCCCATCACCCAGTTACTCCAACCCCCTACCCACCAACCCTCCAGCAACCCTATTTGTTTCCTACAGTTAAAGCCTCTTATGGTTTGTCTCCCTCTCTGATTTCATCTTATTTTATTTTTCCACTCTCTTCCTTTATGATCATCTGTTCTTTTTTCTTAAATTCCACATATGAGAGAAATCATGACAGTTGTCTTTCTCTGACTGACTTATTTCGTTTAGCATAATACCCTCTAGTTCCATCCATATCACTGCAAATGGTTAAGAGTTCTTTTTTTTTTTTTGATGGCTGAGTAATATTCTTTTTAGCATGACCTGTTATAGGATTCATTTTTATAGTTTTTCTCCACTGAATTTGAGAAATTGTTCAGTGGTGAATCATTGGCTACCTCATGGTTTTAACATGTATAATGTTCCCTACGAATCCGTAGAATTTCTATAACTAAGTCTAATGGTACTCATGTAATCAGTACTAGCTTTGAATCCTAATATTCAGTATTTACTAAATATATTTTCCTGTTCATACATTGTCATTTTTCCATTAAAGGAAATAATAAACTAACCTCATGTTTAATAAACATAATACATATGGAATTTCCTGGGATACATGTATTCACTACAAGCTGAGAAAAAATAGAAATTCATAACACTAATTTCTATGGTTACATGTTTTCTCTTAGAAAAGCATTTCTCATAATTTGACTCTATTTAGTCAGTCACATAATTAAAACAGTAAGTTGAGTCACATGCATGTTTATACACACCATGGTGTGCATTAGCTCCACATTTCCTGGAACAGCACATGTTTAATTCATCATAAAGATAACATATACATATATAAGTACACACATAAACAAACATATATATTATTATACATATAGCATGTATATGTGTGTTTTCTATGACAAATTAAAGAAAAGAAATAAAAGCACTACTCAACCAGTAACTTTTTAAGTATTTGCTTTCAAGCTTAGAGAATTTTACCTCACATCACCCAGTTCTGAAAATGCAAGGATAAAGCTCAAAACAACAATAGAAAAGTTAATAGAAAAGAACATACAAGATTATCTTAAAATGTTGCTCTTTTTAACCCTAAGAATTCTTTAAAAACAGGTCAAGTTGGAGGGCTGGACTCTCCTTGATCCATTTATATCTCTCCTGTGCCATCTAGCGTTTTTAGACAATTATTATGAATCCGGAGTCTAGAATAACCTGTTAACACTTTAGCTGACCACTCAGCTTATCTGCATAATCAGCTGCAGGCAAACAAAAAGTAACTTAAATTTGGGCTACAAAAGAGTGTTTTTATTGGGTCATGAAAAAATTGCAAATGAATAGGACTTTAATAGCAAAGGAGAAAGCTTTAAAGTTAAGTTCAGGAACTATAGCTAACAGATGGGGAGAAAATAATGCACAATGGAGCTATTGAGTCTCATTTAACTTGTACACAGTATAATAGAAGTAGAATTTTGATCTGAGGTTGCACATCTATATGGGAGAAAGTAATAGGAAAAGGATAGAATGAAACAGAACTACACTTTTTTACTCATAGGCAAACATTTTTTCCTCTCTTGCTATCCGGCTATTGTACAGATTTGGTCATAATACACACTATTAGAAGTGGCTGCCATGGATACTTCATCCCCTCAGAGTAAAATCCTACTTTACAACTTTTATCTAAATGTGTCATTAAAAACACAAGTTCTCTGCATGATGCCAGGTAAGAGATCTTTTCTTTCAAGTCCTTGGATTTTAATTCTTTCTCAGTAGGATACTATACCATCAGACATAAAGTGCTTAATACAATCAATATATGGAAAATATTTCTCAATTTATGCCTAAAATTCCTAATTCAAGAAATGAATCAAATAATTGAACCCTATTTAGATAATAGTATGAATAAAATAAAACCTAAGTAATTCACTACATCTTGTATCAATTTAGTATTGTACACAAAATAAGCCCTTTAATGTTCAATCTAATTAAAACATACTTAACCAAAAGTAATTGATTGTTCACCCCAAAAGGTGAATGTATGCTGCTGTTTCTCATCTGAATTCCACTTCAGGTGCTTTCTTAATTTTATAGAAGTCTTTATTGTAGAAAAAGATGGGGAAAATGTACATTTCTACTTTTGTTCCCTGGCCTCCTGAGAAAGTAGAGTCAAGGGTCATGACTAACCATTAGTAGGAAGAAAGGGAAAGTTAGCAAGTCAGCAGTGAAGTTTGTAGAATAAAACTAGGCTTGATGGTGTTTTTTAAACTCTTTCCAATCTTAATGGTCAATAATTACATTGATGAAGTAATTATCAGTGTGATAATGGGTATTATTTGTAGAACTTAAATGTGCCAAGTCTTAATACTCACCTCTTTCTTTACATTTTGTCAACCAATCTTCACAAGCACTAAGGTAGGAAACTGAAGCTTAACTAAATAAGTTCATGTAACTTGCTCAAGGACATAATAGCTTATAAATGGCAGAGCCAAATTCATTCCTGAACTGTCTGACACTAGGGTTCATACACTGAAGCACTCCCTCCCCAGTGATGGAAACTTGCAAGAAAATCTGTCAGAAAACCAAAACCTGGATTTGCATTTCTTAGACTGGTGCCTTTCCAATCTTACAGAAAATATCTCCATAAAATAAAAGTGCTAAAATTGTTATCATATTTTAAAACCATTCTTCTGAGATGCAACGGAATGCCTTACTTTGGATCATCCCAGTGTGTTTTCTAGTCTGTCACTGTCTTTGAGATTATTTTCCATCAAAAACTTTGTGATAATAAGCAAAAAAGTCATCACAATGATAGCTCAACTCAGGGTCAGACTTTTCAGCAGCATGAACTCTCCTGCTACCCAGTGAAGTCTAAGACTCACACAAGGACAGTCTAAGCAAACTCATTAAATAAGTATACCCAGGAGGTAATTCCAAGGCACTAAGCATATCATGCTAGGATAAATTATAGGCAAATTGCACCTTGGTAGATTGTTCTAAGTTTAAAATATTAAACAAACCTTATTAAGTATCATTTGTGTTCACCACTCTTTGTTAGTTCAGTAGCACTCAAGGCCAATGCTTAGAATTGTTCTCCTACCTTTCATCTTAAATGCAAACTGAGCAACTTACTAAAACAAAATACATTTTTCATCTCTAGAGGAACAGAGCTTTTCCTTAGTTGGGTCTCCAATCTGTTCACTTTGGATTATGATAAAGATTGTTTTTCAAATAGATATGAGTGTTCAATAAAAGTCTACCCCCAAGAAATCCTGTTTTATTTCTTGATTTGCTCCCATCTGTGATTTTTACCTGTTTTCTTCCCTACACTTCTAAGCACACAAATCATAGCTAAAGGACAAGTCTTCCTTGAACAGTTGGTCACTAGATGCCTTTAGCTATTTTCTTCTCTCAGAGATGTTGCTATGGACTGTACTAGTCCCCCTAAAATTCATATGTTGGAGCTCTAACCCCCAATGTGATAGTATGTGGAGTTGAAACTTTTGGGAGATAATTTGATTTAGATAAGTTACGAGGGTGGGGTCCTCATGATAGGATTAGTGCCCTTGTAAGAAGAGACATCAGGGAACTTGCTGCCTCTCTCTTTTTTTGCTATAAGAGGCAGGTATGCAAGCCTGTCTGCAAATCAGAACCAGAATCCTCACCAGAATTTGACCACACTGGCACTCTGATCTTGGACTTCCAGCCCCCAGACCTGTGAGAAACTAAGTTTCTGTTCTATAAACCACCTAATCTGTGATATTTTGTTATGATAGCCCACACTGACTAATACAGAGGCAAAACAGGAGTCATATTATCCACCAATGTATAATTTTTAATAATTAAGATCTGGCTTTATATATTTTATTGGATAAGTTATTGTCCCTATTTGAAGTCAAACTGTTAGCCCACAGTAATTTTGGTAAGGAGAAAAGTTTTGCTACAAACAAACAGGAATGACTGGAGAGACCAGAGCAAAGAGGTCACATAAGTGTCAGTCCAGCAATGCAAACAGAATAGATATAGGATAAAGTCAAAATCTAAAACCAAAGATGCAAGAAGAAAGATCACATAAGTGATTATTAATAATAATCAAGTGATTACTGATTATTAGTACTAAAAGTGAAGTTTACAGACTTCTGCTTCTTTTAATAGTCAACTGACCTATCATCTAGCATTCTGAGTAAAGGTTTACTGTTAACACCATAAATCTAGGCAAGCCACCAAGAAAGACTCAATTATGACCTCTTAAGAACATGAATTTTTCACCTGAAGATTAATGGAATAAATGGAGGAATTAATGACTTGAGTTTCACAGACTTCTGTGAGATCCATACATGGAATTCAAAGAGTTATTTATGTTTTAAAATTTTAATAAAAACTATATATGTTTTTAGTAGAAACTATATATGTTTAGTAAAAACTATATATAGATACATGCACTTTTCTATTGCACACACACACACACGTGTGTGTGTGTGTGTGTGTATTATTACTCCTAGGAGAGAATCTGGACTTTCCTAAGAAAAAAAAAAAAAAAAGCTATACACCTGAAACTAACAAAACATATATACTGGAATTAAATATACTGGAATTAAAATTAAAAACTTAATTTAAAAAAAAAGGGGAGGTTCTTTACACCAAAATATTTTAAAACGAAGAGAACTAGAAAGTGGTATTACTACAGATACTTGATTTAAGGGAGAAATTGCTAAAGCACCCCCCTGGATGATATGCAGAACAAGACTCCAATCCCAAATGAGAGGGAACCAAAAGGGACAAAATAAGGACATGGGGCTTCTTAAACCTCTGAATTGAAAGTCTAAACAATATTCTCAGAAGCAGAGACAAAAAGGAAAACCAGTTCCTGTAACTAGGCCAATGTGATTTAAAGGGAAGATGAATTATCCAGGGTTTACCCCAAGGAACCAAGTTCTAGCCTGAGGAGAGTCTTAAGAGCTCAACATCCACAGAGCTGCTGCAGACTTTATGTCTGTGATGATATAAAAACTCAATTCCCCTCCAGATTCTTAGAAGCAACTATTATCCTTGATAAACTTCCTGCTTAAGGGCAGTGGGAATGAGTGAGCCTGCAGGTAGAGGCTGTAAGGACTTGAGTGAGGGAGGGGTGGGAGGTTAGACAAGCTTAAGAAATGAGGTAGAGCTAACACAACAGAAGCCACACCTTCAAGGCTTTGAAACTCAGGTTCTTGTGCTTTTGTTCTCCTCTCATTTTCTGAGGAAATAACATCCTACATGCTGTATTATAAGCTCATCCATTTCCCTAGACCTTTATGATTTAGATCTAACAGTAAATTCTTGATAGAGAAACAGGTCTTGATAGATAAACCTCAGTACAGTTGATCAAGAAGGTAGTAATTCTGAAAGTAGTTTAATTAGTAGTATTTCAGACAGTCTTTTCTACCTATTGGTAGGAAAGAACAGATTTTAATTATAACTAAACCACCATTCAATTCCAGGCGAAAGGATTATCTTTAATTCCAAAGGGACAAAAGAAGGAAAAAAATATTCAGAATGGAGCTTTTATGATTGAATTCTCACAATTTTCTGCTATTAACAATTTCACTTTATAGATGGTCTTCATTACCCCAAGTATAAAGGGTAGCAGCAAAGAACACAAAGCTTTATTTTGAGTGTAGCCCAAAGCCCATTAGTTTAAAAGTGTCAATGTTTTATGGTTTTAAGAAACTGGATAAATTGCATTTGTTTGTGAAAGTTCATTTTCAAATGTGTGAACACAAATGTCTATTGTCTATGAGGAAAGTTCATGCTGAGCTACAAGTGAATCGCACAATTGAGCTCTAAGCGAAGCAGCAGCCTCTGCCAAGCTAGCCATTTTGGTAAGTGGTCCTGAATTTGATACAGGGGCAAATAATTTTTTATTGTTTTCCCAGGGGGAGAAAGCTCTTTTCACAGAGTGCAGACAAGTAATGGATTTTTTTAAAATTCTTGCTGACTTTGCTTTTTCTCCTTTTTTACACAAAAGAATCCGAGCCTGTAATTTTTAACTTCCTTTTGTTAAAACTGTGTAAAAGACCTACTAACCTGTGTCCTTAAAGCCCTGCCTTATTTTTTGTTCCAGATACCATTAAGATCTTTCTCTAGTGCTGCTCAGTGATTTCTCCTTTATTCTAAAGCAGCATGGTAATTCATTGTTTGTATTCCCAGAGAACTCCACAGGGAGACCAGCTCCCACAATTTCAGTTTATTCCTTGGAATTAATGTGGTTAACTTCTGTCTCCTTAGTCACTTAGTGTCTTTCAAAACTATGTTAGATATTATATAGCCTCAAAGAAGTTACTCAAATTGGTGAATAAATCGTTTAAGTACATCCCCCATTAAAAATTAATAACTAGCATTAGGGATACTTATGAGAGAACAATTCTGTAGCCCGAGTGTGAATCTGCACATATAATAAAATTGAATAAAACTAAATACACATACATACAAATGAATCCACTTGAGACTGAGGAATCTAAATAAGGCTGGTGGATTACATCATTGTCAATTTCCTGGTTATGGTATTATATTATAGTTAAACAAGATGTTACCACTGGGGGAAACTGGGTGAAGGATATATGGATCTCTCTGTGTTATTTTTCATAACTGCATGTGAATCTCAAAATAAAAAGTTATAGAAAGTGATTAACAAGTTGTCTATTTGGGATATTTTTAGTTTCTTCTCTTTAAGGAAAAGTTATTTCCAAAATATTTAAAAGACAATGACAAAATGTGCAATACAGCCAGTAACAATCACCTTTGCTCTGTCCCTCCCTGATGCATGATTATGAATCACCTCCACCAGTAAGAAGGGGCCAAAGCGCCTCAGCAGAGCAAGTACATGTCGTTTCAATTTTCTGATTTAAAAAAGTATCTGTATTTGATTATGTGCCTGAGTTTGACTGCAGCAGGATCTCCAGTTGGCTTCTGAGTTCTCCAAGGTAGACTCACTAGTCATTCTAAATTCAGCTTTGTATTCAGACATGCTATGTCACAGCCATGATGGATGAGATCCCATGTTAGTGTCACACACGCAGCTCATAAACACAAACACAGAAAAACATGTTAGAAGTGGATATCTTCCTGAGATATTAAAAGAGAGAGTTCCTTTAAGGTTTTCTCTTATATTTTTCCAAGACTAACTCCTATGGCCTATATCATATGAACAGGAGAAATGAGTGAGTTGACCTAGAAAAATGAATTTGTCATCTAAATTTTCTAACACTGCTGTTAGATTACATTAATACTATGAAATGAAATCGCTTTAAAAATTTTTATATCCTACTTTCTTCTATCCTGTCTCTATGGTATGTAAAGCTCTACAAATTAACAGACACAATCTCACTTCATCTTCAAATCTGAAACATAAGAAAGCTTAGTTTCCATAAAAGTTATCTCCCCTCCCACAAATCTCAACACCTTTCAAAAGCAGGGTTGTGAAGGTTTGGCTTCAAACTTCTGAACTGATGTTAATCAGACCTATTCAATCAGAACTGTCAGAATTGAAAAAAAAATTGCAGGTTATGTCTAAATCTTTTACAAAATCATGCATGCCAGAAAACATCACAGAGCTACAAATCCAAGCAAAATCATCAGCACTTGCAGCTGCAAGAGAGCTAGCAATTTTGTCAAAGGCTGTTCATAGATAATGTGATCCAAACAGACACCTACAAAGAGTATCAATTCTGATATGGGAAGAAGAAGAATCAAGATGCAATACAGCTATTCATTTTCTTCAATAGGGTCTATTTTCAAAGTAGACCTTATGATTCCAGAAATAATGATTAATAATAAGCTGAGTCCTCAGAACCAGACTCAGCCTTCCCCAGCAATAACCTGCAAGTAATGACCCTCTTACCCACCCACCTTAAAGTTGTGTGTAAAAGTAACAGCCATAACACTCCCTGAAACATTATAAATGTCTAGGATAAAAAGTAACAGCCTAATATATCTTCTACAGTATGAACTAAAGAGAGGGAAAGTGACAAATTACTGGAAAATCTAAAATACAGGCTCCTTGAAAATAAATTATTACTTTTATTCATATAAAATTTAGATTTACATTTTAGTTTACACTTGTATGTACATGTACACATATGTTATGGGAAAGTATATAATACAGGCAATATGAAAAAATCTTAGCCAACTCCTAGCAACCTTTCTGTCACAATTCTAAATTGCATCGGCATAGTATTGGATGCCTGATTTAACACTGCAGAACATGCAAAAACCAAAAGCATAATCTGTTTAATAACTGCATAGAGGTAATTTTACATTACCATAACTTCTTATTCTGTTTGTTTCCCTACGGCAACAGAAAGCGTGCACTGGATAAACTAGGGGATTATTTGCCAGGAAAAAATGAAAACGTGTTTTTCCTTTACATAGCTTTATTTCTTTCTGCAATCTTGTTTACACTAGTAGTTTGGGAAACCAGTTCCTTAACAGGACTTCCTCCTCATAGGATGACTATTTCCACTATTGCTCCCTCAAAAATTTCAAATCATCATACAATATCAACAATTAGTTCTAATTATAGCCTAAAGCAAGACAATAATGCTGATTTTCCCTTCATTTTCATCACCTGAGGTATTGAAAGAGAGCACTTGGTTTCCTGTTCCCATTTCCTGAAGATGTTCAGTGGCTATGCATTCTAATACCAAGGCCCAAATTAGAGAAAACTGGCTCATTTCCAGGCTCTTCTAGAAAGATGCACAAGAAGGTGTGGTCAACATCTGCCCACAAGATGGCTTGTTTGGAAAGGGTTAAAGGCAGGCTATCAGTCTCCTGCCACTGCTCCCAGCATTTGCATCAGTCATAGGAAGTGATGTCACACACCTGCAATGCACATGCAAACTGTAAACACTTCAACAACATTGAATTTGAGTCTCCCATCCAAAATCATGCCCAGCCGCCTCATGCTGAGTTCCTTGGCTGCCAAATTTGCCAGACAGTACAGCGCTGAGAAAACGGATAGTCTTATGCTAACAACAGTTAAGGAGGTTCAAGGTTTATATTACCAGGCTGTGTATACTTTTGTTTTTCACTGATTACTTCTTGGTGTTTCCATAATCACAGAGGTGGAATTGGAAGAAATATTAAAGATTGCACAACACAACACTCTCATTTTAAAAATAGTTAAATCACATCTCTACTATATCTTTTACTAATTGTCCCCATATCTTTCCCATCAGACTCAGGGACAGGGACGAAGATTTAAAATACTTTTCCATCCCTAGAGCTTAATACCTAGCAAATACCTAGCAAATATTGCTAGAACTTAATACTTAGCAAATGGAGAAATGGATGGATGGTTAAATGGGTAGCTTCTTTAAAAATTATTTCACTGAGATATCCTAGATGACTTGAAACAGGAGACTTGGGCAATTCACTCAATTTTTGTAAAACTGATTTAACTTATCTAGAAAAAATGGGAATAATATTAGTATCTTCCTCAAAGAATTGTTGCACAGATTCCCTAAGACAATGCTCTTAAGGTCCATACAAAGCCAGGCACATAATAAATATTCCATAATTAATAGTTTGTTACTATTTTGATAGTGGTAGTAGTATATCACTCTCTAGTTATCATTATTATTATCACTCACCAACATCTTGGTTCATCCCATATAAGTATCAAGGTATCAAAAGTTTTACCTCTTCTCTTGTGTTTTCCTCTTTCCCTAGATCCACCATCAGTCCAGGGTGACATCAACATCCATGGGAACACTTCATCATGCCCTGTCTTCACACTTCACTGGTCCTTTTATCTTCAATGACTTGTACTTTTTCTTTTTAGTTTTATATGTCCCATGACCATACACAAGCATTTTCTCTGGAATCGGTCTATTGGGATACAATGCTAGCTCCATCAGGAGTTACAGCTATGTAATGAGTTATTCACTTTTTTAGGCTCTCTAAAGACTTCAGTTACCTCATTTTCTAAATGGGATGATAAATGTACTTATCTCACAGTGCTGGGTATATAGCAATCCCCAATTTTTCTTACCCAAAGTATACCATCTCTGAAATATTAAACCCAAAAACTAATATATAATGTCTGGATACTGAAGTTATTCCAATTCCTTTACTATTATAAATAATCCATAGCAGAAATCATAGGCTGAAAATGAATTAGAAATAAAAAGGAAAAAAAAAGTAGGAAAATAGAGAAGTGCTTAAAGATAATAAATGTTTCAAAATATGATCACTGGACACCCAAAAATTAACTATGATGGCAATAGTATATATTTATTGATAATATATGTAATACACTTAAGAGTAATTTCTGGCTCAAAATGTACCAAAATAGGTATATTATGAATTATGAGTGCTTACTATGTATAGGCACAATATAAGTGCTTTCCATGTTGTATTCTACACATACAGATGTGAAAGTCAATAACTGACCCAAGTTACAAGTCTAGTAATGTTACAGAGCTGGAATTCAAACCCATAGACTCAAGGCCATATTGAGATGAAGCTCAGCCACAGTGGAGCTGAGATGTCATTACTTAGTCTGATACCAGAGTCTGTGCTCTTAATTACTCTGCCTCTCCCTACATTACTAATACCCCACAATATATTGACAGTAGCTTATCTTTTTAAAAAATTTATATATATATAATAAAGATATATATATCTGTGGATATATATATATATATATCCACATATATTTGTTCAATCAAATTTTCATATCAAACTATTTCACCCAACCAATTTGCCTTTTGGCTAAAATTTATACCATTTTCAGCCCCAAGAGCCCTGTCCTTCAGGGCTGGGGTTAATCCTTCATATTTGGGGCCCTGCCAGGTTTCCCTTGGCTTACACAGATGGAGACCTGGCCCTCAGTCTCAGTAGGTTTTTCCTGCCCTCCAGGGTTCTTCAATTCTCTAATGGATGAAGACTATACCCAGACATAACTGAGTGAACACAAGCACTTTTCTGGGTCCCATTCTGCCTCAACTGAGTCAGCTTATTTTCAATACAGAGATTAGTCTGGTGACCACTATGGAAGACCAAGTTTTTCTGCCCCCATGAGGGTAGAAACCTGTGCTATACAGAGTCCAACTTGTAGATGATCAAAGGCATTCCTTCTAGAGTTTCTAGACAGCTGTGGACCCCAGGTACATCTTTTCTATAGCCATCTGGCACTCATTTTTTAGGTTCACCTCCTGAGTTCTCACCAGGCCCACAAAGTAAAGGAAGTAATAATTCTTCTCTGACCATCACACTTCTTAACATGGAGTCACCCGATAGTTCTATACCTTCTCTCAGAACAAAGTTACAGTTTCCTGCCCAGTGTTAAAAGTCTGCTAGTTGAGGTGTATGTTAAGCTCTGAAGTGAGAGGTCAGGCAATGAATGAGAGGAGAGGCAGAAATTCAGGAGCGCTACTTGTAGTCTTCTGGTTTCCTGGAGCAGGAATTTCAGACTTGGGCTGAAAGTGAAAAACAACACTCTTAGCCTATAATTCAGCAATAACCACCCATGATAATCTTATTGAACATATCAGCATTCTTTATCAGCTTGTTCTTCTATTTGAGCACAGTGTCATTATACAGGGAAGATGACTATTTAAGCAAAACATTTCTTTTTGTTTAAACTTCCTTCTTGATCTTTTGCCTGATAATTATAATTATTGATCATAAAGGAAAAAGATATCTCTCTCTATAACAGAATACTACCATCTGCAGATAGAAGAATAGAAAAAGATTCAGTTTTAAATTTCAAAGTATGCTGCTGAAAATGGCATTAAAGACATTTAAAAGATATTTAAAATATTAAAAATATTTGCATGAATTACTAAATTAAAATTGTCGTTAGATATGTAAGAATGTGCCCTAACTTCTTCACAAATAAAAAGGATTATCAGCACATAAGCTTAATTAGCAATAAAATGTCATCAGAAATTAAATGCTTTATCAGTGACACCCACATCTCATACTTCCTCACCTCACTTCATTCTTGTCTTAAATCTCCTACCCCTTGTATACACGTTTCTCCTCTGTGTTTGAGGCAGTTTTTGGCGTTTACCTGAAGTAGGACTCCCATGACAATGTCAAAAGCAATAAAAGAAGTAAAGAAAACAGAAAGTAGTTAAAAGTATATATATTTTTAAGGTAGCATAGACCCAATAAGTCTAGATAGTCATTCTTTCCCACAATAATGTATTGAATTGTTATCATAGTGCATTTTTTTCTTTATTAAAAATGAATTTTTTCATTAGTTAACTCAGTATTTTTTTTCTTTTTTCTTTTTTTTTCTTTTCAGCGTAACAGTATTCATTGTTTTCGCACCACACCCAGTGCTCCATGCAATCCGTGCCCTCTCTAATACCCACCACCTGGTTCCCCCAACTTCCCACCCACCGCCCCTTCTTAAATCGGTATTTTAGAGCGATTCTCTTAACCCTTTTTATTTTTGGTTCTCTCAGCTGCAAAATAAGACAATTGCTCTACCTGATCTCAAAAATTACCCATCCCTCTGGCAGACCTTCAATAAATTTATCTTGATTTCATCTTAGTTCAACTTGATTCAAATCTTTTTGCATTATTAAAAATCAAATGGTAAATAAAACTGATCAAAACTTTCATCACACTGCACAAAATAGGGGACCTACAGGATATTAAAACCAAATTCTTTTTTCAGAAAAATTTTTGCTTCATGGAGAATGATTGCTAATGGTTAAAACAACAACAACAACAATAACAACCACAAAACTAGAATCTGCCAGCTCCATTCTTTCAGTGTTTGAGGAGATACCAAGTTACCTCTTCCAAACTTAACACTCAGCTCCACCCACCAATATTATATGCCTGCCCAGAGGCCTTTGAAATACACACACACTACACAGTACTGCCCTATCCCTAAACAAATAGAAATTTTATTCTATTTTTACTTCTTTTACTTCATCCTGCTTAACAGAGCATGGGACCAAAAATCAAGCATCAACATCGACTCCTGACAATGCTTGTTATATGCCAGCCCAAGTCACATATTCAGATAAAGAACATTTCACAAATTCCCTGAGCTAAATGTTCTCATTTTGGCTCTTCCACCATAGTCACTCTTCCTAATTCTTCTCGGTCCACAGATCTGCTAGAGTGCAATACAAAACCACAGAAATGTCGAAAACAAGTGTTGGAAATAAGGATTGTAAAGTCCCAACTGCACGTATGAAAGAAAAAACATGTGCATAAAATTGTTTCCAAGGCTTAAAATATATTTATCCTGAATTTATAATATTTGAATTCCAGAAGAATTAAAGACTGACTTAAAATAATGCAGCAACAAGAGAGCAAAAATGCATCATATTTGGCTCAGTCTGTCATCTGAATCAGATGTTTTTTTTTAGTTTAACCCAATTTAAGCACAAAAATGAAATAGCTCAGAAAAGCAAAAGACAGTCTCCTGCTTAATCTCCTGAACAGTCTCCTGACTCCCTTAACTATTATTAAGACACAGCCTCCTCTAACTCTACACAACTATCCTAAAAATTTTCAAAAAAATTAATATTTCTACTAAACTTTTACATATGAAAATTTGTTTAAGATTCACAATTTCTAAAACAGTACCTTATAAACTGTGTTCATTAATAAGAATCCACATTTATATTAATATGTAAACAATAGCCAGGTCATATGGTACTCTATATTTTCATTATATTCTAGAGGTGGAAGAACTAACCTTCATCTATTTAATATTTCATGATCCAAGTACTTTTTTACTTTCCTTCCTTCATATTCTCTTTAATTTAATTCAACCTCCATAGCAAAAGAGCTAAGTATTGTTATTTTCAATTTATAACTGGGGGAAAAAGCAACTGAAGAGAAGGAAGTTTAAGTGACTTAATCAAAGTCTCATTACTCCTATGTGACAAAGAATTAATAACCAAATATAAGTCAATATGACTACAATAAACAGTAGTTAACACTGACAAAACATGGTCACCTAAGAATCCCCACCAAATAAAAAAGCAAAGCTGACCCAACTTTCCCAGAACACATCCAATTTGACAGCAGAATGCCCAGTGTCAAGGCTTCTCTCATAGGATATGTTATTAAATATCCCCTATGACATTTCAGACTAATAACAATCTAAGCAAAGAATATAAGCCATCAACAACAACCTTGCCTTCCAAAGGAATTTGTGGTGTACAGCAGATCTTTAAACATTTATCCGTAAGTATAATATTGGCCATCTCTCAAAACTTTAGTTGAACTATTTAATTTTTTTTCCCAAAATCTTAAGTTTCACTCAATCTAATGTTTGGAGATAAGATGACACACTTTTCAGGATGCCCAGGTGTCTCAGTCATTTAAGCATCTTTCTCCAGCTCGGGTCATGGTCCCAGGGTGCTGAGATCCAGTCCCACAACTGGCTCTTTTACTCAATGGGGAACCTGCTTCCCCCTCTGCCTTCCAATTCTCCTGCTTGTGTTCCGTCTCTCTAACATTTTTTTTTTAAATACACTTTCCTTAACATCTTACCCTTTATTCTTTCCTCTTTTTTTCTATCTTTATAATGCCTATTTTACATTGTCTTATAAATACTAACCACTCGATATTAAGATTTTATAAAACAGAAAATATTGCTCTTTGAGTTTAAAGATTTCATTATATGGTAAAGGCAGGGAAGCAAAATAGACAAACAAACCTGTAAGAATAAGTATATTTACATGGCCCTCTGCAAGCAGCAGTATTAACTACTTATTATTGCCTATTATATGCCAGGCACCATGGCAAGTACTCTCTGTTTCTGATCTCATTGTATGTCGGCTGCAAGCTTTCACGCTACTATCACAAATAAATTTAAAGAAAAAATAACAGTTTCAGAAGAGTTAATAATTTAATTAGACTGATACAACTAGCTAGTGACAGGACAGGGACTCTAACTCAAGTCTTCCTGACTTGTAGATTTTATTTATTTCGTCTGCCAAAGTCAGACAGGCTTAGGTTCAAATCCCAGTTCTCTTAAAGGAGAGCTCAAATTGGAAAGGCAATAAATTAACTCAAAAAGGTTTGCTGTATATGAGAATGAGTGTGGCCTGTTGAGAAACACCCTGAAAATTCCTACTGCTGGAGCAGTCTTTTGTTGGAAGGCACTTGTCCATTCTAAGGCACAAACAAGTTGAGAGAAGAGGGCACCAAACTGGATGAGTCCCAACTTAGGAAAACATATTTCTTTCATTACCCTTCAACATAGCACTCACATGATTTCCATGCAATGCACTCTGTGGAAACTCCACTAGTAAAGAATTTCTAAAAGAACAGGCTACACATTTCATTCAGATATTGGGCCTCTTCCTTTAATTCCCTCCAGGGTTTCTCCATCTAGCAGCTACAGAATCCTCCATAGAGTTACTGAATTGTCAAGAATCAATAAAACTATCATTGTCAAGAAAAAATGACTGGTGCCTGCCCTTAAACCCTGACTAATAAGAACTGTATGTGCAGAGGATCTATGTTTGTCCTAGCGGGTGACCACAGTGACCTTTCACGTCTGTGAATTTTGTAATACATCTTGGGTTGAGCCATACTGGAAAGTATGTTCAATGTCCCCAGCCAAGAACTGATTTATTTGATTCGGAATGTCAATACCATCTCCTCTTCATTGCATTTTTTTACATTCTCTTCCTAAGGTGTTATTAATAAGTTACCTGCTATATTCATGTACCTATGTGTCTTTTCCCAATGACCTGACCCAGCTCTTTGACAGTATCTTTTCAAAAGAGGTATGAGAGTAGAATAATAGGGCACTCATGTCAGATTCCATGTTCATTGGCAGCGACAGGTAGAAAAGATTCCCTAACACCTACACAGATGATGATTCAAATCTGTTACTATTCCTTCACTTTCCAAAAAGCAAATGTATTCCATTTTCCACTTTGAAATTACTGTGGGTTTTTTTGTTTTGTTTTGTTTTTCATTTTATATATGAATGATAGTTTCAGGCAAAGAGATAAATGCTTATTAGTATAAACCACTGCATTCCGTATTTCTCATTCATCTTATAATAGTTGTTGCTTGTATTGAGGAAAGTGCCATTGGATCTACATAGACCTCCCTGCTCACATGGCAATTTATGCCTAAGCTACCTTAAACAATTATTTAAAATAAGTTAGCTTTATATTTTAGGGATCCAAATGTTCCTCTCACCAAACAAATGAATCTCAGCTTTCTCGCTGCATCAGGATAATCCATAATGGAAGAAAATATTGGTGTCATTTGGGAATGAGAAATACAGATTGCAATGGTTTATTTTGTACCTCTTCTTTTTTCATAATGACACCACTTAAAATGGAAGAGGAAAATGGATAGAAAGAATTGTTATATAAGAATATTATGAGAATAAATGCTCAAGGAATAGTCTACAGCATGACTTGGAAGCAGAGCCCCAAGCATTAAGACAAAGTTAAAATGGCAAACATAACTGGCTGATTACCTAAGTCTGTATTAGGTTTCTAGGTCCTGTCATACCCTGTCAGTGGGCTTGATAATTACACTAAAATCAGGGTCCAAAAGCTGCCTTAACTGTAGTAGTTCTGTAGTAGGCACAACCTACTATAATTTTGTGACTTAAGGAAGAAATATATCCTCATCAAAACAAAACAAAACAGACAAGCAAACAAAAAACAGCTATTCCAACAGATTTCAAAAGGTATCTTGCCCATCTCAGAATTGCTCACCAGAACTTGGTAAAAGGATTACCTATACAAAATTGTGAACAAGAATAGAATAAATAAGACATATGCTTGTCTTTCATGAAAAACCTCAGATTCTGAAACAGCAGAGCTATTCTATTTACAAGTGTGCATATTCAAGACACTGATATCACAGCTATCTGAGAGCATTAGGCAAAAGCTATTTACTAGTATTTAATCCTAACACTGTAGTTCTCCCCATGTCAAGAAGAGTTCTTCCAAATCAAAGATTTTACCCTCGGTCTATGAATAGGCTTCAGGGCGCAGCATAAAACTGTATGATATATTGTGTGAGGATATGGATTTTATGTATTTTCCTGCAGAGAGAGTATGTAGATTTTATTAGATTTCCAAAGGGGCTTGTGAATTTTTTTTTTTTTTTAAAAAGGTAAGAACAACTATTTTTGGTCCTGAGCACCTATTTTTTGGTCCTGAACAAATGAAACTATATTATTTGTTCTATTTTCTTTTCTGTTTTAAGGATCCCCCTTTAGTAAATCCAATGCTACATGAGATAAATAAGACATTTGAATATTACCACTTACTCAGTCACTAATTACCAAAGATTTTAACTTATAAATGATCCTCAATATAGTACATTTCATGATATCCCATCTCATACTTGGTCAGTGTTGGTTCTAACTATCTGTATATCTTATAATGATTACATTTTATATCTTAATATTTTATTAGGGTGGGTCACTCCACACTCTAGAATCCTCATTCATTTAGCATCCTACATACTAACTGCAATTTTTTTTTAAAATTAAGTTCTTCCCTGTCTCTATCTTCTTTTCAGACACAGGACAATCTCAAAAAACTCAAACAACATCTCCTTGATATTTCTGGTGGAAAATGAGCATCAAGATGGAAAATCCAGGGACGCCTGGGTGGCTCAGTGGGTTAAAGCCTCTGCCTTCGGCTCAGGTCATGATCTCAGGGTCCTGGGATCGAGTCCCGCATCGGGCTCTCTGCTCAGCAGGGAGCCTGCTTCCCTCTCTCTCTCTCTGCCTGCCTCTCCATCTACTTGTGATTTCTCTCTGTCAAATAAATAAATAAAATCTTTAAAAAAAAAAAAAGATGGAAAATCCAGTTTTGATACTACTAATAATAGTTTGTCTTTACAGAACAACTTTTTTCCAAATTGTTTCACATCTTCCCTCTTTTATTATTATTATATTTTTACCATTAACATAAAGCATGATGTTTAAGATCTCAGGGTTTTTGAGATCTTAGTGGTTTTGAATCCCAAATTCCCCACTTATTAGCTGTGTGACCTTAGAAATCTTTGTTAATCTGTGTGAGCCTTAGTTTTTTCATCTGAAAACTGAGTCTAACAATATAGTACCTGGGGGCAGCTGGATGGCTCAGTGGGTTAAGCGTCTGCCTTTGGCTCAGGTCATGATCTTAGGGTCCTGGGACTGAGCCCCGCATCAGGTTCTCTGCTCAGCAGGGAGCCTGCTTCTCCTTCTCCTCCCCATTTGTGCTCTCTCTCATTATCTCTGTCTGTCTCTCTAATAAATAAATAAAATCCTTAAAAGAAAAAATACATAGTACCTACATCGTAGGTTATTAGGAAGGTTAAATAGGAAAATGGGTATAAGCGAAGAGTCCTGTACATAGAAATGTTCAGTGTTAACTAAGAGATATTTTTTTTTTAAGATTAACACTCATGTGTGTCATAACTAAAGAAATGTTTAATATGTAGTATAACAGGCCTCATCAAGAAAGGTACACCCAAGAGATCAAAAAGAAAAAAAAGTCCAGTGTAACCATAAGCTCAAATGAGTGAACAATAGATAGCAATCCTGGCAGTGCAGTGGGTTCGATAGTCAACGACAGACCAAGCTCCAGGACAGGAAATGTGCAGAGCTTCACCTCAGAGAGGGACAGCTTCAAGAAGTGGGGACCTAGCTTCATTGACCAGACCTCAGCATTCCTCTACTGTGTTCTCTGTAATCAGTTTTAACTTTTTCAGTATTTTTGTTATCCAAAAATCATAGCTCTCATTCTTTTTTTACCTTTAAAGAAATATATTCTTTGCACTTAAAATATACCTATTTGGGGGATGCCTGGGTGGCTTAGTCAGTTAAGTGCCTGCCTTCAGCTCAGATCATGATCTCAGGGTCCTGGGATCAAGTCTCACATCAGACTCCCTGCTGGGGAGCCTGCTTCTCCCTCTGCCTACTGCTCTCCCTGCCCCCTCCCTCTTTCTCTCTCTCTCTCTCTCTCTCACACACACACACACACACACATAAATAAATAAAATATTTAAAGGAAAATTTACCTATTTTCCTCCCAAGTGGCTGGCTGTATCAGATTCTCTCTACAGTTTCTGTTGAAGATTCCCAACTATATGGTCATTTGAAACAGCAATTTGTTATACTGGAACAACCCAGACAGCATCTCTGATTTATCCTATCCTTTAACTTTTCCAGATTCCTAGAGTTTCTTTTGATATACTAAGCCTTGTGTTAATAACTGTTATCATATAAGCTTTCAACCTCCTTTGGTATTTCTCCAGCTATACATCCCTGCTTTCCAGCACTAGGTCTTCAGACTGCAACATTTACTGTTTCATCTTTCTCATTCCATTCTTCCCACCGGTCGATTTTTTTCTGTTTTTGGATCTTTTCCAGTGAATCATTCCCTTCCCAGTAGATTTTAAAAATAGAACAGAATTGAAAATTACTAGTGTAGAGAGAGTCCCTAAAAGTGCCATTCCTGTTGAGATGAGTTCTATGCAATTTGATGGTTCTCAAAATTACAATTAGCCAGTGATGACTAATGGACCCCAAATGGAGTGACTATACTCTTCGGAAGAGAAATATTAGAGAAGAAAGGTCCAAAGAGCTTACAGGGGAAACGTGGTGTTTAGGGACATAAACTGGGCTAACAGTCATAAATTACACCAGTTTCAGCAGAAGCTACAAAAATGCCCAAAGATAGAAACACTCACTCTGCTGGTTAGTCTCATATATAATCTAAGTAAATCAGTAAGAACTGGCACTAGGTCAGTCTTAATCTTCTCCTCCTAAAGAGTACACCAAAGGCTTTCACTACCCTGATCTCTACTTTATGTTTTTAATATCATTATGTTCTTTTTCTGATATATTTAGAAACTTCTTGTTGACAATTGCTATAGGTGTATGTGAATTTTTTTTTTTTTTTGCAGTAGGAGTGGTTTAATATTGTCACCCACACAGCAATTTCACTGTTTCCCAAATGCAGGCTATTTCCATTTTCCTTCTTTTTTTTTTAATTAAATTTATTTATTTTCAGCATAACAGTATTCATTATTTTTTCACCACACCCAGTGCTCCATGCAATCCGTGCCCTCTATAATACCCACCACCTGGTACCCCAACCTTCCACCCCCCACCACTTCAAACCCCTCAGATTGTTTTTCAGAGTCCATAGTCTCTCATGGTTCACCTCCCCTTCCAATTTCCCCCAACTCCCTTCTCCTCGCTAACTCCCCATGTCCTCCATGCTATTTGTTATTCTCCACAAATAAGTGATGCCATATGAAACATTTTTTGTTGTTTATTTTAAACACTAATTCCTCTTCTCCCATTATTAGCATATGAAAATATCTGAACTAAATTCCACCTGCATCATGACCATTCTTTTCCTACTTTGTACTTCCTTTCATCTATATTTTTCCTTTTCAGACAGGGAACTTCAGTGTACTCACAGAATGACAGGATGATATCACCTCTGCCATTTTAATTTTTCCTCTCCCCTCTCCATGAGCACAGAAATGTTGTCACAATAATTTGTTGGGGTACTTTTAAAAATTAAATAAATTTTTATTAAAACTTAACTAAAATAGCACTACAAATGTGCAAAAATCCTAAGTATAAATATGCCTGAAATATCACAATGTTATTACTTCCAGCTCACTACCCACTGGGTCAAGAAACAAAATTCCCAGCACCCTGGAAGTCTCACCTCTTCCCAACTACTAGGCTTCCCTTCTTTTCAAGGAATTCTGTCCTGACTTCTAATATCATAAATTAGTAATGCCTGCTATTAAACTTTATGTGGATTCTTTTATATAGTCTTTTAAGAATTGTTTCTTTCATCCACATTATGTTTTTGAGCTTTAGCCATGTTCGTACCTACCGCAGTAATCACTTTTAATGTTATATGCTAATCCACTACATGAATACCCTGACATTTATTTATCCATTCTGGACATTTGGGTTGTTTCCAAGGTTTGCTATCATGAATATTTGTTATGGAAAATCTTAACTTGTCTTTTTATGTACATGTGTCCACAATTCCATTAAATATATACCTAGCAGGGGAATTATTAGGTTATAGGAATATGTCTTAAATTTAATAGCTACTTCTAGTTTCCTCAAAAATTACTCTAATGGCAATGAAAATTCTATTGCTCTGCAACCTCACCAACACTAAGTGTGGTCAGTTTATGGATGTTTATTTCTTTTTTTTTTAAATTTATTTTTAATTTTCAGCATAACAGTATTCATTATTTTTGCACCACACCCAGTGCTCCATGCAATCCGTGCCCTCTATAATACCCACCACCTGGTACCCCGACCTCCCACCCCCTGCCCCTTCAAAACCCTCAGTTTGTTTTTCAGAGTCCATAGTCTCTCATGGTTCACCTCCCCTTCCAATTCTTTGTTGTTTGCCATTCTGCTAATTGTTGAGGTATCTCATTAAGGTTTGAATTTGCATTTCCCTGTTTACTAAGAGTTGAACATTCTTTTCATATGTTCTTTGACCAATTGGATATCTTCTTTGTAAAGTCCTTGTTTATTATCTTGACCATTTTTTATTCAATTGTCTGATTTTCTTTATGGTTCATGAGTTCTTTATATTTTCTTTGTCAGCCTTATGTACAGCAAACATCTATCTCTTTGTCAGTTATATGTATAATGATCTTTGTCAAACATATTTCAAATATCTTCTCCTACTCCGATCTTCCCTTTTCACTCCTTATTGGTATCTTTTAACGAACAAACGTTCTTAATTTAATATAGTCCAACTTACCAATCTTTTGCTTATGATTAGAGCTTTTGTTTCCTATTTAAGAAATTTTTGTCTATCTAAAATGATTTTAAAAAGTCTTAATGCTTCCTTCTTGTAACTTTATTATTTTACTTTTTTGATCAACCAGTTTGATAACCTGAAATTGTTTTTTTATATAGTTTGATGTAAGAGTGAAGTTTGTTTTCTTATCCATATGGATATCCAACTGACCTAGCATCATTTAATGAAGAATTGTCCTTTCCCCACTCCTCTGCAGTGACAGCTTTGTCATGAATCAAGTGTGGTCTGTTTCTAGTCTTTCAATAATATTCCATTGAATTATTAGTCTATCCTAGCACCAGTATCACAAAGTCTTGTGGTATTATTATTTTTTTTTTGAGATTTTAGTTAGTTAGTTAAAGAGAGAGAGAGCACATGCAGGGGGAGGGCCAGAGGGAGAGGAAGACTCTGTGCTGAGTTCAGAACCTGACCTGGAGCTCCATCTCATGACCAGAGATCATGACCTGAGTAGAAATCAAGAACTGGACCCCTAATGAATGAGCCACCCAGGGGCCCTTGTGGTATTATCTTACAGAGTAAGTGCAAAACTTTTTTTTCCTTTTTCTCTGAAATTCCTTAACTCTTCATAGCTCTTTTTGGCATCAAATTATCAATTTTACCCAATTGTGGTAAAATTGATTACACTGATTTGTAAAGTTTTTATGTTTTTTCAGCAGGTAATTGGACACATAATTTCTTCTAAGTGTGTCTCAATAAAAGCTTTTTTATTGTATACAACCAAAATCCATCCAGCCCCTTTCTGTTGACCATAACTCACAGAGCACCCATTTGTAACTCTTTAGCTCAAAGATCACTTATTGTCTCTGTGCAGGTTCCCATGTTGCATTCTCTCTGCTTATCTCTAAAACCAGATCCCTCGAGAAATCAGGATTGGGATTTGATGATGTTATTGTCCTTTAGTTTCTAATTCTTTCCCTTTTCCCTTCTCAAAATATATTTGGTTGAAAGTCCTGACTTCATTTTGCTGATTATTTCACCTCTCTCCCATATGTCAGTAAAGACAGCAGCCAAAAAATTGTTTAGACAAACCTCAAAAGTATTTCTGAACTCAGAAATGAGAACATCAGAGCCAGAATCATTTCCCCTCCTCCACAACGTGATTGTACTACTCATTTCTTGAACTAAGATGGCTGCTATTAGATCACTTTTATCTTTAGCCTTTGAATGAAACTTTAGCATAAATCCTTATACTTTCTCCAAGAGAAGGGGAGAAAAGGATTGGCTTTGGAGGAAGAACAACTTGAGTTCAAATCCAGGTCTGACATCTAGTAGTTGTGCTTGGGGTAAATAATTTGATGAAAAGACTACATGAAATAATACATTTTAAGTTTTTAAAACAATGCCATGTGCTTAGGAATTTCTTTTTTTTTTAAGATTTTATTTATTTATTTGACAGACAGAGATCACAAGTAGGCAGAGAGTCATGGAGAAGCAGGCTCTCCGCTGAGCAGAGAGCCTAATGTGGGACTCGATTCCAGGACCCTGGGATCACAACCTGAGCCAAAGGCAGAGGCTTTAACCCACTGAGCAACCCAGGCGCCCTTAGGAATTTCTTGTCAACTGCTGCCTTTTCATTCCTCCATTTCAGCATAACTCTTTCTTAAAACATGTTTTATAGAAATTATTTCCTTTGTCCTTGGGTGGTATAATTAAGATTCTGTCTTCATTCTTAATCCTACCATCCCTCTCATGTCTTTTCTACTGAAATATATAAAATATATATAAATATATAAAATTTCAGTACATAATGTTTTTATTATTGCTTAATAATCTTGCTCTTCTCTAATATTCTTAATTCTAATTATGCCTTCTATTATTTGTTTCTAATTTTTCCATATCTTTATTTTAACCTTTGTTATTTCTGTTTATAACTTCTGTTATTTTTCTTGCATTTGGGTAACATTGCAAATATTGATTTTTATGTTTGAGATGTTTTATACATCTGGTATCCTAGGCCAGTCAACTCCCAATGGCACTACATCCTTGTTTATCAATTATCTCCATTACTGTCCCTTCTGGACTTCTCACTAGTCACCTCTGCATTGTCCTGTCACCTCTACAATGCTGTGGCATCTTCACCATCTGCCACCTCACCCAATGAAGCTACAGATTGACAGGAGTTATTCTAACTGAAGCTAATTTAGGGAGAATGCGTCTCTCCTTCTTCAGTGCAACATCTCATTAATACAACCCACATTAAGTGACTAATGCTGCATTGAACATTTGGATCATAAACATATTTGAGTGAAAACAGCTCTTTTCATTTTTATTCTACATCCAGAAATGTATCTCTGTAAAAGTTTACCAAAGCACATAAAAGAACCACTCCAGTGACTGAGCCATGGTTGGGTCAGCTCATCTGGTTGACTGCTTCCCTCAGGATGGTTCTTTCGCAAAAAAATCCTAAATTCCTCTTACAAAGAAGCACATAACAGGCAAATACCACCAGATTCCCAAAGAGGCTCAGACATGTCTAAATTAGCTACCATCAAGAATGAACTCCAGCTAGGACCCCTACTGTACTGTCAAGTGTACAAAAAAAACAAAACAAAACAAAACAAAAACCCTGCCCTTCTACACTGTACTTATACACATTAAGTCTAGGAATCTGTCTTCTTGTTTTTTATTTCTAAATACACTTGGATTCCCTTCCTAATACTATCCTTATTATAATATATGGAGAAGGTGACTCGACCTTTAATAATTTTTTCCTTTCACATTTCATTTGGAGTCATACACATGTACTTATCTGATCTTCTCTCTTCACCAGAATATAAATCTTTCAAACATGATTGCATTTTTAAGACATCCATATTGTGGTCTGAATAAAGAAAATTCCTACCCTGTAAGAATTTCCTCCCTCACTGACCAGCAAAAACAGCCACAAATCCAGGTCTTTCATGCACAATATATTTCCCCTTTGGTACTCAGCCTTATTCCTTGCACCAAGTCACACCCCCATGTCTTTCGCCTCAAATCCCCAAGGTCTCTTAAAGCGTTCTGTGTTCTTAAAGCACAGAATCACAGCATGCTCAGATCATGGAGTACTAGAGAGATCAGGAAGTTCAAAAGCTTCAGAATACACATACGAAAATTGAGAGAAAAGTTTAAAGAGACTTGCCCCAAATCATACAGATAGAAACACCTTCACCAATACCATCTTACTTATTTTATCTTTTGATGTGTAGGAATAATATCACATCCTTTAAAAAAAAATTGTTGCTGTCACAGCAGCGTCAATTTTTTTTGGGGGGGGTGGAATTTTGCATCCTTGAGTACATTCATTCTCTTAGTATCATTCAGTTTTTGCACAGGACATGGATAAACCAAGCACTTGATAAGGCAAAATTGGCACCCCCAATATAATGTAAGCCATTATAAAGCCCAATATCAAGGAGACTTAAGGAACCCTGGGGAACACAAGTATTTCTTCCACCTGGCCCCATTCTATCTGGCTAAGATTCTAAGTCAGTGATAAAGGAAATAGGTATTTCTTGTCCTTCTGTTAGGCTGGGACTAGGGATCCAAGCTGATGGATGAGAGATCCAAAATGCTTCTCATCTCTCCCTATCAAGTAAGGGGGAGTACTGAAATCCACAATCCCTTTTAATTATCTTACTTTGTGAACTGAGTAATAGTTCCACTAAAAACTATTAAGAACTAACCCACATTACTATTTTCCTCCTTTATTCACATGGTCATAGACCTATTTATAATAAGACTTGGTTGTCTTAATACTTTTACATCTATTCAGACAATTTCTTAATATATTTATTACAATGAGAGTGACACTCATTCTTCTCCTTTAATTTATAGTTGGAAACTTGATCAAAACATTGTAATGGTGTCATTTTAGTGGTTAGTGATTGAACTGAGACAAGGAAAAGGATTCCTGATTTTCATCTTAACATTTAAGTTTATTAAAATTATTTTTGTTTATCCATTTATCTCAAGCTCATTGATTGCCAATAAAACTATGTTGCCAAGGAATACATGAAAATTCATGCTGATCAAAGGGACTTGTCCCCTGTTTTCAAACTAAGGCCTTTGTTGTGTTTTTGAATCAAGAATCAATACATGCTACCGGGTATTTACCCTAAAGATACAAATGCAGTGATCCAAAGGTGCACGTGCACCTGAATGTTTATAGCAACAATGTCCACAATAACAAAACTATAGAAAGAGCCTAGATGTCTATCAACAGATGAATGGATAAAGAATACACACACACACACACACACACACACGATGGAATACTATGCTACTGTCAAAAAATGAAATCTTGCCATTTGCAATGATGTGGATGGAACTAGAGGGTATTATGCTAAGTGAAATAAGTCAGTCAGAGAAAGACGATTATCATGTGATCTCACTGATATGAGGAATTTGAGAAACAAGACAGAGGATCATAGGGGAAGGGAAGGAAAAATGAAATAAGATGAAACCACAGAGGCAGACAAACCATAAGATACTTTTAATCTCAGGAAACAAACAGGGTTGGTAGAGGGAAGGGGGTGGGAGGGATGGGGTAGTGGGGTGATGGACATTGGGGAGGGTATATGCTATGGTGAGTGCTGTGAATTGTGTAAGACTGATGAATCACAGACCTGTACCCCTGATACAAATAATATATTATATGTTAATTTTTTTAAAAATCACTGCGGGGGCACCTGGGTGGCTCAGTGGGTTAAAGCCCCTGCCTTCAGCTCAGATCATGATACCAGATCCTGGGATCGAGCGCCACATCGGGCTCTCTGCTTGGCCGGGAGCCTGCTTCCTCTTCTTTCTCTGCCTGCCTCTCTGCTTACTTGTGTTCTGTGTCTGTCAAATAAATAAATAAATAATCTTAAAAAAAAAAATCACTGCATGGCATTTTTTACCTCATATAGTTATTAAGTCATTGTCATATATTCTGCCAAGAATCAACTACTTCACTCTTCATTACAAAGGTATATAAAATAATAATAATAATAACGATTGGATCATTCTTCTCTAACATTGAAGAAAAAACACCAGGGGTAAAGGAAAGAGCAGTACCAGGCATTCCAATATTAAATGAGCAGTTTGTTCAAAGCCAAACCTTAGATGGAGACTAAATAAGCTAAATTTATTGGTTTATTCTAACAGTATGAGGAAATAAGTAAATTTATCTAATGCCACCAAGACCTTATTTTAACGTCATATAATTACAATTACTGCCATTGAATCATGAGTCTCCAGAACAGGGTATGGATTCATTTTAAAGGGCCATTTTAATCATGCAAAGATTAAAGGCCTTAGTTTTATGCAAGTGAACACAGTTCTCCAAATATCTCTTCTCTGAATTCAGTTTCTTTGGAAAATTGGTTACATGGGATAATACACACAAAGCTAGGCTCATCTAATAATGCAGGAGCAAACTTTAGTTTACAAAATGCAGATTTTAAAAAATTAAATACTTATAGATCCTCAAAATCTAGATATGATCCATTATAAGTGAAGAGGAACAAAGGCTTAACTCATATTAAGGAGCTCTTGGATCAAAAAGATGACATTTTCTACTGTAATAAACTAAAATCCAATGTTTAAAAATGATGCCTACTGCAGTTGCTCTATCATTATAAGCCATTTGTTTAACTTCAGAAATTGGTAGAGAACTCCAGAATTAATCTAAATAAACTAAATAACTGGCAGTAACCTATTTGTACTCAACTGGTAGATGAAATTAATGAGAATACCCATAAGACAATTTGAGAAATAGTGACAATAAATAGTAACTCAGAGGCCAGGAGATGAAAGCACAGGAATACATAAGCAAAAATTCTCTAATGCCAAGAAAGTAATAAAAGATGAGTGGTTCTCTAAAGTCCTTTGAGATTTTGCTACTTGCCATGTGACTCATAACTAATAAATATCATATTCTCTAGGCCCAGAATGTTTTACTAGTGAATTCTATCAGACATTTAGGAAAGACATAATATCAATTACACACAGATTCTTCAAGAAAAAAATGTAAGGCTTTCTAACTCATTTTTAAAGTCAGTATCACCCTAACCAAAACCAGACAAAGATATTATAATAAAACTATTGGTCATTATCCGTCATGGTCATAGATGCAAAAATCACAACAAAATACTAACAAATTGAATCCAGCAACATATAAAACTAATTATATCATAACCAAATGGAGTTTTTACTGGTAATGCAACATTAGAAATCCAATCAATGTTATTCATCCTATAAACAGACTAAGCAAGAAAAAAACAGATGATGGTTTCAATAGAGACAGAAAAAAGTGGTTTTATAAAATACACCACCCACTCATGATAAAAACTCTTAAGATATAGCTGCCCAGTTTCCCCAGCACCATTTATTGAAGAGACTGTCTTTTTTCCACTGTATATTTTTTCCTGTTTTGTCAAAGATTGTTTGACCATAGAGTTGAGGGTCCATATATGAGCTCTCTACTCTGTTCCACTGGTCTATGTGTCTGTTTTTATGCCAGTACCATGCTGTCTTGGGGATCACAGCTTTATAGTAAAGCTTGAAATCAGGTAACATGATGCCCCCAGTTTTATTTTTGTTTTTCAACATTTCCTTAGCGATTCGGGGTCTCTTCTGATTCCATACAAATTTTAGGATTATTTGCTCCAGCTCTTTAAAGAATACCAGTGGATTTTTTATCAGAATAGCATTTAAAGTACAGATTGCTGTAGGCAGTATAGACATTTTAACAATGTTTATTCTTCCGATCCAAGAGCGTGGAATGGTCTTCCATCTTTTTGTGTCTTCTTCAATTTCTTTCATGAGTGTTCTGTAGTTCCTCGGATACAGATCCTTTACCTCTTTGGTTAGGTATATTCCTAGGTATCTTATGGTTCTTGGTGCTATAGTAAATGGAATCGATTCTCTAATTTCCCTTTCTGTATTTTCATTGTTAGTGTAGAAGAAAGCCACTGATTTATGTAGAAGAATGAAATGACCATTTTCTTACACCATACACAAAGATAAACTCAAAATGGATAAAAGACCTCAATGTGAGACAGGAATCCATCAGAATCCTAGAGGAGAACATAGGCGGTAATCTCTTCGATATCAGCCACAGCAACTTCTTTCAAGATATGTCTCCAAAGGCAAAGGAAACAAAAGTGAAGATGAACTTTTGGGACTTCAGCAAAATCAAAAGCTTCTGCACAGCAAAGGAAACAGTCAAGAAAACAAAGAGGCAACACATGGAATGGGAGAAGATATTTGCAAATGACAGTACAGACAAAAGGTTGATATCCAGGATCTATAACGAACTCCTCAAATCAACACACACAAAACAGACAATCATATCAAAAAATGGGCAGAAGATATGGACAGACACTTCTCCAATGAAGACATAGAAATGGCTATCAGACACATGAAAAAATGATCATCATCACTAGCCGTCAGGGAGATTCAAATTAAAACTACATTGAGATATCACCTTACACCAGTTAGAATGGACAAAATTAGCAAGACAGGAAACAACATGTGCTGCAGGGGATGTGGAGAAAGGAGAACCCTCTTACGCTGTTGGTGGGAATGCAAGTTGGTGCAGCCTCTTTGGAGAACAGTGTGGAGATTCCTCAAGAAATTAAAAATAGAACTTCCCTATGACCCTGCCATTGCACTCCTGGGTATTTACCCCAAAGATACAGATGTAGTGAAAAGAAGGGCCATCTGTACCCCAATGTTTATAGCAGCAATGGCCGGTTGCCAAACTGTGGAAAGAACCAAGATGCCTTTCAATGGACGAATGGATAAGGAAGATGTGGTCCATATACACTATGGAGTATTATGCCTCCATCAGAAAGGATGAATACCCAACTTTTGTAGCAACATGGACGGGACTGGAAGAGATTATGCTGAGTGAAATAAGTCAAGCAGAGAGAGTCAGTTATCATATGGTTTCACTTATTTGTGGAGCATAACAAATAGCATGGAGGACAAGGGGAGATGGAGAGGAGAAGGGAGTTGCAGGAAATTGGAAGGGGAGGTGAACCATGAGAGACTATGGACTCTGAAAAACAATCTGAGGGGTTTGAAGTGGGGGGGTTGGGAGGTTGGGGTACCAGGTGGTGGGTATTATAGAGGGCACGGATTACATGGAGCACTGGGTGTGGTAAAAAAAATAATGATACTGTTATGCTGAAAATAAATAAATTTTTAAAAAATTATATAAAATAAAATAAAAATAAAAATGCAAAAAAACCTCTAAGATAACTAGGAACAAAGAGAAATTCTTCAACTTGATAAAAGTATCTACATAAAACCTAGAGCTAATATCATACTTAATGGAAAAAACTGAATGTTTATCCTAAAGATCAAAAACAAATAGTGGTTAAGCAAGTGACTGGCCCTATGCAAATATTTTTAAATTACCTTTAATCCACCCCTTGCACCATGTACAAAACAAACAAAAACCTTAGAAGAAAGTACTAGAGAAAATCTAAGCAACCTAAGAATAAGCAAAACTTGCTAGAATACAAGAGGCATAAACCATAAAAGAAAAAAACTCAATAAATTGAACTTCATCAACCAAAACCATCTATTCTTCAAAAGATTGCCAAGGAAATGAAAAGAAAAGCCACAAGCTATGAAGAAATATTTGTAAAATATATATCTGAGAAGACCAGTATCCAGAATTTTTTTCAGATCTCTCACAGCCCAATAATAAAGCATACAGCTCCAAATCATTTAGAATAGGCAGAAGATTTTAACAGATACATTACCCAAGAACATATACAGATGGCAAAGAAACACATGAAAAGATGTTCTGTATCATTGATCATTAGAGGACATAAAATTAAAACTATAATATGATACCACTACATAACTATTAGAATGGCTACCTTTTAAAAAAATTATTATGTTCAGTTAGCCACTGTATAGTACATTAGTTTTTGATGTAGTGTTCAATGATTTATCCATTAAGTATGACACCCAGTGCTCATCACAAAATATGCCTACCCATCACCCTGTTACCCTCTTCCCACCTCCTCCTCTCTAAAACCCCCAGATTGTTTCTCAGCATCCTTAGTCTCTCACGGTTCATCTCCCTCTCTGATTTCCTCCCCTTCCCCTATGACCCTGCATGCTACTCTTTATGTTCCACATATAAGTGAAACCAAATGATAATTGTCTTTCTCTATTTGACTTACTTCGCTTAACAATCCCCTCCAGTTCCATCCATGCCAATGCCAATGGTGGGTATTCATTCATTTCTGATAACTGAATAATATTCTATTGTGTATATGTACCACATCTTCTTTATCCATTAATCTGTTTAAGGGTATCTCAGCTCCTTCGCAGTTTGGGACATTGCTGCTGTGAACATTGGGGTGAATGTGCCCCTTCTTTTCACCATGTCTGTTTCTTTGGGGTATATACCTAGTAGTGCTGCATTGTAGGGTAGCTCTAGTCTTTAATATCTTGAGGAATCTCCATACGGTTTTCCAGAGTGTCTGTACCAGTTTGCATTCCCACCAACAGTGTAAGAGGGTTCCCCTTTCTCCATATCCTCACCAACATTTGTTGTTTCCTGTTTTGTTAATTTTTATAAAATGGCTACCTTTTTAAATGACAGTATCAGATGTTAGCAAGGATAAAGAGAAACTAGAACTCTTACACTTTGTTGTTCTATAAGCAAAATGACACAACTACTTTTTAAAAGTCTGACAGTTTCTTATAAAATTAATCACACACTTACTGTATGACTAGAAATCCTGCTGCTAGATATTTAGCCAAGAGCAGTACAAACATGTCCACCAAAAACTCTGTATGCAAATGTTTATAGCCACTTTATTCATAATTTCCAAAAATTGGAAACAACTCAAATGACCATTATCTGGTAAATAAGCTATAGTATTTTTACATAATGAAATAACATACTACTCATCAATCAAAACAATGAACTACTGATACATGAAAAATGGATAAATATCAAATGCAATATGTGCAGTGAAAGAAGACAAGCTCAAAAGGCTACATACTGTATCATTCCATTTATATGATATTCTGGGAACGAAAAAAACACAGTAACAAAACACATCAGTGGTTGCCAAGGTTCAGTGTGGAATGAGGGATGCTGACTACAACTGAGCAAGAAACAACTTTTAAGAGTGATAGAAATGTTCTGTATGTTGATTATCGTGGCAGTTACATGACTAGAGTACTAAAATAAATAATGAAATCATTTCCCACTGATGAAAACAGGAATGAAAAATTCATTCTGATAGAAAGAAAGAGAGAGAGAGAGAGAGAGAGAAAGAAAGAAAGAAAGAAAGAGAGAAAGAAAGAAAGACGGGGAAAGAAAGAGAATAAGAGAGCAAATTTTACTTTTCATTGAATTCAAGCTAATAATTATAAAAGAAATAAATCACTTGTTGGAAGCCACCTTAAAATTTATTCAGGCAAAAATCAACAAAAGATACCCAACCTAATGAAACTTTAATAAATAGAAGACTTACACAGATTCAAAATATCCCACAAAATTCTTGCTTATTAATTAATTATTAATAAGTATAAAATACTGACAAACTGTAGAGTACAGAAACCAGGTAGAAACTAAATTAACATTACTAGTAATGGCACAAATTGAAATTATGTATTTTCTGATATGAAGTACAGTAAAGAAAACAGCATCACTTCTATAACTTTTCTGCCCAAAAATGTATATTCTGAGTCTAACATGGGAAGACATTAGACAAATCCAAACTGAGAGATATACTATAAAATAATTGGCTTGTATACTTCTAAAATGTCTAGGTCAAGAATCAAACAAAGGCTGCAGAGCTACTCCAGACTAAAGAAAAATAAAGAGACATGACAATTAAATGAACTCTTAATCTTGAATTGGTTCCTCTACCAGAAGTTTTGTTTTTTATTGGGTTTGTATTTTGTGGTTATAAAGTATTCTCATATTGATATAAATTTTCTGATTTTGATATATAATATACATTGCATTATGGAAGAGCAGGAAGCAGGTATTCCTGAGATATCTAGGAATAACAGCATCACATCTGCAGCATACTCTCAAGTACAAATAAATGATATAGATGATAGATGCGTACACACATTCATTCATAAATGGATACACAGGATCCATTGACAGATACATAATAGAAGAGGCAATGTGCTAAAATGTTAACAACTGGTGAATTAGGAAGAAGGCTAAACAGGATTTCTTTGTACTTATCCCTGCAACTTTTCCCGGTGTTCAAAAGTATTTCAAAACAAAAAGTTTAAACCCAAAACCAGTGTTTTATCTCCTCTACTCTTTTTTAATCTTAAATTCCACAAAGATATAAATGACCAGTTAGAAAAACTCACTACTGTATTTTCTTTACATTTTCCCATAGTTTTTCAAATTTTAAAAAAGGCATAAAAGCTGAAATACTTGGAAAAAAACTTTTATGAAGGCCACAAAGATTGTACAATCGTGCTTTTTCATTTATATAAAGGTTACAGACTCCTTCATTTAACTTGGTCACAGTTCAGACTTGTAAATACATCCAGTTTTGTGATGTTCTCATAAAATCTATTTATTAAGGTTTCTCATAAATAAAATGTACCCCTGAAGAAAGTCTTTTGACCCGACACAACGAAGCAATGGAATAAAAAATACTTCTTTGGTGAAATTTTTGAAAACCCACAGTCATTTAGTGATACATATGTACATGCTTAGAACTAAAAGTATGAGCCTAGTTTGTTGAGGTTTGTGGGTATACAATTACCAGTATTAAATTATGTATTCAACATTGACTTACTGCCATATTTATTATTGCTATTAAAAATGCTGACTGCAACACGTGATATATTCTTATAATAATATGTGGCTCTTATCTAAAATAAAGCACTCTGTTTTCTCTCTGCATGACTCTTGTGAATGAGGTCTAGTAAACTTCATAGACTTTTTAGTGGTAGAAGAATTTTGGAAGGAAAACTCTAGAACTGATTACCTCTAAAATTAACGTAAGAACACAAGGATAAAATGTTGTTATTTAAAATCCACAGAAGCTAATTAAAGACAAAAAAAATAGCTCTAGAGTACGCTTTATTCTAAATAACTAGACATACCCATAACCCAAAGTACACTTTATAAAACCGAGTCCGCTTTATTGTAAGTAACTAGAGATACCCATAACCCAACATGATAACTCCAACCCAAAAGAGAAGAAATTGAGAAAGTTGAGTTGTTTAGAATCTTGTTTCATTTTCCTGTTTTTTTTTACTTTAAGAATGTAGTGCCTATTTAAGAGTGAACTATCTGATACAATAGGCAACAACAAATAATAAATAAATAAATAAATAACAATGAATTCTTATGTTCGCCATGTCAGAAAGAAATGAACTGTGTTTGCTTCCTCCTGTAAATTCAGTCAGAGTTTCCTTGACAAACTCTAGGGGCTGGGAAGAGCTGCAATTCATACTGAGCATTTGCTAATGCCAGTCAGGGATGCATCAGACCCTTTCCCACTGCAGTCATCACATTGCCACTGCTAAAAAGCCCTTGATTAAGAAAAAGATCAGGGCAGTTTGTTGAGGAGGGTGTTATGTTTTAAAATACTCTAATTTTGTTATAGTTGCCTAAGTAAAGCTGTGAAAGAACAAGTCTATGCCAATCATCTCTTTTCTATTCTTCATTCCACTAGAGTAAAAAATGTTTAAAGACAAAAGAGGGAACAAGTACTTGAGAAGGCATCAACAACCAACAGGTAGAACAACCCCTAGTACTTTTGTAGGAGGAATGACACATTTTCACAATAAGATTAGAATATTTGAGTCAATAGAATTTTCCTTAATGTCCAGAAAATATAATCTTTTCTATTTCCAGTCTAGCCTGAGGCAGGTGACCATAAGCCCCCAGGCTATATTTCTCCATAAAGGAGGCTTTGCCATTCCATTGCAAACTGAGTTTTTATTCATTTGGAAAATATGTCTACATTCTAACTGCAAATTGAAAGAAATATACAGTCATAACTATGAGGAACAAAATGTGGCTTACACAAAATTTTTTAAAATTTTTAGGGGTGCCTAGGTGGCTCAGTGGGTTAAGCCTCTGCCTTCGGTTCAGGTCATGATCCCAGAGTCCTGGGATCAAGTCCCACATTGGGTTCCTTGCTCCGCGGGAGCCTGCTTCTCTCTATGCCTCTGCCTGCTGCTCTGCCTGCTTGTGTTCTCTCTCTCTCTCTCTCTCTGACAAATAAATAAATAAAATCTTTTAAAAAAGTTTTTTTTTTTTTTAAATTAATGCCTCATCTCCCAGGATCCCTGTCAGACCATCACTCAATCAATGTTAGTGGGCAATAATTGGTCTCTATCCACAGGTTTTAAATCAAATCTTGCTTTAAAGGCTGAGATTTAGGAATACTGCGTAATCTATAACTGATCCTTTCAAAAATCATGTGCTATATTTAAAAACACAATTCAATCCACTGTTTCCAATTTAAGTGTATACAAAGATACTGTGTTAAGGGATAAGATGAAAATTATAGCTTTGAGCAAAATAAGTAAAACAATAATTAATTTTTGCAATCTGATTTTATTTGGTTTTCTGATAGCATAAAAACACTCAAATAAAAGTTCAATTGCTGAAACAAGATGGGACCAGGGAGGGAGTCAAAGAGGTCTTATAGTGCCCTGCCATATGGTGTCCCTTGTTCCCCAGAACCTGGCACTTCTGGGAGTGTCTCCAATGTGAACTGTATGTGCTGGCCACTACATGTGTCCTGGCCACTTTATCCTTCAAGTCAGTTGTCCGTTCTCTCTCTGCCTGTTCTAGGCAGTTTTTGGTCCCTGGCCTGAATGTGGTGCATTTTAACTAGGTGTGTTCTGGTCTCTTTGTGAAATCAGACCTGTCACTACTTCCATAAGAAACTTAATTCTATTGTCACAGAACTATTATACATTTACAAAGTTGAGTCCTTTATATAATATTAAATCTTTCTTTCTGAAGAGTCCATAAAATACTTCACAATTATTTGACATATGGATAAATCTTTCATAACTCTGAGAAAAATAAACAGGAATATGTCACAGGACAAAGGAATTAGATTATAATAAAATTGAGTATTTCCGAGGTATCATTTTTTTTAAATTTTTTATTTTTTATAAACATATATTTTTATCCCCAGGGGTACAGGTCTGTGAATCACCAGGTTTACACACTTCACAGCACTCACCAAGGCACATACCCTCCCCAATGTCCATAATCCCACCCCCTTCTCCCAAAACCCCTCCCCCCAGCAACCCTCAGTTTGTTTTGTGAGATTAAAAGTCACTTATGGTTTGTCTCCCTCCCAATCCCATCTTGTTTCATTGATTCTTCTCGTACCCACTTAAGCCCCCATGTTGCATCGCCACTTCCTCATATCAGGGAGATCATATGATAGTTGTATTCTCTGCTTGACTTATTTCGCTAAGCATGATACGCTCTAGTTCCATCCATGTTGTCGCAAATGGCAAGATTTCATTTCTTTTGATGGCTGCATAGTATTCCATTGTGTATATATACTACATCTTCTTGATCCATTCATCTGTTGATGGACATCTAGGTTCTTTCCATAGTTTGGCTATTGTGGACATTGCTGCTATAAACATTTGGGTGCGCGTGCCCCTTTGGATCACTACATTTGTATCTTTAGGGTAAATACCCAATAGTGCAATTGCTGGGTCATAGGGCAGTTCTATTTTCAACATTTTGAGGAACCTCCATGCTGTTTTCCAGAGTGGCTGCACCAGCTTGCATTCCCACCAACAGTGTAGGAGGGTTCCCCTTTCTCCGCAACCTCGCCAGCATCTGTCATTTCCTGACTTGTTGATTTTAGCCATTCTGACTGGTGTGAGGTGATATCTCATTGTGGTTTTGATTTGTATTTCCCTGATGCCGAGTGATATGGAGCACTTTTTCATGTGTCTGTTGGCCATCTGGATGTCTTCTTTGCAGAAATGTCTGTTCATGTCCTCTGCCCATTTCTTGATTGGATTATTTGTTCTTTGGGTGTTGAGTTTGCTAAGTTCTTTATAGATTCTGGACACTAGTCCTTTATCTGATATGTCGTTTGCAAATATCTTCTCCCATTCTGTCAGTTGTCTTTTGGTTTTGTTACCTGTTTCCTTTGCTGTGCAAAAGCTTTTGATCTTGATGAAATCCCAATAGTTCATTTTTTCCCTTGCTTCCCTTGCCTTTGGCGTTGTTCCTAGGAAGATGTTGCTGCGGCTGAGGTCGAAGAGGTTGCTGCCTGTGTTCTCCTCAAGGATTTTGATGGATTCCTTTCGCACATGAGGTCCTTCATCCATTTTGAGTCTATTTTTGTGTGTGGTGTAAGGAAATGGTCCAATTTCATTTTTCTGCATGTGGCTGTCCAATTTTCCCAGCACCATTTATTGAAGAGGCTGTCTTTTTTCCATTGGACATTATTACCTGCTTTGTCAAAGATTAGTTGACCATAGAGTTGATGGTCTATTTCTGGGCTCTCTATTCTGTTCCATTGATCTATGTGTCTGTTTTTGTGCCAGTACCATGCTGTCTTGATGATGACAGCTTTGTAATAGAGCTTGAAGTCCGGAATTGTGATGCCACCAACGTTGGCTTTCTTTTTCAATATCCCTTTGGCTATTCGAGGTCTTTTCTGGTTCCATATAAATTTTAGAATTATTTGTTCCATTTCTTTGAAAAAGATGGATGGTGCTTTGATAGGAATTGCATTAAATGTGTAGATTGCTTTAGGTAGCATAGACATTTTCACAATATTTATTCTTCCAATCCAGGAGCATGGAACATTTTTCCATTTCTTTGTGTCTTCCTCAATTTCTTTCAAGAGTACTTTATAGTTTTCTGAGTATAGATTCTGTGCCTCTTTGGTTAGGTTTATTCCTAGGTATCTTATGGTTTGGGGTGAAATTGTAAATGGGATTGACTCCTTAATTTCTCTTTCTTCTGTCTTGCTGTTGGTGTAGAGAAATGCAACTGATTTCTGTGCATTGATTTTATATCCTGACACTTTACTGAATTCCTGTACAAGTTCTAGCAGTTTTGGAGTGGAGTCTTTTGGGTTTTCCACATATAGTATCATATCATCTGCGAAGAGTGATAATTTGACTTCTTCTTTGCCGATTTGGATGCCTTTAATTTCCTTTTGTTGTCTGATTGCTGAGGCTAGGACCTCTAGTACTATGTTGAATAGCAGTGGTGATAATGGACATCCCTGCCGTGTTCCTGACCTTAGTGGAAAAGCTTTCAGTTTTTCTCCATTGAGAATGATATTTGTGGTGGGTTTTTCATAGATGGCTTTGATGATATTGAGGTATGTGCCTTCTATCCCTACACTTTGAAGAGTTTTGATCAGGAAGGGATGCTGTACTTTCTCAAATGCTTCTTCAGCATCTAATGAGAGTATCATATGGTTCTTGTTCTTTCTTTTATTGATGTGTTGTATCACATTGACTGATTTGCGGATGTTGAACCCACCTTGCAGCCCTGGAATAAATCCCGCTTGGTCGTGGTGAATAATCTTTTTAATGTACTCTTGAATCCTATTGGCTAGTATTTTGTTGAGTATTTTCGCATCTGTGTTCATCAAGGATATTGGTCTATAGCTCTCTTTTTTGGTGGGATCCTTGTCTGGTTTTGGGATCAAGGTGATGCTGGCCAAATAAAATGAGTTTGGAAGTTTTCCTTCCACTTCTATATTTTGGAACAGTTTCAGGAGAATAGGAATTATTTCTTCTTTAAATGTTTGGTAGAATTCCCTCGGGAAGCCGTCTGGCCCTAGGCTTTTGTTTGTTTGGAGATTTTTAATGACTGTTTCAATCTCCTTACTGGTTATGGGTCTGTTCAGGCTTTCTATTTCTTCCTGGTTCATTTGGTAGTTTATATGTTTCTAGGAATGCATCCATTTCTTCCAGATTGTCAAATTTATTGGCGTAGAGTTGCTCATAGTATGTTCTTATAATAGTTTGTATTTCTTTGGTGTTCGTTGTGATCTCTCCTCTTTCATTCATGATTTTATTTATTTGGGTCCTTTCTCTTTTTTTTTTTTTTGATAAGTCGGGCCAGGGGTTTATCAATTTTATTAATTCTTTCAAAGAACCAGCTCCTACTTTCGTTGATTTGTTCTATTGTTTTTTTGGTTTCTATTTCATTGATTTCTGCTCTTATCTTTATGATTTCTCTTCTCCTGCTGGGCTTAGGGTTTCTTTCTTGTTCTTTCTCGAGCTCCTTTAGGTGTAGGGTAGGTTGTGTACCTGAGACCTTTCTTGTTTCTTGAGAAAGGCTTGTACCGCTATATATTTTCCTCTCAGGACTGCCTTTGTTGTGTCCCACAGATTTTGAACCGTTGTATTTTCATTATCATTTGTTTCCATGATTTTTTTCAATTCTTCTTTAATTTCCCCGTTGACCCATTCATTCTTTAGAAGGATGCTATTTAGTCTCTATGTATTTGGGTTCTTTCCAAACTTCCTTTTGTGGTTGATTTCTAGCTTTAGACCATTGTGGTCTGAAAATATGCAGGGAATGATCCCAATCTTTTGATACCGGTTGAGTCCTGATTTAGGACCAAGGATGTGATCTATTCTGGAGAATGTCCCATGTGCACTAGAGAAGAATGTGTATTCTGTTGCTTTGGGATGAAAAGTTCTGAATATATCTGTGATGTCCATCTGGTCCAGTGTGTTGTTTAAGGCCTTTATTTCCTTGCTGATCTTTTGCTTGGATGATCTGTCCAATTCAGTGAGGGGAGTGTTAAAGTCCCCTACTATTATTGTATTATTGTTGATGTGTTTCTTTGATTTTGTTATTACTTGGTTTATATAGTTGGCTGCTCCCACGTTGGGGGCATAGATATTTAAAATTGTTAAATCTTCTTGTTGGACAGACCCTTTGAGTATGATATAGTGTCCTTCCTCATCTCTTATTATAGTCTTTGGCTTAAAATCTAATTGATCTGATAAAAGGATTGCCACTCCTGCTTTCTTCTTATGTCCATTAGCATGGTAAATTTTTTCCACCCCCTCACTTTAAATCTGGAGGTGTCTTCAGGATTAAAATGAGTTTCTTGGAGGCAACATATAGATGGGTTTTGTTTTTTTATCCATTCTGATACCCTGTGTCTTTTGACAGGGGCATTTAGCCCATTAACATTCAGGGTAACTATTGAGAGATATGTATTTAGGGCCATTGTATTTCCTGTAAGGTGACTGTTACTGTATATGGTCTCTGTTCCTTTCTGATCTACCACTTGTAGGCTCTCTCCTTGCTTAGAGGACCCCTTTCAAGATATCCTGTAGAGCTGGTTTGGTGTTTGCAAATTCTTTCAGCTTTTGTTTGTCCTGGAAGCTTTTAATCTCTCCTTCTATTTTAAATGATAGCCTAGCTGGATATAGTATTCTTGGCTGCATGTTTTTCTCGTTTAGTGTTCTGAAAATATCATGCCAGCTCTTTCTGGCCTGCCAGGTCTCTGTGGATAAGTATGCTGCCAATCTAATATTTTTACCATTGTATGTTACAGACTTCTTTTCCCGGGCTGCTTTCAGGATTTTCTCTTTGTCACTGAGACTTGTAAATTTTACTATTAGGTGACGGGGTGTGGGCCTATTCTTATTGATTTTGAGGGGCATTCTCTGAACCTCCTGAATTTTGATGCTCATTCCCTTTGCCATATTGGGGAAATTCTCCCCAATAATTTTCTCCAGTTTACCTTCTGCTCCCCTCTCTCTTTCTTCTTCTTCTGGAATCCCAATTATTCTAATGTTGTTTCGTCTTATGGTGTCACTTATCTCTCGAATTCTCCCCTCGTGGTCCAGTAGCTGTTTGTCCCTCTTTTGCTCAGCTTCTTTATTCTCTGTCATTTGGTCTTCTATATCACTAATTCTTTCTTCTGCCTCATTTATCCCAGCAGTGAGAGCCTCCATTTTTGATTGCACCTCATTAATAGCTTTTTTTATTTCAACTTGGTTAGATTTTAGTTCTTTTATTTCTCCAGAAATGGCTTTTATATCTCTCGAGAGGGTTTCTCTAATATCTTCCATGCCTTTTTCGAGCCCGGCTAGAACCTTGAGAATTGTCATTCTGAACTCTAGATCTGACATATTACCAATGTCTGTATTGATTAGGTCCCTAGCCTTCGGTACTGCCTCTTGTTCTTTTTTTTGTGTTGAATTTTTCCGTCTTGTCATTTTGTCCAGATAAGAGTATATGAAGGGGCAAGTAAAATACTAAAAGGGTGGCAACAACCCCAGGAAAATATGCTTTAACCAAATTAGAAGAGATCCAAAATCATGAGGAGGGAGAAAGGGGATAAAAAGAGGTTCAAAAAGGAAGAAAGAAAAAAAAAAAAGAAAGAAAAAAGAAAAAAATGTAAAAAAAAGAAAACACCTAAGAAAAATATAAAAAAGAAAAAATATATATATTAGATAAACTAGTAAAAATCGTTAAAATAGAAAAAGGTAACAGTTAAAAAAAAATTTACCCAAAGGCGAGAAAAAAAAAACAAAAAATGAAAAAGAAAAAAATTAAATTAACTGCAAGACTAAAAAAAAATCACAGGGAAAAAGCCATGAGCTCCTCACTTGGCTTTCTCCTCTGGAATTCTGCTGCTCTCCTTGGTATTGAAACCGCACTCCTTGGTAGGTGAACTTGGTCTCGGCTGGATTTCTTGTTGATCTTCTGGGGGTGGGGCCTGGTGTAGTGATTGTTAAGTGTCTGCCCCAGGCGGAATTACACCACCCTTACCCGAGTAATCTGCTCGTGTTTGCTTTCAGGAGCTTTTGTTCCCTGAGTGCTTTCCATAGAGTTCCGGAGGACGGGAATACAAATGGCGGCCTCCTGGTCTCCGGCCTGGAGGAGCCGAGAGCCCAGGGCCACACTCCTCAGTGTGCGCTCAGAGAACCGCGCCCAGTTACTCCCGTCTGCCTGACCTCCGGCCCCGCTCCGAGCTCACCGAGCCTGCTACCAGTTCAAGGTCATCTCGAGCTGCGAGCTTAATGTCGGCTCTGCCTCTGTAGCCGGCTTTCCCGTTCCAATACCTGCAAGCTCTGCGACACTCAGACACCCCTGATCCTTCTGTGACCCTGCGGGACCTGAGGCCACGCTGACCCCGCGTGGGCTTCGCCCCGGTTTAGCCTCTGGAGCGATGTCCCTCAGCAGAACAGACTTTTAAAAGTCCTGATTTTGTGCGCCGTTGCTCTGCTGCTTGCCGGGAGCCGGCCCCTCCCCCCGGGGTCTATCTTCCCGTCGCTTTGGATTCACTTCTCCGCCGGTCCTACCTTTCAGAAAGTGGTTGTTTTTCTGTTTCCAGAGTTGCTGTTCTTCTTCTCTTCGATCTGCCGATGGATTTTCAGGTGTTTGCAATCTTTAAATAAGCTATCTAGCTGATCTCCGGCTAGCTGAAGTAGTCTCAGTCGGCTACTTCTCCGCCATCTTGACTCCTCCTCTCCCAGGTATCATTTTAAAGGGAATCATGATGCAAAGAAACTAAAAACTGTGCGAACTCTTTCTATGCTTCAGTCACCCTTTTAAAATGTGTATTTGGTTAGAAATTCAAAATAGAGCCATTTAAAATTAGTAGTATTAAATACACAATGAGAATGGGGAAATATCATAAATATCTTTTAGAGAAATAAACAATTTACAAATGAGTAGAAGAAGCATGTAAAGTGATTATATAGATGATGTTTCCATTCTGGGGAAATGGCTTAACTGAGGTAAAAAGTGGTTGTCTCAGATGAAAGAAAAACAAAAAAGGGAACTCTGTGTCTCTTGCTGTACATCATGATCCAGAGTACATATGACTCTACAGAGAGGAATTAACTTGATGTTGTTGCTTAACCAAATAATCCTTGCAGAGATGCAAGCAGAGGCTACACCACAGCTTCCCGTTTTCCTGTTATGAGATTTTCTGATCTCTAAATTCTCCCCAGACTAATTTTGCCTGAGTTGACATTGCATGAGCACTCATGTTTTGTTTTATTTTCACATTTTAAACTGTACATCTGTCTTGGGATTTTTTGAGGCTTCTTCTTAACCTGCTGGTCTCACACTAAATGCCCCACTATAGGACAGGAATGGAATGTTTCCATTGTGCAGTTTTCCACTTACTCAACCAGAAGTCACATGAGGCATAAATCTTAGCAGAATTCAGGGATTCCGCATAAACTCTAAAATTTTATCTCAAATAAAACTATATGTATATATATATATATATATATATATATTTTATTTCAGAAGCCAGATTATCTATCATGTGGCATAATACAATAGCAGTTAATCTTAGAAATAAAAAGAGCCTGAAGTGAAGTGGTATAGCACTTGGAATGGAAATAATAATAATATTTATTGAGTACTACTATACTAAGCTCTCTACTAGGCACATATCACACATTATCTTTAAACTTTCAAAATAATCCTATGAGATACATGCTAAAAATACTATTATCCCCAATTTACAAATGAGAAAACTGAGGCAGGCACAGAGAACTTAAGAAAATTGCTCAAGTCACAGAGCTAGTCTGTGGTAGTTCAAGCCCTAACTTGAATGTAATAGTCTGCCATGCCCCTAACAATTAAGAATACTGTCTGTCAGTCTGGGTAGAAAGACCAAGAAATATAGCTTAGTTAGAGTACACCAAATAGCAACTAACTAGATAAGAGAAAATGGAGAAAGATCAAATATGACTCAAAAGTTGGTCACAAGAATAGTGCTATGAACAAATAAAGACATTTTGGGGAATGTTGAGTTTAAGCTCCAACAGAACTGCCAGGTAGAGATGTTAAGCAAACATTTGCAAATAGATCCAGAGCTCAGAGGGAGAGACCTCAAATAGATATTTGGGAGTCATCTTCACATAGGTGATGTTTAGAAAATTAGAAGCAGGTAAGACACTCAAGAAATAAATAACAAAAAAAGAAGAGTGGTTAAAAGATGTACAATGTTAGTGAGTGCTTCCATCTAAGTGGCAGAAATAATGGTAGAAACTAGGACAGGCTGACAAGCTATGCTCAAATGGAAAGAAAATTTTAGGAGACAGAAGTCAATACCTCAAAATACAGGAAAATGAGAACTGAGATTAATCTACTGTATTTCATATTTAGAAGGTATATCAATAACTTTCAAACAGTGGTTTCATTTTAGTAGTAATTTTTTATAAGAAATTTAAATTAAAAATAGAAAATGTATTGATCACCTCTATAAACATTATATGTATAAAAGTTAATATTATCAACTCACTCACCATTGGAAAGGATATTTAATATGCTGTAAGGATAAGCCAAAATTAGCATGATGCAACTTAGGTAGAACAAACAAAATAGTGTATATAGGCCCAAAAATAAAGGTGAATTAATTATCAGAAATTCATATAAAAATTACATGAGTGATAGATTTTTTAATTTAAAATTTCCTTTTATTACAAAGTGAATAAAATAACATTATGGAAGATTTATCAAACAGATTTTTTTCAAAACCTTATATAATCTCCTTACACTAACAAGGTCAGTGTCAGCATTGGTATCTTTATTCATAATCCTTTAGTCTCCCATGTGTTTTATACAGAGAAGCAAATACCCTGCTGTTTTTCACTTAACATTGTATCATTAGCAATTTATATACATATGGTTATATTAATATCTATATTTTACTGACTAGGTAATAGTTTCCTAGCTAATTAATGCAACAGAATTTACCTGCCCAATCCTCTATTTTTAAACATTAAGTTGTTTGCAACTTTTCATTTTGGATATAGTAAGTACTTTACTCACTTTATAAAATAAACTGGGACAATTTTAATATTTTCTATTTACCAGCATTAATTCATATTTATGTTCATATTTTGTATGTTACCTTTCTATGTTTTATGGTAGAAAGATTACCTGATTCACCAAATGTTAAATGAAGTCACCTATAAAACAGTATCAATCCAGAGACTTATTTAAAAAAAACCACTACTTAACAATATTTCTCAATTTATTATATATTTGTTGGTCTTATATTTGAAGTTTCATACTTTTTATTTAAGTTTCAATGTTTCATATTTGTCCAGCATTTTTCCCATTTCATTTTGTTTCTCCAGATTTATTAGACTGTAACTGTATATTGCAGGAGGTAGTTAACTTTTTCTGTAAAAGGCCAAATAATAAATATTGTGTGACTATATCATCCCTGTCATAACCACTCAAGTCTGTTTTCATATGGAAGAAACAAACAGATATAATTATATTCTGAAAAAAATTTTATTTATGGAAACAAGTTTCAATTTTATATAATTTCATGTCAAAAATATCATTCTTTGTATTTTTTTCTACCATTTGAAACTATAAAGATCAGTTCTTAGCTTATATCCCTTCTGAGTAGGGATCTAATTTTTGTATTTGACACTCTTGCTTTCACATAGAAAGAATCTTAGTGCTTAATGGGCATCTTTAGATTATGCAGAGAACATATATTTCATTTGGGCATGTTGCTCTGATCCTTTTTCCAAATAAGCCAAGTTTTAAAGGGGACCCAGAACAAGATAAGGCACGGCAACTTTTCTAGGATGACACAGAGGCTGCTCTCACTTGCATCATATGGTCCACTGGTCCTTAGAGTCTCCAGAAGACGGGATTGTTGTATGGAGTTTTTATCAGGCCCCTATAGGTACATTATAGTACAGAGCTACTGGATTTTAAGCAAAGCTTTATCATCCGTTGAAGATAACAATTCTTTGGGGGGAAAAAAAGAACAGCCTTGGGCATATTACTGGATTTTAATAGAGATTGACTGACAGTATTCAGAATTGTTAGGGGCATGGCAGACTACGGAGTTCAAGTTAACTTAAACTATCACAGACTACCTGTGTGACTTGCACAATTTTCTTAAGTTAAAGTAATAACTTTCAGTAGGCAGGACTTCAAGCAGACATGACTATTTGTGTTTCCTAGAAGGATAGTTTGCCAGAGTGACCTCTACAGTTTCATGGATGGAGGCTGATACTTTTGCTAAATACTTAGTTTTTCTGCAACTCTAAAAATACAGAGCAAAAAAGGCTCCCTTCTCTATCATGGATTATATCTTCCAGATCACTGCATCCCTCCTGCCTGTCATCTTTACCACTGGTCATCTTTCATTAAGTAGAAACTCATAGAATGGATATAGACAGAGAAAGAAAAATTTGTAAGGATGAACAGGGAAGAAGTAAATTGACCCTGTTCATCTTATAAAAGTTTTCATAGTATAGAGCATGTGCTACTGGCTTGCTAATTGAAAGAAATTTATATCTTTGAAAAATAGTTAAGTTGTGGAAGAAGCACAAAATTACCCTTTTTATAGCTAAACTTCCTATTTTGTTTCAGGCCTCATTCACTTTTTAGCTTGTCAAAACTTCTATAGTCCAGAACAAAAGTGATCGCTTTTGTTACATCTTTGCATTTACAAAATTATTTTGATTTTAAATATGGGAGAAAACAAGTGATTCCAGCCAAATTGCATTTTAGCCCAGAAGTAAAGGCTAATTCTTCAATACCAAGGGCTTTAACTAAATAATTTAGCTAAAGAATTTCTTATAGATAATAACTTATCTAGTACATCCTAGAACCTGACAGAACTGGAAGCCATGTGCATGAATAACAGAAGTAGTAAAGGGACTTTACACCCAATGAAGAGAAGATCTCAGGGTGTGCTATCACGACGCAATGGCTGCCTTCAAATATTTTAAAATAGTCAAAAGAAGTAGATCAGAGTGTCAAAAGGTAGACCTAAGTACTGATTAATGAATTTGACAAAATTGAAATGTAAGTTGTGATTCAATATAAAAAAATTGAGCTGTGAAAAAGAATTATTTAAGCAGAAGCTGAATAATCAACTACCACAGGCTTTATGAAAGGGATCCTCACACCAAAGAGAAGGTTGATCTAGCCTATATAATAATCTAAAATCTTAACAATGTTTTAATTTTAGGAGAAAGACAGTTCCTCTGAACTATATAAAACTTTTCCAACCTGTAATACCATCTTTTTAAAATGACACTTACTGAAAGAAAAGATTTTGTGAACAACAACAACAAAAAATCAAATGAAAAATTAGGGTTTTTTTCTTAATTAATAGGTAAAAAGGCATTCCCAGAAATTCTTTTAGGTCAAATGATATATAGAGAAATTTTTCTGTAATAGCCCCTAAGCCTACTAACATTTAACAAAGCGAAGTCAGTTTATGGCAGAGAAAGTCAATACCCCAGCTTTGACCATGTTACAGATTAAAGATTTCTCTTAAAACTTGCTAAATCTGCCTTATTCCTCTAGTCTTTAGTCCTCATTTTCTGATTCAAATGTTTGAGAAGGTTCAGTTCCTTCCTCTTCCTTTTAATGAGACTCAGAAGGCAGAAGTTTTTCTTCCTCCTTGTAGTAGGTTTCATCTAAGCCTGCAGCTGTAGAGTACTGACTGAGACTAGCTAAGCAGGGTCTTCCCAATTCTATGCTCTAGTAATAGGAAGGCCACTACTGCCACACTTCCATGTCATTTTCTCCTTTGTGAGTTTTATCACTAAAAAGTAGATATTCAGTTCTGCAGATCCCATTGTGTCACCCAACTGATTTATAACTCAAGCTGGAAAGCCAAGGATGCCACTTACAGGCCCCCTCAAAGTCTAGGACACTCCATATTATTCTGCCCCACTTTTTGGCATCATCTGGCCACTCTCTTTAAGCATTCTATATAGTTGCCATGGGACTTGTAATTTCCCAGAAGGATCTTCATGTTTAAATGATGAGACCTATTAACAGGTCACTTCCTCTCCCTCCTAAATTCCTATCCTTTATTAAAAAGCTTGAAGATGGGGTGCCTGGGTGGCTCAGTTAGTTAAGAGTTGTCTTTGGCTCAGATCGTGATTCTGGAGTTCCAGAATAAAGCCCTGCATCAGGCTCTCTGCTTAGTAGGACTCTGCTTCTCCCTCTGCACCTCGCCCCACTTGTACCCCCTCAAATAAATAAATAAAATCTCCAAAAAAAAAATCTTGAAGACAATTTGAATTTTATTACCTCCTTAAAAATAACCCTTGATATATCCAGAAAACAAATCCAATTTCTGTACAAGTGAGCCCTAATGAAAAGCTGACCCAGTCTTAAAAAGGGCACATATCATAGCTTAATATGTCAAATCATAAAGGAGTGATTCAAATTCCACGGAAAAGCTATCATCCAAGAACACTTTACTATACATTCTCTATGTTTAATATACCTATAATTGTCCTCAAAATGTGTATTAATGAGCAAGTCAAACAGTTAAATGTTAAAATAAATTTTAGTAGATTTAATAAGATGTTTTTAGCTGAAAATTCCAGAAATACCTGAATCCTGCTCCAGACCACAGATGTCCCTTACCAAAATGTTCCCAAGGAAACATAACACAAGGAATATTGGCAAAGGACAAAGAAGAAAACAATAAGAACAACAACTTTATCATAAGCTGAGCATTGATCCCTAAATTCAAGTGAAGACTATACTAAGCTAGAATTTGTTATGTAATATGCTAGAGACCTAAAGGGCCTCTGAGCGTGAACAGGAACCTGAAGTCTTACCTCTCTCTGGCTAGCCACAAAGAGAAAGAGAGAGAGAGAGAAAGGAAGGAAGCAAGCAAGCAAGCATGCTGCATCTGGAGGGGCCCTGAGTCTGGTAAAGACCAAGCTGGAGAAACACATGAGGAGGTATTTATCTAGAGATGGTATTGCAGGTTTTGAAAGTAGATGAAATGACCCAGTCAATGCGTGAAATAGGAAATACAAGATCAAGATTGAGCCCTAGGAAGATAAGAAAGCACTAACTGTAACTAAAAGGAGGAAAGTATATGCTCTTTGAATACAAGAGGCAAAGATAATATTTCAAGTAGTGTACATATGCTATTATCCAAATTCTACTGTTGGGTCAAAAAAGAATGAGGACTGAGAAAAGTGCATTCGGTTTAGCAACATGGAGATCACTGATGACTTTGAATACCCAACGTAAATAGAAACCTCAGTTTCACCATTGACTAGCTATGTGACTGTGGGCAGTCTCTAAAATAATTCCTAATTCGAAGGGTCATTACGCAGATTAAATGAAACAACATATATTAAATGCTCAACACAGGGCTTGTCACTTTGAAAACTTTCAAATATTAGCTGGTTATTAGTCCTAGAAGAATAAAGCAACTCAAAGGCAAACCAATATCTCTTGCTCTGACTTTCCACATGGGCACTATGAGATATTCCATAGGTGTTTCTCCGTATACATCAAAAAGTTCAATTTCCCAGTTCTTCTGTTCTTTCCTTTCTATATCCTAAAAGTTATCCTCTCCAAAACAGCTATTTATTTGCAAAATGAAAATTCAAGTATTTCCATGAAGCAAAGCAGCATAACACTTTCTAAGTAACTCCAGTTGCTTTTTAAACAAATACATTTTGGCAAGAAAACAAGCTGCCAAACATCTCTTTTTCACCTGAAACCCAAACCCCAAGATACTACTGCCATCCTGAGCAGTTTTCAGTTAGTGTGAATACATGTGCACACAGTAAATATGCATATTCAGTAACAGTGTTGTATGCAGCCTCCAAATTTATTGTACCTAATAAAATTGTGTGCTGAAATGGTCCTATCTCCCCACACAATACGTTTATGACAGAATGCTGGTGACCTAATAAAAAACTTTAATTCCCATTTGACATTCTTCATAGCAGTAATCTCTGTGCTGACAGGTGGCTAGCAATTTCAAAAGTAATTATAGAGATACTATCTGCAGATGTTTGGGAATAAACTACAAATTCTTGTAAATGGGTGCCATAGGAATATATGGAAAATTATGGCTAATATAATTTTATTATAAAGAGACACATTCTCCTTAAGAACATCTGGAAGACCTTGTGTGTGAAAGAATTAGAGGTGGGTCACAGGGACTTTGCAGAGAATCTTGGCATTTTATAAGTATACACGGCTTCATAATGTCAACAAGACATTGATTTGGTGCAAGGATTCTAAGTCTTCACCCTACATCACCTCCCTCTTGGGCTCAACTTCAGGACAGAAGCCAGATGGATAATTCCCCTTTTTCTTTTTCCAACAAAAGGAACGAACTGAAACAATATATCAAGTTTATAACTGCTAACAAAAGTCAATGAGTGTGCATGTATATATTTTCTTCCTGCAAGTGTTCTTTAAATGAAATGTTCTGCATGTAGTTGGAATGCAACTGTTCATTATTTAGCTTCTCAAATGATTACAGTCTCAAAAAGTACAAGTAATATTTGTCCGCAGCTGCATTTTGCTTAACAAATTAAAATATTGCCTATTTACACAAGAATAGCAGGGTCTTGTCCAAAGGCAGCTTCCTGCTAGTTCTAATTCTATTTGACATAATTTCCTAAATTATTGATTGCATCAGAATATATCCATAACAGGTTAAAACTTCCATTGTTATTATAACAACATGATCCACACAAGATGTGTGGACCAATGTATTTTATGCATAATTTGTCCTATAGTGATCTCATGTTTCTTGATCTATTCCTCTTTAAGGCTCATACTTCACTTTTGTAGAATAAAAAGAGCTTTGTCTATAAAATTCCCTGCAGAATATTTCTAGGAATCATATATATGAAATAAAATAAATATGTATTCCTTATAGTTTAGCACTAAAGTCTATTTAAAATGGTCAGGTCAACCACATTCTTTACAATTTCAAGTTAAAAATTACTAACCCAAATGGTTTGATCACTCATAACCTGCCAGGTCTCTTGCAGATATCAAATATACAAACTATATTCATATGCAACTTTGTGAAGTACTTCTACAAACCATCCCCCGACCACTGCCTAAAGTGGAGGTCTGTTATAACCTCTTTTTTTTTTTTAATTTCTTTTCAGCGTAACAGTATTCATTGTTTTTGCACCACACCCACTGCTCCATGCAATCCATGCCCTCTCTAAAACCCACCACCTGTCTCCCCCAACCTCCCAACCCCCACCCATTCAAAACCCTCATTGTTTTTTCAGAGTCCATAGTCTCTCATGGTTCACCTCCCCTTCCAATTTCCTGCAACTCCCTTCTCCTCTCCATCTCCCTTTGTCCTCCATGCTATTTGTTATGCTCCACAAATAAGTGAAACTATATGATAATTGACTCTCTCTGCTTGACTTATTTCACTCAGCATAATCTCTTCCAGTCCCGTCCATGTTGGGTATTCATCCCTTCTGATGGAGGCATCATACTCCATAGTGTACTTGGACCACATCTTCCTTACCCATTCGTCTGTTGAAGGGCATCTTGGTTCTTTCCACAGTTTGGTGACCGTGGCCATTGCTGCTATAAACATTGGGGTACAGATGGTCCTTCTTTCCACTACATCTGTATCTTTGGGGTAAATACACAGTAGTGCAATTGGAGGGTCAAAGGGAAGTTCTATTTTTAATTTCTTGAGGAATCTCCACACTGTTCTCCAAAGTGACTGCACCAACTTGCATTCCCACCAACAGTGTAAGAAGGTTCCCCTTTCTCCACGTCCTCTCCAACACATGTTGTTTCCTGTCTTCGTGATTTGGGCCATTCTAAGTGGTGTAAGGTGATATCTCAATGTGGTTTTAATTTGAATCTCCCTGATGGCTAGTGATGATGAACATTTTTTCATGTATCTGATAGTCATTTGTATGTCTTCATTGAAAAAGTGTCTGTTCATATTTTCTGCCCATTTTTTATATAATTGTCTGTTTTATGTGTGTTGAGTTTAAGGAGTTCTTTATAGATCCTGGATATCAACCTTTTGTCTGTACTTTCATTTGCAAATATCTTCTCCCATTCCGTGGGTTGCCTCTTTGAAAATCTACCTATGAAAGACCCAGAGCAAATATCATCCTCAATGGGAAAAAGCTCGTAGCCTTCCCGTTGAGATCAGGAATATGACAAGGATTCCCACTCTCACCACTCTTGCTCAACATAGTATTAGAAGTCCTAGCAACGGCAATCATACAACAAAAAGAAATAAACGGTATCCAAATTGGCAGTGAAGAAGTCAAACTCTCTCTCTTCCCAGATGACATGATTCTTTATGTGGAAAACCCAAAAGACTCCACCCTCAAACTACTAGAACTCATACAGCAATTCAGCAATGTGGCAGGATACAAAGTCAATGTACAGAAATCAGTGGCTTTCTTATACACTAACAATGAAAATACAGAAAGCGAAATTTGAGAATCAGTTCCATTTACTATCGCACTAAGAACCATAAGTTACCTGGGAATAAACCCAACCAAAGAGGTAAAGGATCTGTATCTGAGGAACTACAGAACACTCATGAAAGAAATTGAAGAAGACACAAAAAGATGGAAACCATTCCATGCTCTTGGATCTGAAGAATAAACATTGTTAAAATGTCTATACTGCCTAGAGCAATCTATACTTTTAATGCTATTCCAATCAAAATTCCACCAGCATTTTTCAAAGAGCTGGAACAAATAATCCTAAAATTTATATGGAATCAGAAGAGACCCCAAATCGCTAAGGAAATGTTGAAAAACAAAAATAAAACTGGAGGCATCATGTTACCTCATTTCAAGCTTTAGTAAAAAGCTGTGATCACCAAGACAGCATGGTACTGGCATAAAAACAGACACATAGACCAGTGGAACAGAGTAGAGAGCCCAGATATGGACCCACAACTCTATGGGCAAATAATCTTTGACAAAACAGGAAAAAATATACAGTGGAAAAAAGACAGTCTCTTCAGTAAATGGTGCTGGGAAAACTCGAAAGGTATATGTAGAAGAATGAAACTCGACCATTCTCCTCTACCGTACACAAAGATAAACTCAAAATGGATCAAAGACTTCAATGTGAGACAGGAATCCATCAGAATCCTAGAAGAGAACATAGGCAGTAACCTCTTCGATATCAGCCACAGCAACTTCTTTCAAGATATGTCTCCAAAGGCAAAGAAAACAAAAGCGAAGATGAACTTTTGGGACTTCATTAAGATCAAAAGCTTCTACAAACCTTTTATTCCAATTTCATTACAATGCAGTGAAATAGGGAGGATTGATTATTCTGGTTTCATCTTTCATGAAACTGAAGCTGCTTTTGCCCTCTTCAACTAGGAGAAAATCTCTAAGAAGAAGGTATTTGTTTACTTGTGATCTTGGTCACCTAGTAGTCTAACAACATGAATTATGATGAGTTCTTTGGGCCATATAGTAACCATACTACCTCTAAGAGGGATGGAAACTGAGGATCAGACATGTGGTCAGTCAATCATGGAGCCCCAATAAAACTTTGGACACTCAAATGAGCATCCTTGGATAGAAATACTGTATATATTATCACACATCATTGTTGGGAAAATAATGCTGTTCATAACACCAAGGGGAGAGGACAACTGAAAGCTCTAAATTTGGAGCCCTCCTGGCTCTGTACCATGTCCTTCCTACCTTGGCTGATTTTAATATGTATCCTCTCACTATAATAAGTCAAAACTGCTGAGTTTAACAACTTTCAGGGGATTCTGAGAATCCTAGCAAATCCTTAAAACTGAGGGAGGTCTTGGGAATCTCCAAACTTGTGATTGGTCAGAACTGAGGACAATCTTGTGAACTATGTTCCTAACTTAAAGTTGGCTGAATTTCACCTTCACATGAATGTAATATCTCTTCATAGGAGCAACTGGTTAGTCCTTACCTGGAAAAGAAATCCATTTTAATTTCATTGGAAAATCTGGCTTATTATAAAAATAAGTTTATAAGAATTATCAAGATTTTGACTCTACAAATATGAAATAGAACCATTCAGATATAGTATATAGTGTTTTTTTTTTTCAGTAGCAATCTACTTTCTCTCCTCTAACAGAAGCCCAGATTATAATATAATGCCAAATGTCATATGTATAATAGTTCTTTTCTCTGTTAGAATAAATAAAGCCAACAAGACCATGTGTCATTTCTACTTACAAAGCATAAATTGGACATTAAATTCAGAAAATTTGGGGGAACACAAGTCAACCAAATTAAATTTTTAAAAGTCCTGTATTTAATCCACTAAAGAAACTGATACTCCTGAGCATAACAACCCCAACCTAGAAAGTGTGTAAGCCAGTTCATTAAGTTTTACATATTACTTGAGCACAAAATTCTGGGATCTACATGACAAATGCATCACTTGATTTATTCTTTTCCAATAAGAAGAGGGGAGATAAGATCTTTAGTCCCTTAAGAGCCTGGGTGCTCTAAACATCTTTGTAAACAGAGGTTCTTATTATATTGAATATCCTTCTAAGCTTTACTTTTTGAAAGATTTTATTTATTTATTTGACAGACAGAGATCACAAGTAGGCAGAGAGGCAGGGAGAGAAAGAGAGAGGAGGAAGCAGGCTCCCTGCAGAGAAGAGAGCCTGATGTGGGACTTGATCCCAGAACCCCGAGATCATGAGCTGAGCTGAAGGCAGAGGCTTAACCCACTGAGTCACCCAGGAGCCCTCATTCTAAGCTTTATAGTGTACTAGAAATATAAGCTTTTCTACTGGAAAGAAGTCTAATGTGAAAAACTTGGGAGAGATATTTAAATCTCCTGAAAGATATTCCTGAGCTTCCTAAAATTCCTCACAGAGATTTCAATTAAAGGAAAAACCTTTAAAAAAAAATAGAATCTCTTTTCCCTATGTCCCAAAATAATTATAACATTAAAGTATCTCTAATTATTATTAGTCTCAAAAAGATTAATTTGAGGCCTAAAATACATCCAACTTACTAGAGATGGTACAGTCATTCAAACAATATTATTTCACAGAAGTTTCCCTTGTCACCAGAGAACATGTTATAGACATTCCAACAAAACTTTTCATATTGAGTAAACAATTATATTTTATCTGCCTTAAGTCACATGATTTTGATTTTTTTAAGAGACATAGAATTGATAATATTGTATAAAAACCTATAAAACAGTAGTCCTTGAAGAAGAAACATATCTAAAGGAACCCAAAAATGTATCAGAAAAAAAAATAAACCAATACTTAAAGGTTGTTTTTTTCCTTTTGAGTTTTGCTGGTCACATTGATATTTTTTCTCTTATCCTACAAATTAAACAGAAGAAAAAAAAAAAAGCTCCCAAACTGATTAACTATGTCTTCAGTATCACCTGGCACAAATACAAAAGGACAAAATAGGCAACATTCCTTCACTGAAAAAAGGGAGGTTTACCTCAGTAGCATTTATACTCCCTTATTGTATAGATGTTCAAGTCAACCTGCTATAATCACAGCAGAGGGTACAAGATTTTACATTCATGAGCACAAATGTTTCTCTTTATAGGCCTTTTGCTTTATAGGCTCATGAATCTGTGAGAAACAACAGATTTTATGAGGATTTTCCATGGGAAAATGTTCATGAATCATAGTAATGGCCCAGTTATCATTTCATCAACACCACAGTGGATTTCATTGTAAGACCACGGTTAGTGACCTCCTTCTAGAAATGCAGATAAAGAAACTGGCACATAAAGCCTTCATATCTTTGAATAGAAAATCATTTCTCCCAAATTCTTTCCTCACAAGCTTTTTATCCTCTATTTTCCTCTTTTCCCATTTTTTTCTCATGTAGCAAATCCCGGCTCTTTGTCCAAGACTCGGGTGAAATATCACATCCTCTCTGAAACTTTTCCTGACAAAACCCTGTCTCCCTCAATGCAGTCACCACAACATCCTTATCACCCTTTAATACCTGGTACCTAACTCCATTAGCACTGACATCTCTACACTGAAGTTATTTGCTATAACTTTTTAATTTTTGTATCCTCAGCACTTAGTAGAACCACATAGTAGGCACTCAGTTAATATTTATAGCTTTAATAGAAGAACAGATGACAGAAAGAAAAAAGTGCTCTGAAATTAATTTTATTTATAATAATACCCAGTAAACACTGGTAGCCATGAACATTAATATGAATTACATAGAGAGGAAACCAAGATGGCAGAGGAGTAGGATACCTTAGTTTCATCTGATCCCAGGAACTCACTAAATAGCTATCATCATTCTGGACACCTGCAAAATCAGCTGGAGAGCTAAGAAAAGAATAGCTGCAAATTTACAAATAGAAAACTGACCACTTTCTTCACAAATGACAAGACAGAAAAACTCACCTCAAAAAAGAGAACAAGAAGCAGTACTTACTGCCAGGGACCTAATCAGCATGGACATAAGATGTCAGAAATAGAATTCAGAATGATTATAAAGATACTAGCTGGACTCAAAAAAAGCATAGAAGACACTAGAGAATCCTTTTCTGGATAAATAAAAGAACTAAAATCTAATCAAATCAAAAAATAAAAAGGTTATTAAAGAGATGCAGGAGGCTCTAACTTCTAGGATAAATGAGGCAGAAGAGAGAATTAATGCTACAGAAACTAAATAATGGAGAATAAAGCTGCTTAGAAAAAGAGAGATAAACAACTACTGGATCACAAGGGAAGAATTCAGGAAATAAGTGAAACCATAAAGCAAAACAATATTAGAATAAGTGGGATTCCAGAAGAAGAGGAAAGAGAGAGGGGGGCAGGAAGTATTTTGGAGTAAATCATAGCAGAGAACTTCCCCAATCTGGGTAAGGAAACAGACATCCACATGGAAGACACATAGAGATTATTCCTCAAAATCAATAAAAATAGGTCAATACCCAACACATAATAATGAAACTTGTAAATTTCAGAGACAAAGAGAAAATCCTGAAAGTAGCTTGGGATAAGAGGACTGTAACTTAGGGGTAGAAATATTAGAATGGCAACAGACCTGCCCACAGATACCTGGTAGGCCAGAAAGGACTAGCATGATATATTCTGGGTGTTAAATAAGAAAAATATGCATCCAAGAATATTTTATCCAGCTAGAATGTCATTCAAAATATAAAGAGTGATAAAAAGCTTCCAGGACAAAGAGAAACTAAAAGAATTTGTGATCATGAAACCAGCCCTACAATAAATATTAAAAGAGATTATTTAAGCAAAGAGAAAGCCCAAAAGTAACATAGACCAGAAAGGAACGTAGACAATATACAGAAACAGTGACGTTGCAGGTAATACAATGGCACTAAATTCAGATCTTTCAATAGCTATCCTGAATGTAAAAGAACTAAATGCCCCAATCAAAAGTCACAGCATATCAGATTGGATAAAAAGGAAAGAACTATTCATATGCTGTCTACAAGACACTCATTTTAGATCCAAAGACTCCTCTAGATTGAAAGTGAGGCAGTGGAGAACAATTTATCATGCTAATGGACATTAAAAGAAAGCTGGGGTAACAATCCTTATGTCAGACAAGTTAGATTTTTTTATAAAAGATTTTATTGATTTATTTGACAGAGATCACAAGTAGGCAGAGAGGCAGGCAGAGAGAGAGAGGAGGATGCAGGCTCCCTGCTAAGCAGGGAGGCCTTTGTGGGGCTCAATCCCAGAACTCTGGGATCATGGCCCGAGCCAAAGGCAGAGGTTTAGCTCACTGAGCCACCCAGGCCCTCAGACAAGTTAGATTTTAAGCCAAAGACTGTAATAGGAGATGAGGAAGGACAGTATATCATAATCAAAGGGTTTATCCAACAAGAAGACCTAACAACAAGAAACCAACAATATAAGTCAAATAATAACAAAATTAAACACATCAATAATAATACAATACTAATAGGGAACTTTAACACCCCACTCGCTGCAATCAAAAGATCATCTGAGCAGATCAACAAGGAAACAAGGGCTTTGAATGACACACTGGACCAGATGGACTTCACAGATACATTCAGAACATTCCATCCCAAAGCAACAGAATACACATTCTTCTTGACTGCACATGGAACATTCTCCAGAATGGGTCACATATTAGGTCACAAATCAGGTATCAACTGGTACCAAAAGATTGGGATCATTACCTGCATATTTTCAGACCACAATGCTTTGAAACTTGAATTCAGTCACAGAAGGAAATTTAGAAAAAAACCAAATACATGGGAGGCTAAAGAGACCCTATACAAGAATGAGTTTGTCGGAGCCAAGATGGCAGAGAAGTAGCAGGCTGAGACTACTTCAGGTAGCAGGAGATCAGCTAGATAGCTTATCTAAAGATTGCAAACACCTACAAATCCATCAGCAGATCAAAGAGAAGAAGAATAGCAATTCTAGAAACAGAAAAACAACCACTTTCTGAAAGGTAGGACTGGCGGAGAAGTGAATCCAAGGTGATGGGTAGATAGACCGCAGGGGGAGGGACTGGCTCCCAGCAAGCGGTGGAGCAACGGAGCACAAAATCAGGACTTTTAACAGTCTGTTCCACTGAGGGACATTGCTCCAGAGGCTAAACCAGGGTGAAGCCCATACAGGGTCAGCGTGGCCTCAGGTCCCACAGGGTCACAGAAGGATCAGGGGGGTCTGAGTGTCACAGAGCTTGCAGGTATTAGAACAGGGAAGCCAGCCACAGAGACAGAGCTGAGGAGTGAGCTCTCAGCTCGGCGTTACCTTGAACTGGTTGAAGGCTCAGTGAGCTTGGAGCACGGCCGGAGGCCAGGGGGAACGGGAGTAAATAGGCATGGTTCTCTGAGGGCACACTGAGGAGTGGGGCCCGAGCTCTCGGCTCCTCTGGGCCAGAGACTGGGAGGCTGTCATTTCCATTCCCAACCTCCAGAACTCTATGGAAATTGCTCAGGGAACAAAAGACCCCGAAAGCAAATCCAAGCGATTACTCAGCCTGGCCCCTGGTAAGGGCAGTGCAATTCTACCTAGGGCAAAGACACTTGAGAATCACTACAACAGGCCCCTCCCCCAGAAGATCAACAATAAATCCAGCGAGGACCAATTTCACCTACCAATGAGTGCAGGTTCAATACCAAGGAGACCAGCAGAATTCCAGAGGAGGAGAAAGCAAAGCACGGAACTCATGGCTTTCTCCCTATGATTCTTTAGCCTTGCAGTTTATTTTTTTTTCTTTTTTGATTTTTTTTCTCGCTTCTTCTGCTAATTTTTTTAACTTTTACCCTTTTCTTTTTTTAATGTTTTTTAACTAGTTTATCTATTATAAATATTTTTTCTTTATTCATTTTCTTTTATTAATTATTTCCTTCTTTTTTTCTTTCTGAACCTCTTTTTATCCCCTTTCTATCTCCTCACAATTTGGGATCTCTTCTGATTTGGTTAAAGCATATTATCCTGGGGTCTTTGCCACCCGTTTAGTATTTTAATTTCTCCTTCATATACTCTTATCTGGACAAAATGACAAGGTGAACAAATTTACCAAAAAAAAAAAAAAAAAAAAAAAAAAAAAAAAAAAAAAAAACAAAACCAGAGGCAGTACCTACCGAAGGCTAGGGACCTAATCAATACAGACATTGGTAATATGTCAGATCTAGAGTTCAGAATGACAATTCTCAAGGTTCAAGCTGGGCTTGAAAAAGGCATGGAAGATATTAGAAAAACGCTCTCAGGAGATATAAAAGTCCTTTCTGGAGAAACAAAAGAAATAAATTTAACCAGGTTGAAATAAAAAAAGCTATTAATGAGGTGCAATCAAAAATGGAGGCTCTCACTGCTAGGATAAATGAGACAGAAGAAAGAATTAGCGATATAAAAGACCAAATGACAGAGAATAAAGAAGCTGAGCAAAAGAGGGACAAACAGCTACTGGACCACGAGGGGAGAATTCGAGAAATAAGTGACACCATAAGACGAAACAACATTAGAATTATTGGGATTCCAGAAGAAGAAGAAAGAGAGAGAAGAGCAGAAGGTATACTAGAGAGAATTATTGGAAGAGAATTTCCCCAATATGGCAAAAGGAACCAGCATCAAAATCCAAGAGGTGCAGAGAACAGCCCTCAAAATCAATAAGAATAGGTCCACACCCTGTCACCTAATAGTAAAATTTACAAGTCTTAGTGACATAGAGAAAATCCTGAAAGCAGCCTGGGAAAAGTCTGTAACATACAATGGTAAAAATATTAGATTGGCAGCTGACTTATCCACAGAGACCTGGCAGGCCAGAAAGAGCTGGCATGATATATTCAGAGCACTAAATGAGAAAAACATGCAGCCAAGAATACTATATCCAGCTAGGCTATCATTGAAAATAGAAGGAGAGATTAAAAGCTTCCAGAACAAACAAAAACAGAAAGAATTTGCAAACACCAAACCAGCCCTACAAGAAATATTGAAAGGGGTCCTCTAAGCAAAGAGAGAGCCTAAAAGTAGTGGATCAGAAAGGAACATAGACAATATTCAGTAACAGTCACCTTACAGGCAATACAATGGCACTAAATTCATATCTCTCAATAGTTACCCTGAATGTTAATGGGCTAACTGCCATAATCAAAAGACCCAGGGAATCAGAATGGATAAAAAAACAAAACCCATCTATATGTTGCCTACAAGAAACTCATTTTAGACCTGAAGACACCTCCAGATTTAAAGTGAGGAGGTGGAAAATAATTTACCAAGCTAATGGACATCAGAAGGAAGCAGGAGGGGCAATCCTTATATCAGATCAATTAGATTTTAAGCCAAAGACTATAATAAGAGATGAGGAAGGACACTATATCATACTCAAAGGGTCTGTCCAACAAGTAGATCTAACAATTTTAAATATCTATGCCCCTAACGTGGGAGCAGCCAATTATATAAATCAAATAATAACAAAATCAAAGAAACACATCAACAATCATACAATAATACTAGGGGATTTTAAAACTCCCTTCACTGAAGTGGACAGATCATCCAAGCAAAATATCAACAAGGAAATAAAGGCCTTAAATGACACACTGGACCAGATGGACATCACAGATATATTCAGAACATTTCATCCCAAAGCAACAGAATACACATTCTTCTCTAGTGCACAAGGAACATTCTCCAGAATAGATCACATCCTCAGTCCTATATCAGGTCTCAAGCAGTATCAAAAGATTGGGATCATTCCCTGCATATTTTCAGACCACAGTGCTCTGAAGCTAAAACTCAATCACAAGAGGAAATTTTGAAAGAACCCAAACACATGGAGACTAAACAGCATCATTTTAAATAATGAATGGGTCAACCAGGAAATTAAAGAAGAATTGAAAAATTCATGGAAACAAACGATAATGAAAACACAATGGTTTAAAATCTGTGGGACACAACTAAGGCAATCCTCAGAGGAAAATATATAGTGGTACAAGCCTTTCTCAAGAAACAAGAAAGGTCTCAGATACACAACCTAACCGTACACCTGAAGGAGCTGGAAAAAGAACAAGAAAGAAACCCTAAACCCAGCAGGAGAAGAGAAATCATAAAGATCAGAGCCGAAATCAATGAAATAGAAACAAAAAAAATAATAGAACAAATCATTGAAACTAGGAGCTGGTTCTTTGAAAGAATTAATAAGATTGATAAACCCCTGAAAAGACTTATCAAAAAGAAAAGGGAGGGGTGCCTGGGTGGCTCAGTGGGTTGAGCCTCTGCCTTTGGCTCAGGTCATGATCTCAGGGTCCTGGGATCAAGCCCCGCATGGGGCTCTCTGCTCAGCGGGGAGCATGCTTCCCCCCCCCTCTCTCTATCTGCCTACCTCTCTGCTACTTGTGATCTCTGTATGTCAAATAAATAAAAAAAAATCTTAAAAAAAAAGAAAAAAGAAAAGGGAAAGGGCACAAATAAATAAAATCATGAATGAAAGAGGAGAGATCACAACTAACACTAAAGAAATACAGACAATTATAGGAACATACTATGAGCAACTCTATGCCAACAAATTTGACAATCTGGAAGAAATGGATGCATTCCTAGAGACATATAAACTACCACAATGAACCAGAAAGAAATAAAAAAAGTGAACAGACCCATAACCAGTAAGGAGATTGAAACAGTCAACAAAAATTTCCCAAAAAACAAAAGCCCAGGGCCAGACGGCTTCCCGGGGGAATTCTACCAAACATTTAAAGAGGAACAAATTCCTATTCTTTTGAAACTGTTCCATAAAATAGAAATCGAAGGAAAACTTCCAAACTCATTTTATGAGGCCAGCATCACCTTGATCCCAAAACCAGACAAGGATCCCATCAAAAAGGAGAACTACAGACCGATATCCTTGATGAACACAGATGTAAAAATTCTCACCAAATTCCTAGCCAATAGGATTCAACAGTACATTAAAAGGATTATTCACCACGACCAAGTGGGATTTATTCCTGGGCTGCAAGGTTGGTTCAAAATCCGCATATCAATCAATGTGATACAACACACTAATAAAATAAAGAACAAGAACCATATGATAATCTCAATAGATATTGAAAAAGATTTGACAAAGTACAGCATCCCTTCCTGATCAAAACTCTTCAAAGTGTAGGGATAGAGGGCCCATACCTCAATATTATCAAAGCCATCTATGAAAAACCCACCACAAATATCATTCTCAATGGAGAAAAACTGAAAGCTTTTCCGCTAAGGTCAGGAAAATGGCAGGGATGTCCATTATCACCACTGCTATTCAACATAGTACTAGAGGTCCTAGCCTCAGCAATCAGAAAACAAAAGGAAATTAAAGGCATCCAAATCAGCAAAGAAGAAATCAAACTATCACTCTTCGCAGATGATGTGATACTATATATGGAAAACCCAAAGGCTCCACTCCAAAACTGCTAGAACTTATAGAGGAATTCAGTAAAGTGTCAGGATATAAAAGCAATGCACAGAAATCAGTTGCATTTCTCTACACCAGCGACAAGACAGAAGAAAGAGAAATTAAGGATTCAATCCCATTTACAATTGCACCCCAAACCATAAGATACCTAGGAATAAACCTAACCAAAGAGGCTAAGAATCCATACTCAGAAAACTATAAAGTACTCATGAAAGAAATTGAGGAAGACACAAAGAACGGGAAAAATGTTTCATGCTCCTGGTTTGGAAGAATAAATGTGAAAATGTCTATGCTACCTAAAGCAATCTACACATTTAATGCAATTCTTATCAAAATACCATCCATTTTTTTTCAATGAAATGGATCAAATAATCCTAAAATTTATATTGAACCAGAAAAGACCTCGAATAGCCAAAAGAATATTGAAAAAGAAAGCCTAAGTTGGTGGCATCACAATTCTGGACTTCAAGCTCTATTATAAAGCTGTCATCATCAAGACAGCATGGTACTGGCACAAAAACAGACACATAGATCAATGGAACAGAGTAGAAAGCACAGAAATAGACCCTCAACTCTATGGTCAACTAATCTTCGACAAAGCAGGAAAGAATGTCCAATGGAAAAAAGACAGCCTCTTCAATAAATGGTGTTGGGAAAATTGGACAGCCACATGCAGAAAAATGAAATTGGACCATTTCCTTACACCACACATGAAAATAGACTCAACATGGATGAAGGACCTCAATGTGAGAAAGGAATCCATCAAAATCCTTGAGGAGAACACAGGCAGCAACCTCTTCGACCTCAGCCGCAGCAACATCTTCCTAGGAACAACGCCAAAGGCAAGGGAAGCAAGGGCAAAAATGAACTATTGGGATTTCATCAAGATCAAAAGCTTTTGCACAGCAAAGGAAACAGGTAACAAAACCAAAAGACAACTGACAGAATGGGAGAAGATATTTGCAAACGACATATCAGATAAAGGACTAGTGTCCAGAATCTATAAAGAACTTAGCAAACTCAACACCCAAAGAACAAATAATCCAATCAAGAAATGGGCAGAGGACATGAACAGACATTTCTGCAAAGAAGACATCCAGATGGCCAACAGACACATGAAAAAGTGCTCCATGTCACTCAGAATCAGGGAAATACAAATCAAAACCACAATGAGATATCACCTCACACCAGTTCAGAATGGCTAAAATTAACAAGTCAGGAAATGACAGATGCTGGCGAGGATGCGGAGAAAGGGGAACCCTCCTACACTCTTAGTGGGAATGGAAGTTGGTGCAACTACTCTGGAAAACAACATGGAGGTTCCTCAAATTGTTGAAAGTAGAACTACCCTATGACCCAGCAATTGCACTACTGGGTATTTACCCTGAAGATACAAACGTAGTGATCCGAAGGGGCATGTGCACCCAAATGTTTATAGCAGCAATGTCTACAATAGCCAAACTATGGAAAGAACCTAGATGTCCATCAACAGATGAATGGATCAAGAAGATGTGGTATATATATACAATGGAATACCATGTAGCCATCAAAATAAGTGAAATCTTGCCATTCGTGACAACATGGATGGAACTAGAGGGTACCATGGTTAGCAAAATAGGTCAATGGGAGAAAGACAACTATCATATGATCTCCCTGATATGAGGAAGTGGAGATGCAACATTGGTGGTTAAGGGGGTAGGAGAAGAATAAATGAAACAAGATGGGATTGGGAGGGAGACAAACCATAAGTGACTCTTAATCTCACAAAACAAACTGAGTGTTGCTGGGGGGAGGGGAGTTGGGAGAAGGGGGTTGGTGTTATAGACATTGGAAAGGGTATGTGCTATGGTAAGTGTTGTGAAGTGTGTAAACCTAGCGGTCCACAGACCTGTACCCCTGGGGATAAAAATATATTATATGTTTATAAAAAATTTTAAAAATGAAAAAATGATTTAAAAAAGAATGAGTTTGTCAACCAAGAAATTAAAGAAGAATTTTAAAAATTTACAGAAACAAATAAAAATGAAAACACACATCCCAAAATCTTTGGGATGCATCTAAGGTGGTCCTAAGAGGGAAGTATATAGCAATACAAACCTTCTCAATAAATAAGGCCTCAAATACACAACCTAACCTTACACCTAAAGAAGCTGGAGAAAGAACACCAATTAATGCCTAAACTCAGCACAACAAGAGAAATAATAAATATGAGAGCAGAAATCAATGAAATAGAAACCAAAGGGGGGAAAAACAGTAGAACAGATCAACAAAACCAGGAGCTGGTTCTTTAAAAGAATTAATAAGATTGATAAACCCCTAGCCAGACCTATTAAAGAGAGAGACAGAGAGAGAGAGAGAGAAAAGGACCCAAACAAATGAAATCATGAATGAAACAAGAGAGATCACAGCCAACACTGAAGAAATAAAAAAATTATAAGAACATATTATGAACAACTATATGCCAACATATTAGGTACTCTGGAAGAACTAGATGCATTCCTGGAGATGTATAAACTACAAAAACTGAAACAGAAAGAAATAGAAAACCTGAACAAACCCATAACCAAAAAAGAAACTGAAGCAGTAATCAAAAATCTCTACAAACAAGAGTCCAGGATGGATGGATTCCCAGGGGAGTTCTTTCAAACATTTAAAGAAGAATTAATATCTATTCTTCTGAAGCTATTCCAAAAAATGGAAATGGAAGGAAAACTTCCAAACCCTTTCTATGATGCCAGCATTACCTTGATCCCAAAACCAAAGACCAAAAAGAAGAATTACAGACCAATAACCCTGATGAACATGGATGCAAAAATTCTCATCAAAATACTAGCCAATAGGATCCAACAGTACTTTAAAAGGATTATTCACCATGACCAAGTAGGATTTGTTCCTGGGATTCCAGGGTGGTTCAACATTCACAAATCAATCAATGTGATAGAGCACATTAATAAAAGAAAGGACAATAACCATATAATTCTCTCAATAGATACAGAAAAAAAACATCTGGAAAATACAGTATCCTTTGATTAAAACTCTTCACAGTTTAGGGATAGGTGGAATATACCTCAGTATCATAAAAACCATATACAAAAAGCCCACAGGGAATGTCATTCTCAATGGCCAACAGACACATGAAATAATGTTCAACATCACTCAGCATCAGGGAATTAGAAATCAAAACCACAATGAGATACTGCCTTACACCTGTCAGAATGGCTAAAATTAACAAGTCAGGAAATGACAGATATTGGCAAGGATGTGGAGAAAGAGGAATCTTCTTACACTGTTGGTGAGAATGCAAGCTGGTGCAGCCACTCTGGAAAACAGTATAGAAGTTCCCCAAAAAGTTGAAAACAGAACTACCCAATGACCTAGCAATTGCAGTGCTGGGTATTTACCCCAAAGATACAGATATAGTGATCCATATGACATTTGCACTCCAGTGTTTATAGCAGCAGTGTCTACAACAGCCAAACAATAGAAAGAGCCCAGATGTCTATTGATAGATGAATGGATAAAAAATAGGTGGGACTCATATATATATATATATATATATATATATATATATATATATATATATGGATGAAATGGAACACTACTTAGCCATAAAAAATGAAATCTTGCCACTTGCAATGACATAGATGGAACTAGAGGGTATTATGCTAAGGGAGATAAGTCAATCAGAGAAAGACAACTATCATCTGATCTCACTTATATGTAGAATTTAAGAAACAAAACAGAGGATCATAGGGGAAAAGATGAAAAAACCAAAACAAGACAAAATCAGAGAGGGAGACAAACCATAAAAGACTCTTAATCATAGGAAACAAATTGTGGTTGCTGGAGGGGAGGGAGGTAGCGGGATGAGGTAAACTTGATAGACATTAAGGGGGCACGTGATGTAATGAGCACAGGGTATTATATAAAACTGATGAATCACTGATCTCTACCAAGAAACCAATAATACAGTATATGTTAATTAATTTAATTTAAATTAAATATATGAATTACAAAAATCTTCATGAATGCAAATTAAAAGTAAATAGAATTTTAAGTAGTTTCTGCAATAGCAAAACAAAATAGCAGTATTAAATTTCTATTTACAATAGAACAAAATTGACCATATAACAAAGATATATTTTTCTTCTACCCTCACGTGGTTCAATATCCATCATCATTTTAATACTCCTGATTGTAATCTAAATGGCATATCTGACTTAATCACGGGAAAGCAATATGGCCTGCATTTGAAGAGGAAAAAATCAGTAAAATACTGAGAACGATCATCTCACACAGTAATTCTAACTGAACTCAAGTTTTTGGATCTTTCGATTATGTGAACATTAAAACCACCTCAAAAAAGAGTCTGGCTTCACGGAATCATAGAGTCATTGATCTATTGGCCTTTATTGAGAAAGGAGAGTAGAAAACAAAAAAGTCAAATGCATAGAAATTTTTTTTAATGTTTCTAATGTTTTATTTATTTATTTTTATTATTATGTTCATTTAACATACAGTACATCATTAGTTTTTGTTCAACAATTCATTAGTTGTGTATAACACCCAGTTTTCTATGGCCCAATCTTGTCTAATATGTTCAGTTACAGTGTACTAAATAGATACTAGTTTTGTTTTATTTTGCCCTTCAACGGACGAATGGATAAGGAAAATGTGGTCCATATTCACTATGGAGTATTATGCCTCCATCAGAAGGGATGAATACCCAACTTTTGTAGCAACATGGATGGGACTGGAAGAGAGTATGCTGAGTGAAATAAGTCAAGCAGAGAGAGTCAATTATCATATGGTTTCACTTATTTGTGGAGCATAACAAATAGCATGGAGGACATGGGGAGTTAGAGAGGGGAAGAAGGGAATTGGGGGAAATTGGAAGGGGAGGTGAACCATGAGAGACTACAGACTCTAAAAAACAATCTGAGGGGTTTTAAGTGGCGGGGGGGGTTGGGGTACCAGGTGGTGGGTATTATAGAGGGCACGGATTGCATGGAGCACTGGGTGTGGTGAAAAAATAATGAATACTGTTATGCTGAAAATAAAATAAAATAAAATAAAACACTATAGCATAGAAATATTTAAAAAGCAATTTAATCCTCCTTTATTTTGCAGATAAAGAAACTAAAACATTGAATGTCCTATAGAGAAGCACCTTCCCTGTTCACTATACTTCACATTAATGAAAGGTTAATGAAAGGCAACTAACATAGCTAGAAAGATCCACTTAATATTTTTATTTTGTCATTCCCTATCAAATCTCTGAGCATGTAGTATTATGGCTACTGCTGTACATACATATAAGAAGGGCTGAGATCTTTCATAATGGATATGTCAGCCCCTATATCACAAACCTAACAGGTTTTAATAGGAGTAATTTTTCTCAGGAAGGTTTGAAGAGTAATTGAGCTTACAGTATAATAAGACAAAATTTAGGTGCTGATAGTTATTCTAGTTCTTTTTTTCTAAGCCAGTTCTACTCTTACACTAATATTCACTTGTTTATTCAGCATGATTCTGAGTCATTACTACAAACTACACTGCTGGCACTAACCAGTCATCTCACAAATACCTTTCATCAGGCTTATAAAACAAGAGTTTTCACTTAGCCAAACCTTCCTATTGAAAAAGCCATTTCTGATATTGGGTCAGAAACAGCAATGAGTTCATTGGAGGGGGTGTATGTTATACTGTCTAATTTCCTAAAACTTACTCTTCAGTATCTAGTGATGTGTTTCGTGTATTGAATATCAATGGAAATTATCTATGAAACTGTCAGAGAAAAACTGTACCAAACAAGCTAATCAACTAAGGAAGACTTTGTTCAAGTCTACTACAATAGGGGAGAGAAATGAAACTCAACTTTGCTGAAACAAAAAGCGGAATATTTAAACCCAGTGGTAAGCTAATGGATAAGCACTGAAGGACATTAGTGCAAAGGCTAGTCAATGTGATTAGACAATTTGTGTTACTAGTTGGTATTAACTGAAGTAACATTCCTACCCTCCCACACAGTCTATACAGTAGGGGTGCTCTCTTTCTTGATGATTACATTTAAATGGGATGGTTCCCAGGTCCTTAGGAAAGACATTCTTAGGCTATAAAACTGACAAGAGGCTAGGAGACTTACATCTTGAAAGGGCAGTGAGATAATCTACAATTACAAATTTTTGAAAGTAAATGCTCTAGGGGCACCTGGGTGGCTCAGTTGGTTAAGCATTTGTCTTCAGCTCAGGTCATGATCCCAGTGTCCTAAAATCAAACCCCTGTGTTGGGCTCCCTGCTCAGCAGGGAGCCTTCTTCTCCTTCTCCCTCTGTCATTTCCCTGCTTGTGCTCTCTGGCTCAGTATCTCCATCAAAAAAACAAATTATTTTTAAAAATAAAGTAAATGCAGGGCGCCTGGGTGTCTCAGTGGGTTAAACCTCTGCCTTCAGCTCAGGTCATGGTCTCAGGGTCCTGGGATTGAGCCCTGCATCGGGCTCTCTGCTCAGCAGGGAGCCTGCTTCCCTTCCTCTCTCTGCCTGTCTCTCTGCCTACTTGTGATCTCCATCTGTCAAATAAATAAAATAAAATCTTTAAAAAAAAAGTAAATAAATAAATAAAGTAAATGCTCTAAGAAAAGGGAGATCAGGGGCCTTTATCTGAAAGAAGTCTGTTTATGGAGGTTCCTCAAGACATTATAAAGAGAGTATGGTTTCACCCATATGTGGAACACAAGGAATAGCACAGAGGACCATAGAGAAAGGGAGAGAACACTGAATGGGATGAAATCAGAGAGGGAGACAAACCGTGAGAGACTCTGGGCTCTGGGAAACAAACTGAGGGTTACAGAGGAAGGGGTTGGAGGGATGGAGTAATCAGGTGGTGGGTATTAAGGAGGGCATGTGTTGTGATGAGCACTGGGTGTTAATACGAAACTAATGAATCACTGAACACTACATCAAAAAACTAATGATGTACTATATGCTGGCTAACTGAACATGAAAGGAAAAAAAAGGAAAGAAGAGAAAGAGAAGGGAAGGAAGGAAGCTAGCTAGTTAGTTAGGAAGAAGTAAGTCTGGAGTTTAAGCAAGTTGAAAACCATTATGGTGGTCTTGGTCAATACCAGCTACATTACAAATTCCTGAGCCCACCCATTCTTACTCAAGAGGCCCTGGGGGGCATGCAGGAAATATCAATTTTTTAAATTAACATACAATGTATTATTTGTCCCAGGGGTACAGGTCTGTGAATTATCAGGCTTCACGTTTCATGGCACACACCATAGCACATACTCTCTCCAATGTCTATAACCCAGCCATGCCAACCTCATCCCTTCACCCCCAGAAACCCTCTTTGTTTCCTGAGATTAAGAGTCTCTTATGGTTTGTCTCCCTCCTGATCCCATCTTGTTTCTTTTTTTTTCCCTCCAAACCCTCTGGAACTCCCTGCCCTGTCTCTCAAATTCCTCATATCAGAGAGATCATATGATAATTGTCTTTCTCTGATTGACTTATTATGCTTAGCATGATACCCTCCATAGTTCCATCCATGTTGTTGCAAAAGACACTATTTCATTTCTTTTGATGGCTGCATAGTATTCCATTGTGTATATATATACCACATCTTCTTTATCCATGCATCTGTTGATGGACATCTAGGTTCCTTCCAGAGTTTGGTTATTGTGGACATTGCAGCTATAAACATTCAGGTGCATGTGCTCCTTCGGATCCCTACATTTGTATCTTTAGGGTAAATACCCAGTAGTAAGATTGCTGAGTCATAGGGTAGCTCTATTTTCAGATTTTTGAGGAACCTCCATATTGTTTTCCAGAGTGGCTGCACCAGTTTGCATTCCCACCAATAGCGTAGGAGGGCTCCCCTTTCTCCATATCCTTGCCAACATCTGTCGATTCCTGACTTGTTAATTTTAGCCATTCTGACTGCTGTGAGATGGTACCTAACTGTAATTTTGATTTGAGGAAATAGCAATTTTTGAAACACTTCAATGATTCTCATGCAAAAGTTCCATGGACAGGCTAACAGGCTTTAACTATTACCAGTTTATTGGTTTGTTTAAACCACGTCAGTACAGAGAAAATATTCAAGCTCAAAAAGATGGTTGTGATCAATTGATGACAATTGCAATAATCAAAAAATGGAAACGAATAGTCTATAGGCATGCTATGTAATTGCTATCAGCAGCTGGGTGTTTCCCTAATGGCATAACTCCCATCAGTGGCCACTTAACTAGTTCATTAAAAAAAAAAAAAAGTCAAACCCTGTGAAGTCTATTTCCTGAGTATCTCAGTACTTTAAGTTGCCCTTGAAACTGTAACTTTGAAGAAGTTACATGGCTTAAGACAATTTGGATGGCACAGAAAACTTTCCATTTGTAAATGAAAATTCAAGATCCTATTATCTAATTGTCATTTGGGAAAGTACAGTGGTCTAGAACATATTAGTACATTTCCTCCAAATGCAAGACAAATTACTGAACCTTGAACCCACCTACCATTTAAAAAGAGTATAATGCTTCATAGCTCTCTGAATTTTAGAGGTAATATATACCATATTTTAATACACTGCCTAGACGCATTTATCAAGCAACCCCAAAGGCTGTCAGTTATACATGGAGCATAAAGCAATAAAAGGCTTTGCAGCAGGACCAAACTACAATACAGATGGTCACTTGGACTTTATGATCCAACAGATCCAATGATACTTAGTGGTGTACCAAATAGGGATACTGAATAAAGCCACTAGCAAGATCTCAAATGGTGACTAGAGCACAGAATCCGCAGATTTTAGAACAAAACCATGCCTTTTTTTAACATAAGCTCCACACTTGGTGTAGAGCCCAACATAGGGCCTGAACTCACAAACCTGAGATCAAGACCTGAGCTGAGATCAAGAATCAAAAACTTAACCAACCAAGCCAACTAGGTGCCCCCATTCCTTCCAACTAGGTGCCCCCTTCTCCTGTATATAACTATTTTCCCTTTCAAAAATGGCTCCTGATTTATTGCTGGGCTCTGACAGACTATATTCCTAACTATGGGCCATGTGACCTCAGATGCCAATTGTGAACCAGTTATATGATCTCTCTAAAGCTACAATTTTAGGTGATGGAGCAAGCCATCATCAAGTGAAAGTGGCAAATAAATGGCAGGGCTTACCTGGAAAGCAGAAATTAGTTGTATGAGCAGGTGACTCAGACTTCTACATAATTTACTACTGCTTCCCTGTATCCTTTCCCCTAATCCACACTCAACAATTCAAAGGGAGTTACTTTTGATCATTTGAATGAGGAGGAAAAAAACTGATTTACAAAGGGTTCTGAAAAACATGCTGTCACAACCTGCAAGGGGAATGCTGAAATTGCAAATCCATCCAACAAGACTCTAAAAGACAGTGGTGAGGTATCCTCCCTATGGATAGTGCTTTAAGCAATTCACCTCATTGTCCACTTTGTATAGAATGAGAAATGCAGAAAAACAGATCTAAAGTGGTCAGTAGCTAGCTGTTTAGCTGAATGATTGGGGATTTGAAGGAGCATCACTAGAAGATTAATGACAAGAAGGTACAGAGAAAAAGTAATTGGAAGGATCTCCCAGAATGGGCCAGAGTGGGATATCTGTGTCTCATGTGTTTGCTCACCAAAAAGCAGGCAGAGGGGGGGTTAAAAATCAGGTAAATATAAAGTGTGTAAACCTGGCGATTCACAGACCTGTACCCCTGGGGCTAATAATACATTATATGTTTATAAAAAAATATTTTTTTCAAAAAAAATTAGATAAATAGAAGACTTGTTTTATGGATGTTATTCACCCTCTTCATTTAACCGTCAAAGACTTGCTCAAAAGACCCATTAGATTGAGCCTCAGTGGCAAGAATGGAGGCTATCAATGGGTGCAACACCATGAAATTTCACTCTCTAAGGCTTATCTATAAACTAACTTTGAGTATTTAAATTTGCCAATAGCAGAGAAGAATGCTTGGTCCCCAAAATGTCACTATTCCCTGAGCGTGAGTTTAAATATTAGATTCTTTGTAATAGCAGTAGTATGTGGTTTGTCCTGACTAGCACAGACACATATTCTAAATAGGAATTAACATCCCTAGCACCAACATCATTAGACATAGCAAATGCCTTCTTCACCATCATGATACTCGTCACATTGCTACTAACATGGACCCCTTTAACCATAAGGATATATAACAATGGGCTTCTGTCCATGAATTCACTGATCTAAATACTTCATTACCCCGAAGCACCTAGCATGGTAAATTGTGGAAAAGCTCACTGAAATCTGTATTATGGTACCAATCAGCAGACAATCCTCTCAAAGGCATAGATTCTGTCCTATAGGATTAATGAATCCTGATGATAATGAATGATAATGAATATTATTTGAGTTAGCCATTTCTCCCATAGTAAGAATATATGGGTCTGAGAATCAAGGGGAAGAAGTGAGAGTAACTCCTTTACTAAAAATTATTCACCAGAAGAATTTTTACTTCTGGACTCAGAAATGTTGAGCTCTACTAATCCGTAACTCTAAGCTTCCAAAATAGAATTGAAATAATTCTACTAGGAGAAGCAACATTGGTTCTGCTGAATTTAAGTTGAGACTCCTTTGGTTAACTTGGGCTCCTAAAGACACTGAACGAAAAGGCAAAGGTAAGGATTACTTTACTGGCTGAGATGATAGATTCTGATCATTGAGAGAAAATTAGATTTACAATGCGAACAGAGAAGACTAAACACAGAAACTAGAGAATTCTCTGGGACACCTATTAGAAGTTCCATGTCCAATAGTAAAGGTTAGAGAAAAATACAGTAAAATAAAAGAAAACTAGGTCATTGAGAATTTAGACACTTCAAGCAATAAAGATTTAGGTCACTCTGCAAGCTAAAGAACACTGACCAGTAGAGGTATTGGTTAAAGTAAAAAAAAGAAGGATGTAAGGGTAGTAGTAGAAGGACATAATAAACACCAGTTATGGCCTTGTGGCCACTTACAAAAGTTAAAACTGTAGTATCTGCTTCCTTCTTCTTTTCCATTATGATTTTATATAAGAATGGTTATTGCTGGTTAACAGTCTTTGATCACAAATTACCCAAAGAAGATTAAATTGACTACATGACTAAACTTAGGAGTAACTAACATCATCCAAATGATGGATACCACGCCTCTGCTCTAAGATGAATACTGTAACTTTAGGAACACTGATCTCTCTTTGGAGAAAAAGATAACATCTTCTTTTACATAAAGTTATTTGCATCTTGTTATACTAGGGCATTACAATTATTACTGTGTATGGAAGTTCAAATATGAGTAGAAGGTTGTGCATGGATACTAAGTAGTCAAAGGAATAGACTACAGCTAGTTATTAAACTTCACACTTACATACTCTGTAATACTGAGACTGAGATTTAGCAAACTACATCCTTTGCCAGCTACTTCTCTATTACTGAAGTTCTACTATTAAAGATACTAAATTGGAAGGTACAAAGAAAAGAAAATGGACTTGTTCCTCTTGATTTGCTTGTTCCACCTGAAGGTACCATTCCAGAAACTGCATTTCACCCCTAGCAGCAGAAGCTGGTTCCAACCACAGTTCCAAAATCAGCCTAATCATACCACCTTTAATGTACCAGAATCAGGCAGGCAGCAACTTTCCCTAAGCAGTCTAAAGTTTAATTCCACAAGGCCCTTCCTTAGAGCTCCTGGGATGACAGCAACAGCTACATACAACTTTCTTCTCAAATGTATAGTTTCTAGGGTTTTGAAGTTCTTGGGTCTGTGATTATAAGTTCAGATAACTCCAACTTCTTTCCTTGGTTTCCCCGTCCCCAAGGATTATGGCTCCTTCCTGTAGTAAATTACTGTTGTGTTCTCTTTGTGTTCTCTCTACCTCTTTTTTGCCTTGTTAAATTAGCCTATCTTCTGATGAATCAATTTCTGTATTACAGTCTTTCTGTTATTTTCTGTTATAATTAGTACAGTTTCTGCTTTCTCATCTTGATATACTGGGATATTATATGGAAGATAAAATACATTTTTCTTTCCAAAATGTACACGAAATCATATCTTACAGAAAATGATGCTATCCAGTATTTTGAATCAATTGAACAAGTATGTAAAAACAAGAAATTTGGGTTAGATTTAAGAAAAAATTTCGTCATTTAACTATTTTCCAGTTACCCAAATAAAATTTTGGAATCACCCCTTCCTTTTTTTCATGCCCCACATCTAACATAAAAATATATTTTTGGGGTGCCTGGGTGGCTCAGTTGATTAAGCATCTGCCTTCAGCTCAGGTCATGATCTACTGGTCCTGGGACTGAGTCCTGCATAAGGCTCCCTGCTCAGCGAGGAGTCTGCGTCTCCCTCTCCCTCTTTCGTTCCCTCTGCCTGTGCTCTCTTGCACACCCTCTCTCTTTCTCTGTCAAACATATAAATAAAATATTTTAGAAAAGAAAAGAACAGAAAAACTTATTACTCCTAATTATCAAATATAGTTAGAATCTAATCGTTTTTACCACTTTCATGGTTACCACCCTGGACAGTGGTTCTTAGTCTTAGATGCACATTGAAATCACTTGGGGAGATTTAAAAGTTACCAATTCTTGGTCCCACCAACAGATTTTGCATGAGTCACTCTGGGGTTGATATATTTTAGAAGCTCCTTAAGAGGAGCCTATGTTGAAAAGCACTGACCCTCAATCAAGCTACCATCTCTCTAAACTGTATTATTATAACAGTCCCTATCTAGTTTCACAGCTTCTTTTTTTTTTTCTCTTCTTAGATCTAGAATCCACTCTGTACACTACAGAGAGGTTAACGTTTTTATTTTAAATTCACATGATGGGTCAATGGGTTCTCACCACAGAGTAAAATATAATTCCTGATCATAACCTACAAAAGTTATATGATCTGGTCTCAGTGACCATTTGCCACTTTCTACCTCTCTCACCATCCTCCAGGACAGACTCCTCCAAGATTCTTGAACACACCAGTCATGCTTCTGCCTAAGGAACTTTGCACTATATTTTCCAGGTATCCTCTCTCCTCACTTCCTTCAGGTCTCTATTTTAATGTCATCTTTTTTCAGAGAGGCCTTCCTTGAAGACCCTATATAAATAGCTTCCCACAGCCTATTAGACACTATCTTCTTTACCTTCCTGTGATTTTCTTCTCAGAACTAACCACTGACATTATGTTATACCTTCTCCAAAAGGATGTAAGTTTCATAAAGGTAGCAACTTTATTGCATTTGCATCTATATTCCCACTGTCTGGACACGACACAACACAAAACAGGCACTCAAGAGAGTCAACCCAGATGCTGACAGAGAAAGCTCATGACCTTCTCTCCCCCCACCAAAGTTCAGAGCAGTTCCCTCTGGAAAAAGATCATGAAACTGGGGGATCTGGCTCGCTCAGTTGATAGAGCATGTGACCCTTTATATAAAAAAATAAAATATTTTTTTAGAAATAAAAAGATCCATTAACTAGCAGAACAATTCCTACAACTTCAGACAAGTGTGAAAATACCCATATCAAAATGAATAAGAAAGGCTGAGACACCTTCTGGCCATAATATCCACTCCCAACACAGCACTATATAATCATAGAGAACACACAATTCCTAGGTTCTCTGTGAGAAGCAAAGGGTTCTAACCTTCTATCTAGTTCCCAATAGTTTAAGACTTCCACTAGAGGGATGGGACCTCGAAACACCTAGAAAACCAAAAATTTATGTGTTCACAAAACTCACAAGACTCTAGAACCTGCACATGAGCCCTCATGGATGCTATGCCCTAGGGCTTAGCATAGAAGAAATAGGTAAAATCATCTATCTCCCAGTTTTTCCCTGAAAAAGCTTAACCAGCATACTTTAGAAGCTTCTACTTTAGGGCCTGGCTTCTAATTTAGCAGACATATGAGCAGACACTGTGATAGTCCCTGGACACTTGGGAAAAGCACTTTTCCCTCCCATCCCCTCCAACCTGCTCCAAGTTACTAGTATCTCCCTGAAAGGAGCTTGTACACACATCTATGCCCTAGCTTTCAAGGCTGCTGCCGAAGAATAGGTCCCATAATTCCTGGCTCTGATAGCCAAGAAACTTTCATTCATGAGTTCCACAGTATTGTGGCAAACAAAGAAGCAATTCTTAACCATCTTTCTCCCTTAGGCTCAGCACAGAGAAAACAGGCAAAAACAACTATCTCTTAGTCTTTCCCTGAAAAAACTTCATCTGCATACTTTAAAAGCTTCTGCCTCAGGACCAGGCTTTTAATAAGTAATCATTGGACTTAAACTACATATTAGAATATATTGGCTTAACATATACATTCTATCCAACAGTAGAAAAATATTTTTCAAGTATATATGGGACGTTCTCCAGGATAGATCATGCCAGAACACAAAACAAGTCATAATAAATTTAAGAAGACTGAAATACTATCAAGCATCTTTTCTAACCATAATGGTAAGAAACTTGAAATCAATTACAAGAAAACTGGAAAAATCACAAATAGTGGACACTAAATAACCTGTTCTTGAATAACCAGTGGGTCAAAGAAAAAAAGTCAAAAAAGAAATTTTAAAAATACCTTGAGACATGTTCTCTGTGTACTTTTTGACCTGATGATTTGTTTTTTGGGTGATGAGTTTGAAAAGTTCTTTTTAGGTCTTGGATATCAGCCCTTTATCTGTAGTGTCATTTGCAAGTATCTTCTCCCATTCTGTGGGTTGCCTCTTTGTTTTGTGGACTGTTTCCTTCGCTGTGCAGAAGCTTTCTATCTTGATGAAATCCCAATAGTTCATTTTTGCTTTTGTTTCCCATGCCTCTGGTAATGTGTCTTGAAAGAAGTTGCTGAGGCCAATATCTAAGATGTTACTGCCTGCCTCTATTCTCCTCTAGGATTTTGATAGACATAAACAAACATTTCTCCAAAGAAGACATACAAATGGCTAACAGACACATGAAAAAATGTTCAACATCATTAGCCATCAGGGAAATTCAAATCAAAACCACAATGAGATACCACCTTACATTAGTTAGAATGGCAAAAATTAACAAGGCAAGAAACAACAAATGTTGGCAAGGATGTGGAGAAAGGGGAAGCCTCTTACACTGTCAGTGGTAATGCAAGTTGATATAGGCACTTTGGAAAACAATGTAGGGGTTTCTCAAAAAGTGAAAAATAGAGCTACCCTCTGCCCCAGCAATTGCACTACAGATTTTTTACCCAAAGATACAGATATAGTGAAAAGAATGTTCATAGCAATGTTCACAGAAGCAATGTTCACAATCAAACTGTGTAAGGAGCTGAGATACCCTTCAGCAAATGAATGGATAAAGAAGATGTGGTTCATGTACAAATGGAATATTACTCAGTCATCAGAAAGGATGAATACCCGGGTCGCCTGGGTGGCTCAGTGGGTTAAGCCGCTGCCTTCGGCTCAGGTCATGATCTCAGGGTCCTGGGATCGAGTCCTGCATCGGGCTCTCTGCTCAGCAGGGAGCCTGCTTCCCTCTCTCTCTCTCTGCCTGCCTCTCCATCTACTTGTGATTTCTCTCTGTCAAATAAATAAATAAAATCTTTAAAAAAAATTAAAAAAAAAAAAGAAAGGATGAATACCCACCATTTGTATTGACATGGATGGAACTAGAGGGCATCATGCTGAGTGAAATATGTAAAGCAAAGAAAAACAATTATCATATGGTTTCATATATGTGGAATATAAGGAATGGCAAAGAGGACATTAAAAGAAGGAAGAGGAAAATGAAGGGGGGAGGAAATCAGAGGGGAAAACAAACCATGAAATTCTATGGACTCTGGGAAACAAACTGAAGGTATCAGAGGGGATAGGGAAGGGAAAATGTTATCCTGGTGATGAATATCAAGGAGGACATATATTGCAATGAGCATGAGATGTTATATGCAAACAACAAATTGTGGAATGGTACATCAAAAGCTAATGAAGTACTGCATGGTGACTAATATAACATAATAAAAAAAATACCTTGAAATAAACAAATGAAAATGGAAATTCATAATACCAAAATTGTGGATGCAGCAAAGCAATCTAAAAGGAAAGTTAATAGTGATAAATATCTACATGAGGATTAAAAAATCTCAAACAACTTAAATTTATACCTCAAGAAACTAGAAAAAATAAGAACAAAATATGCCCAAAATTAACAGAAAGAAGGAAATAACAAAGACCAGTGTCAAAATAAATGAAATAGAACTCAAAATGACAGTAGAAAAAAAATGAATAAAACTAAAAAATGGTTTTTTTGAAAAAAAATATAATTGACAAGCCTTTAGTTAAACTTCCAAAAGAAAAAGAAAAAAATATAAATAAAATTCTAAATTAAAGAGGAGACATTAAAACTGATAACATAGAAATATAAAAGATTGTAACAGACTACCATAAACAACCAAACGCCAACAAACTGGGTAATCTAGAAGAAATGGATAAATTCCTAGAAACATATAATCTTCCAAACTTGAATATGGAATAAATAAATAATCTGAATCAGCTGATTACTAGTATGCAGATTGAATCAGTAACCAAAAACTTCCCAACAAAAGTCCAGGACCAGAAAGCTTCACCAGTGAATTCTACTAAACACTGAAGAAGTAGAAACAATCCTTTTCAAAATCTTACAAAAAATAGAATGGGAGAGAATACTTCTAAAATCATTTTTCAAAACCAGTATTACTCTGATACCAAAGCCAGACAAAAAAGCTACAAGCAAGGAAAACTAAAGACCAATATCCATGTTAGACATAAATGCAAAAATCCTCAACAAAATATTAGCAAATCAAATACATTAAAAGGATCATTCACCCTGATCAAGTGTGACTTATTCCTGGGATGCAAGGATGGTTCATTATATGCAAGTCAATTGCATACCACATTAACAGAAAGAAGGATAAAATCACATAACTATGGCCAAGATGCAAAAATAAAATTATTTGACAAAATTCAACATCCTTTCATAATAAAAACTCAACAAATAGGAAAAAGAAAAAAAGCCCTTCAACAGAATAAAAGCCATATATGACAAGTCCACAATTAACATCATACTCAATGGTAAAAAGAAGAGAGAGTTTCCTCTAAGATCAGGAATAAGACAAGGACACACATACTAGGCACTTTTACTCAAAATAGTACTAGAAGTCATAGCCAAAGCAATTAGGCAAGATAAAGAAATCTAAATCAGGGACGTCTAGGTGGCTCAGTTGGTTAAGCAGCGGCCTTCAGCTCAGGTCATCATCCCAGCATCCTGGAATCAAGTCCCACATTGGGCTCCTTGCTCGGCAGGGACCCTGCTTCTCCCTCTGCCTCTGCCTGCCACTCTGTCTGCCTGTGCTCGCTCGCTCTCTGACAAATAAATAAACAAAATCTTAAAAAAAAAAAGGAAATCTAAATTAGAAAGGAATAAGTTGAATAAGTTAAATTATCTCTATGTGCAGATGAATTATTATATATAGAAAAATCTAAAGATACCACCAAAAAGTTGTTAGTAAAGTTGAAGTTGTAAGATACAAAACCAATGCAAAAAACTTAGCTCCTTTCACTTCACCAACAATTAACTAATGGAAAGATGAATTTTTAAAAATCCCATTATAACTATCAAAAAAAATACATAGGAATAAAACTAATGAAGGAGGGAAAATATATATACACTGAAAACTATAAAACACTGATGAAAGAAATTGAAGAAGACACAAATAAATAAAGATATTCTGTGTTCATGGACAGGAAGAATTAATATTGTTAAAATGTCCACACTTTCCAAAGCCATCTATAGAGTCAATTCAGTCTTTATCAAAATTCCAATAACATTTTCCCCATAAACAGTGAAATTGATTTAAAAAAAAGAAAAGAGCCAAAATGCTGAAACAATACTGATAAGGAATAAAACAGGAGGCATAACACTTCTTGATTTCAAGCTATATTACAAAGCTATCATAACCATAACGTGATGGTAATGACATAAGAAAACAGACATATATATCAATAGAACAGAATAGACAACCCAGAAATAAACCCACACAAATATGATCAATTCATTTTTGACAAAGGAGCCAAGATTATACAATGGGGAATGGATAGTTTCTCCAATAAATGGTGTTAGCAAAACTGGATAGCTACTTGCAAAAAATGAAAACCAGGGGGAGGAGTCAAGATGGCGGAGAAGTAGCAGGCTGAGACTATATCACCTAGCCGGAGATCAGCTAGATAGCTTATCTAAAGATTGCAAACACCCACAAATCCATCGGCAGATATAAGAGAATAATAACAGCAATTCTGGAAACAGAAAAACAACCACTTTCTGAAAGGTAGGACTGGCGGAGACGTGAATCCAAAGCGACGGGAAGATAGACCCCGGGGGGAGGGGCTGGCTCCCGGCAAGCGGCAGAGCAACGGAGCACACAATCGGGACTTTTAAAAGTCTGTTCCACTGAAGGACATTGCTCCAGAGGCTAAACGGGACGAAGCCCACGTGGGGTCAGCGTGGCCTCAGGTCCTGCAGGGTTACAGAAGGATCGGGGGTGTCTGAGTGTCGCAGAGCTTGCGGGTATTAGAACAGGAAAGCCGACTACAGAGACAGAGCCGACAGTAAGATCACAGGTCGGTGTTACCTTGAAACAGCCACAGGCTCGGTGAGTTCAGAGCGCGGCTGGAATCAGGCAGACAGGAGTAACTGGGCGCTGTTCTCTGAGGGCGCACTGAGGAGAGGGGCCCGGGCTCTCGGTTCCTCCAGGCGGGAGACCAGGAGGCCGCCATTTGTATACCCGTCCTCCGGAACTCTACGGAGAGCGCTCAGGGAAAAAAAGCTCCTGAAAGTGAACCCAAGCGGATTACTCAGCCCGGCCCCTGGTAAGGGCAGTGCAATTCCACCTAGGGCAAAGACACTTGAGAATCACTACACCAGGCCCCTCCCCCAGAAGATCAACAAGAAATCCAGCCAAGAACAAGTTCACCTACCAAGGAGTGTGGTTTCAATACCAAGGAGAGCAGCAGAATTCCAGAGGAGGAGAGAGCAAAGCATGGAACTCATGGCTATCTCCCTGTGATTTTTTTTTTAGTCTTGCAGTTAATTTAATTTTTTTCTTTTTCTTTTTCTTTTTTTCTTTTTTCTCGCCTTTGGGTAAATTTTTTTTCCCATTTCATTTTTAACGTTTTTTAAATAGTTTATCTAATATATATATTTTTTTGTTTTTTATATTTTTCTTTGCTTATTTTCTTTTTTTAAATTCTTTTCTTTTTTTTTTCTCTTTTTTTTTTTCTTTCATCATTTTTGAACCTCTTTTTATCCACTTTCTCCCCTCTCACGATTTGGGATCTCTTCTGATTTGGTTATAGCATATTTTGCTGGGGTTGTTGCCATCCTTTTAGTATTTTACTTGCTCCTTCATATACACTTATCTGGACAAAATGACAAGACGGAAAAATTCAACACAAAAAAAAGAACAAGAGGCAGTACCGAAGGCTAGGGACCTAATCAATACAGACATTGGTAATATGTCAGATCTAGAATTCAGAATGACAATTCTCAAGGTTCTAGCCGGGCTCGAAAAAGGCAAGGAAGATATTAGAGAAACCCTCTCGGGAGATATAAAAGCCCTTTCTGGAGAAATAAAAGAACTAAAATCTAACCAAGTTGAAATAAAAAAAGCTATTAATGAGGTGCAATCAAAAATGGAGGCTCTCACTGCTGGGATAAATGAGGCAGAAGAAAGAATTAGTGATATAGAAGACCAAATGACAGAGAATAAAGAAGCTGAGCAAAAGAGGGACAAACAGCTACTGGACCACGAGGGGAGAATTCGAGAGATAAGTGACACCATGACATGAAACAACATTAGAATAACTGGGATTCCAGAAGAAGAAGAAAGAGAGAGGGGAGCAGAAGGTATACTGGAGAGAATTATTGGGGAGAATTTCCCCAATATGGCAAAGGGAACGAGCATCAAAATTCAGGAGGTTCAGAGAAAGCCCCTCAAAATCAATAAGAATAGCCCCACACCCCGTCACCTAATAGTAAAATTCACAAGTCTTAGTGACAAAGAGAAAATCCTGAAAGCAGCCCGGGAAAAGAAGTCTGTAACATACAACGTAAAAATATTAGATCGGCAGCAGACTTATCCACAGAGACCTGGCAGGCCAGAAAGAGCTGGCATGATATATTCAGAGCACTAAACGAGAAAAACATGCAGCCAAGAATACTATATCCAGCTAGGCTATCATTGAAAATAGAAGGAGAGATTAAAAGCTTCCAGGACAAACAAAAACGGAAAGAATTTGCAAACACCAAACCAGCTCTAGAGGAAATATTGAAAGGGGTCCTCTAAGCAAACAGAGAGCCTACAAGTGGTGGATCAGAAAGGAACAGAGACCATATACAGTAACAGTCACCTTACAGGCAATACAATGGCCCTAAATTCATATATCTCAATAGTTACCCTGAATGTTAATGGGCTAAATGCCCCTGTCAAAAGTCACAGGGTATCAGAAGGATAAAAAAACAAAACCAATCTATATGTTGCCTCCAAGAAACTCATTTTAAGCCCCAAAACACCTCCAGATTTAAAGTGAGGGGTTGGAAAAGAATTTACCATGCTAATGGACATAAGAAGAAAGAAGGAGTGGCAATCCTTATATCAGATCAAGTGGATTTTAAGCCAAAGACTATAATAAGAGATGAGGAAGGACACTATATCATACTCAAAGGGTCTGTCCAACAGGAAGATCTAACAAATTTAAATATCTATGCCTGCAACATGGGAGCAGCCAACTATATAAACCAATTAATAACAAAATCAAAGAAACACTCAACAATAATAAAATAATAGTAGGGGACTTTAACACTCCCCTACTGAAATGGACAGATCATCCATGCAAAAGATCAGGAGGAAATAAAGGCCTTAAACAACACACTGGACCAGATGGACATCACAGATATATTCAGAACATTTCATACCAAAGCAACAGAATACACATTCTTCTCTAGTGCTTAAGGAACTTTCTCCAGAATAGATCACATCCTCGGTCCTAAATCAGGACTCAATGGTTATCAAAAGACTTGGATCATTCCCTGCATATTTTCAGACCACAATGCTCTAAAGCTAGAACTCAACTACTAGAGGAAGGTGGAAAGAATCATACATGGAGACTAAACAGCATTCTTCTAAAGAATGAATGGGTCAACCAGGATATTAAAGAAGAATTGAAAAAAATCATGGAAACAAATGATAATGAAAACACAATGATTCAAAATCTGTGGTAAACAACAAAGGCAGTCCTGAGAGGAAAATATATAGCAGTACAAGCCTTTCTCAAGAAACAAGAAAGGTCTCAGGTACACAACCTAACCCTACACCTAAAGGAGCTGGAGAAAGAACAAGAAAGAAACCCCAAGCCCAGCAGGAGAAGAGAAATCATAAAGATCAGAGCAGAAATCAATGAAATAGAAACCCAAAAAACAATAGAACAAATCAACGAAACTAGGAGCTGGTTCTTTGAAAGAATTAATAAAATTGATAAACCCCTGACCAGACTTATCAAAAAGAAAAGAGAAAGGACCCAAATAAATAAAATCCTGAATGAAAGAGGAGAGATCACAACTAACACCAAAGAAATACAAACTATTATAAGAACATACTATGAGCAACTCTACGCCAATAAATTTGACAATCTGGAAGAAATGGAGGCATTCTTAGAAACATATAAATTACTACAACTGAAATAGGAAGAAATAGAAAGCCTGAACAGACCCATAACCAGTAAGGAGATTGAAACAGTCATTTAAAATCTCCAAACAAACAAAAGCCCAGGGCCAGACAGCTTCCCAGGGGAATTCTACCAAACATTTAAAGAAGAACTATTTCCTATTCTCCTGAAACTGTTTCAAAAATAGAAATGGAAAGAAAACTCCCAAACTCATTTTATGAGGCCAGCATCACTTTGATCCTAAAACCAGACAAGTATCCCATCAAAAAAGAGAGCTATAGACCAATATCCTTGATGAACACAGATGCGAAAATTCCCACCAAAATACTAGCCAATAGGATTCAACAGTACATTAAAAGGATTATTCACCACGACCAAGTGGGATTTATTCCAGGGCTGCAAGGTTGGTTCAACATCCACAACTCAATCAATGTGGTACAACATCAAGAAAAGAAAGAACAAGAACCATATTATACTCTTAATAGAAGCTGAACAAGCATTTGACAAAGTACAGCATCCCTTCCTGATCAAAACTCTTCAAAGTGTAGGGATAGAGGACACATACCTCAATATTATCAAAGCCATTTATGAAAAACCCACCACAAATATCATTCTCAATGGAGAAAAACTGAAAGATTTTCTGCTAAGGTCAGGAACACGGCAGGGATGTCCATATCACCACTGCTATTCAACATATTACTAGAGGTCCTAGCCTCAGCAATCAGATAACAAAAGGAAATTAAAGGCATCCAAATCGGCAAAGAAGAAGTCAAATTATCACTCTTCGCAGATGATATGATACTATATGTGGAAAACCCAAAAGACTCCACTCCAAAACTGCTAGAACTTGTACAGGAATTCAGTAAAGTGTCAGGATATAAAATCAATGCACAGAAATCAGTTGCATTTCTCTACACCAACAACAAGACAGAAGAAAGAGAAATTAAGGAGTCAATCCCATTTAGAATTGCACCCAAAACCATAAGATACCGAGGAATAAACCTAACCAAAGAGACACAGAATCTATACTCAGAAAACTATAAAGTACTCATGAAAGAAATTGAGGAAGACACAAAGAAATGGGAAAATGTTCCATGCTCCTGGATTGGAAGCATAATTATTGTGAAAAGGTCTATGCTACCTAAAGCAATCTACACATGTAATGCAATTCCTATCAAAGTACCATCCATCTTTTTCAAAGAAATGGATCAAATAATTCTAAAATTTATATGGAACCAGAAAAGACCTCGAATAGCCAAAGGGATATTGAAAAAGAAAGCCAAAGTTGGTGGCATCACAATTCTGGACTTCAAGCTCTACTACAAAGCTGTTATCATCAAGACAGCATGGTACTGGCACAAAAACAGACACATAAATCAATGGAACAGAATAGAAAGCCCAGAAATAGACCATCAACTCTATGGTCAACTCATCTTCGACAAAGCAGGAAAGAATGTCCAATGGAAAAAAGACAGCCTCTTCAATAAATGGTGCTGGGAAAATTGGACAGCCACATGCAGAAAAATGAAATTGGACCATTTCCTTACACCACACACGAAAATAGACTCAAAATGGATGAAGGACCTCAATGTGAGAAAGGAATCCATCAAAATCTTGAGGAGAACACAGGCAGCAACCTCTTCGACCTCAACCGCAGCAACATCTTCCTAGGAACATTGCTAAAGGCCAGGGAAGCTAGGGCAAAAATGAACTATTGGGATTTCATCAAGATCAAAAGCTTTTGCATAGCAAAGGAAACAGTTAACAAAATCAAAAGACAACTGACTGAATGGGAGAGGATTTGCAAATGACATATCAGATAAAGGGCTAGTATCCAAAATCTATAAAGAGCTTAGCAAACTCAACACCCAAAGAACAAATAATCCAATCAAGAAATGGGCAGAGGACATAAACAGACATTTCTGCAAAGAAGACATCCAGATGGCCAACAGACACATGAAAAAGTGCTCCATGTCACCCAGCATCAGGGAAATACAAATCAAAACCACAATGAGATATCACCTCACACCAGTCAGAATGGCTAAAATTAACAAGTCAGGAAATGACAGGTGCTGGCGAGGATGTGGAAAAAGGAGAACCCTCCTACACTGTTGGTGGGAAGGCAAGCTGGTGCAACCTCTCTGGAAAACAACTTGTAGGTTCCTCAAAATGTTGAAAATAGAACTACCCTATGACCCAGCAATAGCACTACTGGGTATCTACCCTAAAGATACAAACATAGTGATCCAAAGGGGCACGTGCACCCGAATGTTTATAGCAGCAATGTCCACAATAGCCAAACTATGGAAAGAACCTAGATGTCCATCAATAGATGAATGGATCAAGAAGAAGTGGTATATATACACAATGCAACACTATGCAGCCATCAAAAGAAATGAAATCTTGCCATTTGCGACAACGTGGATGGAACTAGAGAGTATCATGCTTAGCAAAATAAGTCAAGCGGAAAAAGACAACTATCATATGATCTCCCTGATATGAGGAAGTGTTGATGCAACATGGGGGCTTAAGGGGGTATGGGAAGAATAAATAAATGAAATAAGATGGGATTGGGAGGGAGACAAACCATAAGTGACTCTTAATCTCACAAAACAAACTGAGGGTTGCTGCGGGGAGGGGGTTTATGAGAACTGGGTGGGATTATGGACAATGGGGAGGGTATGTGCTTTGGTGAGTGCTGTGAAGTGTGTAAACCTCGTGATTCACAGACCTGTACCCCTGGGGATAAAAATATATGTTTATAAAAAATAAAAAATTTAAAAAAAAAAGTATTTTCTTATGTTCTCACTTTAATTTTTTTTCTTATATTTACTTTCTCATTTATATCATGAACAAAGCTGAGAACAATCCTTAAACAAGGCTTATGGACATTGGGGAGGGCATGTACTTTGGTGAGTGCTGTGAAGTTTGTAAACCGGGCAATTCACAGACCTGTACCCCTGGGGATAAAAATATATTACATGTTTATTAAAAATAAAAAATTTTAAAAAAAAGAAGGTGGCTTATCTTCCTGCAGATTTGATGCCAGGTATGCCTGGATTTGGAGACACCATACCACCTATTATGAAGAGTAATCTCCAGTTTTATGAAGTGTCACATATAACAAAGAATTGTTTTGTAAACAATGTTGCCTGCTGAAATCTTAAGAATTTTATTGGATAAAGTTTCAAAAACAGCCCTCTTGGTAGGAAGAAAATGATTTGTTCAGGGATAAGCTTTTCCGAGTATGTATATATAGCCTTTTCAATTATTTATCTCTAATTACAAAGTTGCCTCAAAACCTGTTTATTTTTTGAGGTGTCCTGGTGACAGGGTGCTTGCCTGATCTTCAATGATGGACTCCAACACCTATCCTACACTTCTGCATAATAAATTCTTTCCTGAAGCCTTCAAAAAAAAAAAAAAAAGAACCCGTCAAAAAAGAGAATTACAAACCGATAACCTTGATGAACACAGATGTGAAACATTTCACCAAAATGGTAGCCAATATGATCCAACAGTATATTAAAAGGATTATTCACCATGGCCAAATGGGATTTATTCCAGAGCTGCAAGGCTGGTTCAACATCCGCAAATCAATCAATGTGATACAACACATTAATAAAAGAAAGAAATATGATAATCTCAATAGATGCTGAAAAAGTATTTGACAAAGTACAGCAACCTTTCTCGATCAAAACTCATCAAAGTGAAGGCATCGAGGGTACATTCCTCAACATCATCAAAGCCATCTATGGAAAACCCATAGAGAAGATCATTCTCACTGGAGAAAAACTGAGAGCTTTTCCACTAAGGTCAGGAACATGGCAGGGATTGTCCATTATCACCACTGCTATTCAACATAGTACTAGAAGTCCTAGCCTCAGCAATCTGACAACAAAAAGAAATTAAAGTCATCCAAATTGGCAAAGAAGTAATCAAACTATCACTCTTTGCAGATGATATGATACTTTATGTTGAAAACCCAAAGACTCCACTCCAAATCTTCTAGAAGTGTCAGGATATAAAATCAATGCACAGGGGTGCCTGACTGGCTCAGTGGGTTAAAGCCTCTGTCTTTGGCTCTGGTCATGATCTTAGGGTCCTGGGATCAAGCCCCTCATCAGGCTCTGTGCTCAGCAGGGAGCCTGCTTCCCCCTCTCTCTCTCCCTGCCTCTCTGCCTGCCTGTGATCTCTGTCTGTCAAATAAATAAATAAAATCTTTAAAAATAAAAAAATAAATAAAATAAATGCACAGAAATCAGTTGCATTTCTATACACCAACAACAAGACAGAAGAAAGAGAAATTCAGGATTCAAACCCATTTACAACTGCACCCAAAACCATAAGGATAATCCTAACCGAAGAGGCAAAGAATCTTTACTCATAAAACTATAAAGTACTCATGAAAGAAATTGAGGAATACACAAAGAAATGAGAAAATGTTCCATACTCATGGGTTGAAAGAATAAATATGTGAAAATGTCTATGCTACCTAAAGCAATCTATATGTTTAATGCAATCCTTATCAAAATCCCAACCATTTGTTTCAAAGAAATGGAACAAATAATCCTAAAACTTATATGGAACCAGGAAAGACCTCAAATAGCCAGAGGAATCTTGAAAAAAAAAAAAAGCCAAAGTTTGTGACATCAAAATTCCAAACTTCAAAGCTCTATTACAAGCTGTCATCCTCAAGACAGTATGGTACTGGCACAAAAACAGATACATAGATCAATAGACAGAATAGAGAGCCCAGAAGTAGACCCCCAACTCTATGGTCAACTAATCTTTGACAAAGCAGGAAAGAATGTCCAATGGAAAAAAGACAGCCTCTTCAACAAATGGTGTTGGAAAAATTGGATAGCCACATGTAGAAGAATAAAACTGGACCATTTCTTTATACCACACATTAAAATAGACTCAAAATTGATGAAAGACCCCAATGTGAGACAAGAATCCATCAAAATCCTTGAGGAGAACACAGGCAGCAACCTCTTCGACCTTAGCCACAGCAATTCTTCCTAGAAACATTGCCAAAGGCCAGGGAAGCAAGGACAAAAATGAACTATTGGGACTTTATCAAGATCAAAAGCTTCTGCACAGCAAAGGAAACAGTTAACAAAACCAAAAGACAACTGACAGAATGGGAGAGGATTTGCAAATGACATATCAGATAAAGGGCTAGTATCCAAAATCTATAAAGAGCTTATCAAACTCCAATCAAGAAGTGGGCAGAGGACATAAACAGACATTTCTGCAAAGAAGACATCCAAAAGGCCAACAGACATATGAAAAAATGCTCAACATCACTTGGTATCAGGGAAATACAAATCAAAACCACAATGAGATACCACCTCACACTAGTCAGAATAGCTAAAATTAACAAGTCAGGAAAGGACAGATGCTGGCTGGCAAGGATGCAGAGAAAGGGGAACCCTCTTACACTGTTGGTGGGAATGCAAGCTGGTGCAACCACTCTGGAAAACAGCATGGAGGTTCCTTAAAATGTTGAAAATAGAGCTACCCTACGACCCAGCAATTGCATTACTGGGTATTTACCCTAAAGGTACAAATGTAGTGATCCAAAAGGGCACGTGCACCCAAATGAACCTAGATGTCCATCAACAGATGAATGGATAAAGAAGATGTGGTGTGCATATATATGTGTGTGTGTGTGTGTGTGTGTGTGTACACACTCAGACATGGAATACTATGCTGCCATCAAAAGAAATGAAATCCTGCCATTTGCAACGACGTGGAACTAGAGGGTATTATGCTAAGTGAAATAAGTCAATCAGAGGAAGACAATTATCATATGATCCCCGTGATATGACGAATCTGAGAGGCAGAGTGGGGTGGGGGGTGGATAGGGAGGAAAAAAAATGAAACAAGATGCGATTGGGAGGAAGACAAACCATAAGAGACTCTTAATCTCACAAAACAAACTGAGGGTTGCCAGGTGGAGGGGGGCAGCATGTGAGGGTGGTTGGGTTATGGACATTGGGGAGGCTATGTGCTATGGTGAGTGCTGTGAAGTACGTAAGCCTAACGATTCACAGACCTGTACCCCTGGGACAAATAATACATTATATGTTAATTTTTAAAAAGTTAAATTATATACTGAGGGTTAAATGGATTATATATTTATTAAATAAAAATTCAAAACTCATAACTTTCTAGTTGCTTTATACATTTTATCAGTCTGGTGGAATAGTTAACTACTACACATCTCTTCCCAAATTCCATGTTCAGTGACAACATATAGGTAGCTAGAAATCAGCCAGTGGGAATATTCACACTATGGAAGCAGGCAAATGTTACAAATTGGGGTGTTTTTGGTTAAAAAGCCTGTTGTTAAACATTTGCTGCACATTACCATTTATGTCATAGACTCACTCTTAGTTCTCTGCTTTATGAGTTAGAAATTAAACCATATGGGACAATATTTTTAAAACTCAAAGACAAAACATTCAGGGTTTTTTTTAAATTTATTTATTAATTTATTTATTTTCAGCATAACATTATTCATTGTTTTTGCACCACACCCAGTGCTCCATGCAATCCATGCTCTCTCTAATACTCACCACCTGGTTCCCCCAACCTCCCACCCCTCACCGCTTCAAACCCCTCAGATTGTTTTTCAGAGTCCATAGTTCTCTCATGGCTCAGTTTTTATTACCTGAAGACATTCTTATTCTTGAAGAATTGATAGTCAATCTTTTCTCCTGGGACAATGAAAGAAAATAGCACATCTGGCTGAGACTGACTGGTAGTTCAACCAATCAGCCTTTTGAATTCAAAGAGAAAATCACTTTCATACTATTTCTTCTAAGTAATTGCCAAGAAATAAAATCATTTTAGAGTCTGGAATATTTGTAGAGTACAACTGCTATTCTAGACCAGATTTTTCTCTTCCAAGATTCTAGACAAGAAGTAAATACCTATTTTTTTCAGTAAAGAGTTGGATAGTAAGGATTTTAGGCTTTATAAGCCACACAATCTCTATTGTAATTAACTACCCAACTGTATCATTGAAGTGTGAAAGCAGCTATGGACAATACGTAAAGGAATGAACCTGGCTTTATTCCAATAAAACTTGAATTACAAAAACAGGCAGCAGGCCTAATTTTGCCCACAAGCTTTAGTTTGTTGACCACTGCCAAAAACAGTTTCTAGAACACTACAGATACTCAAAAAATATTTATTAAGAGAACTTGTATCAGTCTGCTTAGGCTACCATAACAAAATACCATAAACTCAATGGCTCAAACATCAGAAAATTATTTTCTCACAGTTCAGGAGGCTACAAGTCCAACATCAGTGAAATCTCTCTTTCTGGCTTACAGAGAGCTGCCTTCTCACATAGCTTCTCCTCAGTGAACTCAATCCTTATGATCTCCTTCAAACTTTACCACCTCTTCATAGGTCTTATCTCCGAATATAGTCTCATTGGAGGTTAGAGCTTCAACATACAAAGTTGAGGGAGAGACACAATTCAAAAACAGTATTCCACCTTAACCCTTCAAAATTCATGTCCTTCTTACATGCTACATTCATTCAATCCCAACAGCTCCAAAAGTCTTAACTTATTGCAACATCACCTCTAAAATCCAAAGTCTCATCTACGTATGACCTAAATCACATAGGGGTAGGACTCTAACATATGACCTAAATCACATATGGGTAAAATTCCAGCACAGACATAAGCCGGTGAAACCAGATAAGTTATTCACTTCCAAAATACAATCGTGCAATAAGCAAAGGGTAGATATCCCCATTCCAAAAGAAAAAAAAATTGGGAAGAAGGAAGGGGTGATGGATCCCAGCAAGTCCAAAATCCAGCAAGGCAAACACCATTGGACTTTGAAGGCTTGAGAATAATCCTCTTTGGTTCAAAACTCTACCCTCCCGGCCCACTGGAGTAACAGCATAAAATTCAGGGCTCCCTAGGAAAGGTCCACCCCTTTAGCTCTCTGCAAGGCACTGGGTAGAATATCCTGGTCTGCCAAAACTGAAGAGGAAACAAAAGGGAATCCAGCCCTACCCAATGGGCATAGTAGGAGTGGCAGCCCTGATAATCTCTGAATCACCTTCTAGGTCATTCTTCCCTTTTCTTGAGTGATAAAGTAGCAGAATAGCTCTATCATCCTGTCATGTAGAATCTAAGAGTCCCCCTTTTTTCATTTTGTTCCTTCTCTGCTCCCTTTTAGTTCAAATTGGCAAGGTTTCTGCTTGTATAATCTCATAATCTCTTTTTGAAATGATATTCTAGCTGAGTCCTTTGGACTCAGTTAGAGTTCTCTTCCAAACTCTTTTCAAAGTTTTTGTAATAGAGACAAGCTAAGAATTTTCCAAAACTTTGAGTTCTGGTTCCTTTTATCTATTCCTTCTACAATTTATTTCTCTCCTCTCACATTTTACTACATGCAGTCAGAAAAAAACATAACTTCAATATTTTGCTTTGAAACACCCTCAGGTAAATAACCAATTTCATGGCTCAAAAGTTCTACTTTCCTTGAAATACTAGAACACAATTCAGCCAAGTAGTTTGCCACTTTGCAACAAGAATTGTCTTTCCCCCAGATTTCAATAATCTATTCATTTCTATCTGAGACCTCACCAGAATGGACTTTAATGGCCATATTTCTACTAACATTCTGTTCACAGCAATCTAGACTTTCTCCAGTATGCACCTCAAAACTCCTTGAACCCTATCCATTACTAAAGCCACTTCCACATATTTAGGTATTTGTTAAGAACTGCACCCCATTTCTTTCTTGCACCAAATTATTTCTTAGTCAACTCAGGATGCCATAAATATATACCATAAGTATATACCAACTGACTTAAACAACAGAAATTATTTTTTCGTAGTCCTGGTGGCTACAAGTCTAAAATCAAGGTTCCAGTTTCTAGTGAGAGTTCTCTTCCTGGCTCGCAGATGGCTGCCTTCTCTATGTGTACTTAGATAGTCTGATTTTGGTGTGCACAGCTAAAGAGAGCGCTAGTGCTTCTTCCTCTTCTTACAAAGGCACCAGCCCTATTGGATTAGAGTTTACCCTTATGACCTCATTGAACTTTTATCACCTCCTTACAGGTGATTCCAAACACAGTCACACTGGGGGTCAGGTCTTTGACCTACGAATTTTACAGGGACACAGTGCAGTCCACAGCAGAACTGAGAATTCAGACACAAGAATTTGCTTTAATTATTGCTTTTTACTCCTAAATTATACTTGTAAAACACTTCATAGTACAAGCCTTTCTCTTTATCATACTTTATACAATGTATACAAAGACTTAGACCATAAAAAAAATATTTAGAACACTATAATAAAAGAAATCTCTTCCTACTCCATTCCCCTTCATGGACTTAGCTTTCTAATACAAGCATGAATAGGATAAAGAAGTGATTTATCTGATGGATTACTTTGTCTGTCTGTCCCATGCAACTGCTTCATTATAGGGTCTTAAACTTGTCAAAGAAAAGCCTAATACACTGCAGCAAGCACATTCTTTGCTGACAGTGAGGTAAAGTTTAACTCCACCGGTCTTGCTATTAATAACTGTGGTGTTGTTGCTATTAGATTAAAGTGCAAGAGATCTCTAAATTTCTCTTCATTAGCACAAAACTTGGCTAAGCTGATTTTTTTGTTTTTGCTTTTGTGTTTTTTGTTTGTTTGTTTGTTTTGTGGGTCACTGAGAGAGACTTAAAATTCCATTGTTTTATCAAACAGATCATTAGCAATGTTTTTGAATTGGGATTTTCTTTTCTTTTTGAACTATTTCAGTACAGATAGCCAGCTGGAATCTATTGATGGTTTCTGTGTATGTAAGTTAGAGAGGGAAAGAAGGGGGGCTTTGAAAGGAGGATGGAGCATCAGGGTCTCAACTTCCATATGTGTTCCACCAAATATAATTGTTTTATTCTGGAGTAACATTTGCAAATGAATGTAAAATTGCCTATAAGACAGAATGGGTCAAAAAAAGCAATTTCATTGTTTATTTTTATTGGCATCTATAAAAGGTTAAAAATTTTTATGATTTCATCCCAAATTTATTCTCATAACAAGGTTATTTTTTTCACTAGTTTTAAAGATAGACCTGAAGGCAATTAATGTTGCAGTATTCCACCTATCACAAAATTCATACTATGTATCAAGCAGTATCTATATCAACCTACACATCAGATAAAACTAATTATATATAAGAGTTTTGAAATACACACTTTGAAGAAGACAAAAAAATATTGTGACCTCAGTTATTACCTCCCTCAAAAGGAAATTCATCCATGTTGTTTTCCTCGTTTAAAAACCGTTTAAATTATCACCTCATCCCATAGCCATGTAGGATCACACCAAGGCTTGTTGAAAAAGGTCCAAATAAATGACCAATGGTGGTGTATCATAGCAAATCAGTCTCAATCCAAGCCAGTATCTTTATACATTGGGGTCTAGTGTAGCAATTAGGCTACGAAAATAAGAATTTCCAGGCAGCGGCAATACTCTGGGTCAAGTGAATGATTGGTAGGATTTTGACACCAGGTGATCCCTTTAGTTTCTAACAAGTCTTTAGCCTTCATTTGGTAGTCACGAGGGCTGGGAATTGGGGTTCAGGCTAAGGACTTTCAAGGCAGGGTTTCAGACTCTGAAAATAATTAAATTCCAATAATTAGGACTTGTATTTTATTTGTTAAAAGATTTCCTAACTACCCCAGCTCACAGTAAAGTCACCATTATATTTAAAAATTGGTTCCTTGGGGCACCTGTGTGGCTCAGTTGGTTAAGCATCTGCCTTCAGCTCAGGGTCCTGGAATTGAGCCCCATGTCAGGCTGCCTGCTTAGTGGGGAACCTGCTTCTCCTTCTCCCTCTCCCTCTGCCTGCCATTCTGCCTGCTTGTGTTCTCTCTCTCTACTAAATAATAAATAAAATCCTTAAAAAATCGGCTCCTTAACAATGTTCAACATGTACATAGAGCTTTGCAACTTTCAAAGAACTTGCACGTAAATTTATTCTTCACAGCACACCTGAAACAGGAGTGTAACATATTTTCACAACCACTTTATCAAAGAGGAGACTGAGAATTGTGCAGCAGCAGGGCCAGGACCCATGTGTCTCTCTAGTGCTTTTCTAGTGTGTTGTACCATGATGCCTTTAAGGAAGCAGATGATGTAAAACTCCTCCTTCTTGATCTTTTCCATATGTATATAAAAGAATGTGGATGGAAGCAACCCACTGTCTTGGCTGTACACTGGCCCTTGTCATCACCCAGTTCCTCCTTGAAAACCTTAAACATCAGTATTTTACTCAGAAGAAAATCTTCCATCTTCTGTTGCTTCACTCCCAGTAAATTCACCTGAAATTCACTGAGATCTCAGTCCCTTGAATCTTCTTTTTGTCTTCCCAATTTAATTCTCTTCAAATCTTACACCCTTTATTATTAGCATCCTCAATTTTTTTTCATCTTTTTTGTCCTCCTGCCACAACTACTCAAGGCCTCTGTCTTGGATCGATCCACTTCTCTACCTCTAAGCCAAGTTTTAGAGAGGACTGTAGTTGGAAATATGGAAGTTGTTTTTTTTTTCCTGCTACTTTCCCATCTTTGTAGCAAGTGTTCTAAACTTCATTATCATCCCAATGCCCTTACCCCACTTCTGCCGTTTATTTTCCTAAATGATGTTTTGTTTTGTTTTGTTTATCTCATCAAGGTCTTCAAATGCAAATTTCTCTTCTCCCAAACTTTATGGCATCATTTGTTCCTCTTTGCTTTCCTCTCCTTCCTTTGCCTTGAATCTCATTCCCTAGTATATTCCCTTAGTTAGGCCCCTTTGCAGTCTCCTTCATTTCCACTGCCCTCAATCTAACCCTTAGTAGCAGCTGCTTCCTTAAACTTTAAAAAAAAAAAAGAGCAATTTTTCTGCCAACTAAAACCAAACTCTGGGTACTTAATCCCCAAAAAACTTCACAAAAAATTTTCTTGAAAAAGCATTCCACACTTTCCATCTCTACTTCATGTCTTTCCAGCCTATGTAGTCCATCTACTTCACATACATTTCTGAACTATCTATATTGTAATAGATCACAGAAGAGTTGCAAAAGTAAAATGTGCCCATCTGAATACTGTCTATTTTTGCTTTACTCTGCAAAGAATCATCTGTAATGTAAAACATGCTATTTTTCAAAGTTTTGTTACATATATGACCATGGGAGGGGGAAGACTTTGAAAAAATATATTACTTCCATATTTAATTTGGTCACTTGTAAATATAGTCTCCATTATTCCAATTACTCATGAAGTTATTATATTTTCAAAGAACAATCAATGAAATAGAACCATATGGATTAATCAGGCATTTTTACTGAAGTTTGCATTCTATTAAAATTTCACAAAAAGAAAATGTCTTTCATATCCAGAGTATCTTCCTCATGGTTAACTTTTTAACAACACAGTCAGCTTTTAATGGGAATATAGAGGAGTTTTTTTATGTGTGTGAATGTGCTTTTCCTGTCAAACCTAAAAAAATTAGCCCTTTACTCAAGCTTTTGATAATCCTTTCACTCAAGTCTCCAGTGTACACTGAATGACTATGAGCAGTTTCAATATTCGGATTTTACTCTTCCATGTCCTAAGTGCCTCTGTCTCTTACTTGCTTGGAGTCTGAGTTCATTTAGACATGGTCTAGCTTCTATCAGGCTGTAGGCCAAAGACCTGAGATAATTGCATGACTGCTTCAGGAATGTTTTTATAGTTCCTCACCCAGTTTAAGGCAGAGAAAAAAGGATGGTATGTCAGAAGGTTCCATGGGGATATTATTGGTGTGTTCAGGCACGGATATATTATGCGGGAATGGGGCATTTACATTTAATTACAGAGCAATTGTTCGAGTGGGGAAAAAATGTTTATTTGAATGTACACAGATTATGCAGTACTGCCCTTAACCTTAAATGCAAAACATGGTTTTCTCTCTCTGTGGTATTTTGGAATTCCACCCTGTTTTGAGGCAAAAAACAATGTTTAACTGCCTTTATACATGCATAGGAAAGGTTCTCAGGCGCCAGTTGTTTTCCCGATAAGGAATCCCTTCAAAGGAAATTGGATCACTTATTCTCATTGTGGTGATAGTGGGGTATCAAAACTAAACCAAACCAGCCATGATGTGGGCTGTTAACACAGGAAGGTGCAGAACTCAAGTGCAGCAAACTCCAAAAAATAAGCTGCTATTCAGATTAACTATGATAACTACATAAGATCTATTTCTAGTTTTCCAACCCACTGGGATAGACAGAGTACGTTTCTATAATGTAAAGATTCTGAGGAGAGGGCAGATATTTTGTAACAATCAAGAATCACAAAAGAGCTCATTTCTCTGTTCCTAAGGGACACACAGTTAAAACTCCATATTATTCTGAGGCTGATTATCCAACTGTGGACTCTACTCACCACCGATTTCTCATTGATTATCCCTCTGGTTCCTGGTCTTCGGAACAACACATTGCTCATTAGCAACCCCACCCAAACCTGGGCAGAAGAAATAAAATCTGCTGAAACACAAACCAGTCTATTCTGGTTCTTGTTAGTAGTTCTCATAGAAGAGGATATGGAAACTGTTTATTAAATGAAGGCTTTTGGATTATAAATAGATAATTATCTATGTCTGCAGCTCTCAGTACTAAGGATAATTGAGAGTTGGTCACACTATAAAACACTTAGACCACAACATTCTATTTCTTGCTTAGGTTTATTTCTCCTCTCTTCACTCCTTTACACTATTATACTACTGCCTAAATGTCAGATTTTGTGATCATCAAGTCTGAAAACTTCCTTAAAATCAAGTCTGAAAACATCCTTAAAAATATTTCAAGGTGGTGGTCATCTTCAGCAACTGAAGTAACAACAAAATACTACACATCTGCCCAAATAAATAAAATCCTTGAGCTCTGCGTTTAAAGTACACTCCATGTGTCCCTTACTTTCTTCACCCAAAACACAGTGAGTAATAGAGTCTGAGAGAAAAAAAAAAAATTTAAGCCTGTCAGATCTTTAGATGTTAATTGGCTTTCACCACTCCAAATTTGATGTGGGTGTTTTGAAACTATTAAATTTGGATTATTTTCTTCTTTTTACACATGAGATATATTGGATTTTAATTTTAATTTTAACATGAGGAACTCAAAGTAAATGAAATAAAACTGAAATATTATCGGTGGACTAGGCTGGATTTCAATACACATATATTAGACCATTATGCTTCATCATGATGTTCTCATTATGTAGAATAAAAGAAATCTGAGAAGAATCGAGAATGGTATATAAAGAAAGTTCAATTGAGGAAAAAAAAGAAAAGATGTTTATGTGAACATGAAAGGCATGGATCTAGAAAACTATTGTATTGCTAAAAGGCAATAGTACTGAACTGACATTGTAAGATTAGCATGACTCAGACTTAGAAGCAACCTCTATTGTCATCCTAGATAACACTGAAGGAAAAAGGACATAAGAATTAGACCAAAATAAAGAGCAAAATGATTATTTGTTCATTCATTCAACAATCATCAATTTAAAATCTAAACACTACAGGGCGCCTGGGTGGCTCAGTGGGTTAAAGCCTCTGCCTTCAGCTCAGGTCATGATCCCAGGGTCCTGGAATTGAGCCCCACATCAGGCTCTCTGCTTAGCAGGGAGCCTGCTTCCTCCTGTCTCTCTCCCTCTGCCTGTATCTCTGCCTACTTGTGATCTCTGTCTGTCAAATAAATAAATAAAATATTTTAAAATAAATAAATAAATAAAACGTTAAAATTGAGTTCACATATTTCCATTTACTATTTTAATGAGTACTAGAAAATATAAAATACATATGTGACTTGTATTATTTTTCTATTGAACACCGCTAATTTAGAGGGGAAGAGGCAAAAGAACATGGATTCATCCTTTAAGAGATACCCAAGTATTACCCAAGTGATGGCAACAATTTTGACTTCAAAACTTAGAGTTACTTGCTATCACATATTTTTGATCCAAAATTCTTCCATTTATGGAAAATGTTATAAAAATGTAAACTTTTTTTGGAATATGCCCTAATTCATAGCATCAGCTATGCTATCCATTGCAGGAGAGAAAAATCTCTTAAGCCCCAGCACCCCTACATGAACATTAAAACTAGATAAACAGAATGAGGAACCTACTCTGATTTAACTCCATGGATTTAGGCAGATGGTCATTAGTAATTGTTTTAACACCTAATTTTTTACATATTATACAGTATAATAATAGCTCATATTGGCAGGAGAGGTTTAAGTTAACTCTTTCTTAAACCATATTCCAAGGGGACAGGTAGCAATGATTCAATCTGTTCTCTCAGATGTGAATTACATAGACTAAAATTACACAGTCAGCTCTTCCATAGGTTTCTAAGAGGTTCTAAATGTGTCTTCCTTGCTTTGACAATCTGAATTAAACAACATAAGATGATGATTATCTTTTCTCTATTAGATTATATCTTCTAAATCAAGTTACAATTTCAAAATAAAACTACAGAAAAGCTGGACCTATCCAAAATATATTGTCAGAGTATCTACACAGTATCTAGACTTGGTGAGACTAGGTGAGACCAGAAGTGGCAAACAGCTAATTGTCTGGGCTAAGTTCCACAAAAGACCTGTACAGATATTTTTATAATTTGAAAATAGTTGCCAACATTTAGATATCACAAAATTTTACCCAAAAAAATTGCTTTCTCATTTCTTTAGGAAAACAAAATCAGAAATATTGCAAAAAAAACCTCTCCTGCTCATCAGAGTCCCTACTATTTCCTATTGACTCATAATTCATTTTCCTTACTTGTCTGTTCTCTGTGTGCATTTGAGTTTTCAACCCCTGAACTAAGTAGTAAAATTTTGGTAAGTGTAAAGTTTATTTCAGTTATGAGAGGGTACCCAGATTACTCAGGGTTCATGGACACATGGACTCTGACCACCCATGCACACAAATGGAGTGGGGCATTTATATGCCAACTCTTGTCCATAATGAGTTAAGTTTGTCATGGGGATGTATGATTCCTTGCACTTCTTGTCCCATTCCCACTAGCATTACCCAATCACACACCCATGACCAAAGAAAGATTCAGGTACAGAGTTGGAGGTGCTTGCACCAGGAAACCATCTGGATGTATGGAAGTAGTGAGAAAATACAGGCAAGGGCACTACATCCTACCCTATTCTTTGACGTGGGGCAAACCAGTTTCTAAAAATAAAAAAATAAAAATGTGTAACTAGTCTATTTTCCTTCTAGCTTGGCTAGAACTTTTGCTCATTTAATTTCCACTCTCCATGAAGCTACCTAGATCTTCACTTCCAAGAGGGAATTCCCTAGTTACCAGGCCCCAGTCAGACCATGACTGCAATTGCGTGAATTCATGGAAGTACCAAAAATAGCACAGTGAACCTTCTATGTTCTAGGCATACTTCTCTCTTCTCCTATTATTCAGTAGCAAACCTAGCTCCTCATGATAATCAGTCATTACTCCTGACAGTATAGTATCTCCCTTCTTTTCTTGAGGGTCTCCCAGCATGAGAAGCCCATAATTATCAGTCAACATTGCAACATTGGAGCTTTAGGTTTATGGAATCTTTACTGTGTCCCTTACTTGAAGCATACCTAATCTTGTACCAGATCCTCTAATTCAGCAAAGGCTAAAGTTACATAAAGTTACATAAAGCACATACTACAAATACTGAGTTCAGCATTCGTTGTTGACAGGTAGTCATTCAACAGCTGCAGCAGCAAGAAGAATCCTGGTGAGAGGAAGTGCAATGCTATTGGACTCTTGCATATCTTTTACGACTGGTCCTATAACTATTCCATTAATGAGTCCAATGCACAAGCAGCACTGGGGTGACAGAACAGTCTGGCTGACTTTCACTACATACAGTCATTCTACACTGGTGAGCGCTGATGTGAAACACAAAGAGCCACACGTTTTGTGTCCCATCCTATAGTTCCATCTGAATGCCTATAATTTTTGGTATTCATTCTTCCATCTTGCGTCACCTAGGCCTCTTAACAATGAGATAATCAATTGGCCACTGCCCAAGAGTCAGTGCATATCCTTACTTTATGCTGTTTCTCCCTCCTCAAAAAGTTAATGACCAGGAGTACTGCTCTGAGATACACACTCTTGGAAGACTTTCCCTCTTCCCAGTCTTTCAGGACTATCCCTGGAAAGGCTGTCAGGTAACTCTAGTCCACTTTCAGGTGATATTAACATGTCAAATCAATCTAACCATGAAGTAAGCCCAGGGATAGGTATTGGTACAAGAGTAGGTGACATGAAATGTAGGTCACCTGCATGTGTAACCTACTTGTGCCCTCCAGATACCTGTAAGCCTGTCCAACCTTGTGATTTTGTGGGTCTTATAATACCCAGTTCATGATGTGTAACTCACAATAATAACTTGGTGTCCCAAATTCAGGCATTTAGTTTCTTTTTTAAAAAGTGGTAATATCTGTTACAGGAATTATAGCTCTTTCAAGAACCCTAGGAGTCCGTACTAGAATTCTCCTATCCAATTTTCCAGATACTCTATGTAACATTTTAATTTATGTAACATTTTATCATTTAAACGTGATACCTCTAGCACTACTGAAACTGCTGTCATATAGTCCAAATGCAAGGCTGCTTATAACACACTGAATTTGCTTCAGAGTCCTCTTTCTCCAAGTACCAATCAAACCTGGTAGTCTACCAAAACAGCCAGGAATAAAATTGAGGCAGTATTTCTTATTATTATGATACACCATGCACTGAGCTTCTTTTTTAGTGGCACAAGTATAATAACTTTTTCAGGAGGTATAAGGTGTAATAACTTGCCTTTAACCTGGAAGGAATGTCCTAGTATGCCCAAGAACAATAAATGCATAAAAATTTAACTGATGTTGAAAGCCCCTGAATGTTTGTAGTATTGATCATCTACCACCTAGCACAAATATGTCATACCAGACCCTTCAGAGTATTTTCTACTTTAGGCTGTCCAAAACCAGGTCAGGGAACCAACAGGAAGATTACCAACTAGTAAGCTGATCTATTCTGATTATGTTCTCAGGGAATGGATAAATAACCACAGATTATTCTTTGGGCCTATTTGGGTAGTCAGATGAACTTGGGCCAAGATTCTATCACCCATCATCCATATGTCCTCATTCTAACAAGGGATTTAATAATCCTTTGGGCCTTTGGATATTAGTGTCAGCTTGGCCCTATTTCCAACAGTCTTTTAAAAATCTGATACTTTCTGTGCAGTGAACTATTTAACCTTGCCTAAAGAGAAATCTAGACTTTGCCTCCATTTTTTGAGAAATAATCTCTAAACCTTTGAAATATCATGCCTGATAAGACGTCTTTGTTTTCTAGGGGCCTTGGATCATAAGAGTCTAACAAAATGATTTACAATGAGTGGGGTCTAGAGTCACGCTGTATTGTCTCAACCTCCAGAGGGCCTGGAGACTGAAAGCAGTCATGTGGGTAGTTACTCATGAAACCCCAACAAAGAGTCTGTACCTCAGGCTCTGCTAAGCTTTGCTGGTTGACGATATTCCATGTGTATTGTTATACAACTTTGCCAAGAAGAGTTAACACTGTCCATAACTGTGGACATAAAGACAGGACACCTGGAACCTCTGTGTTTGGAATGCTCCTGGATTCTGCCCTATGCATGTCTTCCCTTGATTTATTTTTTTTTAATTTTTAATTTTTTATAAACATATAATATATTTTTATCCCCAGGGGTACAAGTCTGTGAATCGCCTGGTTTACACACTTCACAGCACTCACCACAGCACATACCCTCCCCAATGTCCATAACCCCACCCCCCTCTCCCAACCCCTATCCCCCCAGCAACCCTCAGTTTGTTTTGTGAGATTAAGAGTCACTTATGGTTTGTCTCCCTCCCAATCCCATCTTGTTTCATTTATTCTTCTCCTACCCCCTTAACCCCCCATGTGGCATCACCACCCACTCTGGAAAACAGCATGGAGGTTCCTCAAAATGTTGAAAGTAGAACTACCCTATGACCCAGCAATTGCACTACTGGGTATTTACCCTAAAGATACAAATGTAGTGATCCAAAGGGGCAGTTGCACCCGAATGTTTATAGCAGCAATGTCCACAATAGCCAAACTATGGAAAGAACCTAGATGCCCTTGGTTGATTTTAATCTGTGTGTTTTCTTATAATAAACTAACTCTGTATTGAAACTCTGTATTTATTTCCCTGTAATAAAAACATAACTGTGAGTAAAACCACTTTCATTGTCTCTGTGAGTTCTAGCAAATCACTGAAACCAAAGGTGGTTTGTAGAACCCCTGAAATGGCAGTCAGTGTCAAAAGTAAGGGCCATCTTTGTGGACTGTGTTCTTTCTAAATCTGCATTCCCTTTTCCCTGGTGTACAATTAATCTAGTTAATGGGCACATCTCTTTGAGGAAAAATGTGGATATATCTACTTTTTATTCTTACTCTTACTTTACAGGACATTTCATCAATGGGATTTACCACCTTCCTCAACCAAAGGCGCTGGGTCTGAAAACAGGGTCAAGTCTGGAACCTGGGTGAAGAACCCTACTTTTCCCACTGAAGTAGTTAACATTATGCTTGTGCTAACCTGCAGTTTGCTTGTCTGTTTTATTATACAAGTCAAGCAATGCCCTTGTTCACTTTCCATATACTTCACTCTTAGGAATAGTATAGCATATTTGCCATTTCCAGAGATCCCTGAGGGTCAATGTCCCCTAGCTATCATTCTGGCCTGTGGCCAATCCATCATGGTATTTATGTCTACTTCATCTCTGACAGTTAAATGTCAATACCTGGTCTTTGCCATTCTGGAATCATCCTCACTAACATTAGAGCTCAGTTCCTTAGCAGTATGTCTTACCACCAACCCTGGCCTAGAGAGGACAGCTCTACTGAGCTTCATGATGGTGCTGGTGCCCCACCTCACCCTCTACTAACACATCCCTCATCACTTCAATGAAGGAAGTAATCATTTACCCTCACAGAGATCAGTCAGCTATGGGACTCTAGTCTTGCATATTAAATCTATTCTAACATGTTCAGCTCTCTGGGCCTTTGTCCTATCCTTAATTCTCTGTTGAGATATCGGACATCTTCTCCATCTTACTGGCTATAAGTCATCATTGTTTTCAAGCTTCAAGGAACCATTCTAGAAGAGAATTAGAACCAGTTTCAGGTGTCCATGCCAGTATATTAAATCCTAAGTTATATGAGAGTTCTACTGTATCAATAAACTCCCCCCACTCAGCATTATATTCTCTTACTCTAGCTCCTTCAAGATTCATTTCCCAAGTATGTTCTCCTAGTTCCTGCAGATGCATGTAAGTTAGATACAGTAGTTTTGTTTTGTTTTGGGTTTTTTTTTTTTGGGGGGGGGGGTGTTTGTTTGTTTTGGCGTGGTTTTTTTGGTGAATAATCCCATTCATCTCATGGCATTTCAAGTGTAGAGCTATTGCATGAGCCGATGCATCCCCTCTCCACCTACACTTTGTCTCAATCCAGCACAGGTAATACTAATTGTGGTATTATACATCATCAAGAGTTCTTGCTAGTACTCTGATCCTCAGTAATGGATCCCTTGCCTCAAACTGGCAGGTTAGTGATCTAATTCCAGTTCCGCTTTCTAATACTTCATTTCCATCTAATGCTGGGTTCTTCCAGAAGCTGACCCTGAGGGAAAGGTCTGACTGCATCTAATTTATGTGGGAAACAATCCCTAGAAATAACAATTTGGGGAACGCAAACTAAAATAGCCATATCCGTGTGATGAATATTCTTGAGTCTGAGGTAGCCTGGGCCTGACTGTCTCTGTTAAGCCAATTTTGACTTGAGGACTAGGAGTAGTGCAGTATTATTATCCAATAAAAGCAGATTACACACCTCAGGACACCAGCAAGGTAGGGACACACAAAAATGTTCATCTTAAATAAATCCAACAAGAAAAGAAAAAAACTAAAGGAAAAATCATTTCTCTCCCAATTATCATATAAGTTTTATGTTTTATTATTTGCTAGTTATTTTTAATTTTAAATAACGAGTATAGGAAGCACAAATCTTTCCAGTGCTTTTCAATGCTAAGATCTAAATACACCTAATAGCTACCCTCTGATGGCACATTCTGCCTACTGATTGGAGACAGCCAGTTCCTACTGGGTTCCTGAATAATCTTCTTAACAATTTTAACACCAACTGTGAGTCAGTTCTTCAGCGGGACTTCAATAAGCTCTCCTCTGAACATCAAGTCAGCTCCTCCTAGCCTGCTCCTGAGTGCCAATCCTAGGTTCTGGTCCAATATACATGCCCTCCTCCTTCCTGACACCCCTTCTTCTGGCCTGACTTTATTTCCCCAAAATGGAAATTCTTGTCTCCTACCTTACTGTTGGTGAGGGAAACTCATTACCAGAAAAAGAGAAAGAGAGAGGATATGCGTATTTCCCGGAAAAAATGTCAGTCAAAAGAATTGTCACATAACTAATTACTTTTCTTCTACCTGCTCCCAGTTAAGAAATCACTTCTAGAGGAAACCACACTTAAGACTAATAATAATAATTTCAGTTAATAAAGTAATTTATAGCTAACTATATTTCATCATAGGAAAAATAAATAGGTGACATAATTATTAAGCACTTTCTATCTACCAGGCACCATACTGAGAGCTAGAAATACTACTTTTATCCCCATTTTAGTGATGAAAAAACTGAGGCTTAAGAGATTGGATATTGGATCTGTCCAATGGGAATACTTGATCTTAACTACTATGCTGAATTCCACAGATTAAATAAACATTTGTTGAATAAAGTATGGAAGGAACATGATAAAATGAGAAGGAAAAAAGTTGGAGGCATTCTCTAGAGTGGCTTGCACACATTCCATTCTCTACTTTGGAAAACTCTACTGTAACTTCCAAAAGAACTGCTAAATTATTCCCTTTTGCCATCTTGACTTCAAGTACTACTTGTGTACCTAGGGCTAGAAACAAATGTGCATAAAGAACATGCACACATTTCACACTTGTAAAAATTCCATCTGATTAAGTAAAACTCAGGATCTATGAAATAGACCTGAAGCCATCAATGCCTTGTTCCACCAGTTTCTTTGCTCTCTCAGTTTGGAGACAATGCACCTTCAAGCCTTACCTCTGAGCCCAAAGTCCCCGCCTCTTAGACTAAACATGCTGATTGCCAACCAAAACAAACATCTTCACTGACTACAATTTCTGCCTGGATAATTTTCATTAAAAACAAAAACAAAAACACTACAAAGCATGCTCTGTCCCCAAAGGAATTCTTTCCTACTCTGCTGTTTCTTCATGTCGAAGAAAGAATCTGATACTTGAAAATAGCTAGTTGTACTCTGACTCAAGTACTTCACAGGGATATCTGCATGGCTAAATTTAGAAGAAGGGAAATACTAAAACAAATACAATAATCAAAAGTTAAAATCCTGCTTTGACTCTATAGTCATTCTTTCAGAAAACTGCTAGAGAACATGCATACTGTCGCTCTCCAGTAGTGTGACTCTGACACTACTAACACATAATTTGACAGCTGATCTCGTTTCTTGCCTGGCTTCAATGCTACATCCACGCTGAAGACTTAAGCTGCTTCGCCAGCGCACGACAAGCTCTTTTCAAAGATATGTCTCCCATCTTTCTGTTGCCTGTATTAATGAGGAGAATGGATTTCAAACCAAACTTCAAAAGAACAATTTCCTTGGAATATAATAATGGATTTCTAATACAACCTTCCTCATGGGTTTAATATCTCTATAGAAAGTAGTCAATCTAGTGAGAAGAAAATCTAGAGTCCTGGAAAAAAGAAGGTTAAGGGAGCTAAATTGGAACTAGATTTGGTATTTCCCTTATGCTGATTAGTGGAGGGAGAGCAAACTGAATCCTGGTCATATTAATACACATATGGGTCTGATTCCAAAGGCAGAAGTTTAAGCTAGCATCTTCAGACTTAGGATCCCTGATATATAAGGATATGACCCTGTTCAGAATGAACCCACATAACTCATGTTACATGAACCCCATGTAAATACTCCCAAACCACAATTGACTAGAATTCACAGGGAAGGAGATGTTCTAGGCTATTGGATTTTTTTGGTCAAGTCAGAAATGAATAGAAAAACCCTTCCTATTTCAACCCCTAGGATCAAAAATGTTTATAAATGCATTAGTCTAGTTTCACAATTTATTAAATACAGAAGGGGAATGTAATTCAATCTCTATTTCATTATTCAGATATTTATGGTCCCTAAGGTCATACTTCTGGGGATCAGTTACCTTGGTACTCTATCAAGTCACAGGTTAAGAAATAGAGGCAGAGCTGTTCTGACATTAGGTTGCAGTCTACAAGGGTTTAGTATAAAGTCATTATTGATAAACAATTATCACCCTTTTATGTATTTCTTATAAAATTACAGGGTTAAAAATTTTTGATTAATGGATGATTCTGAATAGTAAGCAATTTGAATGTTTATATGAGCTTCAGTGCAGCTTTACCTGGGGGCAGGGGGATTGTCCATCTTGATCTGAGAAAAAGCCCATTTCTACCTGGCTACAATAGTTCACATAGACTCTTAAAACTTACTGAAAAATAAAGTGACACAATATATATATTAAATTGAGGGGTGCCTGGGTGGCTCAGTTGGCTAGGCAGTTGCCTTTGGCTCAGGTTATGATCCCAGGGTCCTAGGATCAAGCCCCACATTGGGCTCCTTGCTCATCAGGGAGCTTGCTCCTCCCCTGCTTGCTGTTTCCCATGCTTGTACTTGCTCTCTCCCTCTGTGTGTCAAATAAATAAACAAGATCTTTTAAAAAAATTGAAAACAACTGAAACATACCTACAGACCTAAGGTGATCTTGCTACTGTTGGGGTGATTGTTTTGCTAAAACAAAGCCAATTTATTCAGCAAGAGTACCTTTAAATTCAAACCCCATCAAAAGTTATCTCTGCTTTAGTTCAAGAGGAATAGTCCTTTCAGTAATCTCAGGAGAACGGTTTTGTACTCAAATCCTCCTGAGCTGTGCAGCCCTGGAGAAATGACAGATAAACCAGGCCAAGGTCACGCGCACCAAGACCAAGAAGGAGCAGTTAAGACTAACCACAGCAATGGTTACTTCTAGTGCCAGCATGCACAGAAAAGACTTACACCAGCAGTTTCTTATGCCCCTGTTCTCCAAACGTTGTGTTTTTCCTGGCAAGAGAGGAGGAGAAAAGATGCATTTCCTAACTTGTCAATGGCCTTAAGCTTTCTGAGTAAGAAGAGCACTGGTGAACACACAGGATCTCTCTCCTTTCCATAAGCTCCCTATTTGCCAGCAAGACATGTTTATGAGAGTGACAGTATGCATGTTCTCTAGCAGTTTTAAGAAAGACTGATCACCCACTTTATAAAAAATAAAAAATTTAAAAAAAAAGAAAGACTGATCACTATAGAGTCAAAGCAGGATTTTAACTTTTGATTTTTGTGTTTATTTAGTATTTCCCTTCTAAATTTAGCCATGCAGATATCACTGTGAAGTACTTCAGTCAGAGTACAACTAACTATTTTCACATATCAGATTCTTTTCTCGACATAAAGAAGCAGCAGAGTAGGAAATAATTCCTTTGGGGACAGAGCATGCTTTGTAGTATTTTTGTTTTTGTTTTGTTCATGTTTGCTAACAAATATCCTCACCATCAGCAATTCTAACTTGACGTAGCCCTCATTGATCCATCGTGCCATGCAGAAGGGGAAAAGAGGGGGCATAAGAAATTTCAGGAAAAAGAAGGAAAGGAGAAAAAGACACTAGGCAAAGAGAAGCCTGTCATACACAATCAAACAACTGATTCATGTCAACAATATTAAACTTAAGCTCAATCATCTGCCTTTCCTACCTATTTTCAGCAAGTATAAAACCAAAAAGAAACTGTTTCCATTTGAGTCTTCCAATATGCTACCCATAAAGTCTTTACAAGTAATACCTGCCTTATTATCTGTATGACACTAACATGTGCATGTAAAAATTTTCCATTTAGGAGTAAGATGAACATTAAGTAAATTTCATTTTCAAACTAAGACTCTAACATGTTTCAGTGTGGACCCACCAAGACCTAAACTTTCATCAGGTCAACCAAATGATCTTTTTGTCAAAAAGTAGTCTTTCTAATTTCCATAAATCATCCAAGTAGTCAACTACTTAAAACTTCATAGAGAAAACCTTGGAAAGACAGGGAACAAAGAGATGAAGCCAGGAGAGGACTGTAGACTTTTCGACATGCTGTGTATACAAAGATTGATACTTAAACTACTAAGATTTCCGTTCCACTGATACTAATTTATTTCAGATTGTTCCATGGTGCTACTAATCAAAGCTAGCAAATATAACCCATGACAAGCTGAAGGGGGAAATGACCTCTGCATCAGTTGTCGAGGGTGGTAAACAGAATGAATAAACACACAGTTGCTGATGCATTAATTTCATAATTGGAAAAATATTCAGTTAAATACCAGACACCAAACATAAATTTGTAGAGTATTTGTTAAATACTATCCTAAAATCAGTTTCAGATAACAATAATCAGATCCCTGAATTCAGTGTACCACTGTTTGTGATCTTTTTTAAACATTTGCCTAGTCAGAAAGGGTTAAATGAAGGGTCTTAAACAAAAGATTTCTTAGGAATAAGAGCAGCTGTTCTTCAGTGGAAAGTCTGAAATAAAGAAATGAGTGCAAACTCAGCACAACTGAAAAGAGAAAAGGGACTTATACTTTTCCAGGCTATTACAAACTTTAATGAAGTTTATAATTAAACTATGTTTAAACTACATTTAAGGCAAAATAGATCCACACTTTTGTTCTTTGTGAAAAAAGTAGAGTAGTTGTAACTAAATGAAAAGAAACTTTTAAAAAATACTTTAAAAATAAGTTTGAAGGGCGCCTGGGTGGCTCAGTGGGTTAAGCCGCTGCCTTCGGCTGGGGTCATGATCTCAGGGTCCTGGGATCGAGTCCCGCATCGGGCTCTCTGCTCGGCAGGGAGCCTGCTTCCTTCTCTCTCTCTCTGTCTGCCTCTCAGTGTACTTGTAATTTCTCTCTGTCAAATAAATAAATAAAATCTTTAAAAAAAAAAAAATTAAGTTTGAAGGGATGCCTGGGTGGCTCAGTGGGTTAAGCATGTATTTTCAGCTCAGGGATGAAGTCCCACATCGGGCTCCTTGCTCAGCAGGGAGCCTGCTTCTTCCCCTGCCTGCTGTTCTTCCTGCTTGTGCTCTTACTCTCTCTCCCTCCCGCCTTCTCTCTCTGTCAAGTAAGTAAATACAATTTTAAATAAATTACTTAAATAAAAATAAAATTTTAAACAATGAACTACATTTACTCACAACAGATAAATCTTAAAAACATAATCCTAAGTGAAATTTTTTTTAAGATTTTATTTATTTATTTGACACAGAGAGTGAGAGAGGGAATACAAGCGCGTGGAGTGGGAGAGGAAAAAGCAGGCTTCCCGCCCAGCAGGGAACCTGATGCAAGCTCCATCCCAAGCTCCATTTTGGAACCCTGGGATCAAGACCTGAACCTGAACTGAAGGCAAATGTTTAATTACTGAGCCACCCAGGTGTCCCCACAAGTGAAATTTTTAAATGTAAGAAACAAGAATAAGACCTACTAAATGCCTGGTTGGCTCAGTTGGTTGAGTGTCTGTCTTCAGCTCAGGTCATGATCCCAGAGTCCTGGGATAGAGTCCTTCATCAGAAACCTTGCTCAGCAGGGAACCTGCTTCCCCCTTCACGCACCTTCCCTCCTGTTTGAGTGAGCTCCCTCTCTCTCTCTGACAAATAAATAAAATCTTTTAAAACAGAAACAAGAGTAAGATCTGTAGCAGAATATCATTTATATAAATGTAAAATACATGTACACAAACCAATAATAAGCATTTAAAAAGAGTGTACATCAAAATAAGAAAATACACAATGAATGCATGAGAATTGCTATCTGTAGGAATGCGGGAGGCAGGGAGTGGAGAATGGAGATAGAATATATTTTTAAAAAATAAACTTTGCATGGGTCAATAATGACATTTTACTATGAGCTAAGAAATATCAACCTTATATAACACAGTCCAAAAAATTATAGTCACAATCAGTAAAGCCTGTATATAAATATGACAAGGCCAAACAACTTCAGGGATACTAAGACAGAAAATGGTTAATTAGTTCAATATAAAATTCACTCATTCAGGCTGATGATTACTATGCCTGTGGTTCAGTACCCTTAGAAATTTGTTTGGAAAAGTCCATAAGAAATGCTACCTCTAATCTGCTCCATTTTCCTTTCACTGATTTTAGTCCCAAAATGAGAGACTAAAACCAAATCTGGGCTTTGACTTCCTCTAGTGCAAGACCATTTCCAGGTATATGGTGGAAGGAAGGGCAACGATTTGAAACAGTATGAACAAGAAACTAGAAAATGATATTTAATTAATATTCATCTTACTCCTGAATGGAAGACTGTTACATGCATATGTTGGTGATGAACAGGATGCTAAGGGTGAGGTTGAGGAAGACACACAAATTCTTAACTTTAAAAAGTGGTAGATAAGGACTGAGAAGAGAAACAGTGGTGAAAGAGAGGGTGGTGAGGATTAAACATCTCTGTGTCCAATATAGTAGTAGTTTTATATGGCCATTTCTCACAGCCTCCTCAAATGCATACCAGTGGTTTTAAAATCAAAGGTCAAGTGAGGTAAAGCATTTCCATAAGGACTCAAAGATTGTCCTGATGACCTGGTTTAATCCAGGGGAAAAGGGAAGGACTATTTTTTTTAATATCTTCCCTAAATGTTTTTTTTTTTCCCTCACACTACAGTTATGATGAGCACACAGCAGCAAAGAATTTGAGTCTGTATTATTTGACCTAACTATGAAAAGCTAGTCATCCATGTTAGACAAGTACCAGGAAGCTTGGCAATTGTGGTATATTGTATTTTCCAAAAATATACCAATATGCATACCTACCTAATATTCTCTTTTACAGTGTTATGCTTGTACTTCTACAACAAAAAGTGGGATCTATGCTCCCTCACTTTGAACATGGCAGACTTATAACTGCTTCAATGAATTGATTATTCTGGAAGGAATACTGAATTCTCAGGCTTGGTCAGACAAGATATTAGGATCTTATCTCTCTCCCTCTTCCTCCCTACCTCCTCCCTCCTACCCTATCCACCATCACCACCAACTCTTGCCCCACCAATACAAACCTTAGGAGCCAACATTTAAGAAGTCTGGCCATCCTGACTAAAAATCTAAAAATCATAGGGAGAGACTACATAGACAAAGAGATGTCTGAGGAGAGAGACATTACTATTCCAGCTCCAAGCTATTAGAGTCCTTAGTCCTCATAACCTGACATGAGTGAAGAAGCCTTCAAGAGCTCCTTGGCCCTAGACATAATCTTACCACAATGGCATGAGAGACTCAAGTCAAAATTACCTGGCTCCACCGCCCCCAAATTACCACAGAGACCATCTGAGATTTTAAAACAACAACAACAATAGTTTTTATTGTTTTAAATCACCAAAGTTTGGGGTGAAGTGTTATGTAGAAATAGATAATCCTAAAATTTGTATGGAACCAGAAGAGACCCCGAATTGCTAAGGAAATGTTGAAAAAGAAAAACAAAACTGGGGGCATCACGTTGCCAGATTTCAAGCTTCACTACAAAGCTGTGATCAGCAAGACAGCATGGTACCGGCACAAAATACAGACACAAAGACGAGCGGAACAGAGTACAGAACCCAGACATGGACCATCAACTCTATAGTCCAATAATCTTCAACAAAGCAGGAAAAAGTATACAGTGGAAAAAAGACAGTCTCTTCAATAAATGGTGCTGGGAAAATTGGACAGCTATGAATAGAAGAATGAAACCCGACCGTTCTCTTACACCATACACAAAGATAAACTCGAAATGGGTAAAAGACCTCAACGTGAGACAGGAATCTATCAAAATCCTAGAGGAGAATAAAGGCAATAACCTCTCCGACATCAGCCACATCAGCAATTCTTTCAAGATATGTCTCCAAAGGCAAAGGAAACAAAGGTGAAAATGAACTTTGGGGACTTCATCAAAATCAAAATTTCTGCACAGCAAAGGAAACAGTCAACAAAACAATGAGGCAACCCACAGAATAGGAAAAGATATTCATAAATGACACTACAGACAAAGGACTAATATCCAAGATTTATAAAGAACTCCTCCAACTCAACACACACAAAACAGATAATCATGTCAAAAAATGGGCAGAAGACACGAACAGACAATTCTCCAAAGAAGACATACAAATGGCTAACAGACACATGAAAAAATGTTCATCATCATTAGCCATCAGGGAGATTCAAATTAAAACTACATTGAGATACCACACAGTTAAAATGGCCAAAATCAACAACACATAAACAAACGTGTTGGAGAGGATGTGGAGAAAGGGGAACCCTCTTACACTTTTGGTGGGAATGCAAGTTGGTGCAGCCACTTTGGAAAACAGTGTGGAGATTCCTTAAGAAATTAAAAATAGAGCTACTCTATGCCCCTGCAATTACACTACTGGGTATTTACCCCAAAGTTACAGTTGTAGTGAAAAGAAGGGCCATTATAGTTTGTGCTATAAACATAGCAGCAATGGCCACAGTCACCAAACTGTTTAAAGGACCAAGATGCCCTTCAACAGATGAATGGATAAAGAAGATATGGTCCATATATATAATAGAGTATTGTGCCTCCATCAGAAATATGAATACCCAACTTTTGTTTCAACATGGACAGGACTGGAAGAGATTATACTGAGTGAAATAAGTCAAGCAGAGAGAGTCAATTATCATATGTCTTCACTTACTTGTGGAACATAAGGAATAATAGGGAGGACACTGGGAGATAGAGAGGAGAATTGAGTTGGGAGAAATTGGAGGTGGAGAAAAACCATGAGAGACTGTGGACTCTGAGAAACAAACTGAGGGTTTTGGCGGGGGAGGGGGTGAGAGGTTGGGTGAGCCTGGTGGTGGGTATTATGGAGGGCACATATTAAATGGAGCACTGGGTGTGGTGCATAAACAATAAATTTTGGAACACTGAAAATAAAATAAAATAAAATTAAATTAAATTAAAGAAATAGATAACTGATATTGCAATCTTTCATAAAAACTGAAGAACTCGAGGGGCACCTGGGTGGTTCAGTGGGTTAAAGCCTCTGCCTTCGGCTCAGGTCATGATCCCAGGGTCCTGGGATCTAGCCCCGAGTTGGGCTCTCTACTCGGTGGGGAGCCTGCTTCCTCCTCTCTCTCTGCCTGCGTCTCTGCCTTCTTGTGATCTGTCAAATAAATAAATAAATAAATAAATAACTGAAGAACTTGACCATGATGTACCCCTGAATGGATGGATGGGTGCCTCATCTACCTGCAGTGAGAAAGTCTATGATTAAGCCTCAGAGCTGGTTGATTAAGATTCTCATTTACTTCTTTTTGTTGTTGTTGTTGTTTGCTAGCATTCACTTACTCTTTCTTCTGTACCAAGCACTGTTACTCTAAAAACCCATTGAAAATTTACAATTTTATTGCCATTTTAAGTTTAAGGAAACTAAATTAAGTAACTGTTAAGATTCAAAAAACTATCCATTGAGGGAGCATCTTCCAATCTGTTCCCAGGCCCATGCTTCTAATTCTTCATGTTCTACTGCCTTTGGTACTTTTCATGATTGAGCTCAATTATAAATTTTGGGGGCAAAGCTGAAGTAGCACCATAAAAAAACAAACTTGACTAAGACTACTGAAAACTAGTACTGTAATAATGTTGCTTTGTGCTTTTTGTACGCAAGGAAAGCCATCTCTAATGCTCTAATCTTATAGACATATTCTAACAGTCCAGTTAGTGAGTGTAAAATGTTAAATATACAATGAATCTAAGCAGATTTATATATAATCAGAACAATTACCTGATTCATAGCTAAGGTTATTAAGGCCATTAAAAAGCATATGTACAAATTGGGATCAGGAGCCATATGACAAGTGTGTTAGATTTCCTTCTAATATAAGGTAATAAATACTGAGTGCTCAAGAAATGAGAACATTAACACTGTTATTCTACCTAATACAAAGGGAATGGAAGAAGAACCAACAAACAAAAACATTTGATTTTTGTCTCAATCCACATAAAGCACTATATTTAAATCAACCATTTTAGAATAAAAGTGCTGGCAGGAATTCAACATAGTTCACTTTGTCTCCTGAGACATCATTGCAGTGTGTTATATTGAAAAAAAAAATTCACACTTAAACACATTCTCTCTTATAAACTGTTAAGAAGTGTCACTGTATTATTATTTCATGATGCTGATTACTATTTCATGGTCCCAGCACGTATGTGACTAGTTGTGGGTGGGACTAGTTGTGGGTGGGATTGCAGTGACTAAATGCAGTAAGAAATGCTTGCAGCATAATTTCCTTGAAGATAAAATTTAAATTACATTTCCCCAAGACTCATAAAATTGCATGCAACACTACTAGTTGAGTCCTGGAATCATCTTTTGAAGATACAATAGTGGAATCAAATTCCTGGCTATAGAACTCTGGCCGATGCCAATAGAAAAAAATGGACAGGATCATTCCCAGCAATGGTGGCATTTGAGAAGAAACAAGAAAGAAGAAAAACTAGACAGACATTAGCTATACTTCATGCCCACCACCTTGAAAAAATGATGAAAATTACAAACAGAGCAGGATTCCTAATAAAGTTACCCCTGAAATGGCTCTTTGAAATACCATGACCCCTGGGGTGTGGTCATGCATCTCTTCCAATTAAAACTAACACTTCTGTGGGAAAAATTTCCCAAATACATGCTTCACAGCTCCTCCATAGCCCTTCTTAAAACCCCTACCCCAGTTCTACATCTTGCTCTTCTCCCTTGTCCGCACCTCACTGATAGTTTCTGCCTGTACCTTATTTCCAAAGTTCCTCTTCTATATGTTTACATGGTCACCTAAAATTTTTGTTGAATTGAAGCATGGTGTAAACATTACCATAAAAATATGCCTGGAACATAGTTGAATGCACTTCAAATTCAATATATCTAAAATAAATTCCATGTGTTTTCTTTCTCATTCTCTATCTCCAAAATATACCTCTTGAATGTTCTATTATTATTAATGGCACCACTCTTCTCTAGTCTCTCAAAGTAGAAAAATACAAGAAAATTTTCCTTCCATTCATATGAGGAACAAAAACAAAATAAAACCTGTGTCATTAACTTTTCCTTGAAACTTCCTCTTGCATCCGTCTTTTCCTTTGTAGTATCACCCCCATCCCACTGGTTCAGACATTTAACTTCATACCTGAACTATCTCAAGCACCACCAAAGTTGCTACCTTTCACATCCAAATCAACTCTGTACACACTATAAGAGACTTACCTTCCTTCCTCAATCTCTTCATACACCTTGTCCCTCTCTAAAACTTTTAATGTATCTGTGTTGCCTCAAGATTAAAGTCCAAATTTCTCAACTTAGCATATGAGTCTCCATCTGCCTTCCACTGATCCTTTCATTCACCAAATGTTGGGGATGGTTTGGCAAACTGGAATTCTCACACACTCCTGGTAGGAATGTAAAATTATACAACCACTTAGGAAAACAGTTTGGTAGTTTCTTTAAAAATTGAACATTCTCATACTATAATGATCCAGCCATTACATTTCTAATTACTTATCCCCACCCAATGAAAGTTATAGGTCCAAAACAAATATTCGTAAGTCAACATTCATAGTAGCCTTATTTGTAACAGTCCAAAACTGAAAGCAATCCAAATGCCCAATAAAAGGTCAATGGAAAAACAAATGGTGCTATATCCATCTGATGAAATACTGCTCAGCAAGAAAAATAATGAACTACAGATATACACAAAATAGAAAAAGCTCAGAATCATTATCCTGAGTGATAAAAGCCAGATAAAAACACTTCTATAAAGTTCTTAAAGATGCATAATAATGTACAGTAACAGAAATCATATCAGTGGTTGCCTAAGAATCCAGAGGTAGTAAGTTAGGAGGACTGGAAGGAAGGAATTGCAAAGGTGCTCTAAGAAACTTTAACGGTGATGGGTATGTTCATTATCTTGATTGTGGTGATGCTTTCACAGTTGTGTACTTATGCTTAAAACTCATCAAATTGTATAGGTTAAGCATTCACTATGTATTACATATCAGTTACACCTCAAAAAAGCTGATCACTCACCTTCCAAAAGACATCACTTGAGTCAAACTGGTCAACTAATTAATACAAAAAAGGATTATGAAGCTTGATATATCTGTATTTACCTGCTACCATCCTTCCACCTTTAGTAACACAACTGATATCACTCACATCTCCTCTACTGAGACTTCCAGACCACTTCAGCTTGTAGCAGAGTCCTAATTCTCTTATTTATAACTCTGTGGTCCTGGTAATTTACGTAATCTCTCTAACCTGTTTCTTCATTTCTTAAACATTTATAATAGTAGCACCCATTTGATAAAGTACAGAATATAAATTGGCTGGCCTAACACATAGTAAGCACCCAAGATTTGTTGTCTTAGATTTACTATATATTTCACTATAATTTTTCTTATATGAAATGTTTTTAGAAGGGATGGTAGAGTCTTCCCAATGGTGCCTACCAGAAATAGTTCCATATAAGTCCTTTATGCAACAGACAATAATTAGTTGGTTTGATTTTCCTTTTCCTGATCATATCTTTTTCTCCAGTATAGGGGGAGAGGTAGGGAGAACAGAAAGTTATGGCAAATACTATCTTGATTATTCCAAATATTGTGGTTTTTTTCTGCTAGCATAAGCTTAAACTGAGTCCAGACATTATCTTTAAAAAATAAAATGTATTTAGCCATAGTCTTACAATTTGACTTTATTTAACTCCAAAAAATAAAATAATAAATACTAAGCATTTAATATCTATATGATGAAATATATAAGGAACTTTGTATAAAGCTCAGGGTCACAAACTACAGAGTGGCTAAGATATAACTTGAAGCAATACCTGCTGATTGTTTTTACTTACATCAGTTGTGTTTTGAATAACAAAATTCAGAGTATAGTTTCCTAATAGCCAACTATTCATTTATATTAATTGACTTAGACAATGCTACATCTTATTACAGGGTGCTTTCTTCTGGAAAGTGAATCTCAAGATGCTTTGACTTCTTAAAATATTTATTGTTCATTAGATTTGGTAAAATTTTCCCTTCAATGGGAATTTTTCTTTGGAGAAAGTGAGAGAGTACTGAGAGCTGCCATTTTATGATTTCCCTTTAAGAAAGAGTAACTAGTTTGGTAGCACTGACAATGCCCCTCATTGTTCACCTAATTCAATATCAGAACTATCTGACTTTTGGGGCACATGGATAGTTTAGCCAGTTAAGTGTCTGTATTTGCTCTGGTCATGATCTTTACTTGGATAGATTCTCTAGTTCTCAACACCATCTCAGGGTACCAGGATCAAGCCCCACATTGGGCTCCCTGCTCAGCAGAGAGTATGCTTCTCCTTCTCCCTCTGCCCTGCTTGTGCTCTGTCTCTCTCTCTCTCTCAAATAAATAAATAAATTCCTTAAAAAAAAAAAGAACTATGACTTTTGTTCCAATGGGGCCATGTATATTTAATTAAGAGAGATGGGCACCTCCATTTAAGCAATAGGAAGGTAGATAAAGTAGACAATATCACCAACAGATACCTAATTAATGTTTTGGAAGGTTATGTAAGGCAAAGCTTCACTTCTAGAAAATCCAGTACTGGGTGAAATCCAGAACACCAAGGCCAGTTTAACTACAAATACAGTTACAAGTAGAAATGCCAATATGCATAAACTATATATTGGTAATCTCATCATATAGTTGGACCAATCACAGATGATCTTTTCTAAACACTATTTAAATAATAAGCATGGGATCCTCTGAAAGCAATCATTGATGTTTTCAGCAATTAATTCAGAGGTTTATCACATACTTGACCAATGGCGTTTGTAACATTACCCCTATATTGTTATTTTCTGTAATAATAATAGCACTGATCAAGCATTAGTTATGTAACAAGCACTATTCTAAACACTCTGCTTGGGTTAGCTCATTTTATATTTACAAGTCTATGAGACAGGTGCCAATGGGAGATAAGCCATAAAAGTTAAAGTAAGTACAGGTATCAATATCATTATTAGTATTGTTAATAATATGCTCAAATATGGACTTTGATCTCACAATAAAATTTTAAGATTGAATTTCAAACAACTGTGTCACTTGCCACTCAAGAATCTAGCCAAGTAAAATTCCCCACCATGTCTTTAATATGTAGATGCTTAGTATTTTGGGCAAAATAAGAAAAGATTTTCATGAATTCAAAACATAGCTTCCTTCTTAAGAAAGTACATAATTCAAACTTTGGAGCAGTCAAGATGTACATGTCCCTTGCACTATGTAAATAGGAGTATAGTTTTACTCTTAGAAAATATAAGAAACAAGGGTACCTAACCCTAGAAAGCTTTAGAACAATCCACAAAGAAGAATAAAGTTTGGACTACTATGGATTTTTGTATGTTCTAAAGGATATTTGTACTTCAAATACTTTTAAAATCATTTTAGTTTTATAAAACTCTATTTTCTCCACCCCCAAATCTTCCTTTCCCCACTCTAAACCAATCAACTCAAGGTCTTTGGGGACTGCCAATTTGGAACATCCTTTGGCCTTGACAATTGGCAGCTGGGATCAATCAGTTCATAAAATCCAACCTGTCAGCTAAAACCAGTCATATTTTTTAAGCAAGACAATCTGTTAAACAGCTTAGGTTGTAAATCCATGAAAAACATTTGCAAAAACACATTTTGTGCTTGCTCTTCCTAAGTTCTGAGGCTACAGATGTTACAGAAACCGCCGTTCTGGAAACTCTCCCAACCATCTATTATCCTTCCCCGAAAATTTCAAGGTATCTTCTGGGCTCCACAGCTAGCAACAGACCAGCTTCTGATAGCCATGGGTAGGAATAGATATCCTCAGTGTGGAAGGAATCCTTGCTTCACCTTGGACAGTTACATAGTAGTTTCTATCTGACGTGCAATTGATCCAGTTTATCATAAGCCAATGTCATCACTGTGCAGTTAGGCTGGCTTCCAGTACTGGCTCTGTCCTAAGAGGAAAAATTTATTGTATAGATTTCAAAGCAACTGCAGAGCTTCTAAAGCTAAGTGATCTTAGGCAAGGCACATCTTCTCAAGCTTCACTTCTTCTCAGTAAAATAAGAGGGCTGGAATAACCAAACTCCAAATTTCTTTCCAATTCTATAATTCTATGACTCTACTTCTTTCCATCACTTTTACCTAGCAGAAAGTCAAAGACACACCCTCACCATAGCCAGCTCCTTTGGGTCCAGGATCATAATGGGTCCATCCCCACAGAACAACATGCCACAAATAATGACTGCTTAAATGAAAAATTTTTTTCTGGCTTTATTTTACTCAACAAAGTGTGGGCAGGTTTTAAAAGAGATAAAGATTATCAGTACCTCTCAATGACATAACATCTTGACAGTGCCTACCATTACTATCTAAGTGAGTGGCCAAATAGACATCAGGCAACTCTTCGCTCTCCTTGGCCTTACTCCAGGTAAACATCAATCACTGATGATGCCTCTTCCCCCAATTAAGCCAAGACCACTCTCAGAATCCTCAACTCAGTCTTCCAGACAGTCACCACCAATTATTCAGAATTAGCATGCATGAAGAGCACATTTAAAATTGGGACTTATACACTAATTAGTACCAATCTAAACCCAAATCCTGTTTATACCTCTCTAACTGGATAGGTCCTGAGACATAAACCCATTCTCTTCCAACAAATCATCTCCTTTTCTCTCTACATTCTTATTTTTATAAATGGCAAAATCAGTAATCCAATCTTCCAAATGAGGTAGTATTTGCCCAATACTTATATCTAAACAACCAAGTCCTGCAAATTTTTCTTCCTAGATAGTAGTTTTCACTTTTATTCTCTCCATTCCAAATAACACCTTCCTTCCCCCATGTAAACCAATAAAATAAATCTCTTCATATGCTGATTCTTTCTCTATGGAGAACCATACAATCCCCCCTCCCCTCCCTGGAAAATCCCTCCTCATTCTCCTGATATCACCAAAATACTACTTCCCCTGTAAGAGCTACACAGACATCAAGCATCAAGTGATGGAGAACTCCCTCCATGCTCCAGTAAGATCTTACCTCCTAGACCACTGCTTTTCAAATAAAGAGATGACCCAGGATCTTAATAAGATTCAGACTGACTCAGTCAGTGTAGGATGGAGCCAAATATTCTGTATTTCTTACAAATTCCAGGTGATATCCATGTTGCTATACCAACCACACTTTGAGTAGACAGAGGCCCCTCAAAGAGTCTACCCAAATTGCCAGCACAGGGTAGAGTGCTCCATCCTGGGAAAGGACTGTGGTACAAGGGCAGGCTACAAAGCATGCATCCAAGAGAGATGCCAGAGTAGAATGGGAAAAGTTGCTGCAGGCATACACAAACAGGCAGATTGTTAAGAGGCAGGCAAGAGGAAAATTTAGGGTACAAGTCAAAGGAGGAAAGCAGAGAATGGGGTAAGCCCAGAGATAATGAAATGGGAATTCATAAAAGGTTTTTATTGATGAGAGGGGGGGGAGCTATTAGAGGACAAGGCTAAAAGTAACATTTCTAAAATATTTGTCTATCTCTCCATTGAGGCAACAGTATGCACACTGGCTTTTTTAAATCTGCATATCTATATCTAAACATTTCACTTTCCCTCAAGCGTTTAACATATTGTCATGTACTTAAGGAAAAATTTTTCTTAGGACTTATACAAGGGGAAGGGGAATGAGAGACACTGAGTCCCCTCTATCTATTTTCATCTTCTGTTATATATTAAGCTTCCATGTTGTTTCACTTGCAAAATTCTTTCCACCACTAAAGAATAAAAATTATACTATATTTTCCATAACTATGTCTTCTCATACAAAACACAAGAACATACAATGCACAGCATACAATGTCTGGTTGCATACATGCTAATGAGTGTAAATATCCAAACAATAAAAATTAAATAAAGGCAGCTATATCATCACACCATTCCTCATTCAACTACTGCCTGAGAGTCTAAGAATGGTATTGGCTGGGAAAAAATATGACACTGACCAGCCTGTAAGAATTAGCACAGTGCTACTGTAACAGCAAAAGAATTAATAAGAATAACAGGCCTAGTTCCAATACACATGGTGGAAAACTTCTTGCTGACAGAAAGATACAGGATAGGATTCATCATGGCATTCCACTGAACATTAAAAGTAAAAACCACAATTCAGCTGTACCCCAAAGAATCTGAGAATTTGGGAGACTTTTGATTACCTCATTTTACAATAATTGTCTGGACTAGAACCTGAGAAGGGTCACATCCTCTCCCAACTAGTGTTTGTTAAATAAATGTGTTTTGGGTGGTATGAGGATGTCTTCCTTTGTTTCATATTTATGTTGTTAGACATGGGATAAATTCAAACACATTCTGTTTAATAAATTCATATAATCTTTCTTCTGTCTTCTATTGAATTTGGGAGTGTTACAAAATTTCAGATTCCAAGAGGGAAATTTTCTACAATTTGTTTCACATGCAATTCAGTTCTGTTCCTTCAGAGAATTAGCACCAGGCAGACACTCTAGACACTTCCTGAGGAGGTGTTATGCATATTCCCATGGCTACATTTTGCAGACATCTCCATCCTAACAGAGATCCTCCCCACTGTTTCCCCCTCTCCCCCATGGGTTCAGATACACAGTTTTCTTTATTTAGTAATGAACTCTATGGCCTATGCAGATGAAGATAACAGAAATCGAATGATGGGACCAGCCATATTCTGCAGATTACTGAGCAAGAGAAAATAATAATCACCAATAAATTTTAGTCCTATTTTCCCAAGTGATGATCCTGAAAAAATAAAAACCATCCACCTCACTCAGTAGTAGTTAAGGATCACTATTTTTACACACCAATAGATGAGTATATGTGGGTTACATTAAGAGATGGTAGTTGACAAAGGACTGTGGAATATCTCACTTTTGCCTTTCACCAGCCACCCCTTACCAAAAAGCCCTCAAAAACCATGACAAAGGCCAAGAAACCTTTAGTACTAACAGGCATTTGGGTCCCCAAATCCCATTATAGAATTCCAGTGAGATGACTGACATCTCATTGGAGAACCCAATCTCCTAGGAGGATCTAAGTAAACAACCTTCAACATAAAGCCCAGACCCAACCTTCAACATAAAGCCCAAACCCAAATCTCAAATCTACCCATCCAAGGCAAATAAAGGCCCGCCTTTGTGAAGAATCAAAGGCCAAGAAAAAGAAATGTCTAAGAATTTTTTCCTAATATCTAGGGTAGGCTTTTCTATACAGTACGCGCTAGACCTTTCTCTGGACTGAGGGAATGGAAAAAATGCCAAGGAAGATGATTCCAGGCCTACGGAAAAGAGAAAACACACTTTTCCAACACAGGCTGTCATTTTGGTCAATCCAAAGCCACACTCCCACCTCTTCAATGTAGAATGTGGTGTATTTGCAAATGAGGTAATCCTTGAAATGAGAAAAGAAAAGGGCTCTGAGCTCCCTCAGAGGTCAAAAGGGCTGACAAAAATCTATCTAATCAACTATTCCCAATTAAATATAAGGAAGAAGGAACAAGTTGTCTTTATAACCCAATAAAAACCTAATACCAGCTGCTAAAAATCATAGAGTTTGAATGAGAGATGTTACCAATACAAGTACACTATGCATTTGATATGAAAGCAAGAAAAAAATATAAACACTACCAAATTAATTTAAAAAAATGTGGATAAGAAGTGGAAATACATTTAGTACTCATATAATTATTTATAAATGCTTATTCAGTGAATAATAAGATAAGATCAATTTTCTCTCTTTTTAACTAAATTAAGAACAAGGACATAGACTCCTTCCTGCCCCAATCTTCCCACAGGTACTACTAGTTCAACCACAGACTGAGTCTGAGAATAGACTCATTTTCCACAAATTCCTGTAGAGCTGAGATGGCTCTTTTGAGTCAGATGTGTATTCTGGCAGACACAAAATGGAGCTATAGAGGAAATGTTGGGAATAGAAGAAAATATATATCCTAGGTCCTCACCCAGTGTGTCTGCCTTGGAATAAAATAAATGTTTCACAGGACAACATATCCTCCAAAGTTTCATACATTTTACTTACTATATTCCCTGTAGCCCCCAAATTATCTTTCCATGAAAATCATTCTTATTGTGAGCAATTAATGGAATACTTCTCCTTATATATAATTCTCTCTCTCATTGGGTAAATGGAAATGTTGCAAATAGCTTATGAGGGTGGTCAGTATTACTCACCCATACAGTGTAGTGGAGAGATTTTAGGTTCATGTTTTGTCAACACCGTTGTCAACACTGCGTTAAAATCCTTGCAACAACCAGCTCAGTGTATATACAGTACCACAATGAATTTCTTCAGAAAATTTAATGTGTGAGTTACAGGGCCCCAAAATTGGTCATTTAGGCCTCCTCTGTGGCAGAGAATACCCTAATTATAAATTCCATGAAAAACTACAACTAATTTTTCTGGAGTTCTTTCTATGTGCCATGCCTGTTAGAGACTTTATACACATTCTCTCACTGAATCCACACAATCCAGTGAATGAGATACCATTATATCCTCATTTTATAGATGAAAAACCTTAGAAAGATCTGAATTTAAACCAAAGAATGATGACTCCAGCTTGAGCATTTAACCATTATTTTATCCTGCACCCACGATAACTTAAAGTCTGGGAAAAAAAAAAAGGCAAAAGACATTGACTATGTAGGCTATTCATGCCCTTTGCAATCCAGTTCTCTTGGTTGCCTAATATAAAGTATTATATAATTTATTTTTACCCTCCTAGCTTTTTTGTCAGGGTGATGAGGGACACATAACCCTAGTTATGTGGGTCAAGTAGCACATCCCTGGATATTCCCTCCACCTGACCAGCAAGAGAAAGATATTTTGTACAGATTTATTTATTTCCTCTTTCAGTATAAAAACAATTTAAATTTCTCCTTGAAAGCCCAGTTGCATGGTTCATATGTTCCAATTGGCTCTTCTTCTGATTCATGGTGGCTGCGGAAGGGAGGTGAGGAAATGCACTTGCTGGGGAAAAACCAAGCAATGTTGTATTAATTAAGTTTCCATCACTGTTGTAAATATGCCCAGGGGCCAGGGTGATGAGTGCATTTTATAAATCAAATAAATGAATAATAACTTCTAGAGGTTGCTAAATATAAAATGTTTGAAGAACAGAAACTGAATAAATCTAAACTGTGACTAAGGGATACCCTTGATAATTAAAACATACACTGAAAACCTTAACTTGATTCATAATCTAAATTAAACTCCATTTCTAGATGGAATTCCATCTTTATAAAATTCTTTATTACAACAGAAGGTAACCACATGAAAGTCATCCTTAATGAACTCAACATTTTTTAACTTTCAGAAATAAAGACCAAAAAATAAAGAGAAACATAAAAACTGCCATATTTATAGTGATTCCCCTGTATGTACCACCTCTCAAATGTTAAGTCTTTGCTCTTGTTTTCAGGGATGGGCTTTAAAATTCAGAAATTCTTTCTCTAAGGAAGAAAGAAAAAAAAAGGAGGAAGGAAAGAATATCGGAAGAGATTGAGGAAACTAATGGAGTAAAGAAAGAAATGAAAAAAATAAAAGGGAGGATTTCAAATATCTATAAGAACCAACACATTGGAATTAGTATATTAAAATGCAAGATTAAATGCCACCTAGACCAGAATGAATTGTTTATGTTTATGATTCAAAATACCAAGAAATAAAGCATCAATTAAAATTGAGTCAAATGAAGCTGAAATTTACTGCGAACCTTCCAGTGCGTTTTTTTCATTTCCAACTTTTACTTTAACTTGTTTCTATAATATTATTATCATTATATTATTATAATATTCTATAATATTATTATTAATCAAATCAGCCCAATGGTATTCTGTTATATACCATGGGCTCACCAGAACACAGTTAGACTTGTTTTAAAGAAATAAGATCTATTTATTTTCAAACTAACAGAAAGCCTTTTAATTGAAACACAAGGTCTGAAAGTGAGAATAATTTTCCCTGAATTTATACCCCTTGAAATCCAAAAAGAAAATGCATATCTCCTTTTCCTACTGACCTGAAACAAATGACAGTAAGGAAAGAAAAGGGAAGGGGAAAGGAAAGAAAGAAATGCACAATCTAAAGACACACACAGCTATCAATTCCCTCACCTTTTAGGACAAACAAAGAGCATTTCACCCCCGTCTTTGATCTCAATAGCTTTGTCTTTTTACTCTAGTGTGGCATAGAGATAGTATCATTTTATGTGGATGGCATTACACGAAAAATTTAAGGAAACACTGATGCAAGGACTTAGAAGTTTTGCTGGGTAGATTAGTGCCTCAAACTTAATCATCTTGTGAATCCCCCAAAACTTCTTAAAAATTTACCTAGATTTTTAAGATATTTATTCTCTATTATAATTAAATTTTGTGTGCATCACCCTTTTTAGCCACAATGCGATTAAATCCCTACAGAAACATTTGTCATTTGCTCTGATTTCTTATTAGTAAAAATGCATTATTAAGCATTTGGGAAAATATTGTATGTTAGCTGATGTCAATCATTCTGAAGTCATTTTCCAAATTAAAAATGCCTTTTTCTTGGCTTAAAAAGACCTTTCTTAAATCATATGTCCTGGAGTATGAGCTGGGGAATAAGGTCTCAGCCTTCTTTGCATAACATAATACGGCCAGCTGACACAAATGTGTCTCATGAACAAAGGCTCATGACATCTGCTATTCTGGCACCAATCATGAAGGCACCACGCCCACCTTCTTCCACATAATTGTCAGCATGCCATTAAACTCTAGCTTCTACATTACTGTTAGAAAGTTTCCCACAGCACCTCCCTAAAGCACAGAGCACTAATATTAGAGACAGGACTTCCATGGAGAATTGCAGATTTACTGGAATTCTACAAGAACATTACATAAAAAATAAATACAACCCCCAAAACAGAAGATTTTTAGTTTTCATGATGAGAACTATAAAATTCAGGAAAAAAAATTCTTAAAAATTTTGAATTGTTTTGGCACAGCCACATTATCTAATAAGAGTTTATAACACAAAACAGAGAAAACAGAATCACTGATTTTTATATGAACACAAAACATATATTTCAGTTTCTAGTACTTACTATCAATAGATTTTTTTTCTCTTAGGGAAATAATTTAGTAGGGTGTTGTTTAGGAGTACATTTGTACATAAAAGAAGATTTTAACAATATCCAGAGTGATCAATCACGGATAAACTTTTAAAACTCATGCTGAGCCAAGTGACCACTAGAGAATTTGGTGTGTGTTTACTTGTAACTAGTTTTTATTGAATATACCAAGGCCACAGATTCACAAATGATGCCCACTAAACTAAAGTAAATATAGAGACCAGAAAAACTTTTTCACTGAAAATTCACAAATTTGTTCAGACAGATCTGGGAAATTATAATGTAAATAAACTAAATGCATGTGACTGATAATAGATCCTGGCTTATGTGTACAAGATTTGTGGTTTTGCCATGCAGAAGACTACAATGAAATCTTTTTACTCTGTAATTTTTTATCTCATCTATTTAGTACTCAGTTTGCTCCCCTAAAACCTCTCAGCCTTAGCCTACGGTTTGATTTTCAAATCTAGCAATAAGTTAGTATGAGCCAAGCCCAAATATATCTCAAATAATAGACCAACATTTCATTGGGTTTCCTTTGATGTTGTATTGCACTGTGCACGTCTTCTGGCTGAATGGATGAAGGCTATTGATATAAGGTATCCAGTCAAAGACATGTGTTTACAATTATGACCTTCAAAATAAAGAGAGGATACAGAACCATATCCCTGGGGGTATGGAAATTACACCATTAGAGAAGCATGGCCAGAGGCCAATGGTTTGTACTGGTATACCTAATGAGTGTATTTCCATCTCCCAATGTGCATTCTATTTATAATAACATAAAGCTATTTTTTAGATGAACAGAAAAATTAGACATACCTGGCACAGCCACATAACTAAAGGCTTGAAAATATTAAATTGATAGAGCATAATAGTGTCTGGCACAAGGAAAAGCATGCTTAGATGAGGGCATGCTGGGAAAAGGTGCTTGCATATACCACAAGCAAAATTACACCCTGCTGTGTAGGAGAGAGCACACAGCACAGTATTTGGAAGATGAGGTCTCTACACCACACTTTGAATTGTTACCAAATAGCAGCTTCAGAATCAATAAGCAAACCCTTCCAATGACCTGGATAATAGGCAATTTCCAAGTTTCAAGGGCAGAGTGGTAGTGTAAATTCTATGATGTCAAGGCCAGTGAGAGAAGGGTGGACTCCATATTAGACTCTGAGCTTATAAAATTTGGAAGAAACTTAAGGGCTGCCACATGTCCTGGATCTCGCCCAAATTCCCTTGCCTGCACTGAGTCAGGAGAGAGAAATATGAAAACTCCTCACCATGGGGGTCACCAACCCAACACCTGATCTATTGGTGCCAATGTTGGTATCCATTGGTATGTCATTTCTACTTGTGAAACAGGATGAAGAATGTAAAAGTGACCATACAGGAGACAGACAAACATGAAAATCTGGCAAGTTACCTCAGCTGCACTGAAACACTGATATTTGCCATATGTTATTCATTATACCAGAAAGAGAATGAGAAAATGGTATGAGGAGCAATTCTATAGTCCAGGAAAAAAGGCAAAAAAGTAATGGGCAATGTAGTGGAAATAGGTATTTCACAGTGAAAACTGCCTGTTGTAGCTCTTTTTAGAGCTACACGTTTAGAACTTTTCAACATTTCGCCTAACAAGTTCATCAAAAGTATATTGTCCTTAATTTCACAATAAAATCGCTATTTGTAATTCTTGTCAATATAAAGCAGGTTCATATGAATCAACAGAAGAATGCCATAGCCCTTCAGCCATAATTGCCAATGAATTTCTTCTCATATTTATTAATCTACCCATTCCTTAAAGCTGCCTTGGTTCTGAACCAAAATCTAACTTCACATTTTGTCAGGGATGTAGGAGTTCAAAAAGAGACCAAATAAGAAAACTAAAATTTTAAGAAATGAGGTAAAAAGTAAATAAAGTTTCTAGTCACTTAGTAAATTATTATAAAATGTTAAGATTCAGAGGCTTAGGGATGCCTAGGTGGCTCAGCGGGTTAAAGCCTCTGCCTTCGGCCCAGGTCATGATCCCAGGTCCTGGGATTGAGCCCCGCATCAGGCTCTCTGCTCAGTACAGAGCCTCATTCTCTCTCTCTCTCTCTCTGCCTGCCTCTCTGCCTACTTGTGTTCTCTGTCAAATAAATAAATAAAATCTTTTTTAAAAAAAAGATTCAGAGGCTCAACATTATATTTCAATGTTATGAAGCAAACTGGTTATCTTAATATAGCATACACAAGAATAACAACAACAACAAAATGATTTTCTGCACTTTCTCAAATGGGCTTTGGGACTTCCAAAAAGTATAGATCACAGAAATACATCCAAAGGCACTTAACCTTGATGATAAAGATGAATTCCTTACCTTAATATTTATAAGGCACTGGAATATTGCAGGGAGATCCGTGAAGCCTCCACTGATACACAGCTTTATCAACAGGGCCTAACTCATGAGTCCAAGATTGTCTAGATAACAACAAACCCCGGGCCAAAAAGAGATACTGGGAACAAAATTGACTCCAAGCTCTAAAATTCTACCAGTGTAAAATGATAACAGTGTGGGGCACCTGGGTGGCTCAGTGGGTTAAGCCGCTGCCTTCGGCTCAGGTCATGATCTCAGGGTCCTGGGGTCGAGTCCCGCATCGGGCTCTCTGCTCAGCAGGGAGCCTGCTTCCCCTCTCTCTCTCTCTCTGCCTCTCCGTCTACTTGTGATTTCTCTCTATCAAATAAATAAATAAAATCTTTAAAAAAAAATGATAACAGTGTAATTTGCACTACAGTTGTTTTACTTCTCTTAGTCCCTCAAAAGTTAAAGAAGTATGGGATAGTAATGCCTTAAACCAGGATCTTCAAAGATCCTTCTAGTCTTTCTCATTTTATTTTATTTTTTTTCTTTTCAGCATAACAGTATTCATTGTTTTGCACCACACCCAGTGCTCCATGCAATCCGTGCCCTCTATAATACCCACCATCTGGCTTCCCCAACCTCCCACCCCCCGCCCTTCAAAACCTGAGATTGTTTTTCAGAGTCCATAGTCTCTCGTGGTTCACCACCCCTTCCAATTTCCCCCAACTCCCTTCTCCTCTCCATCTCCCCTTGTCCTCCATGCTACTTGTTATGTTACACAAATAAGTGAAACCATATGATAATTGACTCTCTCTGCTTGACTTATTTCACTCAGCATAATCTCTTCTAGTCCCGTCCATGTAACTACAAAAGTTGGGTATTCATCCTTTCTGATGGAGGCATAATACTCCATAGTGTATATGAACCACATCTTCCTTATCCATTCATCCGTTGAAGGGCATCTTGGTTCTTTCCACAGTTTGGCGACCGTGGCCATTGCTGCTATAAACATTGGGGTACAGATGGCCCTTCTTTTCACTACATCTGTATCTTTGGGGTAAATACCCAGTCGTGCAATTGCAGAGTCATAGGGAGGTTCTATTTTTAATTTCTTGAGGAATCTCTACACTATTCTTCAAAGTGACTGCACCAACTTGCATCCCCACCAGCAGTGTAAGAGGATTCCCCTTTCTCCACATCCCCTCCAACACATGTTGTTTCCTGTCTTGCTAATTTGGGCCATTCTAAGTGGTATAAGGTGGTATCTCAATGTGGTTTTAATTTGAATCTCCCTGAGGGCTAGTGATGATGAACATTTTTTCATATGTCTGATAGCCATTTGTATGTCTTCATTGGAGAAGTGTCTGTTCATATCTTCTGTCCATTTTTTTATATGATTGTCTGTTTTGTGTGTGTTGACTTTGAGGAGTTCTTTATAGATCTTGGATATCAACCTTTTGTCTGTAGTGTCATTTACAAATATCTTCTCCCATTCCATGGGTTGCCTCTTTGTTTTGTTGACTGTTTGCTGTGAAGAAGCTTTTGATCTTGATGAAGTCCCAAAAGTTCATTTTTGCTTTTGTTTCCTTTGCCTTTGGAGACATGTCTTGAAAGAAGTTGCTGTGGCTGTTATCGAAGAGGTTACTGCCTATGTTCTCCTCTAGGATTCTGATGGGTTCCTGTCTCATGTTGAGGTCTTTAATCCACTTTGAGTTTATCTTTGTGTATGGTGTAAGAGAATGGTCGAGTTTCATTCTTCTACATATAGCTGCCCAGTTTTCCCAGCACCATTTATTGAAGAGACTGTCTTTTTTCCACTGTATATTTTTCCTGCTTTGTCGAAGATTATTTGACCATTGAGTTGAGGGTCCATATCTGGGCTCTCTACTCTGTTCCACTGGTCTGTGTGTCTGTTTTTATGCCAGTACCATGCTGTCTTGGTGATCACAGCTTTGTAGTAAAGCTTGAAATCAGGTAGCATGATGCCCCAAGTTTTATTTTTGTTTTTCAACATTTCTTTAGCAATTAGGGGTCTCTTCTGATTCCATACAAATTTTTGGATTATTTGATCCAGCTCTTTGAAGAATACCGGTGGAATTTTGATCGGAATGGCATTAAAAGTATAGATTGCTCTAGGCAGTATAGACATTTTAACAATGTTTATTCTTCCGATCCAATAGCATGGAATGGTCTTCCATCTTTTTATGTCTTCTTCAATTTCTTTCATGAGTGTTCTGTAGTTCCTCGGATACAGATCCTTTACCTCTTTGGTTAGGTTTATTCCCAGGTATCTTATGGTTCTTGGTGCTATAGTAAATGGAATCAATTATCTAATTTCCCTTTCTGTATTTTCGTTGTTAGTGTATAAGAAAACCACTGATTTCTGTACATTGACTTTGTATCCTGCCACATTGCTGAATTGCTGTATGAGTTCTAGTAATTTAGGGGTGGAGTCTTTTGGGTTTTCCATATAAAGAATCATGTCATCTGCGAAGAGAGAGAGTTTGACTTCTTCATTGCCAATTTGGATACCTTTTATTTCTCCTTGTTGTCTGATTGCTGTTGCTAGGACTTTTAAACTATATTGAACAAGAGTGGTGAGAGTGGACATCCTTGTCGTATTTCTGATCTCAAGGGGAAGGAGCACTGAATGACACAATGGACCAGATGGACCTCATAGATACATACAGAACATTCCACCCTAAAACAACAGAATACTCATTCTTCTCAAGTGAACATGGAACCTTCTCAAGAATAGACCACATACTGAGTCACAAATCAGGACTCAACTGATACCAAAAGACTAAGATTATTCCCTGCATATTCTCAGATCACAGTGCTTTGAAACTGAACAATCACAAGGAAAAGTTCGGAAGGAACTCAAACATCTGGAAGCTAAAGGCCACCTTGCTTAAGAATGCTTGGATCAACCAGGAGATCAAAGAAGAACTTAAACAATTCATGGAAACCAATGAGAATGAAGACACTTCGGTCCAAAACCTATAGGATGCAGCAAAGGCAGTCTGAAGGGGGAAATACATAGCCATCAAAGCCTCCCTCAAAAAAAATTGAAAAATCCAGAATACACCAGCTCTCTGTACACCTTAAGGAACTGGAGAATCAACAACAAATCAAACCAAATCCACACATAAGAAGGGAAATAATCAAGATTAGAGCAGAGATCAATGAGGTAGAAACCAGAGATACAGTAGAACGTATGAATGAAGCTAGAAGTTGGTTTTTTGAAAGAATCAATAGGATCGATAAACCATTGGCCACACTAATCCAAAAGAAAAGAGAGAAAGCTCAAATTCATAAAATTATGAATGAAAATGGAGAGATCACAACAAACACCAAGGAAGTAGAAACAATCAGAAGTTATTATCAACAGATAGATGATATATGCCAATAAGCTAAGCAACCTAGATGAAATGGATACATTCCTGGAAAACTATAAACTCCCAAAATTGAACCAGGAAGAAGTTGACAACCTGAATAGACCAATATCTAGTAACGAGATTGAAGCAGTGATAAAAACCCCCCAAAAAACAAGATCCCAGGACCTGATGGATTCCCTGGGGAATTCTACCAAACTTTCAAAGAAGAAATAACACCTATTCTTCTGAAGCTGTTTCAAAAAATTGAGGCAGAAAAAAAACTTCCAGACTCTTTCTATGAAGCATTACCTTGATCCCCAAACCAGGCAAAGACCCTACCAAAAAGGAGAATTTCAGACCCATATCACTGATGAATATGGATGCTAAGATTCTCAACAAGATCCTAGCAAACAGGATCCAACAGCACATTAAAAAGATTATCCACCATGACCAGGTGGGATTCATCCCTGGGCTACAAGGATGGTTCAACATTTGCAAATCAATCAATGTGATAGAAAAAATTAATAAGAGAAGAGAGAAGAACCACATGGTCCTCTCAATCGATGCAGAAAAAGCATTTGACAAAATCCAGCATCCGTTCCTGATTAAAAACGCTTCAAAGTAGAGGGATAGAGGGAACATTCCTGAACTTCATAAAATCTATCTATGAAAGACCCACAGCAAATATTATTCTCAATAGGAAAAAGCTTGCAGCCTTCCCTCATTTTAAAGATATCCAGTGCTACCTTCTGCAATATGTAACTGAAATAAAAAGAAGCTGTGAGCAGAGAAATCTAAATTTACTCCCAACTTTTATATCCCAAGTTAAATTGATAGGCAGATCTTAAACCATCTTACATTTAAATTAAGTTTGACCCTGTCCCCATACTTTCATATTTGATCTGTTCTGACATTACTGTTGCACAAGACAGGGACACAGCATCACACAGATGTATTCCTTACCTGAATAGGTTTATTAATGTGCTTATTAATAAAATTTTTTAAAGTCGGGTGGGGCATCTGGGTGGCTCAGCTGGTTAAGCATCTGACTCTTGATTTCAGCTCAGGCCATGACCTCACAGTTGTGAGATCAAGCCCTATGTCCAGCTCCGTGCTGGGTGCTGCTTAAGATTCTCTGTCTCCCTCTCCCTCTGCACCCTCTTCAAAAAAATAGAATTCCATGCTTCCTACCAAAACAAAAATGAAGAAGTTAATTTTTTATTCTCTTATTTGAGCCATGACACTCATAAAAATAGATTTTGAGATCATTTTTCCTTGTGGTAATCATCCTAAAAATCCCCAATGTAAGTCCCATGAGAAAACAAAACAAAACAAAAATTTTTTTGAGGGAAAAAAAAACAACTCTTTTTGTTTACCTTAAAAGAAACAGTTTGGAGCTCCTGGATGGCTCAGTCATTAAGCATCTACCTTTGGCTGAGGTCATGTTCCCAGGGTCCTGGGATCGAGCCCCGCATCGGGTTCCCTGCTCAGTGGAGAGCCTGCTTCTCCCTCTCCTATTCCCTCTGTTTGTGTTCCCTCTCTCACTGTGTCACTCTCTGTCAAATAAATAAATAAAATCTTTTAAAAAAAAAGAAACGTATTGATTCAAATTGTTGAAAAATGGAATGAAGCAGCTTCTTACTTTTGCTCAGTCATGGAAATAGGTGTTTCTACCTGAAAAACAGGATCTTAGTAAGTATTTGACCCATTGGGTAGATAGGCAAGAATCACCCTCTGGTAGTCAGTAGTTGACCAACCTGAGATATTAAACAGAGGATCTATGTTACTGCCTTTTCAATCAGCAAAGGTCATCTGTTTTATAACAGTCTGAAAAAAAAAAAAAAAACAGAATAGGATCCCATGCAAAAACTCTGATAAACCCTGACAGTGAAAAAGCTGGGTCTTCCTGGTCACTAGTCATTGTGAATCTATTTTATGTACAGAAGCCTTCAGCAACAACAGAGGGCTGCTCAAGCATAGACACAAATAAAATGAGTGCCTATCTTTTGATCTCAAAGAATGAACCTCAACTCTCACAGGGACAGCATCGGGAATAGCCACATGTTCATCTTTGCATAGTGAAGGTTTTATAAATTATGGTCCTAAATCCCACTTAAAAAAAAAAAAAAAGCAAGAGACAACTAAAGAAAAACTAAAATATGTGAGGCATTTTTATAAAGGGATATCTAAATACCCTAAGTTTCCATTATGTTAAAGACTATTTCAAGATTTTTTAAATATCTTGGCCTTTGGCACTTTGCAGATTTTCAGGATTGGGATGAAATGCTTAAAAATGAAACAGAAAAGGGATAAGAGTGGGGTCTCCAAGACAAGAATGGAGTTCCTTTATGGTCATTTCAATCTATTAAATTTTAGGAAATTTGGGAACTTTAGAAAAGTTAGAAACTATAGAGAAACTTTGGAAAATTTCATTCCAAAACTGAAAAAAAGAGTAATATAGAGAAAATATAGATAATATATATTCACTTCCACCAAATCACATACATGCACATTTCATCACCCTATACTAACATGGCACCTTATCAAAAAACTTACAGTGCTGCACTGAACTATGCTTAAACAGATGAGCTTCTCAGGCAAGAGCCATTTCTTTTGCTTCTTGATAAATCCAGAGCCCACATCAGACTTTAGCATAATTCCTGAAAAGCCACCTCAGTGACACTGGTTAAAAAGAATTATTTCTCTCCATGTCTTTTCGTTTAGGCAAAAGACAACAGGTTTAGGATAAGAAACAAAAGCATTGAAACAACCTAAGTGTCCTCAATAGAAGAATGGATAAGGAAAGTATGGAGATATATATATATATATATATGGTAGAATATTACTCAGTCACACACACACACAAAAAAAGGAGATCTTGCCATTTGAAACACTATGGATAGATCTAGAGGGTATTGTTTTTTTTTAAGATTTTAGCAAGAGAGGGAACACAAGTAGGGGTAGTGGGAAAGGGAGAAGCAGACTTCCTGCCAAGCAGGGATCCCAATGTGGGACTCGATCCCAGGACCCCATGACCAGAGCTAAAGGCAGACACTTAATGACTGAGCCATCCAGGCACTCAGGATCTAGAGGGTATTACGTTCAGTGAAATTCACACTAAGAAAGACAAATGCCATATTATTTCACTCATATGTAGAATCATAAAAAATAAATAAATAAATAAATAAGGAATAGCAGGCAAAATGGGAAAAGAGGCTTCCAGTTATGGAATGATTAAGTCATGGGGGGAAAAGGCACAGCATAAAGAATATAGTTAATGATATTGTAACAGTGTTGTATAGTGACAGATGGCATGTACACTTGTGGTCAGCACAGTATAAGGAGCATAGCATAACCTATAGAGAAGCTGAATCACTATGTTGTACCCTGGAAACTAATGTAACATTGTACTCAAATTAAATAAAAATAGCACTGAAAGTCACAGTTCATGAGAGGAATAAAACCACATCATCAAATGTATGATTAATTTACATCTTCTAAGAGGAGTTAATAGTAAAACTTCTACAGAAAATTCTAGTGTTTTTTTTTTATTTTTAATTCAGTGTCTAGATTTTGTTTCCTGCAGAAGCCTAAATCAGTAAAGAAGACTAACTAGAAATTTGGTCAGTTTTATTCACAGTTAACCTATGACATATTTCCTCTTCATGGGAAGATCAGTGATCTAAGGAAAGAGTGCTTATCCCTTAGAAGAATGGAAATTGGCCTATCCAGATTTCATAGGAATAATCAAATCTTGGTTCACAAAACCTATCCTAACTAAAACCTTCCACCTACACTTTACAGTTTTCCTGTTTGCCTTTGAAGTAACCTGACACTAAGTGCTTACCATGTGGCAGGCATTGTTCTGAGCAGTTTACAACATTTGTCTATTAAGTCCTTACAAGTGAGAAAACTAAGGCACAGAGAAATAAACAGTCTTGTGCGAAGTTACATTATTAGTAAGGGGAAGATCTGGGACTTAGTCCCAGTCAAGTTGGCTCCATAAACAAAATCTTAATCATCATACTATACAAGGCAACCCTTTCACTTTTGGTTTGGTGTGGCAGTTAATGTAGCACATAAACTCCAGGTCGAAATTCAAACTCCCCGTCGAGGTTATGCTTCTCTGTTGTGGGTTCTCTCCTCACTTCTCCTCTTCCCTGGGATTGTATCTGGGTATGACGGGATTGCTATATAACATCCTTACAGTAAAAGAATGGATTTTCATTTTCTAGATCTGTGTTAACCTCAACTATATCATCACACCCTGCTTGGTCTTTGAGTGTTGGCTTCTTATCCCTCTGTTTTCCTCCAGATATAAGTAGGTTACCCATTTCCTTAGGATGAGTGCTAGCATCATAATGTCATTCTTGCCATGGGCTCTAATTGTGATGTTTATGATATTCTCTGTCCTCCAAACTTGTGAACTTCTGAATCTCCTATTTGCCACAGAAAATTGTATTTCAGTTCCTTCACCTGCCTAAGCCCATCATACTGCCATTCCTGTTATACTACACCAATCCATGTGACATGAGGCCCTCTAGAGACTTCCTTTCTCCAGCGTTCAATACAAGAAGTGTTTAACTGGGGCACCTGGGTGGCTCAGTGGGTTAAAGCCTCTGCCTTCAGCTCAGGTCATGATCCCAGGGTCCTGGGATGGAGCCCCGCATCAGGCTCTCTGCTTTGCAGGGAACCTGCTTCCTCCTCTCTCTCTCTCTCTCTCTCTGCCTGACTCTCTGCCTAATTGTGATCTCTGTCAAATAAATAAATAAAATCTTAAAAAAAAAAAAAAGTGTTTCTCTGCTTTAGGATTTAAATATATATTTGCTGATCCCTGTCCAGCCTCTTGGGTTGTAACATCAAGAGTGGTGAGGGCAGACTATCAGAGTGAGGGGAGTGCGAGGGCCTACAAGTCCTTACAACAACCCACCTCTCTTGCTCTCCTCCCCTTTCCATAATTCTTTTCCCTAGTTCAAGGAGGTCTTTCCTTATTCCTGGATAGTAGAAAAATGCCCTTGTATCATTTCCTGTGCTTTCCTCACCATGAGTTTACAGTACTCCAATCCTTGTTTTTCAGCTTTGGCTTCTTTTCTCTCAACACATTTTGGCCTTTTCAAATGAAATATTTAGGTTTCTCAATGTTTTTTCACTGGAATTGGCCTCAAAAATCCTATTTCAGATGCCAAAAGCTGAAAATTGACTCCTTTATCCTTTATGGGTGTTTCCTTCCCTCTAAAGCCCTGGCTATCTAGGCATTAGCAGGTAAAAGATGCATTAAGAAATACCAGGAATGAGAAATAGTTCATGTTAATCATCTTAGTTAGTGAAGGACGGTTTTATTTGGGCAGATATCTTATACCAAGCCATTTAATATGATTTGAGCAAAATAGAAATCAAAATGTTTTTAAATTGAATTAATTGCTATAAATGTGAACTTGTGAGACTTTTCCCACCATCTTCTTTTTCTAGAGTTGTCTGAAAAACATTAGGAATTATGGGAATACTTTATTTACTTATTTATTTTTATTAAGTTTTTAATTCCAGTATAGTTAACAGAATGTTATTGTAAGGACCTATTCAGCCAGAGAGATTCCATCTGGTTAAATAGTGATTTTGTTGTTTATGCAGTAAAACTTAAACTGAGCCTGCCCACCCCCACCCCGACCCCCAGCAACTTACTTAAAAGTAAGTCCCGGAAACCAGTCCCAGGTAACAAAGCCCAAATACAAGGGCGGGTCAGGCCAGGTGGAGACATCCAATCAGCGGGGCATGCATACTGTTGATAGGCTAGTTCAAATAGCTACTATGGGGTGAACTGTAATTCAATTGGCCACCTGTGTCTGACCTAGCATGACTGTGCAGCTTTGTCTGTGTGTTACAATCTCACTGAGCACCTGTGTGTGGCCAGGCTCAACCATATGGCCTTTGCTCTGTAAGAGTCAGTCTGTAAGGCAGGGAGGTTTCTCCTTCTCTGTAAGAGGCAGCCCCGACCGGTCGGTTGGATTCTCCATGCTTGGCGCAAAATAAAGCTTTGCTTGACCTTCACTTTGTATCAGTCTCACTCCTTTGATTACGGACCCATCAGTTATGTTAGTTTCAGGTGTACGATATAGTGATTTAACAATTCTGTATACTACTCAGTGCTCATCACAATAAGTGTATGCTTTAATCCCCATCACTTATTTCATCCATCACATGGCAACCATCAGTTTGTTCTCTTAAGAGTCTATTTCTCGGTTTGCCTCTTTCTCTCCCTCTCTCTCTTTTTCCTTTTGTTCATTTGGTTTTTTTCTCAAATTCCACATATGAGTTAAATCATATGGTATTTGTCTTTCTCTAACTGAGGAAGTCTTTCTCCTGATACAAAAATCACTGAATAGACAGGATTTAGTGAACTACGATTTAAACAGGAATCATCTGTTAAGATTTATGAATCTGAATATTTAATATTCATTCAATATTAGTAACTCATTTATCCACTCAATAGACATTTATCACACAGGTGCTATGTACCAAGGCCTGTGCTAGGGTTGAATATACAGGAGTCAATAAAATAGATAAGAACACTGCTATCATGGAGGGTTCAGTATGTCAGAGGAATGACATTGAATAAACAGCATCATTAGATTTTTCCCTGAGGATGAGATTTACCCTGCTGGAAGCAAGGAGCAGTGGGAAGTTAGCTTTCCAGTATGAAATAACACAGGTAAAGACCAGAAATGAGAAGGCAGTTTGTGAGTGTAAGCCCTCAAGGCCCTGAAAGAAACCTCTCTATCATAGAGAGGGAAGAGGAGCACTGTAGAAGACCAAAGTGGAGAGATAACTAGTGACTAAACTCTCCATGGACTTATGGATTATGTTAAGGATTTTACACATGCTCTAGGAGTACTGGGAAGCCCATTGATAATGTTAGTCCATACAATGAGGTTATAAGGACTGAGTCTGAGGAATTTTACCATTATCTGGCAGTGCAAAAAATGAACAGAAGTGGGGTTAAGAATGGGTACAACAAGGGATGCCTGGCTGGCTCAGTTGGTAGAGCACACAACTCTTGATCTTTGGGGTCATGAGTTCAATCCTCATATTGAGTGCAGAGCTTACTTAAAAAAAAAAAAGAATGGGAACAACAAAAATAGCTTTATGGGGATGGTGTGGAAGTTGCCAGATAATGGTGACTTGGACTAGGGTAGTGGTAGTTGAGATGAAGAGAAGTGGGGTTATTTGAAGAATGTCTTCTAGTAGAATGGTATAATGTGGTAATAGGTTAGGTATGGGGGGTACAAGATAAGGAAAAGACTTGAAAAATCAGTGAGGGCAGCAACCATGACCTTAATATTCATTATTACATTCTTGATATCTATCACACTTCCTGACACATTAAAGCACACAGTAGATACTTGTTGAATGAATAGGTGTGCAAATGGATTGAGGTGCTATACCTTTACTGACCTGCAGAACACTGGAGAAGGAACAGATTTAAAGCTTAATACATGAATTCAGTTTTGACAGTTTGAGATGCTGTCTCATTTGGGATAGAGGACTATAGAAACTGAATATAAAGGTCTGCAACTTAAAAGAGAGATCTGGCCTAGAGACACTCATTTGGGCATTGGTAGCATATGAAAGGTAATGGAGACAGAGGAATAGAGAATATCATTTAGGAAAAACATTAGAATGAGAAAGGAAGAAGGTCTAGAAACCCAGCTCTGAATGTCACTAACATTTAAAACTCAGGGAGAAATCTCTCCTATTTCCAGCAAATGTTTCTAATAGTATTTTAGTGTGTCATACTGAGCACATCAAAAACTTAAAACTGAAGAACACTTCTGCATGAATAAACATTTTTTTGAAAATCTTTCTTCTCTCAAATCATCTCTAAGAGCTTAGTGACCTAACTGGCCATGTAATTGTATTCTGAATTGATCTACATCCTATGATACCTAAGAGGAAGTGGCCAAGATTAAACATTTTCTGTGTTCATCATAAAGAGTGCTCTTGGCACAGCTACAGAAAAATAAAGTTATATTTCTGTACATCTGAGTCATAGTTTATACATTTTAAATCTGCTTTTTAGGTAATAACTAATTTAAAACATTATATGCTCTTTTAGCGATACAGAGAAAGAGACATACCAAAGTGATACAGAAAGAGGATTGGACGAAAAATGAGAGACCAGATCTGCAAAAGCAATTTCCTGAATGAGACGCTCAAACAATGAATTGCTTTGTGTAAAACTCCTCACAAATCTCTCCCCCTCTGAGAGAAGTTAGCCTGAGCCAGATATGATGTACTCAGAGCAGGTCTCTGGGACTCTTACAACTTCTCCCTATTTGAGAAGAAACTAATTGAGGCTTCTGGGTCCACAAAACTGATTCCTAAAAAAACATAGTGTTTAGGCTGAGGAAGAGAACCTTCACCCAAGCTCTTAAGTGAATTACCCTTCAGACTACAATTTCCAAAAAAGTAATAATAAAATATATGTGTGTAGATATAGATATATGCCCTTTCCCATTATATCTCATGTGATCCCGGACACACCACTGTTTGGAGTAATCCAAAGTTCTGCATGCTGGGCTAGGTTCTGATAGTGGCTGTGCCCAGGAGTCCTTTAGGAGAGATTAAGCATCTCCCATAATCTCCATCAGTGCATCCCAAACAAACATACAACCTACGTAAAAATAAATGTGCCTGCTCCATCAGTGCAGTCCCAAGAAAAGCCCCAGAGGCCCCTCCTGCAACCAAATTTTGATCCCTGGTCTCTTCACATTTAGAAATTCTAGGGCTGCCATTATTAGGAACTAAGAGGACAAGAAGGAGTCATGGAGATATGAAGTAATTTGCTCATATTAGGAAGACAGTAAATGATATACTGAGTCCTTAAACCCATATCTGCTAATTCTAAAATCATTTCTTTATTTCCTGTTGCCAACCAAACCACTATGTTAAACAAGTCTAAACAGTAGGCATAAAAATTGGGGAGAATAAAGGTGGAGAGAACATTTTTATCTGAAACCTTCTAACTCTAATGATTTTATGCTTTGTTCACCACTATATACTTAGCTCCCAGCACAGCACTAAATGATCAACACTCAGCATGTAACTGTTGAACAAAAATGAGTTAAATAACTAATTAATCAATGAGGTGATAATCATTCTCAATGATAGGATCTACACTGCTACGGAGTACATTTTAATGTTGGTTCTACAGAATGTCTGACATTTTAGGCTAAGTTTTAAAACTATATTACAAAAATTGTTTAAGATACACGGAATCTGCCAAATTGCGTTCTACTTGAAACACCCTTAACTGCAGTGTTCCATGGCTTTAGAGTGATAACACATGTCACTTTTCTAGAGCAGTATAATGTTTGTTCCAGCTGATTTGTAAAAGTGTTATCTTCTTAAAAAAAAAAAAAAAAAAAAAACAGATGAGGCAAAAACAATTCCCCCAGAAAAATATAGTTATCCACTTCTTCAAAAAGAAATGCAACAAAAAGTCACAGATAAATATCAAATAATGCCACGTGTTTTTAAAACTCTATAGTCATTAAAAGTTATACAGGTCTAGTCATATGAAGTTATCACGTATTCTACAAAAAAATAAGATACATTTTTACTGTCTTACAACACATTTACCCTTAGAAGTTACCCAGAAAAAATTTCCCTTGATGAGGTTCAATCACCTAGAAAGCTCTAAACCCTAAAATAAAGTTCTTTTTGGTATGATATACAAAGAGCAACAGAAAAAAGTATTTTTGATTGCTTTAAAAATGAAAAATGTGTATTCTTTCCACATTCATAAAACTCAAAACCAAGTAAATATTTTTTCAAGCATTTTCTCAAAAAGTTGCCAAAGTGAAACTATGCATCAATCATGAATCTAATCATTTTTCAATTATACCTAAATAACCAGATAACAGCTTCTATAACCTTATCTTCACAATGCAGTTTTCTTCCAAGGAATGCAAGGAGATATCACAACATCATCCATTCTTCACAATGCAGTTTTCTTCCAAGGAATGCAAGGAGATATCACATCAGTCACTCATCTATTTATTTTCACTAAAGTCATATCAAAGTCCACTATATAAAAATTAAAAATAACAAAAGCAAATACTTATTTTAAAATAAATGTCCCAAATTCAGTTTCTGTTTGTCAAATCCAAAGCAACAGTTGACTGATGTCAAAGAAACAAAAACCACCCATAAAACATAACTAATAACTATTATAATACTATCTTTAAAATCTGGATTCATGTCTCTTTTTATCTAATATTATCCAAACCAGCAAAGAACCTTGTTTAGGTTTTCATTTTTTCTTCATTAGCTGGCCATAACCTTTCTTCACCCTATTTTTTTTTTCCTTTTTGGATGTCTTGTACCTTCTAATATGTCATTTAAATTATCTATTCCATTATCCACGAGACAATAATTTTCAGACAATCTGAAACTTATTCTAAGATAGTAATTTATAACGTTGCATTTTAGATATTTTTGCATACTTCTGATTCCCTATATAAGGCAAATCCTTTCCTGCATGCTGATTTCTTTTAGGGAAAAAAGAAAAAATTATTACCTCACACAAATTAAAGATTTCTTTGTTTCTAGAGGAAATGTTGCATGTATACTCTTTAGATCTTCTCAGCATACTAGGACTTTTAACAATAATTTACCAGGCTATACCATCCATGATGTATCATTATATATTACATAACAGTCTCTTTGGAGGAAGAGATACAAAGTGGTTGTTCCCATAAGAAGAGAGAACAGATCTCTATCACAGACAGACAGGATATTAAAGTTCCAAGAGCTCTGCAAGATGGAGGTTAATCTGCCCTCTGGGTATGACTGTCCACTCAGTACCAACAACAGACAGCCCTTTAAATTCAACAATCAAAGACATGAAAAAAGTAAATTTAAAAACTTCTTTGAAGTTTCCAATCTCAAAGCCTACATGCTATATAGGAGTATCCTTGATATTCTGAGGTAGAAACCATAAAGTAAAATAACAACTTACTCTTTTCTAGGCAAATTGCTCATGTCCTCATGGTACCACAAAACAGTATAGCTTAGGCCTATAATTGACATTTTTAAGTAATAAGAATGCAAAATGGGTAACAATTATTCTATAACTCAAAATATGCAAAACTTTTTTTTGGATACACATAACTCAAAACCACTAGAGCTATAAAGCACATTCTTGGAATTATTAACCTTTATCAACCCTAATTTAAGTAGTATTTTTTCCAAGTAAAGGTTGTTTAAAACTATGTGTCTGTGTAAGAGTAGTAACAAATGTATCTGTTTTGTTATTTTTTTAATTTACTTTAAATTTGTTTGCAGATGTTGCCATGAACGTTACCAAACATTTTTTTTAATTTATTTTTTATTTCTTTTCAGCATAACAGTGTTCATTGTTTTTGTACCACATCCAGTGCTCCATGCAACCCATGCCCTCTCTAATACCCACTACCGGCTCCCCCAACCTCCCATCCCCCCCACCACTTAAAACCCCTCAGATTGTTTTTCAGAGTCCATAGTCTCTCATGGTTCACCTCCCCTTCCAATTTCCCCCAACTCCCTTCTCCTAACTCCCCATGTTACCAAACATTTTATCCTCTGTGCTCTCATGCTGCTAACCACTTCTTTTAAAAATTTGTTCTAACTTCCTAACATCAGAATTTTTTATATTTCACTCAAAAGTCAAGAAAGTCAAGACTAATATAAAGAATTCACTCAGCAAATCTATTATTTTCATTAGGAAGATGTTTCTTTTGGCCATGATTTTGTCTGCACTCCACCCTAATACTCTTCTGTTCAGTATCTGTCAAATAAGAAACAACCTAGGATTCTGTAAACTCTGGCTGCTCCATATGGCTTTATCCATTCCTTCAGGATTCACAAGAGAGATGATTTGCCTGGTGGTCTTCTGGCCCAGCCACTAAATAATAATCTCACACTTATAGAATTTCCAAGAAAACTATGGTATTTAGCACATAAATGGATAATATAAAATGTTAAAAGTTTGTGTATAATTATACACAGTTTGTGTATAATTAACCCTAGAGATTCTACCCAACTTGTGAGATCAACATAGAGTATGAAGGAAATAAAAGATGACTCACCTAAATATATGACTTCTGGCATGCTTCATTCTCCCATCATATTCTCCCAAATTGTGACCTTGGAGCCATTTTCTTGCCACCTGAAGAGAGAGAAAGGCAATACTTTTATCTTAAAAGCACCATGACCAACAGCCAATGGAGGTACCATGGACCCTGGTACTTGGGAATGGAATGAAAGTCCTCTTAGAGAAATATGGGGAGAGAAATATGTTCTCTCCCCCTTACAGAGGAGTAGGATAAATAGTAAGAAAGTACTTTAATTTTCTCCTGGTTGAAGAGTTTGATACCAATATCAATTTCATAATTAATTTTCTTCAGTAAATTTTGTTGCCCAAAAATCCAGTCTGTTCTATGCATAAATTTTCACTCAATATAGCTTTTACACAGTATGAAACATAACTAGATACTGACATCTATTATATATCTAGTATCTCCACATGGGTTTTGGTTTTTTTTTTTTAAATGGAAAAGTGACCTGGTTGCTGACATAGTGAGGAAATAATAAAGAACAACAAAATGACATTGGTTAGAAATCCAGTGAAAGGACCTAGTTGTATATATTAATTCTGAATCTTATTTACAAGTGACTAATCCTTTTTTATTAATTATTTTTATTAATATTATTAGCCCCAGGGGTGCAGGTCTGTAAATCGTCAGGCTTACACATTTCACAGCACTCAGCATATCGCATACCCTCTCCAATGTCTATAACCCAACCACCCTCTCCCTATCCCCCACCCCCAGCAACTCTCTGTTTGTTTTGTGAGACTAAGAATCTCTTATGGTTTGTCTCCCTCCTGATCCCATCTTGTTTCATTTTTTCCTTCCCTACCTCCCAAACCCCCTGCCCTGCCTCTCAAATTCCTCATATCAGAGAGATCATATGATAATTGTCTTTCTCTGATTGACCTATTTTGCTCAGCATAATACCCTCTAGTTCCATCCACATCATTGCAAATGGCATGATTTCATTTCTTTTGATGGCTGCACAGTATTCCACTATATATATATATATATATATATATATATATATATATCTCACATCTTCTTTATCCATTCATCTGTTGATGGACATCTAGGTTCTTTCCATAGTTTGGCTATTGTGGACATTGCTGCTACAAACATTCAGGTTTTTTACCTTCCTTCACCAGCACCACAAATATCCTAATATAGATGTTCTCCATCCCAATAAATCACAAGTCTATTCTTTGAATTAATTAGCATCTTCCCTTAAATGGTAAAATTATTCCTGACACCTGAAGGTTACTCTTAACATCACATCCAAATCCATTTTTTCAGCTCTGCCTTTGAGTATACACAAATCTGACCACTTCTTACCACCTTCACAGCTACTCTGGACCAGTGTAGTATCTCTCTCCTACATTATTAAACAGCCTCCTACTAGTTTATCTACTTTTACTCTTGATTCCCCTGAAGAGTTTACTCCACATAGCAGGCAAAGGAATCCTTTCATTCTGCAAGATAGAGTAAATGACTCCTGCTCAGAACTTTCCAATGGCTTCCACTCTAGGTTAATAACCAATTCTTGACTATAAGTCTCTAATTCATTCAGTCTGGCCTCTTGCTCTTCTTTGACTTCATCATCATTTTTCCTCTTACTGTACTCCAACCAGATGGCCCCATACCCAAATAAATTTTTCTTTATAACAATTATCATAATGTGGCATATTATATATTCACTTTTAACTTTTGCAGTCCTGTCAGCTGGAATGTAAACTCTTCGGAGTCAGAGATTTTTGTCCCTTTATGCATGGCTATATCCTCATTGATAAGAATATTGTCCAGAAATAGTAAATCATCAATATGTCTTATAAAATAAATAAATACAATTACTTCTTTTTCACAAAGTATTGTGTTATGCACATCTATTGAAAAATTTAAAAAGACAAAAAAAGGAAAAATTTTGCAGCAAAGATATAAATTCTTAACATATCTATTATATAAAGATTTCCTAAAAATCAATAAAATAAACACAAAGACCAGAATAATAGCTAAGATGTTGTATTCACAGACACTTGCTCCCCATGTTTTATACACTTCTATGGACTTTTCAACTGTTAAACTTTCTGTTAGTAATATTCTTTCTCCCTTCTTATTAACCATCTTTCTAAATCTAGATTAAATAATATTGCTTTTGTGATATTCTGAACGAAAGAAACAATACAAGTCATAAGTGTACATGAACATGCTTGAAATTCCTATTAAGAAAAATGTGAAGGGCGCCTGGATGGCTCAGTGGCTTAAGCCACTGCCTTCGGTTCAGGTCATGGTCTCGGGGTCCTGGGATCGAGTCCTGCACCGGGCTCTCTGCTCAGCAGGGAGCCTGCTTTCCCCTGCTTTCCCCCTGCTTTCCCCTCTCTCTGTTTGCCTCTCTGCCTACTTGTGATCTCTGTCTGTCAAATAAATAAAATCTTTAAAAAAAAAAAAAGAAAAATGTGAAATAAAATGACAATAATTTTCACTCAAAAATTAAAACTCAAAATATTATGTTGATAAGAGTTATATTAAAATTGATAATCTCATATATTATTTGTTAGTGGAACTGAAAATTGTAAAACCTTTTGATAAGCAGTGAGTACTACATTTAAATATACTCAACAGATTTTTTTAAAGGACAAAATATTAGAAACAGTTAAACATGAAAATGGTATGCATTTATTAAATATTGTGGTATGTAAAAATAGATTATTCTGATTTATAAAATATGGTAATGCAGATAATGTAAAATGAAAACAAAATGTTAACAATATATTAAGCAGGAAAAAAAATCTCCTGGACCCAGATTCTATCTGGAGTTTGTAAATTATGCTGCCACTATCTTGGATGGCTTTACAAGCCCCACCCATTGTCATTCCTACACAAAGTCTTGTTCTCACTGCAATAGGCCCCAGCAGCATTATAGACTAACAGAGCAATGGCAGCACAGCTGTGTCCTTCTCTAAAGGTAGATGACTGCAGCAGATACATCATGATGATCATCAATGTATGATGGTAGACATCCATCCTGAAGAAAGATGTATCCATATTTAATACCCTGCACTCTCAAGTCATAAAAACCACTGTTATTAGAGGTAGCATAGCATGGTAGGGGAAAACATGTCCCAGAAGATTACTGTAGATGATATCTAAAGTTTGGTTAGAAGCCAGAAAATTTTAGACTCAGTAAACCAATCAAAATTCCTATTGGTCTTAAGACCTGTCAATAGAGAATGATGAAAAAGAAATAATGAAAACCAATTTGCAGTTATTGAGTCTGAAGCTCCTGCAGTCAAAAGATGATCAGGAAATTCTGAGTAGATATGAAACATCTTTTAGTTTCACATACTTTACACAATATTTCTGAATCATGGAGTAGAAAATGTAGGAAATCAAGCTGTTCTACAGTTCTGCTCCTTATTAAACCCTACTGCCCTTTGGAAAACACACTTTGAGTTATAGTTCCTGGGATGCTGAGGGGCCAAGGGGCCAGAGGACACCACATTAATTACACTGTATGATTATTAAATGCATTATTTCAGAACCACATCTGTAGACAGATCTGTTTACACTGGGAAGACATGCCCAAACCTGTTCTGCCTGATTCCTTTATAGCCTGTGGAGTTTCTTTCTCTTAATGTAAGTAAGCTGAAAAAAATCAATCATACCCTTTCTCAAAAGGAAAGTGTTAGCAGTTCTCTACTGAGGAAAAGAATCATGGAGCAATATACTTTTTCAAGATGTAGAAAGATCAGCTAGAAGAGTAAATGTGAAGTGATAGCCAAGAAATTTTTGAAAAAGAAGAATATTTTTTAAAAATTTGCTCTACCATAAATCAGAACTACAGTAATGTACATTATAACAACATGATATTGGGTACAGAAACAGAAAACTAGAGCAATAAAACAAAACTGACAGCCTAAAAACAGAAATCCATGTACGTAGTGTGTGTGCATATAATGTATGATAGATACAGATATATTGGTATGGATATAAATGTTCAGATAGGGTAATAATTGAAATCAGAGGCAAAAGTAGTCAATAAATGGCAGGTGATAACTGCATATACATTTAGAAGAAATAAAGTTTTAGAGTCTCATATCACAATATGGACCACTATGATTTCCAGAAAGATTAAAGAGAAACATTTTTTTTAAAACTGTGTAAGCAAAGACTTAATGAGACCTAATTTTCTTCTTATACTTCTGACAGTTTAAAAATATACATTTATCTCATATCAGTAAAGCAGAATAGGGAGTCCTGAAATGTACCTATCTTTCTCTGATCAATTTATTTTTGAGCAGTGCCAAGGCAATTAAAAGGAGAAATGAGTCTTTTCAACAAATGATACTGGCACACCTATCTATATACAAAAAATGCACTCAATCACCAATTACAAAAATTAACTTGAAGTAGAATATAATCTAAGTGCAACTGAAATTACAAAACTTAAAGAAGAAGAGAAGAGAAATCTTAATGACTTTGGGTTGATCAAAGATTTATCATATAGGACCAAAGAAGCACAAAGTACATAAGATTGATAGACTGGGCTTCACCAAAATTATAAATTTTATAGACACTATTAAAATATATTAAGAAAATGAAAAAAGCAAGCCATGGAGAAAGTATATGGAAATCATACATTTGTCAAAAGACTTGTAAATATAAAATATAAAAATCTTTTTTTTTTAATTTTTTATTTTTTATAAACATATATTTTTATCCCCAGGGGTAGTCTGTGAATCACCAGGTTTACACACTTCACAGCACTCACCAAAGCACATACCCTCCCCAATGTCTATAATCCCACCCCCTTCTCCCAACCCCCCTCCCCCCAGCAACCCTCAGTTTGTTTTGTGAGATTAAGAGTCACTTATGGTTTGTCTCCCTCCCAATTCCATCTTGTTTCATTGATTCTTCTTCTACCCACTTTTATAATCCAATAATATGAATGCAAACACCATTTTTTAATGAGCAATATATTTAAATACGTAATGTACCAAAGAAAATAAACACAGGACGAATAAACACTTGAAAAGACACTCAGCATCATCAGTCATTAGGGAAATGTAAATAAAACCACAATGAAATACCACTACATACACATTGGAATGGTTAAAATTCAAACTGACAGACCATATTTTGGCAAGGCTGTGGAACACCTGGAACTCAAACTGCTGGCGGAGATGGAGAACATACAACCATTTTGGAAAGCCATTTAGTAATGTCTTGTAAAGTTAAACATACACTTACTATTTGATGAAGAAACCCTACTTTTACATATTTATTCAAGAGACAGGAGAGTATATGTCCACATGAAGATTTTAATTTGAATCATCATCAATGATTTGTTCATAATCACCAACTGGGAACAATTCAAAAGTAAATCTTACTAAACAAATTGTAGTATGCCCATATCAAGGAATATTAATTAGCAATAAAAAGGAAACATTTACTGATATACTCATTGACATGGGAATCTCAAAACACTATATTAAGTGAAATAAGCCAGACACAAAGACCACATAGTATATGTTCATTTATATGAAACTTCAGAAAATTTAAAACTTCAGTGTTAAAAAAAAGATCAGTGGTTACCAAGAACTAAGGGCAGAGGGAGGCAATTAATTACAAAGAGCGATGAAAGACCTTTTGAGGGTTATATAAATGTCCTATATCATGATTAGAGTGCTGATGACATAATATACACATATCAAAACTCGTTAAAACTGAATAATTAAATATAAATCATATCTTAATTAAAGTGATTTTAAAAATAGAGCAGAATGGCGGGTGGCTGGGTGGCTTAGGTAGTTAAGCGTCTGCTTTCAGCTCAGGTCACGATCTCCGGGTCCTGGGATGGAGCCTCATGTCAGGCTCCCAGCTCGGCAGGAAGTCTGCTTCCCTTTCTCCCACTGCCTCTCCCCCTGCTCGTGCTCCCTCTGTCTCTCTCTCTCTCTCAAATGAATGAATAAAATCTTTGAAAAAAAAATATATTGCAGAATAGAAAATTTGAAATAGTCACTATGTGCTTATTACACATTTGTTTATATAGAAACCCCAAGAGAATCTATCAAGAAGGTATTTTTAAAATGTCAGCTGTTGTTGACAATTCCACAAGATTATTGGACAAAAATATAAAACCTTATCATACTGGTACCCATATGAAAGTGAAATATAACAAAGGAATTCATATGAAAAGACTTTAAAAGAAAACACAGACAAATATCTTCATAAATTTAAGGCTAGAATTTATCTGACAAAAGAATTCATAAATTAAATATTAATTTCTTCCCTCATACCAAAATTTAACATTTCTATGACAGAAGATACTAGTTATCTATTGCAGATTAACAAATGTTCCCCAAAACTTTGCAGGTTAAAACATAAACATTTATTACCTCATATAATTTCTCAGATTTAGGAATCTAGGATGGCTTAGCTCTGCAATGCTGGCTCAGCATTTCTCATAAGTTTGCAGTCTAGGTGTCAGCCAGGCCACGGTCTCTGAAAACTACTTGGACTACTTCCAAGTTCATTCACTTGGATTTTTAGCAAAAGGCTTCAGTTCCTCACAATACAGGTCCCTGCCTAGGACTACTTATAATATGATTTTTGCCAGAACAAGTAAAACATGCATGCATGAGATAGAGTGGAAGAACCCAAGATGGAAGTCACAGTTGCTTTTTGACCTACTCTCAGAAGTGGTCATTTTTCCCATGGTCTGTGTGTAAGAAGCGAACCATAAGTCCAGCCCATACCCAAGGAGAAGGGATTAAACAAGGTCTGAAATACCAGGAGGTACTGATCATTGGGAGTCAACTCAGAGACTATCTCCAAAAGACATTATTAAAAAATTAAAATAGAAGACACTGACAAGAAGAAAATATTTGCAATTCATGTAGCAAACAAAGTAACTGCAGTCAGGACACATAAAGAAATCTAAGCAAAAAAGGGGGAAAAAAGGCAAAACAAACAAAAAAAACCCAAAGGCAAGATAAGCAAATTTAACTAGAGCCAAAATACACTAGCAAATATTTATCTGGAAAAGTGCTTGATGTTATAATAATTAGAAATAATGTAAAATGAAACATATATTATTTCATACCCATTACATTAGCAGAAACTTAAAAGCCAATCAATACTTGGCAAGGACTGGGGCCATAAAGTACATCATATATTTAGATAGGAATGTAAAATTACTTTGGAAAGCAATCTTGCTATTTCTAGTAGAGTTGACAACAGAAATACCCTACGGCCATGGCATAATCAGATACATAGACTATAGAAACTCCTACACATATGTCCCAGATAACAGTCTTTTCCAGACAAGTAAAGAATGTTCACTGCACCTTTGTTTGCTTTTACAAAATTCTAGGAACATCCTAAATATTCATCAAGAGAGTAATAAATCAATTATAGAAATGAATACTATATAACCAATAAAATGAATGAATGAAATCTAGGTATATTTATACACACAGATCACAAAAACAACATTGAATCAAAAAGAAAACTGTAGAATAATATGTAAAGCATAGTCACATCCACAAAAATATTTCCAATATACACAAAGCACAATTATACTATTTACAGATGCATAAAACAGTAAAAGTATAAAAACATGAGTTATAAGGATAAATTAATAACTTCATGACAGTAGTTGACTCTGGGGAAAAAACAAAGGCATTATCTTAATAACACAATTGGGGAAAAAATAACAATGTTTGTTAATTCCAGATGGCATTATATTGTCCTTGTAATTTCTTATATTTATTAAATTATCACACAATATGCTACTTGAGTACCTGGGCACCTGACAACCTAAATTTGAGTAAGACATACTCCTTTTCCTAAAGGAGCTTATCAGTAAGCTCTTATTACATAAGAAACCACATTAAAATTCAGTGACTTTAGGGTGCCCTGGGTGGCTCAGTCAGTTAAGTGTCTGACTTCAGCTCAGGTCATGACCCCAGGGTCCTGGGACTGAGCCTCACTCAGCAAGGAGTCTTTTCCCCCTGCCCCTCCCGCCCTTTGTGCTCACTCTTGCATGCACACTCTCTCTCTCAAATAAATAAAATCTTTTTTTTTTTTAAAGACCTCAGTGACTTTAAAGAATGATTATTTATTCTCCTGTACCTGAGCTCAGCTGAAAAGCTGCAAATTAAATTGTACCACTGGGGACAATCTACTGTGCTCCACAGTGATCTCAGGGGGTAGCCTAAGCATGTCTTGTTCATGATGTTGGCAGAGATCATATTAAAAAAAAAAAAAAAAAAAACCGAAACCCATGAGGGCATCTTGAAATCTTGAAACCTAGACCTGTAACTGCCATGTAGTAACCCTATCAGATATTGTTGCACAAAGCAAGTCTCATGACCAAGTCGGGCTTCAAAGAGTGGGAAAGACGCACCAGCACTATGATTTCCCTAACAGTCATTTCATAGCACTTCCACCTATTCCTTCTCTTTTGGTCTTAAACTTCTTATTGGTCTTAAAGCTTTTATTAACATATTTCTTCCTAATGCTTTCAGCATTAAAGTTTAGGCTTCTAAAAGTTAAAAAAAGATTCTTCAGATGGTAGTTAATAATGAGTGTAACTCAAAAATAGCCACTTTTTTCCTAATTAGATACTTCCAGAGGAAAGTACATGAAAATGGCCATATTTCCTTTCATCTTATCCATCTTTAAGTGAAGCAAAATTAATTTTTTAAATTCCATTAGTTCTTTCAAAATTTCATGCCAACATAGAATAAACATAGTAACAAACATCACTCCACTAATTCTTGTTCTTGTTAGAAAATGTTTAAGGCAAACAAACAAGAAAAAAGTCCATAACAAAGAAAACATTACTACCTTACAATACAAGTTTGTATGGCTTGTCAGGTAGGCAGTTATTAATTTATTGCCATTTTACAGATGAGGGTGTAAGATACAAAGAAATTACAGGAAATTTTTAATGGAATTAAATTTTTTTTTAAATTTGTGTAAAAACACCAGGCTATGGATCAGGATGTATGGATCATGGATCAGTCCCTTCTAGGACTCTTTTTATAATATCAAGCTACAACAATAGATGAATATGCATTTTCCCCTGAGTTCAAGATAATTGTACAAGATGACAGCTATCTATCTGACCAGGCATGACTGAAGAGACCATAGTTCACTCCTCATGTCTTACTAGCCCCACCTCTCAGGTTATAATTTTCCACAAGCCTTTGCTTAAGAAGAGTTATTTTAATCTCTACATAATTTTTTCTACTTTTTAAAATTTATTTTTACCAAAAATTGTCATTTTGCCCATGCCAGTCTTTGATTTTTATTTAATCCTCTTACTTCCATAAACATTCATGTTATCAGCTGCTGCTTTTCTTCTGAGCCATTCTGTTTCTGTTTTCTGGGGACATCCCCATGTTTTTTTAGTATAGTCTATAGTACTAAGATTTCTAATAACCCGGGAGAAAGAAAAACAAAATACAGTTGTAGTCAACTAAAGAAGTAGATCATTTTAAAGAAACTTCTAATTTTTCCTTACAGTTGAAACTGCCAGTCCTGCAATGGTTAATTTTATGTGTCAACTTAACAAGACCACAGGGTGCCCAGATATTTAGTTAAACATTTTGCCTGTGTCTTTGAGGGTGTTTCTAGATGAAATTAACATGTGAATTTGTAGACTGAGAAAAGCAGATTGCCCTTCCCAATGTGAATAAGCCTCATCTGATCCACTGAAGGCCTGAATAGTATAGTTCTCAGGCCTTCAGACTTCACTGGAACTTTATCATAGGCTTTCCTGGGTCTGGACTACTCAGCCTCCATAATCATGTAAGTCAATTCTATATATAGAATTAAGAGCTCACTACACACACACACACACACACACACACACGCACACAGATATGGACAGAGATAGATATACACATTCATATGCATACACATATTGATTTCTCCCGTTGGTGGGGCACATGGGTGTCTCAATCAATTAAGTGCCTTCCATTCAGGTCATGATCCCAGGGTCCTAGGATTGAGCTCAGCAGGAAGTCTGCCCCTCCCTCTCCATCTGCTTGTCCCCCAGTTCATGCTCGCTCTCTCTCTCTCAAATAAATAAATAAAATCTTAAAAAAAAAAATATTTCTCCTTTTGCTTCTGTTTATCTGGGGAACTCTGCTATAGAAGTACCAAAACAAAATCCTAAAAAATCCCATAGCTGACGTCTTAAGGAACCAATCAACCAATATTCTGGGCTATTAAGTACTTATGTAAGGATCTTGGTATTTAAATAAATGGCAAGATGTCATGAGGCCAATTAAATAACAATTTGGTACCTAATATAGAATGATGGAATATTACAACTAGAAGGGAGTTTAGAGGTTATCTAAACTCAAACCTTCGCAGCACACATAAGAAAAAAAATTATAGAGGTTAAATGACTTGCTATACCCAAAGCTAAAGACAAAAGTAGAAATCAAACCTGGGTCTCCAAATTGTCTTTATCCAATCTTCTCTCTACTGCATTACATTGTTGTTTTTATAGTTGTGATTATAGTTTGACTTAAGGCCTCTGAACTTTCTCTGTGGTCTCTCATTATGAACATATGAACACTGGTTGGAATAAAATTTAACCCTAAATCCCACTAAACAGCAGTCAACCAGCAGCATATACCTACTAATCACTGATACTGACTGAATTAAATTCACAATGCAAAAGCTTTCCAATAGAAAATTATGGTAATTATAAGTAAAGAACAGAATATATTTTACTGTCTCTAAATTTACCTAATCTTAAAACATTTTTCCAAATATCTAGTGGACAAAATCCTTCTTGTTGAGACAATTTCATAGTATCGTAAGAGAAAACATCAAGAAATTTGATCAACTCCACAATTCAGAGCAAGAAGCAAAGCCTCAGGATGTGTGACTAAGAGCCAGGCATATGAGACAAACTCTCTGAAAGACAAAACAAGCAGAAACTGAAAAATACCAAGTAAACTCTTCATACACTAACCACCAAGGAGATTTAATGCTACTCATGGAGGGCATTTAGATCTGAGGATAGAACCCAGATTATCTAACACCAACTGGGTGCTGTTCACCTTAAAATCTAGGTTCAAATATGATACCGTCTACCTAGAATTTCCAGAATTTAAGTTATTCAAGATGATCAGATCTCCTGAGTTTAGATATCAACAATTTTAAAAATATGATCCTTCTCTAATAACTTTTGGATGCACTGTCTTGATTTCCATTTCATCAAATGGTTTAAGAAATTAATGCACAATTTAAAAAAAGAAATTAATGCACACACATACATATACACATGTATTTACACGATTATTGTTCATTACAGTCACTGGAATTATATCATCAGCACACACCCTGAATTGTACTTCAGTTATTACCATTATGAGCTGTCATTTAAAAATCCTTTTAGAACAATAATTCCTTTGTTTGCATGTTTCTGAAGTCTAGTGTCAGTAAAAAGAGAAAAGATCACATAGCTTCTCCAATGTCTTTATAAAATAGTACTTTTTTCCTCCTGTAAATTTGTATTCATCATATAGCTTTTGTATAAAAGCACTGGCAATAACAATTGATCAAAGAGAAATGGAACTTTTGCTGGAGAAGTAGAATTAATATCTCTTTCTCTCTCTCTCTCTCTCCTATCCCTATAATGTTCCAATTCCCTCCTAGGAATGCCAGGAATGAAAGGGAGCTCAGTTAGGTTTCTATGGCTTTTTCTTTTAGTAACTGAACCCAAACCTACCTGAATCACAGCAACCATAAATGAGTTAAACTAAAAGAATTTGCTGAAGGAGTCAATTTTCTGACAGTTCTAAGTATAAGTATTGCTGATCCCAGAAAAAGCCTTTGCATATTCTTCAACTTGTATAGTCTAGAAGGAACATGAGTATAAAGTACTGGTAGAAAACAGTTGTTCCAATGTAGTTTACAACCTATTCTGACCAACAGAGTATGGCTGGGAAGCATACTAAGCTCTGGGATCAATTACATCCAGAAGTGAAAAATGGTCAAAAAAATATCTGAGTGGGATAAACCACTGAGGAGCTATGGAAGAGCTAATTGTACTGATAATAATGTAGAGACAACTTGTTTGTTCCAGTTTAATAATCTTTGTATATAAAACCCAGCAGCAAAGGGAAACAAACATGTTGTGTACAACATGAACCATTCCATAAAAATGATTCCAACATTTTCTAATCTATCTTTAGTGTCCTATATTGATGCTAGTCAACATATTTCCCCTACCTTCAGATTATAATTGACTAGATGACCTTTAGATAACATGTAACCATCCCATTTAGACTGGCTGAGTACAATCATACTTTATGTGTATTAGGCAATTCCTCCTTATAAAACATGTCAAGTACTCTTTTTGTCTCATATTAAAATTCTTCAGGTTTGATTCTAGTTGGGAAATATGCGTTAAACTGCTGTATTTATTTATTTTGACACTCAAAAATTATTTTACTTGCTATAGAGCAGAAGTATAATTTAAACATCTGCTGCTGAAACACCCATCTTTGATATAAGGCATGCCCATTGGCAAAGAAATAAGTATTCCCAAAAATAAATACATAATGCATACTCTAAACACATTTGTACCACACATTGAAAAATGAAAGGAACAGATTTCCTTTTGGATCATAGATAAATGTATCATTTCCCTGGAAAACAAGGCTCAGCCAATTTGTCAAAATTATTGGGCTCAAAATAGGAAGTCCTTTTTTTTTTCAATCTACTAGATTTAAGATATTTGGACTTCATATAACAGAGGGGATTTAAAATAGCTTTTGTGTGCATGTTGTCATTCTGAAAACAAAAACTATAAGCACCTGCTTTTAAATTGCTCCCCATATGCTCCCAAACCAGAGAGATCTAAACCAGAAGAGCTCAATTCATGTCTTCTCTCTCATTCATAAATTTCTAGGGCTTCAACCAAAATGGAATGCAGTATATATCTGTAATAATTATAATGAGCTAAGTTTCATATTCAACCCACACCCCCCAAAATGTTAAAGGTTATGGAGGCATTGTGAAATTATAATACAGGTAAATTCTGGCAGCTCTGTAACCTCCTTTCCAGGTAGAATTCTTAAGTTAACAAAGCTAAGAGTACTTGATCTTTACCATATTATAGATAACCAGATCCAAGCCCTAAAGTCTACCACTTCATCTATAGTTCTGTTATTCATCTTTGAAAATCAGCAAGCGATAAAAAATCCTTTCTTAACACTTAATAAACAGCAAGCATATATTCTCTTGATTTCTCATTTTTAAAAATTGACATGAAAGCACATGTAGAATAGTAAATCTTGTATTCCATTTAAAAGGACCAGTTTTCTACACATTATCCTGGAAAGTCTTTCTATCTTTCTAGAGAAAAGTAATTTCACAGATGTGTCTGAATAAATAAAAGAAAATTTCAGTTGTCTAAAAAAAAATTCTCTCTAGTCAATGAACCAGAAACAATGATTGCTTGAAGAAACATATAGCTTTTTTAGTTTAATTACTCCACTGAGCTCTGGTCTAAAATCAAAATCTTAAGTGTCTTTTCTTCCTGTCATATATTGAAGAGAAAAAAATACTAGTAAAAGCACTGTTTTTTTCTATGAAAGTATAAACTCATATGGGGTCCATATTTGCATTTAAACACATACTTTTTATCTAAATATTTGTTGTCATTTTAACTTTTATGTTAATCCACAGATTTATATATTTGCTTGTTATTACTGGCTTATATGTTCAGATTTTATATGGGTATCACATGACTTTTTTATTTACTATAAATTAGAGACATCCAGTACTCTTCACCACTATCAGTGGTTTTTTATTGTTGTTGTTGTTTTGTTTTTTTAAGATTTTATTTATTTATTTGACACAGAGAGAGAGCACAAGTAGGCAGAGCAGCAGGCAGTGGGAGAGAGAGAAGCAGGCTCCTCGCTGAGCAGGGAGCCTGATGTGGGGCTTGATCCCAGGACCCAGGGATCATGATCTGAGTTGAAGGCAGATGCTTAACCAACTGAGCCACCCAAGTGCCCCTATAAGTGTGTTTTTTACGTGGAATTCTCCACCTCTGCTATCAAACAACCAAGTCAAGTCAATAGGTATCAGCTTGAGAATCAGTCTTAGTCATCCCTTATCCCACACCCCTATTTTCTTGATGCTCATAGTTCTACTCTTGGTTTTTCTCCAATTACACTGTGACACCTAGTCTTTCATCCCACTGTGTGGGTTTCATCACTGCCAAATAACTTAAAGATACTTTTGTTGGTCTATCTTCTCCTCACTCCTAAGTGATTTTAAATTCTCCTTTCACCTTCTGTTGGCCCACCTCATCTTTGTTCCTCCGTTTCTAATTTGAAGAGATCTTGTTATTTTATATGATTTTAGATAATGCTGATGTGTAATAGTTATTTTTGTTCTTATAACGATGGACTTATTTTTAGCAAGTTGCAAAAAGGTAAAACTTAAATTTTAGGGGCACCTGGGTAGTTTGGTCAGTTAAGCGTCTGCCTTCAGCTCAGGTCATGATCCAGGCTGTCTGCTTCTCCCTCTCCCTCATCCCGTCCACTCTCCTCCCATCCCCTCTCCTTGCTTCCTTGCTTGCATTCTCACTCTCTCACTCTCAAATATATAAATAAGATCTTTTAAAAAAGTTAAATTTTGTTAGGTTCAGCAAGCTCTCTATATACATATGTGGCTTTTTCTAAACCTAAATTAGTTGAGCTATAATTGCCTAGATTTCATATATAAACATACGGAAATGGTAAATAAAAATTTTTAATTATTTTCCTAAAATAACCTTTCTTACATGATTCAGCCTAAAGGGGCTTAAAAAAACAAAACAAACAAACAAACAAACAAACAAAAACGAAAGAAAACACATCTAGTATTACCCAGGACTTCAGGAAAAAAGTTATGGGACAGGTTTCTGGCTTCATAGCATGTATTAGCAAATTTTTTCAGCTCTTACTAATCATTTCCCCAAAATGTGGCTCTCAGTCTGACATTCTATTAGACAGTGCCCAGTTTAAATCTTAAACCCAAGGTTTATGTCAATCTTCACTGCTATTTTTAAACACATGGACTTACTTCAATAATGTGGTAATTACTTCCTAATGCATAAAACAACTAATTTATAAATTTAAATGTATTTATATGATTTTTTTCATCAATTTAGAGTTTAAGACCCAATGATACTAGTTTACTTAATGCTTTTCTTAAGGCTTTTATTTCCATATTTGGTTTTTTATTGCTATCTAAAAGCAAACATCTTACACCACCATTGTTTGTTTTCTTAACTTTTAATTATTCTTTATTCTAAACCATACCCATGAGACACAACGTTGCTTCAGCATTTTACATAAATTTACCCCAGAGTTTCAGTCTTTTCTATTCTCTATTCTGACACATCCTGGTATACAGTCAATCTACTTTATTCCAGGGATCTAGCCAACCCTGGAAACTTTGCCATACGTAGCAAACAGACCAGCCCATCACATTATAGTCTAATTATAATCTGTTCTGTTGGCAGCTAGGGCCATCTCAGGAAACTGAAATCCTTGTGAAGCATGGATCTGTCCTATCCCCCCACACTACTGACACACACAAGACTCTCTTAAAGATTCTTGCCAAAATAAGCAACATGAGAATTCACTACCCTAAGGTCAGAGCAAGCTTCCCAAGAAGAATCCAGATAGGAATGAACTATGGGTCTAACTGAGTCAAGACTGAAACCCATAGCAGTGTCCAGAAATAGCCCAGGTTCTGGGTTTGTGGCTATAGGAACACTTCAATAATTATCTTTTGCCATATACAAGACCTATGGCTTCCAAACATAGCTCATCATGAGAACTGCCCAAGGAGGTATTTTATTTTATTTTATTTTATTTTTAATTTTTTATTTTTTATAAACATATATTTTTATCCCCAGGGGTACAGGTCTGTGAATCACCAGGTTTACACACTTCACAGCACTCACCAAAGCACATATCCTCCCCAATGTCCATAATCCCACCCCCTTCTCCCAAACCCACTCCCCCCAGCAACCCTCAGTTTGTTTTGTGAGATTAAGAGTCACTTATGGTTTGTCTCCCTCCCAATCCCATCTTGTTTCATTTATTCTTCTTCTACCCACTTAAGCCTCCATGTTGCATCACCACTTCCTCATATCAGGGAGATCATATGATAGTTGTCTTTCTCTGCTTGACTTATTTCGCTAAGCATGATACGCTCTAGTTCCATCCACGTTGTCACAAATGGCAAGATTTCATTTCTTTTGATGGTTGCATAGTATTCCATTGTGTATATATACTACATCTTCTTGATCCATTCATCTGTTGATGGACATCTAGGTTCTTTCCATAGTTTGGCTATTGTGGACATTGCTGCTATAAACATTCGGGTGCATGTGCCCCTTTGGATCACTACATTTGTATCTTTAGGGTAAATACCCAATAGTGCAATTGCTGGGTCATAGGGCAGTTCTATTTTCAACATTTTGAGGAACCTCCATGCTGTTTTCCAGAGTGGCTGCACCAGCTTCCATTCCCACCAACAGTGTAGGAGGGTTCCCCTTTCTCCGCATCCTCGCCAGCATCTGTCAATTCCTGACTTGTTGATTTTAGCCATTCTGACTGGTGTGAGGTGATATCTCATTGTGGTTTTGATTTGTATTTCCCTGATTCCGAGTGATATGGAGCACTTTTTCATGTGTCTGTTGGCCATCTGGATGTCTTCTTTGCAGAAATGTCTGTTCATGTCCTCTGCCCATTTCTTGATTGGATTATTTGTTCTTTGGGTGTTGAGTTTGCTAAGTTCTTTATAGATTCTGGACACTAGTCCTTTATCTGATATGTCGTTTGCAAATATCTTCTCCCATTCTGTCAGTTGTCTTTTGATTTTGTTAACTGTTTCCTTTGCTGTGCAAAAGCTTTTGATCTTGATGAAATCCCAATAGTTCATTTTTTCCCTTGCTTCCCTTGCCTTTTACGTTGTTCCTAGGAAGATGTTGCTGCGGCAGAGGTCGAAGAGGTTGCTGCCCGTGTTCTCCTCAAGGATTTTGATGGATTCCTTTCATACATTGAGGTCCTTCATCCATTTTGAGTCTATTTTTGTGTGTGGTGTAAGGAAATGGTCCAATTTCATTTTTCTGCATGTGGCTGTCCAATTTTCCCAGCACCATTTATTGAAGAGGCTGTCTTTTTTCCATTGGACATTCTTTCCTGCTTTGTCGAAGATTAGTTGACCATAGATTTGAGGGTCTATTTCTGGGCTCTCTAACTCAGAAAACTATAAAGTACTCATGAAAGAAATTGAGGAAGACACAAAGAAATGGAAAAATGTTCCATGCTCCTGGATTGGAAGAATAAATATTGTGAAAATGTCTATGCTACCTAAAGCAATCTACACATTTAATGCAATTCCTATCAAAGTACCATCCATCTTTTTCAAAGAAATGGAACAAATAATGCTAAAATTTATATGGAACCAGAAAAGACCTCGAATAGCCAAAGGGATATTGAAAAAGAAAGCCAACGTTGGTGGCATCACAATTCCCAACTTCAAGCTCTATTACAAAGCTGTCATCATCAAAACAGCATGGTACTGGCACAAAAACAGACACATAGACCAAGGAGGTATTTTAAAATGCAGAAGCCTGGGTTTTAGCTTCGGAAGTCCCAATTCTGAGGTGGGCCCAGAAATATCACCCTCTACCACTGTTTATTCTAATTAAAACAACTATTTTCATAACAGAATTAACTGTAAAGAAAAATCTAATCCCTTATAATTGCCCTACAATAGTAGTATACTAGCATAGCTTCCAGCAATAAAAACAGCAGAAGAGCCTCCAACAATAAAAACAGCAAAAAAAGACCATATCTGCCTGTTGATAGACTGTTACAAACTTGCATGTACCAGGTGTCAATGGAGCTCTTCTAAGTGGAGGACAGTATAATATCAGTTATTATTTAAATCCTGGCATACATGGCACCTGTTACTTTATAATTTATGCCATATTACTTAGACAAAAGCAAGACATGTGACATTATTATTAAATTTATAGATCTGGAAGTTATTACTAAACTTTGAGGCATTAAGTACGATATTACAGTATAGTCTAACCTTATGAATATGTGGCAAGAACAGAAAAGAACTAATAAATCATCTATATATGAAGGGGAAAATATTCTTACTATTCAACTGCTAATGGAGAACAGAAAGATTCAAACAGGTTTTCTGGCAACAGATAAATCTTAAAAAGTAAAATCCTCTTCAAAATAACCAATATCATTTTTAAAAAATGAGCAACTATTCATTGTATGGATTTGAATTTGGCTATACTTGGTTGTTAGATGTCCTCAGTATTTGGATAAGATTAAATATTTTATAAACACATCAATACTGAAGTTCAAACAAACATTTCTACCTCCTTTGAAGATCCCCTTCAGTAGTCCTCTCAAGAGGCATAAATTTGTTCCAGTAATACAACTTAAATGAGTTCTGTTACTCATGTGGAATGACCTTTACAGTCTATAGAAATTTAAACATTATTACTTTAAAGTCACTCCTTGAAAATCTTACAGTCATAGAATTATAGAGATAAAATATATTTTTATATGTTCTGGCCACACTCTCATATTACAGTTGAAAAAGGAAAGCCTAAAGAAGAGAAGTAACTTCCTTAATATTGCAAAATGAGGACAATTACCTGGAACTAGTTACTAGATCCACAAATAAGCTGCAATCTTACCTGAAACTCTGTAAGATCTCCTATTTTTGCATTAAAAATATTTATTAGAGAAAACAATGCACATATGAAGTGAAATGAAATTCAGATAAAAAAAAAAAATGCCTGTCCACAAAAGGAGAGAAAGGATATTAGTTTGAGCTCCTCAACACTTGTAAAGTTAAATTCCTAAATTTAAGCTCTGTGTGAAGTTATTCTAATTCTTACATGAAATGTGAACATAAGGCTCTTACTAACTCTTGATTAATACCTCAAATGTAAAGACAGTGATTCAACAAAATATTGTCAGATATATCCAAGGCTAAATAGCAATTTATATAAACTCTTCATTAAAACCTACCCAAATAGGGGCACCTGAGTGGCTCAGTGGGTTAAGGCCTCTGCTTTCGGCTCAGGTCAGGATCCCAGGGTCCTGGGATCGAGCCCCTCATCGGGCTCTCTGCTCGGCAGGGAGCCTGCTTCCTCCTCTCTCTCTGCCTGCCTCTCTGCATACTTGTGATCTCTGTCTGTCAAATGAATAAATAAAATCTTTAAAACCTACCCAAATAGTCCCTGGTGGAGGGTAGATGTTTTAAAAGGATTGAATTTAACCCCATGTCCAAAAACATTTTTATTTTGAGTATAATTAGTTAGTACTCTACGTGGCCTAAACAGTCACAAATTTGCTGAACCAACAGTTATACTTGATTTTGAAAAGAGAAATAATAAGATAATCTCATTATTCCACAAATCTTTAGAAGAATATTTAACAGTTCCCAATTACTTAAGGCACAAAATGCTCATTCTAGCATTTAAAGCCTTTCCCAATTTCAGTCACTGGGAAGTGGCATGCTACAAAATAAATTTAAAATGTATTTGTAATTAACACATCAATTAACATTGGTCAAAGTTTGAGCCTGAACATCTAGACACCAAGCCTGACTCTGAAGTGATACCACCAGGATTGTACTGCACTCAAACAATATCCTGCCACAGTCTTTAATCCTACTTATTATTCCTTATCCTCTCTACCACAGACATCCAAACACCACCACCACAACCACAGCCACCACCAGTACCACCACTACCCTTACCACCACAAGTGATACAGAATGAAGAAGTGCTACCTTTTTTTTTAAATTTTTTATTTTTTATAAACATATATTTTTATCCCCAGGGGTACAGGTCTGTAAGCGCTACCTTTTGATAGGAACATCTGACAGAATACCTCTGGAGCCACTGGGATATTTCTACTGCAAATGGAAACCTAACCCTAAGAGCACCACCCCTCAGATTACATGGCTGCATCACTCCAGAAGTAAATTTTGCCATATATTTCACTATCCTACAGCCCTTTGTGAAGATTCTACAAAACTGAGCCATCAAATTAACTTAACAAAAACCAATTGTTCTAAACCTTGATATAGATCAAAGCAAGCTATTCCTTTCTTTTACATTTCTGTACTTTTTTTGTTTCTTCTTTCTAGATCTTCTTTATCTCCACAATTCCTTCCACTCTCCCCTCCAGTCAGTCACATATCTTCTCTAGAAAGGAGCACTAATCATGCCTATTGAACCACATTCACACATTACCACCAATGTTCCTGAATGTCCCAAAATAACTTATGTATAATGAAAATAGGTAAGACCTGTCAAAGGATACTACAAAATGAAAATAGTATATTATTACCTTGAAGACTTTTAATAATTCCTGAAATTAATAAAATAAAGGAAACACTATAATACTGTTTTAATGTGCAAGTTCTATTATAATTGGCTGTTGGTTGATAGATTATGTTGAGCAGTGAGTGGTGAGAAATGAAGGAGAATAAAAAGTTTGATAAGCACTAATTTTAAATAAGTTGTATGAAGTCTTGGAGAAAATACATAATGTCAAATTGCTAGCCTCTACTTATCCTCTCTTCCACCATGCCTAAGCTCTCTAGTCTGACATATCAAACTATGTATATTTTTAAATTTCCTCTTTGCTATATGACTCTTTAATAAAAAGTTAGAGATAAAACATTGGTTACCACACATCTAGACAAGGAAGAACATAAAAGCTAACAGAAGCACTATAAGATGCTGTTTCAGAAAGTGAAGTTCACAAACTACCTGCATAAGGTGTTCATTAAAAACAAATAATTCTAAGTGCTACCTGAGATATATTGAAAAAGAATCTGTTAGGAACTGAGAATTAGCATTTTTAAAAGCTATCAACTGATTCTTAGGCACAATAAAATTTGAGAAACACTGCTCTAAGAGGTATCACCAAATAGCTTGTCAAACCCAAAAGCAATTTATCCTCCATGTTAATAAAAATAATTTTAGGGGTGCCTCGGTGGCTCAGTGGGTTAAAGCCTCAGCTCAGGTCATGATCTCAGGGTCCTGGGATCAAGCCCTGCATCGGTCTCTCTGCTCAGCAGGGAGCCTGCTTCCCCCTCTCTCTCTGCCTGCCTCTCTGCCTACTTGTGATCTCTTTCTATGTGTGAAATAAATTTTAAAATCTTTAAAAAATAATAATAATAATAATTTTAAAAAATATATGCATAGGCAACATCCTATAATGAAGTATCCAAAAGACAAAAAGCAGAAATTGCTTTAGACATTGATTTCTTCATAAGTCACTCTTTGATTTCTAATAAATCTTCAAATACTAATAAAAAAATCAAAATGATTTTCCTGTTTTTCCCTCTCAAGTGAGAGATAATTCAAATACATTCTCCTATCACATTCAATTTATCTAAATGTTCCCAGTCATTGTGTATTACATTTCAGTGTACAAAATATATAATCCAAATTTGTTTTCTCAGATTCACTGATTTTAACAGGTAGTATAATCTGCCTTGTGACACACTATTTGTACACAAGTTTGCAGATACTAAGCCTTAAGACTGAATACCTCTTGAACTGGTATCAGAATGAGATTTGCTAACCCTTTGAATATCAGATGAAGAAAATATATGTAATAATAAAATAACTGTTAAACGAGAAACAAGTGTTATAAAATTAGACTATCCCATTATAACCTCTTTCTTTTTAATTACTTGATTATAGATGATAATTATTTTCATTTCATAATGTCCCAGAAATATAATCAATGACTTCAGAAAACAACACTGTCTATATATAGAAAGAGCACCAGGGGTGTCTGGGTGGCTCAGTGGGTTAAAGCCTCTGCCTTCAGCTCAGGTCATGATCCTGGAGTCCTGGGATCGAGCCCCTTGTCAGGCTCTCTGCTCAGCAGGGGGCCTGTTTCCTCCTCTCTCTGCCTGCCTCTGCCTACTTGTGATCTCTGTCTGTCAAATAAATAAATAAAATCTTTAAAAAAAAAAAAAGAAAGAAAGAAAGAAAGAGCACCAAAAGTTAAAGTTAAGAAGTAGTTATTAAATGTGTAATGACAGTGACAGTGTGGAGAATATAAATGCATGAAATAGGGCTGCCTGGATGGCTCAGTCAATTAAGGGTCTGCCGTCTGCTCGGGTCATGATCCCAGGGTCCTGGGATTGAGCCCCACATCACATCAGGCTCCCTGCTCAGTGGGGAGTATGCGTCTCCCTCACCCTCTGCCTGCATCTCTGCCTACCTGTACTCTCTGTCTCTCTGCCAAATAAATAAATAAAATCTTTTTTTTTAAATGCATGAAGTAGACTACTTTTTGATAACCATTCTTTATTTCATATTAAACTTGAGCAATTGAAAAGATTCCCCTTCCAAATCATGTAAGATGAAGGCATTATTTTTAAGATATCTTAAAATTTTTCAAATTCACTATTAATAATCAACAGCCCAAAGATTGCTATTAGTATTATTATTAAGGAATAATCTTAATGATTTTAGGGGTGTGTGTGTGTGTGTGTGTATACGTAGATGTCCTTGTCTTGTTCCTGATTGCAGAGGAAAAGCTTTCAGCTTTTCACTGTTGAGTATGATGTTAGCTGTGGGCTTGTCTTTTATGGCCATTACTTTACTTCTATTTTATAGAAGGATGATTCACTTGTATTAGAAAGTTATAGAGCATGAAATGATTTTTACTAATGTAAATTCAAGAATAAAACAAACTAAACACTATCATCTAGCACCTAATTATATTAGTCAACAAAAATTTAGTTTATGTCCCTGCCATATATAAGTATGTAGAGTAGCTCTTGACAAGTAACACAAATTTTTAAGTTTTAAGAAGTAATGCACAAATCATCTTCCTGTGTTATTCCAGTTGTATGCTCTAATAACTAATAATTTTTTAAAAAATTTTTTTTAAATTTTAAGAGAATTTAGCAATAGAGTAAGTATGATCACATAATGTCACAAATAGTACTTTACAAGTGGTCTCAAGTAATTGGTTCAGTGCAGGTACACCAACAATATTTGTTGAGTAAATGAAATGTGGAGTCCAAAAAAAAAGGAAAAAAAAAAAGAATCTTGCAAACTCAGAAACTTACCTAATCTTGCACTCACAGAAGTAATTCTCCAATAACCTACACCAGATCAGGAAAAGCCCTAACCTAATCCCAAGGATTCCTTAAAAAAAAAAAAAAATCACAAAATCAAAATAAAACTAAAGGGTTATTTCTAGCATAGCCTAAATTTTCTTATAGGTCCCAAGAATTACACAGCGGGAGGAAGATAGTTTATTCTGAGTTGAGAGGATGAGATATCTCCTTCATAAAAAAATATGAAATGTCTGGCTGTCAGCACAGACATTTCTAAATTTACTAATTAGGTAAGACATTTACTTCTCTTTATTCTCTTCTCTCATTCACACCTACTTCTCTGTCTTCTTAGTTGTTAAAAGAAAGCAAAATGGAGACAAGGCAGAATTCTGGTCTTATATCTAGAAAGAAATCCAACTGCCACATTCAAGCATAAAACTAGGCTACCAAAACTTTCGTTCACCTCACTTTATAACATTCAGCGTGCAAAGGTAGTTGGTTTACCACTAAACGACATCAGCAATACACAATAAGTATTCACAAAATCACAAATAGTATTCCCTCTACATTGATTTACTATACAAATGCTTAACTATATCTATAGAGTAGCTATTAAACATTACTTATTAAAATTTTCATGACCCACAATGAAATCTATACCAAAGGATCAATTAAGTAACAGAAAAAATATATGAGTCCTTTTATCAGAGTTCAGCATGAATAAAACATAATATTCTGTACTTGTTGTGTGTCAATATAGACAACAGTAAGGAAATGTTTCTTCTAATGGTAGCTTTGGGGGAGGAAAGTAATGTATGGCTGTGAGAGGGATGGAATAGGGAATTTTTATTTTTTAAAATCACAAAATCAAATAGAAATAATTCCCTAAAATGGTCCAAAGTTTCTTTGGTTGATGATCTTTGATCTTGAGGGTTTTTTTTTAATTTTCATTTATTTTTTAAATTTATTTTTAATGTTCCAGAAATCATTGTTCATGTACCACACCCAGGGCTCCATACAATACATGCCCTCTACAATACCCACCACCAGGTTCACCCAATCTTCCACCTCCTTCCCCTCCAAAACTCAGAGTCCGCAGTGAGCTCCTCAGAGTCCACAATCTCTCATAGTTCAACTCCCCCTCCAATTTCCCCCAACTCCTTTCTCCTCTCCAGCTCTCCACATTCTCTGTGTTTTTCCTTATGTTCCACAAATAAATGAAACCATATGAAAATTGACTCTCTCTCTCTCTCTCTCTCTTTGACTTATTTCATTTAGCATAATCACTTCCAGTCCTGTCCATGTTGATACAAAAGTTGGGAATTCATCCTTTCTGATGGAGCCATAATACTACATAGGATAATATGGACCACAATTTCTTTATCCATTCATCTGTTGAAGGGCAGCTTGGTTCTTTTCATGGTTTGGCGACTATGGCCAGTGCTGCTATAAACATTGGGGTACAGATGGCCCTTCTTTTCACTACATCTCTCTCTTTGCAGTAAATACCCAGTAGTGCAATTTCAGGGTCGTAGGGAAGCTCTATTTTTTATTTCTTTTTTTTTAATTTTTTATTTTTTCAGCGTAACAGTATTCATTATTTTTTTTAAATAGAGTTTATTTTTCAGAACATCTCCAGGTTGATAGCAAAATTCAGTGGAAAATAGGGTTTCCATTAACCCTTGTCTCCATATACACACAAATCCTGCCCCCACTATCAACACCCCACAACAGAGTATACATTTCTTAAAAGCTATTAACCGAAGTTCATAGTTTACATTACAGTTAGCCTAGCTTTTGTACATTCTATGGGTTTTCACAAATGTATAATGACATCTATCTGCCATTATAGTGTCATACAGAATAGTTTCACTTCCCTAAAAAAACTCCTGCGCTCTGCCTGCTCATCTCTCCCTATTCCTCAATATCTAGAAAGCCCTGATCCTTTCATTTTCTCTCCATAGTTTTGCCTTTTCCAGAATGTCATAGAGTTGGAATCATACAATATACAGTCTTTTCAGATTGGTTTCTTTCACTTAGTAATATGCCTTTGAGGTTCTGCTACATCTTTTTTTTTTTTTTTTTGCTTGATAGCTCATTTCCCTTTAGTACTAATTAATATTCCATTCTCTAGATACCATAGTTTATTTATCCACTCACCTGCAAAAGACATCTTGATTGCTTCCAAGTTTTTGGCAATAATGAATAAAGTTACGATAAACATCTGTGTGTAGGTTGGGTGTATATACAATTTTCAAATGATTGGATAAATACCAAGAAGCATGACTGCTGGACTGTATGGTAAGACTATGTTTACTTTTGTAAGAAATTTTCAAACTGTTTTCTGAAGTAGCTGTACTACTTTGCACTCTTACCAGCAAGGAATGAGAATGTCTATTGCTACACATCCTGACCAGCATTTGGTGTTATGAATGCCCTAGATCTCAGCAATTATTATTGGTATCCCACTGTTGTTTTAATTTGCATGTCCCTGATGACATATAATATGGAACATCATTTCATATGCTTGCTTGTCATCTTTATGTCTTCTTTACTAAGGTATTTGTTCAGAACTCTTGAGCATTTTTTAATAGCTTCATCTGCATAGATGTTCATGAGAGATGTTGGTCTTTTGTTTTCATGGAATTTTTCATCTGGTTTTTGGATTAGGATGATTCTGGAACAGCATTTTCTCAGGCTTCTAAATTCTAAACATTTTCTTCTGAACATGTCCTCTGAATATCTATCTTGAGCAACATTGTAAGCAAAACTATGGAAAATTTGTGTCTTCTAAGACATATAGTTTTTCATATGCATATATTCTATATATAATTTTATATACTTTATATTACATGCTTTATATTTATATATATTATTACATATCATGTATTATATATGCTTATATGTTATATACTTTTTTATATATTTATACATATAAAACAAGCCTCAACTATATACAATATATGCAACTGATAAGGACTCATTTCAGATTTAAAGACACACACAGACCGCGAGTAATGGGATGGAAACAGCAAGCAAAAGAGAGCAGAGGTGCCTATATTTATATCAGAAAAAAAAGAGACTAAATCAATATGGTCACAACAGACAAAGGATGTTATAGAATGATAAAGTGGTCAATTCATTAAGATGATATAACAACTGCAGATACATCTGCACCCAATATCAAAGCACCTGAAACAGTAAGTATTAAATTTGTGGAGCATAACAAATAGCATGGAGGACATGGGGAGTTAGAGAAGAGAAGGGAGTTGGGTGAAATTGGAAGGGGAGGTGAACCATGAGAGACTATGGACTCTGAAAAACAATCTGAGGGGTTTGAAGTGGCGGGGGGGTGGGAGGTTGGGGTACCAGGTGGTGGTTATTATAGAGGGCACGGATTACATGGAGCACTGGGTGTGGTGAAAAAATAATGAATACTGCTATGCTGAAAATAAATAAAAAATAAATTTTTAAAAAGTTTAATATTAAAAATAAAGCAAATATATAAATATTGTGGCAGTGGTATCTTGGTGTGACAATAGTATGGGTCTATGTGTATGTCCAACCTCATCAAATTGTAGATATCAAAAATTTGCAGTTTTTTTGGTGAATACAATGATACCTCAATAAAGCCACTTTAAAAAAAAAAAAAGTAACAGCAGATCCAGCTCTGCCTGGTCCTGGAGAACCCAGTTCTTGGGATTCTTCTCCAATGCCTGAGATTTATCAGCCTGAAGAAAATTATGTGTCCCTGCAAATGTCATCTGCTGAGACACCCCACATGAAGAACATTTCTCTTCTTCCTTCCTCCATGAATCTGCTTATTCAGGACAGCCCCAAGTGCCCCACCAATCCCAGGGTGAAACTACCACGTACTTCTGCAGAGTAGAGAACAGTGAGGAAGGAAGATATGGCCCAGGGCAAGAAATGAAGATTGGGACCATGTTCTCTCCCCAACCCAACTCTATGTCCTCAATGATCAATTTCAGAGACAAAAATACCTGAGTCTCCAGCAGATGCAAGACCTTTCCAACATTCTGAACCTTAGCTATAAACAGGTGAAGACCTAGTTCCAGAACCAGAAAATGAAATGTAAAAGGTGGCAGGAAAAACCACTGGCCAAAGGAGAGCAAGAGTATGACTCAGAACAGCACAGTAACCACTGAATACCCAGGCTTCTATTCCTACAACCAGGGATACCTGATGAGCACTTCCAGAAACCTTCCAGTATGGAGCAACCAGACCTGGAATAATCCAAATTGGAACAACCAGACCTGGAACAGCCAATCTTGGAGCAACCACTTCTGGGACAGCCAGTCTTGGAGCAACCATTCCTGGACCAGTCAGACCTGGTGCCCTCACACCTGGAACAGCCAGCTCCACAGTGGTGGAGAGGAATCCCTGCAGCCCCAGATCCAGTTCCAGCAAAATTCCATCAGCGATTTGGAGTCCATCTTAGAAACTTCTGGGGAAAGTAGTAGTGTAATACAGCAATCCGCTAAGTATTTTAGTACCCAGCAAATAATGGATTTGTTTCCAAATTACTCTGTGAACATAGAGCCTGAAGATGTGTGATGATGAGTGTATTATTCTATCTCAATTTGGGCAGTAGGCTGTATTACTTGTCCTAGGCTTTGTCTTTTAGGATCCTGTATCTCTGCCTCAATATTGTGTTTCCCATTATTTTTATTATATCTATTGAGGAGGTACAATTGGAGTCAAAGTTTCGGTAGCATCGGCTGTTATTAACATGATAGCAGGTGTTTCTGGCTATAGATAACTAGATAGAATACTACCTATCTTTAGGCTCTAGAATAAAGCCTCAAGAATAGGAAGTAAAGATACAAAGACATGTGATGAAGGACAATTTGTATTTTCTGAGATTTTGAGGCTTTTCTTGTTGATAAACTCAATTGTTAACAGTAAAGGTTTAAGCTATAATATGCTTCATTGATTTCCTCTGCCCCTTGTGAGGTTTTGCTAGAACTGTTACTTTGTTCAGTAATTCCAGTATTTTTAGAAAGATGTTTTGTATTTTAATTTATCATGATAATAGTACTAGTTTGGGTGGTTGGTTTATAGGTTTAAGTACAAATAAATAAAATGCCCACTTTACCCTTAAAAAATAAATATAAATAAATAATTAAAAAACAAGACAAACAACAAAAAAAGAGAGAAATTAAAAAACAGTGTTTAACTGTAGAGAACAAATTGATGGTTACCAAAGGGGAGATGAACAAGGGAGGATCGATGAAATAAGTGAAGAGAATTAAGAGTAAACCTATCATTATGAGCACTGAGTATGGTATTGAATTATTGAATCACTGTATTATGTACCTGAAACTAATATAACACTGTATGTTAACTACACTGGAATTAAAATTTTTTAAATTAAAAATTAAAAAACAAGTTAAATGTCAATTGAAATTAAAAAATATCTCTAACACGCAATAAAGTAAAAATTCACAATGGCTGGCATCCAATAAAAAATTAACAGGCATGACAAAATGTAGGACATTCTGTAACGGAAGAAAAAACAATCAACCCGTAATGGAAGAAAAAACAATCAACTAAAACCAAACCACTACTAAAAAAGATACTGGAATTAGCAGACAATAATATGGAAATAGTTATAACATCATTCTATGTGTTTAAAAACTTCACTGGAGGGGTGCCTGGGTAGCTCAGTTAGTTAAGCATCTGCCTTAGGCTCAAGTCATGATCTCAGGGTCCTGAGATCAAGCCCCATGTCGGGTTCCCTGTTCACCAGGGAGTCTGTTTCTTTGCTGACTCTCACCACCCCCAGCTCATGTTCTTCCTCTCTCTCTCTCTCAAATAAATAAATGAAATCTTTAAAAAAATTTTTTTCAGTGAAAACATGGAAGTTATTTTTTAAGACAGTGTAAATTGAACTTTTAGAGATGCCAACCACAGAGTCCAAGATGATAATACACCAAATGAGGTTAATTAAATATTAGATTTTGCCAAAGAAAAAATATAGTGAACTTCAAGACTTAGCAACAGAAACTATGCAAATAAAACACAGGGGAAAAAATCAAGTAAATAAATAAAACACATCAGTGAGCTGTGGGACAACTTCAAGTAGCTTAATAGAGGTATACCCAGAGTCAGAGGACAGAAAATATATTTAAATAAAAAATGGCTGAATTTTTTCTAAATTTAAAGGAAAACAAACAAACTTGGCCTTGGAGCTGCAAATACATAGTCTTGCTCTAAGAGTTCACAATCTAATGAGAGAAATGTACATTTAAAATAAACTCAATAAAACTGATACCTGTAATAAGAAAAGTATATGCAAGGAGGTAAGCTTTAACAAAAAAGGCTACTGATAAGTAAGGATTTTTAAAGATAAACTGAAATTTGGCAGAAAAAGGAGTCATGGAGATAAGAGAATGGCCAAAGAGAGGACACTCCAATCAAAATAGGTGGTATCAGCAAAAGCACTAAAATGCAAAGCTCCAAAGTATCCAGGTATCCAAGGAAGGGCAAGTTCAGCACTCTTGGAACATGGACAGTGAATAAGGACAGTCATATGAACAGGAGAAATGGATAGGAGTTTATCACTAGAGTAAAAATGAAGTCTATGATGACTTCCGCTAAGGTGCTTATCCTGCTAAGGTGCTTATCCTGAAAGCCATCGGAAGTACTTCCAGGTTTTAATAGGAAGGGTGGCAGGTTAATAAGATTTGCATTTTGAAAGGTTAGTATAAGCATGCACAGAGGTACCAAGACAAGACAGAAACTGCTATAAATGGTATAAACTGGAAACTACGAAGGTTTGAACTAAGGCAGGACAATGGAGTCTAGAAGAAAGGTCAAGTGATGTTTCAGGACAAGTCCTGGTTGATACTCAGGAGCCAAAATCAGTAAACATGAATTATTTGTTGATTGTGGGAGATAAAGAAGGAATCAAAAAAAGACTTCTGGATGCCACTTATGTACTACTTGGATATACCGGGATAAACTGCAAACCTTCTGTTTGCCTTCTAGGCTAAAGTTTCCTCATTTTTTCCCTAATTGTCACTCCTCCATCTGCTTTTGCCTTTCAGATACATGTTAAAATATTTTATTTGTTCAAGAAACACCTTTCCACTCTTCTCATTGCATTTATTTTGTTATCATTACCCAATTCTCATTTTAACATTTGTGTGGGAGGGAGAGGTGTTCAAATAAATGGACTTCATCTGCCATCTTGAACCAATGAACTTCATAGCAGATAATCAGGGAAAATTAAATTGTGCCTAATCCAGGACTGCACCCTGGTGAAGCAAATTTTTTAATGATGGAAAAATTATGTCTATTGTTTGGCAAGTATTTCAGGGTGTATTTTGTTCTTGGTTTTAAATTTTAGTAGTATAGTCATCATGAATATTGTTGGTCAGATTAAATATGAACTTCTAGAAGTGGAATATTTCACCCAAATTTATTTTCTACCATTTATTTTGGTTTTACTTTTCTTCATTTAAGCAAAAACAGCAGCCTTCTCATTTCCACTTCAGTCCAATATCTATGTCCACTTCAGAGAACATCTCCTTTCCTCAGAACAAAGTCTTTGCTGAGCCCAGGGATCATGGCTAGTGATCACATGTTATGGAAAGGGCAAGAGAAGCAGCCAAAGGGATAAGAAACAGCTGGAAACCATTGAAGAAAGATAAAGAAAAATACAGAAATAAAAGCATGAAGAATAAAAGAATATGACTAGTGCTTAATATCCAGTGTCACAAAATATTTTGGAGATTCTAAGTTGTCTTTTCCTGAGTGACAACCTTAAAAATCTATGCCCACTGTCTACTTTAAATCTTTTCTGGAATGAAGAGGTCTCATGACTACATATGAACTAAATCAAAACAGAATAGCAGTCATCAGCAAAGACTAAAATCTTACTGTGCAAAGGACAAATGAAGGTTTTCTTTGACAACAAAATGACTCTGATTTGATATTTTGTTGATTTAGTGTTTTGACTTTTGACATCCAGTTTGAGAACTATAGTGTAGACCAGTTGGAAAACATAATACCTTCTCCCAGATCCATGAGTTCAGGGATTCTTGAAGGTCAATTGCTCTTCAAATTCCCAACTATTTTATGAAATGGCCTCTCCAATTTCTTGGTACCTCCAACAACAACATAACTGTATTGGCCAAGACAGAGTAACTTCCTGTTAGATACCACCAAATGAAAATAATGGCACCACTAATATTCACATAGGAAAATATGAATTTTGCCTTCACGGATAATATTACCATTCCAAGCACATCAGAAACCACGTCCTGTTCCTAATACTTAATACCAACCACCCTAAGTATCCTGCTGGCATCACGAGGCTTCCATCAATATACTAGTAAAACATAACATGTCAGGTTGGACAAGAAGATAATGTTTTTCCACCAGATTTTTAGAGCCCCCACTTTAATGAGAAAAGAAAGGATACTTCAAGGTCCTAATATAACTTCTACTTGATTCAGTGACTCCTGAAGCAGAAAAAGGACTTCTGTGGATAGGATGAGAGTTTTGTACTATAATTACTTTGACCGAAAGGAAAATAGCACCTGCTGAATTTGTTTTCACCCTCCAATTATTAAACCAAAATGGTTTTTTAATTCATCCATGAAAAAGTACATATATCTCACAACTGAAATAATTGCAGATAAAACAAATCCATATGCATGTGTGCAACCTCTGTGACAGCAATGTTGAGATTCTAAGGCTGCTAAGACCTATCTGTTAGCCGAGCTACCACCATCCCAACAGGTATTATTAGGGACAAGGGTGCTTTGTCCATGATTCTCTAATTGTATTAACTCATAGTCATTATAAAGACTCCAGAGTCTTTTTCTAAAATAAATTTAGCATTTCTCTATTTCTCTGGTGTTTGGGCATGAATAATGATTTTAATATTTAATGAGTATCTACTATGTTCCCCAAAACTATGCATGCTGTTTTGTATATTTTTTCATTCAAATACTATGAGCCAAATGATATTATTCCCAATTAACAAAGGTGCAAAACTATGCTCAGACAGATTTGATAACTTACCAAGTCCAACAGCTAACAAATGGCAGAGCTAAGATTTGAATTCAGGTTGATTAATTACACAACATCACATTGTCTCCTCTGGGTTATAGTACACACTGTTGTTTTATTTTCTAGTTATTTCCTCCTGTTTTCACACATAGATCCTTGTATGTTTCCTAATAATTCTTACCTAGTTTCTTATTATCTCATATATTTGTTGGCTCCAATGTTTATTGTCATATCATCCATCAGATTGTAACCTGATGGCTGAAACCATGTCTGTGTTTTTCATCTTTGTATCCAAAGCACCTGACACAGAGCAAGCAGAACTCTGTAAATACTTGCTGAAATTAGTGAATAAGTACATACTCCCCTTGGTCAAACTACCAATCTAGCCACACTAATCTACTCATACCTTCCCTGATTATGCCATGCTCATTTTGCCTCTGCAGTTTGGCTCTTATCACTCCACATTCTTGGAAGAAAACCTCAAATCTTCTCTCCCCATCCAACCTTTACTGAGGTTGGTAAACACACAATATAAAGCCTCTCTCATTCCAAGAATCATTCCTGTCCGTGGTGAAATGCTGAGTCTCCTCTGTCTCTTTATTCGCATAACTTATTTTCTATTCCATTCATCTAATGCTACTTTGTAAACTCATTTTTTGTGTAATTTATCTTGAGTGTGTGGGGGTTTTTCCATGCCTAAGTTAAAAGATACATAAAGTATTTTGTTATAATTCTTTATTTCCTCCCCTCCAAAAAAAAATAGCACTTTAATGTAGAAAATAGGTCCTTAAGTATATGTTGAATGAATAAGTCAATGAACACGTACAAGGCATGAAAAGCCCCTGGTAGAAAAATTTCAAATGAACTATAAATATTATCTGTGGTAAAATAGACTGTGGGTATGAAATTAAGTCAGAGCAGTTATATATCAGAGAGACCTATCATTATTACTAGCCTTTGCGTTTAATCTAGAGAAAGTAGAAATATATGAGAAGAAAGTATATTAAATGAGAACACATGATACCTACATTCCTTTCTCATGGTGGAGTTTACACTCTTCCTACAGACCCATGCTCCTTGCAAGAGGAGAGGAATGCCGCCAATGAATAGAAGATACACCCTATGTTCTTTTTCTCTTCCTCCTTCCCCTCAAGTTTTCCATGTCTGCCTACAAATAAAGATAAAGAACATAAGCGAAAAGAAACTACCAATGGGATTTCCAGATCACTCTAGCTGTTACTGCACAAAGGACACACAAATAAATCATTATTTCATCATTTTCATCTGCCAACAGACAAAATTCAACATCTCTAACCTGTCTTGATTTAGGCTGCCAATAAACAAAAAATGAGCTAACAAACTGGACCTCAGAAAAAGAAACATGCTATTTCAAACCAAATAAAGCTTGAAATGTTTAGTTTGGTGAATATTCATACAATTGTCTATGGCTGAATATTCCATGAAGAAATAAACAGCCACTGAGATAGTTCTGTATTCATAGAGGTCTGCTTCAGCAGTCTGTGTTTTAGCCCCTTAGGTAAGTTCAGACTGACATTGTTTAGAAAGGTCCTTTGGTTCTTGTAGCAGCTGAAGTCTTCCCATGGTCCCAGCAGCTAGAGGGGAACCGGTCCTCCAGCACCAGATCCAGCCATACAGCTGAGCTTGTGTTGCTGACTTCCACTAAGAAAACAGAGTGAGGGGCACCCAAGACTCACAGACATAATATAAATTTTAAAAAATAATAATACATTCATGATTCCAACTGTCCACACATTCTCAGTTAGGGTTGCACCTATGTTATATTACTCAGCATGTGGTTTCAATTGTAACAACAATGCACATTTGTTCAAGAGAACGCTGGCTGTTAACTCAACTTCTCACTGTGTTTAAATATGCCATGGCCTGTGACTCCCTTTTAGGGGTCAAGTGTCTGGCATGTGCCTGCTATGTTATGGTCGGTATAATCTTATAGATTATCCAAGCTGCAGAACCAGAATCTTTGATGTCAAAGGCTTCTGTATATGTAAAAGGTATATAATGTATATATACTGAACAAAAAGAAAGGCATAAAGTAGAAAAAAAGACAAACAACTCACTGGCGTGAAACAGCCATTCCCTTCCTGTTTCTGGACTGACAGCAGCAGTAGTCTTAAGGCTTTGCTCCCTCGTCAAAATATAGAAGCTAAGTTGACCACCTTTAACTCTTGTTCACTTGAAGACCTCTTGCCTTAACACTAAAGGATTATATTACACTTTGGAATTTCACAGTGTAATTTGATACCACTTGGTATTTAATGAAACATTTGTGCTCACAGCTTTCAGTATTTCAATGTCCATGATTTATGGTTCCCTCACCTCAACACTTTCATCTATAGCCTCTTTAAGGAGACATAAAAAGTTAAAAGGAATTCATTGAACCTACCCCAAAGAGCATCCCTTTATTTTTTAGCTATTGGGGATTTTTATTCTATAACAGGAGCATTGTGATGTGATTCTCCTAACAAAAAATGCCCTAGAAATCATATCACAATTTTTGTTCTTCTTCTGAAAAACAAAACAAAACAAAAAAAAACAAAAAAAAACCTAATGATATTTTCTGACATTTCAAGAATCATTTGCTGGAACAGTATTTCCCTTCCACTATATCTTGTTCTTCTCCACCTTCACTTCCACCATGTATAAAGGTTATAGCAGTCAAGCCAAGGGTGCTATCTTCAAATCATAAGATCTGAATGCAGATTCCAGCTCTAGAACTCACTAGACATGAGAGCTAATTCAATTCATTAAAGACTTCTATGGTTTGGTTTTCTCAAATATTAAATAAAACTAATAACTCCTCCTCATACAGTGAGTCTGAAGAATAAATCAAAGAATGGAATGGTAAACACGCAGATGGGTTTGTTAAATCATGGATCAAAGATTCAAAAAGACCAAAGTCAGAGAAAATTAGTTTCTTGTGGCTACCAGATGAAAGAAGAAAAGAGTAACCAGATAAAAAATGCTAAGGAAGGAGAAAATTTGAGAACACTCACCACAACAACCACCAATGTTTATATTTAGAGATGTCCCTATTTTGCACCAGTAAAAAGTATGCCTTCCAGACCTCCCTCACTCCAAGGCATGGGAACCATGCTACAGCACTATGCTGCCTCACTGTGTCACCATCCCTTGAGCTTTGCGGCATCAGAAGAGGCAGTTCATGGACTGGTCACAGACTGGCCAATCATCTCTTTTGAAATTTAATCCCAAATCAAAATTTGTCCAACGAAAGCTTCAAATAACAAAGGACACATTAAATGCTCACTCACAACACTTGCTCACTCTCCCAAATGTTCTCAGTCCCCAAATGACATTCTCTTTTAGTGATACACTTCTTCAAGTTATGCATTTGAGTGTTACAACACATCACTACTAACCCAGAAGAATCTGAGCCTAAATCCTATTTACTCTTCCTTTTTAACCTACCAAGCTAATTCATCAGGAAAACTAGCATTTATTCAGGAGTTTCCTCTGAGTTTCTATAAATTAAGTTCTATTTACATTTTGTAATTTAACTAGTATCTTAGATACTAAATGGATCATCCTCTCTCAAAAGATAAAAGGATGATGGCATTTATCTTTGTGTTCTCAGGGCCTATGACCCTGACAGGGGTCACATTTTTCAAGAAAAGTAAGCAGTTAGGACTTGTGGGATGATGCCAAAGTAGGAGAGTCCTGAGCTTAGCTCATCTGATGGACACATTGAGATAATAGACACATCAGCACAACTAACTCAGAAAATGACCCAAAGACTGGCAGAACAAACTTTCCACAATTAATCTAGGAAGGGGGCTACTGTGTGAAGGATAGTAAGGGGCAGAGACACAGCTGGGAAACTTTAGACCACTAATGAGGCTAACTACAACTGGGAGGGATACCATAAACACAGAGAAGCAAGAGTCTCAGATACTACACCAGGCAACCAAGCACAGGGGACTTGCACTGAAAAGATGAATCCCCACAGCATTCAACCTTGAAAAATATATTGTCTAACTATAGACCTCACCCACCTACAAAAGCTTCTCAGAGGAAAAGGAAGGGAGAACAGGGAAGATGTCCCACCACAGCCACAGACAGATGGGCTGAGGGCACATGTCTTGCCTAACTGTTGATACCATCCAACTACAAGCCCACAGTGGTCCTAGATTGGCCACTTAACAGCACAGGGACCAAACCCTACCCAGTGCATACACAACAGGCAAAGTGGGCCACTGCAACTGACTAAAGGCAAACATGGCTCAACCACAATAATAGGGCACATATGACCCACATAGGAGACACTCTTAAAGCTCCTGCTTCTGGTGAACAGAGAACATTATGTTACAGGCCACCACACAAACAGTTTTCATAAGGCCATACTTTCAGGATCAGAAGACTTAGCTAGCTTTCCTAATATATAGAAACAAACACAGAGAGTTAGACAAAAGGAATAGACAACGGAATATGTCCCAAATGAAAGACTAGGACAAAACCACAACAAGAGAGCTAAATGAAACAAAGATATACAATATGCTTGATAAAGAATTCAAAGTAATGGTCATAAAGACACTCACTGGAATTAAGAAAAGAGTAGAGGATTTCAGTAAGGCTTTCAATAAGGGAGGGGAGGAATATATATTTAAATAGATATATTAAGTATATACTAAATATGTATAAATATATATTATATATAAAAATATTTAATATATGTGTATTAAAAACAGGGATAAAGAAATCAATAAGTAAAATTTAAAAATATTTAATATATGTGTATTAAAAACAGGGATAAAGAAATCAATAAGTAAAATTTAAAAATACACTAAAATCAATAGCAGATTAGAGGAGACAGAGGAACAAATAAGCAAACTGGAAGACAGAAAAAAGAAAAAAATAATAAAAAAGGAATAAAATGAGAATAGGTTAGGTGAACTCAGTAACATCACCAAGTTTAATACAATTCACATTATAGGGATCCCAGAAGGTAAAGAAAGCGAGAAGGTGTCAGATAATTTATTTGAAGGAATAAGAGCTCTTTATCTGGGGAAGAAAACAGACATCCATATTCAGAAAGCAAAGAGATCCCTTATAAAAATTAACCCAAGGAGATCCTCACCAAGACAACTAATAATTAAAATGGGACAAAGTAGTGATAAAGAGAGAATTTTAAAAGAAGCATGAGAAAACAGTCACATATAAGGGAAAACCCATAAGTCTATCAGCTGATTTTTCAGCAGAAACACTGTAGGCCAAAAAGAAGTAACATGATATATTCAAAGTACTGAAAGAAAAAAAATCCTACAATCAAAAATACCCAGAAAGTTATCATTCAGAATATAAGGAGAGAGAAAGAGTTTCCCAGACAAATAAAACTTAAAGGCAATCATCACCACTAAACCAGCTTTACAAAAAACATTAAAGGGAATTCTTTGGGTAAAAAGAAAAATCCTTATAAAACCAACATAGAGGTTAAAGCACAAAAGTAATAAATTGAATTATAGCTACAAAAACCACTTAAGGGATTCGTGACATAAAAAGATGTAATAACATCATATACATAAAATATGGGAAAGGGGAAGTAAAATTTAGTGCTTTTAGAGCAAGTCCAAACTCAAATAACCATCAACTTAATATAGAATGACATATGCTTAAGATGTTATATATGAACATAATGGTAACCACAAACCAAAAACCTATAATGGATACACAAAAAATAAAGAGAAAGGAATACAGACATATCCCAAGAGAAAGCCATCAAACCACAAAGAGGAAAAGAAGAACAGAATAGAGAAGAACTATAAAAACAACTGCAAACCAAGTAATGGATTAGCAATAAGTACATACCTATCATTAATGTCTTTAAATGTAAATGGACTAAGTGCTCCAATCAAAAAACACAGAGTGACTGAATGGATTAAAACAAAGCAAGGCCCATCTATTCAATGCCTACAGGAGACTCCTTCAGACCTAAAGACCTAGGCAGATTGAAACTGAAAGGGTGGAAAAACACTTACTCTGCAAACAGAAGCAAAAGAAAGAAAGCAGGGTAGCAATACATTTATCAGACAAAGTAGACTTTAAAAACAAAGACAACAGGGCGCCTGGGTGGCTCAGTGGGTTAAGCCGCTGCCTTCGGCTCAGGTCATGATCTCAGGGTCCTGGGATCGAGTCCCGCATCGGGCTCTCTGCTCAGCAGGGAGCCTGCTTCCTCCTCTCTCTCTCTCTGCCTCTCAGCCTACTTGTAATCTCTCTCTGTCAAATAAATAAATAAAATCTTTAAAAAAAAAAAACAAAGACAACACATTGGGAACAAAGGAAACTTACATAATGATAAAGGGAATAATCCAACAAGAGAATATAACAAATATAAATATTTATGCATCCAACCTGGGAGCACCTAAATACATAAGGCAAATATCAACAAACATAAAGAAGAAATTGAGACTGATACAGTAATAATTTGGAACATTAGCACCCAATTTAACATCAATGGCTAGGTCTTCCTCAGGGAACCAGAGTGGCTCAGTCAGTTAAACATATGCCTTCCTCTCAGGTCATGATCCCAGGGTCCTGGGACCCAGCCCTGCAATGGGCTCTCTGGTCAGCAGGAAGCCTGCTCCTTCCACTCCATCTGTCTGCCACTCTGTCTACATGTTCTCTCTCTCTGTCAAATAAATAAATGAAATCTTAAAAAAAAAAATGGATAGATCTTCCAGATGGAAAAGCAACAAGGAAACAGTGACTTTAAATGATGTACCTAACATATATTCAAAACATTCCATTCAAAACCAGTAGAATACACATTCTTTCCATGTGCACATGAAACACCTTCTGGAATAGATCACATGTTAGGCCACAAAACAAGTTTCAATAAATACAAAATATTAGAATCATATCATGCAACTTTTCATATAACAATGGTATAAAACTAGAGACTGATCACAAGAAAGAAATCTAGAAAGAACACAAATACATAGAAGGTAAACAACATGCTACTAAATAATGAATACATTAACCAAGAAATCAAAGAGGATGTCTAAAATACA